>NW_027362765.1:258859348-260059348 GCF_046119375.1 Phyllobates terribilis | reverse complement strand
TAGTATGCCTCCATCACCATAGCTGCGTCTCTTCTTGGCACCACTACTTGCCAGATTAGTTCATGCGTCCGGGAGTTAACCATTCTGCGGCACAACTTTCCCTTGTAAAGGAACAGTCGACTCTTCTCAGCCCACAGTTGCTTGGCTTCCTCCGGAGCGTCTGGGTCAAGGCGTGCATCTGGCCGAGTCAGCATCTCCTTTACCAGTCGGACGGCCGGGTCACTGTCTTGCGTCTCCGCCCAGTTGTAATGAGGTAATGGGTTGAACGTAGCGGATTGCTTACTCCTTACACGGTGGGAATACTGGATAGTCCCATGACGGTGAAACGCGGGGAGTTCAACTTCCTCTAGTTCCTCTGAATCTTCCCCTACGTCCGGTAGGTTCGGCATCCTGGACAGGTCGTCCGCGTTGGTATTGGAGCGTCCTGCCCGGTATTTGATTGTAAACTCATAGTTGGACAAGCGGGCCATCCATCTCTGCTCTAGGGCACCGAGTCTTGCAGTGTCCAGGTGTGTCAACGGGTTGTTATCCGTGTACACGGTGAACCGGGAAGCAGCGAGGTAGTGCTTAAAGCGTTCGGTGACTGCCCACACCACTGCCAGGAACTCTAGCTTAAATGAGCTGTAATTCTCAGGGTTTCTTTCGGTGGGTCGCAGTTTTCGGCTGGCGTAAGCAATTACCCGTTCCTTCCCCTGCTGGATCTGGGACAGTACGGCTCCTAGCCCGATATTACTGGCGTCGGTGTAGAGGATAAAGGGCTGGCTATAATCAGGGTACGCCAGGATTTCATCCCCCGTGAGGGCCATCTTCAGCTGGCGGAAGGACTCTTCTTCCAGCTTCTCCCATCTGAAGGGTGGCTTCTGGTTCTTGGCCTTCCTGGACTGGCCTATCAGGAGGTCCTGCATAGGAGCTGCCTTTTTGGTGAAACCGGGTATGAACCTTCGGTAGTAGCCTACCAACCCGAGGAACTGCCTCACTTCCTTTACGCTGGAGGGGCTTGGCCATTCCTTAATTGCGGTGATCTTATCAGGGTCGGGAGCCACTCCGTCAGCACTCACCACGTGTCCCAGGTACTGCACCTTTGGCTTCAGGAGGTGACACTTGGAGGGTTTCACCTTTAGGCCGTAACTTGCCAGAGCTTCGAACACTTCCGCCAGGTGGTCCTCGTAGGTCTTGGAATAGACGATGACATCGTCCAGGTATAACAGGACCGTCTCAAAGTTTCGGTGTCCCAGACAGCATTCCATCAATCGCTGGAAGGTTCCTGGTGCGTTGCAGAGTCCGAACGGCATGCAGGTAAACTCGCTAAGTCCCATCGGGGTGGTGAATGCGGTCTTCTCCCGGTCCGCCTCTGCTACAGGAACCTGCCAGTACCCGCTAGTGAGATCCAAGGTGGAGAAGAAGTTAGCAGATTTTAAAGCAGCCAAAGACTCCTCTATTCTTGGTAAGGGGTACGCATCTTTGTGTGTGATACGGTTAATTTTCCGGTAATCTACACACATTCTCATGGTGTTGTCTTTCTTTTTGACCAAGACTAGTGGAGCTGCCCAGGGGCTACAGCTATCCCTGATTACCCCAGCCTCCTTCATGTCTCTAAGCATCCCCTTGGCGTGTTGGTAGTGTGCAGGGGGTACGGGCCGATACCTCTCTTTTATGGGAGGATGGTCTCCCGTGGGGATGTGGTGTTCTACCCCCTTGACTCGCCCGAAGTCTAACGGGTGTTTACTAAACACTCTCTCGTACTCTTGAACCACCCGGTAGACTCCCTGTTTCTGGTGGGAGGGAGTGGAGTCAGTACCCAAATGTAGTTGCTGACACCAATCCTCCATTATTTTCTCAGAGCCGTTACCTTCCTCCAGATGAGATGGAGGCAAGGGTTCCACAGACTGTATAGAATTTTGGTTGATAGTATATAATTTGGCTAGCGTAGCATACCGGGGCAGGTATATTTCCCTTTTCCCAATATTTATTATGCGAACGGGTACCCTCCCATGGCGTACATCAACTACCCCCCGTGCTGTCAGAATGGTGGGCCTACTGTCTGAGTAGACGGGTTCTACCATTGCTTGGTAGTCTCTACCTCTTAGACCAATAGCTGCCCGGCACCAAATCATCATTTCACTTTTCGGGGGTATGGCAATAGGGAAAGGGTCACACATTCTTACGCTACCAATCTCACCGCCGGAGAGTTCCACTTGTTGCCGTCGCATCAGTGCCCGGATCTCTTTCTGGAGCACTCGCTGCTGGCCGGAGCTGGCGTTCTTGGCAACCTGCTGTAAAATGAAAATCACCTCTGCAAGACAATTTTCAATCACATTAGTTCCTAGAGTTATCTTTGGGTGACTCTCGCGCTTGTCAATGTCCACAATGATCAGTCCTTGTGCTGCCAGTTCGACTCTACCGATTTTAATGGTCAGCTCTTTAAATCCGATCTGCGGCACGGGTTGACCATTGCTGGCAATGATACTCAAGTCGTCGTCAGGGTAGCGGGTTATATCCGAGTCATTCCAGTACTGCTTGAAGAGCACGTACGGGATGGTGGTGACCTGTGACCCGGTGTCCAGTAGGGCACTCATGGGAATGCCATCCAGTACCACAGGCAAGACTGGACGTCCTCCCACATATTTGTCGCGCCAGTTCGATGGGCCTGGTGATCTTTTTCCTGGGGGTTGGCACTCTACCCCAGGTTGTGCCAGTTTAAAGGACAGTACCTTGCCATATGTCCGGGTTGATTGCAGCGGCGGCAGATGGGTTGTCCGTCCTCGTTGTACCGGTCGCTGGGTCTTCCTCTGGCCGGTGGGGTCCTCCTTGGTCGACGCCACGGGATGTCCTCCGGTCCGGATGCCAGCTGGATCTTCCCTGGAGCAGAAACCTGTAAAGACTGCACAGTTCGGGTTAGCGCAGCAACGCTTTTAGCTAGCTCTTGGACCTGATGGTGCAGGTCCGGAGCCGGGTCATTGTTCAAAGCCTGCGCATCAGCCCCCACAGGCCCTGCCGACAAGGGCGCCGCCTCCTGGTGGTAAGTGATAGCTGGGCGCCTGTGGGTCACAACGCCACCCGGTGTCGGTTCTCGGAGCACCCGGATGGCTCTGTCCTTGAACTGTGCAAAGTCCAGATGAGGATCCTGTAAGGCCATTGCCCGCAACTGGGTTCGGTGGGCATTGCAATATAGTCCCTCTATAAATTGTTCAGTCAACAGCCTGTCCTCGTTTCCCACGCCGTCAGGGTCGGTCTGCTTAATGGCTCTCAGGGCCTCTTGTAGGTTTAGTGCATAGTCCCTTATACTCTCATGTGCTCGCTGCTTGCACCCATAGAATCTAAGCTTAATCTCGGCTGAGGTGCGGGTATCAAAGGTGTCCCTCAGCCGGGTTAGTATCCCTGCGACAGTCCTCCTCCCAGGTGGCCAGGACTTTACCTCCCTTTGGGCTGCCCCGGTTAGTTGGGCCACCAGGATGCTCACTTTTTGCTCTTCTGTGAGGGGGTACACCTGGAAGAGGCTATCCAGCTTTTCTTTAAAGTCATTCAGGGTATGTGACTCCCCTGAGTACTGGGGTAGCCAGGCTGCTCCCGGGATATAGGGCATGGTGAAAGGCATGACTGCAGCAGCGGTGGCGCTGGCGGGGGTTGAGGCAGTGAAGCTCTCCTCCGTATCCGACATCTTTCTCCCCCCCTAGTGGACCGTGGCCTACCTTGCGATGATCCTCTTCCGTAGGCCGCGGCTCCGCAGTGGATCGTCAGGGTTGAGGACCTTCCGTCGTGCTCCGGTGACGTCGGCGTCTGCTGGGCTCCTTCCAGGACCTTACGCAACGTCCGGACGTGAGGCGGGGCTTCAGTTCTCGCGCGCTTTCGGAGTCCACGCCCCTCTTCTTCCCGCGCGGCGTCTTCAAGATGGTGTCCAACGGCGGGAAAACTCCACGGATGGCGGGAAGAAGGCAGAAGATGGCGCCGGATGGCGGGAAAACTTCGCGGATGGCGGGAAGAAGGTAGAAGATGGCGCCGGATGGCGGGAAACCTCCACGGATGGCGGGAATCTTCACCACTGGTAAGTTTGAACAGTCTCTTTCAGGCACGCAGTACCCGGTGGTTGCGGGCACGAAATCCTGCCGACTACGCCAAAAGTGACGCGCCCCCTGGGCCATGTTCAAGGGATACCCGGAGCCGGATCTGGATAGGGGTAGTAGTCCTTGTGGCGGTGACCCGGTCCGTGCCCAGGGTGTCAGACTAAGTGGCGGTGTATTAGCAGTAGATGTTGGACGACTACGCCACCCGTTGAATGCAGCTATGGAGCTGCCGCTGCAGGGCAGACCGCTGAGGCCGGTGGAAGGATTGTGCAGCGTGGATGGTATAACCCCCAACGGGAGGGGTATGGCCTCAGGGCAGCCGACGTGGATGATGGGGGTAGCAGGAACCACTCAGAGACGATGCGGTGTAGTTCAGGGTCTTTACTGGTGACAAAGATAGACCCTCCCGGAGTACTGGCTAGCGGTCGGGGCCTGGTCAGTCCTTGAGCAGATGGGATCCCCCTTGGCCAGGCGGAGTTGTAGGCCTCCCCAACTAATTGTACTCTTCTGGCTACCTTGCTAGAGGCGGTAAAGGTAGCCCACGTCCCTGAGTGTACCGTGTGGTGCTCACCCGTATGGCCGGTGACTCGGGGCCTTCTAGTGGCTTCCGCTCCACGACGGCGGTGCTGGTCCCACGCGTGTGACCGTGCCTTCGGGTTTCTTGGCCAGAGGACCTGAAATCCCCTGCCGGTCGGTTTCTGCTGCTGGGTCAAGGTTAATCCCCACAGCCTCGGACTCCGGGTCCGGTGGTAACTCTTCAATCAGGGCGAGCTCTTCAGCTGCCAGCCCCTGATTCCTTTTAGCACTGCTCCCACTGAGCTCCTGATCTTTCTTTCCTATAGCTGCTCCTCTTCTTAACTCTACTCTTCTTAACTCACTAACCCTGCCTCAGCCCCAGTTTTATATAGGGGAAGTCCTTCCCCTCCCAGGACTGGGCAGGAGGTGTGGCATGCATAGGATTCCTGACCAAGAGACCTCCCACCTGCTCTCAGACATAATATTGCTATTACTGTGGAAACCAGACCCCTGGGGTGCCACATATGCTATGAGGGCCTCTTGTGGAGGAATCTGCTCATGCACCCCTCTAGGATCTATGGCACCAATGCACAGCAGGGCGCCACATTTGTATTCAGCCTCCTGTAGTCTACTACCCCTAAATAAAATCCTGAGTGACCAATGAAGTCACATAATTAGTAAACTGAGTCCACCTGCATGCAAGTTATTGTCAGTATAACTACAGCTGTTCTGTGAAGATCTCAGAGGTTTATTTGAGAACATTAGGAATCAAACAGCATCATGAAAACCAAGGAGTACACCGGGCAGGTCAGGGATAAAGTTATGGAGAAGAGAAAAGCATGGTTAGGTTATAAAAATTATAGCCCAAGCTCTGAACAACTCACGGAGCACAGTTCAATCGATAATAAAAAAAACGTAAGTAGTATGGTACAACTGCAACCTACCAAGACATGGCGGTCCACCTAAAGTGATAGCCTTGTATGGAGAGCACTAATTGGAGAAGCAGCCAAGAGGCCCATGGTCACTCTGGAGGAGCTGCAAATCCACAGCTCAGGTGGGAGAATCTGTCCACAGGACAACTACTAGTCCAGAAATCTGGTCTTTATGGAAGAGTGGCAAAAATAAAGCGTTTTTTGAAAGCAAGCCATAAAAATTCTGTATGGAGGAATATGTGGTGCCTATAATAATGTATGGAGGACTATGAGGGGCCCATTATTCTGCATGGAGGACTATATGGGGTCCATTATTCTGTATGGAGGACTATGTGGCGCCCATTATACTGTATACCGGTTGACCCGCGATTTGGTCCAAGTTTTTCATTTTGGCCCTCTGAGTTTGAGTTTGACATCCCTGGTTTAAGTCAAAGGATATCAGAAGAACAATAAGGGTTCGCACTGTTTAAAAAAAATTTTTTGTGCTCAGGAGGAAAATAGTCCATTAATATCTTAACTAAACCTCCGGCACTAATAAGTGAAAAAACAACTGTATATCATTTCAAGAATTTTTTTTTTAATTTTAAAGAGTGACTGTAACAAGATAATAACTACCGAAACGTTTTGTTTCGGCTAATTGCCTTTATCAAGGTTATCTGTGTCAATGAAAAATATGAATACTACATTTAATATGGTCACACAAATAATAGAGCCATACATATTACATGCATATATTTTTTCCAAACATACATAAAGCTCATATGCAAGGTTGCCAAGTAGTGGGTCACTTATTTTAAGCATAGGTGGTCATATTCAAGCCCAAATTGTACCTATAATATAAAAATAATCAGTAAGAAATCATCCAATGCCATATAATCAAAAAAAGGGGAACTGGCAAACTTAGAATTCCAAAGGTATTCATTTCAGAACAAACCAGGAGGTAGAATACTTGAAGAAATAGTGAAATATATGAAAAGTCATAAATATGCCCCAAAGGTAAAAAGAAACTGGAGTCCTCAGAGTGCGTATCAGAGAGTATCAAACTGAGTATATAGCTGTGCAACTTACTTATTTGAATCCTGGAGTCCCACCAGGGTGCGTCCATGTGGCATAACTAACAGTCATTGTGCCGGTGTATGCACATGGGAAATGTGTCCCATTTTATATGCATCAGAACAGGAAGAGGTAAGTATGAATGGTGATGGCTGATAGATGTTACCTGGACCACCGCAGCCGAAAGATGCAGTGCAGTCTGCGTTCCACCGTTGGCCGGATGTGACGCGTCGGTATCATACTGAAAGAGAAGGGTGAGTTGCGTTCCACCGTGCGCATGCGCAGTGAACCCAAGGCGCGCTATGTGAAAATAAGACTTGGAACAGGGGAGACTGCATAAATAGATATATGAGAGAGGTGAGAAAGGTGAAAAGTCAAAGGATATTCCTGTGTTTGAATGACCATGTCAAAGTCCAGATCTAAATCCCATTGAGAATCTGTGCCAAGACTTGCTGTTCACAAACCATCCGCATCCAATCTCACTGAGCTGGAGCTAAGTTGCAAAGAAGGATTGGCAAACATTTTCAGCCTCCAGATGTGCAAAGCTGGTAGAGACATACCCCAAAAGACTTGCAGCAGTAATTGCAGTGAAAGATGGTTCTACAATGTATTGACTCAGGGGGGCAGATGACAATTTCCAGATTCATATTTTTTAATTTTTTAGAAAACCATGTATCATTTCCTTTACACGTCACAAATATTGCTACTTTGTGTTAGTATATCATATAAAATACCAATTATATATATTTAAGTTTGTGGGCGTCACGTGAATAAAATATGGAAAAGTTCACGGGAAAGAATACTTTTTCAAGGCACTGTACTTGTCTGTGTCTGGTAGTTCTCACATGAATTCACCATTTCAGAAAAAAGAATAGAGTGAATAAGTTGGTGAAAGAACGTGCAAGTACCAGCAGTGCACTGTTTCCATCTCTGGGATCCCATATATTTGCACAATTGGTGGACTCCTTAACTCTAACTAGCACTCCAAAAATATAGATGAGGTGGAGAAGTGGTCATGCATGCATATGGATATCTCCACAGAGTTTTGTAAGAAGTAGTGAAAAACTTGGCTGAAACTTTCCCCTCTCCAATCCGTCCTGAACGTAGCAGCCAGGATCATATTCCTCACCAACCGATACACTGATGCCTCTTCCCTGTGCCAATCATTTCACTGGTTGCCCATTCAATATAAACCTATCACTCTTACCCACAAAGCTATCCATGATTCAGCACCGCCCTACATATCCTCCCTCGTCTCAGTCTACCACCCTATACATGCCCCTCCGTTCCGCTAGTGACTTAAAACTAAAATCCTCCATAATCCGAACCTCTCACTCCCGTCTCCAAGATTTCTCACGTGCTGCGCCAGTTCTTTGGAATGCACTACCCAGAACAATTCGATTAATTCCCAATACCCACAGTTTTAAGCATGCCCTAAAAACTAGTGTTGAGCCACCCCCGTAGTGTTCGAGTTCGGTTCGGTTCGTCGAACACCCGTGTGTTCGCCGAACTGTTCGTCGAACTGTTCGTCGAACACCTTCGAACACCGTTAAAAACAATGGCAGGCAAACAAAAACACATAGAAACACATAGAAAACACCTTCAAAGGTGTCCAAAAGCTGACAAACTGCTCAGAAGACACAACTAACACATGGAAAAGTGACAAGTACATATAGTCATGCGAAAAGAAAAGAGGTGGAGGAGTAAAAGGAGGGGGAGACACAGATATAGGCATGTCATGCCCTTCTAAAATTCAAAAAGTGAGAAGCCGAGACGGCCAGTCCGCTCCTGCCCGTGCCACCTCCGTGTCGCCGGGTTTGTGCCAGAGCCGCGGTGAACCCTGACGGCCAGCCCCCCTCTCCCAATACTGGTGCCTGTCCGCTGGTGGGTCGAGAGAGCCCCCCTGTGGTGGAGGCAGCTCTAAGCTTTTTAATTTAAATTGTCCCTCTAATTTGAATGAATACACTTTAAATCCATTTACAAGGATCTATTGGAGGGCAAGTCTCATGCCAGCAGCCGCGTAATTCCAGCTCCAGTAGCGTCCACTAAAGCTGCTGCAGTTAAAAAGCTTTTATAAGGATCGAGCTCGGCTGTCCACCGCAAGGCATCCTAGTGCCAGTCCCAGCCCCTATGCCTTGGGGTGCCTCCTGATGCTCTTCACTGAGTATCCCGTGGTCCCGAAGCATTTCCTTTGAAAAAATTAAGTGTCCAAACTACAGGTGGTGTAGCTTGCTTAACAGCCGGGATAATCCGCTGACTAGCAGACACTGCTACTAGGCACAAAGTATTTCCTGGGCTAGATGCAGTTAAAAATTTGTAAGTAGATACTCTCGTTGGATGCTGAGAAAGCATTCCATAGAGTCTCCTGGCACGCCATATATGATTCTCTTAAAAAGCTTGGGGTAGGGGTCTAGGGGACCCTTTTATAGCCAAAATCACGGCCCTGTATCACAATACGTCACCTAGGCTGAAGATAAATGGAACTGTAGCACCGAGGGCTCGGTTGCTACAGACGTATTGCACCTCACCCAGAGGTGTGATATCTCACTCTCAGATAAGGATGGAGTGTGGATCAGGACCCGACACCTGCATGCATTACACCACATTGCCGTGGGGCAGGGCGACCAATATGCCCCTGAGATGGGCACGACAGTCCCTGTCCCTGGCTGGAGTGGGGGGAGGGAACACTGAGGAAGGGGAACCCTGCAGTGCAGGAGCAGGGAGGAAGCAGTTCCTGGGTGCATTGAGAAGGGAGTATAAAAGGTGGGCACCATCTTAGTTCAGTGCAGAGAAGTCTGAGCAGAAGTGGCAGGGAGCAGGGGCTCTGCATGAGCTCTGCTCCGGAGGCGGGCCTAGTAACAGAGGCCCAGGCCTGCAAGAGGGAGAAGGAAGGAAGAGGAGCGGAGAAGGCTCCAGGAACGAGGAATGAAGGGATCCCAGGGGTGCGGACGGGCGAGTCGCCACCGCACGCCCGAATCCACCTGCGTGGAGGGGTCAGGCCAAAGGGGGAGACCGGTCCCCGAACTAGTGGAGGCAGGAAACGACCCTCAGCTAGAAACCGGAGGCTCTGACATTTTATGTGGCGCAGCCCCTTGCTCCACCCGCTAGGAAGGCACCACATAGGGTCAGGGAAACTGGCGCCAAGTTTACCAAGAGGAGGCCCGAGGCAGCCGGACAGAAGTGTTGGTAAGAAAGGCCAGACAAAGGACACACAAAGGGGGTCCTGTGAAACGCTCCAAAGTTATCTGGGAGTTGTCTGAGCCCCTCACCAGGTCAGCACAGTACGACGTGGGCAGCCGTTACCTGCAGACGTGATCTGGATAATAAGAACTGTGAGTAAAGGCCCTGAACTGCATCACTGACTCCGTGTCGTTACTGCTGCTGCCCTGCACCATCACCCCCATCCTCCGCATACACTGCCCTGAGGCTATACTCCTCCCGTGGGGAGTTATGCTACGCTCTGCTGCACCCACAACACCAGCCTTAGCGGTCTGCCCTGTAGCGGCGGTTCACTCTGACCGCAATCCACGGGTGGCGTAGTCGGACATTTAAACATCAAAACCACATAAATAGTTCCGCCACTGGTTTGACCGCCCTGAGCCACGGAACCGGATCGCCGCCACGAAGACTACAACCACCAGCATCCACCAAAAAGGGTCCGGCTCCCGGTGTCCCAAGGCCCAGGGGGTGCGTCAGAACATTTTCATCACCTTTCACAATCACCAATGGGACAAGGCAGGGATGTCCTCTGTCCCCTCTCTTATACATCCTAGTGACGGAGCACCTGCTCTCATCAATTCGCCATAACCCCAATATTAGGTGGATTGAGGTGGGAGGCACCGAGTACAAGTGCTCTCTATTTGCTGATGATGTCCTGGTATATATCACTCAATCACATATATCCATCCCTGCTGTTATGGCTGAAATAGATCACTTTGTTACATGGTAAAATTTTAAAATCAATGCAGCGAAGTCTGAGGCCCTCAATGTCTCCCTCCCTAAATCCATATAGGATTCCATCCAGTCCAACTTTCCCTTTGCCTGGCCCTCACAGGGTATCAAATACTTAGGAATTCCTATTCATAGAGACCTCTCCCATCTATGTTATCTTAATTTTGGGCCCTTTATTGAACAATTCCATACAGACCACGGTTGGCAAGTTAGAACTGTAAGATTCACTACGTGAACCACTGGTGTTTTGTGGAAAAGCACATGTACACCGCGTTCCAAATTATTATGCAAAAAGTGTTTAGGAGTGATAAGGGAAGAATTTGTTTGTTTGTCAGTTAAACTCATTGATGGTGATGTGTGTCAGGGCTCTTTATATCACTGTAAGCAATTGCAGACACCTGTGCTAATTAGTTTGGCAGGTGTGTCCAATGAAAGGCAAGACTACTTAAGAAGGCTCTCTCACATTATTAAGCAGCCTACATTTTCTGCCAAAATGGGAAAGAAAAAGGATGTGTCGGCTGCTGAGAAGCAACAAATTGTGGAGTGTTTAGGTCAAGGCATGACTACAATCAACATTGTGCGATGATCAGGATGAAGTGTCTTGGCAATCAAGAAGTATGTAGCTGATTCACAGTACACACGTGTGCGTGCTGATAAGGGCAAATTGAGGACTCTTTCCTACAGGCAATTACGTCAGGTTGAAAGAGCAGCGGCAAAAAAGCCTTGTCATAGCAGCAGACAAGTTTTTGAAGCTGCTTGTGCCTCCAACGTCCCCCGAACAACAAGATGCAGGGTCCTTCAGAGGTTTGCAGCTGTGCATACGCCATCCTGTCGACCTCCTCTATCCACTTCACACAAGCAGAAACGGCTCCAGTGGGCCAAACATTACATGAAGACTGATTTCAAAACTGTTTTGTTCACGGATGAGTGCCGTGCAGCGCTCGATGGTCCAGATGAATGGAGTGGAGGATGGCTGGTTGATGGACACCCCACGCAAACACGGCTACAGCGCCAACAAGGAGGAGGTGGAGTAATGTTTTGGGCTGGAATCATGGGGAGAGAGATTGTCGGCCCCTTTAGGATCCCTGAAGGCGCTAAAGATGAACTCCATAATGTATGTGGATTTTCTCAAACAGCACTTCCTGCCATGGTTCAAGAAGAAGAACCGTGTATTTCACAGCAAGATCATTTTTCTGCATGATAATGCACCATCTCATGCTGCACATAAAACATCTGCATCTCTGGCTGATATGGGCATAAAAGGGGACAAACTTATGGTGTGACCCCCATGCTCCCCTGACCTCTACCCCATTCAGAACCTTTGGAGCATCATTAAAAGGAGTGTCTATGATGGCGGGAGGCAGTTCACATCTAAGCAACAGCTCTGGGAGGGTATTCTGTCCTCATGCAAAACAATTGAAGCAGAAACCATCCAAAACCTGACAAATTCAATGGACGAGAGAGTTCAGAAGCTCCTTTCGAACAAGGGGTCCTATGTGAAAATGTAACATCACCTAGAATAAAGTTTTGAGTTGAAAACAGTTTGATTTCAGTTTCTAACAACCTGCTAATGCTTATAATTTCAAAAATGACCATTTTTTTGGTCTTTATTAAAATGAAAAGGTTGATCGAAAAATTTGGGGGATCTAAGAGTGTGGCAACCCAGTAGTCATGATTACTTCGAATTCTGACAATATGAGGGTCATGCTGCAGGTAGTGCAGCAAGAAGGCACTTATGTGTCTTGCGCATCTCGGAGCCCCAAAATTATTTTCCGGGCTAGATGCAGCTAAAAATTATTTTTAATTTTAAATCTGGTGAAGCTTATTATAGATGGCCTAATAGGATCAGTGCTGCACACTGCTACAAAGCCCAAATTATTTTCCAGTCAAGATACAGATAAACATGATTAGTAATTTGAAAGCTTAAAACGCTTGGTAGGGTGATTTTAACCAATCATCAAGCTTTTACTCTCCCCAGGATGACACAGGGGTAGAAAAGTCGTTTCGGATCCATGATTTGTTCATCTTTATGAACGTGAGTCTGTCTACATTATCAGTGGAGAGCCGCGTGCGCTTATCTGTCAGCACACCACCAGCAGCGCTGAACACACGTTCAGACAGAACGCTGACTGCGGGGCATGACAAGATCTCCAAGGCGTAAGTGGCTAGCTCCGGCCATTTATCCAGATTGGAAGCCCAAAAAGAGCAAGGGTCCAGTGACACAGTCGTGGCTTCAATGTTTACTTGGAGATACTCCTGTACCATCGTCTCTAGGCGTTGACTATGTGTCAGACTTCTTGTCTCCTGTGGCCTTGCAAAGGATGGGCTAAAAAAGTGGTGAAATGATTCCGCAAAATTGATGTTACCAGCAGATACTGTGGTTCTGTTACGGTTTGAGTGCTGAACACTTGACGGTCCCACGGTTGGCAAGTTGGAACTGTGAGATTCACTACGTGCACCACTGGTATTTTGTGGAAAAGCACATGTAAGATTCTGCAACAGTCTCTGCTGATACTCCTGCATGCGTGCATCCCTTTCTATGGCAGGAATAATTTCTGCAAATTTACTTTTGTACCGGGGATCTAACAGTGTGGCAACCCAGTAGTCAGGATTATTTCTAATTCTCACAATTCGAGGGTCATGTTGCAGGTAGTGCAGCAAGAAGGCACTCATGTGTGTTGCGCATCCAGGAGCACCAAGTCCCTTTTGTGTTGGTGGCGAGGTAACAATCATGCTTCCTTCCTCTGTCCTCTCCCCCCAACCTCGCACAACAGAAATGTGATCAAGGTCTCCCTCATCTGATGAGTCTTCCATCAGTTCGTCCTCCACTTCTTCCTGGGCTCCTGCACCTTCCTCACTAGTTTGGCTGCTACCATGCGCCCTGGTAAAATCATCTCCCCCACCCTCACATGCCTGCCGCCTTGGTGCTGCCGACCGTCTGGACCTTGCAGATGTTAGCCCTTCCGCATACAACTCCTCCTCCTCTACTTCCTCCACCTCCTCTTGTGCCACCACCTGACTCCGAATTCTGTTTAACATGTGCTCCAGCATGTAAATCACCGGAATAGTCATGCTGATAATGGCATCGTCAGCACTAAACATCTTCGTCGCCATTTCAAAACTGTGCAGAATGGTGCATAGGTCCCTGATCTGAGACCACTCCTCCAGCGTGATTTGCCCCACCTCTGAATCTCGTTGGCCCAGGCTATACGTCAGAACGTATTGCACCAGGGCTTGTCGGTGCTGCCACAGTCGCTGCAACATGTGCAGAGTTGAATTCCACCGGGTAGGCACATCGCATTTTAGCCGGTGAAGTGGCAGGCCCAACGACTTCTGTAGAGATGTAAGTCGCTGAGCTGCGGGATGCGAACGGCGGAAGTGAGCACACAGCGACCGTGCCCTCTGCAGAAGGCCATCTAGTCTGGGATAGTGGGCTAAAAATTGCTGGACAACCAGGTTCAACACGTGAGCCATACAAGGCACGTGTGTGACATTGCCCCGGCGAAGGGCCGCACCCAGGTTTGCAGCATTGTCGCACACGGCCTTCCCTGGTTTCAGGTCCAGTGGAGACAACCATTCATGAAATTGGTTCTCCAGAGCTGACCACAACTCCTCAGCTGTGTGACTCACATTTCCCAGACATTTCAATGTAAAAACCGCCTGATGACGTTGAGCCCTACTGCCAGCATAGTAAGGAGGTGTGCAGGATCCCTTCTGCGCAGTTAGAAAGCTTGTGGCATGACCAGACAGGCTTTGGGTGCAGGTGGAAGACCGAGAGGAGGTTGAGGAGGCAGAAGCAGTGGAGGAACTTTGACATAAAGAGGATTGACGCACAACTCGTGGGGACGGCAAGACTTGGACAGCAGCCCCTTGTCCTGCTGTCACCATAGTTACCCAGTGCCCAGTCAGCGACATGTAACGCCCCTGTCCATGCCTACTCGTCCAAGTGTCTGTGGTGAAATGCACCCTGTCACACACAGAGTTTCTCAAAGAAGCGGTGATGTTGTGTGCGACATGCTGGTGGAGCGCAGGCACACCTTTCTTTGAGAAGTAGTGCCGACTGGGCATCTGGTACTGGGGCACTGCGACGGACATAAGGTCTCGAAAATCCTCTGTGTCCACCAGGCGGAAAGGCAGCATTTCTGTAGCCAAGAGCTTGCAGATGGTGAAATTCAACCTCTTAGCTTTCTCATGGCTAGGAGGAAATGGTCTTTTACTTGTCCACATCTGAGGGACCGAGGGCTGGCTATTGTGCTTAGACGGGGTTGATAAGGGTGTCCCCGGCAAACTGCCGGTCTGTGAGGAAGATGCAGGCGGACATGTTAGGTTGCCTTGATCCAAAGGTGGTGCTATCGATGTCGGACAGCGCTCAAGACCAGCTGGTGTTACCTCCTCCAAAGAAAATGATGACCTGCCAATCACGCTGGCTGTTGCGGGTAAAGAGGTGGCAGGTCTGCGCCCCAAAACAGGTGTGACTGCTGTCCCCCCAGTCACAGAGGATGAAGAGGCCGCGGATGCACAAGATATGGCAGACGGTGGTTGGCCCGGCCGGCTAGGCCGCATTGTAGCACACTGAGCTTCCCACTGCAACTTATGCTTCATGTCCATGTGCCGGTTCATGCATGAAGTACTCAAACTATGTATTTTTTGGCCTCTACTTAGCTTTTGCTGACAAATGTTACAGATAACACGAGTTGGGTCATCTTTATCGATCTGAAAAAATGCCCAGGCTATGCAAGGCTTAGCACCCATGCGACCTGAAGAGCCACCACGACTTGTGGTGAGAGGCAGAGTTGTGTTTGAGGATGCAGTTGTTGACGTGCTTCCAGTACTACGTCTCTGTCCAGGAAGGCGCAACCTGACCTCGTCGTCACTAGCATCTTCCTCCACCTCCTCTGCTGACCTCATCTCTTGGCTGACTGTGGGTTGACAGTAAGTGGGATCTCCGACCTCATCATCATCACCCTGTGCGTTATCACACCTCGTCGTCCTCAGAGCCAACCTGTTCCTGCCCTGACAAAAAACTAAAGTTGTCGCTCCAATCAGGTATTTGAGTCTTATCATCGTCTTCCTCATTGTCTCCACCAACAGGAGTTACAGTTTGGGAATGAGGGTCTACATTATGGTCAGAACCTTCTGCGTCTGGTCCTGGATCCGACTCATAAAGATTCTGGGCATCAGTGCAGATCATTTCCTCGTCTGGATTCACAGAAGCGCTGGAGTCGAACTCTGATTCCCAGGCTATAGTATGAGTAAACAGCTCTGCAGACTCAACCATCTGTTCTACCTCATACTCAGACGGGCAGCTGGAGATTTGGGAGCTGTGAGGAAGCAAGTGCGATTTGGGTGACACCTTTGAGGACTGGAGTATTTGTGATGTTGAAGTTGATGTGGAGGAGAGCCCACTTAAAGGAGCACTTGATATCCGTTGAAGCACCTGCTGTTTTTGTGCCTCATCTGGAATTTGTAGCGATTGGCGTGGCCGTAAGAAAGGGATCTTATCACATTGTCCGCTAAAAGAAGTAGACATTTTAGTTTGGCTGGAAGATGGTCTTTCTTCTGCACCTACCCCACGGACACAACCTTTTTTCCCCTTCCCAACACGCCTATTCCCCTTTCCACCAGCAGCAGGCCTTTTTCCACTCATTTTGGTGGTTAACTAATTCACAACTCTGGAGTTGTTTGCACAAAAAAACAATGGATGGTAACCGAGCAGAGCTGAGTGGCCAAACTGTGGTATTAGGCCAAAACTATTGGCTGGGTTAGATGCAGAAAAAAAATATTTTTAATTTGCAACCTGATGGAGGTCAGTATAGATGGACTAATAGACCAAGTCCCACACACCGCTAGAAGCCCAAATATTTTTTCAGAGCTAGATGCAGAAAATTTTTTTATTCAATTTGCAACCTGATGGAGGTCAGTATAGATGGACTAATAGACCAAGTCCCACACACTGCTAGAAGCCCAAATATTTTTTCAGAGCTAGATGCAGAAAAAAATTATTTTTAATTTGCAACCTGATGGAGGTCAGTATAGATGGACTAATAGACCAAGTCCCACACACCGCTAGAAGCCCAAATATTTTTTCAGAGCTAGATGCAGAAAAAAATTATATTCAATTTGCAACCTGCTGGAGGTCAGTATAGAAGGACTAATAGAACAAGTCCCACACACTGCTAGAAGCCCAAATATTTTTTCAGAGCTAAATGAAGAAAAAAATTATTTTTAATTTGCAACCTGATGGAGGTCAGTATAGATGGACTAATAGACCAAGTCCCACACACTGCTAGAAGCCCAAATATTTTTTCAGAGCTAGATGCAGAAAAAAATTATTTTTAATTTGCAACCTGATGGAGGTCAGTATAGATGGACTAATAGAACAAGTCCCACACGCTGCTAGAAGCCCAAATATTTTTTCAGAGATAAATGAAGAAAAAAATTATTTTTAATTTGCAACCTGATGGAGGTCAGTATAGATGGACTAATAGACCAAGTCCCACACACTGCTAGAAGCCCAAATATTTTTTCAGAGCTAGATGCAGAAAAAAATTATTTTTAATTTGCAACCTGATGGAGGTCAGTATAGATGGACTAATAGAACAAGTCCCACACGCTGCTAGAAGCCCAAATATTTTTTCAGAGATAAATGAAGAAAAAAATTATTTTTAATTTGCAACCTGATGGAGGTCAGTATAGATGGATTAATAGAACAAGTCCCACACACAGCTAGAAGCCCAAATATTTTTTCAGAGCTAGATGCAGAAAAAAATTATATTCAGTTTGCAACCTGATGGAGGTCAGTATAGATGGACTAATAGAATGATGCTATGCCCAAAAGATTTTACTTCACTAGGTGCAGTAAAAAAATTGGTATTCTATACACAGGTGGTATATCTTGCAACACAGATAGGCTACTCCACTGACTAACACACTCTGCAATAGGCCAAAAAGGATTAGCTTTGCTAGATTCAGCCAAATGCTGTGAAAAAAACTTGCACAGCACTGGCACAGACCTGCCTGGCAAAAACTGATAGGAACTGATGTAACCTAGTCCTGAAAAGGACTCCAATTACAATTAGTCTTTACTCCCACAATCTATCTATTTAAGAGCACAGACCTGCTTGATAAAAGTCGTAGGAAATGCTGTAACCTAGTCCTTAAAAGGACTGCAATCACAACTATTCCCTACTCCCAAGCTATCTGTATATTTGTGCGAAAATTGGCTTGAAATTAACAAGGTATAGCGCACACAGCAACAGCGGTGCCGTCTAACACGCAGCTGCAGCAGTGAGAAAATGGTGGCGACGGGGAAAATGGCTTGGTCTTATAGGGCAAGGACATGTGACATACACTGCCAATCACACATGCCCTTGCTTGTGTGAAAAAAAGCACTTCGCTCCGTGTGTGCGCTGCTGATAGGCTGACAGATTGCACCTCCCCACTGCAAATGCGGGAAAGAGAAAAAAAAATGGAGATCTTCATTGTTCCTGCAGAGATCCATCCCCTGCCCCTCCCCCCGCCCCGCTGTACACTCAAACTGCGTATTAACATTAAATTTCATCATTACTGAGAAAAAATCCAGTTATGATTTTGGTGCACGAACAGTTATCGAACATAACCTCGAACAGCCGAATTTTTCTCAAATTGTTCGTGTTCGCCGACCGGCTCGAACACCGCCCAAAACAGCTCGAATTTGAGATTGGCGAACAGTTCGAGTAGAACAACGCTCATCTCTACTAAAAACCCATTTCTTTAGACTGGCTTATCGCCTCAACACACTTATCTACTGTAACTGTCCCAGTTCGCCCATATTAAAATTTTCTTCAAAATCATGCTCATACCATCCATGCACTGATTAGCCTCTGTCTGTACTGTACACATACTGGCTGGCGACCAGTTCATGTAGTGTTATGTACTTACCCTATTTAGCATATTATGGCTGTATTATACAATATTTGTACATTTTACCTTTTGTGTCTCCCCTATTTTCTTATAGACTGTAAGCTTGTGAACAGGACCCTCACTCGTTTTAATATCTGAGTTATGCTTATCCTGTAATGTCAGTATTGTCTGTATAAGTCCCCCCTAAAATTGTAAAGTGCTGCGGAATATGTTGGTGCTATAAAAATAAAAGTTATTATTATTCAGCACCTCACATTAACTATTTGAACTACAGCAAATATGGGTCCCAATTCTCCCGATAGGTGCTAGGTTGCTCTTCCAGGACTTCTGCATATCAAACATTTGTACCATATACGTTCTATGTGCCAAAAAAGCTAGTACATCCATGTTTTAATTTGTCTCTTTACTACTTTACCCAGCATTATCTCACCCCCTCCCACGAGGTATCATCTCCCATCCAAAAGATATCACTGCCCCTCTAATATATCACCTCTTCCCCTTCTACCTCCTCTCCCCCGGGTTTAATCCCTGTTAGGCATCAGCTCTCCTTTCTCTCCCCAAGCATCGGCTCCCCAAGTTCTCACGACCTCCCCTCCACAGATATATCTCCCCTTAGGTATCTTCTTAATCCCTTCTTTTTCGACCCATCATCTCGTTTGCTACCTGCTCTTACTCTCCCATCCCAAGTATCGATTTCCCCAGGTGTTACCTTTCCCCCCAATATCACCTCTACATTCCCTCCAGTATCATCTCTCTCGTCCCTAATATCATCTCTAGGATTATCCACCCATCTTTTTCCTTCAGTATTATCTCTCCTCCATTATCATCCAATTCTAATTCACTAGAGATGAGCAAATCTTTTAAAATTTGTATTTGTCAGATTTGCCCTAGTTGTCCCATGGAAACAGCCTCACAGCAAATCAAAATCTCTGCAAAGCCTCCAATTGCCCTGAAAAACAAGTATGACACTATTACACTATTCTCTTTTTCCTGACACACTAATTTACTTCACTATAATTGTGGACATGTTCCATTTTTGCACCAATTGCAGTAGAGCCACAACATTTTTACTGCAATAGTCAAAAATCGTGGTAAAACAAAAGCTTTGCAGCAAAACTCCGGAAACTTGTGAGTGCAGCCTTATAGGTACCTTAGTGTTTTATAGTTTCTCTCCCTATCTCTATAGCTAAGCTGTGAACTGTGACATTCTATCACTATGCAGAATGACCCTAAAATAGCTGCTTCATTTCCTGCCTCTGCTTTTATGCAGGCTATGATAGTCCCTTTTTATTTGTTGTGCTATGTAATGTGATGTGATAACTGCAAACCTGCCCCACGTCATTTGATCCTTCTGTCGCTGATGTAATCTTCTACACTGTATAAACTCACAGCAGCCATTTTAGGCAACTTTTGCAAAGCGAATCGCAGATTGTTCGAATTCCTTGAGTTCAGCAACTTTAAGCTTGTGGGCTCCAATGCAAATTTTCCACTAGGGGACTCAACCATCACGAGTCTTTGATAGGATTTGTGTTCTCATATGATACAAAGGTACCTTTTGGGTCCACCTGAACTCCAGGTTCGACTGAAGCCCTACACTCACTATAGTTACGCCCCTGCTTATAACTATCCCTTTTAGTGCAAATTACTCCCATCTCCTGAATCTACTTTTCTGCAGTACTTAAGTAATTGGCAGTAACTTTCTGAACCATTCAATTCTGGGACAGCTTTTCATGGACCTACTTTCCCAGAACTACTACTACTCCCTCACCTCAGGAAATCGACAGGAAAAAATAAAAGTCTCTCATATCTCTGGGAGTACTTGTAGATCACAGACAAAATATCAGCATGCAATGTCAGTAGGTGGCTTCTAAAGCCAGCAGGATATAGTTATGTATTAAAAGTATCATGAACTTGTAGGACAGAGACGTAATATTACCACTTTACAAAGCGTAAGTGCGGCCTCATCTGGAATATGCAGTTTAGTTATCGGTACCAGTTCATGGAAAGGATGTCCTGGACTGGGAAAAAGTAGAGGGAAGAGCAACAAAACTGGTAAGGGGCATGAAGGATCTTTGTTAAGAGGAAAGACTAAGGGAATCTGTCACAAGGTTTTTTTACACCTAATCTGATAGCAGCATAATGTAGAGCCAGAGACCTTGACTCCAGCGATGTGTTACTTACTGGGCTGCTTAGTGTAGTTTTAATAAAATCACTGTTTTATCAGGAGGAGATTATCATTAGAGGATTAGTAAACTTGCTGCCAGGTAGTCAAGCATATATATTCATGAGCTCTGTGTACACTGTACATGAGCAGAAAGCTGCCAATCAGTGATGGGGGTGGGGTTTTACAGAGCTCAGCATTTAAAGAACTGCTAGATCTGCAGCAGATAAAACTGTGATTTTATCAAAATTATATTGTAAAGGACATATTGATATTCATGCTATAGCAACTCCATTTTGTCTGCTTGTTTCAAAATCATGTTATTATCACTCCTTGCATAACATACTTCTTTCCTGCTTTTCTCATGCTTTACATGGAACTTTCTCAAACTAACTTTTTATCTCAAGAACATTTTGTCAGACACCCGCTCCTGTTATCAAACTAGTCTAGGCCAGGATTGACCTTGTACAATTCCATCGTGCTTCGAACTAACGATGATAATATGACCATAATAATAATAATAATAATAATAATTTTTATTTATATAGCGCCAACATATTCCGCAGCACTTTACAATTAAGCGGGGACATGTACAAACAATAAATTCAATACAAGGTGAGACAGTTTAACAGTTACATCAGGAGTGAGGTCCCTGCTCGCAAGCTTACAATCTACATGGAAATGGGGGGACACAATAGGTGGAAAGTGCTTGTTATTTCAGGTCTGGCAATTATAATAAGTCGGGATTATCATATAAAGCTGTATGATCCGGTCATCAGCCTGTATGTTAA
Source organism: Phyllobates terribilis (assembly GCF_046119375.1). NCBI lineage: Eukaryota > Metazoa > Chordata > Amphibia > Anura > Dendrobatidae > Phyllobates > Phyllobates terribilis. Next base: position 260,037,981 of record NW_027362765.1, on the reverse strand, counting down.
AGTGCAATACTCAATTACCGAGTGCAGTTATCGAGTGCATGGAGGGTGTAGAAACAGATGAACAGTAGGGTGCAGATTCTGAATAGTATTTAGGAGGGAACAGGGGAAAGTTAGTTTACTGAGTAGTTGAGGTGGTAGGCTTGTTTAAAGAGATGGGTTTTTAAAGCGCGCTTGAAGACATCGGGGCTAGGCATCAATCGGATCGTCTGGGGTAGAGCATTCCAGAGAACTGGTGCAGCACGAGAGAAGTCTTGGAGACGGAGGTGTGAGGTTCGGATTATGGGGGATGTTAGCCTTAGGTCATTTGTGGAACGGAGGGCACGTGTAGGACGATAGACTGAGATGAGAGAGGAGATATAAGGTGGTGCAGAACTGTAGAGAGCTTTGTGGGTGAGAGCAATGAGTTTATATTGGACCCTGTAGTGAATGGGTAACCAGTGTAATGACTGGCACAAGGTGGAGGCATCGGTGAAGCGGCTGGACATAAATATGACCCTGGCTGCCGCATTCAGGACAGATTGGAGAGGGGAAATTTTGGTAAGAGGGAGACCGATCAGAAGAGAGTTGCAGTAGTCCAGACGAGAGTGAATAAGAGCGACAGTAAGAGTTTTAGCAGTTTCCAAAGTGAGAAAAGGTCGGATTCTGGAGATGTTTTTAAGATGCAGGTGACAAGAGCGAGTGAGTGATCGGATATAGGGAGTAAAGGAAAGGTTAGTGTCGAATATGACCCCAAGGCAGCGGGCGTGCTGCTTGGGAGTAATGGTTGACCCCTCCAAGGTAATTTCGATATTAGGTAGAGTTAGGTTACTAGAGGGGGGAAACATAAGAAGTTCAGTTTTGGAGAGATTCGATTTGAGATAGAGGGAGGACATGATGCTAGACACAGCAGATAAACAATCCTTGGTGTTTTGTATTAGGGTAGGGGTGATGTCAGGGGAAGAAGTGTATAGTTGGGTGTCGTCAGCATAGAGATGATACTGGAACCCAAATCTGCTGATTGTTTGTCCAATAGGGGCAGTGTATAGAGAGAAGAGGAGGGGGCCTAGGACTGAGCCCTGAGGAACCCCGATAGTAAGGGGATGAGGAGGGGAAAAGGAGCCGGCAAAAGATACAGTGAAGGAGCGGTCAGAGAGGTAGGAGGAGAACCAGGAGAGAACGGTTTCCTTGAGGCCTATAGAGCGGAGCATAGTGAGGAGGAGCTGGTGATCCACAGTGTCAAATGCTGCAGAGAGATCCAGGAGAATCAGCAGGGAGCAGTGACCTTTGGATTTGGCTGTTAGTAGATCGTTAGAGACTTTAGTGAGGGCAGTTTCAGTGGAGTGTAAGGAGCGGAAACCAGATTGTAGAGGGTCGAGGAGAGAGTTTTCTGAGAGATAGCGGATTAGACGGGAGTGGACCAAGCGTTCCAGGAGTTTAGAGATGAAGGGAAGATTAGAGACAGGTCTATAGTTAGCAGTGCAGTTCTGGTCCAGGGATGGCTTTTTAAGTAAAGGGGTTATGATGGCATGTTTAAATGATGAGGGAAAGATACCTGACGAAAGAGAGAGGTTAAATATTTTAGTCAGGTGAGTGGTGACCACCGGTGAGAGGGACTGCAGGAGATGTGAAGGAATGGGGTCACTGTTGCAGGTTGTAGGCCGAGAAGAAGGGAGGAGCTGGGTAACCTCTTCTTCTGTGACAGGCTCAAAGATGGCTAGTGAGCTTGAAGTGCAGTAGGGAAGGGGATCCAGGCACTGAGGAGATTGGGCTGAGATGTCCTGATGGATGTGGTTGATTTTTTCCAAGAAATAAGTGGCCAGATCCTCACTGCTGAGGTTGGTGGTGGGGGCCTGTGCTTTAGGTTTCAGGAGGGAGTTTAAGGTTTCGAAAAGTCGTTTTGGGTTGTTGGACATTGAAGTGATGAGGGTGGTGAAGTAGGATTGTTTGGCCAGATGAAGGGCAGAGTTATAGGTTTTGAGCATGAATTTATAGTGGATGAAGTCCTCTGCTAAAAGAGATTTTCTCCACTGACGCTCAGCACACCTCGAGCAACGTTGAAGAAAGCGTGTTTGCATCGTGTGCCAGGGCTGCCGTTGTCTGTGTCGGATCTTTCTGCGAGTAGAAGGAGCTGCTTCATCTAGGGCGCTCTTCAGTGTATTGTTGTAGTGTGACAATGCCAAGTCTGGACAGGAGAAGGAGGAGATGGGGGCTAAAGATGTGTGGAGATTGTCCATAAGCTGCTGGGTATTAATGGTACGTGTATTCCTATAAGTGTGGTAAGTGGGGGTGTCCCGGGTGAGGAGACAATTCTTAACAGAGAAGGAGAGAAGGTTGTGGTCCGAGAGCGGGAGAGGGAAGTTGGTAAAGTCATCCAGCAAGCAGAGACTGGAAAAAAACAGGTCCAGAGTGTTCCCGTCTTCATGGGTAGGAGAATTCGTAAACTGTGAGAGACGGAATGAAGAAGTTAGAGAAAGTAGATGAGAGGCAGATTGGGAGAGGGGGTCATCGATGGGGATGTTAAAGTCGCCCATGATGAGGGTGGGGATGTCACAGGATAGAAAGTGAGGAAGCCAGGTGGCAAAGTGATCCAAGAACTGGCGGGCGGAGCCTGGAGGGCGATACACGACTGCCACTCGCAGGGAGAAGGGTTTAAAGAGTCTGATGGTGTGGACTTCAAAGGAAGGAAACATAAGTGAGGGAACCGGGGGGATGACCTGGAAAGCACATTGTGAGGAAAGGAGCAGACCAACACCTCCACCCTGTCTGTTGCCATGTCTGGCGGTATGTGAAAATTTCAGCCCACCAAACGAGAGAGCAGCAGCGTTTCCGTATGCGTTTCCGTAATAATTGCACTAACATTGGCTCAAGCCTGTAGTACTGTAGTATGGCTGTAGGGGATTGGCTATTGATAAACTCAAAACAATATAAAATGCTAAGCAAAATAAACGGGATCAGAGATTCTTTGAATCCTCCCATACAGAGCATTGCCTCCGTTTGGTTTTCTGTGGATTGCGCAATCAACATAATAATTTGACACTCACTTGGTCCACCGTGAAGGGTTATTGCCCTCCCTCAACAATATCAAGCAGCTCTGTAAGTGATACATCGTTAGAATCAGGGTCCCTGCCTCTATATTATGCTGTTCTCAGATGGGGTAGCAAAAACCTAGTGACAGATTCCCTTTAACTCTTGAACCAGACTTTTTTTTGTGCTTTCATTTTTTCATCCATTTGTTCCAAGAACCACAGGCTTTTTTTGGAGGATGAGTTGTAGTTTTATATGTCACTACTCATTTTATCATAAAATACATTGAAAAAGCGAAAAAAAAAAAAAAAGTGGGGTAAAATGGTGTTAAAAATGAAATTCCATAATTTGTATGTATGTGTGGCATTCAGTGTGCAGTAAAAATTACCTGTCAATATGATTTTCCAGGTCAGTATGAATAAGGCAATACTAATCTAAAAGGGGATCTGTCATCATTTTTTTCACCTTGATTCAAGGGATATGTCACTTACTAGTCCGCTTGCTGTAGTTTCAATATAATCACTATTTTAGCAGCAGGAATATATCACTAGTACACCTGCTACCAGGTAGTCCTCCATATTCATGAGCTATGTATATCCCTGTCCCTCACTGATTAGTAGAGATGAGCGGTGTTCGACTAGAACTGTTCGCCAATCTCAAATTCGAGCTGTTTTGGGCGGTGTTCGAGTTGTTCGACGAACCCGAACGATTTGCAAAAAATTCGGCTGTTCGAGGTTATGTTCGATAACTGTTCGTGCACCAAAAGCGTGTCCTGCATGTCTGGCGCTATTTAGAGCACCAATCATGCAGGGATTGTCTACCACTCACTGTAATGTCACAGCCATGGTGGTTGTGGCATTACAGTGATTGCCCAAATCGATTGCAACAGTGCTCACAGTGAAACATGAAAAGCCGGCAATTCAGCAGCGGCGTACACCGGCACCCGACAATTTAGAACCGAAAGAATAGAGCTTCACACATAGATTAGATAGATAGAAACATGTCAGTCACATATATATGAAGTACAGTGACAGTGTTGCTTACTGTACTTGTCATTTAGTGTAAAGGATTTATCAAAAAAAATATTAGTGTTTTCATGTACCGTCTCTTTAAAAAAGCCGGCCGGCAATTCAGCATCTGTACCCGACAATTTAGAATAGAAGGAATAGAGCTTCACACATAGATTAGATAGATAGAAACATGTCAGTCACATATCTATGAAGTACAGTGATAGTGTTGGTTACTGTACTTGTCATTTAGTGTTAAAATAAAGGATTTATTTAAAAAAAAATTGGCGTGAGGTTCCCCTTAATTTTAGTCTCTAGCGGAGGTTAAGCAGACGGCTGGGGCAGATGTTTGAAGCCTGGGAAGGGGGTAATACCCACGGAGCTTCCCAGGCTACTAATATCAGCCCCCAGCTGAATACCTAGCCTTTACTAGCTATTAAAATGGGGGTCCCCCCCAAAAAAATGACGTGGGGTCCCCCCTATTTTAATAGCTAGCAAAGGCTAGGCAGACAGCTTGGGGCTGATATTAATAGCCCAGGAAGAGTGCCATGAATATTGGCCCCCTCCCAGGCTAGAAACACCTGCCGTCAGCCGCCCCAGAAATGGCGCATCCATAGGATGCGCCAATTCTGGCACTTAGCCTCGCTCTTCCCACTGCCCTGTAGCGGTGGCAGTGGGGTAATAGGGCTGGGGTTGATGTCAGCTTATAATGCCAGCTGACATCAAGCCCAGGTTAGTAATGGAGAGGCGTCTATAAGACAACCCCATTACTAACCCCATGGTCAAAGTTAAAAGAAAACACAAACACCCAGAATAAAATTCTTTAATTGAAATAAAGACACAATTCTTTATTGTTCTAAATTAAACCATACTTACAATCACGCCCATTCCAGCTGAAGCCAACGATCTCCTGCAATAAAAGAAAAATAATAAAGCAACATCATCCTTACCTTTCCATGGTTCCAACGACAGCTTCAGCTCTGCTACATCGAGATGACAGGCTGGACCGCAGCAGAAAGCTGCCATCCAGCCTGTCATCCCGCAGACACTGAGAAGCGCAGGCATGCTTGCGCTCCTCAGTGTCTCTCTGTGACGTCATCCAGATGAGCCGAGTTCATGTCCAATGAACTCAGCTCACCTCATGCACGTCACTGACAGCGTGTGAGAATTCTCACGCTGAAGCGCTGAGTGCAGGAGAATTTTCCCACGCTGTCAGTGACGTGCATGAGGTGAGCCGAGTTCATTGGACATGACCTCGGCTCATCTGGATGCCGTCACAGCCAGACACTGAGGAGTGCAAGTATGCCTGCGCTTCTCAGTGTCTGCGGGATGACAGGCTGGATGGCAGCTTTCTGCTGCGGTCCAACCTGTCATCTCGATGTAGCAGAGCTGAAGCTGTCCTGGGAACCATGGGAAGGTAAGGATGATGTTGCTTTATTATTTTTCTTTTATTGCAGGAGATCGTTGGCTTCAACTGGAATGGGCGTGATGGTGAGTATGGTTTAATTTAGAACAATAAAGAATTGTGTCTTTATTTCAATTAAAGGACTTTTTTCTGGGTGTTGTGTTTTTTTTAAATACTTTACTAGAAATTCATGGTGGTCATGTCTAATATTGGTGTGACCCCATGAATTTCGGGCTTAGGGCCAGCTGATAATGCTAAGCTGGCCCAAACCCCTTTATTACCCAGTGAGCCACCGCACCAGGGCCCTGGATGAGTTGGGTACAGCGCCAGAAGATGGCGCTTCTATGAACGCGCCATTTTCTGGGGTGGCTGTGGACTGCAATTTGCAGCGGGGGGGCCTAGAAAGCTTGGGCCTCCCTGCGCTGCGGATTCCAGCCCCCAGCTGCCTAGTTGTACCTGGCTGGACACAAAAATAGGGCGAAGCCCCACGTATTTTTTTTTAAAATTATTTCATGAAATTCATGAAATAATTAAGAAAAAAAGGGCTTCTCTATATTGTTGTGTCCGGCCTGGTACAAATAGGCAGCTGGTGGTTGGGGGCAGCCCGTTCCTGCCTGCTGTACCTGGCTAGACACAAATATAGTGCGAAGCTCCACGTCAATTTTTTTTTAACTTTCATGAAATAATTTAAAAAAATTGACGTGGGGCTTCGCACTATATTTGTGTCCAGCCAGGTACAGCAGGCAGGAACGGGCTGCCCCCAACCACCAGCTGCCTATTTGTACCTGGCCGGACACAACAATATAGGGAAGCCCTTTTTTTCTTAATTATTCCATGAATTTCATGAAATAATTAAAAAAAAAAATACGTGGGGCTTCGCCCTATTTTTTTGTCCAGCCAGGTACAACTAGGCAGCTGGGGGCTGGAATCTGCAGCGCAGGGAGGCCCAAGCTTTCTGGGCCCCCCCCCCCCCACTGCACATTGCAGTCTGCAGCCACCCCGGAAAATGGCGCGTTCATAGAAGCGCCATCCTCTGGCTCTGTACCCAGCTCATCCAGGGCCCTGGTGCGGTGGCTCACTGGGTAATAAAGGGGTTAGGGCCAGCTTGGTATTATCAGCTGGCCCTAAGCCTGAAATTCATGGGGTCACGCCAATATTAGACATGACCACCATGAATTTCTAGTAAAGTATTTAAAAAAAAACACAACACCCAGAAAAAAGTCCTTTAATTGAAATAAACACACAATTTTTTATTGTTCTAAATTAAACCATACTTACCATCACGCCCATTCCAGCTGAAGCCAACGATCTCCTGCAATAAAAGTAAAATAATAAAGCAACATCATCCTTACCTTTCCATGGTTCCCAGGACAGCTTCAGCTCTGCTACATCGAGATGACAGGCTGGACCGCAGCAGAAAGCTGCCATCCAGCCTGTCATCCCGCAGACACTGAGAAGCGCAGGCATGCTTGCGCTCCTCAGTGTCTCGCTGTGACGGCATCCAGATGAGCCGAGTTCATGTCCAATGAACTCGGCTCACCTCATGCACGTCACTGACAGCGTGGGAAAATTCTCCTGCACTCAGCACTTCAGCGTGAGAATTCTCCCACGCTGTCAGTGACGTGCTTGAGGTGAGCTGAGATCATCGGACATGAACTCACCTCATGCACGTCTCTGACAGCGTGAGAAAATTCTCACGCTGAAGCGCTGAGTGCAGGAGAATTTTCCCAGCTGTCAGTGACGTGCATGAAGTGAGCCGAGTTCATTGGACATGAACTCGGCTCATCTGGATGCCGTCACAGCCTGACACTGAGGAGCGCAAGCATGCCTGCGCTTCTCAGTGTCCGCGGGATGACAGGCTGGATGGCAGCTTTCTGCTGCGGTCCAGCCTGTCATCTCGATGTAGCAGAGCTGAAGCCGTCGTTGGAACCATGGAAAGGTAAGGATGATGTTGCTTTATTATTTTTCTTTTATTGCAGGAGATCGTTGGCTTCAGCTGGAATGGGCGTGATTGTAAGTATGGTTTAATTTAGAACAATAAAGAATTGTGTCTTTATTTCAATTAAAGGACTTTATTCTGGGTGTTTGTGTTTTTTTAAACTTTGACTATGGGGTTAGTAATGGGGGTGTCTTATAGACGCCTCTCCATTACTAACCTGGGCTTGATGTCAGCTGGCATTATAAGCTGACATCAACCCCAGCCCTATTACCCCACTGCCACCGCTACAGGGCAGTGGGAAGAGCGAGGCTAAGAGCCAGAATTGGCGCATCCTATGGATGCGCCATTTCTGGGGCGGCTGACGGCTGGTGTTTCTAGCCTGGGAGGGGGCCAATATTCATGGCACCCTTCCTGGGCTATTAATATCAGCCCCCAGCTGTCTGCCTAGCCTTTGCTAGCTATTAAAATAGGGGGGACCCCACGTCATTTTTTGGGGGGTCCCCCATTTTAATAGCTAGTAAAGGCTAGGTATTCAGCTGGGGGCTGATATTAGTAGCCTGGGAAGCTCCGTGGGTATTACCCCCTTCCCAGGCTTCAAACATCTGCCCCAGCCGTCTGCTTAACCTCCGCTAGAGACTAAAATTAAGGGGAACCCCACGCAAATTTTTTTTAAATAAATCCTTTATTTTAACACTAAATGACAAGTACAGTAATCAACACTGTCACTGTACTTCATATATATGTGACTGACATGTTTCTATCTATCTAATCTATGTGTGAAGCTCTATTCCTTCTTGTCTAAATTGTCGGGTACCGGTGTATGCCGCTGCTGAATTGCCGGCCGGCTTTTTTAAAAAGAGCGTCTTCTGAGCAGTTTGTCAGCTTTTGGACACCTTTGAAGGTGTTTTCTATGTGTTTCTATGTGTTTTTGTTTGCCTGCCATTGGTTTTAACGGTGTTCGATGGTGTTCTAAGGTGTTCGACGAACAGTTCGACGAACAGTACCTCGAACATCCCGGTGTTCGACGAACCGAACCGAACCCGAACACTACGGGGGTGGCTCAACACTACTGATTAGTTGATTTTGCCTTTGCACAGTGTACACAGAAAGCAGCTAATAAGTGGTTTGGCTTGGTTATACAGAGCTCCGCATTCAGAGAACTGGTAGATCTGCAGCAGATAAAACAGTATATTTATCAAAATGGCAGCACACAGCCCAGTAAGTGATACAGGTGCATCTCACAAAATTAGAATATTATCAAAAAGTTAATTTATTTCAGTTCTTCAATCCAAAAAGTGAAACTCATATATTATATAGATTCATTACAAACAGAGTGATCTATTTCAAGTGTTTATTTCTGTTAATGTTGATGATTATGGCTTACAGCCAATGAAAACACAAAAGTCATTATCTCAGTAAATTAAAATAATTAACAAAAAACACCTGCAAAGGCTTCCTAAGCATTTAAAAAGGTCCCTTAGTCTGTTTCAGTAGGCTCCACAATCATGGGGAAGACTGATGACTTGACAGATGTCCAGAAGGCAGTCATTGACACTCTCCACAAGGTCCCAGAGTTACAATTTTCATTTGGAAATCAAGGTCCCAGAGTCTGGAGGAAGAGTGGAGATAGGCCCAGCGTCAGCACCCGGGCAAGTGCCGGGGCCCTGAGCAGGCGGGGCGGGGGCCCACTCGCTGTCGGGCACCCGGCATGCTATGGGGCCCGTGAGCTGAGGAGTGCGGTGCCAGCGCCCGCGAGTGGGTTCCCCCCGCTTGCTCAGGGCCCCGGCACAATAATTACCTCTCCCAGTGCCTCCGCAGCTCTGGTCTCTTCCGTCTCTTGACTGTGACAACTTAGGTCAGAGGGCGCGATAACGTCTTTACAGCGCGCCCTGTGCTGAGCAGTCACAGTGCAGACAGTGGGAAGACACCAGCGACGCTGAGGAGTCCGGAGCAGCGGCAGCAGGAGAGGTGAAGTGAGTATTTGATTTTTTTATGTATGGAGGCATGGGGCATTATATGGGGCCCATACAGGATGGAGCATATATGGAGCCCATACAGGATGGAGAATTATATGGGGCCCATACAGAATGGAGCATTATGTGGGGCCCATACAGGATGGAGCATTATATGGGGCCCATACAGGATGGAGCTTTATATGGGGCCCATACAGGATGGAGCATTATATGGAGCCCATACAGAATAGGGCCCATACAGGATGGAGCAATATATGGGGCCCAGCCTGCATGAAGCATTATATGGGGGCCAGTATCCTGTATGGAGCATTATATGGGGCCCATAATACTGTATAGAGGACTATACTGTCCGGTCTGCACTGTGCGCTGAGAGGATTCACCGGTTTCTGAGATATTGTAGAATTTACAATAGATATCACTCATATAATGTAAGAAGTGAGTGAAATCTTTGGCATTGTACTATACATATATTTCTCTGCCGCATCTGTGCATCATGAATCATGAATCGTGGTATGTGCTAAAGGGATCCACTGAGACTCTTTCGCCCGGGGCCCACGAAAACCTGGAGCCGGCCCTGAGTGGAGAGGCACACAATCCAAGCTGCTTGAGGTCTAGTGTGAAGTTTCCACAATCAGTGATGGTTTGGGGAGCCATGTCATCTGCTGGTGTAGGTCCACTGTGTTTTATCAAGACCAAAGTCAGCGCAGCCGTCTACCATGAAATTTTAGAGCACTTCATGCTTCCCTCTGCCAACAAGCTTTTTGGAGATGGAAATTTCATTCTCCAGCAGGACTTGGCACCTGTCCACACTGCCAGAAGTACCAATACCTGGTTTACACACAACAGTATCACTGTGCTTGATTGGCCAGCAAACTCGCCTGACCTTAACCCCATAGAGAATCTATGGGGTATTGTCAAGAGGAAGATGAGAGACACCAGACCCAACAATGCAGACGAGCTGAAGGCTGCTATCAAAGCAAAGTGGGCTTCCATAACACCTCAGCAGTGCCACAGGCTGATCGCCTCCATGCCACGCCGCATTGATGCAGTAATTGATGCAAAAGGAGCCCCGACCAACTATTGAGTGCATTTACTGAACATACATTTCAGTAGGCCAACATTTCGGATTTTAAAAACATTTTTCAAGCTGTTGTTATAAAGTATTCTAATTTACTGAGATAATGAGTTTTGTGTTTTCATTGGCTGTAAGCCATAATCATCAACATTAACAGAAATAAACACTTGAAATAGATCACTCTGTTTGTAATGACTCTATATAGTATATGAGTTTCACTTTTTGTATTGAAGAACTGAAATAAATTAACTTTTGATGATATTCTAATTTTGTGAGATGCACCTGTACATCCCCAGAATTTGGGTCTCTGCCTCTACATCGTGCTGCTCTCAGATGAAGTAGCAAAATCTGGGTGACAGATTCCCCTTAAGAAAAAAAAAATTGAACAAACGTATATATATGTTTATAAAACATTCTCTCGCTCTCATTATTCTGGCATTTGGCAAATCCTAATTGACCTAAAACGGGAAAGGTTTATTCTGATTTCATGTCAGATATTGAGAAAAACATGCATATGTGTCTTTATATAATGTGTGTAAACTTCTGGTTTTAACTGTATATATATATATATATATATATATATATATATATATATATATATATATACATACATATATATACTGTATGTATATATAGTTTGTATGTGTATATATATATGTATATATATCTCATATCTATATTAACAAACATCAGTCAAATTGGGCACTTGGTGCAGATTTAGTAATATTAGTAACAGTTGCACCTTGTATTCCACAGATCACCTGGCATAATTTTAAATACCCATGTATTAAATCTCAGTGAAAGGCTATGCATCTTATAAATGTCACTGGTCAGTGGCTGATCACATGATCAGTGGATTGCCATGCGCTAGCTGAGATGCTTACATTTGATCGGCAGTGAGTGACAGTTGGAGGTGACTGGCGACAGTTGAGGAGATGTCTGCTGAGCAGAGCGACAAAATGGAAGCAAAATTTAGTAGAGAAGGAGTGAAGAGACGAAGACCTACCTATGACACATCTGATGATGCGAGGAAGTCTTCAGTCAAGAGGACAAAACAACCTGTCCAGAAGAAAGATAGAGAGGAAGAGATGAAGGCACATCTGAAGATGGGAGCCAAGAAGCGAGGAGCCATCTTCAGCTCATTGGGAGATGAAGAGACATCTTCAAAGGAGATCCAGGGTATAAAACGACGAAGGATTTCATCAGGACAGAAAGCCATGGATCTGAAGAAAGAAGAGGATAGCAGTGAAGCCACAGTCTCTGATAACTTCAAAAGGAGACTACTGTTCCATCATGTGCTCGGTCGGGGATCTTTTGGCATGGTCGTGCTGGCGGAGGATACATCTACCCGCAAATATTTTGCTACTAAGATCATCAGCAAAAGAGCCCTGCTTGCTTCCGGTGATGCTTCTGGGATGGTGGAGCGACGAGTTTTACAGCTGGCATCTGGGAGCCCCTTCCTTGTCCGCGCAGACTTTGCATTCCAGACCAAGGTAAGATATCCATTACTTAAGCCCCTTCCCACCACTGCCAATTTTCATCTTTACACTTTACTTTTTTCCGTCCCCTTCTTCCAAGAGCCATATCTTTTTTTCTTTTCCATCAACATAGCATATGAGGGATTGCGTTTTGCAGGATGAGTTGTAATTTCAAATTCCAAATTCATTGAAATGGTGAAAAAAAGAAAGAAGAAAAAAAGTAATTCCACCATTGATTTTTTTCTTTTGTTCATGTGGTATTCATTGTGCAATAAAAATGACTGGGTAAAATGAATCTCCAGGTTTGAACATTTACAAAGATCCCAAACTTGTCTATTTTTTTTTTTTAATTTAAGTGATGAAAAAAAATGTGAGCATTTGTAAATAAAAAAACATTGGGTTTGTGCGTCCATTTTCTAAGACCTGCAAATGTTTTATTATTTTTTTGTGAGGTGGGGAGATGTTTTGATCACATTTTATTGCATTTTGTTAGGAAAGTGTGTCGGCCAAAAACACACTTAATTGAATATTTTGATAATAATATAATTATTTTTTTTTATACTTAATAAAGGAAAAGGGTTGATTCAAATTATTATAATTTTTCATTTGGTTTATATTTTTAACACGTTTTTATGTATGTTTACTTTATTTTTTCAGTCCTCTTATGGAATTTAAAGGGGTTTTCCCACAAACAAAGTACATTTTAACTAATAGATCTTGGAGTAAAAATAAGTTCCACAATTGGATGTGTTAAAAAAATGTTCCTGTGCTGAGATAATCTTATAAAGGTGCCCCTGGTTTGTACTGTGTAATGGATGTGTCTGACCTTACAGGGCCATGGTCTGATCATACCACAGCTCCTGGGCAGGGGAGGACACAAAAGAGTATACAGACATTACAACACGGGATCACAGCTGATTCATTTTGTGAGAAAACATTTTGCTGTCTGTTTTTAAGCAATATTTTTCCTGAAAGAAATAATCCTTTGTGATCCTGTCTGTATCCTGTCTTTTGTTTCCTCCCCAGCCCAGGAGATGTGGTAAGATCAGACCATTTTCCAGCACGGTCAGACACGGCCATTACACAGTACACAGCAGGGGCACATTTATAAGATTATCTCAGCACAGGAACATTTATTTTTAAACTCATCCTAGTAGTTCTCATAGTCAGCTGCCATGATAACCCATCCGCACCCAGTGATCAGTGTAACAGCAGCGATCAGAACAATCTCTGATGGCTGCGGTTACAGATGCCGGCTATGTACAGGCATCTCCCTGTAGAACCGTGAGCAAAACGCGCGTGGGGTGGAGGTCACACAGCCCTAACCTGCTCATGCCATACTGCCTCTGTATTTGGCTAATCCAATGTTTAATTTTTCATTATATCCTGATATTTATTCTTATGTTGGCCAATGACTTTTGTACGATGTACATTATTACGGCCATATATTCAAGTTATGTGTCACATGAATTATATGAGATTTTTCCTATTTATTATATTAGATGTACTTTTTTTCTCTTTGATGTTATTCTGGTATATACATATATATATCTGCACATGCATTTTATGTATTTAATATATCGATGGTGTTAGTTTACTTGTATTCATGTATTTACTGCATGAAATTCAATATATGTGCATCCTAGGGAGAACCACTATTCAATACATAGGCCGTGTCTCTACACCCCACGTGTGTTTTAATGTATAGTTGTCAATTACATGTTTTTTAAAGTATTTTTCATGTCTGATCACTGATTTATCCAAATAAAGAATTTACTCCACTTATGTCTGCTGTATTATTTAATCCTTACTGGATTGTTGTAGGTCATTTCATACTTGAATTGTGGTCCAGTGGACCTTAATGATTATACACATCTATTTTTTTCCTGAATGTGTAGCTATACCCCATTCATTGTCAGTGTTATGTGTACAGGCATCTGCCAAGTATGATGCGGGCTCAGCTCCTGAACCTGCTCCATACATAGAGACCTGACATTGGATGAGCTATTACATCATATGTCGGCAAACGCTTTTCTGCGTCCTTTAAAAGTTAGCAGTGGGAGAGCATGATTAAAAAGCTTACCTACCCCCTGAGACCGACTTTAGCTCTTAGGCCACAGCCCCACTATCAGTATTTGGTCAGTATTCAGTCAGTATTTTTTCTCAGGAGAGGGAGCCAAGACCAGGAGTGGGTGATAAATGCAGAATTGGTGACTTGTTTCTATTATACCTTTTTTCTGATTGTTCCTCACCTGGTTTTGGCTTTGGGGTGACAGCTAATATTTTAACAATAGTAGGGGTAACATTAGGTCTTATTCAGAAAAACTGTCTAATATTAAAATTGGCTTTGTTATCAATAGTAATAAAACCTAATTTTTTTTATTTTTTTTAATTTTATGTTTAAAAAGCAGATTTATCAGCCATCACCCCAAGATTGCCATGATTCTTTAGGTCATGGTACTCTTTGGATGACAGCTAATATGTCTAGAATTTACAGTAGGATGCACTGGTCCATGTTTATAGACGTCACAATGATTTAGTAACGTGCGGAATTGTACTCATTACACTGAGCTCTGACTTCTTGGGATGGGTAACAAGGCCATTTTTGTGGTAAATGAGGCCCAATATACCCCTTACTATAGATTATTACATTTTTCGCAGTGTTCCCTCATCTGTATAATAACTAGAGATGAGCGGTGTTCGACTAGAACTGTTCGCCAATCTCAAATTCGAGCTGTTTTGGGCGGTGTTCGAGTTGTTCGACGAACCCGAACGATTTGCAAAAAATTTGGCTGTTCGAGGTTATGTTCGATAACTGTTCGTGCACCAAAAGCGTGTCCTGCATGTCTGGCGCTATTTAGAGCACCAATCATGCAGGGATTGTCTGCCACTCACTGTAATGCCACAGCCATGGTGGTTGTGGCATTACAGTGATTGCCCAAATCGATGGGAACAGTGCGAACAGTGAAACATGAAAAGCCGGCAATTCAGCAGCGGCATACACCGGAACCCGACAATTTAGAACCGAAAGAATAGAGCTTCACACATAGATTAGACAGATAGAAACATGTCAGTCACATATATAAGAAGTACAGTGACAGTGTTGCTTACTGTACTTGTCATTTAGTGTAAAGGATTTATCAAAAAAAATAATAGTGTTTTCATGCACTGTCTCTTTAAAAAAGCCGGCCGGCAATTCAGCAGCGGTACCCGACAATTTAGAACAGAAAGAATAGAGAATCACACATAGATTAGATAGATAGAAACATGTCAGTCACATATATATGAAGTACAGTGACAGTGTTGCTTACTGTACTTGTCATTTAGTGTAAAGGATTTATTAAAAAAAATAATAGTGTTTTCATGCACTGTCTCTTTAAAAAAGCCGGCCGGCATTTCAGCAGCGGTACCCGACAATTTAGAATAGAAGGAATAGAGCATCACACATAGATTAGATAGATGGAAACATGTCAGTCACATATATAAGAAGTACAGTGATAGTGTTGATTACTGTACTTGTCATTTAGTGTTAAAATAAAGAATTTATTTAAAAAAAAATTGGCGTGGGGTTCCCCGTAATTTTAGTCTCTAGCGGAGGTTAAGCAGACGGCTGGGGCAGATGTTTGAAGCCTGGGAGGGGGGTAATACCCACGGAGCTTCCCAGGCTACTAATATCAGCCCCCAGCGGAATACCTAGCCTTTACTAGCTATTAAAATGGGGGACCCCCCCCCAAAAAATGACGTGGGGTCCCCCCTATTTTAATAGCTAGCAATGGCTAGGCAGACAGCTGGGGGCTGATATTAATAGCCCAGGAAGGGTGCCATGAATATTGGCCCCCTCCCAGGCTAGAAACACCAGCCGTCAGCCGTCCCAGAAATGGCGCATCCATAGGAGGCGCCAATTCTGGCACTTAGCCTCGCTCTTCCCACTGCCCTGTAGCGGTGGCCGTGGGGTAACAGGGCTGGGGTTGATGTCAGCTTATAATGCCAGCTGACATCAAGCCCAGGTTAGTAATGGAGAGGCGTCTATAAGACACCCCCATTACTAACCCCATAGTCAAAGTTAAAAGAAAACACAAACACCCAGAATAAAGTCCTTTAATTGAAATAAAGACACAATCCTTTATTGTTCTAAATTAAACCATACTTACCACCACGCCCATTCCAGCTGAAGCCAACGATCTCCTGCAATAAAAGTAAAATAATAAAACAACCTCATCCTTACCTTTCCATGGTTCCCACGACAGCTTCAGCTCTGCTACATCGAGATGACAGGCTGGACCGCAGCCGAAAGCTGCCATCCAGCCTGTCATCCCGTGGACACTGAGAAGCGCAGGCATGCTTGCGCTCCTCAGTGTCTCGCTGTGACGGCATCCAGATGAGCCGACAATGAACTCGGCTCACCTCATGCACGTCACTGACAGCGTGGGAGAATTCTCCTGCACTCAGCGCTTCAGCGTGAGAATTTTCCCACGCTGTCAGTGACGTGCATGAGGTGAGCCGAGTTCATTGGACATGAATGAGCTCACCTCATGCACGTCACTGACAGCGTGGGAAAATTCTCACGCTGAAGCGCTGAGTGCAGGAGAATTTTCCCACGCTGTCAGTGACGTGCATGAGGTGAGCTCATTCATGTCCATTGAACTCAACTGACCTCATGTACGTCACTGACAGCGTGGGAGAATTCTCACGCTGAACGCGCCATTTTCCGGGGTGGCTGCGGACTGCAATTTGCAGCGGGTGGGGCCCAGAAAGCTTGGGCCTCCCTGCGCTGCAGATTCCAGCCCCCAGCTGCCTAGTTGTACCTGGCTGGACACAAAATTAGGGCGAAGCCCCACGTATTGATTTTTTTTAATTATTTCATGAAATTCATGAAATAATTAAGGAAAAAAGGGCTTCCCTATATTGTTGTGTCCGGCCAGGTACAAATAGGCAGCTGGTGGTTGGGGGCAGCCCGTTCCTGCCTGCTGTACCTGGCTGGACACAAATATAGTGCGAAGCCCCATGTCAATTTTTTTTTAAATTATTTCATGAAACTAGATGGTGGCCCGATTCTAACGCATCGGGTATTCTAGAATATGTATGCGGCAGACCCGGCGCAATCAGCAGAGCGGTGTTTAAATTTGGCGCCAAAATCGCTGACTGGTCGCGGCCAGCAACCGCGACCAATCAGCAAAGCGGTGTTGAAATTTGGCGACTATATCACTGATTGGTCACGGCCGGCGGTCGCGACTAATCAGCAGAGCGGGGTTTAAATTTTGCGCCAATAATGCTGATAGGTTGTGGACGCGACCATTCAGCAGAGCGGTGTTTAAATTTGGCGGCAACAATGTTGATTAGTCGCGGCCGGCGGTCGCGACCAATCAGCAGAGCGGGGTTTAAATTTAGCGCCAATAATGCTGATTGGTCGCAATCGCCGGCCGCGACCAATCAGCAGAGCGGTGTTTAAATTTGGCGTCAAAATCGCTGATTGGTCGCGGAAGGCAACTGTGACCAATCAGCCGAGCAGGGTTTAAATTTGGCGCCAATACTACTGATTGGTCGCGGACGGCGACCGCGATCAATCAGCAGAGCGGTGTTTAAATTTGGCGTCAATAATGCTGATTAGTCGCGGCCGGCATCCGCGACCAATTAGCAGAGCGTTGTTTAAATTTGGCGCCAATCTCACTGATTGGACGCGTCTGGCGTCCGCGACCAATCAGCAGAGCGGTGTTTAAATTTAGCGCCAAGATCACTGATTGGTCGCGTGCGGAGAGCGCGACCAATCAGCTAATCGTATTGGTGAGGACCGGGGAGCGCCGCTGCCTGGTCGGATACTTCCGTTGCGAGAAGCCGGAAGATGAGCGACTGCTCGCAGCAGAAGTATCCCGACCCGCAGCGCCGCTCCCCGGTCCTCCCTTGACACCCTAGCCGCTGATGTCCCCACAGTATCCGCATGGTGTTACAAAGATCCGGACATTTGTGTTAAAAATCGCTGATTGGTCGCTGGCGCTGCCCGCGACCAATCACCGATTTGGGCGCCAAATTTAAATATCGGCCGCAACCAATCACCAATCTTGGCTCCACATTTAAACACCGCTGTGCTGATTGGTCGACCAATCAGTACAGCGGTGTTTAAATGTGAAGCCAAGATGGGTGATTGGTCGTGGAGGATATTTAAATTTGGCACCCAAATCGGTGATTGGTCGCGGCTGATATTTAAATTTGGCGCCCAAATCGGTGATTGGTCGCGGGCAGCGCCAGCGATTTTTAAAACAAATGTCCGGACCTTTGTAACACCATGCGGATACTGTGGGGACATCAGCGGCTAGGGTGTGAAGGGAGGACCGGGGAGCGGCGCTGCGGGTCGGGATACTTCTGCTGCGAGCGCCCGCTCATGTCCCGGGTTCTCGCAGCGGAAGTATCCGCACAGGCAGCGCCGCTGACATCCATGCAGCTAGGGTGTGAAGGGAGGACCGGGGAGCGGCGCTGACATCCAATTGGTCGCGGCCGCTATTTAAATGTGCCGCACAAATCGGTGATTGACCGCGACCAATCACTGATCTTGCCGCCAAAGTTAAACACTACTGTGCTGATTGGTCGCGGACGCTGCCCGCGAACAATCACAGATTTGTGCGCCAAATTTAAATATCGGCCGCGACCAATCACCGATCTTGGATCCACATTTAAACAACGCTGTGCTGATTGGTCGCGGCCGATATTTAAATGTGGCGCCTAAATCGGTGATTGGTCACGGTCTTGGCGCGCGACCAATCACTGATCTTGCCGCCAAAGTTAAACACTACCGTGCTGATTGGTCGCGGACGCTGCCCGCGACCAATCACCGATTTGTGCTCCAAATTTAAATATCAGCCTCATGCACGTCACTGACAGCGTGGGAAAATTCTCCTGCACTCAGCGCTTCAGCGTGAGAATTCTCCCACGCTGTCAGTGACGTACATGAGGTGAGCTGAGTTCATTGGACATGACCTCACCTCATGCACGTCACTGACAGCGTGGGAAAATTCTCATGCTGAAGCGCTGAGTGCAGGAGAATTCTCCCACGCTGTCAGTGACGTGCATGAGATGCGCCGAGTTCATTGGACATGAACTCGGCTCATCTTTATGCCGTCACAGCGAGACACTGAGGAGCGCAAGCATGCCTGCGCTTCTCAGTGTCTGCGGGATGACAGGCTGGATGGCAGCGTTCTGCTGCGGTCCAGCCTGTCATCTCGATGTAGCAGAGCTGAAGCTGTCGTGGGATCCATGGGAAGGTAAGGATGAGGTTGCTTTATTATTTTTCTTTTATTGCAGGAGATCGTTGGCTTCAGCTGGAATGGGCGTGACGGTAAGTATGGTTTAATTTAGAACAATAAAGAATTGTGTCTTTATTTCAATTAAAGGACTTTATTCTGGGTGTTTGTGTTTTTTTGTAACTTTGACTACGGGGTTAGTAATGGGGGTGTCTTATAGACGCCTCTCCATTACTAACCTGGGCTTGATGTCAGCTGGCATTATAAGCTGACATCAACCCCAGCCCTATTACCCCCTGCCACCGCTACAGGGCAGTGGGAAGAGCGAGGCTAAGTGCCAGAATTGGCGCATCCTCTGGATGCGCCATTTCTGGGGCGGCTGACGGCTGGTGTTTCTAGCCTGGGAGGGGGCCAATATTCATGGTACCCTTCCTGGGCTATTAATATCAGCCCCCAGCTGTCTGCCTAGCCTTTGCTAGCTATTAAAATAGGGGGGACCCCACGTCATTTTTTTGGGTCCCCCATTTTAATAGCTAGTAAAGGCTAGGTATTCAGCTGGGGGCTGATATTAGTAGCCTGGGAAGCTCCGTGGGTATTACCCCCTTCCCAGGCTTCAAACATCTGCCCCAGCCGTCTGCTTAACCTCCGCTAGAGCCTAAAATTACGGGGACCCCCACGCCAATTTTTTTTTTAATAAATCCTTTATTTTAACACTAAATGACAAGTACAGTAATCAACACTGTCACTGTACTTCTTATATATGTGACTGACATGTTTCTATCTATCTAATCTATGTGTGATGCTCTATTCTTTCTGTTCTAAATTGTCGGGTACCGCTGCTGAATTGCCGGCCGGCTTTCTTAAAGAGACGGTGCATGAAAACACTATTATTTTTTTTAATAAATCCTTTACACTAAATGACAAGTACAGTAAGCAACACTGTCACTGTACTTCATATATATGTGACTCACACGTTTCTATCTATCTAATCTATGTGTGATTCTCTATTCCTTCTATTCTAAATTATCCGGTACAGATACTGAATTGCCGGCCGGCTTTTTTAAAGAGACAGTGCACGAAAACACTATTATTTTTTTTAATAAATCCTTTACACTAAATGACAAGTACAGTAAGCAACACTGTCACTGTACTTCATATATATGTGACTGACATGTTTCTATCTATCTAATCTATGTGTGATTCTCTATTCTTTCTATTCTAAATTGTCGGGTATTGAATTGCCGGCCGGCTTTTTTTAAAGAGATGGTGCATGAAAACACTATTATTTTTTTAAATAAATCCTTTACACTAAATGACAAGTACAGTTAGCAACACTGTCACTGTACTTATTATATATGTGATTGGCATGTTTATATCTATCTATGTGTGAAGCTCTATTCTTTCTGTTATAAATTGTCGGGTACCGCTGCTGAATTGCCGGCCGGCTTTTTTAAAGAGACGGTGCACGAAAACACTATTATTTTTTTAAATAAATCCTTTACACTAAATGACAAGTACAGTAAGCAACACTGTCACTGTGCTTCTTATATGTGTGACTGACATCTATCTAATCTATGTGTGATGCTCTATTCCTTCTTGTCTAAATTGTCGGGTACCGGTGTATGCCGCTGCTGAATTGCCGGCCGGCTTTTTTAAAGAGAGCGTCTTCTGAGCAGTTTGTCAGCTTTTGGACACCTTTGAAGGTGTTTTCTATGTGTTTCTATGTGTTTTTGTTTGCCTGCCATTGGTTTTAACGGTGTTCGTCGGTGTTCTAAGGTGTTCGACGAACAGTTCGACGAACAGTTCCTCGAACATCCCGGTGTTCGACGAACCGAACCGAACCCGAACACTATGGGGGTGGCTCAACACTAATAATAACATCTTAGATCCTGATGTTCCTAGGGAAACCACTAATATTAGTATAATTTACAGTATGGGGTAAATTATTACATGAATGTAAGCATCAGATCCATTTAGTAGCCCTTGGAAATTGAAGACCATCTCTGAGACCCGCACAGTTGTAATATGTGATATGTCTGTTTACATGTATTTTTCTGTATGTCTTCAAATATGTTTATGTCTGTATATGTCTTTGTATATGTCTGTATATGTTTGTGTGCGCACATTTCTGCGACCCGTATATGTGCAAGTCTGCATGTGTATATGACGCGCCCGCTGGGCCGTGGGGATGTATATGGCTGGGAGCAGAGCTCGTACAGAGCCCCTGCTCCTGTCACTTTTCCACACTCTTCTCTCTTCCCTTTTCCCTTGAACCAAAATGGTTCCTTACTTTTATATACTCCTGCTCAGTGCGCCCAGGATCTACGTCCTCCACCCATCCACTATCTAGTTCCCCCTCTCTAGGTGGTTCCTCCCCACTCCAGCCAGGGATCAGGGACAGTTATGCTTCCCCACAGGAGCATTGTCGCCCTGTCCCCCGGAAATGTGGTGTAGTGGATGCAGTATTAGGGTCCTGAGCCATACTCCTTCCTTACCTGAGAGTGAGATACCACACCTCTGGGTGAGATGCAATACCTCTGTGGCGACCGAACCCTCAGGGGCGCCACACACCACCCTGGTAAAACACAGCACGTCCGCGGGCTGGAACAGAGTGAAAGACAGGGTAAATTAGGACATGCGAAACTTTTAGGATGCATCCACATATAAGATTGTAAACAACACATCTTCCCTTTATGGGAGGCTCTTTTTCTTTTAACGTTACTAGTTATCAAAACATTATAAATGCACTTTTAATAACATTTTTCTTTCACACATAAGGCATTCTGGAACTCTTTTTCTCTGATATCTGATAAAACACTTTCTGCATATAAAACTTTTCATATAAAACATTTCTTCACATATATTAAACATTATCAACATTTCTTTTGCGTATAAAACACTTCCGTCATAGACATTCTTTATATCAACACATTTGTCATATCAAAAACAATTTTCACATAAACTTTTCAAGTAAACTTTTGGTCAACCGGTCACAGTGATGTCTGCAACCAGGTGTCCATTTTGTAACAAGGTGCAAACTTGCAAACAGGAACATGCGGGACCCGTCCCAAACCCTCAACGGAGGCCCTCGGGTGGCAGCAGGGCTTAGATGATCCAGATGCTGTACCTCGTCTTCGGCCACCTCCAACGGGTTTTTGTTCTGAGGTGCTCGTTGTAGTTCTTATAAAACCAATAAGGGGCACCTGAAGAGGTGCAACTATTTACAAGACGTGGCTGCTCCCAGTCCTCAACCGGTTAGTCTCTGGACCCGTTCCGGGTAACTAAGTGCACACAAGAAAACATTAACTTTTTGCAGTGTCCCTGCATACCCTAACGGGTAACTTGTTTACATTTTAGGTGCTCAGTTCCTCTTACAGTACTTAGTAAGGGTGCTCCCTGCGGGGAGGCTCTGGTGCATCACTGGCTGACCCAGCCGGGTCTTCAGCACTGTTGGACTCTGGCTCCACCCGGTGGACATTGAGGGCATACCAGCCCCTGACTCCTCGGTGCCTCGTGTAGGACACGGTGTCCCCGGGATACAGGTCTCAATCTGGGTGTCCCTCTGGCAGGCGGGACTCCACATCCCTCCTGTTTACAAAGAGGTCTGTGTCCGATGGCGGGTCCCAGACGAAACCCCATCCTGCGTCAAAGTCGAACTTCACCACGGTCCCAGTAATTCTGGGACCATGAGCCGCTCGCTTGTCATGGTGGGTCCGGGCCTTCTCTTCCAGATTGCTGGCCTCAAGTGGCGCCCATCGCTCACGCCGTTGCTTCCGCTCCTTCTCAAACTTGAGCAGCTCTTCGCGGCAGAATTCCTTGCGGCATGCTGCAGCTGCCCTAGTCTCCTGGGAGAACCCCATTAGATCTTCCCCTGAGTGCTCCCACTCAAATTGGGCCTCCTCCTCCGGTACATGGGAAGCGGCGGCGGGCTGCGGAGCGGACGGGAGTGAAGGCCGCTGGTCTCCACCTCCGCGGACCAGTCCCAGGGGGAGCGCCCACACACCTGTTCGGGCATCGGAGGGGGCGGCTCCTGCAACTGGCCGAGGAGTGGGCCGGCGTCGCTGGTGGCTGGAGCTGGTTCCAGGGTCTGGAGGGCATTTGGAGCTTGCGCGTCCTGGTACGCGCATCGTGGGCACGTGGTGGTCTCGCCCTGGTTTAAAGGGCCTGGCTCTGGCGTCGGGAGTGGGGCTGCTTCGGTGACACCTGGGATCTACGATTCCACCAGGGGGCCCAGGGGCAGGTCGACGCTTACAGCGTCCGGCACAGGAGAGCTTCTCCTACCTGTTCCTGCGGCCGCTCCTGCGTCAGACGCGGTCTCCTGATCCCGATTCTGGTCCTTGGAGGCTGGGGCGCTGCCGGTGCTGGGCAGCGTCGCTGGCTGCCGGGCCGCCATTCTCAGCTCCATCTCCTTCTTCCAGTCTGCAGTGGCATCTCGCTGTGCCCTGGCCATCCTCCGGCCCAGATTTTCCATGCCGGCGTGGAGGAAATCGGTATCCTCCCGGGGAAGTATGGCCACTAGCTCCTCCAGGGTATAAGGTGCGTCGACCGGCAGCATGGCGCTGGCAGAGTCTCCGGAGCTGCCACGGTCCATCTCCTTTCCCGGGAGCGGCCTGCCTGGACTGGTCCAGACCACACCTTGTCTCTCAGTTTTCTTGCCTCCCCTCCCCTTTCGGGGCGGTTCCAGGGCAGTCTGTTGTCGGTCACCTCCAAGGGCAGCCCCCCCACGTCGATGGACACATCCACATACATGATCACTGCTGGTGGGGGAGGGCTTCGCTTTTGGCGCCATTCTGGGACCTGGCCCACGATGGGAGGTGACCTTTGGTTGTTGTTTGGCTGACACATAATGGCGTCCGTTCTTCAGGGGTGGACGCCACATTCAATAGAAAACACAGTCTCTTAGGCACACAATACCCGATGGTAACGGTTGAGTTACATATCCTGCCGACTACGCCAAAGTTGACGCGCCCCCTGGGCCGTGGGGATATCCGGAACCGGGCCTGTATATGGCTGGGAGTTGTAGTCACCGTGGCGGCGACCCGGTCCGTGACCCAGGGCGGTCAAACCAGTGGCAGTCTATGTGAATTTGATTTAAATGTCCGACTACGCCACCTGTGGATTGCGGTTATTGGTAACCGCCACTGCGGAGCAGTCCACTGAAGCTGGTGATATGCGCAGCAAGTGTAGTATAACTCTCCACAGGATGAGTGTAGCTTCAGGGCAGCGCAGGTGAATGATGGTGGTGATTGTGCGGGGCGTCCCAGTGCAGTGAGTGCTGGTGCGGTAAGAAACACGGAGACTAGATGATGCAGTCCCAGGGTGTTTACTCACGGTTATTAGTTTCCAAGTTACACTGCAGATCATAACTTCCCACGTCGTGCTGTGCTTACTCAGTGAGGGGCTCAGTCCACCCTCAGGTATCTCCAGAGCACTTTTCAGGACCCCGTTCTGTGTACCTTTCTCTGGCCTCTCTACTTGTACCTCACACCTAGCGGCACCTCTGTCCAGTGTCCTCGGGCCTTGGTGGGCGACGTGTGTTCCGTCCCCTGGCCCTATGTGACTACCTTCCTGATGGCTGGTGTGGGCGGACTGCTTTACTTAAAGTGCTGCAGCCTCCGGTTCCCAGTTGAGCCCTGTAGTCTCTGCTGGCTGAGGGATCCGGTTCCCTTTCTTCTGGCCTGACCCCCCTACCTCCTGGCAGCGGCGGGCGTACGGGTGGCAGCTGCACGGCCCGTACCCCTGTGGTCCCTTCTGTTCCTTTCCTGGAGCCTTCCTGCTCCCTCTTTCCTCCTTCAGGCTCAGGCCTCTTTACTAGGCCTGCCTGTGGAGCAGAGCTCGTACTGAGCCCCTGCTCCTGTCACTTCTCCACACTCTTCTCTCTTCCCTTCTCCCTTGAACGAAAATGGTTCCTTACTTTTATATGCTCCTGCTCAGTGCGCCCAGGATCTACATCCTTCACCCATCCACTACCTAGTTCCCCCTCTCTAGGTGGTTCCTCCCCACTCCAGCTAGGGCTCAGGGACAGTTGTGCTTCCCCACAGGAGCATTGTCGCCCTGTCCCCCGGAAATGTGGTGTAGTGGATGCAGTATTAGGGTCCTGAGCCATACTCCTTCCTTACCTGAGAATGAGATACCACACCTCTGGGTGCGACCGAACCCTCAGGGGCGCCACATATACGTGACTCCGTGTGCGTATATGCGTGACTGCATGTGCATGACCGTGTGTGTATGACCATGTGTGTGCATGCCTGCTGGTGTCTGACTGTGTGCATGACCGCGTGTGACTGCGTGTGTGTGACTGCTTGTGTAAAAGGCTGCATGTGTGTACAAGACTATGTGTGTGCGTGACTGAGTGTTGACTGCATGTTTGTGTATTTGCATGACTGCATGCGTATGTGCGTGACTGCGTATGTGTGTGTATGTGCGTGACTGCATGTGTGTGTATGTGCATGACTGCGCGTGTGTGTATGTGTGTGACTGCATGTGTGTTTGTGCATGACTGCCTGTGTTTGTGAGTGAGTGTGTGTGTCTACATGTGCGTGTGGACCAGTGTACAAAAGACAGATGTATATCTGAGGAGTAGTAATAACTAGCTAACAAATTTATCAATTTAAAAATTAAAAATGTATTCAATTAAGATTAATAGCAAAGAACTATGCAAGGGCTCATACTGTATCTAGGAGGCTATGCGGGGTCTCCTACTGTGTCTTGGGAGCTATGCACGGGGCTCATACTGTATCTAGGGAGCTATGCGAGGGTTCATACTGTATCTACTGTATCTAGGGAGCTATGCGAGGGTTCATACTGTATCTATTGTATCTAGGGAGCTCTGCGAGTGTTCATACTGTATCTATTGTATCTAGGGAGCTCTGCAAGTGTTCATACTGTATCTATGGAGCTATGCGGGGGCTCATACTGTATCTACTGTATCTAGGGAGCTATGCGAGGGGTCATACTGTATCTACTGTATCTAGGGAGCTATGCGAGGGTTCATACTGTATCTAGAGAGCTATATGGGGGCTCATACTGTATCTAGGGAGCTATGCACAGGCTCATACTGTATATGGGAGGCTATATGGAGGCTCATACTGTATCTAAGGCGCTATCTGGGGGCTCACACTGTATATAAGGAGCTATGTGGGGCTCTTACTGTATGTAGGGGGCTATGTGGTGGATCATACTGTATGTAGGGGGTGATGTGGGAGGGCTCATACTGTATATAGGGGGATGTCAGCATACTTAATTGTGCTCAATATTAAGTTATTATTATTTATTATTATTAAATATTATATAAAAAATAATTAATATGTTAATATTAACATTGAGCAGAATTAATTTCAGCCTATTGGTTTGGTCTCCACAACAATCATGGTCTCTCATGTGGCCCCTTGGGAAAATTAATCTCCCACCCCTGCTCTATTTTATATAGTGCCATTTTATGTACGGTGCTGTACATAAGGGTAAACTTTGCGCTGCGCGCTGTGTGCACCGCTGTCTTTGTCCATCTACAGATGTGTACAAGCGCACCTATGTGTTACTTTTCTTGGTCATGCCCCTCAGCACTCTCTTAAAGGAGTTATTTGAAGAGCCACACGTGAATGGCGCAGCAGTGCGCATGATCAACCACAGCTCCATTTATCTTTTCAAAGGTCCGTTTCTCGGGATCATGGTGGTCCCAGTGGTTAGGTCCGCAGTGATCAGAAAGTCATCCCCTATCCATAAGAAAGGGGATAACTTCCAAACTTGGGATAACCCATTTAAACAGGATTTCAAAATGTATTTTTATTTGCCCATAGGAATGTAGAAAATTATAAACCAATAATGACTCTACCTAACTGTAATACAGTCTCTCCAACAATAGGACAGAGGAAATGGCACTGTGCAGTCTATATGTATACAGAATAATACAAATACTGAAAATTACACTCCGTATACAGGACAGGAGAAGTGGTACTGTGCAGTCTATATACAGTATATACACAGAATAATACAGATACTGAGAATTAAAACCAGTATACAAGACGGGAGAAGTAGTACTGTGCAGTGTATATATACAGATTAATACAGATACTGGGAATATTGCAGTCAATTTATATACACAGAATAATACAGATACTGAGATTTACATCAGTATACAGGGCAGGAGAAGTGGTACTGTGCAGTGTATATATACAGAATAATAAAGATACTGAGAATTACACCCAGTATAGAGGGCAGGAGAAGTGGTACTGTGCAGAGTATATATAGAGAATAATAAAGATACTGAGAATTACACCCAGTATAAAGGGCAGGAGATGTGGTACTGTGCAGTGTATATATACAGAATAATAAAGATACTGAGAATTAGGCCACGGCCTCACTATCAGTATTTGGTCAGTATTCGGTCAGTATTATTTCCGCAGTATCTGTATTATTCTGTATATACAGTATACACTGAACAGTACCACTTCTCCTGTCTGTATGCTGGTTGTAATTTTCAGCATCTGTATTATTCTGTATATATACAGTACACTGCAAAGTACCATTTCTCATGTCCTATATATACTGTGTGTAAGGCCACGGCCCCACTGTCAGTATTTGGTCAGTATTTTGTCTTAGGAGTGGGAGCCAAAACCAGGTGAGGAACAATCAGAGAAAAGGTGTAATAGAAACAAGTCACCAATTCTGGCTTTATCATCCACTCCTGGTTTTGTCTCCAACTCCTGAGAAAAAATACTGACCGAATACTGACCAAATACTGATAGTGGGGCCGTGGCCATAGGGAGAATTATACAGGGCATACATAGCTCCAAAATATATGCTACAAACATCTAAAATATATATATACCCACACAAACACTGGGACCATTGTATATACATGTAGTAAATATTATAGTATATATATTATAGTATGAACTATGGAGCTGTGTATATAGTTATTTAGTGTGGTGCTGTGCCTGAGTACATAACTTTTAGTGGGAAGTCCACACCATATACAGAGCTCCACATTATATACTGTGTTATAAAACATGGTATGGAGCTGTGTGTATACTATATAGTGTAGAGATGTGCCTTTTAAATAAAATGTGCAGCCCACACTATATGCTATACACACATATTATATTCACATCACATCTACACTATATATTACACACAGCACCTCACTACATGCTATATACACAGGTCCACACTATATACAGTACTTAATTATGCTGTTTACATCAGATAGTATAATCTGGGGCCGAAGCATATACATTACATAGGATACAATGGGGCCGATGTATATACTTCTGAGGGGATGTGCTGGGGGCGATCTATATACATCACATAGGATACGCTGGGGCCGATGTATATACATCAGATGGGATACGCTGGGAACGATGTATATACATCACATGGGATACACTGGGGCTGAGGTATATACGGATTATAATGAGGGAAATTTGGGCTACCGCCCGGGGTCCGAGGCTTCAGGGGGACCCATGGCCAGATTGCCCTCATGATAATGTTTTGTGCGGATGCAGGGGCAGGTTTGGCAGGGGGACCGCACTGTACCTTTTAGACGCCGGCCACATCACAAGGAGGCAGACACGCACCCTGCACGCTGTGTGCTGCGTCTCCAGGACTGACATCACACAGCGGCGCCTGGAGCTTCTTTATCCTGCGGGAGAGGAGCTGGTGGATCAGGTCAGTGAATGGCAGTAAATATGAGGTCTGGAGAGAATGTCTGTAGTGAGGAGCGGGCTGCAGGACGCTGCTCCCCTCCTGATGAGTTTGCATAAGATTCCATAGTGTCAGTTCAGCGGCCGCTCTGATAGGGCTCTGTATAAGTTATTGCAGGACTTTCACCTTTGCTGCAGATCAGGTCACTCTGGGTCATCTGCTCCAGCATCACCAGATCTGCAGGAAAATTCAGAGCCCTGTAATAAATCCCACTGAGCCCCAGCAGAGCGACCACAGACATTGCATAGAGGATCCTGCACTGACTGATCAACCCTGAACCTGCAGGACATCACATACTGTACTGATCCATATATGATATGTGAGGTCCTGTAGGCAGGTGTGATCAGTACAGTGTATATCCCTGTACAAAATGTCACATCCAGTAAACAGATTAGTGTATGGTATACTGTGGTACAGACATCAGATGGGATATAACAATGTGTATAGTATAACATCTAATGTCTGTATCACGGTATATTATACTAGCTATTGAACCCGTTCTACACCCGGGTCACAAGCATTTTTAGTGATACATTTCTGCCGCCATTTTTTTTAAGACACTGTGTCTGCGAATTCTCATAAACAGTATCTTCAATAAAATGGCACTGGATAGCGTGGTAAACGCATGCACTGACTCCGGCTCCACTTCATTGAAGCAATGTGCTACAAAATTAAAGGGATCCTTTCATCCGAAATAACGCTATTAACCTGCGTTCAGGTAAACAGCGTTATTATACTGCCCAGTAGCTGAATGCAGTGGGGAGAAAATGATTTTTATTCTCCTCGCCAGCATTCGGTTTCAGTCATGAGGGCAGTGCCGGTTCGGTCACCACTCTGAGTATACAGAGCGTCCTCTCCATCCGAGCCCCCGGCCCTGACTGACACTGACTCTACATTGAGACCGGCTGTCAGTCAGGGCTAGGATTACAGCAGTTGCTCTGTTTACTCAAAGTAATGACTGAACCGGCACCGGGCCAGACCCCATTACTAAAACCAAATGCTCCCCCATCCTGGTATATGCTCCCTCCCCATCCTGGTATATGCTCCCTCCCCATCCTGATCCCCCATCCTGGTATATGCTCCTCCATCTTGTCTGCTCTGATGTTCTTCCATCCATACAAAAAAAAAACAACACTCCTACTCGCCTTTTCCCCTCTCCCTTGCAGCGCATCCTCGAACACCGGCAAGGCTGGAGGAGTGTGGCACCGGAGTTCGCACCAGCGCATGCATGAACCACAACGCCACACTCCTCCAACCTCGCCGGACATCAAGGTATGTGTCCTAATGGCGCCGAAGATGGCAGTATGAAATCAGCGTTTACGCACCCCGTGATCTCCGGCATCACAATCCTTTATCCTCGTCCTCCTCCCTGTCACCTGTAACATCTGATGTGTTCTTCTGTCTCCGGCCAGACTGTGCAGGCGGACAGACGGACACATCCCTGATTATATTATAGATAGTCATGTATTCTCATATAGACTCCACAGGGCCGTACCTAGGGGAAGAGGAGGGGCATGTGACCTGGGTTCAGCCGTCAGGGGGGTGCCTTCGGGCCACCTCATGCGGTGGTCAGAGGTGTCTCCCGCTGCAATTTGCCGCCCCCAGAGTGGGAGTCGATCATTCTCTGAGCTTGCTGTGGAACCGACAGTCGATCAGAGAAGGGAGCTATGCGGGGCTCATACTGTATATAGGGAGCTATGTGCGGGCTCATACTTTATATCGAGGCGCTATGCAGGGGCTCATACTGTATCTAGGGAACTATGCGGGCGCTCATACTGTATCTAGGGAGCTATGCGGGGGCTCATACTGTGTATAGAGGGATGTCAGCATACTTAATTCTGCTCAATATTAAGTCATACAATTAATATAATTTTTTTTTATTATTTTGCTAATATTAATATGGAGCAGAATTAATTTCAGCCTATTGGATCGGCCTCCATAACAGTCACGATCTCTCATGTGGCCCCTCGGGAAAATTAATCTCCCACCCTGCTCTACTATGTATAGTGCTATGTTATGGAATTTTTTTCCCTCATTCTCTGTCTATAGATGTGATCAGAACATTTGTGTGTTGATCACATGACCAATCACATGACCTATCAAAGGGGATCATGTGACATGTCACGTGATACATCCGGTACCTGGGGGGGGGCCACACCTTTTAAACTGCCCCGGGCCCTGGCTACTCTTAATCCACCCCTGTGTATGTACATCATATAGGATACGCTGGGGCTGATGTACAAACATCATATAGGATACACTAGGGCTGATGTATATATAGTACATCTTAAAGGATATACGGGTGCTAATGTACAGTATGTACATCATATAGGATACACTAGGGTTGATGTATATATGACGCGCCCCCTGGGCCAGTGTTGTTTGGGGGATACCCGGAGCCGGATCAGATGGGGGTTGTAGTCTCCGAGTGGCTGTGACCCGGTCCGTGCCCAGGGTGTCAAGCTCAGTGTGTGGCAGTCCTTACTGATGTTACTAAAGTTCTTTATGTCGACTACGCCACCCATTGAATTGCGGTCACTTCGGCCGCCGCTGCAGCAGGGTCCGCTGAGGCTGATGGTGTTTGTGCAGCCCAGGTAGTATAACCCCCAACGGGAGGGGTATAGCCTCAGGGGGTCAGGTGCAGAGGATGGTGGTTGTGGAAGTGCAGGGAAGATGGTAATGAGAGTCAGAGTCGGGTTGTGCAGTTCAGGGTTTTTACTTACTGCAGATGTTCCGGTCACTCCGGCCTTGAGTGACCACCCGAGCCGTGCTGCGTCCACCAGGTCCTGGACTCGGCCAACCCCCAAGTAGTTCTGGAGCGTGGTTCTGAGCTCCCGTTCTGTCCTGTCCTCGTCTCTGGCCTTCCCCACCAGGGATCCACCTAAGTCCGGCTCCCTCGGGCCTTCTGTTGGTAAAACCCGACTCTGGGTTCCCTGACCCTTCGCGTGGTCTGCCTTCCGGGTGGATATGGTGGGTGGTCGTGGCAGATCCTGCCCACGACCTCCGGTTCCTGGCTAAGGTGTGCTGTAGCCTCTGCCAGCTTGGGATCCGGTACCCTGTTGCCAACTCTTCACCCTGTGGTTGTATTTGGGCTCTCAGAGTTCCTTCTTTCTCCCCCTCTGGGTCTTTCTCTCTCCTCTCTCACTCTGGGCCTGGGGCTGCTCTGCTCCTCTGCTTTCTTCCACTCCTCTGCAAAGGACTCACAGACTGACTGACTGTGGCTGACTGACTGACCCTGATCTTAGATGGTGCCCACCTTATATACTCCCTCTATGTGTGAGCTCAGGTGACCAGCACCCAATGAGCTCCTATCTTTACCCAGGCTGCTCCCCCTATCTGCCCCTACACTACTGGGATGGTCCACCCCCCTCCCACTCCAGCCAAGGACAGACTCGGTCGTACCTGCACATTTCTAAGTGGGAGTACCGTTGGTCTGCCCTCCGGAAATGGGATGTGTGTAGTGCATGCAGCCTTCTGAGCTCAGTTCCACACTCCATCCTTACCCGGGAGTGGAATACCACACCTCTGGCTTGAGGCGTAATACCCCTGTAGCAGCCGAATCCTCAGGGTGCTACATTCCCCCCTGGTAAATCACAGCACGTCCTCGGGCTGTAAGAGATAAAACACCAAAACATACAATTTTTTTCATATAAACATAATAAAACATATGAAACAACATATATTAGCAGCATCATAAAACTTTTCATATAAAACTTTTCATAAAAACATTCTTGTCTCTGGTACCTCCGGTCACGGTGCAACTTGTGACCGGGTAAAGTGCGACAGTCTCTTGAAGAAACACGGTTTCCTATAAAACCGGTAGGGGGCGCTTTAGGAAGCGCAACTATATACAAGGGGATATGGCCGCTCTCAGTCCTCGGCCAGGTATTAGGGAGGATTGACCGCTCTCAGTCCTCGGTCAGTGGGAATAGGGACACACTGGATTCAGTTCAATTGGCTGGTCCCAACGGGGACTATATTTTAACTAGAACAGTTCTTATACCCTGACGGGTAACTATGTACAGTCTCTCTCTACCGTACTTCAACGACGGCGTCCTCCTGCTCCTTCTTTAGATTCTTCAGACCCGTCCGGGTCCTCTTGCTCCTCCTCACACCGCAGCTCCTCCTCCGTCAGGCGATGCACATGGAGGGCGTAGGGTCCTTTGGCACACTTGTGCCGGGTGAAGGTGACCTCGTCCCCTACATACAGGTCACGACCTCTGTGTCCCTCCGGCAGATGGCTTTCTACGTCTCTGCGGGTTACAAAGACGTCGCCGGGGGTATGATGGTCTCTGATAAAGCCCCATCCGTGCTGCATGTTAAATTTTATCACAGTCCCGGTGGAAGGGGGACCATGAGCTGCACGGGGATTCCTCCTGGTCCGGCTCTTCTGCTCCGCGCTCCTTATCTGTGCTTGCTGTTCCCGGACCCGCCTCTCTCTCCGCTCCCTCTCGAAGACTTCGAGCTGCTGCCGGCAGCACTCTGCACGCTCTGCTGCGGCCGCCCGAGTCTCCTGAGTGAACCCCATGAGGTCTTCTCCAGTGGGGTCCCACTCGAACTGTGCCTCCTCCAGCGGGGGCGAGGTCCTCCTTACGGGCTTCGGAGCCGGAATCAGGGGCTCGCACATGGGCCTTGCTCTCTGGAGTTCCAGCTGAATGTACTCCTGGGGCCATATGAAGGGCTGCCCATCCGGGCACGTATGCTGGGCAAATAGATTTTCACCCAGGTGCGGCACTCTAGATGTTGAGGGCGCGTTGATGGTAGCGGCGCCCGGGTTAACCAGGCCTTGCGACCAGGCTTGGGGCACCTTAAAGGCAAAGGGCACCGTAAGAACGGCGGCGCCCTGGGTTATTCGGCCCTGCGACCAGGCCGGTGGCTCCGCGGAGGTAGGGGGCGCTGTTGGAATAGCGGCGCCCGGGGGTACTAGGCCTTGCGACCAGGCCGGTGGTATTTCCTGCTTGGCCACGCTCGAGGTCGAGGCGTGTGACGTCACAGGGGTCGCGGCCGCGGTTTCCGGTTGAGGCCTAGTCGGCGGCGGTGACGATGCAGCGACGGGCACGGCAGGGGGAATTTCGGGCTCTGCGACGGGGAGCTGGGGCAGGCACACGGTTTCTCGGCTCGGGGTAGAGACGTCCCCTTTACCTGCCTCCATTCGTTCGGCTCCCTTCTCGGCGCCGTCTCCTGCCTTCATTCCTCCTGCGCCATCCTCAGAGGCGGTCTGTCTCCTCGTCTCGGGTGGCGTGCTCCGCTGACGAGTCTCGGTCTGCTGGGCCATCTCTCGGCTCCATTCTGCTAACGTCTCTCGCTGCACCCGGGCCATCCTCCGTGCGAGGCCCTCCAGCGCGGTCTGTGCACACTCCCGGTCTCGGGGGAGCTGTGTTAGGATCTCCAGCAGGCCTTCTGGAGGGGCGACCTGCAACAGGCTCCTGACCACTGGGTCGGTGCTGCCTGGAGTGGCGGCCCGCATCAGGCTCCTGACCACTGGGTCGGTGCTGCCTGGCTCTCCCTCCAGACGTCTTGTCTCCGGGTGCGCTCTCTCCAGACTGCTCCAGGCGACACCCATCTTTGTTCTCTTCTTCTGTCTCCGCCCACATCGAGGGTGGTCCCGGGGCAACTTAGTGATTGTCAGTTCCAGGGGCAGTTCTCTCACGCTGACAGACACCTCTAGCATCACAGTCTCTGTTGGTGGGGGCGGTTTCCACTTTTGGCGCCATTTTCGGTCCTGGCCCACGATGGGAGGCGGCCTCTTGCCATCCTCTGGTACGCCCATAATGGCGTCCGCTCTGACAAGGCGGGAAACCTTTGGAAATGGCGGGAATCGTCTCCCAGTGGCGGGAAACTCTGCAGATGGCGGGAAAAAGCTGTTAATGGCGGACAACCGGCGGGAATCGATCTGTGATGGAGTCCGATGGCGAGGACCCTCCGGGACCGGCGGGAGACTTCTTTTTGAGGTAAACTTGTTCTTTTCTTCAGGCACGCAGTACCCGGGTGTTGCGGGCACGAGATCCTGCCGACTACGCCAAAATTGATGCGCCCCCTGGGCCAGTGTTGTTTGGGGGATACCCGGAGCCGGATCAGATGGGGGTTGTAGTCTCCGAGTGGCTGTGACCCGGTCCGTGCCCAGGGTGTCAAGCTCAGTGTGTGGCAGTCCTTACTGATGTTACTAAAGTTCTTTATGTCGACTACGCCACCCGTTGAATTGCGGTCACTTCGGCCGCCGCTGCAGCAGGGTCCGCTGAGGCTGATGGTGTTTGTGCAGCCCAGGTAGTATAACCCCCAACGGGAGGGGTATAGCCTCAGGGGGTCAGGTGCAGAGGATGGTGGTTGTGGAAGTGCAGGGAAGATGGTAATGAGAGTCAGAGTCGGGTTGTGCAGTTCAGGGTTTTTACTTACTGCAGATGTTCCGGTCACTCCGGCCTTGAGTGACCACCCGAGCCGTGCTGCGTCCACCAGGTCCTGGACTCGGCCAACCCCCAAGTAGTTCTGGAGCATGGTTCTGAGCTCCCGTTCTGTCCTGTCCTCGTCTCTGGCCTTCCCCACCAGGGATCCACCTAAGTCCGGCTCCCTCGGGCCTTCTGTTGGTAAAACCCGACTCTGGGTTCCCTGACCCTTCGCGTGGTCTGCCTTCCGGGTGGATATGGTGGGTGGTCGTGGCAGATCCTGCCCACGACCTCCGGTTCCTGGCTAAGGTGTGCTGTAGCCTCTGCCAGCTTGGGATCCGGTACCCTGTTGCCAACTCTTCACCCTGTGGTTGTATTTGGGCTCTCAGAGTTCCTTCTTTCTCCCCCTCTGGGTCTTTCTCTCTCCTCTCTCACTCTGGGCCTGGGGCTGCTCTGCTCCTCTGCTTTCTTCCACTCCTCTGCAAAGGACTCACAGACTGACTGACTGTGGCTGACTGACTGACCCTGATCTTAGATGGTGCCCACCTTATATACTCCCTCTATGTGTGAGCTCAGGTGACCAGCACCCAATGAGCTCCTATCTTTACCCAGGCTGCTCCCCCTATCTGCCCCTACACTACTGGGATGGTCCACCCCCCTCCCACTCCAGCCAAGGACAGACTCGGTCGTACCTGCACATTTCTAAGTGGGAGTACCGTTGGTCTGCCCTCCGGAAATGGGATGTGTGTAGTGCATGCAGCCTTCTGAGCTCAGTTCCACACTCCATCCTTACCCGGGAGTGGAATACCACACCTCTGGCTTGAGGCGTAATACCCCTGTAGCAGCCGAATCCTCAGGGTGCTACATATACATCATATAGGATATACTAGGGCTGATGTATATACATCATATAGGATACACTGGGGCTGATGTATATACATCATATAGGATATACTGGAGCTAATGTACAGTATATACATCATATAGGATACACGGGCTGATGTATATACATCATATAGGATACACTAGGGCTGATGTATATATAGTACATCTTAAAGGATATACGGCTGCTAATGTACAGTATATACATCGTATAGGATACACAAGGGCTGATGTATATACATCATATAGGATACACTAGGGCTGATGTATATACATCATATAGGATACACTAGGGCTGATGTATATACATCATATAGGATACACTGGGGCTGATGTATATACATCATATAGGATACACTGGTGCTAATGTACAGTATATACATCATATAGGATACGCTGGGGCTGATGTACAAACATCATATAGGATACACTAGGGCTGATGTATATATAGTACATCTTAAAGGATATACGGGTGCTAATGTACAGTATCTACATCATATAGGATACACTAGGGCTGATGTATATACATCATATAGGATATACTAGGGCTGATGTATATACATCATATAGGATACACTAGGGCTGATGTATATACATCATATAGGATATACTGGTGCTGATGTACAGTATATACATAATATAGGATACACTAGGGCTGATGTAGAGTATATACATCATATACAGTAGGATACACTAGGGCTGATGTAGAGTATATACATCATATACAGTAGGATACACTAGGGCTGATGTACATACATTACATGGCCTCAGCTTGTTAACTCACCCATAGCCTGGAGATGAATCAGTGTAGCATGCAGCCCTCCCAGAGCTTGAAGATGAGCCTGCAGGAAAGTAAGGAGCCGGCGCACAGAGAGTGGAAGCCCCTCCCACCAAGAACATCCTGATAACACTATCTGGCACTAGGCCTGGCAGAGTACGCCACTGCGGTGTGCTGAACGCATGGGCGCGCATGGGCCTGTTGGGGCAGATGTCCTGTGCGGGCTTGTAGTAGTGGCATGGTTCTAGAGGTCAATATGTCTTTGAACATAAGTATGAGATATACAACCAATACCATTTTAATGGCAACTCTCGTATAAAGATGACTAGCCCAGGGGATGGGGATGACTTGGTATCCGGGCCTTTGCCTGGCCTTGGGGATGTCGTGGTGCTCGGCTCCCGGGCCAGTACCCGGAGGTCAGCTTTAAAAGGGGATGGTTTGTTAATTTTATGAAAGTTTGTGACGCCACCTGTGGTTCCTGGTGAGAATCACCAGCGCTGCAGCAGTCCACTGAGGCCGGTGATAAGGCAGCTCGATGATATAGCTCCCCACAGGTGGAGCTAGGCCTCAGGGCAGCGTACGGAGAGGGGGATGCAGGACAGGTGAGACCCAGCCGGGTCAGAGCAAGAACGGGGACGGACACGGTAGTCACTTCAGTACCTTTTACTGATGGAAATTCAGGCACATCCCGGAGCATTGTAGGGTGAAGGGTGCATATCAGGATCCTCCCCAATGAGCGGGTGTAGGGGCTCCTGTTTCTTGCCTCTGCGTAGTAAGTTTCTGACCTGCCTGAAGCTAGGCCTAACTTTATCTCTGTCCTGCACCAGCTGACGTTGTGGTAGGGCCTTCTTTTGGAGTCCACGCTCCCAGCTTACGGGGCCTATGTGTCTCCTGGCTCTGTTACGTATCAGCTCTCTGGTGAACCTGGGACCTGTAGTTCTCCAGGGATTCCGGTTATGCCTTACTGGGTCGAAGAGATCACGGTAAGCTCGGACCCGGTGTCCGAAATATGTTTCGGTGTGAGCTGGGTAAGCTCCTCTGCCCCCACTGCTACTCACTTTCCACTCGCCTTTGGCCACGCTAGGGCCCTCACTAGGCTACTCACACTAACGGCAGCTTGCCGCGCTTCACCGATCTTATGGCGCCGGCACACCTTAAGCTCTAACTGAGCTCCCTGAATCTAGCTAGCAGGAGCCTCGTGCTCCACTGCTGACTGACCTGTTTCTGTGTCTCACCCTGCAGGAACTCTCCACAGGAACTCAACTGCCTAGCTCCACCTTCCCTCTATATATCCCTAACGGGCTCCCTCTGCTGGTCTTAGGTGGAAGGTGGAGATGTGTGAATGTTTATGGGGGCCTCTTGTGGAGGAATCCGGTAATACACCCTTCTAGGATCTGTGGTACCAAGCGCAGATTTTTCTGTATTTTCATGACTATGAAAATTGTACATTCACACTGAAAGCATCAAAACTATGAATTAACACATGTGGAATTATATACCTAACAAGAAAGTGTGAAACAACTGAAAATATGTCTTATATTCTAGGTTCTTCAAAGTAGCCACCTTTTGCTTTGATGACTGCTTTGCACACTCTTGGCATTCTCTTGATGAGCTTCAAGAGGTAGTCACCGGAAATGGTTTTCACTTCACAGGTGTGTCCTGTCAGGTTTAATAAGTGGGATTTCTTGCCTTATAAATGGGGTTGGGACCATCAGTTATGTTGTGCAGAAGTCAGGTGCATACACAGCTGATAGTCCTACTGAATAGACTGTTAGAATTTGTATTATGACAAGAAAAAAGGAGCTAAGTAAAGAAAAACGAGTGGCCATCATTACTTTAAGAAATGAAGGTCAGTCAGTGCGAAAAATTGGGAAAACTTTGAAAGTGTCCCCAAGTGCAGTTGCAAAAATCATCAAGCCCTACAAAGAAACTGGCTCACATGAGGACTGCCCCAGGAAAGGAAGACCAAGAGTCACCTCTGCTTCTGAGGATAAGTTTATCCGAGTCACCAGCCTCAGAAATCGCAGGTTAACAGCAGCTCAGATTAGAGACCAGGTCAATGCCACACAGAGCTCTAGCAGCAGACACATCTCTTCAACAACTGTTAAGAGGAGACTTTGTGCAGCAGGCCTTCATGGTAAAATAGCTGCTAGGAAACCACTGCTAAGGACAGGCAACAAGCAGAAGAGACATGTTTGGGCTAAAGAACACAAGGAATGGACATTAGAACAGTGGAAATCTGTGCTTTGGTCTTATGAGTCCAAATTTGAGATCTTTGGTTCCAACCACCGTGTCTTTGTGCGACGCAGAAAAGGTGAACGGATGGACTCTACATGCCTGGTTCCCACCGTGAAGCATGGAGGACGAGGTGTGATGGTGTGGGGGAGCTTTGCGGGTGACACTGTTGGAGATTTATTCAAAATTGAAGGCATACTGAACAAGCATGGCTACCACAGCATCCTGCAGCGGCATGCTATTTCATCCGGTTTGCGTTTAGTTGGACCATCATTTATTTTTCATCAGTACAATGACCCCAAACACACCTCCAGGCTGTGTAAAGGCTATTTGACCAAGAAGGAGAGTGATGGGGTGCTACACCAGATGACCTGGCCTCCACAGTCACCAGACCTGAACCCAATCGAGATGGTTTGGGGTGAGCTGGACCGCAGAGTGAAGGCAAAATGGCTGGCCAACAAGGGCTAAGCATCTCTGGGAACTCCTTCAAGATTGTTGGAAGACCATTTCCAGTGACTACCTCTTGAAGCTCATCAAGAGAATGCCAAGAGTGTGCAAAGCAGTCATCAAAGCAAAAGGTGGCTACTTTGAAGAACCTAGAATATAAGACATATTTTCAGTTGTTTCACACTTTTTTGTTAAGTATATAATTCCACATGTGTTAATTCATAGTTTTGATGCCTTCAGTGTGAATGTACAATTTTCATAGTCATGAAAATACAGAAAAATCTTTAAATGAGAAGGTGTGTCCAAACTTTTGGTCTGTACTTTATATATATATATATATATATATATATATATATATATATATATATATATATATAGACAGTGTCGGACTGGGGTGTCTGGGGGCCACAGGAGGAATTGATCCTCAGGGCCCACCCTACAGCTATATGTAAATACCTGATAGCCGATATCCCCGTTATAGTGGAGCGTCTGCTGTAAATCACAGGCGGCTCCTGCACATCTACTGTGCACATGCTATAACTAGGATGTACAATTACGGTAGTTTGCAGTAAAGGGGTTCTTTGGTTAAAACAAGTTATCACCGATCCAAGGGCTCCACAGGATAGGTGATAATGGACTGATCGTTTGGGTCCGAACATTGGAAACCGCACCGATCAGAAGAATGGGGAAGTTTTATCCCTGTCAGGATACTTATCCCCATTTTAAAATGCAGCGGCAGGTGGGACGTCTGACTGCAGCTCCCTTCATTCTCTTTGGGGTTTCCAGAAAAAAAACAAGAGCAGCCACTGAGGGAATGAATGGATCAGTGGTCAAGTCGCACATGAGCTCCAGTCTAATGGGGATAAAAGCTCCACATTCTACCAATCGGTGCAGGTCCCAGCATTCAGACCCCCACTAATCAATAACTTATCACTTATCCTGTGGAGAGGTGATTACTTGTTTTCATCGGAGAACCCCTGTAAGTGCATCTTGTTCCAAGTATTTAATTAATCACTAATGGAAATAAAGAATCTTCACCTAATTAATATCAGAGAGAACAAATGACTGCCATACACAACACAATCCACTGTACCAACACAAATAGTACCACATACAAGGGAGAAATACTGCCACACCATGACTGGACTACATATTACCACCACATAGTGACCGAATAATACTACATACAAGGGAGAAATAAAACCACATCATGACCAGACCACATATTACCACCACATAGTGACCGAATAATACCACATACAAGGGAGAAATACCACTAAACCATGACCAAACCACATATTACCACCACATAGTGACTGAATAATACTACACACACGGTAGAAATACCACCACACCTTGACCAGACCAGATATTACCACCCCATAGTGACCGAATATTACTACATACAAGGGAGAAATACCACCATGCCATGACCAGACCAGATATTAACAGCAAATAGCGTCCAAATAATTCCCCATCATTTCTCCCTCCTACCTCCATAATTGCTCTTCCCCATCCCAATCATTGCTCTCCCCCACCTTCTCCAACATTGTCATATCTCCCCCACCTTCTCCATCATTGCCATATCTCCCCCACCTTCTCAGTCATCATTGCCATATCTCCCCCAACCTGCTCCGTCATCATTGCCATATCTCCCCCCACCTGCTCCATCATCATTGCCATATCTCCCCCACCTCCTCTATCACTAATGCCATGTCATATCTCCCCCTACCTCCTCCATCACCATGCCATGCATATCTCCCCCCACCTCCCCCATTGCCATGCCATATATCCCCCACCATGTCATATCTCCCCCCACCTCCTCAATCACCATTGCTTTCCCTCAAAAAAAAACAACTTACCTCTCAGCTCGCTCCCCCGCAGCACCGTCCTACGCTTCCTGCCCGGCATCTTTCTCCCTGACACAGGCCCATGCTGCATGATGACGTCATCAAGCAGCGCGAGCCTGTGTGAGGGAGGAAACGCCGGGCCGAAAGCAGAGGTGAGGACGGATCCCTGCAGCTACGCTGCCATTTTCCTCCTGTCGGCAGTGGAGCTGGAGGGATCGCTCCTTGCCTGCCGCACAGGATGAGGGCAATCTGCCCATGGAACCCCCGGAGCCTGGGGGTCCGGGAAGCAGGCCAGATTGCCTTCATCAGCCGCACTGCGAGGGACCCCCTGACCCTCCAGGCCCATGCAGTGCGAAGCACCGGCGGCCATGTTAACCAGGGGCACCCGTGTGTCCTGCTCGGGGGCCCGCTGAGGACCCGGGCCCACCGGAGAATTCTCCGGTGTCCCGGTGCCCCTGTCCGACGCTGTATATAGACACACTTACACATTGGTGTGTACATACAGTACATGTGCATGTGTGTGAGTATATACAGTATGTGTATATGTGTATAGTGGCGTTGCTTGAAGTTTATAGGCCCTGTAAGGCAGCGCTAGTCATCATGCTGGGGGACACTCGCTGCATCGGGTCAATTAAAGCACACCAGCCACGTTTTCCAGTATTTCACAATCCAGCAGTTTATTACACTTCACTACTGCTTATCACCGAGTCCAACTCAGTGGCTCGCCGACATACACATATAATGTCCAGGAGCCTTTCAAGTGGCAGACAGGCTCACTTGGCTCCAGTTACAGCCTTCAGCAAAGTCACTTATATCAACGTCCATATAATGCAGTGCTTTACCTTTGCCGGGTTTTAGCTGCTTCAGTCAGATTTGTTCTGCCACCACTGTGGCTTTACGGCTTCCCAGATGGGAGTCTCCAGCCCTCGTTCCTTCAAACGCTACTGGTATGTTTTCTCACCTAACTTCCAGTCTCTGCCTTCCAGGACTCTTGCCTTCCAAGCCTATGGCCCTCCAAGGCTACTGGTATCGCTTACACGTAAGGATCCAGCCTCTGCCTTTCAGGCTTCACTAGGCCTCACTAAGCGTCTCCAGGCTAACGGTGTCCCACACACGGGAACAGGCCTCACGCCTTTCATACCTGTCTCAAATTTACCAGGGTTTATATATCCTCTAGGGCACACACATGACCTGTGCTGATGTCACAGTCATGTGATCAGACCCTCTGTATGGACAGGACCTGTGCGATGTCACAGTCATGTGACCAGTCACATGGGGAGGTACATGATCAGCCAAAACACACCCTGGACCATTACAGTAATGCTGCAAGCCGCTGCATTACAGCCCCAATGAAAAATTTCCAACATGGCCCCCAACCATTACAGATCTTTAATAGTACTGGTGTTCTCTTATTGGCCAAAAGGATATTTTAGCCCCATAGGCTGCAGGGCGACTACCACTCATGTACCTACTATAGTTATGTCTCTATGTTAGTATCTGGACAATCAAACAGGCATTTACCATGTAGCCTATAGTTATTCTGTCCTATTCTGTAGTAGATGTGTAGGTACTGTAATAATCTGGCAATTCACCTATGTCTCTGCTCTGTACAACAGCTGCATTTGCTCCTTGGTCTGGAATACGTGAGCTGCGGGGACTTTTACAGCTACTTACTGATGAAGGGGCAGTTTGACATCCCCAGTGCAAGGTAAAGTTTTATTTTTATGTAATTATAAACGAATAGAAATATACAGTATATATAAACAGCAGTTCTGTCATCAGTATTGATTGCTCTTTGATGGCAATATGGTTTAGACTAAAGCAATATATTAGTCATCAGAACCTGGACAGAATCCTGACCGGCCACTTTATTACACTATGGACAGGGCAGGATTTCTTGTATTTCTGTAGACAGTCACTAATTTCTTGTCTCTCTGTCAGATTCTATGCCGCTGAACTCGTCTGTGGAATCCAACATCTCCACTCAAAGGGCGTCATCCACAGAGACCTCAAGCCCGAGAACATCTTGGTGGCTGAAACGGGCCATATTAAGATCACAGATTTCGGTCTCGCAATTGACAACATGCTAGGAGACCGAACAGCCACTGGATACGCTGGAACACAAGGCTACATGGCTCCTGAGGTGAGAAGAACAAGGATTTTCTCTTTTTTTCATACTATAATTGTATGTCTGCCTGGATCACACACATAATCCAACAAATGTCCATTACAGTAAATGGGACATTCTGACATTGACATCTGGCATGCCATACACATTAGATAGGCAGCTTGGCTCAGCTGAGTGTACATGCGTTCTGAATGGGAGGGGGGAGTATGACCATGCCAGACACAATGGATTGGGCACTGAAATTCAGCATCCAGTGTTTGAGCTGAATTGGGATGTCTCCATACACATTAGATGATCTCTCCGGAATCTGTGAGTCTGGCCACAATACATGATCATGCTATATGTTTTGCCAGCATTAGAGACCCAAAGAGCTACAAGTCAGCCAACAAAGGTTCTGGTGCTCAGAAGAGCAGCGTGACTCCTTTCAGTCATTAGTGTAGTAATCATAATATTCAAGTGATGCCACAACCAGAGGAATCATCCACTCTCACTATATTACATAGTCTTACAATTATTATAGTGAGAACTTTGTTACACTGAAGATATGGAACTTTTTGACCAACCCCTTATCTATTTTCTTCTTCTTTATCTAGATTTTGGCTGGGAAGGAGTATAATGCCGGAGTAGACTGGTATTCTTTTGGTGTCATCTTAAAAGAAATGGTTACCGATGAGTGCGCCTACCATCAGACACTCAACGATAAATCCTCCGGCATCAGGAACATCATTAAACAGGTCAGTTGTCTTAACAGTCATTAGTACTATGATGTATACAATATTATAGTTGTAGAGATGAGCAAACCTTTTGAAATTCAAATTAACCAGCTTGTTCCAAATTTTTCCCAAAAATGTTAAAATCGCAAGTACTCAACATAAATGGGTAAACTTGTGGTAACCGTTCTTTACTGCTGTGCTGTCACACACTATCTGTGCAGTCTTTTACTGTTTTATGTCTTTCTCTCTCAATCTCTACTGCTAAGCTGTGATGTGCTCTCCCTATCCAGATTCACCACAAAATGACTCCTACATTCATTGCTTTGGCTTTCATACAGGCTATGATAGTCCCTCCTGATTGTGCTATAACATGTGATGTGACACCTTAAAGCATTATGGTGAAGCCTGGACGGCTTACATCAGAGGTCCTATAAGACTTCTCTGGCTGATGTAATTTTTAGTAATACTGTATGAAAATTGGCTGCAATTGTTTTAGGTGATTCCCAAGAAGCAAATCACAAATTGTTAAAATTCACCGGATTCAGCAGATTCACAAAAATTCAACACAAATTCAGTTTGCATCAAGTCGATTTGCTCATCTCTGCATAGTAGTCATCATTTTCTCTCCAGATTACATTCATGGATTTTGGTTTTATCTTTATTAGC
Organism: Phyllobates terribilis; assembly: GCF_046119375.1. Classification (NCBI taxonomy): domain Eukaryota; kingdom Metazoa; phylum Chordata; class Amphibia; order Anura; family Dendrobatidae; genus Phyllobates; species Phyllobates terribilis. Next base: position 259,993,088 of record NW_027362765.1, on the reverse strand, counting down.
TCCTTCAGAAAGATCCTACCAGTCGCTTAGGAGCCAACGGTAACATCAGAAAGCACAGGTTTTTTCAGCGTATCAACTGGGTCTCTGTGGAAGCCCTGAAACTGTCTCCACCATACGTCCCTGTAGTAAGTATATAAGCAGATATGGTTTCTTTGTATTAAAATCTTTGTGTCTATTCTTTTACTAGTTTTCAATCAACACAACTTGTTTTTAATGGAGACTCTGATATAAAGTCATAATTTTAATGTTATAATTTCTTTTTTCCTTTATAGCCATCTGAGCCTCCCCGTCGTCATAAACCATTCCATCTGGAGAAACTAGAAGCAGCAGAGGCCACAGCACTTATATCAACAAACGACCAGGCATTGTTTGAGGGATTTTCATTTGTCAACTTGGAAACCCTTGACCAGACCCCAGCTCTATAGTCATCAGAGCGAGCGGACCACCTGAGCCTCCGGAAGACTGAAAATCAGAAGACTGGACATCACTGGAACAAACACTGCAAGAATGAAGGTGACCATGGAGACGTCGAGGGACCCCGAATGAAGACACAGAGAATGACGGAGCCAGCAGATCCACCTATGAGCTGGCGGTAAGTATAAGTGCCAAAATATCTGCGCTTTATTCCAATCATAGGCATGTGCCAAACATTTTTCACTGACCGGTAATAGGATTTCCTCCTGCTCATTTTAGCTCCAATTTTTGGTGCTGTCTTGAGCAATGATGAAATACCGAGGTGCGTGATGGCCGGCTATTAAGGGGTGGCAGGAGGCCGGATTTTTTTTTTTTTTTTTTACAACATCTTGCACTTGCCTATGATAAATTTACCATTACCAGCAGTTGGATTTCCTCATACTTATGACAGTGTTGTCATAGGAGTGGGGAAAAAGGTGAGAGATGGCCGGCTATTAAGGGGTGGCAGGAGGCCGGATTTTTTTTTTTTTTTTTTTAAATAGGTAAAATTTGGCCTATGGAGAACACAAGAGCTTACAGCTAGTGGACTTGCACATCCTCCAGATGTAAGTGTAAAATGAGAGCCGCAGTCTTAAAAAGTACATTTTGTTAAGACCCTGACCATGGCAGAGACGGCAGATCCACATATGAGCTGGGGGTAAGAATAGGCGCCATAATATGTAAACATAGATCGCCAAATGGAGGACTATTTCATCAAAGTCCTGTGAAGACACCCATGCCAATGTCATTCCAGTCCATGCCAGGGGTACCCATTCCAGAAGCCATTGAGCCTTCTCATGGAACATCTATATAGTTAAACAAAACAAAAAAAACTGCAAAGCTTTTAAGGCAACTAAAACCTCTAACATTTTTCTTATATCTGTAAATAACAACAGAATGAAGTGGGTTAAAAGTGTATTTTGAATATTCCCATTTTTTAAGGAACCTAAACAGGAAAGGGTTCTTTACAGTCAGAGCAGTGGGACTGTGGAATGCCGACAACAAGAGGTAGTAATGGCAGACACTATAACAGCTTTCAAAAAAGGGGCTGGACGATTTCCTCGATTCTTATAACATTGAGGGTAACAGTTAAAATAGACAAAATGTTACAACTATAGTAGTACATGTAGTACGGTAATAGTACGTAAATTGCATAACTAGTATCATAATTAGAAAAAAAGAGAGGGGTCGCTCACTGGTCTATTCGGGTGCTCTGAAGAAAAGAGAAATCTCAATTGCAAAAAGAACTTCGGCACTCCATACATGAATATATAAGAAATATTGTATCTAGACTAATGTCACTTTGAAAAATGAAGGTTTTTTGCGCATAATTTGGCCAATTTATGTGTGCCCATCAACCACGACAAGGTCACCTTTGTATGATGGGAAACTACGCTACGCTACCACTGGATATGCCACTCTTGGACTGTAAGCCTGTATGGACAATATGTCTCTGCTTGGGCTTTTAACCTGCAATGTATGGGCAGGTAGAGCTAGTTAAAACCACCTGTGACTGGATGGGAGGGACACATGGTCAGAAAAAAGTCTGTCAAACTTCTACTAGTGTGAACACGTACCTGCTGCAATGCTCCTGGAGCGGGATCCCAAAAATGATTAATAGAAAAAAAGAGAGGGGTCGCTCACTGGTCTATTCGGGTGCTCTGAAGAAAAGAGTAATCTCAATTGCAAAAAGAACTTCAGCACTCCATACATGAATATATAAGAAATATTGTATCTAGACTAATGTCACTTTGAAAAATGAAGTTTTTTTGCGCATAATTTGGCCAATTTATGTGTGCCCATCAACCACGACAAGGTCACCTTTGTATGATGGGAAACTACGCTACGCTACCACTGGATATACCACTCTTGGGCTGTAAGCCTGTGTGGACAATATGTCTCTGCTTGGGCTTTAAACCTACAATGTATGGGCTGGTAGAGCTAGTTAAAACCACCTGTGACTGGATGGGAGGGACACATGGTCAGAAAAAAGGCTGTCAAACTTCTAATAGTGTGAACACGTACCTGCTACAATGCTCCAGGAGCGGGATCCCAAAAATGATTAATAGAAAAAAAGAGTGGGGTCGCTCATTGGTCTATTCGGGTGCTCTGAAGTTCTTTTTGCAATTGAGATTACTCTTTTCTTCAGAGCACCCGAATAGACCAGTGAGCGACCCCTCTCTTTTTTTCTATTAATCATTTTTGGGATCCCGCTCCTGGAGCAGTGCAGCAGGTACGTGTTCACACTATTAGAAGTTTGACAGCCTTTTTTCTGACCATGTGTCCCTCCCATCCAGTCACAGGTGGTTTTAACTAGCTCTACCAGCCCATACATTGTAGGTTAAAAGCGCAAGCAGAGACATATTGTCCATACAGGCTTACAGCCCAAGAGTGGCATATCCAGTGGTAGCGTAGCGTAGTTTCCCATCATACGAATGTGACCTTGTCGTGGTTGATGGGCACACATAAATTGGCCAAATTATGCGCAAAAAACCTTCATTTTTCAAAGTGACATCAGTCTAGATACAATATTTCTTATACATTCATGTATGGAGTGCCGAAGTTCTTTTTGCAATTTAGTATCATAATTAGGTTTGATCCAGGGTTCCAGGACTGATAGCCTTTTTTCGGGGTCAAGAAGGTATTTTTCCCCTGTGACACAAATTGGCTGAAGGTGTCCTGGGGTTTTTGCCTTCTTCTGGATCAACAATGTAGACATAGGGTAGTATTAGTAGTGATAGGAAAGTTAGGATAATACTGTAATAAGATAAGAGGATGTTAATAATAGTAACTATATCAAATAGTCACATTTCTAAAAATAAAAACAAATTAAATAATAACTGCAGTAGTACAATAAGTAGTGTAATATATAACTAGTAATATTATAATTAGGTTTGATCCAGGGTTCCAGGACTGATTATCTTTTCTCGGGGTCAAGAAGGAATTTTTCCCTGTGATGCAAATTGGCTGAATGTGTCCTGGGGTTTTTGCCTTCTTCTGGATCAACAGATTTAGGCATAGGGATTCTAGTAATACCATTATTAGAATCACAAGAGTAATACAAAATATAAAATTAATTAAAAAAATTTAATTATAAACGGGTACATTCTTAATTGTTGTAGTGCAGCAATAATAAAAATGGTAGTAATAATAATAATAATAATACATTTGTGAGGCCTAGTGCCAGTTAGTTAGTAAGTTAGTGTAGTGTTAGTGTAGGGAGTACAATTGGGGGAGAAAGGTTGAACTTGATGGTGCTAGGTGTTTCTGCAAACTACGTTACAATGTTACTAATATCTGCGCTTTATTCCAATCATAGGCATGTGCCAAATATTTTTCACTGACCGGTAATAGGATTTCCTCCTGCTCATTTTAGCTCCAATTTTTGGTGCTGTCTTGGGCAATGATGAAATACTGAGGTGCGTGATGGTCGGCTATTAAGGGGTGGAGGAGGTAGGATTTTTTTTTTAGAAAACATCTTGCACTTGCCTATGATAAATTTACCATTACCGGTAGTTGGATTTCCTCATACTTATGACAGTGTTGTCATAGGAGTGGGGAAAAAGGTGAGAGATGGCCGGCTATTAAGGGGTGGCAGGAGGCCGGATTTTTTTTTTTTAAATAGGTAAAATTTGGCCTATGGAGAACACAAGAGCTTACAGCTAGTGGACTTGCACATCCTCCAGATGTAAGTGTAAAATGAGAGCTGCAGTCTTAAAAAGTACATTTTGTTAAGACCCTGACCATGGCAGAGGCGGCAGATCCACCTATGATCTGGGGGTAAGAATAGGCGCCATAATATGTAAACACAGATCGCCAAATGGAGGACTATTTCATCAAAGTCCCGTGAAGACACCCATGCCAATGTCATTCCAGTCCATGCCAGGGGTACCCATTCCAGAAGCCATTGAGCCTTCTCATGGAACATCTATATAGTTAAACAAAACAAAAAAAGCTACAAAGCTTTTTAATATAAGAAAAATGAAAGAGTTTTTAGTTGTATCTGTAAATAACAACATAATGAAGTGGGTTAAACGTGTAATTTGAATATTTCCATTTTTTAAGGCACCTAAACAGGAAAGGGTTCTTTACAGTCAGAGCAGTGGGACTGTGGAATGCCGACCACAAAAGGTAGTAATGGCAGACACTATAACAGCTTTCAAAAAAGGGGCTGGACGATTTCCTCGATACACATAACATTGAGGGTTACAGATAAATTAGACAAAATGTTACAACTATAGTAGTACATGTAGTACGGTAATAGTACGGTAATTACATAACTAGTATCATAATTAGGTTTGATCCAGGGTTCCAGGACTGATCGCCTTTTCTCGGGGTCAAGAAGGAATTTTTCCCTGTGTTGCAAATTGGCTGAATGTGTCCTGGGGTTTTTGCCTTCTTCTGGATCAACAATGTAGGCATAGGGTAGTATTAGTAGTGATAGGAAAGTGATAATAATACTGTAATAAGATAGCAGGATGTTATTAATAGTGACAATATCAAATAGTCACATTTCTAAAAATAAAAACAAATTAAATAATAACTGCAGTAGTACAATAAGTAGTGTAATATTAAATATATAACTAGTAATAACATAATTAGGTTTGATCCAGGGTTCTAGGACTGATCGCCTTTTCTCGGGGTCAAGAAGGAATTTTTCCCTGTGATGCAAATTGGTTGAATGTGTCCTGGGGTTTTTGACTTCTTCTGGATCAACAGATTTAGGCATAGGGATTCTAGTAATACCATTATTAGAATCACAAGAGTAATACAAAATATAAAATTAATTAAAAAATTTTAATTCTAAACGGGTATATTCTTAATTGTTATAGTACAGCAATAATAAAAATGGTAGTAATAATAATAATAATAATAATACATTTGTGAGGCCTAGTCCCAGTTAGTTAGTAAGTTAGCGTAGTGTTAGTGTAGGTAGTACAATTTGGGGAGAAAGGTTGAACTTGATGGAGCTAGGTCTTTCTTCAACCTACGTTACAATGTTACTAATATCTGTGCTTTATTCCAATCATAGGCATGTGCCAAATATTTTTCACTGACCGGTAATAGGATTTCCTCCTGCTCGTTTTAGCTCCAATTTTTGGTGCTGTCTTGGGCAATGATGAAATACTGAGGTGCGTGATGGCCGGCTATTAAGGGGTGGAGGAGGTTGGATTTTTTTGTTTTAACAACATCTTGCACTTGCCTATGATAAATTTACCATTACCGGTAGTTGGATTTCCTCAAACTTATGACAGTGTTGTCATAGGAGTGGGGAAAAAGGTGAGAGATGGCCGGCTATTAAGGGGTGGCAGGAGGCCGGATTTTTTTTTTTTCTTTTTTTTTTTTAAATAGGTAAAATTTGGCCTATGGAGAACACAAGAGCTTACAGCTAGTGGACTTGCACATCCTCCAGATGTAAATGTAACATGAGAGCTGCAGTCTTAAAAAGTACATTTTGTTAAGACCCTGACCATGGCAGAGCCGGCAGATCCACCTATGAGCTGGGGGTAAGAATAGGCGCCATAATATGTAAACACAGATCGCCAAATGGAGGACTATTTCATCAAAGTCCCGTGAAGACACCCATGCCAATGTCATTCCAGTCCATGCCAGGGGTACCTATTCCAGAAGCCATTGAGCCTTCTCATGGAACATCTATATAGTTAAACAAAACAAAAAAAACTACAAAGCTTTTTAATATAAGAAAAATGAAAGAGTTTTTAGTTGTATCTGTAAATAACAACATAATGAAGTGGGTTAAACGTGTAATTTGAATATTTCCATTTTTTAAGGCACCTAAACAGGAAAGGGTTCTTTACAGTCAGAGCAGTGGGACTGTGGAATGCAGACCACAAGAGGTAGTAATGGCAGACACTATAACAGCTTTCAAAAAAGGGGCTGAACGATTTCCTCGATACACATAACATTGAGGGTTACAGATAAATTAGACAAAATGTTACAACTATAGTAGTACATGTAGTACGGTAATAGTACGGTAATTAAATAACTAGTATCATAATTAGGTTTGATCCAGGGTTCCAGGACTGATCGCCTTTTCTCGGGGTCAAGAAGGAATTTTTCTCCTGTGACACAAATTGGCTGAAGGTGTCCTGGGGTTTTTGCCTTCTTCTGGATCAACAATGTAGGCATAGGGTAGTATTAGTAGTGATAGGAAAGTGATGATAATACTGTAATAAGATAGCAGGATGTTATTAATAGTGACAATATCAAATAGTCACATTTCTAAAAATAAAAACAAATTAAATAATAACTGCAGTAGTACAATAAGTAGTGTAATATTAAATATATAACTAGTAATAACATAATTAGGTTTGATCCAGGGTTCTAGGACTGATCGCCTTTTCTCGGGGTCAAGAAGGAATTTTTCCCTGTGATGCAAATTGGCTGAATGTGTCCTGGGGTTTTTGCGTTCTTCTGGATCAACAGATTTAGGCATAGGGATTCTAGTAATACCATTATTAGAATCACAAGAGTAATACAAAATATAAAATGAATTAAAAAATTTTAATTCTAAACGGGTACATTCTTAATTGTTATAGTGCAGCAATAATAAAAATGGTAGTAATAATAATAATAATAATAATAATAATAATAATAATAATAATAATACATTTGTGAGGCCTAGTCCCAGTTAGTTAGTAAGTTAGCGTAGTGTTAGTGTAGGGAGTACAATTGGGGGAGAAAGGTTGAACTTGATGGAGCTAGGTCTTTCTTCAACCTACGTTACAATGTTACTAATATCTGCGCTTTATTCCAATCATAGGCATGTGCCAAATATTTTTCACTGACCGGTAATAGGATTTCCTCCTGCTCGTTTTAGCTCCAATTTTTGGTGCTGTCTTGGGCAATGATGAAATACTGAGGTACGTGATGGCCGGCTATTAAGGGGTGGAGGAGGTTGGATTTTTTTGTTTTAACAACATCTTGCACTTGCCTATGATAAATTTACCATTACCGGTAGTTGGATTTCCTCAAACTTATGACAGTGTTGTCATAGGAGTGGGGAAAAAGGTGAGAGATGGCCGGCTATTAAGGGGTGGCAGGAGGCCGGATTTTTTTTTTTTTTTAAATAGGGAAAATTTGGCCTATGGAGAACACAAGAGCTTACAGCTAGTGGACTTGCACATCCTCCAGATGTAAGTGTAAAATGAGAGCTGCAGTCTTAAAAAGTACATTTTGTTAAGACCGTGACCATGGCAGAGCCGGCAGATCCACCTATGATCTGGGGGTAAGAATAGGCCCCATAATATGTAAATGTAGCGCCCCGAGGGTTCGGTCGCTACAGAGGTATTGCATCTCACCCAGATGTGTGATATCTCACTTCCAGGTAAGGATGGAGTGTGGCTCAGGACCCTAACACCCACATGCACTACACCACATTTCCGGGGGGCAGGGGGACAATGCTCCCAAGAGTGAGCACAACTGCCCCTGTCCCTGGCTGGAGTGGGCGGAGGGAACACCTAGAAAGGGGGAACCCGGTAGTGTGTGGGTGGGGAGAGTAGATCCATGGTGCACTAGAAGGAGGAGTATATAAGGTGGGCACCATCTTGGAGTCAGAAAGAAGAGGGAGAAGAGAGAGAAGAAGACTGGGAGCAGGGGCTCTGTACAGGCTCTGCTCGGCAGGTAGGCGAAGTCTCAAGGCCTGAGCCTAGAGAAGAGAAGAGCTGCTGAGTTCAGTCAGAGAGGAGAGGAACGGAGGAGGCTCCAGGAGTGGAGTGAAGGGACCCCAGGGGTGCGGACCGGCCAGTTGCCACCGTACGCCCGCCGCTACCAGAGTAGGGGGGTCAGGCCAAGAAAGGGAACCGGATCCCTCATCTAGTGGAGGAGAGCAACTACCCTCAGCTAGTAACCGGAGGCCGTGGCATTGCACGTGTTACGGCCCCTCACTACACCCGTTAGGAAGGCACCATATAGGGCCCAGGGAAACGGAACATACTTTTGCCCGCCAAGGCCCGAGGCAGCTGGACAGAAACGTGGTCAATTGTGGGGTACGACGGGCCAGAGAAAGGACACATGAAGGGGGTCCTGAAAAGCATTCCAAAGGTACCTGGGAGTTGGCCGAGCCGCTCACCTGGTGAGCACAATATGACGTGGGCAGCCATTACCTGCAGAAGTGGCTTGGAGTGTAAAACTGTGAGTAAAGACCCTGGACTGCATCACTGGACTCTGAGTCATTACTGTTGCTCCCACGCACCATCACCCCCACCATCTGCACTCACTGCCCTGAGGCTATACTCCTCCCGTGGGGAGTTATACTACCCTCTGCAGCGCACACAACATCAGCCTCAGCGGTCTGCCCCGCAGCGGCGGTTCTCAGTGACCGCAATCCACGGGTGGCGTAGTCGGACATTTAAACATTAAAAACCAAATAAACAGATCCGCCACTGGTTTGACCACCCTGAGCCACGGGACCGGGTCGCCGCCACGGAGACTACAACCCCTAGCATTACACAGAGACCCGGCTCCGGGTATTCCCACACACACGGCCCAGGGGGCGCATCATGAACACAGATCGCCAAATGGAGGACTATTTCATCAAAGTCCCGTGAAGACACCCATGCCAATGTCATTCCAGTCCATGCCAGGGGTACCCATTCCAGAAGCCATTGAGCCTTCTCATGGAACATCTATATAGTTAAACAAAACAAAAAAAAACTGCAAAGATTTTTAATATAAGAAAAATGAAAGCGTTTTTAGTTGTGTCTGTAAATAGCAACATAATGAAGTGGGTTAAACGTGTAATTTGAATATTTCCATTTTTTAAGGCACCTAAACAGGAAAGGTTTTTTTACAGTCAGAGCAGTGGGACTGTGGAATGCCGACCACAAAAGGTAGTAATGGCAGACACTATAACAGCTTTCAAAAAAGGGGCTGGATGATTTCCTCTATACACATAACATTGAGGGTTACAGTTAAATTAGACAAAATGTTACAACTATAGTAGTACATGTAGTACGGTAATAGTACGTTAATTACATAATTAGTATCATAATTAGGTTTGATCCAGGGTTCCAGGACTGATCGCCTTTTCTCGGGGTCAAGAAGGAATTTTTCTCCTGTGACACAAATTGGCTGAAGGTGTCCTGGGGTTTTTGCCTTCTTCTGGATCAACAATGTAGGCATAGGGTAGTATTAGTAGTGATAGGAAAGTGATAATAATACTGTAATAAGATTGCAGGATGTTATTAATAGTGACAATATCAAATAGTCACATTTCTAAAAATAAAAACAAATTAAATAATAACTGCAGTAGTACAATAAGTAGCGTAATATTAAATATATAACTAGTAATAACATAATTAGGTTTGATCCAGGGTTCTAGGACTGATCGCCTTTTCTCGGGATCAAGAAGGAATTTTTCCCTGTGATGCAAATTGGTTGAATGTGTCCTGGGGATTTTGCGTTCTTCTGGATCAACAGATTTAGGCATAGGGATTCTAGTAATACCATTATTAGAATCACAAGAGTAATACAAAATATAAAATTAATTAAAAAATTTTAATTCTAAACGGGTACATTCTTAATTGTTATAGTGCAGCAATAATAAAAATGGTAGTAATAATAATAATAATAATAATAATAATAATAATAATACATTTGTGAGGCCTAGTCCCAGTTAGTTAGTAAGTTAGCGTAGTGTTAGTGTAGGGAGTACAATTGGGGGAGAAAGGTTGAACTTGATGGAGCTAGGTCTTTCTTCAACCTACATTACAATGTTACTAATATCTGCGCTTTATTCCAATCATAGGCATGTGCCAAATATTTTTCACTGACCGGTAATAGGATTTCCTCCTGCTCGTTTTAGCTCCAATTTTTGGTGCTGTCTTGGGCAATGATGAAATACTGAGGTATGTGATGGCCGGCTATTAAGGGGTGGAGGAGGTTGGATTTTTTTGTTTTAACAACATCTTGCACTTGCCTATGATAAATTTACCATTACCGGTAGTTGGATTTCCTCAAACTTATGACAGTGTTGTCATAGGAGTGGGGAAAAAGGTGAGAGATGGCCGGCTATTAAGGGGTGGCAGGAGGCCGGATTTTTTTTTTTTTTAAATAGGGAAAATTTGGCCTATGGAGAACACAAGAGCTTACAGCTAGTGGACTTGCACATCCTCCAGATGTAAGTGTAAAATGAGAGCTGCAGTCTTAAAAAGTACATTTTGTTAAGACCGTGGCCATGGCAGAGCCGGCAGATCCACCTATGATCTGGGGGTAAGAATAGGCCCCATAATATGTAAATGTAGCGCCCCGAGGGTTCGGTCGCTACAGAGGTATTGCATCTAACCCAGATGTGTGATATCTCACTTCCAGGTAAGGATGGAGTGTGGCTCAGGACCCTAACACCCACATGCACTACACCACATTTCCGGGGGGCAGGGGGACAATGCTCCCAAGAGTGAGCACAACTGCCCCTGTCCCTGGCTGGAGTGGGCGGAGGGAACACCTAGAAAGGGGGAACCCGGTAGTGTGTGGGTGGGGAGAGTAGATCCATGGTGCACTAGAAGGAGGAGTATATAAGGTGGGCTCCATCTTGGAGTCAGAAAGAAGAGGGAGAAGAGAGAGAAGAAGACTGGGAGCAGGGGCTCTGTACAGGCTCTGCTCGGCAGGGAGGCGAAGTCTCAAGGCCTGAGCCTAGAGAACAGAAGAGCTGCTGAGTTCAGTCAGAGAGGAGAGGAACGGAGGAGGCTCCAGGAGTGGAGTGAAGGGACCCCAGGGGTGCGGACCGGCCAGTTGCCACCGTACGCCCGCCGCTACCAGAGTAGGGGGGTCAGGCCAAGAAAGGGAACCGGATCCCTCATCTAGTGGAGGAGAGCAACTACCCTCAGCTAGTAACCGGAGGCCGTGGCATTGCACGTGTTACGGCCCCTCACTACACCCGTTAGGAAGGCACCATATAGGGCCCAGGGAAACGGAACATACTTTTGCCCGCCAAGGCCCGAGGCAGCTGGACAGAAACGTGGTCAATTGTGGGGTACGACGGGCCAGAGAAAGGACACATGAAGGGGGTCCTGAAAAGCATTCCAAAGGTACCTGGGAGTTGGCCGAGCCGCTCACCTGGTGAGCACAATATGACGTGGGCAGCCATTACCTGCAGAAGTGGCTTGGAGTGTAAAACTGTGAGTAAAGACCCTGGACTGCATCACTGGACTCTGAGTCATTACTGTTGCTTCCACGCACCATCACCCCCACCATCTGCACTCACTGCCCTGAGGCTATACTCCTCCCGTGGGGAGTTATACTACCCTCTGCAGCGCACACAACATCAGCCTCAGCGGTCTGCCCCGCAGCGGCGGTTCTCAGTGACCGCAATCCACGGGTGGCGTAGTCGGACATTTAAACATTAAAAACCAAATAAACAGATCCGCCACTGGTTTGACCACCCTGAGCCACGGGACCAGGTCGCCGCCACGGAGACTACAACCCCTAGCATTATACAGAGACCTGGCTCCAGGTACTCCCACACACACGGCCCAGGGGGCGCATCATGAACACAGATCGCCAAATGGAGGACTATTTCATCAAAGTCCTGTGAAGACACCCATGCCAATGTCATTCCAGTCCATGCCAGGGGTACCCATTCCAGAAGCCATTGAGCCTTCTCATGGAACATCTATATAGTTAAACAAAACAAAAAAAACTGCAAAGATTTTTAATATAAGAAAAATGAAAGAGTTTTTAGTTGTGACTGTAAATAGCAACATAATGAAGTGGGTTAAACGTGTAATTTGAATATTTCCATTTTTTAAGGCACCTAAACAGGAAAGGTTTTTTTACAGTCAGAGCAGTGGGACTGTGGAATGCCGACCACAAGAGGTAGTAATGGCAGACACTATAACAGCTTTCAAAAAAAGGGCTGGATGATTTCCTCTATACACATAACATTGAGGGTTACAGTTAAATTAGACAAAATGTTACAACTATAGTAGTACATGTAGTACGGTAATAGTATGTTAATTACATAATTAGTATCATAATTAGGTTTGATCCAGGGTTCCAGGACTGATCGCCTTTTCTCGGGGTCAAGAAGGAATTTTTCTCCTGTGACACAAATTGGCTGAAGGTGTCCTGGGGTTTTTGCCTTCTTCTGGATCAACAATGTAGGCATAGGGTAGTATTAGTAGTGATAGGAAAGTGATAATAATACTGTAATAAGATAGCAGGATGTTATTAATAGTGACAATATCAAATAGTCACATTTCTAAAAATAAAAACAAATTAAATAATAACTGCAGTAGTACAATAAGTAGCGTAATATTAAATATATAACTAGTAATAACATAATTAGGTTTGATCCAGGGTTCTAGGACTGATCGCCTTTTCTCGGGATCAAGAAGGAATTTTTCCCTGTGATGCAAATTGGCTGAATGTGTCCTGGGGATTTTGCGTTCTTCTGGATCAACAGATTTAGGCATAGGGATTCTAGTAATACCATTATTAGAATCACAAGAGTAAGAGTAATACAAAATATAAAATTAATTAAAAAAATTAAATTATAAACTGATAAAATATACTACCAATTTCCACAGTACACAATTATATTAACAATAGCACACAATACGGATATACAATTAACCCCACCAATAACCTAATTATACTTCCCACCCACTTGCCTAAAAACATACAAACATTAATTACAAACCACCCGCCTATCACCTACTATCCCTACAGCATCAAGGGGTTTATGAGGCTATGTGCCCACGATGCAGAAATGCTGCATATTTTTTACGCTTCTCCCTGGCAGGAAAAATGCATGCGGATTGTACATGCGGATTTTACATGCGTTTTTCCTGCCAGGTAGAAGTGTTTGTCAAGCGTTTTTTCATGCATTTCTGTATGCGGGTTATCAAGCGCTTTTCCAAGCGATTTTAGCATCACTTGGAAAAGTGCTTGACAACTTGGTCACACTATATAAATCCATGCAACCGGCATGGATTTTATATAGTGTGACCAAGTTAGTTAAAAAAAAAAGAATAAGAATGGTAAAAAATAAAAAATTAATTTTATACTCACCTTCCGATGTCCTCCCGATGTTCTCTCCGATGGGTCTGGTGTCTTGGGCGGCTCGCGGTGGTGTGAAGCACCTGCAGTGACGTCATTGATTCATGTGACAGGTCACATGACTCAATGACATCATGGCAGGTCCTTCACAACACTGCGACCCATAGAGCAGACCAGACGGAGGGGAGAAAACACCGGGAGGACATCGGAAGGTAAGTATAATCTTTATTTTTTATTTTAAATTCTTTTTTAACAGGTTCTATGGTACCTGGGTCTGGATGAGTCACCTCTCATCCACACCCAAGTACCATCTGCACATAGAAACGCATAATATCCGTGTATACAAATGTACTGACACGGATATTATGCGTTTCAATGCAAGTCAATGGCGGCAATTGATGCGTATTTTTCCGCAATGATAATCCGCAGCGGAAATTTCTGCAGCATGTGCACAGCACATGCAGATTATCATTGGGGACCATGGGGCACGTATTACCAAGTGGTTTTTAAGCGTCTTTGCCGCGGAAATTCAGCGGTAAAAACGCTTGAAAAACGCATAGTGGGCACGCAGCCTAACAGTGCGATACTTAGCCCAGTAGCTGTCGTCAGGCTGATTCTGGGCTGCTCGGCACTTGGTGTGGCTATGAGAAAATTAGAGGAAAGTGACACAAGGAGAGAGGGCACTTGAAGTGAGTACTTCTAGAGCACAAGGAGACTGAGGGGATGCTGCAGTCAGACAGCAGTCAGAGAGCAGCTGAGGGAGGATGGGACAGACGAGCAGCACAGAGAGGCTACAGGCTGAGAGGTAGGTAGCTGAGGGGCTGAGGAGGACAGCTGCGGTGAGCAGGGCTGTGGGCAATGGACTTAGTCTAAGGCATGATTAAAGTAGTTTTTACAAAAACATTTTTTTGCTAAAATATGAAAACAGTAAGCTCCTTTTCAGCTCCTGTTTAAAAATGCCAGAGCATATCTCAAAGGTATTAATTAGATACCATAGTACATGAGCTCTTGACTGGCAGTGAAACTGTGAATTCAACATTTTATTATATGGAGGTAACCAATTCTGGTTTTCCAAAGTTAGAAAAAGTTGTTACAGGGGACGGTTCATGGAGTTTTTGCAACTTTAAAAAGGCCTCTCACAAACACTCTTGGCGCTAGCCACTTAGCTTTGATGAATGATGAACTGGGTCCACAGACTCTTCAGCTGGACATCTCCACCAGCCCCAGCCTCACTAATATGCTTGGATGCATGCACCACACTTGCGTCAACAGTGCCATCCACAGTGTAAGAGTGGTGACGCCTGATGAAAGAGGTTGCAGTTGGGGCAGTTTCAGACCAGAAAGTAACATTTTTATATCAGTGACCTTTGCAGCATTTTGGTTCTCCACTAGTGGAATTACCGGTGCCATACAAATGGCACCTTTAAAAACACAATCCAGGGCAATATACAGAATGGACTGACCCAGGCTTTTAGGTATGAAATAGTTACTGCTGTTCTCCTTCATTAGATTCAAGAGGCAGCAGACCTAGGTGATCACAATTATTTGACATGTTGAAAGTGTAAACTGTTATACACACCTTCTAAATAAGAACACCATCCCAACTGTAAAACATCAGGGTGGCAGCATTATGTTGTAGGGTTGTTTTGCTGCAGGAGGGACTGGTGCACTTCACAAAATAAATGGCATCATGAGAAAAGAAGACACAGGCGTGTCTCTGATTAACTCAGATGTTGCCAAAAAAATCAGAATCTTCCAAACACATGACATCATCATATGGGCAATCCAGAATTGTTTAAAGGCATTGTAATCTTAGTGTATGTAAACTTTTGACTTTGTAGTAAGTAATAAAAATGCCTTAAAACATTCTCTCTCTCTCATTATTCTGACATTTGGCAAATATTAAAAATTTTGGTAATCCTAATTGATCTAAAACGAGAAACGTTTATTCTGATTTCATGTCAGATATTGAGAAAAACATGCATATGTGTCTTTTTATATAGTGTACTGTATGTAAACTTCTGGTTTCAACTGTATCTGCAAAGCCAAGTTGTCAATTTAATAGGTCTCTAAGAGACACCCATATCTAGGGACAGTCTCCTTCTACTAAGAAAACACTGATTTGGGTGGTCATATCATTCCACATTGATCATTAGCCAGAGGCACCACAGTCGCCACAGTCTTGGTTAAGCAATCTCATCCATTCATAGAAATCACTGATGCGAATGACAAATATATTCTAATTTGCCTGATCTGACACAAAGTTTTTTTTATAGGGGTTTACATCCCAAACCATACTCCTCCACTGCAATTAATGACATAATAAATGTGTTGATGTGTTGCCAATTACCAACTAGTTCCTTTCTACTGACTAGTATCATCTAATGATTATCTTCTTTTTAAATGAGATGAACACAACCTGTGACCTGGAGAACCAAATGCACCCCACAATGCTATTCTGTGTGTCACCCAAAACATCTGGTCACCGATATACAATGCCTTGAAAAAGTATTCATACCCAGTGAGCCTTTCCACATTTTTTCATATTTCAACCCCAAACTTAAATGTATTTGATTGGGATTATATGTGATATACCAACATAAAATAGCAAGCATTTATGAAGTGTAAATTGTGATGAGCATTTGTGACGTGCCCAAGGGATGGGGACTCGTCGCCCGGGCCTTGCTGTTAGTTTTGGGGGATGCCGCGGTGGCCGACTCCCGGGGCCGTACCCTGGGGTCACTCTTAAAAAAAAGCAAGGAATTGGGGGAAAGGTGTATAGGAAAAGGGGAAAGTTCGTGACGCCACCTGTGGTGTCTGGTGAGACTCACCAGCGCTGTAACAGTCCTCTGAGGCCGGTGGTGGGCAACTTAGTTGGTTCTGCTCCCCACAGGTGGAGCGGGGCCTCAGGGCAGCGTAGGAGAAGGGATGCAGGACAGAGGGGACCCAGCCGGGTCAAAGGAAGAATAGGCACACACACGACAGTTCACTTCAGTACCTTTACTGGTGGTGTTTTCAGGCACGATCCGGGGTACTGTAGGGTGAAGGGTGCATTTCAGGACTCTCCCCAGTGAGCGGGTGTGGGGCCTCCTGTTTCTTGCCTTTTCCTAGTAAGTTTATGACCTGCCTGAAGCTAGGCCTAACTTGGTCTCTGTCTTGCACCTGCTGACTTGGTGGTAGGGCCTTCTGTTGGAGTTCACACTCCCTGGTTTCTTGGGCCTCAGTGACTCCTGACCCTGGTATTACGGTCAGCTTTTGGTATTCCTGGGACATGTAGTTCGCCAGGGATCCCGGTTGTTTCTGCTGGTCCTAGAGATCCTTGCAGACACGGACCCGGTGTCCGGTAAATGCTTGTGGGGTGAGCTGGTTAAGCTCCTCTGCCCCCTATGTAGCTCGCTTACTCCACTTGCCTTCGGCCTGCTCGGGGCCCTCTCTAGGCTTCACACTGGCAGTAGGGCTCGCTACTCTTCACCCCTCTTATGGCGTTGGCACGCCTTGGGCTCACTACCTGAGCTCAATGAGTCTGGACTGTGCTCCACTGCAGGATGGCTACTGCAGGAGCTCCTCTCAACAGGCTTCCTTCTACAGACTGGATCCTCACAGACTGGAACTAGCTCTGTCCCAGAGGAAACTGTTCTCCAGACTGACTGCCTAGCTCCACCTTCCCTTTTTATATCCCTAACAGGCTCCCTCTGGTGGTCTGAGGTGGAAGGTGAAGGAGTGTGTATGCTATGAGGGTCTCTTGTGGAGGAATCCGTTCATGCACCCCTCTAGGATCTGTGGCACCAATGCAAAGCAGGGCGCCACATTTGTATTCAGCCCCCTGTAGTCTACTACCCCTAAATAAAATCCTGAGTGACCAATGAAGTCACATAATGAGTAAACTGAGTCCACCTGTGTACAATTTATTGTCAGCATAACTACAGCTGTTCTGTGAATGTCTCAGAGGTTTATTTGAGAACATTAGGAATCAAACAGCATCATGAAAACCAAGGAGTACACCGGGCAGGTCAGGGATAAAGTTATGGAGAAGAGAAAAGCATGGTTAGGTTATAAAAAAAAATAGCCCAAGCTCTGAACATCTCACGGAGCACAGTTCAATCAATATAAAAAAAAAAACGTAAGTAGTATGGTACAACTGCAAACCTACCAAGACATGGCGGTCCACCTAAAGTGATAGCCTTGTATGGAGAGCACTAATTAGAGAAGCAGCCAAGAGGCCCATGGTCACTCTGGAGGAGCTGCAAATCCACAGCTCAGGTGGGAGAATCTGTCCACAGGACAACTACTAGAAATCCTGTCTTTATGGAAGAGTGGCAAAAATAAAGCGTTTTTTGAAAGCAAGCCATAAAAATTCTGTATGGAGGAATATGTGGTGCCTATAATAATGTATGGAGGACTATGTGGGGCCCATTATTCTGCATGGAGGACTATATGGGGTCCATTATTCTGTATGGAGGACTATGTGGCACCCATTATACTGTATACCGGTTGACCCGCGATTTGGTCCAAGTTTTTCATTTTGGCCCTCTGAGTTTGAGTTTGACATCCTTGGTTTAAGTCAAAGGATATCAGAAGAACAATAAGGGTTCGCACTGTTTAAAAAAAAAATTTTGTGCTCAGGAGGAAAATAGTCCATTAATATCTTAACTAAACCTCCGGCACTAATAAGTGGAAAAAACAACTGTATATCATTTCAAGAAATTTTTTTTTAATTTTAAAGAGTGACTGTAACAAGATAATAACTACCGGAACGTTTTGTTTCGGCTAATTGCCTTTATCAAGGTTATCTGTGTCAATGAAAAATATGAATACTACATTTAATATGGTCACACAAATAATAGAGCCATACATATTACATACATATATTTTTTTCCAAACATACATAAAGCTCATATGCAAGGTTGCCAAGTAGTGGGTCACTTATTTTAAGCATAGGTGGTCATATTCAAGCGCAAATTGTACCTATAATATAAAAATAATCAGTAAGAAATCATCCAATGCCAAATAATCAAAAAAAGGGGAACTGGCAAACTTAGAAGTCCAAAGGTATTCATTTCAGAACAAACCAGGAGGTAGAATACTTGAAGAAATAGTGAAATATATGAAAAGTCATAAATATGCCCCAAAGGTAAAAAGAAGCTGGAGTCCTCAGAGTGCGTATCAGAGAGTATCAAACTGAGTATATAGCTGTGCAACTTACTTATTTGAATCCAGGAGTCCCACCAGGGTGCGTCCATGTGGCATAACTAACAGTCATTGTGTCGGTGTATGCACATGGGAAATGTGTCCCATTTTATATGCGTCAGAACAGGAAGAGGTAAGTATGAATGGTGATGGCTGATAGATGTTACCTGGACCACCGCGGCCGAAAGATGCAGTGCAGTCTGCGTTCCATCGTCGGCCGGATGTGACGCGCCGGTATCATACTGAAAGAGAGGGGTGAGTTGCGTTCCACCGTGCGCATGCGCAGTGAACCCAGGGCGTGCTATGTGAAAATAAGACTTGGAACAGGGGAGACTGCATAAATGGATATATGAGAGAGGTGAGAAAGGTCAAAGTCAAAGGATATTCATGTGTTTGAATGACCATGTCAAAGTCCAGATCTAAATCCCATTGAGAATCTGTGGCAAGACTTGCTGTTCACAAACCATCCGCATCCAATCTCACTGAGCTGGAGCTAAGTTGCTAAGAAGAATTGGCAAACATTTTCAGCCTCCAGATGTGCAAGGCTGGTAGAGACATACCCCAAAAGACTTGCAGCAGTAATTGCAGTGAAAGATGGTTCTACAATGTATTGACTCAGGGGGGCAGATGACAATTTCCAGATTCATATTTTTTAATTTTTTAGAAAACCATGTATCATTTCCTTTACACGTCACAAATATTGCTATTTTGTGTTAGTATATCATATAAAATACCAATTATATATATTTAAGTTTGTGGGTGTAACGTGAATAAAATATGGAAAAGTTCACGGGAAAGAAAACTTTTTCAAGGCACTGTACTTGTCTGTGTCTGGTAGTTCTCGCATGAATTCACCATTTCAGAAAAAAGAATAGAGTAAATAAGTTGGTGCAAGAACGAGTAAGTACCAGCAGTGCACTGTTTCCATCTCTGGGATCCCATATATTTGCACAATTGGTGGACTCCTTAACTCTAACTAGCACTCCAAAAATATAGATGAGGTGGAGAAGTGGTCATGCATGTGTGGCACCCCAGGGGTCTGGTTGCCACAGTAATAGAAATATTACGTGTGAGAGCAAGTGGAAGGTTTCCTGGTCAGGAGCCCTTAAACATGCAACACCTCCTGTCCCAGGCCAGATAGGGGAGGAACCTGCCCTATATAAACTGGATCTTGGGCGGGGTTAGAGAGAGAAAGACACAGGGAAAGCAACAGCTAGGAGCTCTGTAGGAGAAGGAGGTGAAGACCAGGGGCTGGAGCTAAGCAGAGCTCGCCCTGGCAGAAGAATCTAATAACCGGACACCGGAGTCCGAGGCTGAAAGGATCTTTAAGTCGAGCAGCAGAAACCAGCCGGCAGGGGATTCCGGGTCCTCTGGCCATAGAAGCCCGGAGGCTCAGTCACAAGGAAGGGACCAGCACAACCATCGAGGAGCGGAGGCTATCAGAAGGCCCCAAGTCACCAGCCATACGGGTGAGCACCACACGGTATACTCAGGGACGTGGGCTACTTCCACTCGCTTACAGCAAGGTAGCCAGGAAGAGTGCAGATAGACGGGGAGGCCTACAACTCCACCTGGCCAGGGGAACTCCTATTTGTTCACAGACTGACCAGGCCCCTTATGCTAGCCAGTACTCCCGGGAGGGTCTGCTTTAATATCATCAGTAAAGACCCTGAACTGCACTGCAAAGACTCTGAGTCGTTCCTGCTTTCTCACCGCATACAGCACTACTAGTACTGGGACGCCCGTGCACCATCACTCCCATTATCCACATTCCCTGCCCTGAGGCCATACTCTTCCCGTGGGGAGTTATCCCATCTTTTGCTGCGCACACCACACCAGCCTCAGCGGACAGCCTCGCAGCGGCGGTACACCCTGACCGCAATCCACGGGTGGCGTAGTCGGACATTAAACCATAAAAACCCTATAAAAGACTCCCACTGTTTGACCACCCTAAGCCACGGGATCGGGTCGCCGCCACGGAGACTACAATTCCCAGAGACCCGGCTCCGGGTAACCCACTACATGTGTACACTAGGCCCAGGGGGCGCGTCACCTTTGGCGTAGTCGGCAGGATTTTGTGCCCGCAACCACCGGGTACTGTGCGCCTTCAAAAGACTGTCATACCTGCCGTGGTGAAGGTTCCCGCCATCCAGAGCCGTTTCCCGCCATCTTCAGTCGGTTCCCGCCATCCGCAGCTGTTTTCCCGCCATCCGCAGTCGTTTTCCCGCCATCGGACGCCATCTTCGGGACGCCGCGCGGGAAGAAGAGGGGCGTGGACGCCGAAAGCGCGCGAGACCTGAAGCTCCGCCCTACGCACCGATGCTGCGCAAGGTCCTGGAAGGAGAGGAAGCGATGCTGACGTCACCAGAGCGCGACGCAAGGTCCTCCACCCTGACGATCGTCTTCGGAGCAGCGGCCTACGGAGAAGAAACCACAGAAGGTAGGCCACACTTAACTAGGGGGGAGGAAGATGACGGACACGGAGGGACCCTCTACCACCAGCGCGGCCGCTGCCGCAGTAATGCCGTTCACCATGCCTTACATCCCCGGAGCGGCCTGGCTGCCCCAATACTCAGGGGAGTTGCATACCCTAAGCGACTTTAAAGAGAGACTGTACAGCCTGTTTAAAGTATACCCCCTGACGGAGGGACAAAAAGTGAGCATATTAGTAGGCCAGCTAACCGGCGCAGCCCAGCGTGAAGTAAAGTCCTGGTCAGTCAGGGACAAGGAGACCGTGAAGGAGATCTTAGCCCGGCTGAGGGACACTTTTGATACCCGCACCTCAGCAGAGATCAAAATGAAATTTTATGGGTGCAAGCAGCGGGCCCAAGACAGTATAAGAGACTATGCTTTGAATTTGCAAGAGGCCCTGGGAGCCATTAAACAGGCAGACCCTGACAGTGTGCGGAATGCAGATGAACTGTTGACTGAGCAATTCATTGAGGGTCTGCTGTCCAACGCCCACTGAACCCAGTTACGTGCAATGGCCTTGCAGAACCCTGGGTTAGACTTTGCAAAGTTCAAAGACAGGGCCATCCGGGTGCTCCGAGAACCGGCACCGGGTAGCGCTGTAACCCACCGGCGCCCTGCTATTACCTATCACCAGGAGGCGGCACCCTTGTCTACAGAGTCTGTAGGAGCTGGTGCACAGGCTTTGGATAACAGCCCGGCTACAGACTTGCACCACCAGGTCCAAGAACTCACCAAAAGCGTAGCCGCGCTAACCAGAACTGTGCAGTCTTTACAGGTCTCTCCTCCAGGAAAGATCCAGCTGGCATCCGGACCCGAGGACGTCCCGTGGCGCCGACAGAGGAGGATCCCAACGTCCAGAGGAAGACCCAGCGACAGATACAACGAGGACTGACAGCCAATCTGCCGCCGCTGCAATCAACCAGGACATATTGTAACATACCTGGCGGCGTCCTTGCATGGTGGTCCATCTCCCACTGTGCAAGAGGGCGCACTTGATCTCCTGTCCAGAATGTCTCTCTGGCTTCCCTCCATGCTGTCTGTTTGTGTCTGTTTCTGCTGCTTAAGGGCGGCGCCCGATCACTTCCTGCCTTTTGTACCTGCTGTGGGTCACACCCCTTGTGCGTCCTCAGCCTATTGCTGTCTGTCACTTGGTATATAGCTCAGCAGCTCCCTTCTATCCCTGCCTGAGCATAGTGTTTCCTTCAGTGTGTGCTTGCACTCTGAAGGTGCCAGGTCCCGTTCTTTGTTTCCTTGTCTGCCTTTCCTGGAGGCTGTATTTCCAGGCGTGTCTGAACTGAGTCCTGTATGTCTTCTGCTTTGCGGTATCAGCTCCCGTGTCTGAACTGAGTCCTGTATGTCTCCTGCTTTGCGGTATCAGCTCCCGTGTCTGAACTGAGTCCTGTATGTCTCCTGCTTTTCGGTATTAGTTCCCGTGTCTGAACTGAGTCCTTTCTGTGTTCTCTTGTCTGTCCTGTCTGAACACGCTCCTAGCCTGTTCCTCCTGCCTTCTAGGGGCCGATTACCTAGACCCGTTCCTGTATCTTGTCTGACCTGTCTGAACACTCTCCTAGCCTGTTCCTCCCGCCTTCTAGGGGCCGATTACCTAGACCCGCTCCTGTATCTTGTCTGTCCTGTCTGAACACGCTCCTTGCCTGTTCGTCCCGCCTCTCTGGGGGCAGTATTCCCAGACCCGCTCCTGTATCCCGCTGCAGTGTCGGTCTCCTCCGTACACTCAGTTCCAGTCTGAACTCTCTCCTATCCTTTACCTGTTTTGCCTCTATGTCCGTTCCCTTCCTTTTTCTGCAGAGTCTGAACTCGTACCTAACTCCTGCCTGTTGTCTCTGTACTCCCGTTTGTGAGTTTGTGGTCCACTCGCTACTTCACTGCAAGTACCCTGTGGGTGTCTGGCTCTGCCTTTCCCTTCCTGTCTGTTCCGTGTGAACAGAGCCCTGTCCTCCCTGCTCAGCCTTGTCTGCACTCTAGCCGTGCTTGCCTGTACCCCTTTGCCTGTATTGTTCCTTAGTCCCAGTGTGTACTGGGTCCTATCCCGCCTGTGTTCCTACCTGCTAGTGCCTCCCTGTCTGCACTCTTGCTGTGCTTGCCTGTACCCCCCTGCCTGCTTACCCGCCTGCCTGCATACCAGTCGTGCCTGCCTATACCCACCAGTCTGTGTGCCAGCCTACCAGCCTGTTCCTGTATTCCCCTGTGTGGGTCAACAGCCGTGTCCGGGGTCTGTCCTGGAGTAGCACCTGGTCCCTCTGCTCGGTTCCTCCTTGGTGCACTGGCGTCGTATGCCGTCGTGCGACCCTGGTCGGATCGGGTGAATACCTAGTCACGCCCCTCCAGGCATTCACTCTCCGGCACGGTCCAGTGGAATCACTACCAATCACACGCACACGCCGCTTAGCCCGGGCGTGTGCATAACAGCATGCTCAGGCCATGGTTCCCGTTGAGCCCCATGGCCTTCGCTCTTTGAGAAGTTTTTCCAGCGAATACATGCATTAAAATAAATAAATAAATTTTTTTTCCCCCTTTAGCTGAGTTCCAGGCGAATTACGCACCCGTCCAGATGGATCTATCTGCTCTCGTTCCTGCGGATCCGCCACGTTACTATGGGGATCCAAGACAGTGTCGTGCATTTGTGGAGCAATGCATGCTACACTTTAAGGCCTACCCTCTCTATTTTCCTTCCGATTGGGCTAAAGTGGCCTTTATGATTGACTACCTAGCGGGTGATGCCTTGAAATGGGTCACCCCCCTATGGGAAGCATGGGATCCTGTCATCCTTGACCTGCAGGCCTTCCTGGTGGCCTTTCGTATGGTCTTTGAGGACCCTAACTCTGAAGCCCCTGCTGAAGCTTCACTTCCCAATATCCCGGAGCAGCCCCGACGGGTAATGTGTGTGGGTAGCGCAATAGTCCTCCAACCCAATGAGACTACTGCCCACCCAGAATCCTCACAGGGTGACTACGCTTTCCGGAATACTTCTCTCAACCTCAAGAGGCAGTCCAGACGTGCTAGACTTAGAGGCAAGCCGTCACGCCAGGGTCTGTCCTCCCTGAGACCTCCTGACCCCAACCTTGAAGTCCCTACTGAAGCTTCATCTCCCTGTATCCCGGAGAAACCCCAATGGGTAATGTGCGTGGGTAGTGCACCAGTTCTCCTGGCCGAAGAGACTTCTGCCCATCCAGACTCCACACAGGAGAACTTCCTGCACCCGGCATCAGATGCTTCTTTTTCTTTAACCGGTGTGCATGTCCAAGGATGCTCCAAAGCTGTGGTTACCTCAGAGTCTGTGCACCTCTACTACCTGGCGGAGGATCCCCTGTTGCCTCCTGAACCCTCCGGGATACCACTCGATGACAAATGGAGAGAGACTTCTCTACACCCGGTACTCAATACTTTGTCCGCTTCGTCCTGTGAGCCTGACAATGGGTACCCCAAAGTGGTAGTTACCTCCGAGTCTCTAGACCCCTCCGACCAGGCGGAGGATCTCCAGTTGTCTCCTGAACCCTTCGGGGTGCTACCTGGTAGCGAAAGGACAGAGACTCTCCTATACTCTGTACCTGATACCTCGCTCGCTTCGTCCAGTGAGTCCAACTTAGTGTACTCCGAAGCAGAGGTTACTCCTGAGTCTCTACACCCCTTCGACCAGGCGGAGGACCTCCAGTTGTGTTCAGAATCCTTCGGGGTGCCACCTGGTGGTGAATGGACAGAGACTTTCCTATATCCTGGATCTGATACCTCGCTTGCTTCGTCCAGTGAGTCCGACCTAGTGTACTCTGAAGCAGAGGTTACCCGTGAGTCTCTACACCCCTCTGACCAGGCGGAGGACCGCCAGCTGTCTCCAGAACCCTTCGGGGTGCCACCTGGTGGTGAATGGACAGAGACTTTCCTATACTCGGTACCCGATACCTCGCCTGCTTCCTCCAGTGAGTCCGACCTAGTGTACTCTGAAGCAGAGGTTACCCGTGAGTCTCTACACCCCTCTGACCAGGCGGAGGACCGCCAGCTGTCTCCAGAACCCTTCGGGGTGCCACCTGGTGGTGAATGGACAGAGACTTTCCTATACTCGGTACCCGATACCTCGCCTGCTTCCTCCAGTGAGTCCGACCTAGTGTACTCTGAAGCAGTTGTTTTCTCTGAGCCTCTGCACTCTTCTGACCCGGCGGAGGACCTCCAGTTGTTTCCTGAATCCTCCGGGATACCACCAGATAACAAAGAGACAGTGACTTTTCCTCATTATGTACCTGATAACCCGTCTATTTTTTCCTGTGAGCTTGACAAGATGTACCTCGAAGCAGAGATTACCCTCAAGTCTCTGTCCCCCTCCAACCCAGTGAACGACTGGTCCTCGAATTCCCTGCGGAAGATTCTGGCAGGCCTGAAGAAGAGGGGGCGTAAGGGGGGAGGTACTGTAACATACCTGGCGGCGTCCTTGCATGGTGGTCCATCTCCCACTGTGCAAGAGGGCGCACTTGATCTCCTGTCCAGAATGTCTCTCTGGCTTCCCTCCATGCTGTCTGTTTGTGTCTGTTTCTGCTGCTTAAGGGCGGCGCCCGATCACTTCCTGCCTTTTGTACCTGCTGTGGGTCACACCCCTTGTGCGTCCTCAGCCTATTGCTGTCTGTCACTTGGTATATAGCTCAGCAGCTCCCTTCTATCCCTGCCTGAGCATAGTGTTTCCTTCAGTGTGTGCTTGCACTCTGAAGGTGCCAGGTCCCGTTCTTTGTTTCCTTGTCTGCCTTTCCTGGAGGCTGTATTTCCAGGCGTGTCTGAACTGAGTCCTGTATGTCTTCTGCTTTGCGGTATCAGCTCCCGTGTCTGAACTGAGTCCTGTATGTCTCCTGCTTTGCGGTATCAGCTCCCGTGTCTGAACTGAGTCCTGTATGTCTCCTGCTTTTCGGTATTAGTTCCCATGTCTGAACTGAGTCCTTTCTGTGTTCTCTTGTCTGTCCTGTCTGAACACGCTCCTAGCCTGTTCCTCCTGCCTTCTAGGGGCCGATTACCTAGACCCGTTCCTGTATCTTGTCTGACCTGTCTGAACACTCTCCTAGCCTGTTCCTCCCGCCTTCTAGGGGCCGATTACCTAGACCCGCTCCTGTATCTTGTCTGTCCTGTCTGAACACGCTCCTTGCCTGTTCGTCCCGCCTCTCTGGGGGCAGTATTCCCAGACCCGCTCCTGTATCCCGCTGCAGTGTCGGTCTCCTCCGTACACTCAGTTCCAGTCTGAACTCTCTCCTATCCTTTACCTGTTTTGCCTCTATGTCCGTTCCCTTCCTTTTTCTGCAGAGTCTGAACTCGTACCTAACTCCTGCCTGTTGTCTCTGTACTCCCGTTTGTGAGTTTGTGGTCCACTCGCTACTTCACTGCAAGTACCCTGTGGGTGTCTGGCTCTGCCTTTCCCTTCCTGTCTGTTCCGTGTGAACAGAGCCCTGTCCTCCCTGCTCAGCCTTGTCTGCACTCTAGCCGTGCTTGCCTGTACCCCTTTGCCTGTATTGTTCCTTAGTCCCAGTGTGTACTGGGTCCTATCCCGCCTGTGTTCCTACCTGCTAGTGCCTCCCTGTCTGCACTCTTGCTGTGCTTGCCTGTACCCCCCTGCCTGCTTACCCGCCTGCCTGCATACCAGTCGTGCCTGCCTATACCCACCAGTCTGTGTGCCAGCCTACCAGCCTGTTCCTGTATTCCCCTGTGTGGGTCAACAGCCGTGTCCGGGGTCTGTCCTGGAGTAGCACCTGGTCCCTCTGCTCGGTTCCTCCTTGGTGCACTGGCGTCGTATGCCGTCGTGCGACCCTGGTCGGATCGGGTGAATACCTAGTCACGCCCCTCCAGGCATTCACTCTCCGGCACGGTCCAGTGGAATCACTACCAATCACACGCACACGCCGCTTAGCCCGGGCGTGTGCATAACACATATGGCAAGGTACTGTCATTTAAACGGGCACAACCTGGGGTAGAGGGCCAACCCCCAGGCATAAGATCATCAGGCCCATCGAACTGGCATGATAAATATGTAGGGGGACGTCTGGTCTTGCCTGTGGTACTGGATGGCATTCCTATGAGTGCCCTACTAGACACGGGGTCACAGGTGACTACCATCCCGTACGTGCTCTTTAAGCGGTACTGGAATGACTCGGACATAACCCGCTACCCAGATGACGACCTGAGTATCATCGCCAGCAATTGTCAGCCCGTGCCGCAGGTGGGATTCAAAGAGGTGACCATTAAAATCGGTAAAGTCGAACTGGCGGCACAAGGACTGATTATTGTGGACATTGACCGTCATGAGAGTTACCCTAAATTAACCTTGGGAACTAACGTGATTGAAAATTGTCTTGCAGAGGTAATTCTCATTTTACAGCAGGTTGCCAACAACGCCAGTTCCAGCCAGCAGCGTGTTCTCCAAAAAGAGATCCGGGCACTGATGAAACGGCAACAAGTGGAACTATCTGGTGGTGAGATTGTTAGCGTGAGAATGTGTGACCCGTTCCCTATTGCCATGCCCCCGAAAAGTGAGATGATGATCTGGTGCCGGGCAGCTATTGGTCTAAGAGGTAGAGACTACCAAGCAATGGTAGAACCCGTCTACTCAGACAGTAGGCACACCATTTTGACAGCACGGGGAGTGGTCGATGTACGCCATGGGAGGGTGCCCGTCCGCATCATAAATATCGGGGAGAGAGAAGTATACCTGCCCAGGTATGCCACGCTAGCCAAATTGTTCACCATAAATTAAAATTCTGTAAGGGCCGTGGAACCCTTGCCTCCCTCTCAACCAGAGGAAGGTAACGGCTCTAAGAAACAAATGGAGGACTGGTGTCAGCAACTGCATTTGGATACTGACTCCACTCCCTCACACCAAAAACAGGGAGACTACCGGGTGGTTCAGGAGTACGAAAGGGTCTTTAGTAAACACCCGCTAGACTTCGGGCGAGTAAAGGGGGTAGAACATCAGATCCCCACAGGAGACCATCCACCCATAAAGGAAAGATACCGACCTGTACCCCCTGCACACTATCAGCATGCAAAGGGGATGTTGCGAGACATGAAGGAGGCTGGGGTAATCAGGGACAGCTGTAGCACCTGGGCAGCTCCACTAGTTCTAGTGAAAAAGAAAGACAACACCATGAGAATGTGTGTGGACTACAGACAGGTCAACCATATCACACACAATGATGCGTACCCGTTACCTAGAATAGAAGAATCTTTAGCTGCATTAAAATCTGCTAACTTCTTCTCCACTTTGGATCTTACTAGCGGGTACTGGCAGGTTCCTGTAGCAGAGGCAGACAAGGAGAAGACTGCATTCACCACCCCGATGGGTCTCAGCGAGTTCAACTGTATGCCGTTCGGGCTCTGCAACGCACCAGGAACCTTCGAGCGGTTGATGAAATGCTGTCTGGGACACCGGAATTTCGAGACGGTCTTGTTATACCTGGACGATGTCATCGTTTATTCCAAAACCTACGAGGACCATCTGAAACACCTGGCAGAAGTGTTTGACGCCCTGGCAAGCTACGGCCTAAAGGTGAAACCCTCCAAGTGTCACCTCCTGAAACGAAAGGTGCAGTACCTGGGACACGTGGTGAGTGCTGACGGAGTGGCTCCCGACCCCGATAAGATCACCGTGATTAAAGACTGGCCAAGACGCTCCAGCATAAAGGAAGTGAGGCAGTTCCTCGGGTTGGTAGGCTACTACCGAAGATTCATTCCCGGTTTCACCAAAATGGAAGCCCCTATGCAGGACATCCTGATAGGTCAATCCAGGAAGGCCAAAAACCAGAAGCCGCCCTTCAGGTGAGAAAAGCTGGAAGAGGAGTCCTTCCGCCAGCTGAAGATGGCCCTCACGGGGGATGAAATCCTGGCGTACCCTGACTACGGACAGCCCTTTATTCTCCACACGGACGCGAGCAACATCGGGCTAGGAGCCGTGCTGTCCCAGATCCAGCAGGGGAAAGAACGGGTAATCGCTTACGCCAGCCGAAAACTACGGCCCACAGAGAGAAACCCTGAGAATTATAGCTCATTCAAGCTAGAGTTCCGGGCAGTGGTGTGGGCAGTGACCGAACGTTTCAAGCATTACCTTGCCTCTTCCAAGTTCACCATGTACACGGATAACAACCCGATGACACACCTGGACACTGCAAAACTTGGCGCCCTGGAGCAGAGATGGATGGCCCGCCTGTCCAACTATGAATTCACCATCAAATACCGGGCGGGACGCTCAAATGCCAACGCGGATGCCCTGTCCAGAATGCCAAACTTACCGGACGTAGGGGAACTTCCAGAAGAACTGGAAGAAGTCGAACTCCCTGCGTTCCACCGTCATGGGATTACCCTGTATTCCCACCGTGTAAGGGACAGGCGCTCTACTATGTTCAATCCCTTACCCCACTACAGCTGGGCGGAGACACAAGACAGTGATCCTGCAGTCCGTCTGGTGAAGGAAATGCTGACACAGGCTGATGCCCGTCTTGACCCAGACGCTCAGGAGGAGACCAAGCAACTGTGGAAGGAGAAAAGTAAGCTGTTTCTCTACAAGGAGAAGCTGTGCCGGAGAATGGTCAACTCTAGAACACATGAGCTGACCTGGCAGGTAGTGGTCCCACGACAAGACGCGGCTATGGTTCTGGAGGCATACTACGATGGAGCAGGACACTTCGGATGGAAGAAGCTGGAGTTCCTGTTGCGTGAACGGTTCTACTGGGTAGGCATTAGAGGAGCCATCGAGAGATGGTGCAGAGACTGTGTCCCGTGCAACCTAAGAAGAAAGGACCGTGCCAGCCAGAAGACTCCCCTGCAGCCCATCGTCACCAGGCAGCCACTGGAACTGGTAGCCCTGGACCATGTGAAACTGGCTCCAAGCAAATCTGGGTAC
This sequence comes from Phyllobates terribilis, assembly GCF_046119375.1. NCBI lineage: Eukaryota > Metazoa > Chordata > Amphibia > Anura > Dendrobatidae > Phyllobates > Phyllobates terribilis. The sequence continues at coordinate 259,963,078 of NW_027362765.1, read as the reverse complement.
GTCTACGCCCTAACCATCGTAGATCACTACTCCCGGTTCCTGGTGGTGGTCCCTGTCAAAGACTTAACGGCTCAGACAGCAGCCAGAGCCTTCCAGCTGCACTTCTGCCATCCACACGGGTATCCAGAGCAAGTGTTGACGGACCAAGGACCAGCCTTCGAAGCGGAGGTCTTCCAGGAGTTCTGCAACCTGTATGGCTGCAGGAAGATAATAACAACGCCCTATCACCGTCAGACCAATGGACTATGTGAGAAAATGAACCAGGTGGTGATAGACTTGCTAAAAAAGTTGCCCCTGGAAGAACGCAGTCTGTGGCCTGAAAAACTGCCTGATCTGGTGGACTTGTATAATCACATCCCCGTAGGTTCCACCAACTGTACCCCGGCTTACCTAATGAGAGCAAGACCTGGTAAGCTGCCTATTGACCTGGATATGGGAGTCCTGACACCTGAGGACACCTCGCCAGAGGCAGACTGGGATACAGAACGGCAGCAGCAGTATCTTAAAGTACAGGAGAGCGTCGAGAGAAGTCTGTCTCAAGCAAGAGAAAGGCAAGAGAAGGCTTATAACCAGCATGCTCCCGCTGTTCCCCTGGTACCTGGAGAGCAGGTCTTGAAGAGAAAGAGGCGGCTCCACAAGTTGGACGACCAGTGGGAGAAGGACACGTACACCGTACTGCCCTCATGCCATGAGAACCCAAAAGTCTGTGCAATCAGTAAGGATGGAGGAGAGACCACAGCCATTGTCTCCAGAGACCACCTGAAAAAGTGTCCCGAGCAGCTGCAAAGTCCTGACGAATATCAAGAGAACCCTCAACCCGCAGAGGAAAGGGAAGAAATGATCAGTACCGTACACAGAGACTTTCCCCGGTCCTGGACTCAAATCAACAACGCAGTTGTGGTACCCATCCTCACCTTTCTCCAGCCAGCCCCTCAAGGGCCTACAGAAGAACAGGGGGTGTCAGAAGAGCAGCCAGCCCAGGAGGCAGAAGGATCCATACAAGCAGCCCAGGAGAATCAACCCTCTGCTAGTAGTGAGCCTGTCGTGCCCCTAGTAAGCCAAAGAGTGCGCAGGAAGCTGCCAGGCCTACCCGCAACACCTCCTACACCCTGTAGTGCAGAACCAGATAGTGGGTTACGTAGGTCCACCAGGAGCACTAGAGGACAGATGCCCGCTCGCTGGAGAATCTAAAATGTAATGTGAATTTGCTTGTAAATTGCCAATGTTGAAAAAGGTTTATGTTTTTGTTACCTGGTTACTAATTATGTTTCTCTAGTTACCTTTCAGGTTTATTTGGACTGACAGGTTATGGACGCTGAATAACCGGAACTACAATGTAGATAGTTGCACTTGGTGCCTCTTGCGAAGATGGCCGCGGAAGAGAAAAACCTGTCTGGCGTGGCCTCCTTGTGGCCCAAAGTAGCTAGCCTCAGCCTTGCAGCCACGCCCAGGGCCAACGTTTGGGGTTTGCTTTGGACAGGTCCCCTACTCTGTTCCAAGACTTCACCTTGTTGGGTGATATGGACACCCGGTCTCGGACACGCCGTGACCTCTAAAGACTAAAACTTCTTGTACATATGTTGTTGTATTATTGTTTATGCCCTGTATTTGTGTTTTCTTGAAAATGTGTTTAGTCCCAGAGTACTAAAATTTACTAGGGGGGAATGTGGCCACCAGGGGTCTGGTTGCCACAGTAATAGAAATATTACGTCTGAGAGCAAGTGGGAGGTTTCCTGGTCAGGAGCCCTTAAGCATGCAACACCTCCTGTCCCAGGCCAGATAGGGGAGGAACCTGCCCTATATAAACTGGATCTGGGGCGGGGTTAGAGAGAGAAAGACACAGGGAAAGCAACAGCTAGGAGCTCTGTAGGAGCAGGAGCTGAAGACCAGGGGCTGGAGCTAAGCAGAGCTGGCCCTGGCAGAAGAATCTGATAACCGGACACCGGAGTCCAAGGCTGCAAGGATCTTTAAGTCCAGCAGCAGAAACCAGCCAGCAGGGGATTCCAGGTCCTCTGGCCATAGAAGCCCGGAGGCTCAGTCACAAGGAAGGGACCAGCAATGCCATAGAGGAGCGGAGGCTATCAGAAGGCCCCAAGTCACCAGCCATACGGGTGAGCACCACACGGTATACTCAGGGACGTGGGCTACTTCCACTCGCTTACAGCAAGGTAGCCAGGAAGAGTGCAGATAGACGGGGAGGCCTACAACTCCACCTGGCCAGGGGAACTCCTGCTTGCTCACAGGGAGGGTCTGCCTTAATATCATCAGTTATCCCATCTTTAGCTGCGCACACCACACCAGCCTCAGCGGACAGCCTCGCAGTGGCGGTACACCCTGACCGCAATCCACGGGTGGCATAGTCGGACATTAAAACCACAAAACCCTATAAAGACTGCCACTGGTTTGACCACCCTGAGCCACGGGACCGGGTCGCCGCCACGGAGACTACAACCCCCAGAGACCCGGCACCGGGTATCCCACACGCGTGCACACACGGCCCAGGGGGCGCGTCAACTTTGGCGTAGTCGGCAGGATTTCGTGCCCGCAACCACCGGGTACTGCGTGCCTTCAAAAGACTGTCATACCTGCCGTGGTGAAGGTTCCCGCCATCCGGAGCCGTTTCCCGCCATCTTCAGAAGTTTCCCACCATCCGCAGCTGTTTTCCCGCCATCCGCAGTCGTTTTCCCGCCATTGGACGCCATCTTCGGGACGCCGCGCAGGTAGAAGAGGGGCGTGGACGCCGAAAGCGCGCGAGACCTGAAGCTCCGCCCTACGCACCGACGCTGCGCAAGGTGCTGGAAGAGAGAGAGAGCGACGCTGACGTCACCAGGACGCGACGCAAGGTCCTCGTCCAGAGCAGCACCAGCGGAGCCGCGGCCTACAGAAGAGGATCGTCGGAAGGTAGGCCACACTTAACTAGGGGGGAGGAAGATGACGGACACGGAGGGACCCTCTACCACCAGCGTGGCCACTGCCGCAGTAATGCCCTTTACAATGCCTTACATCCCCGGAGCAGCCTGGCTGCCCCAATACTCAGGGGAGTTGCATACCCTAAGCGACTTTAAAGAGAGACTGTACAGCCTATTTAAGGTATACCCCCTGACGGAGGGCCAGAAAGTGAGCATATTGATAGGCCAGCTAACCGGTGCAGCCCAGCGTGAAGTAAAGTCCTGGTCAGTCTGGGACGAGGAGACCGTAAAGGAGATCTTGGCCCGTCTGAAGGACACTTTTGATACCCGCACCTCAGCCGCGATCAAAATGAGATTTTATGGGTGCAAGCAGCGGGCCCAAGACAGTATAAGAGACTATGCTTTGAGTTTGCAAGAGGCCCTGGGAGCCATTAAACATGCAGACCCTGACAGTGTGTGGAATGCAGATGAACTGTTAACTGAGCAATTCATTGAGGGTCTGCTGTCCAACTCCCATCGAACCAAGTTACGTGCAATGGCCTTGCAGAACCCTGTTTTAGACTATGCAAAGTTCAAAGACAGGGCCATCCGGGTGCTCCGAGAACCGGCTCTGGGTAGCGCTGTAACCCACCGGCGCCCTGCTATTACCTATCATCAAGAGGCGGCGCCCTTGTCTGCAGAGCCTGTAGGAGCTGGTGCGCAGGCTTTGGACAACAACCCGGCTACAGACCTGCACCATCAGGTCCAAGAGCTAACTAAAAGCGTAGCTGTGCTAACCCGAACTGTGCAGTCTTTACAGGTCTCTCCTCCAGGAAGGATCAAACTGGCCACCAGTCCGGAGGACGTCCCGTGGCACCGACAGAGGAGGATCCCATCGTCCAGAGGAAGACCCAGCGACAGATACAACGAGGACGGACAACCCATCTGCCGTCGCTGCAATCAACCTGGACATATGGCAAGGTACTGTCATTTAAACGGGCACAACCTGGGGCAGAGGGCCAACCCCCAGGCATAAGATCATCAGGCCCATCGAGCTGGCGTGATAAATACGTAGGTTTCCGGTCTTGCCTGTGGTACTGGATGGCATTCCTATGAGTGCCCTACTAGACACTGGGTCACAGGTGACTACCATCCCGTACGTGCTCTTTAAGCGATACTGGAATGACTTGGACATAACCCGCTACCCAGATGACGACCTGAGTATCATCGCCAGCAATGGTCAGCCCGTGCCGCAGGTGGGATTCAAAGAGGTGACCATTAAAATCGGTAAAGTCGAACTGGCGGCACAAGGACTGATTATTGTGGACATAGACCGTCATGAGAGTCACCCTAGAATAACCTTGAGAACTAACGTGATTGAAAATTGTCATGCAGAGGTGATTCTCATTTTACAGCAGGTTGCCAAGAACGCCAGTTCCAGCCAGCAGCGTGTCCTCCAAAAAGAGATCCGGGCACTGATGAAACGGCAACAGGTGGAATTATCTGGTGGTGAGATTGGTAGCGTGAGAATGTGTGACCCGTTCCCTATTGCCATGCCCCCGAAAAGTGAGATGATGATCTGTTGCCGGGCAGCTATTGGTCTAAAAGGTAGAGACTACCAAGCCATGGTAGAGCCCGTCTACTCAGACAGTAGGCCCACCATTTTGACAGCACGGGGAGTGGTCGATGTACGCCATGGGAGGGTACCTGTCCGCATTGTAAATATCGGGGAGAGAGAAGTACACCTGCCCCGGTATGCCACGCTAGCCAAATGGTTCACCATAAACCAAAATTCTGTAAAGGCCGTAGAACCCTTGCCTCCATCTCAACCAGAGGAAGGTAACGGCTCTAAGAAACAAATGAAGGACTGGTGTCAGCAACTGCATTTGGGTACTGACTCCACTCCCTCACACCAAAAACAGGGAGTCTACCGGGTGGTTCAGAAGTATGAAAGAGTCTTTAATAAACACTAGAGATGAGCGTTGTTCGACTCGAACTGTTCGCCAATCTCAAATTCGAGCTGTTTTGGGCGGTGTTCGAGCCGTTCGGCGAACACGAACGATTTGAGAAAAATTCGGCTGTTCGAGGTTATGTTCGATAACTGTTCGTGCACCAAAATCATAACTGGATTTTTTCTCAGTAATGATGAAAATTAATGTTAATACGCAGTTTGAGTGTACAGCGGGGTGGGGGGAGGGGCAGGGGATGGATCTCTGCAGGAATAATGAAGATCTCCATTTTTTTTTCTCTTTCCCGCAATTACAGTGGGGAGGTGCAATCTGTCAGCCTATCACACGGAGCGAAGTGCTTTTTTTCACACAAGCAAGGGCATGTGTCATTGGCAGTGTATGTCACATGTCCTTGCCCTATAAGACCAAGCCATTTTCCCCGTCGCCACCATTTTCTCACTGCTGCAGCTGCGTGTTAGACGGCACCGCTGTTGCTGTGTGCGCTATACCTTGTTAATTTCAAGCCAATTTTCGCACAAATCTACAGATAGCTTGGGAGTAGGGAATAGTTGTGATTGCAGTCCTTTTAAGGACTAGGTTACAGCATTTCCTACGACTTTTATCAGGCAGGTCTGTGCTCTTAAATAGATAGATTGTGGGAGTAAAGACTAATTGTAATTGCAGTCCTTTTCAGGACTAGGTTACATCAGTTCCTATCAGTTTTTGCCAGGCAGGTCTGTGCCAGTGCTGTGCAAGTTTTTTTCACAGCATTTGGCTGAATCTAGCAAAGCTAATCCTTTTTGGCCTATTGCAGAGTGTGTTAGTCAGTGGAGTAGCCTATCTGTGTTGCAAGATATACCACCTGTGTATAGAATACCAATTTTTTTACTGCACCTAGTGAAGTAAAATCTTTTGGGCATAGCATCATTCTATTAGTCCATCTATACTGACCTCCATCAGGTTGCAAATTGAATATAATTTTTTTCTGCATCTAGCTCTGAAAAAATATTTGGGCTTCTAGCAGTGTGTGGGACTTGTTCTATTAGTCCATCTATACTGACCTCCATCAGGTTGCAAACTGAATATAATTTTTTTCTGCATCTAGCTCTGAAAAAATATTTGGCCTTCTAGCAGTGTGTGGGACTTGTTCTATTACTCCATCTATACTGACCTCCATCACGCTGCAAATTCAAAATAATTTTTTGTCTGCATCTAGCTCTGAAAAAATATTTGGCCTTCTAGCAGTGTGTGGGACTTTCTCTATTAGTCCATCTATACTGACCTCCATCAGGTTGCAAATTAAAAATAATTTTTATCTGCATCTACCTCTGAAAAAATATTTGGGCTTCTAGCTGTGTGTGGGACTTGTTCTATTAGTCCATCTATACTGACCTCCATCAGGTTGCAAACTGAATATAATTTTTTTCTGCATCTAGCTCTGAAAAAATATTTGGCCTTCTAGCAGTGTGTGGGACTTTCTCTATTAGTCCATCTATACTGACCTCCATCAGGTTGCAAATTAAAAATAATTTTTATCTGCATCTAGCTCTGAAAAAATATTTGGCCTTCTAGCAGTGTGTGGGACTTTCTCTATTAGTCCATCTATACTGACCTCCATCAGGTTGCAAATTAAAAATAATTTTTTGTCTGCATCTAGCTCTGAAAAAATATTTGGCCTTCTAGCAGTGTGTGGGACTTGTTCTATGAGTCCATCTATACTGACCTTCATCAGGTTGCAAACTGAATATAATTTTTTTCTGCATCTAGCTCTGAAAAAATATTTGGCCTTCTAGCAGTGTGTGGGACTTTCTCTATTAGTCCATCTATACTGACCTCCATCAGGTTGCAAATTAAAAATAATTTTTTGTCTGCATCTAGCTCTGAAACAATATTTGGCCTTCTAGCAGTGTGTGGGACTTTCTCTATTAGTCCATCTATACTGACCTCCATCAGGTTGCAAACTGAATATATTTTTTTTCTGCATCTACCTCTGAAAAAATATTGGGCTTCTAGCTGTGTGTGGGACTTGTTCTATTAATCCATCTATACAGACCTCCATCAGGTTGCAAACTGAATATAATTTTTTTCTGCATCTACCTCTGAAAAAATATTTGGGCTTCTAGCTGTGTGTGGGACTTGTTCTATTAGTCCATCTATACTGACCTCCATCAGGTTGCAAACTGAATATAATTTTTTTCTGCATCTAGCTCTGAAAAAATATTTGGCCTTCTAGCAGTGTGTGGGACTTTCTCTATTAGTCCATCTATACTGACCTCCATCAGGTTGCAAATTAAAAATAATTTATATCTGCATCTAGCTCTGAAAAAATATTTGGCCTTCTAGCAGTGTGTGGGACTTTCTCTATTAGTCCATCTATACTGACCTCCATCAGGTTGCAAATTAAAAATAATTTTTTGTCTGCATCTAGCTCTGAAAAAATATTTGGCCTTCTAGCAGTGCGTGGGACTTTCTCTATTAGTCCATCTATACTGACCTCCATCAGGTTGCAAATTGAATATATTTTTTTTCTGCATCTACCTCTGAAAAAATATTGGGCTTCTAGCTGTGTGTGGGACTTGTTCTATTAATCCCGCTATACAGACCTCCATCAGGTTGCAAACTGAATATAATTTTTTTCTGCATCTACCTCTGAAAAAATATTTGGGCTTCTAGCTGTGTGTGGGACTTGTTCTATTAGTCCATCTATAGTGACCTCCATCAGGTTGCAAACTGAATATAATTTTTTTCTGCATCTAGCTCTGAAAAAATATTTGGCCTTCTAGCAGTGTGTGGGACTTTCTCTATTAGTCCATCTATACTGACCTCCATCAGGTTGCAAATTAAAAATAATTTATATCTGCATCTAGCTCTGAAAAAATATTTGGCCTTCTAGCAGTGTGTGGGACTTTCTCTATTAGTCCATCTATACTGACCTCCATCAGGTTGCAAATTCAAAATAATTTTTTGTCTGCATCTAGGTCTGAAAAAATATTTGGCCATCTAGCAGTGTGTGGGACTTTATTAGTCCATCTATACTGACCTCCATCAGGCTGCAAATTAAAAATAATTTTTATCTGCATCTACCTCTGAAAAAATATTTGGCCTTCTAGCTGTGTGTGGGACTTGTTCTATTAGTCCATCTATACTGACCTCCATCAGGTTGCAAACTGAATACAATTTTTTTCTGCATCTACCTCTGAAAAAATATTTGGGCTTCTAGCTGTGTGTGGGACTTGTTCTATTAATCCATCTATACTGACCTCCATCAGGTTGCAAATTGAATATAATTTTTTTCTGCATCTAACCCAGCCAATACTTTTGGCCTAATACCACAGTTTGGCCACTCAGCTCTGCTCGGTTCCCATCCATTGTTTTTTTGTGCAAACAACTCCAGAGTTGTGAATTAGTTAACCACCAAAATGAGTGGAAAAAGGCCTGCTGCTGGTGGAAAGGGGAATAGGCGTGTTGGGAAGGGGAAAAAAGGTTGTGTCCGTGGGGTAGGTGTTAAAGCAACAGTAACATCTGCAGAAGAAAGACCATCTTCCAGCCAAACTAAAATGTCTACTTCTTTTAGCGGACAATGTGATAAGATCCCTTTCTTACGGCCACGCCAATCGCTACAAATTCCAGATGAGGCACAAAAACAGCAGGTGCTTCAACGGATATCAAGTGCTCCTTTAAGTGGGCTCGCCTCCACATCAACTTCAACATCACAAATACTCCAGTCCTCAAAGGTGTCACCCCAATCGCACTTGCTTCCTCACAGCTCCCAAATCTCCAGCTGCCCGTCTGAGTATGAGGTAGAACAGATGGTTGAGTCTGCAGAGCTGTTTACTCATACTATAGCCTGGGAATCAGAGGTCGACTCCAGCGCTTCTGTGAATCCAGACGAGGAAATGATCTGCACTGATGCCCAGAATCTTTATGAGTCGGATCCAGGACCAGACGCAGAAGGTTCTGACCATAATGTAGACCCTCATTCCCAAACTGTAACTCCTGTTGGTGGAGACAATGAGGAAGACGATGATGAGACTCAAATACCTGATTGGAGCGACAACTTTAGTTTTTTGTCAGGGCAGGAACAGGTTGGCTCTGAGGACGACGGGTGTGATAACGCACAGGGTGATGATGATGAGGTTGGAGATGCCACTTACTGTCAACCCACAGTCAGCCAAGAGATGAGGTCAGCAGAGGAGGTGGAGGAAGATGCTAGTGACGACGAGGTCAGGTTGCGCCTTCCTGGACAGAGACGTAGTACTGGAAGCACGTCAACAACTGCATCCTCAAACACAACTCTGCCTCTCACCACAAGTCGTGGTGGCTCTTCAGGTCGCATGGGTGCTAAGCCTTGCATAGCCTGGGCATTTTTTCAGATCGATAAAGATGACCCAACTCGTGTTATCTGTAACATTTGTCAGCAAAAGCTAAGTAGAGGCCAAAAAATACATAGTTTGAGTACTTCATGCATGAACCGGCACATGGACATGAAGCATAAGTTGCAGTGGGAAGCTCAGTGTGCTACAATGCGGCCTAGCCGGCCGGGCCAACCACCGTCTGCCATATCTTGTGCATCCGCGGCCTCTTCATCCTCTGTGACTGGGGGGACAGCAGTCACACCTGTTTTGGGGCGCAGACCTGCCACCTCTTTACCCCCAACAGCCAGCGTGATTGGCAGGTCATCATTTATCCGACATCGATGGCACCACCTTTGGATCAAGGCAACCTAACATGTCCGCCTGCATCTTCCTCACAGACCGGCAGTTTGCCGGGGACACCCTTATCAACCCCGTCTAAGCACAATAGCCAGCCCTCGGTCCCTCAGATGTGGACAAGTAAAAGACCATTTCCTCCTAGCCATGAGAAAGCTAAGAGGTTGAATTTCACCATCTGCAAGCTCTTGGCTACAGAAATGCTGCCTTTCCGCCTGGTGGACACAGAGGATTTTCGAGACCTTATGTCCGTCGCAGTGCCCCAGTACCAGATGCCCAGTCGGCACTACTTCTCAAAGAAAGGTGTGCCTGCGCTCCACCAGCATGTCGCACACAACATCACCGCTTCTTTGAGAAACTCTGTGTGTGACAGGGTGCATTTCACCACAGACACTTGGACGAGTAGGCATGGACAGGGGCGCTACATGTCGCTGACTGGGCACTGGGTAACTATGGTGACAGCAGGACAAGGGGCTGCTGTCCAAGTCTTGCCGTCCCCACGAGTTGTGCGTCAATCCTCTTTATGTCAAAGTTCCTCCACTGCTTCTGCCTCCTCAACCTCCTCTCGGTCTTCCACCTGCACCCAAAGCCTGTCTGGTCATGCCACAAGCTTTCTAACTGCACAGAAGGGATCCTGCACACCTCCTTACTATGCTGGCAGTAGGGCTCAACGTCATCAGGCGGTTTTTACTTTGAAATGTCTGGGAAATGTGAGTCACACAGCTGAGGAGTTGTGGTCAGCTCTGGAGAACCAATTTCATGAATGGTTGTCTCCACTGGACCTGAAACCAGGGAAGGCCGTGTGCGACAATGCTGCAAACCTGGGTGCGGCCCTTCGCCGGGGCAATGTCACACACGTGCCTTGTATGGCTCACGTGTTGAACCTGGTTGTCCAGCAATTTTTAGCCCACTATCCCAGACTAGATGGCCTTCTGCAGAGGGCACGGTCGCTGTGTGCTCACTTCCGCCGTTCGCATCCCACAGCTCAGCGACTTACATCTCTACAGAAGTCGTTGGGCCTGCCACTTCACCGGCTAAAATGCGATGTGCCTACCCGGTGGAATTCAACTCTGCACATGTTGCAGCGACTGTGGCAGCACCGAAAAGCCCTGGTGCAATACGTTCTGACATATAGCCTGGGCCAACGAGATCCAGAGGTGGGGCAAATCACGCTGGAGGAGTGGTCTCAGATCAGGGACCTATGCACCCTTCTGCACAGTTTTGAAATGGCGACGAAGATGTTTAGTGCTGACGATGCCATTATCAGCATGACTATTCCGGTGATTTACATGCTGGAGCACATGTTAAACAGAATTCGGAGTCAGGTGGTGGCACAAGAGGAGGTGGAGGAAGTAGAGGAGGAGGAGTTGTATGCGGAAGGGCTAACATCTGCAAGGTCCAGACGATCGGCAGCACCAAGGCGGCAGGCATGTGAGGGTGGGGGAGATGGTTTTACCAGGGCGCATGGTAGCAGCCAAACTAGTGAGAAAGGTGCAGGAGCCCAGGAAGAAGTGGAGGACGAACTGATGGAAGACTCATCAGATGAGGGAGACCTTGATCACATTTCTGTTGTGCGAGGTTGGGGGGAGAGGACAGAGGAAGGAAGCATGATTGTTACCTCGCCACCAACACAACAGGGACTTGGTGCTCCTGGATGCGCAACACACATGAGTGCCTTCTTGCTGCACTACCTGCAACATGACCCTCGAATTGTGAGAATTAGAAATAATCCTGAATACTGGGTTGCCACACTGTTAGATCCCCGGTACAAAAGTAAATTTGCAGAAATTATTCCTGCCATAGAAAGGGATGCACGCATACAGGAGTATCAGCAGAGACTGTTGCAGAATCTTACATGTGCTTTTCCACAAAACACCAGTGGTGCACGTAGTGAATCTCACAGTTCCAACTTGCCAACCGTGGGACCGTCAAGTGTTCAGCACTCAAACCGTAACAGAACCACAGTATCTGCTGGTAACATCAATTTTGCGGAATCATTTCACCACTTTTTTAGCCCATCCTTTGCAAGGCCACAGGAGACAAGAAGTCTGACACATAGTCAACGCCTAGAGACGATGGTACAGGAGTATCTCCAAGTAAACATTGAAGCCATGACTGTGTCACTGGACCCTTGCTCTTTTTGGGCTTCCAATCTGGATAAATGGCCGGAGCTAGCCACTTACGCCTTGGAGATCTTGTCATGCCCCGCAGCCAGCGTTCTGTCTGAACGTGTGTTCAGCGCTGCTGGTAGTGTGCTGACAGATAAGCGCACGCGGCTCTCCACTGATAATGTAGACAGACTCACGTTCATAAAGATGAACAAATCATGGATCCGAAACGACTTTTCTACTCCTGTGTCATCCTGGGGAGAGTAAAAGCTTGATGATTGGTTAAAATCACCCTACCAACCGTTTTAAGCTTTCAAATTACTAATCATGTTTATCTGTATCTTGGCTGGAAAATAATTTGGGCTTTGTAGCAGTGTGCAGCACTGATTCTATTAGGCCATCTATAATAAGCTCTACCAGATTTAAAATTACTAATCATGTTTATCTGTATCTTGACTGGAAAATAATTTGGGCTTTGTAGCAGTGTGCAGCACTGATCCTATTAGGCCATCTATACTAAGCTCCACCAGATTTAAAATTAATAATAATTTTTAGCTGCATCTAGCCCGGAAAATAATTTTGGGGCTCCGAGATGCGCAAGACACATAAGTGCCTTCTTGCTGCACTACCTGCAACATGACCCTCATATTGTCAGAATTCGAAGTAATCATGACTACTGGGTTGCCACACTCTTAGATCCCCCAAACTTTTCGATCAACCTTTTCATTTTAATAAAGACCAAAAAAATGGTCATTTTTGAAATTATAAGCATTAGCAGGTTATTAGAAACTGAAATCAAACAGTTTTCAACTCAAAACTTTATTCTAGGTGATGTTACATTTTCACATAGGACCCCTTGTTCGAAAGGAGCTTCTGAACTCTCTCGTCCATTGAATTTGTCAGGTTTTGGATGGTTTCTGCTTCAATTGTTTTGCATGAGGACAGAATACCCTCCCAGAGCTGTTGCTTAGATGTGAACTGCCTCCCGCCATCATAGACACTCCTTTTGATGATGCTCCAGAGGTTCTGAATGGGGTAGAGGTCAGGGGAGCATGGGGGTCACACCATAAGTTTGTCCCCTTTTATGCCCATATCAGCCAGAGATACAGATGTTTTATGTGCAGCATGAGATGGTGCATTATCATGCAAAAAAATGATCTTGCTGTGAAATACACGGTTCTTCTTCTTGAACCATGGCAGGAAGTGCTGTTTGAGAAAATCCACATACATTATGGAGTTCATCTTTAGCGCCTTCAGGGATCCTAAAGGGGCCGACAATCTCTCTCCCCATGATTCCAGCCCAAAACATTACTCCACCTCCTCCTTGTTGGCGCTGTAGCCGTGTTTGCGTGGGGTGTCCATCAACCAGCCATCCTCCACTCCATCCATCTGGACCATCGAGCGCTGCACGGCACTCATCCGTGAACAAAACAGTTTTGAAATCAGTCTTCATGTAATGTTTGGCCCACTGGAGCCGTTTCTGCTTGTGTGAAGTGGATAGAGGAGGTCGACAGGATGGCGTATGCACAGCTGCAAACCTCTGAAGGACCCTGCATCTTGTTGTTCGGGGGACGCTGGAGGCACCAGCACCTTCAAAAACTTGTCTGCTGCTATGACAAGACTTTTTTGCCGCTGCTCTTTTAACCTGACGTAATTGCCTGTAGGAAAGAGTCCTCAATTTGCCCTTATCAGCACGCACACGTGTGTACTGTGAATCAGCTACATACTTCTTGATTGCCAAGACACTTCATCCTGATCATCGCACAATGTTGATTGTAGTCATGCCTTGACCTAAACACTCCACAATTTGTTGCTTCTCAGCAGCCGACACATCCTTTTTCTTTCCCATTTTGGCAGAAAATGTAGGCTGCTTAATAATGTGAGACAGCCTTCTTAAGTAGTCTTGCCTTTCATTGGACACACCTGCCAAACTAATTAGCACAGGTGTCTGCAATTGCTTACAGTGATATAAAGAGCCCTGACACACATCACCATCAATGAGTTTAACTGACAAACAAACAAATTCTTCCCTTATCACTCTTAAACACTTTTTGCATAATAATTTGGAACACAGTGTACATGTGCTTTTCCACAAAACACCAGTGGTTCACGTAGTGAATCTTACAGTTCTAACTTGCCAACCGTGGACTGTATGGAGTTGTTCAATAAAGGGCCCAAAATTAAGATAACATAGATGGGAGAGGTCTCTATGAATAGGAATTCCTAAGTATTTGATACCCTGTGAGGGCCAGGCAAAGGGAAAGTTGGACTGGATGGAATCCTATATGGATTTGGGGAGGGAGACATCGAGGGCCTCAGACTTCGCTGCATTGATTTTAAAATTTGACCATGTAACAAAGTGATCTATTTCAGCCATAACAGCATGGATGGATATATGTGATTGAGTGATATATACTAGGACATCATCAGCAAATAGAGAGCACTTGTACTCGGTGCCTCCCACCTCAATCCACCTAATATTGGGGTTATGGCGAATTGATGAGAGCACGTGCTCCGTCACTAGGATGTATAAGAGAGGGGACAGAGGACATCCCTGCCTTGTCCCATTGGTGATTGTGAAAGGTGATGAAAATGTTCTGATGCACCCCCTGGGCCTTGGGACACCCGGAGCCGGACCCTTTTTGGTGGATGCTGGTGGTTGTAGTCTTCGTGGCGGCGACCCGGTTCCGTGGCTCAGGGTGGTCAAACCAGTGGCGGAACTATTTATGTGGTTTTGATGTTTAAATGTCCGACTACGCCACCCGTGGATTGCGGTCAGAGTGAACCGCCGCTGCAGGGCAGACCGCTGAGGCTGGTGTTGTGGGTGCAGCAGAGCATAGCATAACTCCCCACGGGAGGAGTATAGCCTCAAGGCAGTGTATGCGGAGGATGGGGGTGATGGTGCAGGGCAGCAGCAGTAACGACACGGAGTCAGTGATGCAGTCCAGGGCCTTTACTCACAGTTCTTATTATCCAGACCATGTCTGCAGGTAACGGCTGCCCACGTCGTACTGTGCTCACCAGGTGAGGGGCTCAGACAACTCCCAGATAACTTTGGAGCGCTTCACAGGACCCCCTTTGTGTGTCCTTTGTCTGGCCTTTTTTACCAACCCTTCTGTCCGGCTGCCTCGGGCCTCCTCTTGGTAAACTTGGCGCCAGTTTCCCTGACCCTATGTGGTGTCTTCCTAGCGGGTGTAGCCAAGGGCTGCGCCACATAAAATGTCACAGCCTCCGGTTTCTAGCTGAGGGTCGTTTCCTGCCTCCACTAGTTTCGGGGACCGGTCTCCCCCTTTGGCCTGACCCCTCCACGAAGGTGGATTCGGGCGTGCGGTGGCGACTAGCCCGTCCGCACCCCTGGGATCCCTTCATTCCTTGTTCCTGGAGCCTTCTCCGCTCCTCTTCCTTCCTTCTCCCTCTTCCAGGCCTGGGCCTCTGTTACTAGGCCCGCCTCCGGAGCAGAGCTCATGCAGAGCCCCTGCTCCCTGCCACTTCTGCTCAGACTTCTCTGCACTGAACTAAGATGGTGCCCACCTTTTATACTCCCTTCTCAATGCACCCAGGAACTGCTTCCTCCCTGCTCCTGCACTACAGGGTTCCCCTTCCTCAGTGTTCCCTCCCCCCACTCCAGCCAGGGACAGTGACTGTCGTGCCCATCACAGAGGCATATTGGTCGCCCTGCCCCACGGCAATGTGGTGTAATACATGCAGGTGTCGGGTCCTGATCCACACTCCATCCTTACCTGAGAGTGAGATATCACACCTCTGGGTGAGGTGCAATACCTCTGTAGCAACCGAGCCCTCAGGGTGCTACAGTTCCATTCATCTTCAGCCTAGGTGACGTATTGTGATACAGGGCCGTGATTTTGGCTATAAAAGGGTCCCCTAGACCCCTACCCCAAGCTTTATAAGAGAATCATATATGGCGTACCAGGAGACTCTATGGAATGCTTTCTCAGCATCCAACGAGAGTATCTAATTACAAATTTTTAACTGCATCTAGCCCAGGAAATACTTTGTGCCTAGTAGCAGTGTCTGCTAGTCAGCGGATTATCCCGGCTGTTAAGCAAGCTACACCACCTGTAGTTTGGACACTTAATTTTTTCAAAGGAAATGATTCGGGACCACGGGATACTCAGTGAAGAGCATCAGGAGGCACCCCAAGGCATAGGGGCTGGGACTGGCAGTAGGATGCCTTGCGGTGGACAGCCGAGCTCGATCCTTATAAAAGCTTTTTAACTGCAGCAGCTTTAGTGGACGCTACTGGAGCTGGAATTACGCGGCTGCTGGCATGAGACTTGCCCTCCAATAGATCCTTGTAAATGGATTTAAAGTGTATTCATTCAAATTAGAGAGACAATTTAAATTAAAAAGCTTAGAGCTGCCTCCACCACAGGGGGGCTCGCTCGACCCACCAGCGGACAGGCACCAGTTTTGGGAGAGGGGGGCTGGCCGTCAGGGTTCACCGCGGCTCTGGCACAAACACGGCGACACGGAGGTGGCACGGGCAGGAGCGGACTGAACGTGTCAGCTTCTCACTTTTTGGATTTTGGAAGGGCATGACATGCCTATATCTGTGTCTCCCCCTCCTTTTACTCCTCCACCTCTTTTCTTTTCGCATGACTATATGTACTTGTCACTTTTCCATGTGTTAGTTGTGTCTTCTGAGCAGCTTGTCAGCTTTTGGACACCTTTGAAGGTGTGACACCCCAGGGGTCTGGTTGTCACAGTGATAGAGATATTACGTCTGAGAGCAGGTGGGAGGTCCTTTGGTCAGGGATCCTGTGCATGCCACACCTCCTGCCCAGCCTTGGGAGGGGAAGAACTTCCCCTGTATAAACCCGGGGCTGAGGCAGAGTTAGTGAGTCCAGGAAGAGTAGAGACAAGAGCAGCATAGGAAGCAGCAGAGTCACAAGGAGTCAGGGGCTGGCAGCTAAAGAGCTCGCCCTGACTAAGAAGATTCTTTACCGGACCCGGAGTCCGAGGCTGTGGGGACTAACTTCTACCCAGCAGCAGAATCCGTCAGGCAGGGGATTTCAGGTCCCCTGGCCCAGAAGCCCGAAGGCCCGGTCACACGCGTGGGACCAGCACCGCCATCGTGGAGCGGAAGCCATTAGAAGGCCCCGAGTCACCGGCCATACGGGTGAGCACCACACGGTACACTCAGGGACGTGGGCTACTTACATCAGTTTCTAGCAAGGTAGCCAGAAGAGTACAGTCAGCTTGGGAGGCCTACAACTACGCCTGGCCAGGGGAGATCCCATCTGCTCAAGGACTGACCAGGCCCCGTTCGCTAGCAAGTACTCCGGGAGGGTCTATCGTTGTTACCAGTAAAGACCCTGAACGCTACCATACCGTCTCTGAGTGGTTCCTGCTACCCCCATCATCCACGTCGGCTGCCCTGAGGCCATACCCCTCCCGTTGGGGGTTATACTATCACGCTGCACCATCCTTCCACCGGCCTCAGCGGTCTGCCCTGCAGCAGCAGCCCCCTGGCTGCATTCAACGGGTGGCGTAGTCATCAACCATTTTCTACCGCTAACAGACTGCCGTCCAGTTTGACTCCCTGGGCACGGACCGGGTCACCGCCACGAGACTACAACCCTAAACAGATCCGGCTCCGGGTAAGCTCCCGCGTGCGCAACGCAGCGCGACACAGGCCCAGGGGCGCGTCAACTTTGGCGTAGTCGGCAGGATCACGTGCCCGCAACCACCGGGTACTGCGTGCCTGAAAAGCAAAGACTGTTCAAACTTACCAGTGGTGAAGATTCCCGCCATCGGTGAAGATTCCCGCCATCCGGCGCCATCTTCAGCCTTCTTCCCGCCATCGGTGAAGTTTCCCGCCATCCGGCGCCATCTTCAGCCTTCTTCCCGCCATCCGTGGAGTTTTCCCGCCATTGGACGCCATCTTGAGGACGCCGCGCGGGAAGAAGAGGGGCGTGGACTCCGAAAGCGCGCGAGAACTGAAGCCCCGCCTCACGTCCGGACGTTGCGTAAGGTCCTGGAAGGAGCCCAGCAGACGCCGATGTCACAGGAGCGCGACGGAAGGTCCTCAACCCTGACGATCCACTGCGGAGCCGCGGCCTACGGAACAGGATCATCGCAAGGTAGGCCACGGTCCACTAGGGGGGAGGAAGATGTCGGATACGGAGGAGAGCTCCACTGCCTCAACCCCCGCCAGCGCTACCGCTGTTGCAGTTATGCCCTTCACCATGCCCTATATCCCGGGAGCAGCTTGGCTACCCCAGTACTCAGGGGAGTCACATACCCTGCATGACTTTAGAGAAAAGCTGGATAGCCTCTTCCAGGTGTACCCCCTCACAGAAGAGCAAAAAGTGAGCATCCTGGTGGCCCAACTAACTGGGGCAGCCAAAAGGGAAGTAAAATCCTGGCCACCTGGGAGGAAGACTGTCGCAGGGATACTAACCCGGCTGAAGGACACCTTTGATACCCGCACCTCAGCCGAGATTAAACTTAGATTCTACGGGTGCAAGCAGCGAGCGCATGAGAGTATAAGGGACTATGCACTCAACCTACAAGAGGCCCTGAGGGCCATTAAGCAGACCGACCCTAATGGAGTGGGAAACGAGGACAGGCTGTTGACCGAACAATTTATAGAGGGTTTATATTGCAATGCCCACCGCACCCAGTTGCGGGCAATGGCCTTACAGGACCCTCATCTAGAATTTGCACAGTTCAAGGACAGAGCCATCCGGGTGCTCCGAGAACCGGCACCAGGTGGCGTTGTGACCCACAGACGCCCCACTACCACTTACTACCAGGAGGCGGCGCCCTTGTCAGCAGGGCCTGTGGGAGCTGATGCGCAGGCTTTGGACAATGACCCGGCTCCAGACCTACACCATCAGGTCCAAGAGCTAGCTAAAAGCGTTGCTGCGCTAACCCGAACTGTGCAGTCTTTACAGGTTTCCACTCCAGGGAAGATCCAGCTGGCATCCGGACCGGATGACATCCCGTGGCGTCGACCAAGGAGGACCCCACCGGCCAGAGGAAGACCCAGTGACCGATACAGCGAGGACGGACGACCCATCTGCCGCCGCTGCAATCAACCCGGACATATGGAAAGGTACTGTTCTTTAAACGGGCACAACCTGGGGTAGAGGGCCAACCCCCAGGAAAAAGATCACCAGGCCCATCGAACTGGCGCGACAGGTATGTGGGAGGACGTCCAGTCTTGCCTGTGGTACTGGATGGCATTCCCATGAGTGCCCTACTGGACACCGGGTCACAGGTCACCACCATCCCGTACGTGCTCTTCAAGCAGTACTGGAATGACTCGGATATTACCCGCTACCCTGACGACGACTTGAGTATCATCGCCAGCAATGGTCAGCCCGTGCCACAGATCGGATTTAAAGAGGTGACCATCAAAATTGGTAGAGTCGAACTGGCCGCACAGGGACTGATCATTGTAGATATTGACAAACATGAGAGTCACCCAAAAATAACTCTAGGAACTAATGTAATTGAAAATTGTCTTGCAGAGGTGATTTTCCTTTTACAGCAGGTTGCCAAGAATGCCAGCTCCGGCGAGCAGCGGGTGCTCCAGAAAGAGATCCGGGCACTGATGCAACGGCAACAAGTGGAACTCTCCGGCGGTGAGATTGGTAGCGTAAGAATGTGTGACCCTTTTCCTATTGCCATGCCCCCAAAAAGTGAAATGATGATTTGGTGCCGGGCAGCTATTGGTCTGAGAGGTAGAGATTACCAGGCAATGGTAGAACCAGTTTACTCAGACAGTAGGCCCACCATTTTGACAGCACGGGGGGTGGTCAATGTACGCCATGGGAGGGTGCCCGTTCGCATAATAAATATCGGGGAGAGGGAAGTGTACCTGCCCCGGTATGCCACGCTAGCCAAATTATATACCACTAATCAAAATTCTATACAATCTGTGGAACCCTTGCCTCCATCTCACCCGGAGGAAGGTAACGGCTCTAAGAAAGACATGGAGGACTGGTGTCAGCAACTACATCTGGGTACTGACTCCACTCCCTCACACCAGAAACAAGGAGTCTATCGGGTGGTTCAAGAGTATGAGAGAGTGTTTAGTAAACACCCGTTAGACTTCGGGCGAGTCAAGGGGGTAGAACACCGCATCCCCACGGGAGATCATCCTCCCATAAAAGAGAGGTATCGACCCGTACCCCCTGCACATTACCAACACGCCAAGGGGATGCTTAGAGACATGAAGGAGGCTGGGGTAATCCGGGATAGCTGTAGCCCCTGGGCAGCCCCACTAGTTTTAGTCAAAAAGAAAGACAACACCATGAGGATGTGTGTAGATTACTGGAAAATCAACCGTATCACACACAAGGATGCGTACCCCTTACCAAGGATAGAGGAGTCATTGGCTGCTTTAAGATCTGCTAACTTCTTCTCTACCTTGGATCTCACTAGCGGGTACTGGCAGGTTCCTGTAGCAGAGGCGGACCGGGAGAAGACCGCATTCACCACCCCGATGGGACTTAGCGAGTTCACCTGCATGCCGTTCGGACTCTGCAACGCCCCAGGAACCTTCCAACGATTAATGGAGTGCTGTCTGGGCCACAGAAACTTCGAGACGGTCCTGTTGTACCTGGACGATGTCATCGTATACTCCAAAACTTATGAGGACCACCTGAAACACCTGGCGGAGGTGTTCGAAGCTCTGGCGAGTTACGGCCTAAAGGTGAAACCCTCCAAGTGTCACCTCCTGAAACCAAAGGTGCAATACCTGGGACACGTGGTGAGCGCTGACGGAGTGGCTCCCGACCCCGATAAGATCACCGCAATTAAGGGATGGCCAAGCCCCTCCAGCGTAAAAGAAGTGCGGCAGTTCCTAGGGTTGGTAGGCTACTACCGAAGGTTTATTCCCGGTTTCACCAAAAAGGCAGCACCTATGCAGGACCTCCTGATAGGCCAGTCCCGGAAGGCCAAGAACCAGAAGCCGCCCTTCAAATGGGAAAAGCTAGAAGAAGAGTCCTTCCGCCAGCTGAAGATGGCCCTCACGGGGGATGAAATCTTGGCGTACCCGGACTATAGCCAGCCCTTCATCCTCTACACCGACGCCAGTAACATCGGGCTAGGAGCCGTACTGTCCCAGATTCAGCAGGGGAGAGAACGAGTAATCTCCTATGCCAGCCGAAAACTGCGACCCACCGAAAGGAACCCCGAAAATTACAGCTCATTTAAGCTAGAGTTCCTGGCCGTGGTATGGGCAGTCACCGAGCGCTTTAGGCATTACCTCGCTTCTTCCCGGTTCACCGTATACACGGATAACAACCCGCTGACACACCTGGACACGGCAAGACTCGGTGCCCTGGAGCAGAGGTGGATGGCCCGTCTGTCCAACTACGAGTTCACAATTAAATACCGGGCAGGGCGCTCCAATACCAACGCGGACGCCCTGTCCAGGATGCCCAACCTGCCGGACGGAGGAGAAGATCCGGAGGGACTGGAAGAAGTTGAACTCCCTGCGTTCCACCGTCATGGGACTATCCAGTATTCCCACCGGGTAAGGAGTAAGCAGGCTGCTACGTTGAACCCCTTACCTCACTACAACTGGGCGGAAACGCAAGACAGCGACCCTGCCGTCCGACTGGTGAAGGAGATGCTGACTCGCCCGGAGGCTAGCCTGGAATCAGACGCTCCAGAGGAAGCCAAACAACTATGGGCAGAGAAGAGTCGACTGTTCCTTTACAAGGGGAAGTTGTGCCGCAGAATGGTTAACTCCAGGACGCATGAACTACTCTGGCAAGTAGTGGTGCCACGAAGAGACGCAGCCATGGTGATGGAGGCATACCACGACGGAGCTGGACACTTCGGGTGGAAAAAGCTGGAGTTCCTGCTGCGCGAGCGGTTCCACTGGGTAGGCATGAGGGGAACCATCGAGAAGTGGTGCAGAGACTGTGGCCCGTGCAATCTGAGAAGGAAGGACCGGGCCAGCCAGAAGACTCCCCTGCAGTCCATCGTCACCCGGCAACCGTTGGAACTGGTAGCCTTGGATCATGTAAAACTGACCCCCAGCAGAAGTGGCTACGTCTACGCGTTAACCATCGTGGATCATTACTCCCGGTTTCTGGTTGTCGTCCCCGTCAAGGACTTAACGGCTCGAACAGCAGCTAGAGCCTTCCAGCAGCACTTTTGCCGTCCACACGGGTACCCGGACCAAGTGCTGACGGACCAGGGACCTGCCTTTGAAGCGGAGGTCTTCCAGGAATTCTGCAATCTGTATGGCTGCCGGAAGATAAGGACGACACCCTACCATCCGCAAACTAATGGACTTTGTGAGAAAATGAACCAGGTGGTAATGGATCTTCTAAAAACGTTGCCCCTGGAAGAACGCAGTCTGTGGCCTGAGAAGTTGCCCGATCTGGTGGACCTATACAACCACATCCCGGTAGGTTCCACCAACTGTACCCCGGCTTACCTAATGAGGGCAAGACCTGGTAAGTTACCTGTTGACCTGGAAATGGGAGTCCTGACGCCCGAGGACACTTCACCAGAAACGGACTGGGACACAGAGAGGCAGCAGCAGTACCGGAAAGTACAGGAGAGCGTGGAGCGAAGTCTCTGTCAGGCTAGGGAAAGACAAGAGAAGACTTACAACCAGTATGCTCCCGCTGTTCCCCTGGTACCCGGAGAGCAGGTCTTGAAGAGGAAGAGACGGCTCCACAAGTTGGACGACCAGTGGGAGAAGGACCCGTACACCGTACTGCCCTCAAGCCACGAGAACCCGAAGGTCTGTACCATCAGTAAAGACGGAGGGGAAACCACAGCCATTGTATCCCGGGACCACCTGAAGAAGTGCCCCGAACAACTGAGGAACCCTGAGGAGGAACAGGAAGACCATCGACCCGTGGAAGAAAGGGAAGATATGGTTAGTACCGTGCTCGGGGACTTCCCTCGGTCTTGGACTCAAGTCAATGGTGCAGTTGTGGTACCCGTACTCACCTTCCTCCAACCATCATCCCAAGAACCTACGGAGCAACGGGTAGAGCTGGAAGAGCAGCCGGTCCAGGAGGCAGAAGACTCCACCCAAGCGGAACAGGAGAATCCACCCTCTGCTTATAGTGAGCCTGCCGTACCCCTAGTGAGACAAAGAGCCGGTAGACAGCTGCCCAGTTTACCCTTGACAGCTCCTACACCCTGTAGTTCAGGGCCAGACAGTCAGCTCCGTAGGTCCACTAGGGCCACTAGAGGCCAGTTACCCGCACGTTGGAGGATCTAAATGTTTAAGTTGTTTTACAATGTTTACCTGTTTATTGTTGCTTGTGTGTAATTTTGTGTTTCTAGTTGTTTTTAGGAGTCTTCGGTGGATTTACCGGGAATCCTTTGTATATAGTTGGAGCGTAACCCAGGATGGACTAGAGACTGTTAAGGACTCGGGGTAGGACAGACCCCTACCTGGTTACGTCTCCCTGTGTTGGTGAAATGGACACCTTTGCTTTTCTTCAAAGACTGCACCCGGTTGCGGACATCCGTGACCATCTTATTGTGTTTCCTTATTGTATTTTATTGTTCTTTGATATACCTTGTTATATTTTTCTAAAAAGTGTTTAGTCCCGGAGTACTAAATTTCACTAGGGGGGAGTGTGACACCCCAGGGGTCTGGTTGTCACAGTGATAGAGATATTACGTCTGAGAGCAGGTGGGAGGTCCTTTGGTCAGGGATCCTGTGCATGCCACACCTCCTGCCCAGCCTTGGGAGGGGAAGAACTTCCCCTGTATAAACCCGGGGCTGAGGCAGAGTTAGTGAGTCCAGGAAGAGTAGAGACAAGAGCAGCATAGGAAGCAGCAGAGTCACAAGGAGTCAGGGGCTGGCAGCTAAAGAGCTCGCCCTGACTAAGAAGATTCTTTACCGGACCCGGAGTCCGAGGCTGTGGGGACTAACTTCTACCCAGCAGCAGAATCCGTCAGGCAGGGGATTTCAGGTCCCCTGGCCCAGAAGCCCGAAGGCCCGGTCACACGCGTGGGACCAGCACCGCCATCGTGGAGCGGAAGCCATTAGAAGGCCCCGAGTCACCGGCCATACGGGTGAGCACCACACGGTACACTCAGGGACGTGGGCTACTTACATCAGCTTCTAGCAAGGTAGCCAGAAGAGTACAGTCAGCTTGGGAGGCCTACAACTACGCCTGGCCAGGGGAGATCCCATCTGCTCAAGGACTGACCAGGCCCCGTTCGCTAGCAAGTACTCCGGGAGGGTCTATCGTTGTTACCAGTAAAGACCCTGAACGCTACCATACCGTCTCTGAGTGGTTCCTGCTACCCCCATCATCCACGTCGGCTGCCCTGAGGCCATACCCCTCCCGTTGGGGGTTATACTATCACGCTGCACCATCCTTCCACCGGCCTCAGCGGTCTGCCCTGCAGCAGCAGCCCCCTGGCTGCATTCAACGGGTGGCGTAGTCATCAACCATTTTCTACCGCTAACAGACTGCCGTCCAGTTTGACTCCCTGGGCACGGACCGGGTCACCGCCACGAGACTACAACCCTAAACAGATCCGGCTCCGGGTAAGCTCCCGCGTGCGCAACGCAGCGCGACACAGGCCCAGGGGCGCGTCAAAGGTGTTTTCTATGTGTTTCTATGTGTTTTTGTTTGCCTGCCATTGGTTTTAACGGTGTTCGAAGGTGTTCGACGAACAGTTCGACGAACAGTTCGGCGAACACACGGGTGTTCGACGAACCGAACCGAACTTGAACACTACGGGGGTGGCTCAACACTAGTAAACACCCGCTAGACTTCGGGCGAGTAAAGGGGGTAGAACATCACATCCCCACAGGAGACCATCCACCCATAAAGGAAAGATACCGACCTGTACCCCCTGCACACTATCAGCATGCAAAAGGGATGTTGGGGGACATGAAGGAGTCTGGGGTAATCAGGGACAGCTGTAGCACCTGGGCAGCTCCACTAGTTCTAGTGAAAAAGAAGGACAACACAATGAGAATGTGTGTGGACTACAGAAAGGTCAGCCATATCACACACAAAGATGCGTACCCGTTACCTAGAATAGAAGAATCTTTAGCTGCATTAAAATCTGCTAACTTCTTCTCCACTTTGGATCTTACTAGCGGGTACTGGCAGGTTCCTGTAGAAGAGGCAGACAAGGAGAAGAAGACTGCATTCACCACCCCGATGGGTCTCAGCGAATTCAACTGTATGCCGTTCGGGCTCTGCAACGCACCAGGAACCTTCCAGCGGTTGATGGAATGCTGTCTGGGACACCGGAATTTCCCTCCAAGTGTCACCTGCTGAAACCAAAGGTGCAGTACCTGGGACACGTGGTGAGTGCTGACGGAGTGGCTCCCGACCCCGATAAAATCACCGTGATTAAAGACCGGCCAAGACCCTCCAGCATCAAGGAAGTGCGGCAGTTCCTCGGGTTGGTAGGCTACTACCGAAGATTCATTCCCGGTTTCACCAAAATGGCAGCTCCTATGCAGGACCTCCTGATAGGTCAATCCAGGAAGGCCAAAAACCAGAAGCCGCCCTTCAGGTGGGAAAAGCTGGAAGAGGAGTCCTTCCGCCAGCTGAAGATGGCCCTCACGGGGGATGAAATCCTGGCGTACCCTGACTACGGACAGCCCTTTATCCTCCACACGGACGCGAGCAACATCGGGCTAGGAGCCGTACTGTCCCAGATCCAACAGGGAAAAGAACGGGTAATCGCTTACGCCAGCCGAAAACTACGGCCCACAGAGAGAAACCCTGAGAATTATAGCTCATTCAAGCTAGAGTTCCTGGCAGTGGTGTGGGCAGTGACCGAACGTTTCAAGCGTTACCTTGCCTCTTCCAAGTTCACCGTGTACACGGATAACAACCCGTTGACACACCTGGACACTGCAAGACTTGGTGCCCTGGAGCAGAGATGGATGGCCCGCCTGTCCAACTATGAATTCACCATCAAATACCGGGCAGGACGCTCAAATGCCAACGCGGATGCCCTGTCCAGAATGCCAAACTTACCGGACATAGGGGAAGATCCAGAAGAACTGGAAGAAGTCGAACTCCCTGCTTTCCACTGTCATGGGATTACCCTGTATTCCCACCGTGTAACGGACAGGCGCTCTGCTACGTTCAATCCCTTACCCCACTACAGCTTGGCGGAGACACAAGACAATGATCCCGCAGTCCGTCTGGTGAAGGAAATGCTGACACAGGCTGATGCCCGTCTTGACCCAGACGCTCCGGAGGAGACAAAGCAACTGTGGAAAGAGAAACTCTCGAACACATGAGCTGACCTGGCAGGTAGTGGTCCCAAGACGAGACGCGGCTATGGTTCTGGAGGCATACCACGACGGAGCAGGACACTTCGGATGGAAGAAGCTGGAGTTCCTGTTGCGTGGACGGTTCTACTGGGAAGGCATGAGAGGAGCCATCGAAAGGCGGTGCAGAGACTGTGGCCCGTGCAACCTAAGAAGGAAGGACCGTGCCAGCCAGAAGACTCCTCTGCAGCCGATCATCACCAGGCAGCCACTGGAGCTGGTAGCTCTGGACCATGTGAAACTGGCTCCAAGCAAATCTGGGTACGTCTAAGCCCTCACAATCGTAGATCACTACTCCCGGTTCCTGGTGGTGGTCCCTGTCAAGGACTTAATGGCTCAAACAGCAGCTAGAGCCTTCCAGCAGCACTTCTGCCGTCCACACGGGTATCCGGAGCAAGTGTTGACTGACCAAGAGCCAGCCTTCGAAGCGGAGGTCTTCCAAGAGTTCTGCAAGCTGTATGGCTGCAGGAAGATAAGAACAACGCCCTATCACCCTCAGACCAACGGACTATGTGAGAAAATGAACCAGGTGGTGATAGACTTGCTAAAAACATTGCCCCTGGAAGAACGCAGTCTGTGGCCTGAAAAACTGCCTGATCTGGTGGACTTATATAATCACATCCCTGTAGGTTCCACCAACTGTACCCCGGCTTACCTAATGAGAGCAAGACCTGGTAAGCTGCCTATTGACCTGGATATGGGAGTCCTGACACCTGAGGACACCTCGCCAGAGGCAGACTGGGATACAGAACGGCAGCAGCAGTATCAGAAAGTACAGGAGAGCGTCGAGCGAAGTCTGTCTCAAGCAAGAGAAAGGCAAGAGAAGACTTATAACCAGCATGCTCCCGCTGTTCCCCTGGTACCTGGAGAGCAGATCTTGAAGAGAAAGAGGCGGCTCCACAAGTTGGACGACCAGTGGGAGAAGGACCCGTACACAGTACTGCCTTCAAGTTATGATAACCCAAAAGTCTGTGTAATCAGTAAGGATGGAGGAGAGACCACAGCCATTGTCTCCAGAGACCACCTGAAAAAGTGTCCCGATCAGCTGCAAAGCCCTGACGAAGATCAAGAGAACCCTCAACCCACAGAGGAAAGGGAAGAAATGAACAGTACCGTACTCGGAGACTTTCCCCGGTCCTGGACTCAAATCAACAACGCAGTCGTGGACCCGTCCTCACCTTTCTCCAGCCAGCCCCTCTAGGGCCTACAGAAGAACAGGTAGTGTCAGAAGAGCAGCCGGCCCAGGAGGCAGAAGAATCCATACCAGCAGCCCAGGAGAATCAACCCTCTGCTAGTAGTGAGCCTGCCGTGCCCCTAGTAAGCCAAAGAGTACGCAGGAAGCTGCCAGGCCTGCCCGTAACACCTTCTACACCCTGTAGTGCAGAACCAGATAGTGGGTTACGTAGGTCCACCAGGAGCACTAGAGGACAGAAGCCCGCTCGCTGGAGAATCTAATGCCAAGTATATATTTACCTGTACAAACGTAAATGCTGAAAAAGGTTTATGTTTTTGTTGCCTGTTCATTGATTATGTTTCTCTAGTTACCCTTCAGGTTTATTTGGACTGACAGGTTATGGACGCTGAGTAACCGGAACTAAATTGTAGATAGTTGCACCTTGGTGCCTCTTGCGAAGATGGCCGCGGAAGAGAAAAACCTGTCTGGTGTGGCCTGCTTGTGGCCCAAAGTAGCTAGCTTCGCCTTGCAGCCACGCCCAGGGCCAACATTTGGGGTTTGCTTTGGACAGGTCCCCTACTCTGTTCCAAGACTTCACCTTGTTGGGTGACATGGACACCCGGTTACGGACATGCCGTGACCTCTAAAGACTAAAACTTCTTGTACATATGTTGTTGCATTATTGTTTATACACTGTATTTGTGTTTTCTTAAAAAATGTGTTTAGTCCCGGAGTACTAAAATTTACTAGGGGGGAATGTGGCACCCCAGGGGTCTGGTTACCACAGTAATAGAAATATTACGTCTGAGAGCAAGTGGGAGGTTTCTCTGGTCAGGAGCCCTTAAGCATGCAACACCTCCTACCCAGACCTGGGAGGGGAGGAATCTGCCCTTATAAACTGGGTCTGGGGCGGGATTAGTCAGTCAGAGCCTGGAGTGAAGTTCCAGACGCAGGGCAAGAAACAGCTAGGAGCTCTGTAGGAGCAGGAGCTGAGTGCCAGGGACTGGAAGCAGATATATTGCTCGTCCTGGCTGAAGAGACTACTTCCGGACAACGACGTCCGAGGCTGTAGGAACCTCTAAGTCTAGCAGCAGAACCCAGCCGGCAGGGGATTCCAGGTCCTCTGGCCATAGAAGCCCAGAGGCTCAGTCACAAGGAAGGGACCAACACCGCCATCGAGGAGTGGAGGCTATCAAAAGGCCCCAAGTCACCAGCCATACGGGTGAGCACCACACGGTATACTCAGGGACGTGGGCTACTTCCACTCGCTTACAGCAAGGTAGCCAGGAAGAGTGCAGATAGACGGGGAGGCCTACAACTCCACCTGGCCAGGGGAACTCCTGCTTGCTCGCAGGCTGACCAGGCCCCTTATGCTAGCCAGTACTCCCGGGAGGGTCTGCCTTAATATCATCAGTAAAGACCCTGAACTGCACTGCAAAGACTCTGAGTCGTTCCTGCTTTCTCACCGCATACAGCACTACTAGTACTGGGACGTCCGCGCACCATCACTCCCATCATCCACATTCCCTGCCCTGAGGCCATACTCTTCCCGTGGGGAGTTATCCCATCTTTAGCTGCGCACACCACACCAGCCTCAGCGGACTGCCTCGCAGCGGCGGTACACCCTGACCGCAATCCACGGGTGGCATAGTCGGATATTAAAACCACAAAACCCTATAAAGACTGCCACTGGTTTGACCACCCTAAGCAACGGGACCAGGTCGCCGCCACGGAGACTACAACCCCCTGAGACCCGGCTCCGGGCATCCCACGCGCGTGCACACAAGGCTCAGAGGGCGCGTCACTTACCCTATTTTTCATATTATGGCTGTATTATACAATATTTGTACATTTTACCTTTTGTGTCTACCCTATTTTCTTATAGACTGTAAGCTTGTGAACAGGACCCTCACTCGTTTTAATATCTGAGTTATGCTTATTCTGTAACGTCAGTATTGTCTGTATAAGTCCCCCCTAAAATTGTAAAGTGCTGCGGAATATGTTGGTGCTATAAAAATAAAAATTATTATTATTATTATTCAGCACCTCACATTAACTATTTGAACTACAGCAAATATGGGTCCCAATTCTCCCGATAGGTGCTAGGTTGCTCTTCCAGGACTTCTACATATCAAACATTTGTACCATATACGTTCTATGTGCCAAAAAAGCTAGTACATCCATGTTTTAATTTGTCTCTTTACTACTTTACCCAGCATTATCTCACCCCCTCCCACGAGGTATCATCTCATCTCCCATCCAAAAGATATCACTGCCCCTCTAATATATCACCTCTTCCCCTTCTACCTCCTCTCCCCCGGGTTTAATCCCTGTTAGGCATCAGCTCTCCTTTCTCTCCCCAAGCATCGGCTCCCCAAGTTCTCACGACCTCCCCTCCACAGATATATCTCCCCTTAGGTATCTAATTACTCCCTTCTTTTTCGACCCATCATCTCGTTTGCTACCTGCTCTTACTCTCCCATCCCAAGTATCGATTTCCCCAGGTGTTACCTTTCCCCCCAATATCACCTCTACATTCCCTCCAGTATCATCTCTCTCGTCCCTAATATCATCTCTAGGATTATCCACCCATTTTTTCCCTTCAGTATTATCTCTCCTCCATTATCATCCAATTCTAATTCACTAGAGATGAGTAAATCTTTTAAAATTTGTATTTGACAGATTTGCCCTAGTTGTCCCATGGAAACAGCCTCACATCAAATCAAAATCTCTGCAAAGCCTCCAATTGCCCTGAAAAACAAGTATGACACTATTACACTATTCTCTTTTTCCTGACACACTAATTTAGTTCACTATAATTGTGGACGTGTTCCATTTTTGCACCAATTGCAGTAGAGCCACAACATTTTTACTGCAATAGTCAAAAATCGTGGGAAAGCAAAAGCTTTGCAGCAAAACTCCGGAAACATGTGAGTGCAGCCTTATAGGTATCTTAGTGTTTTATAGTTTCTCTCCCTATCTCTATAGCTAAGCTGTGAACTGTGACCCTCTATCACTATCCAGAATGACCCTAAAATAGCTGCTTCATTTCCTGCTTCTGCTTTTATGCAGGCTATGATAGTCCCTTTTTATTTGTTGTGCTATGTAATATGATGTGATAACTGCAAACCTGCCCCACGTCATTTGATCCTTCGGTCGCTGATGTAATCTTCTACATTGTATAAAGTCACAGCAGCCATTTTAGGCAACTTTTGCAAAGCTAATCGTAGATTGTTCGAATTCCCTGAGTTCAGCAACTTTAAGCTTGTGGGCTCCAATGCAAATTCTCCACTAGGGTACTCAACCATCATGAGTCTTTGATAGGATTTGTGTACTTGACTCGCCCCCTGGGCCGTGGGGCACTCGGATCCGGGCAG
Source organism: Phyllobates terribilis (assembly GCF_046119375.1). Classification (NCBI taxonomy): domain Eukaryota; kingdom Metazoa; phylum Chordata; class Amphibia; order Anura; family Dendrobatidae; genus Phyllobates; species Phyllobates terribilis. The sequence continues at coordinate 259,932,604 of NW_027362765.1, read as the reverse complement.
TGGGGGAGCGATGGGAGTAGTAGTGGCAACCCGGTTCCGTGGCTCAGGGTGGTCAGGCCAGTGGTAGTCCGTTATGTGCTGATGTTTATGTCCGACTACGCCACCCGTGGATTGCGCTTATTAGGAACCGCCGCTGCATGCAGACCGCTGGGGCTGATGAGGTGTGCAGCTAGGGTAGTGTGACTCCCCACGGGAAGAGTGCGGCCCCAGGGCAGTATAATGGATGTTGGGAGTGATGGTAGTGAGAGTCCCAGTGCTGATAGTGCTGGAGGAGCAAGGAGCACGCAGACAACAGGTTGCAGTCCAGGGTCTTTACTAGAACAGGTAAATTGACCCACAAACAGTCCCAGCTAGGAGGGGACCTGGATGTCTGAGAGCAACGGGGAAATTGGCCCTGGTCAGGGTGAGGGTGTAGGCCTACCGTGCTTTCTGCGCTCCTTCTGGCTATCTCCTCGTTATAGGGTAACAGCCCACGTTTCCGAGCTTTCCGTGTATTCTCGCCTGTATGGCCTGCGACATGGGTTCCTTTCTGCTCCCAGCCATGTACGGCTTTACTGGTCCCTTCGGTTGTGGAGGGGGCCTCCAGGCTTCTTAGGCCAAGGAATATACAGTCCCTTGCGGACTGGTTATCTGCTGGAGGATGTAGAATCCTCCCAGCCTCAGACACCAAAGTCTGGTAAAGTAAGTCTTTTATCTGCCAAGACAGGCTCTCTTCGCCTCTTGTCTCTGGCTTGTGGCTCTCCTCCTGCCACACTTCCTCTTAGGTGCAATACAACTTTCTGTCCCTGCTCTGCTCTGGGACAAGTCTCAGTCCTGAGACAGGCCTTCAAGTTCTCTCTAACCCTGCCCCCAGCACCAGCTTTTATAGGGGCAGCCTGCTCCCCCTACTGGCCTGAGACAGGAGGTACGGCATGCTAATGTTCCCCTGACTAGAGAACCTCCCCCTTGGTCTCAGACACAGCTTTATTTACACTTGTGGCATCCAGGCCAGGGTGACACATTCCCCCCTAGTGAAATTTAGTACTCCGGGACTAAACAATAAACAAAGACAATATGCATAACTATAAAACATTAATAGACAGACGACGCACAGATTGAGTTCTTAAGGTCACAGTGTGGCCTGTGACCGGGTGTCCATATCACCAACACAACGGGGAGCCTTAAGCAGGTGGGGGTCTGTCCTACCCCAAGTTCTTTATAGTCTTAGTTCATTCCTGGGTTAGGCTCCGAACGCAGTCCATACAAGGTCCCGGTTATAAAAAGTCCATAACCTGTGAGTCCTTACGGTAGCTGCAAGAAACTGAAACACAGAATTACCAAACATGCATGTAACTTGGCAAACAATTCAACATTTGGCAACAGGGTTATTTACAATTTTAGTACACTCTATATTCTCCAGCGAGCGGGTATCTGTCCCTTTGTGCTCCTGGTTGACCTCCTTAACCCACTGTCTGGTGGTGGACTGACTTGGCTTTCCCCACTAGCGTTAGGGGTACAGCTACCAGCTGGGTGTACAGGTAGGGCAGGCAGCTGTCTGCGGGTCCTTTGGCTTACCGCAGGCATGGCAGGCTCACTGTCAGCAGAGGGTTGACTCTCCTGGGCTGCTGGTGCAGGCTCTTCTGCCTCTGGAACCGCTCGCTCCTCTTCACCTTCCGGCTCTGGTGTTGGTTGTTGCTGTGCCGGTTGCAGGAAATGCAGGACGGGTACCACTATGGCATCATTTATGCGAGTCCAGGACTGAGGGAACTCTCCGAGAATGGTGCTGATCATTTCTTCCTTGTCCTCTGCGGGTTCAAGGTCACTCTGATCCTCTTCTGCACTACGGAGTTGCTCAGGGCACCTTTTGAGGTGGTCTCTGGAGACGACACTAGTGGTTTCTCCTCCGTCCTTGGTGATTACGCACACCTTTGGGTCGTCGTGGTCAGACTGCAGTACGGTGTAGGGTTTCCTTTCCCGCTGGTCGTCCAACTTATGTAGCCTTCTTTTTCACTTTAGGACTTGCTCACCAGGTTCTAGGGGACCAGCAGGGGCGTGTTGATTGAAGAGTTTTTCTTGCCTCTCTCTCACCTGGGCCAGGCTCTTCTCCACACTCTCCTGTACCTTCTTGTACTGCAGTTGCCTTTCCGTATCCCAGTCCGCATCCGGGGAGGTGTCCTCAGGTATTAGGACTCCCATCTCCAGGTCTACGGGCAGCTTACCTGGTCTAGCTCGCATTAGGTAAGCCGGGGTGCAGTTTGTAGGATTCACCGGGATATTGTTGTATAGGTCTATCAGGTCCGGCAGCTTTCTGGCCACAGGCTGCGTTCCTCCTGCGGCAACGTCTTCAGGAGATCAATGACTATATTGTTCATCTTCTCACACATCCCGTTGGTTTGGGGTGGTAAAGCGTTGTACGAATCTTCTTATAGCCATAGAGGTTGCAGAACTCCTGGAAGATTTCAGCCTCGAACGCTGGACCCTGGTCTGTCAGGACCTGTTCCGGATACCCGTGTGAACGGCAGAAATATTGCTGGAAGGCTCTGGCCGCTGTTTGGGCTGTCAAGTCCTTTACCGGGACCACCACTAGAAAACGGGAATAGTGGTCCACGATTGTCAGGGCATAGATGTATCCAGACCGGCTTGGAGCCAACTTGACGTGGTCTAGAGCTACCAGCTCAAGAGGCTGCGTGGTGACGATGGGCCTCAAGGGTGTCTTCTGGCTGGTGCGGTCCTTCCTCCTTAGGTGACAAGGGCCAAAGTCTCTGCACCATTTTTCTACAGCTCCTCTCATGCCGACCCAAAAGAACCTTCCTCTTAGCAGGAACTCCAGTTTCTTCCAACCGAAGTGTCCCGCTCTGTCATGGTAAGCCCCCAGGACCATAGCTGCATCTCGCCTTGGGACCACGACTTGCCAGGTCAGCTCGTGCGTCCGGTGGTTGACAATCCTTCTGCACAGCTTGCCTTCGTAGAGGAACAGCTTGCTCTTCTCCTTCCACAGCTGCTTGGCTTCCTCTGGAGCATCCGGATCCATGGGGGCGTCGTCCTGGGTCAGCAGATCTTTCACCAGGCGGATGGCAGGGTCACTATCTTGGGTCTCGGCCCAGCTGTGGTGAGGTAGGGGATTGATCATCACGGTGGTTAGATCGTCCTCCTTCACGCGGTGGGAGTATTGAGCGGCTCCATACCGGTGAAACGCGGGGAGTTCTACCTCCTCCAGCTCTTCTGGGTCTTCGTCACCTTCAGGTAAGTGAGGCATCCTCGATAGGGCGTCAGCGTTGGCATTGGTTTTACCGGCCCGGTACTTGATCACGAAGTCATAGTTGGAGAGACGGGCCATCCACCGCTGTTCTAGGGCACCCAGTCTTGCATTGTCCAGGTGTGTCAACGGGTTGTTGTCCGTGTACACGGTGAACTTCGCGGAGGCCAGGTAATGCTTGAAGCGTTCCGTCAGGGCCCACACCACCGCCAAGAATTCTAGCTTGAAGGAGCTGTAATTCTCCGAGTTCCTCTCGGTGGGCCTCAGCTTCCGGCTGGCGTATGCGATCACCCGTTCTCTGCCCTGTTGGTTTTAGGACAGTACGGCTCCCAGTCCCACATTACTGGCGTCTGTGTGGAGAATGAAAGGCTGGCCATAGTCAGGGCAGGCCAGGATCTCATCCCCCGTGAGGGCCATCTTCAACTGGCGGAAGGACTCCTCTTCCGGTTTATCCCACTTGAAGGGTGGCTTTTGACTTCTGGAGTTAGACTGTCCGATCAGGAGGTCCTGCATAGAAGCTGCCATCTTAGTGAACCCGCGGATGAACTTTTGGTAGTAGCCTACCAACCCGAGAAAGTGTCTCACCTCTTTGATGTTCGAGGGGCTTGGCCAGCTCTTGATTGCCGTGACCTTGTCAGGGTCGGGGGCCACTCCTTCCGCGCTTACCACGTGCCCTAGGTACTGGATCTTTGGTTTCAGCAGGTGACACTTCGATGGTTTCACCTTCAGGCCATAGCCGGCCAGGGCTTCGAACACCTCGGCCAGGTGCTTTAGATGGTCCTCGTAGGTCTTCGAATAGACGATCACGTCGTCCAGGTAAAGGAGGACCGTCTTGAAGTTTCTGTGCCCTAGACAGCATTCCATCAGCCGCTGGAAGGTCCCTGGTGCGTTGCAGAGCCCGAAAGGCATGCAGTTGACTTCGCTCAGTCCCATTGGGGTGGTGAAGACGGTCTTCTCCTTGTCAGCCTCTGCCACAGGAACCTGCCAGTACCCGCTAGTAAGGTCCAAAGTAGAAAAGAAGTTAGCCGATTTTAGTGCGGCTAAAGACTCCTCTATTCTAGGCAGCGGATATGCGTCTTTGTGGGTGATACGGTTGATTTGTCTATAGTCCACGCACATTCTCATGGTGCCGTCCTTCTTTTTCACCAGAACCAAGGGGGCTGCCCATGGGCTACAGCTATCTCTAATGACCCCAGCTTCTTTCATTTCTCTTAGCATACCCTTGGCGTTCTGATAATGTGCAGGGGGTACAGGCCTGTGTCTCTCTTTTATTGGTGGGTGGCTCCCTGTGGGGATGTGGTGTTCTACCCCTTTTACTCTGCCGAAGTCTAGCGGGTGCTTACTAAAGACTCTCTCGTACTCCTGTACCTCCCGGTAGACTCCTTGTTTTTGGTGCAGGGGAGTGGAGTCAGCACCCACGTGGAGTTTCTGGCACCAGCCCTCCTTTTGTTTCTGGGAGCCATTACTCTCCGCCTGTGGAGATGGAGGCAAGGGTTCTGTAACGGGTCTGGGAGGTGGAACCTCTGAGCAACTATACAAGGGGGCAGTCCTTGTAAGGAAGCGGGTGGCTCCCAGGGAAGGCGGGCAGGTAGTCACGGCTAGTGACGGGGACAGTCTCTGGGTAGAAGGGCAGGAGGTCATGGCAAGTGACGGGGACAGTCTCTTGACAGTTGGGTGGTCACGGCAAGTGACGGCAGAGCCTCCAGGTAGGCTAGCAGGCAGGTAGCAGGTGGACGCTCCCAGGTGAGCGGGCAAGAGTCTCTGGACAGGCAGGTGGTCACAGCACGTGACGGCGGAGCCTCCAGGTAGGCTAGCAGGCAGGTAGCAGGTGAGCGCTCCCAGGTGAGCGGGCAAGAGTCTCTGGACAGGCAGGTGGTCACAGCACGTGACGGCGGAGCCTCCAGGTAGGCTAGCAGACAGGTAGTAGGTGAGCGCTCCCAGGTGAGCGGGCAGGCTGGTCCATAGACAGACTGACAGGTGTAGGAAGGCAGACCGTCGGACCGCAGGCTTGCAAGCAGGTAAGCGGATATCAGGCAAGTATCAAGCAGGAATCTGGCAGGTGACTGGCAGGTAACAAGCAGGAATCTGGCAGGTGACTGGCAGGTAACAAGCAGGAATCTGGCAGGTGACTGGCAGGTAACTGGTAATGGGACCTGAGGGCTGAAGCAGAGTGAAGGCTTTGCAACAACATTGCTCAGGCACCTCCATTTTGGAGGAGGTGCCTTATATATGGGAGGTCCTCCGGCAATTGGCCGGGGACTCCTTAGGACGGCGCGCGCGATCCCTTTAAGAGAGGGGGAGCGCGCGCGCACGCACCCTAAGCACACTGCCGGGGAAGGAGCGCGTGCCGGAAGCAGCGGGGAGAGAAGCGCTGAAGGACGCCGCGCCAGGAGCGAGGAGGTGAGAGGGACGGCGTCTCTGCCTAGTACGGGGCAGAGAAGCTGATGCTACAGTACCCCCCCCTTTAGGCCCCCTCTTTTTTTGGCCAGAAAGAAATTTTTCAAGGAGAAGCGGGGCGTTGATGTTCTCCCTGGGTTCCCAAGTTCTCTCCTCAGGACCAAACCCCTTCCAATCTACCAGAAAAAAGGTTTTTCCTCTTACCCTCTTGGAGGCCAGAATACTCTCTACCTCAAAGACGTCATCAGCGGAAACCGGAGCAGGAGGGGCACCTGGATTATTGGAAAAAGAGTTAAAGACAACGGGTTTGAGGAGAGATACGTGGAAGGAGTTGGGAATCCGTAGGGTGGCCGGGAGTTTTAATTTGTAGGCCACAGGGTTAATTTGCCTAAGGACTTCGAAGGGACCGATGAATCGAGGGCCCAACTTGAAGGAGGGTACTTTGAGCCGCACATGTTTGGACGAGAGCCAAACCTTGTCTCCCGGACGGAATTGAGGCGGATCCAGACGTCTCTTATCAGCATATCTCTTCATCCGCTCAGAGGACAGAAGAAGAGCGGACCTGGTACTCTCCCAAATAGTAGAAAATTCGCTGACAAGAGACTCCGCAGCAGGGTTGTCCACAGAAACGGAGACAGGAAGTGGAATCCGGGGATGTTGGCCACCGACTATAAAGAACGGGGATTTGGAAGAGGATTCGCTCTCATGGTTATTGTAAGAGAACTCGGCCCATGGTAGGAGATCCACCCAGTCCGAATGGTGTGCATTAACGAAGTGCCGGAGGTAACTGGTCAGGATCTGATTGATCCGCTCCACTTGACCATTGGACTGTGGGTGGTAAGCGGAGGAGAAGTCCAGGGTGATGTCTAGCAGCTTACATGTGGCTCTCCAGAAGCGTGAGGTGAACTGAACCCCACGATCCGACATGATGTGGAGGGGCAGGCCATGGAGACAGAAGATGTGGCGGATAAAGTCTTTAGCCAGCTCGGGTGCAGATGGGAGACCAGGCAGGGGAATGAAGTGGGCCGTCTTAGAAAAGCGGTCAGCGACAACCCAAATGACTGTACAACCGGCAGAAATAGGAAGATCGGTGATAAAGTCCATAGCAATGTGCTGCCAAGGAGCAGCAGGTACGGGAAGGGGCAGGAGATGGCCGGCTGGTAGATGTCTGGGAACTTTGTTACGGGCACAGGATGAGCAGGCCGCGACGAAGTCTACCACGTCCTTACGCAGGGTAGGCCACAAGTAATGCCGGGTAATGAGTTGGAAGGTCTTCTTTTGGGCAGCATGGCCAGCTAGTTTAGAAGAATGTCCCCAGCGAAGAATCCTCTCCCGATCTGGTACAGCTACAAACGTCTTACCGGGTGGGAGACAAGTCAGATCCAAGGGGGCCACATTCATCACCTTGTAGGAGTCGATGATGTGCGTAGGCTCCTCTTCTTGATCGGAGGACAGGAAGGACCGGGACAAGGCATCAGCTTTGACGTTCTTGTCCGCCGGACGGAAATGAAGAATGAAGTCGAAGCGGGCAAAAAACAACGACCACCGGGCCTGGCGAGGATTGAGTCTCTGGGCATTTTGGAGATATGCCAGGTTTTTGTGATCCGTGTAGATAATTACCGGGTAGAGAGCCCCTTCAAGCAGATAGCGCCACTCCCCCAGTGCCAATTTGATGGCTAGCAATTCACGGTCGCCTATGGAGTAGTTGCGCTCAGACGAGGAGAAGATTTTGGAGAAGAAGCCGCAGGTTACCATTCTCCCAGTAGAAGATTTTTGGGTGAGTACCGCTCCGGCTCCGGAGGAGGAGGCATCAACCTCCAGGTAGAATTGTTTATTACAGTCCGGACGGTGCAGGACGGGAGCAGAGGCGAAGGCTTTCTTTAAGGAAAGGAAGGCCTCCTCGGCTTCAGGCGACCATGTCCTGGGATTAGCCCCCTTACGGGTAAGTGCAGATATGGGAGCAGTCTGAGACGAGAAGTGTGGGATGAAAAGACGATAGTAATTAGCTAAGCCCAGGAATCGCTGTATCGCCTCCAAACCTTCAGGACGAGGCCATTTTAGAACGGAAGAGAGCTTCTCGGGATCCATTTGCAGACCTGTCTGGAAGATGACATAGCCCAAGAACGGTAGGGAGGTCTGGTCGAAGAGGCACTTCTCGTATTTGGCATAGAGGTGGTTCTGCCGAAGCCTAAGCAGGACCTGACGAACATCCCTTCGGTGTGTGGGGAGATCCGGAGAGAAGACCAAGATATCGTCCAGGTATACCACTACGCAGGAGTACAGGAGGTCACGGAAGATGTCGTTGACTAGTTCTTGAAGACAGTGGGAGCATTACAGAGACCGAAGGGCATCACAAGGTACTCATAGTGACCGTCCCGGGTATTGAATGCCGTCTTCCACTCGTCTCCTTGACGGATACGGACCAGGTTATATGCTCCTCGTAGATCCAGCTTGGAGAAGATCCTGGCGCCCTTGAGACGGTCAAACAATTCGGAGATGAGCGGCAGGGGGCATTTGTTTTTTACTGTGATGAGATTGAGTCCTCTGTAGTCAATACAGGGACGTAGCGAGCCGTCTTTCTTTTTGACAAAGAAGAATCTGGCTCCAGCCGGGGAGGTAGATTTTCGGATAAATCCCCTAGCCAGATTCTCTTCAATGTACTCAGACATGGCCCGGGTCTCGGCTGCAGACAACTGGTAGATACGCCCATGGGGAGGAGTGGTGCCAGGTACCAGGTCGATCGGGCAGTCATATGGCCTATGGGGTGGCAACGTCTCTGCTTCCTTCTTACTGAAGACGTCCGCATAGGGCCAGTAAGGAGCCGGGAGACCTGGTAAATTAGCTGGAGTAGGCGAAGGGCGAGCTGGGCGGACCGAAACCAGGCAGGTCCTATGGCAGTCTGGACCCCATCGGAGTACTTCACCGGATCGCCAGTTCAATATGGGTTCGTGTGTCTGGAGCCAAGGTAGACCTAGCAACAGGGAGTGAGAAAGTCCGGACAGCACATGGAATGAGATTTCCTCAGAGTGCAGCATTCCAACTGCAGGGTTATGGGTTCAGTGACGAGCAGGATGGTCTCCGAGAGAAGTCTTCCATCCACGGAGGCGACTGACAATGGTTCAGCCAGGGACTTGGTGGGAATACGGTATCTCTCTACCAGAGACTGGGAGATGAGGTTTTCAGCAGCTCCAGAATCCAGGTGGGCGAGTTCAAAGTGACGGTTTTCTCCCCAAGCAATAGAGACCGGTAAAGTCAGAGACGGAGAGGGCTTACTTTTGTCTAGGACGACCTCTCCGAGCGGTCCTAGACACTGGCGTTTCCCGGCTTTTCCGGGCAGGAACGGATGAAGTGCTCCATACTGCCACAATAGAAACAGCTTCCCTCGGCTCGGCGAGATTCTTGGCGAGATCTGACCATCTTGGTCTGGTCGATCTGCATAGGTTCAGACGAGAGCGCCCGCAGAGTGACTGGTTGAGAGGCAGGTCTCAGGGAAGTAGGAGCAGAGCAAGAAAAGTCTTTCTCCCAGGCAGGCTCTTTGGCACGTTCTTGGAACCGGATGCCAATCCGGGTAGCCAGTGACACCAGGTCATCCAGAGTGGTAGGAATGTCCCGACCAGCTAACTCGTCCTTAATCCGACCGGAAAGACCCTCCCAGAAGACGGACACCAGAGCCTCATTTTCCCAGGCAAGCTCAGAAGCGAGGGTGCGGAACCGTATGGCATATTGGCCCACGGTGAGACTCCCTTGGCGGAGACGTAGCAGAGAGGAGGCAGAAGAGGTTTTCCGTCCAGGTTCATCGAAGACTTTCCGGAAAGCAGCAAGGAAAGATGGCAGATAGAACACCAGGGGATCCCCTCTCTCCCACAGGGGATTTAGCCATGCCAGTGCCTCCCCAGTGAGATGGGACATGATGAAGGCCACCTTGGCCCGGTCGGAGATGAACTGGTATGCCAATAGCTCAAAGTGCAGGGTGCACTGGTTTATGAAACCCCGAGCTAAAGTAGGTTCGCCGGCAAAGCGTGGAGGTGCCAGAAGCCGAGGTCCATAGTCGGGTACCATGAAGGGACTGGATTGCGGTACCGCAGGAATGGGCACGGCTGGACCAGAGGTAGACAAAGACGAGTCACACAATGCGCCTAGACGAGAGTTAACGGACCGTAGATAGGACAGTACCACCTCCTGCTGAGTTTTCTGACGTAAGACTTCCTGGTGCAGATCGGAGATCTGGGGACCACCGGGTTCCATGGCCCGAGCAATCTGTAACGGGTCTGGGAGGTGGAACCTCTGAGCAACTATACAAGGGGGCAGTCCTTGTAAGGAAGCGGGTGGCTCCCAGGGAAGGCGGGCAGGTAGTCACGGCTAGTGACGGGGACAGTCTCTGGGTAGAAGGGCAGGAGGTCACGGTAAGTGACGGGGAGAGTCTCTTGACAGGCGGGTGGTCACGGCAAGTGACGGCAGAGCCTCCAGGTAGGCTAGCAGGCAGGTAGCAGGTGGACGCTCCCAGGTGAGCGGGCAAGAGTCTCTGGACAGGCAGGTAGTCACAGCACATGACGGCGGAGCCTCCAGGTAGGCTAGCAGGCAGGTAGCAGGTGAGCGCTCCCAGGTGAGCGGGCAAGAGTCTCTGGACAGGCAGGTGGTCACAGCACGTGACGGCGGAGCCTCCAGGTAGGCTAGCAGACAGGTAGTAGGTGAGCGCTCCCAGGTGAGCGGGCAGGCTGGTCCATAGACAGACTGACAGGTGTCGGAAGGCAGACCGTCGGACCGCAGGCTTGCAAGCAGGTAAGCGGATATCAGGCAAGTATCAAGCAGGAATCTGGCAGGTGACTGGCAGGTAACAAGCAGGAATCTGGCAGGTGACTGGTAGGTAACAAGCAGGAATCTGGCAGGTGACTGGCAGGTAACTGGTAACGGGACCTGAGGGCTGAAGCAGAGTGAAGGCTTTGCAACAACATTGCTCGGGCACCTCCATTTTGGAGGAGGTGCCTTATATATGGGAGGTCCTCCGGCAATTGGCCGGGGACTCCTTAGGACGGCGCGCGCGATCCCTTTAAGAGAGGGGGAGCGCGCGCGCACCCTAAGCACACTGCCGGGGAAGGAGCGCGTGCCGGAAGCAGCGGGGAGAGAAGCGCTGAAGGACGCCGCGCCAGGAGCGGGGAGGTGAGAGGGACGGCGTCTCTGCCTAGTACGGGGCAGAGACGCCGATGCTACAGGTTCCACGGCCCTGATAGCTTTGTGTTCGACAACAAACAGTTTGGCGAGTGTAGCGTACCTGGGTAAGTGTACCTCCGTCTCCCCAATGTTGAGTATGCGGACGGGCACCCTCCCATGACGGACATCAACCACCCCCCGGGCTGTCAAAATGGTGGGCCTGCTGTCTGAGTACACGGGTTCTACCATGGCTTGGTAGTCTCTACCTCTCAACCCGATTGCAGACCGACACCAGATCATCATTTCACTTTTGGGAGGCATGGAAATGGGGAATGGGTCACTCAGTCTTACGCTACCGATCTCACCACCAGACAGTTCTACCTGCTGCCGTCTCATCAGGGCTTTTATCTCCTTGTTGAGGACTCTCTGTTGGCTGGAACTAGCATTCACCGCCACCTGTTGTAGAATTACAATTACCTCTGAAAGACAATTTTCAATTACGTTAGTACCCACAGTTATTTTAGGGTGACTTTCATGACGGTCAATGTCCACAACAATCACTCCCTGTGCCGGTAGTTCAACTTTACCAATTTTAATGGTCATCTCCTTGAACCCCATCTGCGGCACGGGTAAGCCATTACTGGCGATGATGCTCAAGTTACTGTCTGGATACTGTGTGATATCAGCATCAGTCCAATACTGCTTAAAAAGTACATAAGGGATAGTGGTTACTTGCGACCCAGTATCCAGCAAGGCGCTCATGGGGATACCGTCCAGCACCACGGGTAAAACCGGGCGCCCCCCAACGTACTTATCACGCCAATTATAAGGGCCTGGTGATCTTATGCCTGGGGGTTGGCCCTCTGCCCCAGGTTGGACCCGTTTAAATTACAGTACCTGGAAATGTGTCCGGGCTGGTTGCATCGACGGCAAATGGGCTGTCCATCCTCTGCGTACCGGTCTGTGGGCCTCCCTCGGAACGACGGGATCCTCCTCTGTCGACGCCACAGGACATCCTCCGGACTTGAAGCCAGCTCGATGGGTCTTGACGGGTCCACTTGCAACGCCTGGACTGTCCTGGTCAACGCCGCGACGCTCCTGGTCAGCTCCTGGACTTGGTGGTGCAGGTCTTTCGACGGGGCTTGGTTCAGGGCCTGTGCATCAGCCCCCACGGGGTCCATAGAGGAGGGCGCTGCCTCCTGGTGGTAGGTGAGAGCAGGGCGCCGGGGGTTTATAGTGCCACTGGTTGCAGGTTCACGGAGCACCCTCATGGCCCTGTCCTTAAATTGGGCAAAGGTCAGGTCGGGGTTCTGAAAGAACATGAGGCGCAGTTGGGCCCTGTGGGCGCTAGACAGCAGACCTTCTATGAATTGTTCTGTTAGCAGCTTATCCGTTTCCTGCACACTGCCAGGGTCAGTTTGTTGAATAGCCCTCAAGGCTTCCTGCAGATTTAGGGCATAGTCTCTGATGCTGTCCTGTGCCCGCTGCTTACACCCATAGAACCTCATTTTAATTTCAGCGGAGGTACGTGTGTCAAAGGTACCCCGCAGCCGAGCCAGAATACCCTTCACAGTCCTTTTCTCCTCAGTGGGCCATGATTTTACCTCCCTTTGAGCTGCGCCAGTTAACTGCCCTATTAGTATGCTGACCTTCTGTTCCTCTGTCAGGGGGTAGACTTGGAACAAACTGTACAGCCTTTCCTTAAAGTCAGTTAGGGCATGGGGCTCCCCTGAGTACTTGGGCAGCCAGGCCGCTCCAGGGATGTAGGGCAGGGAAAAGGGCATCACCGCTACTGCAGCTGCGTTGGTGGTAGTGGGCGCCTCCGTGTCCGACATCTTTCTCCCCCCTAGTTAAGTGCGGCCTACCTTCCGACGATCCTCTTCTGTAGGCTGCGGCTCCGCTGCTGCTGCTATGGACGAGGACCTGGCGTCGCGTCCTGATGACGTCAGCGTCGCTCTCTCTCCCTTCCAGGATCTTGCGCAGCGTCGGTGCGTGGGGCGGAGCTTCGGGTCTCGCACGGTTTGGACGTCCACGCCCCTCTTCTTCCCGCGCGGCGTCCTGAAGATGGCGTCCGATGGCGGGAAAGCGGCTGAAGATGGCGGGAACCGATGGAAGATGGCGGGAGACGGCTGGAAATGGCGGGAAACGGCTCCGGATGGCGGGAAACCTCTTTTCAGGTAAGTGCAAAGTCTTTTCTAGGCACGCAATACCCGTTTGTGGCGGGTTGGTTGAGATCCTGCCGAATACACCAAAGCTGACTCGCCCCCTGGGCCGTGGGGCACTCGGATCCGGGCAGTGGGGGACCGATGGGAGTAGTAGTGGCAACCCGGTTCCGTGGCTCAGGGTGGTCAGGCCAGTGGTAGTCCGTTATGTGCTGATGTTTATGTCCGACTACGCCACCCGTGGATTGCGCTTATTAGGAACCGCCGCTGCATGCAGACCGCTGGGGCTGATGAGGTGTGCAGCTAGGGTAGTGTGACTCCCCACGGGAAGAGTGCGGCCCCAGGGCAGTATAATGGATGTTGGGAGTGATGGTAGTGAGAGTCCCAGTGCTGATAGTGCTGGAGGAGCAAGGAGCACGCAGACAACAGGTTGCAGTCCAGGGTCTTTACTAGAACAGGTAAATTGACCCACAAACAGTCCCAGCTAGGAGGGGACCTGGATGTCTGAGAGCAACGGGGAAATTGGCCCTGGTCAGGGTGAGGGTGTAGGCCTACCGTGCTTTCTGCGCTCCTTCTGGCTATCTCCTCCTTATAGGGAAACAGCCCACGTTTCCGAGCTTTCCGTGTATTCTCGCCTGTATGGCCTGCGACATGGGTTCCTTTCTGCTCCCAGCCTTGTACGGCTTTACTGGTCCCTTCGGTTGTGGCAGGGCCTCCAGGCTTCTTAGGCCAAGGAATATACAGTCCCTTGCGGACTGGTTATCTGATGGAGGATGTAGAATCCTCCCAGCCTCAGACACCAAAGTCTGGTAAAGTAAGTCTTTTATCTACCAAGACAGGCTCTCTTCGCCTCTTGTCTCTGGCTTGTGGCTCTCCTCCTGCCACACTTCCTCTTAGATGCAATACAACTTTCTGTCCCTGCTCTGCTCTGGGACAAGTCTCAGTCCTGAGACAGGCCTTCAAGTTCTCTCTAACCCTGCCCCCAGCACCAGCTTTTATAGGGGCAGCCTGCTCCCCCTACTGGCCTGAGACAGGAGGTACTGCATGCTAATGTTCCCCTGACTAGAGAACCTCCCCCTTGCTCTCAGACACAGCTTTATTTACACTTGTGGCATCCAGGCCAGGGTGACACATACTCATATGATACAAAGGTACCTTTTGGGTCCACCGGAACTCCAGGTTCGACTGAAGCCCTACACCCACTATAGTTACGCCCCTGCTTATAACTTACTTAATTACTTGCTTAATTACTCCCATCTCCTGCATCTACTTTTCTGCTGTACTTAAGTAATTGGCAGTAACTTTCTGAACCATTCAATTCTGGGACAGCTTTTCATGGACCTACTTTCCCAGAACTACTACTACTCCCTCAGGAAATCGACAGGAAAAAATAAAAGTCTCTCATATCTCTGGGAGTACTTGTAGATCACAGACAAAATATCAGCATGCAATGTCAGTAGGTGGCTTCTAAAGCCAGCAGGATATAGTTATGTATTAAAAGTATCATGAACTTGTAGGACAGAGACGTAATATTACCACTTTACAAAGCGTAAGTGCGGCCTCATCTGGAATATGCAGTTTAGTTATCGGTACCAGTTCATGGAAAGGATGTCCTGGACTGCGAAAAAGTAGAAGGAAGAGCAACAAAACTGGTAAGGGGCATGGAGGATCTTTGTTAAGAGGAAAGACTAAGAGAATCTGTCACAAGGTTTTTTTACACCTAATCTGATAGCAGCATAATGTAGAGCCAGAGACCTTGACTCCAGCGATGTGTTACTTACTGGGCTGCTTAGTGTAGTTTTAATAAAATCACTGTTTTATCAGGAGGAGATTATCATTAGAGGATTAGTAAACTTGCTGCCAGGTAGTCAAGCATATTCATGAGCTCTGTGTACACTGTACATGAGCAGAAAGCTGCCAATCAGTGATGGGGGTGGGGTTTTACAGAGCTCAGCATTCAAAGAACTGCTAGATCTGCAGCAGATAAAACTGTGATTTTATCAAAATTATATTGTAAAGGACATATTGATATTCATGCTATAGCAACTCCATTTTGTCTGCTTGTTTCAAAATCATGTTATTATCACTCCTTGCATAACATACTTCTTTCCTTCTTTTCTCATGCTTTACATGGAACTTTCTCACACTAACTTTTTATCTCAAGAACATTTTGTCAGACACCCGCTCCGGTTATCTAACTAGTCTAGGCCAGGATTGACCTTGTACAATTCCATCGTGCTTCGAACTAACGATGATAATATGACCATATATGCGTTTCCGTAATAATTGCACTAACATTGGCTCAAGCCTGTAGTACTGTAGTATGGCTGTAGGGGATTGGCTATTGATAAACTCAAAACAATATAAAATGCTAAGCAAAATAAACGGGATCAGAGATTCTTTGAATCCTCCCATACAGAGCATTGCCTCCGTTTGGTTTTCTGTGGATTGCGCAATCAACATAATAATTTGACACTCACTTGGTCAACCGTGAAGGGTTATTGCCCTCCCTCAACAATATAAAGCAGCTCTGTAAGTGATACATCGTTGGAATCAGGGTCACTGCCTCTATATTATGCTGTTCTCAGATGGGGTAGCAAAAACCTAGTAACAGATTCCCTTTAACTCTTGAACCAGACATTTTTTTGTGCTTTCATTTTTCATCCATTTGTTCCAAGAACCACAGGCTTTTTTTTGGAGGATGAGTTGTAGTTTTATATGTCACTACTCATTTTATCATAAAATATATTGAAAAAGCGAAAAAAAAAAAGTGGGGTAAAATGGTGTTAAAAATGAAATTCCATAATTTGTATGTATGTGTGGCATTCAGTGTGCAGTAAAAATTACCTGTCAATATGATTTTCCAGGTCAGTATGAATAAGGCAATACTAATCTAAAAGGGGATCTGTCATCATTTTTTTCACCTTGATTCAAGGGATATGTCACTTACTAGTAGTGTTGAGCCACCCCCGTAGTGTTCGTGTTCGGTTCATCGAACACCCGTGTGTTCGCCGAACTGTTCGTCGAACTGTTCGTCGAACAACGTCGAACACCGTTAAAACCAATGGCAGGCAAAAAAAAACCACATAGAAACACATAGAAAACACCTTCAAAGGTGTCCAAAAGCTGACAAACTGCTCAGAAGACATAACTAACACATGGAAAAGTGACAAGTACATATAGTCATGCGAAAAGAAAAGAGGTGGAGGAGTAAAAGGAGGGGGAGACACAGATATAGGCATGTCATGCCCTTCTAAAACCCAAAAAGTGAGAAGCCGACACGGCCAGTCCGTTCCTGCCCGTGCAACCTCCGTGTCGCCAGGTTTGTGCCAGAGCCGCGGTGGACCCTGACGGTCAGCCCCCCTCTCCCAATACTGGTGCCTGTCCGCTGGTGGGTCGAGCGAGCCCCCCTGTGGTGGAGGCAGGTCTAAGCTTTTTAATTTAAATTGTCTCTCTAATTTGAATGAATACACTTTAAATCCTTTTACAAGGATCTATTGGAGGGCAAGTCTCATGCCAGCAGCCGCGTAATTCCAGCTCCAGTAGCGTCCACTAAAGCTGCTGCAGTTAAAAAGCTTTTATAAGGATAGAGCTCGGTGGTCCACCGCAAGGCGTCCCACCGCCAGTCCCAGCCCCTATGCCTTGGGGTGCCTCCTGATGCTCTTCACTGAGTATCCCGGGGTCCCGAAGCATTTCCTTTGAAAAAATTAAGTGTCCAAACTATAGTTGGTGTAGCTGGGATAATCCGCTGACTATCAGACACTGCTACAAGGCACAAAGTATTTCCTGGGCTAGATGCAGTTAAAAATTTGTAATTAGATACTCTCGTTGGATGCTGAGAAAGCATTCCATAGAGTCTCCTGGCATGCCATATATTATTCTCTTAAAAAGCTTGGGGTAGGGTCTAGGGGACCCTTTTATAGCCAAAATCACGGCCCTGTATCGCAATACGTCACCTAGGCTGAAGATAAATGGAACTGTAGCACCCCGAGGGCTCGGTTGCTACAGAGGTATTGCACCTCACCCAGAGATGTGATATCTCACTCTCAGGTAAGGATGGAGTGTGGTCAGGACCCTGACACCTGCATGCATTACACCACATTGCCGTGGGGCAGGGCGACCAATATGCCCCTGAGATGGGCACAACAGTCCCTGTCCCTGGCTGGAGTGGGGGGAGAGAACACTGAGGAAGGGGAACCCTGTAGTGCAGGAGCAGGGAGGAAGCAGTTCCTGGGTGCATTGAGAAGGGAGTATAAAAGGTGGGCACCATCTTAGTTCAGTGCAGAGAAGTCTGAGCAGAAGTGACAGGGAGCAGGGGCTCTGCATGAGCTCTGCTCTGGAGGCGTGCCTAGTAACAGAGGCCCAGGCCTGGAAGAGGAAGAAGGAAGGAAGAGGAGCGGAGAAGGCTCCAGGAACGAGGAACGAAGGGATCCCAGGGGTGCGGACGGGCTAGTCGCCACCGCACGCCCGAATCCACCTGCGTGGAGGGCTCAGGCCAAAGGGAGAGACCGGTTCCCGAAACTAGTGAGGGCGGGAAACCGCCCTCAGCTAGAAACCGGAGGCTGTGACATTTTATGTGGCGCAGCACCTCGCTACACCCGCTAGGAAGGCACCACATAGGGTCAGGGAAACTGGCGCCAAGTTTACCAAGAGGACTGACAAAGGACACACAAAGGGGGTCCTGTGAAGCGCTCCAAAGTTATCTGGGAGTTGTCTGAGCCCCTCACCTGGTGAGCACAGTACGACGTGGGTAGCCGTTACCTGCAGAAGTGGCCTGGATAATAAGAACTGTGATTAAAGGCCCTGGACTGCATCACTGACTCCGTGTCGTTACTGCTGCTGCCCTGCACCATCACCCCCATCCTCCGCATACACTGCCCTGAGGCTATACTCCTCCCGTGGGGAGTTATACTACGCTCTGCTGCACCCACAACACCAGCCTCAGCGGTCTGCCCTGCAGCGGCGGTTCACTCTGACCGCAATCCACGGGTGGCGTAGTCGGACATTTAAACATCAAAACCACATAAATAGTTCCGCCACTGGTTTGACCGCCCTGAGCCACGGAACCGCGTCGCCGCCACGGAGACTACAACCACCAGCATCCACCAAAATGGGTCCGGCTCCGGGTGTCCCAAGGCCCAGGGGGCGCGTCAGAACATTTTCATCACCTTTCATAATCACCAATCGGACAAGGCAGGGATGTCCTCTGTCCCCTCTCTTATACATCCTAGTGACGGAGCACCTGCTCTCATCAATTCGCCATAACCCCAATATTAGGTGGATTGAGGTGGGAGGCACCGAGTACAAGTGCTCTCTATTTTCTGATGATGTCCTAGTATATATCACTCAATCACATATATCCATCCCTGCTGTTATGGCTGAAATAGATCACTTTGTTACATGGTCAAATTTTAAAATCAATGCAGCGAAGTCTGAGGCCCTCGATGTCTCCCTCCCCAAATCCATACAGGATTCCATCCAGTCCAACTTTCCCTTTGCCTGGCCCCCACAGGGTATCAAATACTTAGGAATTCCTATTCATAGAGACCTCTCCAGTCTAGGTTATCTTAATTTTGGGCCCTTTATTGAACAACTCCATACAGACCATGGTTGGCAAGTTAGAACTGTAAGATTCACTAAGTGAACCACTGGTGTTTTGTGGAAAAGCACATGTACACTGTGTTCCAAATTATTATGCAAAAAGTGTTTAGGAGTGATAAGGTAAGAATTTTTTTGTTTGTCAGTTAAACTCATTGATGGTGATGTGTGTCAGGGCTCTTTATATCACTGTAAGCAATTGCAGACACCTGTGCTAATTAGTTTGGCAGGTGTGTCCAATGAAAGGCAAGACTACTTAAGAAGGCTGTCCTACAATATTAAGCAGCCTACATTTTCTGCCAAAATGGGAAAGAAAAAGGATGTGTCGGCTGCTGAGAAGCAACAAATTGTGGAGTGTTTAGGTCAAGGCATGACTACAATCAACATTGTGCGATGATCAGGATGAAGTGTCTTGGCAATCAAGAAGTATGTAGCTGTGTCACAGCACACACGTGTGGGTGCTGATAAGGGAAAATTGAGGACTCTTTCCTACAGGCAATTACGTCAGGTTAAAAGAGCAGCGGCAAAAAAGCCTTTTCATAGCAGCAGACAAGTTTTTGAAGATGCTGTTGCCTCCAACGTCCCCCGAACAAGATGCAGGGTCCTTCAGAGGTTTGCAGCTGTGCGTAAGCCATCCTGTCGACCTCCTCTATCCACTGCACACAAGCAGAAACTGCTCCAGTGGGCCAAACAATACATGAAGACTGACTTCAAAACTGTTTTGTTCACGGATGAGTGCCGTGCAACGCTCGATGGTCCAGATGGATGGAGTGGAGGATGGCTGGTTGATGGACACCCCACGCAAACATGGCTACAGCGCCAACAAGGAGGAGGTGGAGTAATGTTTTGGGCTGGAATCATGGGGAGAGAGATTGTCGGCCCCTTTAGGATCCCTGAAGGCGCTAAAGATGAACTCCATAATGTATGTGGATTTTCTCAAACAGCACTTCCTGCCATGGTTCAAGAAGAAGAACCGTGTATTCCACAGCAAGATCATTTTCATGCATGATAATGCACCGTCTCATGCTGCACATAACACATCTGCATCTCTGGCTGATATGGGCATAAAAGGGGATAAACTTATGGTGTGACCCCCATGCTCCCCTGACCTCTACCTCATTCAGAACCTCTGGAGCATCATCAAAAGGAGTGTCTATGATGGCGGGAGGCAGTTCACATCTAAGCAACAGCTCTGGGAGGTTATTCTGTCCTCATGCAAAACAATTGAAGCAGAAACCATCCAAAACCTGACAAATTCAATGGACGAGACAGTTCAGAAGCTCCTTTCGAACAAGGGGTCCTATGTGCAAATGTAACATCACCTAGAATAAAGTTTTGAGTTGAAAACTGTTTGATTTCAGTTTCTAATAACCTGCTAATGCTTATAATTTCAAAAATTACCATTTTTTTGTTCTTTATTAAAATGAAAAGGTTGATTGAAGAGTGTGGGGGATCTAAGAGTGTGGCAACCCAGTAGTCAGGATTACTTCGAATTCTGAGAATCTGAGTGTCATGTTGCAGGTAGTGCAGCAAGAAGGCACTCATGTGTCTTGCGCATCTAGGAGCCCCAAAATTATTTTCCGGGCTAGATGCAGCTAAAAATTATTATTAATTTTAAATCTGGTGGAGCTTAGTATAGGTGGCCTAATAGAATCAGTACTGCACACTGCTACAAAGCCCAAATTATTTTCCATCCAAGATACAGATAAACATGATTAGTAATTTGAAAGCTTAAAACGGTTGGTGAGGAGATTTTAACAAATCATCAAGCTTTTATTCTCCCCAGGATGACACAGGGGTAGAAAAATCGTTTCGGATCCATGATTTGTTCATCTTTATGAACGTGAGTCTGTCTACATTATCAGTGGAGAGCCGCGTGCGCTTATCTGTCAGCACACCACCAGCAGCGCTGAACACACGTTCAGACAGAACGCTGGCTGCAGGGCATGACAAGATCTCCAAGGCGTAAGTGGCGAGCTCCGGCCATTTATCCAGATTGGAAGCCCAAAAAGAGCAAGGGTCCAGTGACACAGTCATGGCTTCAATGTTTACTTGGAGATACTCCTGTACCATCGTCTCTAGGCGTTGACTATGTGTCAGACTTCTTGTCTCCTGTGGCCTTGCAAAGGATGGGCTAAAAAAGTGGTGAAATGATTCCGCAAAATTGATGTTACCAGCAGATACTGTGGTTCTGTTACGGTTTGAGTGCTGAACGCTTGACGGTCCCACGGTTGGCAAGTTGGAACTGTGAGATTCACTACGTGCACCACTGGTGTTTTGTGGAAAAGCACATGTAAGATTCTGCAACAGTCTCTGCTGATACTCCTGCATGCGTGCATCCCTTTCTATGGCAGGAATAATTTCTGCAAATTTACTTTTGTACCGGGGATCTAACAGTGTGGCAACCCAGTAGTCAGGATTATTTCTAATTCTCACAATTCGAGGGTCATGTTGCAGGTAGTGCAGCAAGAAGGCACTCATGTGTGTTGCGCATCCAGGAGCACCAAGTCCCTGTTGTGTTGGTGGCGAGGTAACAATCATGCTTCCTTCCTCTGTCCTCTCCCCCCAACCTCGCACAACAGAAATGTGATCAAGGTCTCCCTCATCTGATGAGTCTTCCATCAGTTCGTCCTCCACTTCTTCCTGGGCTCCTGCATCTTCCTCACTAGTTTGGCTGCTACCATGCGCCCTGGTAAAACCATCTCCCCCACCCTCACATGCCTGCCGCCTTGGTGCTGCCGACCGTCTGGACCTTGCAGATGTTAGCCCTTCCGTATACAACTCCTCCTCCTCTACTTCCTCCACCTCCTCTTGTGCCACCACCTGACTCCGAATTCTGTTTAACATGTGCTCCAGCATGTAAATCACCGGAATAGTCATGCCGATAATGGCATTGCCAGCACTAAACATCTTCGTCGTCATTTCAAAACTGTGCAGAAGGGTGCATAAGTCCCTGATCTGAGACCACTCCTCCAGCGTGATTTGCCCCACCTCTGGATCTCGTTGGCCCAGGCTATACGTCAGAACGTATTGCACCAGGGCTTGTCGGTGCTGCCACAGTCGCTGCAACATGTGCAGAGTTGAATTCCACCGGGTAGGCACATCGCATTTTAGCCGGTGAAGTGGCAGGCCCAACGACTTCTGTAGAGATGTAAGTCGCTGAGCTGCAGGATGCGAACGGCGGATGTGAGCACACAGCGACCGTGCCCTCTGCAGAAGGCCATCTAGTCCGGGATAGTGGGCTAAAAATTGCTGGACAACCAGGTTCAACACGTGAGCCATACAAGGCACGTGTGTGACATTGCCCCGGCGAAGGGCCGCACCCAGGTTTGCTGCATTGTCGCACACGGCCTTCCCTGGTTTCAGGTCCAGTGGAGACAACCATTCATGAAATTGGTTCTCTAGAGCTGACCACAACTCCTCAGCTGTGTGACTCAAATTTACCAGACATTTCAAAGTAAAAACCGCCTGATGACGTTGAGCCCTGCTGCCAGCATAGTAAGGAGGTGTGCAGGATCCCTTCTGCGCAGTTAGAAAGCTTGTGGCATGACCAGACAGGCTTTGGGTGCAGGTGGAGGACCGAGAGGAGGTTGAGGAGGCAGAAGCAGTGGAGGAACTTTGAGATAAAGAGGATTGACGCACAACTCGTGGGGACGGCAAGACTTGGACAGCAGCCCCTTGTCCTGCTGTCACCATAGTTACCTAGTGCCCAGTCAGCGACATATAACGCCCCTGTCCATGCCTACTCGTCCAAGTGTCTGTGGTGAAATGCACCCTGTCACACACAGAGTTTCTCAAAGAAGCGGTGATGTTGTGTGCGACATGCTGGTGGAGCGCAGGCACACCTTTCTTTGAGAAGTAGTGCCGACTGGGCATCTGGTACTGGGGCACTGCGACGGACATAAGGTCTCGAAAATCCTCTGTGTCCACCAGGCGGAAAGGAAGCATTTCTGTAGCCAAGAGCTTGCAGATGGTGAAATTCAACCTCTTAGTTTTCTCATGGCTAGGAGGAAATGGTCTTTTACTTGTCCACATCTGAGGGACCGAGGGCTGGCTGCTGTGCTTAGATGGGGTTGAGAAGGGTGTCCCCGGCAAACTGCCGGTCTGTGAGGAAGATGCAGGCGGACATGTTAGGTTGCCTTGATCCAAAGGTGGTGCTATCGATGTCGGACAGCGCTCAACACCAGCTGGTGTTTCCACCTCCAAAGAAAATGATGACCTGCCAATCACGCTGGCTGTTGCGGGTAAAGAGGTGGCAGGTCTGCGTCCCAAAACAGGTGTGACTGTTGTCCCCCCAGTCACAGAGGATGAAGAGGCCGCGGATGCACAAGATGTGGCAGACGGTGGTTGGCCCGGCCGGCTAGGCCGCATTGTAGCACAGTGAGCTTCCCACTGCAACTTATGCTTCATGTCCATGTGCCGGTTCATGCATGAAGTACTCAAACTATGTATTTTTTGGCCTCTACTTAGCTTTTGCTGACAAATGTTACAGATAACACGAGTTGGGTCATCTTTATCAATCTGAAAAAATGCCCAGGCTATGCAAGGCTTAGCACCCATGCGACCTGAAGAGCCACCACGACTTGTGGTGAGAGGCAGAGTTGTGTTTGAGGATGCAGTTGTTGACGTGCTTCCAGTACTACGTCTCTGTCCAGGAAGGCGCAACCTGACCTCGTCGTCACTAGCATCCTCCTCCACCTCCTCTGCTGACCTCATCTCTTGGCTGACTGTGGGTTGACAGTAAGTGGGATCTCCAACCTCATCATCATCACCCTGTGCGTTATCACACCCGTCGTCCTCAGAGCCAACCTGTTCCTGCCCTGACAAAAAACTAAAGTTGTCGCTCCAATCAGGTATTTGAGTCTCATCATCGTCTTCCTCATTGTCTCCACCAACAGGAGTTACAGTTTGGGAATGAGGGTCTACATTATGGTCAGAACCTTCAGCGTCTGGTCCTGGATCCGACTCAAAGATTCTGGGCATCAGTGCAGATCATTTCCTCGTCTGGATTCACGGAAGCTCTGGAGCCGACCTCTGATTCCCAGGCTATAGTATGAGTAAACAGCTCTGCAGACTCAACCATCTGTTCTACCCCATACTCAGACGGGCAGCTGGAGATTTGGCAGCTGTGAGGAAGCAAGTGCGACTGGGGTGACACCTCTGAGGACTGGAGTATTTGTGATGTTGAAGTTGAGGTGGAGAAGAGCCCACTTAAAGGAGCACTTGATATCCGTTGAAGCACCTGCTGTTTTTGTGCCTCACCTGGAATTTGTAGCGATTGGCGTGGCCGTAAGAAAGGGATCTTATCACATTGTCCGCTAAAAGAAGTAGACATTTTAGTTTGGCTGGAAGATGGTCTTTCTTCTGCAGATGTTACTGTTGCTTTAACACCTACCCCACGGACACAACCTTTTTTCCCCTTCCTAACACGCCTATTCCCCTTTCCACCAGCAGCAGGCCTTTTTCCACTCATTTTGGTGGTTAACTAATTCACAACTCTGGAGTTGTTTGCACAAAAAAACAATGGATGGGAACCGAGCAGAGCTGAGTGGCCAAACTGTGGTATTAGGCCAAAAGTATTGGCTGGGTTAGATGCAGATAAAAATGATATTGAATTTGCAACCTGATGGAGGTCAGTATAGATGGACTAATAGAACAAGTCCCACACACTGCTACAAGCTGAAATATTTTTTCAGAGCTAGATGCAGAAAAAAATGATATTGAATTTGCAACCTGGTGGAGGTCAGTATAGATGGACTAATAGAACAAGTCTGACACACTGCTACAAGCTGAAATATTTTTTCAGAGCTAGATGCAGAAAAAAAATTAGATTGAATTTGCAACCTGGTGGAGGTTAGTATAGATGGACTAATAGAACAAGTCCCACACACTGCTAGAAGCCCAAATATTTTTTCAGAGCTAGATGCAGATAAAAATTATTTTTAATTTGCAACCTGGTGGAGGTTAGTATAGATGGACTAATAGAACAAGTCCCACACACTGCTAGAAGCCGAAATATGATTTCAGAGCTAGATCCAGAAAAAAATTATATTGAATTTGCAACCTGATGGAGGTCAGTATAGATGGACTAATAGAGCAAGTCCCACACACTGCTAGAAGCCCAAATATTTTTTCAGAGCTAGATGCAGATAAAAATTATTTTTAATTTGCAACCTGGTGGAGGTTAGCATAGATGGACTAATAGACCAAGCTACACACACTGCTAGAAGCCAAAATAATTTTTCAGAGGTACATGCAGAAAAAAATTATATTGAATTTGCAACCTGATGGAGGTCAGTATAGATGGACTAATAGAACAAGTCCCACACACTGCTAGAAGCCCAAATATTTTTTCAGAGCTAGGTGCAGATAAAAATTATTTTTAATTTGCAACCTGGTGGAGGTTAGTATAGATGGACTAATATAACAAGTCCCACACACTGCTAGAAGCCAAAATATTTTTTCAGAGCTAGATGCAGAAAAAAATTATATTGAATTTGCAACCTGATGGAGGTCAGTATAGATGGACTAATAGAACAAGTCCCACACACAGCTAGAAGCCCAAATATTTTTTCAGAGCTAGATGCAGAAAAAAATTATATTGAATTTGCAACCTGATGGAGGTCAGTATAGATGGACTAATAGACCAAGTCCCACACACTGCTAGAAGCCCAAGTATTTTTTCAGAGCTAGATGCAGATAAAAATTATTTTTAATTTGCAACCTGATGGAGGTCAGTATAGATGGACTAATAGAACAAGTCCCACACACTGCTAGAAGCCCAAATATTTTTTCACAGCTAGATGCAGATAAAAATGATATTGAATTTGCAACCTGATGGAGGTCAGTATAGATGGACTAATAGAACAAGTCCCACACACTGCTACAAGCTGAAATATTTTTTCAGAGCTAGATGCAGAAAAAAATTATATTGAATTTGCAACCTGGAGGAGGTCAGTATAGATGGACTAATAGAACAAGTCCGACACACTGCTACAAGCTGAAATATTTTTTCAGAGCTAGATGCAGAAAAAAAATTAGATTGAATTTGCAACCTGGTGGAGGTTAGTATAGATGGACTAATAGAACAAGCCCACACACTGCTAGAAGCCCAAATATTTTTTCAGAGCTAGATGCAGATAAATATTATTTTTAATTTGCAACCTGGTGGAGGTTAGTATAGATGGACTAATAGACCAAGTCCCACACACTGCTAGAAGCCCAAATATTTTTTCAGAGCTAGATGCAGAAAAAAATTATATTGAATTTGCAACCTGATGGAGGTCAGTATAGATGGACTAATAGAACAAGTCCCACACACTGCTAGAAGCCCAAATAATTTTTCAGAGCTAGATGCAGATAAAACATATTTTTAATTTGCAACCTGGTGGAGGTTAGTATAGATGGACTAATAGACCAAGTTCAACACACTGCTAGAAGCCGAAATAATTTTTCAGAAGAAGATGCAAAAAAAAATTATATTGAATTTGCAACCTGATGGAGGTCAGTATAGATGGACTAATAGAACAAGTCCCACACACTGCTAGAAGCCCAAATATTTTTTCAGAGCTAGATGCAAATAAAAATTATTTTTAATTTGCAACCTGGTGTAGGTTAGTATAGATGGACTAATAGAACAAGTCCCACACACTGCTAGAAGCCCAAATATTTTTTCAGAGCTAGATGCAAATAAAAATTATTTTTAATTTGCAACCTGATGGAGGTTAGTATACATGGACTAATAGACCAAGTCCCACACACAGCTAGAAGCCAAAATATTTTTTCAAAGCTAGATGCAGAAAAAAATTATGTTGAATTTGCAACCTGATGGAGGTCAGTATAGATGGACTAATAGACCAAGTCCCACACACTGCTAGAAGCCCAAATATTTTTTCAGAGCTAGATGCAGATAAAAATCATTTTTAATTTGCAACCTGGTGGAGGTTAGTATAGATGGACTAATAGACCTAGTCCCACACACTGCTAGAAGACGAAATATTTTTTCAGAGCTAGATGCAGAAAAAAATTATATTGAATTTGCAACCTGATGGAGGTCAGTATAGATGGACTAATAGAACAAGTCCCACACACTGCTAGAAGCCCAAATATTTTTTCAGAGCTAGATGCAGATAAAAATTATTTTTAATTTGCAACCTGATGGAGGTCAGTATAGATGGACTAATAGAACAAGTCCCACACACTGCTAGAAGCCCAAATATTTTTTCAGAGCTAGATGCAGAGAAAAATTATTTTTAATTTGCAACCTGATTGAGGTCAGTATAGATGGACTAATAGAACAAGTCCCACACACTGCTAGAAGCCCAAATATTTTTTTCAGAGCTAGATGCAGATAAAAATTATTTTTAATTTGCAACCTGGTGGAGGTTAGTATAGATGGACTAATAGACCAAGTCCAACACACAACTAGAAGCCGAAATATTTTTTCAGAGCTAGATGCAGATAAAAATGATATTGAATTTGCAACCTGATGGAGGTCAGTATAGATGGACTAATAGATCAAGTCCCACACACTGCTACAAGCTGAAATACTTTTTCAGAGCTAGATGCAGAAAAAAATTAGATTGAATATGCAACCTGGAGGAGGTCAGTATAGATGGACTAATAGAACAAGTCCGACACACTGCTACAAGCTGAAATATTTTTTCAGAGCTAGATGCAGAAAAAAAATTAGATTGAATTTGCAACCTGGTGGAGGTTAGTATAGATGGACTCATAGAACAAGTCCCACACACTGCTAGAAGCCCAAATATTTTTTCAGAGCTAGATGCAGATAAAAAATATTTTTAATTTGCAACCTGGTGGAGGTTAGTATAGATGGACTAATAGACCAAGTCCCACACACTGCTAGAAGCCCAAATATTTTTTCAGAGCTAGATGCAGAAAAAAATTATATTGAATTTGCAACCTGATGGAGGTCAGTATAGATGGACTAATAGAACAAGTCCCACACACTGCTAGAAGCCGAAATATTTTTTCAGAGCTAGATGCAGATAAAAATTATTTTTAATTTGCAACCTGGTGGAGGTTAGTATAGATGGACTAATAGACCAAGTTCCACACACTGTTAGAAGCCGAAATAATTGTTCAGAAGTAGATGCAGAAAAAAATTGCATTGAATTTGCAACCTGATGGAGGTCAGTATAGATGGACTAATAGAACAAGTCCCACACACTGCTAGAAGCCCAAATATTTTTTCAGAGCTAGATGCAGATAAAAATTATTTTTAATTTGCAATCTGGTAGAGGTTAGTATAGATGGACTAATAGAACAAGTCCCACACACTGTTAGAAGCCGAAATATTTTTTTCAGAGCTAGATGCAGAAAAAAATTATATTGAATTTGCAACCTGATGGAGGTCAGTATAGATGGACTAACAGAACAAGTCCCACACACTGCTAGAAGCCGAAATATTTTTTCAGAGCTAGATGCAGAAAAAAATTATATTGAATTTGCAACCTGATGGAGGTCAGTATAGATGGACTAATAGACCAAGTCCCACACACTGCTAGAAGCCCAAATATTTTTTCAGAGCTAGATGCAGATAAAAATTATTTTTAATTTGCAAACTGATGGAGGTCAGTATAGATGGACTAATAGACCAAGTTCCACACACTGCTAGAAGCCCAAATATTTTTTCAGAGCTAGATGCAGATAAAAATTATTTTTAATTTGCAACCTGGTGGAGGTTAGTATAGATGGACTAATAGACCAAGTCCCACACACTGCTAGAAGCCCAAATATTTTTTCAGAGCTAGATGCAGAAAAAAATTATATTGAATTTGCAACCTGATGGAGGTCAGTATAGATGGACTAATAGAACAAGTCCCACACACTGCTAGAAGCCCAAATAATTTTTCAGAGCTAGATGCAGATAAAAAATATTTTTAATTTGCAACCTGGTGGAGGTTAGTATAGATGGACTAATAGAACAAGTTCCACACACTGCTAGAAGCCGAAATAATTTTTCAGAAGAAGATGGAAATAAAAATTATATTGAATTTGCAACCTGATGGAGGTCAGTATAGATGGACTAATAGAACAAGTCCCACACACTGCTAGAAGCCCAAATATTTTTTCAGAGCTAGATGCAAATAAAAATTATTTTTAATTTGCAACCTGGTGTAGGTTAGTATAGATGGACTAATAGAATAAGTCCCACACACTGCTATAAGCCCAAATATTTTTTCAGAGCTAGATGCAAATAAAAATTATTTTTAATTTGCAACCTGATGGAGGTCAGTATAGATGGACTAATAGAACAAGTCCCACACACTGCTAGAAGCCCAAATATTTTTTCAGAGCTAGATGCAAATAAAAATTATTTTTAATTTGCAACCTGGTGTAGGTTAGTATAGATGGACTAATAGAACAAGTCCCACACACTGCTAGAAGCCCAAATATTTTTTCAGAGCTAGATGCAAATAAAAATTATTTTTAATTTGCAACCTGATGGAGGTCAGTATAGATGGACTAATAGAACAAGTCCCACACACTGCTAGAAGCCAAAATATTTTTTCAGAGCTAGATGCAGAAAAAAATTATATTGAATTTGCAACCTGATGGAGGTCAGTATAGATGGACTAATAGACCAAGTCCCACACACTGCTAGAAGCCCAAATATTTTTTCAGAGCTAGATGCAGATAAAAATTATTTTTAATTTGCAACCTGGTGGAGGTCAGTATAGATGGACTAATAGACCAAGTCCCACACACTGCTAGAAGCCGAAATATTTTTTCAGAGCTAGATGCAGAAAAAAATTATATTGTATTTGCAACCTGATGGAGGTTAGTATAGATGGACTAATACACCAAGTCCCACACACTGCTAGAAGCCCAAATATTTTTTCAGAGCTTGATGCAGAAAAATATTATATTGAATTTGCAACCTGGTGGAGGTAAGTGACTAACCCCCTGGGCCATGTTGTGTAGTGTTGCGCACGTGTAGCACCCTGAGGATTCGGCTGCTACAGGGGTATTGCACCTCAACCCAGAGGTGTGATATTCCACTCCCGGGTAAGGAAGGAGTGTGGAACTGAGCTCAGATAGACTGCATGCACTACATACATCCCATTCCAGAGGAGCAGGCCGACGGTACTCCCACTTAGAAATGTGCAGGTACAACCGAGCCTGTTCCTGGCTGGAGTGGGAGGGGGGTGGTACATCCCATGTAGTGTAGGGGCAGATAGGGGGAGCAGTCTGGGTAGTGATAGGAGCTCATTGGGTGCTGGTCACCTGAGCTCACACATAGAGGGATATATAAGGAGGGCACCAACTTAGATCAGGGTCAGACGCTGAGAACAAGTTAGTTGGAGAGAGAGAAGGAAACAGCAGCCCTGGAGAGAGAGAGAGGAGAAAGAAAGAGAAAGACCCAGAGGGGGAAGACTGAAGGGACCCAAGAACCCAAATTAGAGCACCGGGTGAGGAGTCAGCAAGAGGGTACCGGAACCCAAGCTGGTGGGGGCAAAAACAATCCCCAGCCAGAGACCGGAGACCGTGGGCAGTGTCTGTCACGGTCACCTACCACATTCACCCCGAAGGCACACCACGTGAAGGGTCAGGGAACCCAGGGCCAAGGGTGTCCCAAAAGAAGGCCCGAGGGAGCTGGACCTAGGTGAATCACTGGTGGGGACGGCTGAAGAAAGGACAGAGGGAGAGCTCAGGGCCACGCTCTGGACTTGTTTGGGGGTTGACCGGATCCAGGACCTGGTGGACGCAGCACGGCTCGGGTGGTCACTAGCAGCTGGAGTGACCAGTACAACATCAGCAGTAAGTAAACATCCTTAACTGCATAACCCGAGTCTGTCTTCATTGCCGGCTGCACCGCACCACCACAACCCCCATCCTCTGCGCCTGTCCCCTCTGAGGCTATACCCCTCCCGTTGGGGGTTATCCCACCAAGCTGCACATCCACCATCAGCCTCAGCGGACCCTGCTGCAGCGGCGGCCACAGTGACCGCATCACAACGGGTGGCGTAGTCGACATAAAAGAACTTTAATAACATCTGTAGGACTGCCACATAACACTTAGCTTGACGCCCTGGGCACGGGACCGGGTCACAGCCGCTCGGAGACTACAACCCCCCCCCCATCTGATCCGGTGCCGGGTATTCCCCTCAAAAAGGAATATGTCCCAGGGGGCGCGTCACACGCGGGGAATACCCGGAGCCGGATCCGATAGGGGTAGTAGTCCTTGTGGCGGTGACCCGGTCCGTGCCCAGGGTGTCAAACAAAGTGGCGTTATTGATATGATGGTATTAGTGTCCGACTACGCCACCCGTTGAATGCGGCTATGAAGCCGCCGCTGCAGGGCAGTCCGCTGAGGCCGGTGGTACGGATGTGCAGCGTGGATGGTATAACCCCCAACGGGAGGGGTATAGCCTCAGGGCAGCTGATGAAGCAGGAAAAGATGATAGTGGTAGTGGTGGTGTGACAAGGAAGCTCAGAGACGTGCAATTGCAGTTTTCACAGCTTTACTCACAGTTCTTTATCAGGTCCCTTGTGTACAGCTAGGACCACCCGAGCCGTGCTGCGTCCACCAGGTGCGGGACTCGGCCAACTCCCAGGCAGTTCCAGAGCGTGGTCCTGAGCTCCCCTCTCTTCCTTTCTACTGGCCGTCCCCACCAGGGATCCACCTTTGTCCAGCTCCCTCGGGCCTTCTGGTGGTGAAACCTTTCCCGGTCTCCCTGACCCTATATGGTATGCCTTCCTGGTAGATATGGCGAGGGGTCGCGCCAAAACTTGTCCACGACCTCCGGTTCCTGGCTAAGGATAATT
Organism: Phyllobates terribilis; assembly: GCF_046119375.1. NCBI lineage: Eukaryota > Metazoa > Chordata > Amphibia > Anura > Dendrobatidae > Phyllobates > Phyllobates terribilis. The sequence continues at coordinate 259,901,269 of NW_027362765.1, read as the reverse complement.
GGCCTCCACCAGTTTGGGATCCGGCACCCTGTTCGGCCAACCCTTCACCCATTATTTCGTGGGATCTTAGGGTTCCCTCTCTCTTCCGTCTCTGGGCCTTTCCTGGTGTTTCTGTTCCTTCTTCCTCTGACTTCTCTCTCTCTCTCCCTCTCTCAGCTTCAGGCCTTCACTCCAGGCCTGGCTCTGGAGCTGGGCCCAGACTGAGCCACAGCTCCCTGTCAGCCCTCTCTGGCTGAGCTCCTCTCTGAACTGACCACTGATCCAAGATGGTGCCCCCCTTATATACTCCCTTCTGACACCCGAGCCCAGGTGACTAGCACCCAATGGGCTCCTACCTATGCCCAGAGTCCCTCCCCTCTCTGCTCCTACACCACTGGGATGTTCCTCCCCCCCCCCACTCCAGCCATGGACAGAAGCTGTCGTACCTGCACATCTATCTGGTAGGAGTACCGTTGGTCTGTCCCCCGGAAATGTGGTGAGTGTAGTGCATGCAGCTATCTGAGCCCAGTTCCACACTCCATCCTTACCCGGGAGTGGAATACCACACCTCTGGTCTGAGGTGCAATACCCCTGTAGCAGCCGAGTCCTCGGGGTGCTACATTCCCCCCTGGTAAACCACAGCACGTCCTCGGGCTGGAATAGAATAAAACAATTTAGACATACAAAATTTTTAAAGTGCACTCACATATAAAATATTAACTTTCAACTCATCCCTTTATGGGAGGTACTCTTTTCTTCTTTCTCTTAACGTTACAGGTATAAAACATTTTGGAAACATTATCAGACTTTCTTCACATACTTATAAAATATCATTAACTCTTTTAGCATCATATAAAACTTTGTCATATAAAACATTCTTGACCAACACGTTCTTGATCTCTGGTCAGCGTGCAACATGTGACCAGGTAAAGTGCAACAGTCACTAGTTCCAAAGTAGAAAAGCAGTTCTTCTATAAAACCAGTAGGGGGCGCCTCAAGAAGCGCAACTATTTACAGGGTGGCCGCTCTCAGTCCTCGGCCAGTGGGAATAGGGAATTGGCTGCTCACAGTCCTCAGCCTGGTAAGGGATTAAGGGCACACTGGTAACAGTTCACACAAACACCATTTTTTACGACAGTTCTTGTACCCCGACGGGTAACTATATACAGTCCTTCTTTACCACACTCTAATAATGGTGTCCTCTTCGTGCTCCTTCCTGAGGGTAGTCTTCAGACCCGTCCGGGTCCTCTTGGCTTTCCTCATACTGTATCTCCTCCTCAGTCAGCCGGTGTACGTGAAGGGCGTACGGTTCTTTGGCACACTGATGCCGGGTGAAGGTGACCTCATCACCCGGGTAGAGGTCACGTCCGCGGTGTCCATCCGGTAGGTGGCTCTCGACATCCCTGCGGGTGACAAAGACGTCGCCGGGGGTTCGGTGATCCCGGATAAAGCCCCAGCCATGCTCCAACTGGAACTTTATTACGGTCCCGTTGGCGCGGGGACCGTGGGCCGCACGGGGGTTTCGTCGGGCCCGGCGTTTCTGCTCCGCGCTTTGGACCTGCAGCTGTTCCTCGCGGATCCGCCTCTCTCGCCGTTCTCTCCCAAAGACCTCTAGCTGTTGACGGCAGCACTCCTCACGCCGGGCTGCGGCCGCCCGGGTCTCCTTGGTGAACCCCATGAGGTCCTCACCGGTCGGATCCCATGCAAATTGGGCGTCCTCCAACGAGAGCGGGACAATTTTGACGGGCGCCGGTGCCGGGATCAGAGGCTCACACAGGGGTCGTTCCCTCCGGAGTCGGGGGTTGATGTACTCCGGTGGCCACACAAAGGGCAGCCCGTCCGGGCTAGTATGCTGTGCAAACAGATCGGCGCCCAGGGGTGGCACTGTGGAGGTTGAGGGCGCCGTAAGGGCGGCAGCGCCCGGGGGTGCTCGGCCTTGCGTCCAGGCCGGAGGCATCCTCTTTGGGTCCAGGTATGGCACCTTTGGGGAGGAGGGCGCTGGAGGGGCAACGGCGCCCGGATGCACCAGGCCTTGCGACCAGGCCGGTGGCACAGTGGAGGTAGAGGGCGCTGTGGAGACCGCGGCACCCGGGGGTACTCGACCTTGCGACCAGGCCGGTGGCACTTCCTCTTTTGCCGCGCTCCGGGTCAAGGGGCGTGGCGCGGAAGGGGGCGTGACCGCGGCTCCGGCCGCTTGAGGCCTAGTTGGGAGCAGTGGCGGTGCGGCAACGGGCGCGGTGAGTGGGACTTCGGGCTCTGCGACGGGGAGCTGGGGCAGGCTTTCGGCTACTGGGCTCGGGGTGATGACGTCCCCATTACCTGCTTCCATCCCTGCGGCTCCCTCCGCGGCGGCGTCTCCGGCCTTCGTCCCTCCTGCACCATCCTCAGGGGCAGACATGCTCCACGTTGCGGGTGGCGTCCTCTGCTGGCGGGTTCCAGCCTGCTGGGCCATCTCCCTTCTCCATTCGGCCAGTGCTTCTTGCTGTACTCGGGCCATCTTCCGGGCCAAGGCCTCCAGCGCGGTCTGTGCACGCTCCCGATCTCTGGGGAGCTGTGCCAGGATCTCCACCAGGCCTTCTGGGGTGGCGGCCTGCAGCAGGCCCCGGACCACGGGGTCGGTACCGCTTGTCTCTTCCTCCATCCCCGGGTGCGATCTGTCCAGACTCCTCCAGGCCGCACCCATCTTCTCCGTTTTGTTCTCTATCCGCCCCCCTTGGGAGTGGTCCCGGGGCAACTTAGTGACAGTCAGTTTCAGGGGCAGACCCCCCACTTTGATGGACATTTCCATGGTGGTAGTCTCGGCTGGTGGGGGCGGTCTCCGCTTTTGGCGCCCTTCTGGGACCGCGCCCACGATGGGAGGTCGTCTCTTGCCACCCTCTGGCACGACCATAATGGCGTCCGCTCTGCCAGGGCGGGAAATCGTCTCAGATGGCGGGAATCGTCTCCCGATGGCGGGAAACTTCGCAGATGGCGGGCAAAGACTGCAGATGGCGGGCAAACGGCGGGAAACGACCCCAGATGGCGTCCGATGGCGGGAACCCTCTGGAATTGGCGGGAGACTCCTTTTTGCGGTAAATGTGAACTTTTCTTCAGGCACGCAGTACCCGGTGGTTGCGGGCACGTAATCCTGCCGACTACGCCAAAGTTGACTCACCCCCTGGGCCATGTTGTGTAGCGTTGCGCACGCGGGGAATACCCGGAGTCGGATCCGATAGGGGTAGTAGTCCTTGTGGCGGTGACCCGGTCCGTGCCCAGGGTGTCAAACTAAGTGGCGTTATTGATATGATGGTATTAGTGTCCGACTACGCCACCCGTTGAATGCGGCTATGAAGCCGCCGCTGCAGGGCAGTCCGCTGAGGCCGGTGGTACGGATGTGCAGCGTGGATGGTATAACCCCCAACGGGAGGGGTATAGCCTCAGGGCAGCTGATGAAGCAGGAAAAGATGATAGTGGTAGTGGTGGTGTGACAAGGAAGCTCAGAGACGTGCAATTGCAGTTTTCACAGCTTTACTCACAGTTCTTTATCAGGTCCCTTGTGTACAGCTAGGACCACCCGAGCCGTGCTGCGTCCACCAGGTGCGGGACTCGGCCAACTCCCAGGCAGTTCCAGAGCGTGGTCCTGAGCTCCCCTCTCTTCCTTTCTACTGGCCGTCCCCACCAGGGATCCACCTTTGTCCAGCTCCCTCGGGCCTTCTGGTGGTGAAACCTTTCCCGGTCTCCCTGACCCTATATGGTATGCCTTCCTGGTAGATATGGCGAGGGGTCGCGCCAAAACTTGTCCACGACGTCCGGTTCCTGGCTAAGGATAATTGGCCTCCACCAGTTTGGGATCCGGCACCCTGTTCGGCCAACCCTTCACCCGTTATTTCGTGGGATCTTAGGGTTCCCTCTCTCTTGCGTCTCTGGGCCTTTCCTGGTGTTTCTGTTCCTTCTTCCTCTGACTTCTCTCTCTCTCTCTCTCCCTCTCTCAGCTTCAGGCCTTCACTCCAGGCCTGGCTCTGGAGCTGGGCCCAGACTGAGCCACAGCTCCCTGTCAGCCCTCTCTGGCTGAGCTCCTCTCTGAACTGACCACTGATCCAAGATGGTGCCCCCCTTATATACTCCCTTCTGACACCCGAGCCCAGGTGACTAGCACCCAATGGGCTCCTACCTATGCCCAGAGTCCCTCCCCTCTCTGCTCCTACACCACTGGGATGTTCCTCCCCCCCCCCACTCCAGCCAGGGACAGAAGCTGTCGTACCTGCACATCTATCTGGTGGGAGTACCGTTGGTCTGTCCCCCGGAAATGGGGTGAGTGTAGTGCATGCAGCTATCTGAGCCCAGTTCCACACTCCATCCTTACCCGGGAGTGGAATACCACACCTCTGGTCTGAGGTGCAATACCCCTGTAGCAGCCGAGTCCTCGGGGTGCTACATAAGTATAGATGGACTAATAGAATGATGCTATGCCCAAAAGGTTTTACTTCACTAGGTGCAGTAAAAAAAATGGTATTCTATACACAGGTGGTGTAGCTTGCAACACAGATAGGCTACTCCACTGACTAACACACTCTGCAATAGGCCTAAAAGGATTTGCTTTGCTAGATTTAGCCAAATGCTGTGAAAAAAACTTGCACAGCACTGGCACAGACCTGCCTGGCAAAAACTGATAGGAACTGATGTAACTTAGTCCTGAAAAGGACTGCAATTACAATTAGTCTTTACTCCCACAATCTATCTATTTAAGAGCACAGACCTGCCTGATAAAAGTCGTAGGAAATGATGTAACCTAGTCGTTAAAAGGACTGCAATCACAACTCTTCCCTACTCCCAAGCTATCGGTAGATTTGTGTGAAAATTGGCTTGAACTTAACAAGGTATAGCGCACACAGCAACAGCAGTGCCGTCTAACACGCAGCTGCAGCAGTGAGAAAATGGTGGCGACGGGGAAAATGGCTTGGTCTTATAGGGCAAGGACATGTGACATACACTGCCAATGACACATGCCCTTGCTTGTGTGAAAAAAAGCACTTCGCTCCGTGTGTGCGCTGCTGATAGGCTGACAGATTGCACCTCCCCACTGTAAATGCGGGAAAGAGAAAAAAAAATGGAGATCTTCATTATTCCTGCAGAGATCCATCCCCTGCCCCTCCCCCGCCCCGCTGTACACTCAAACTGCGTATTAACATTAATTTTCATCATTACTGAGAAAAAATCCAGTTATGATTTTGGTGCACGAACAGTTATCGAACATAACCTCGAACAGCCAAATTTTTTTCAAATCGTTCGTGTTCGCCGAACGGCTCGAACACCGCCCAAAACAGCTCGAATTTGAGATTGGCGAACAGTTCGAGTCGAACACCGCTCATCTCTACTTACTAGTCCGCTTGCTGTAGTTTTAATATAATCACTATTTTAGCAGCAGGAATATATCACTAGTACACCTGCTACCAGGTAGTCCTCCATATTCATGAGCTATGTATATCCCTGTCCCTCACTGATTAGTTGATTTTGTCTTTGCACAGTGTACACAGAAAGCAGCTAATAAGTGGTTTGGCGGGGTTATACAGAGCTCCGCATTCAGAGAACTGGTAGATCTGCAGCAGATAAAACAGTATATTTATCAAAATGGCAGCACACAGCCCAGTAAGTGATACAGGTGCATCTCACAAAATTAGAATATTATCAAAAAGTTAATTTATTTCAGTTCTTCAATCCAAAAAGTGAAACTCATATATTATATAGATTCATTACAAACAGAGTGATCTATTTCAAGTGTTTATTTCTGTTAATGTTGATGATTATGGCTTACAGCCAATGAAAACACAAAAGTCATTATCTCAGTAAATTAAAATAATTAACAAAAAACACCTGCAAAGGCTTCCTAAGCATTTAAAAAGGTCCCTTAGTCTGTTTCAGTAGGCTCCACAATCATGGGGAAGACTGATGACTTGACAGATGTCCTGAAGGCAGTCATTGACACTCTCCACAAGGTCCCAGAGTTACAATTTTCATTTGGAAATCAAGGTCCCAGAGTCTGGAGGAAGAGTGGAGATAGGCCCAGCGTCAGCACCCGGGTAAGTGCCAGGGCCCTGAGCAGGCGGGGTGGGGGCCCACTCGCTGTCGGGCACCCGGCATGCTATGGGGCCCGTGAGCGGAGGAGTGCGGTGCCAGCGCCGGCGAGTGGGTTCCCCCCGCTTGCTCAGGGCCCCGGCACAATACTTACCTTTCCCAGTGCCTCCGCAGCTCTGGTCTCTTCCATCTCTTGACCATGACATCTTAGGTCAGAGGGCGTGATGATGTCTTTCCAGCGCGCCCTGTGCTGAGCAGTCACAGTGCAGACAGTGGGAAGACACCAGCGACGCTGAGAAGTCCGGAGCAGCGGCAGCAGGAGAGGTGAAGTGAGTATTTGATTTTTTTAGTTTTTTTATGTATGGAGGCATGGGGCATTATATGGGGCCCATACAGGATGGAGCCCATACAGGATGGAGCCCATACAGAATGGAGCAATCTATGGGACCCATACAGGATGGAGCCCATACAAAATGGAGCAATATATTATGGGGCCCATACAGGATGAAGCAATCTCTGGGGCCCATACAGGATGGAGCAATATATATGGCCCATACAGGATGGAGCATTATATGGGGCCCATACAGGATGGAGCCTTATATGGAGCCCATACAGGATGGAGCATATATGGAGCCCATACAGGATGGAGAATTATATGGGGCCCATACAGAATGGAGCATTATGTGGGGCCCATACAGGATGGAGCATTATATGGGGCCCATACAGGATGGAGCTTTATATGGGGTCCATACAGGATGGAGCATTATATGGAGCCCATACAGGATAGGGCCCATACAGGATGGAGCAATATATGGGGCCCAGCCTGCATGAAGCATTATATAGGGGCCAGTATACTGTATGGAGCATTATATGGGGGCCAGTATCCTGTATGGAGCATTATATGGGGCCCATAATACTGTATGGAGGACTATACTGTCTGCTCTGCACTGTGCGCTGCGAGGATTCACCATTTTCTGAGATATTGTAGAATTCACAATAGATATCACTCATATAATGTAAGAAGTGAGTGAAATCTTTGGCATTGTACTATATATATATTTCTCTGCCGCATCTGTGCATCATGAATCATGAATCGTGGTATGTGCTAAAGGGACCCACTGAGACTCTTTCGCCCGGGGCCCACGAAAACCTGGAGCCGGCCCTGAGTGGAGAGGCACACAATCCAAGCTGCTTGAGGTCTAGTGTGAAGTTTCCACAATCAGTGATGGTTTGGGGAGCCATGTCATCTGCTGGTGGAGGTCCACTGTGCTTTATCAAGACCAAAGTCAGTTCAGCCGTCTACCAGGACATTTTAGAGCACTTCATGCTTCCCTCTGCTGACAAGCTTTTGGGAGATGGAAATTTCATTCTCCAGCAGGACTTGGCACCTGTCCACACTGCCTGAAGTACCAATACCTGGTTTAAAAACAACAGTATCACTGTGTTTGATTGGCCAGCAAACTCGCCTGACCATAACCCCATAGAGAATCTATGGGGTATTGTCAAGAGGAAGATGAGAGACACCAGACCCAACAATGCAGACGAGCTGAAGGCTGCTATCAAAGCAACCTGGGCTTCCATAACACCTCAGCAGTGCCACAGGCTGATCGCCTCCATGCCACGCCGCATTGATGCAGTAATTGATGCAAAATGATCCCTGACCAAGTATTGAGTGCATTTACTGAACATACATTTCAGTAGGCCAACATTTCGGATTTTAAAAACATTTTTCAAGCTGTTGTTATAAAGTATTCTAATTTACTGAGATAATGACTTTTGTGTTTTTATTGGCTGTAAGCCATAATCATCAACATTAACAGAAATAAACCGGTGAAATAGATCACTCTGTTTGTAATGACTCTATGTAATATATGAGTTTCACTTTTTGTATTGAAGAACTGAAATAAATTAACTTTTGATGATATTCTAATTTTGTGAGATGCACCTGTACATCCCCAGAATTAGGGTCTCTGCCTCTACATCGTGCTGCTCTCAGATGAAGTAGCAAAATCTGGGTGACAGATTCCCCTTAAGAAAAAAAAATTTGAACAAACGTATATATACGTTTATAAAACATTCTCTCTCTCCTATTATTCAGGCATTTGGCAAATATTAAAAATTATGGTAATCCTAATTGACCTAAAACGGGAAAGGTTTATTCTGATTTCATGTCAGATATTGAGAAAAACATGCATATGTGTCTTTTTATATAATGTGTGTAAACTTCTGGTTTTAACTGTATATATATATATATATATATATATATATATATATATATATATATATATATATACATACATATATATACTGTATATATATATATATATATATATATACTGTATGTATATATAGTTTGTATGTGTATATATATATATATGCATATATATCTCATATCTATATTAACAAACATCAGTCAAATTGGGCACTTGGTGCAGATTTACTAATATTAGTAACAGTTGCACCTTGTATTCCACAGATCACCTGGCATAATTTTAAATACCCATGTATTAAATCTCAGTGAAAGGCTATGCATCTTATAAATGTCACTGGTCAGTGGCTGATCACATGATCAGTGGATTGCCGTGCGCTAGCTGAGATGCTTACATTTGATCGGCAGTGAGTGACAGTTGGAGGTGACTGGCGACAGTTGAGGAGATGTCTGCTGAGCAGAGCGACAAAATGGAAGCAAAATTTAGTAGAGAAGGAGTGAAGAGACGAAGACCTACCTATGACACATCTGATGATGCGAGGAAGTCTTCAGTCAAGAGGACAAAACAACCTGTCCAGAAGAAAGATGGAGAGGAAGAGATGAAGGCACATCTGAAGATGGGAGCCAAGAAGCGAGGAGCCATCTTCAGCTCATTGGGAGATGAAGAGACATCTTCAAAGGAGATCCAGGGTATAAAACGACGAAGGATTTCATCAGGACAGAAAGCCATGGATCTGAAGAAAGAAGAGGATAGCAGTGAAGCCACAGTCTCTGATAACTTCAAAAGGAGACTACTGTTCCATCATGTGCTCGGTCGGGGATCTTTTGGCATGGTCGTGCTGGCAGAGGATACATCTACCCGCAAATATTTTGCTACTAAGATCATCAGCAAAAGAGCCCTGCTTGCTTCTGGTGATGATTCTGGGATGGTGGAGCGACGGGTTTTACAGCTGGCATCTGGGAGCCCCTTCCTTGTCCACGCAGACTTTGCATTCCAGACCAAGGTAAGATATCCATTACTTAAGCCCCTTCCCACCACTGCCAATTTTCATCTTTACACTTTACTTTTTTCCGTCCCCTTCTTCCAAGAGCCATATCTTTTTTTCTTTTCCATCAACATAGCGTATGAGGGATTGCGTTTTGCAGGATGAGTTGTAATTTCAAATTCCAAATTCATTGAAATGATGAAAAAAAGAAAGAAGAAAAAAAGTAATTCCACCATTGATTTTTTTCTTTTCTTCATGTGGTATTCATTGTGCAATAAAAATGACTGGGTAAAATGAATCTCCAGGTTTGAACATTTACAAAGATCCCAAACTTGTCTATTTTTTTTTTTTAATTTAAGTGATGAAAAAAAATGTGAGCATTTGTAAATAAAAAAACATTGGGTTTGTGCGTCCATTTTCTAAGACCTGCAAATGTTTTATTATTTTTTTTGTGAGGTGGGGAGATGTTTTGATCACATTTTATTGCATTTTGTTAGGAAAGTATGTCGGCCAAAAACACACTTAATTGAATATTTTGATAATAATATAATTATTTTTTTTTATACTTAATAAAGGAAAAAGGTTGATTCAAATTATTATAATTTTTCATTTGGTTTATATTTTTAACACGTTTTTAAGTATGCTTACTTTATTTTTTCAGTCCTCTTATGGAATTTAAAGGGGTTTTCCCACAAACAAAGTACATTTTAACTAATAGATCTTGGAGTAAAAATAAGTTCCACAATTGGATGTGTTAAAAAACTGTTCCTGTGCTGAGATAATCTTATAAAGGTGCCCCTGGTTTGTACTGTGTAATGGATGTGTCTGACCTTACAGGGCCATGGTCTGATCATACCACAGCTCCTGGGCAGGGGAGGACACAAAAGAGTATACAAACATTACAACACGGGATCACAGCTGATTCATTTTGTGAGGCAAAACATTTTGCTGTCTGTTTTTAAGCAATATTTTTCCTGAAAGAAATAATCCTTTGTGATCCTGTCTGTATCCTGTCTTTTGTTTCCTCCCCAGCCCAGGAGATGTGGTAAGATCAGACCATTTTCCAGCACGGTCAGACACGGCCATTACACAGTACACAGCAGGGGCACATTTCTAAGATTATCTCAGCACAGGAACATTTATTTTTAAACTCATCCTAGTAGTTCTCATAGTCAGCTGCCATGATAACCCATCCGCACCCAGTGATCAGTGTAACAGCAGCGATCAGAACAATCTCTGATGGCTGCGGTTACAGATGCCGGCTATGTACAGGCATCTCCCTGTAGAACCGTGAGCAAAACGCGCGTGGAGTGGAGGTCACACAGCCCTAACCTGCTCATGCCATACTGCCTCTGTATTTGGCTAATCCCATGTTTAATTTTTCATTATATCCTGATATTTATTCTTATGTTGGCCAATGACTTTTGTACGATGTACATTATTACGGCCATATATTCAAGTTATGTGTCACATGAATTATATGAGATTTTTCCTATTTATTATATTAGATGTACTTTTTTTCTCTTTGATGTTATTCTGGTATATACATATATATATCTGCACATGCATTTTATGTATTTAATATATCGATGGTGTTAGTTTACTTGTATTCATGTATTTACTGCATGAAATTCAATATATGTGCATCCTAGGGAGAACCACTATTCAATACATAGGCCGTGTCTCTACACCCCACGTGTGTTTTAATGTATAGTTGTCAATTACATGTTTTTTAAAGTATTTTTCATGTCTGATCACTGATTTATCCAAATAAAGAATTTACTCCACTTATGTCTGCTGTATTATTTAATCCTTACTGGATTGTTGTAGGTCATTTCATACTTGAATTGTGGTCCAGTGGACCTTAATGATTATACACATCTATTTTTTTCCTGAATGTGTAGCTATACCCCATTCATTGTCAGTGTTATGTGTACAGGCATCTGCCAAGTATGATGCGGGCTCAGCTCCTGAACCTGCTCCATACATAGAGACCTGACATTGGATGAGCTATTACATCATATGTCGGCAAACGCTTTTCTGCGTCCTTTAAAAGTTAGCAGTGGGAGAGCATGATAAAAAAGCTTACCTACCCCCTGAGACCGACTTTAGCTCTTAGGCCACAGCCCCACTATCAGTATTTGGTCAGTATTCAGTCAGTATTTTTTCTCAGGAGAGGGAGCCAAGACCAGGAGTGGGTGATAAATGCAGAATTGGTGACTTGTTTCTATTATACCTTTTTTCTGATTGTTCCTCACCTGGTTTTGGCTTTGGGGTGACAGCTAATATTTTAACAATAGTAGGGGTAACATTAGGTCTTATTCAGAAAAACTGTCTAATATTAAAATTGGCTTTGTTATCAATAGTAATAAAACCTAATTTTTTTTATTTTTTTTAATTTTATGTTTAAAAAGCAGATTTATCAGCCATCACCCCAAGATTGCCATGATTCTTTAGGTCATGGTACTCTTTGGATGACAGCTAATATGTCTAGAATTTACAGTAGGATGCACTGGTCCATGTTTATAGACGTCACAATGATTTAGTAACGTGCGGAATTGTACTCATTACACTGAGCTCTGACTTCTTGGGATGGGTAACAAGGCCATTTTTGTGGTAAATGAGGCCCAATATACCCCTTACTATAGATTATTACATTTTTCGCAGTGTTCCCTCATCTGTATAATAACTAGAGATGAGCGGTGTTCGACTAGAACTGTTCGCCAATCTCAAATTCGAGCTGTTTTGGGCGGTGTTCGAGTTGTTCGACGAACCCGAACGATTTGCAAAAAATTCGGCTGTTCGAGGTTATGTTCGATAACTGTTCGTGCACCAAAAGCGTGTCCTGCATGTCTGGCGCTATTTAGAGCACCAATCATGCAGGGATTGTCTGCCACTCACTGTAATGCCACAGCCATGGTGGTTGTGGCATTACAGTGATTGCCCAAATCGATGGGAACAGTGCGAACAGTGAAACATGAAAAGCCGGCAATTCAGCAGCGGCATACACCGGAACCCGACAATTTAGAACCGAAAGAATAGAGCTTCACACATAGATTAGACAGATAGAAACATGTCAGTCACATATATAAGAAGTACAGTGACAGTGTTGCTTACTGTACTTGTCATTTAGTGTAAAGGATTTATCAAAAAAAATAATAGTGTTTTCATGCACTGTCTCTTTAAAAAAGCCGGCTGGCAATTCAGCAGCGGTACCCGACAATTTAGAACAGAAAGAATAGAGAATCACACATAGATTAGATAGATAGAAACATGTCAGTCACATATATATGAAGTACAGTGACAGTGTTGCTTACTGTACTTGTCATTTAGTGTAAAGGATTTATTAAAAAAAATAATAGTGTTTTCATGCACTGTCTCTTTAAAAAAGCCGGCCGGCATTTCAGCAGCGGTACCCGACAATTTAGAATAGAAGGAATAGAGCATCACACATAGATTAGATAGATGGAAACATGTCAGTCACATATATAAGAAGTACAGTGATAGTGTTGATTACTGTACTTGTCATTTAGTGTTAAAATAAAGGATTTATTTAAAAAAAAATTGGCGTGGGGTTCCCCGTAATTTTAGTCTCTAGCGGAGGTTAAGCAGACGGCTGGGGCAGATGTTTGAAGCCTGGGAGGGGGGTAATACCCACGGAGCTTCCCAGGCTACTAATATCAGCCCCCAGCGGAATACCTAGCCTTTACTAGCTATTAAAATGGGGGACCCCCCCCCAAAAAATGACGTGGGGTCCCCCCTATTTTAATAGCTAGCAAAGGCTAGGCAGACAGCTGGGGGCTGATATTAATAGCCCAGGAAGGGTGCCATGAATATTGGCCCCCTCCCAGGCTAGAAACATCAGCCGTCAGCCGTCCCAGAAATGGCGCATCCATAGGATGCGCCAATTCTGGCACTTAGCCTCGCTCTTCCCACTGCCCTGTAGCGGTGGCCGTGGGGTAACAGGGCTGGGGTTGATGTCAGCTTATAATGCCAGCTGACATCAAGCCCAGGTTAGTAATGGAGAGGCGTCTATAAGACACCCCCATTACTAACCCCATAGTCAAAGTTAAAAGAAAACACAAACACCCAGAATAAAGTCCTTTAATTGAAATAAAGACACAATCCTTTATTGTTCTAAATTAAACCATACTTACCACCACGCCCATTCCAGCTGAAGCCAACGATCTCCTGCAATAAAAGTAAAATAATAAAACAACCTCATCCTTACCTTTCCATGGTTCCCACGACAGCTTCAGCTCTGCTACATCGAGATGACAGGCTGGACCGCAGCCGAAAGCTGCCATCCAGCCTGTCATCCCGCGGACACTGAGAAGCGCAGGCATGCTTGCGCTCCTCAGTGTCTCGCTGTGACGGCATCCAGATGAGCCGACAATGAACTCGGCTCACCTCATGCACGTCACTGACAGCGTGGGAGAATTCTCCTGCACTCAGCGCTTCAGCGTGAGAATTTTCCCACGCTGTCAGTGACGTGCATGAGGTGAGCCGAGTTCATTGGACATGAATGAGCTCACCTCATGCACGTCACTGACAGCGTGGGAAAATTCTCACGCTGAAGCGCTGAGTGCAGGAGAATTTTCCCACGCTGTCAGTGACGTGCATGAGGTGAGCTCATTCATGTCCATTGAACTCAACTGACCTCATGTACGTCACTGACAGCGTGGGAGAATTCTCACGCTGAAGTTCTGAGTGCAGGAGAATTCTTCCACGCTGTCAGTGACGTACATGAGGTGAGCTGAGTTCATTAGACATGACCTCGGCTCATCTGGATGCCGTCACAGCCATATACTGAGTAGCGCAAGCAAGCCTGCGCTTCTCAGTGTCTGCGGGATGACAGGCTGGATGGCAGCGTTCTGCTGCGGTCCAGCCTGTCATCTCGATGTAGCAGAGCTGAAGCTGTCGTGGGAACCATGGAAAGGTAAGGATGAGGTTGCTTTATTATTTTTCTTTTATTGCAGGAGATCGTTGGCTTCAGCTGGAATGGGCGTGATGGTAAGTATAGTTTAATTTAGAACAATAAAGAATTGTGTCTTTATTTCAATTAAAGGACTTTTTTCTGGGTGTTGTGTTTTTTTTAAATACTTTACTAGAAATTCATAGTGGTCATGTCTAATATTGGCGTGACCCCATGAATTTCGGGCTTAGGGCCAGCTGATAATGCCAAGCTGGCCCTAACCCCTTTATTACCCAGTGAGCCACCACACCAGGGCCCTGGATGAGTTGGGTACAGCGCCAGAAGATGGCGCTTCTATGAACGCGCCATTTTCCGGGGTGGCTGCGGACTGCAATTTGCAGCGGGTGGGGCCCAGAAAGCTTGGGCCTCCCTGCGCTGCAGATTCCAGCCCCCAGCTGCCTAGTTGTACCTGGCTGGGCACAAAAATAGGGCGAAGCCCCACGTATTGATTTTTTTTAATTATTTCATGAAATTCATGAAATAATTAAGGAAAAAAGGGCTTCCCTATATTGTTGTGTCCGGCCAGGTACAAATAGGCAGCTGGTGGTTGGGGGCAGCCCGTTCCTGCCTGCTGTACCTGGCTGGACACAAATATAGTGCGAAGCCCCATGTCAATTTTTTTTAAAATTATTTCATGAAACTAGATGGTGGCCCGATTCTAACGCATCGGGTATTCTAGAATATGTATGCGGCAGACCCGGCGCAATCAGCAGAGCGGTGTTTAAATTTGGCGCCAAAATCGCTGACTGGTCGCGGCCAGCAACCGCGACCAATCAGCAAAGCGGTGTTGAAATTTGGCGACTATATCACTGATTGGTCACGGCCGGCGGTCGCGACTAATCAGCAGAGCGGGGTTTAAATTTTGCGCCAATAATGCTGATAGGTTGTGGACGCGACCAATCAGCAAAGCGGTGTTTAAATTTGGCGCCAATAATGGTGATTGGTCACGACCTCGACCATTCAGCAGAGCGGTGTTTAAATTTGGCGGCAACAATGTTGATTAGTCGCGGCCGGCGGTCGCGACCAATCAGCAGAGCGGGGTTTAAATTTGGCGCCAATAATGCTGATTGGTCGCAATCGCCGGCCGCGACCAATCAGCAGAGCGGTGTTTAAATTTGGCGTCAAAATCGCTGATTGGTCGCGGAAGGCAACTGTGACCAATCAGCCGAGCAGAGTTTAAATTTGGCGCCAATACTACTGATTGGTCGCGGACGGCGACCGCGATCAATCAGCAGAGCGGTATTTAAATTTGGCGTCAATAATGCTGATTAGTCGCGGCCGGCATCCGCGACCAATTAGCAGAGCGGGGTTTAAATTTGGCGGCAATCTCGCTGATTGGTCGCGGCTGGAGTCCGCGACCAATCAGCAGAGCGTTGTTTAAATTTGGCGCCAATCTCACTGATTGGACGCGTCTGGCGTCCGCGACCAATCAGCAGAGCGTTGTTTAAATTTGGCGCCAAGCACGCTGATTGGTCGCGGCCGCTATTTAAATGTGGCGCCCAAATCGGTGATTGGTCGCGGGCAGCGTCCGCGACCAATCAGCAGAGCGGTGTTTAACTTTAGCGCCAAGATCACTGATTGGTCGCGTGCGGAGAGCGCGACCAATCAGCTAATCGTATTGGTGAGGACCGGGGAGCGCCGCTGCCTGGTCGGATACTTCCGTTGCGAGAAGCCGGGAGATGAGCGACTGCTCGCAGCAGAAGTATCCCGACCCGCAGCGCCGCTTCCCGGTCCTCCCTTGACACCCTAGCCGCTGATGTCCCCACAGTATCCGCATGGTGTTACAAAGATCCGAACATTTGTGTTAAAAATCGCTGATTGGTCGCTGGCGCTGCCCGCGACCAATCACCGATTTGGGCGCCAAATTTAAATATCGGCCGCAACCAATCACCAATCTTGGCTCCACATTTAAACACCGCTGTGCTGATTGGTCGACCAATCAGTACAGCGGTGTTTAAATGTGAAGCCAAGATGGGTGATTGGTCGCGGAGGATATTTAAATTTGGCGCCCAAATCGGTGATTGGTCGCGGCTGATATTTAAATTTGGCGCCCAAATCGGTGATTGGTCGCGGGCAGCGCCCGCGACCAATCAGCGATTTTTAACACAAATGTCCGGACCTTTGTAACACCATGCGGATACTGTGGGGACATCAGCGGCTAGGGTGTGAAGGGAGGACCGGGTAGCGGCGCTGCGGGTCGGGATACTTCTGCTGCGAGCGCCCGCTCATGTCCCGGGTTCTCGCAGCGGAAGTATCCGCACAGGCAGCGCCGCTGACATCCATGCGGCTAGGGTGTGAAGGGAGGACCGGGGAGCGGCGCTGACATCCAATTGGTCGCGGCCGCTATTTAAATGTGCCGCACAAATCGGTGATTGGTCGCCGTCTTGACCGCGACCAATCACTGATCTTGCCGCCAAAGTTAAACACTACTGTGCTGATTGGTCGCGGACGCTGCCCGCGACCAATCACAGATTTGTGCGCCAAATTTAAATATCGGCCGCGACCAATCACCGATCTTGGATCCACATTTAAACAACGCTGTGCTGATTGGTCGCGGCCGATATTTAAATGTGGCGCCCAAATCGGTGATTGGTCGCGGTCTTGGCGCGCGACCAATCACTGATCTTGCCGCCAAAGTTAAACACTACCGTGCTGATTGGTCGCGGACGCTGCCCGCGACCAATCACCGATTTGTGCTCCAAATTTAAATATCAGCCTCATGCACGTCACTGACAGCGTGTGAAAATTCTCCTGCACTCAGCGCTTCAGCGTGAGAATTCTCCCACGCTGTCAGTGACGTACATGAGGTGAGCTGAGTTCATTGGACATGACCTCACCTCATGCACGTCACTGACAGCGTGGGAAAATTCTCACGCTGAAGCGCTGAGTGCAGGAGAATTCTCCCACGCTGTCAGTGACGTGCATGAGATGCGCCGAGTTCATTGGACATGAACTCGGCTCATCTTTATGCCGTCACAGCGAGACACTGAGGAGCGCAAGCATGCCTGCGCTTCTCAGTGTCTGCGGGATGACAGGCTGGATGGCAGCGTTCTGCTGCGGTCCAGCCTTTCATCTCGATGTAGCAGAGCTGAAGCTGTCGTAGGATCCATGGGAAGGTAAGGATGAGGTTGCTTTATTATTTTTCTTTTATTGCAGGAGATCGTTGGCTTCAGCTGGAATGGGCGTGACGGTAAGTATGGTTTAATTTAGAACAATAAAGAATTGTGTCTTTATTTCAATTAAAGGACTTTATTCTGGGTGTTTGTGCTTTTTTGTAACTTTGACTACGGGGTTAGTAATGGGGGTGTCTTATAGACGCCTCTCCATTACTAACCTGGGCTTGATGTCAGCTGGCATTATAAGCTGACATCAACCCCAGCCCTATTACCCCCTGCCACCGCTACAGGGCAGTGGGAAGAGCGAGGCTAAGTGCCAGAATTGGCGCATCCTATGGATGCGCCATTTCTGGGGCGGCTGACGGCTGGTGTTTCTAGCCTGGGAGGGGGCCAATATTCATGGTACCCTTCCTGGGCTATTAATATCAGCCCCCAGCTGTCTGCCTAGCCTTTGCTAGCTATTAAAATAGGGGGGACCCCACGTCATTTTTTTAATAGCTAGTAAAGGCTAGGTATTCAGCTGGGGGCTGATATTAGTAGCCTGGGAAGCTCCGTGGGTATTACCCCCTTCCCAGGCTTCAAACATCTGCCCCAGCCGTCTGCTTAACCTCCGCTAGAGCCTAAAATTACGGGGAACCCCACGCCAATTTTTTTTTAAATAAATCCTTTATTTTAACACTAAATGACAAGTACAGTAATCAACACTGTCACTGTACTTCTTATATATGTGACTGACATGTTTCTATCTATCTAATCTATGTGTGATGCTCTATTCTTTCTGTTCTAAATTGTCGGGTACCGCTGCTGAATTGCCGGCCGGCTTTCTTAAAGAGACGGTGCATGAAAACACTATTATTTTTTTTAATAAATCCTTTACACTAAATGACAAGTACAGTAAGCAACACTGTCACTGTACTTCATATATATGTGACTCACACGTTTCTATCTATCTAATCTATGTGTGATTCTCTATTCCTTCTATTCTAAATTATCGGGTACAGATACTGAATTGCCGGCCGGCTTTTTTAAAGAGACAGTGCATGAAAACACTATTATTTTTTTTAATAAATCCTTTACACTAAATGACAAGTACAGTAAGCAACACTGTCACTGTACTTCATATATATGTGACTGACATGTTTCTATCTATCTAATCTATGTGTGATTCTCTATTCTTTCTATTCTAAATTGTCGGGTACTGAATTGCCGGCCGGCTTTTTTAAAGAGATGGTGCATGAAAACACTATTATTTTTTTAAATAAATCCTTTACACTAAATGACAAGTACAGTAAGCAACACTGTCACTGTACTTATTATATATGTGATTGGCATGTTTCTATCTATCTATGTGTGAAGCTCTATTCTTTCTGTTATAAATTGTCGGGTACCGCTGCTGAATTGCCGGCCGGCTTTTTTAAAGAGACGGTGCACGAAAACACTATTATTTTTTTAAATAAATCCTTTACACTAAATGACAAGTACAGTAAGCAACACTGTCACTGTGCTTCTTATATGTGTGACTGACATGTTTCTATCTATCTAATCTATGTGTGATGCTCTATTCCTTCTTGTCTAAATTGTCGGGTACCGGTGTATGCCGCTGCTGAATTGCCGGCCGGCTTTTTTAAAGAGAGCGTCTTCTGAGCAGTTTGTCAGCTTTTGGACACCTTTGAAGGTGTTTTCTATGTGTTTCTATGTGTTTTTGTTTGCCTGCCATTGGTTTTAACAGTGTTCATCGGTGTTCTAAGGCAGAGGTCCCCAACCGCCGGTCCGCGGACCAGGACCGGGCCATTGGGGTTTTTCAGCCGGTCCGCGGGGAGAGGGGGCCCCTCCAGCCTCCAGCAGGGCCGCCATCAGGGCATGACTGCCCTGACTCCAGTATGGGGCCCGGCCGGTAGGAGCCCCCTCGGAGCCCCCCTCTTGTGCGTCTCTCTCCTCATGGGGCCCCCGGCCGCATGCTAAGCGCCGGGTCCGGGACATCTTAGCGCTGCGCTGCTGCGGCAGCACCTTCATGATTCCCCTGACTTCCGGTCATGTGACGGCGCCGTCACATGGCCGGAAGTCAGGAGAACCTGGTGTCAGCGATTTGGACGAGCGCCAGGATTCTGCAGGGATCGCATGGGGGTAAGTCTAACAAGTTTTATTTTTTTTTAAATACAATTAACTAGGAGTGGGGGGAATGGGAGATGCACATGGGGGGAGGGGAGAGATGAGAGATGCACATGGGGGAGGGGAGAGATGAGAGATCCACATGGGGGGGAGGGGAGAGATGAGAGATGCACATGGGGGAGGGGAGAGATGAGAGATCCACATGGGGGGAGGGGAGAGATGAGAGATGCACATGGGGGGAGGGGAGAGATGAGAGATGCACATGGGGGGAGGGGAGAGATGAGAGATGCACATGGGAGGGAGGGGAGAGATGAGAGATGCACGGGGGGGTGAAAGATGCACGGGGGGGATGAGAGATGCACGGGGGATGGATGAGAGATGCACGGGGGGGTGAGAGATGCACGGGGGGGATGAGAGATGCACGGGGGGTGGATGAGAGATGCACGGGGGGGTGAGAGATGCACGGGGGGGATGAGAGATGCACGGAGGGGATGAGAGATGCACGGGGGGTGGATGAGAGATGCACGGAGGGGGATGAGAGATGCACGGAGGGGGATGAGAGATGCACGGGGGTGAGCTGCACATGGGGGGGTGAGAGATGCACATGGGGGGGTTATGTTTACATAACTTTGTTGCCTTATGAAGGGCGGGGGGGGCCCCCAAAAATTTCTTGCACAGGGGCCCACTACAGTCTGTGTCCGCCCCTGGGATGAAGTAAATGCAGCTGAACAGCAGCTGTCAGGACAGCTGCCCTGTCCTGCTGCAGGGTGTGATGGGGCCTCAGTGATGCGGCTCCTGGCACAGCACATTATGTGGGGCTCCTGGCATAGCTCCTGGCGGGGACCTGGTCTACACTATATGATAAGTATGCACTAAACTCCAAATCCCTCCATTACCCCGCCCCCATATGACCAAAGCCCCGCCCACCCCACCCCCTCCTTGCTGGGCCATGGAAAAATGATCTTGCTTCAAGCCGGTCCCTGGTGCAAAAAAGGTTGGGGACCACTGTTCTAAGGTGTTCGACGAACAGTTTGACGAACAGTTCCTCGAACATCCCGGTGTTCGACGAACCGAACCCGAACACTATGGGGGTGGCTCAACACTAATAATAACATCTTAGGTCCTGATGTTCCTAGGGAAACCACTAATATTAGTATAATTTACAGTATGGGGTAAATTATTACATGAATGTAAGCATCAGATCCATTTAGTAGCCCTTGGAAATTGAAGACCAACTCTGAGACCAGCACAGTTGTAATATGTGATATGTCTGTTTACATGTATTTTTCTGTATGTCTTCAAATATGTTTATGTCTGTATATGTCTTTGTATATGTCTGTATATGTTTGTGTGCGCACATTTCTGCAACCCGTATATGTGCAAGTCTGCATGTGTATATGTCGCGCCCGCTGGGCCGTGGGGATGTATATGGCTGGGAGCAGAGCTCGTACAGAGCCCCTGCTCCTGTCACTTTTCCACACTCTTCTCTCTTCCCTTTTCCCTTGAACCAAAATGGTTCCTTACTTTTATATACTCCTGCTCAGTGCGCCCAGGATCTACGTCCTCCACCCATCCACTATCTAGTTCCCCCTCTCTAGGTGGTTCCTCCCCACTCCAGCCAGGGATCAGGGACAGTTATGCTTCCCCACAGGAGCATTGTCGCCCTGTCCCTCGGAAATGTGGTGTAGTGGATGCAGTATTAGGGTCCTGAGCCATACTCCTTGCTTACCTGAGAGTGAGATACCACACCTCTGGGTGAGATGCAATACCTCTGTGGCGACCGAACCCTCAGGGGCGCCACACACCACCCTGGTAAAACACAGCACGTCCGCGGGCTGGAACAGAGTGAAAGACAGGGTAAATTAGGACATGCGAAACTTTTAGGATGCATCCACATATAAGATTGTAAACAACACATCTTCCCTTTATGGGAGGCTCTTTTTCTTTTAACGTTACTAGTTATCAAAACATTATAAATGCACTTTTAATAACATTTTTCTTTCACACATAAGGCATTCTGGAACTCTTTTTCTCTGATATCTGATAAAACACTTTCTGCATATAAAACTTTTCATATAAAACATTTCTTCACATATATTAAACATTATCAACATTTCTTTTGCGTATAAAACACTTCCGTCATAGACATTCTTTATATCAACACATTTGTCATATCAAAAACAATTTTCACATAAACTTTTCAAGTAAACTTTTGGTCAACCGGTCACAGTGATGTCTGCAACCAGGTGTCCATTTTGTAACAAGGTGCAAACTTGCAAACAGGAACATGCGGAACCCGTCCCAAACCCTCAACGGAGGCCCTCGGGTGGCAGCAGGGCTTAGATGATCCAGATGCTGTACCTCGTCTTCGGCCACCTCCAACGGGTTTTTGTTCTGAGGTGCTCGTTGTAGTTCTTATAAAACCAATAAGGGGCACCTGAAGAGGTGCAACTATTTACAAGACGTGGCTGCTCCCAGTCCTCAACCGGTTAGTCTCTGGACCCGTTCCGGGTAACTAAGTGCACACAAGAAAACATTAACTTTTTGCAGTGTCCCTGCATACCCTAACGGGTAACTTGTTTACATTTTAGGTGCTCAGTTCCTCTTACAGTACTTAATAAGGGTGCTCCCTGCGGGGAGGCTCTGATGCATCACTGGCTGACCCAGCCGGGTCTTCAGCACTGTTGGACTCTGGCTCCACCCGGTGGACATTGAGGGCATACCAGCCCCTGACTCCTCGGTGCCTCGTGTAGGACACGGTGTCCCCGGGATACAGGTCTCAATCTGGGTGTCCCTCTGGCAGGCGGGACTCCACATCCCTCCTGTTTACAAAGAGGTCTGTGTCCGATGGCGGGTCCCAGACGAAACCCCATCCTGCGTCAAAGTCGAACTTCACCACGGTCCCAGTAATTCTGGGACCATGAGCCGCTCGCTTGTCATGGTGGGTCCGGGCCTTCTCTTCCAGATTGCTGGCCTCAAGTCGCGCCCATCGCTCACGCCGTTGCTTCCGCTCCTTCTCAAACTTGAGCAGCTCTTCGTGGCAGAAATCCTTGCGGCATGCTGCAGCTGCCCTGGTCTCCTGGGAAAACCCCATTAGATCTTCCCCTGAGTGCTCCCACTCAAATTGGGCCTCCTCCTCCGGTACATGGGAAGCGGCGGCGGGCTGCGGAGCGGACGGGAGTGAAGGCCGCTGGTCTCCACCTCCGCGGACCAGTCCCAGGGGGAGCGCCCACACACCTGTTCGGGCGTCGGAGGGGGCGGCTCCTGCAACTGGCCGAGGAGTGGGCCGGCGTCGCTGGTGGATGGAGCTGGTTCCAGGGTCTGGAGGGCATTTGGAGCTTGCGCGTCCTGGTACGCGCATCGTGGGCACGTGGCGGTCTCGCCCTGGTTTAAAGGGCCTGGCTCTGGCGTCGGGAGTGGAGCTGCTTCGGTGACACCTGGGATCTACGATTCCACCAGGGGGCCCAGGGGCAGGTCGACGCTTACAGCGTCCGGCACAGGAGAGCTTCTCCTACCTGCTCCTGCGGCCGCTCCTGCGTCAGACGCGGTCTCCTGATCCCGATTCTGGTCCTTGGAGGCTGGGGCGCTGCCGGTGCTGGGCAGCGTCGCTGGCTGCCGGGCCGCCATTCTCAGCTCCATCTCCTTCTTCCAGTCTGCAATGGCATCTCGCTGTGCCCTGGCCATCCTCCGGCCCAGATTTTCCATGCCGGCGTTGGAGGAAATCGGTATCCTCCCGGGGAAGTATGGCCACTAGCTCCTCCAGGGTATAAGGTGCGTCGACCGGCAGCATGGCGCTGGCAGAGTCTCCGGAGCTGCCACGGTCCATCTCCTTTCCAGGGAGCGGCCTGCCTGGACTGGTCCAGACCACACCTTGTCTCTCAGTTTTCTTGCCTCCCCTCCCCTTTCGGGGGCGGTTCCAGGGCAGTCTGCTGTCGGTCACCTCCAAGGGCAGCCCCCCCACGTCGATGGACACATCCACATACATGATCACTGCTGGTGGGGGAGGGCTTCGCTTTTGGCGCCATTCTGGGACCTGGCCCACGATGGGAGGTGACCTTTGGTTGTTGTTTGCCTGACACATAATGGCGTCCGTTCTTCAGGGGTGGACGCCACATTCAATAGAAAACACAGTCTCTTAGGCACACAATACCCGATGGTAACGGTTGAGTTACGTATCCTGCCGACTACGCCAAAGTTGACGCGCCCCCTGGGCCGTGGGGATATCCGGAACCGGGCCTGTATATGGCTGGGAGTTGTAGTCACCGTGGCGGCGACCCGGTCCGTGACCCAGGGCGGTCAAACCAGTGGCAGTCTATGTGAATTTGATTTAAATGTCCGACTACGCCACCTGTGGATTGCGGTTATTGGTAACCGCCACTGCGGAGCAGTCCACTGAAGCTGGTGATATGCGCAGCAAGTGTAGTATAACTCTCCACAGGATGAGTGTAGCTTCAGGGCAGCGCAGGTGAATGATGGTGGTGATTGTGCGGGGCGTCCCAGTGCAGTGAGTGCTGGTGCGGTAAGAAACACGGAGACTAGATGATGCAGTCCCAGGGTGTTTACTCACGGTTATTAGTTTCCAAGTTACACTGCAGATCATAATTTCCCACATCGTGCTGTGCTTACTCAGTGAGGGGCTCAGTCCACCCTCAGGTATCTCCAGAGCACTTTTCAGGACCCCGTTCTGTGTACCTTTCTCTGGCCTCTCTACTTGTACCTCACACCTAGCGGCACCTCTGTCCAGTGTCCTCGGGCCTTGGCGGGCGACGTGTGTTCCGTCCCCTGGCCCTATGTGACTACCTTCCTGATGGCTGGTGTGGGCGGACTGCTTTACTTAAAGTGCTGCAGCCTCCGGTTCCCAGTTGAGCCCTGTAGTCTCTGCTGGCTGAGGGATCCGGTTCCCTTTCTTCTGGCCTGACCCCCCTACCTCCTGGCAGCGGCGGGCGTACGGGTGGCAGCTGCACGGCCCGTACCCCTGTGGTCCCTTCTGTTCCTTTCCTGGAGCCTTCCTGCTCCCTCTTACCTCCTTCAGGCTCAGGCCTCTTTACTAGGCCTAAAAACCAAGCAATGTGAACTGAGGTCTAAGATGGTAGACATGCAAGAAATAGGAGCATGTTCACACTAGCAAAAAGAAACAAAACCTACAAAAGACAAAAATATATCTCATACCCTACCATCATTATATATAAATGTAAAGCAAAGTTGCATAATAAATATAGGGTACTTAGTGAACTATTTTTGATCAAAAAAAGTATACAAGCCGTCCCACCAGCGGCAAGGTGACCCTAAATTGGGACGGTACCTATACTGCCTATATTAAAAACTTTACTGTATATCAAAGTTGAAGTAATGCATATAAAAGGGTAGACAAATAGGACCGGGTCCCAACTCCAGACCACCCAGGCCCGTGGTAAGCTACATATATACCAGTCAGCTCAACAAAGGGGATGCCACACCCTTAAATTGCACAGAATGCAAACAAGACAAAAAACCAAGCAATGTGAACTGAGGTCTAAGATGGTAGACATGCAAGAAATAGGAGCATGTTCACACTAGCAAAAAGAAACAAAACCTACAAAAGACAAAAGACAAAAATATATCTCATACCCTACCATCATTATATATAAATGTAAAGCAAAGTTGCATAATAAATATAGGGTACTTAGTGAACTATTTTTGATCAAAAAAACTATACAAGCCGTCCTACCAGCGGCAAGGTGACCCTAAATTGGGACGGTACCTATACTGCCTATATTAAAAACCTTACTGTATATCAAAGTTGAAGTAATGCATATAAAAGGGTAGACAAATAGGACCGGGTCCCAACTCCAGACCACCCAGGCCCGTGGTAAGCTACATATATACCAGTCAGCTCAACAAAGGGGATGCCACACCCTTTACTAGGCCTGCCTGTGGAGCAGAGCTCGTACTGAGCCCCTGCTCCGGTCACTTCTCCACACTCTTCTCTCTTCCCTTCTCCCTTGAACGAAAATGGTTCCTTACTTTTATATGCTCCTGCTCAGTGCGCCCAGGATCTACATCCTCCACCCATCCACTACCTAGTTCCCCCTCTCTAGGTGGTTCCTCCCCACTCCAGCTAGGGCTCAGGGACAGTTGTGCTTCCCCACAGGAGCATTGTCGCCCTGTCCCCCGGAAATGTGGTGTAGTGGATGCAGTATTAGGGTCCTGAGCCATACTCCTTCCTTACTTGAGAATGAGATACCACACCTCTGGGTGCGACCGAACCCTCAGGGGCGCCACATATACGTGACTCCGTGTGCGTATATGCGTGACTGCATGTGCATGACCGTGTGTGTATGACCATGTGTGTGCATGCCTGCTGGTGTCTGACTGTGTGCATGACCGCGTGTGACTGCGTGTGTGTGACTGCTTGTGTAAAAGGCTGCATGTGTGTACAAGACTATGTGTGTGCGTGACTGAGTGTTGACTGCATGTTTGTGTATTTGCATGACTGCATGCGTATGTGCGTGACTGCGTATGTGTGTGTATGTGCGTGACTGCATGTGTGTGTATGTGCATGACTGCGCGTGTGTGTATGTGTGTGACTGCATGTGTGTTTGTGCATGACTGCCTGTGTTTGTGAGTGAGTGTATGTGTCTACATGTGCGTGTGGACCAGTGTACAAAAAACAGATGTATATCTGAGGATTAGTAATAACTAGCTAACAAATTTATCAATTTAAAAATTAAAAATGTATTCAATTAAGATTAATAGCAAAGAACTATGCAAGGGCTCATACTGTATCTAGGAGGCTATGCGGGGTCTCATACTGTGTCTTGGGAGCTATGCACGGGGCTCATACTGTATCTAGGGAGCTATGCGAGGGTTCATACTGTATCTACTGTATCTAGGGAGCTATGCGAGGGTTCATACTGTATCTACTGTATCTAGGGAGCTCTGCGAGTGTTCATACTGTATCTATGGAGCTATGCGGGGGCTCATACTGTATCTACTGTATCTAGGGAGCTATGCGAGGGGTCATACTGTATCTACTGTATCTAGGGAGCTATGCGAGGGTTCATACTGTATCTAGAGAGCTATATGGGGGCTCATACTGTATCTAGGGAGCTATGCACAGGCTCATACTGTATATGAGAGGCTATATGGAGGCTCATACTGTATCTAAGGCGCTATCTGGGGGCTCACACTGTATATAAGGAGCTATGTGGGGCTCTTACTGTATGTAGGGGGCTATGTGGTGGATCATACTGTATGTAGGGGGTGATGTGGGAGGGCTCATACTGTATATAGGGGGATGTCAGCATACTTAATTGTGCTCAATATTAAGTTATTATTATTTATTATTATTAAATATTATATAAAAAATAATTAATATGTTAATATTAACATTGAGCAGAATTAATTTCAGCCTATTGGTTTGGTCTCCACAACAATCATGGTCTCTCATGTGGCCCCTTGGGAAAATTAATCTCCCACCCCTGCTCTATTTTATATAGTGCCATTTTATGTACGGTGCTGTACATAAGGGTAAACTTTGCGCTGCACGCTGTGTGCACCGCTGTCTTTGTCCATCTACAGATGTGTACAAGCGCACCTATGTGTTACTTTTCTTGGTCATGCCCCTCAGCACTCTCTTAAAGGAGTTATTTGAAGAGCCACACGTGAATGGCGCAGCAGTGCGCATGATCAACCACAGCTCCATTTATCTTTTCAAAGGTCCGTTTCTCGGGATCATGGTGGTCCCAGTGGTTAGGTCCGCAGTGATCAGAAAGTCATCCCCTATCCATAAGAAAGGGGATAACTTCCAAACTTGGGATAACCCATTTAAACAGGATTTCAAAATGTATTTTTATTTGCCCATAGGAATGTAGAAAATTATAAACCAATAATGACTCTACCTAACTGTAATACAGTCTCTCCAACAATAGGACAGAGGAAATGGCACTGTGCAGTCTATATGTATACAGAATAATACAAATACTGAAAATTACACTCCGTATACAGGACAGGAGAAGTGGTACTGTGCAGTCTATATACAGTATATACACAGAATAATACAGATACTGAGAATTAAAACCAGTATACAAGACGGGAGAAGTAGTACTGTGCAGTGTATATATACAGATTAATACAGATACTGGGAATATTGCAGTCAATTTATATACACAGAATAATACAGATACTGAGATTTACATCAGTATACAGGGCAGGAGAAGTGGTACTGTGCAGTGTATATATACAGAATAATAAAGATACTGAGAATTACACCCAGTATAGAGGGCAGGAGAAGTGGTACTGTGCAGAGTATATATAGAGAATAATAAAGATACTGAGAATTACACCCAGTATAAAGGGCAGGAGATGTGGTACTGTGCAGTGTATATATGTAGCACCCTGAGGACTCGGCTGCTACAGGGGTATTGCACCTCACTCCAGAGGTGTGGTATTCCACTCCCGGGTAAGGATGGAGTGTGGGACTGAGCTCAGTAGGCTGCATGCACTACATACATCCCATTTCCGGGGGACAGAACTACGGTACTCCCACCAAGTATATGTGCAGGTACGACAGCGTCTGTCCCTGGCTGGAGTGGGAGGGGGGTGGAACATCCCAGTAGTGTAGGGGCAGATAGGGGGAGTACTCTGGGTAAAGCTAGGAGCTCATTGGGTGCTAGTCACCTGGGCTCACACATAGAGGGAGTATATATGGTGGGCACCATCTTAGGACAGGGTCTTTTGAGCAGGGGAGCTCAGCCAGGAGGGCTGACTGGGAGCTGTGGCTCCAGTTGGGCCCAGCTCCAGAGCCAAGCCTGCAGAGGAGAGAGGAGAAAGAAAGGCCCAGAGTGGAAGACCAGAGGGAACCCTAAGAACCCAGAATCAGACCAAAAAGGGTGAAGGGTTGGCGGACACGGGTACCGGAACCCGAACTGGTGGAGGCCACTTATCCTCAGCCAGGAACTGGAGGTCGTGGTCAAGATTTGCCACGACCCTCACCAAATCCACCAGAAAGGCACACCAAGCATAGGGTCAGGGAACCCAGAGGAGGTTTGACCACTAAGAGACCCGAGGGAGCCGGCCAAAGGTGGATCCCTGGTGGGAATGGCCAGAGACAGAGAGGGAGAAGGGAGCTCAGGACCACGCTCCAGAACTGCCTGGGGGTTAGCCGAGTCCAGGACCTGGTGGACGCAGCACGGCTCGGGTGGTCACTCAAGGCCAGAGTGACTGAGAGAACACTTGTGAGTAAAACCCCTGAAACTGCATCTCCTGACTCTGACTCTTCTTACTGCACCGTCACAACCCCTATCATCTTCATCTGCTGCCCTGAGGCCATACCCCTCCAGTTGGGGGTTATCACATCATCGCTGCACCCATACCACCGGCCTCAGCGGACTGTTCTGCAGCGGCGGCTTCAAAGCCGCACTCAACGGGTGGCGTAGTCGACACATATTCTAACATCTACTGCCATAGACTGCCGCTTAGTTTGACACCCTGGGCACGGACCGGGTCACCGCCACAAGGACTACTACCCCTATCCAGATCTGGCTCCGGGTAATCCCTTGAACATGGCCCAGGGGGCGCGTCATATATACAGAATAATAAAGATACTGAGAATTAGGCCACGGCCTCACTATCAGTATTTGGTCAGTATTCGGTCAGTATTATTTCCGCAGTATCTGTATTATTCTGTATATACAGTATACACTGCACAGTACCACTTCTCCTGTCTGTATGCTGGTTGTAATTTTCAGCATCTGTATTATTCTGTATATATACAGTACACTGCAAAGTACCATTTCTCATGTCCTATATATACTGTGTGTAAGGCCACGGCCCCACTGTCAGTATTTGGTCAGTATTTTTTCTTAGGAGTGGGAGCCAAAACCAGGTGAGGAACAATCAGAGAAAAGGTGTAATAGAAACAAGTCACCAATTCTGGCTTTATCATCCACTCCTGGTTTTGTCTCCAACTCCTGAGAAAAAATACTGACCGAATACTGACCAAATACTGATAGTGGGGCCGTGGCCATAGGGAGAATTATACACAGCATACATAGCTCCAAAATATATGCTACAAACATCTAAAATATATATATACCCACACAAACACTGGGACCATTGTATATACATGTAGTAAATATTATAGTATATATATTATAGTATGAACTATGGAGCTGTGTATATAGTTATTTAGTGTGGTGCTGTGCCTGAGTACATAACTTTTAGTGGGAAGTCCACACCATATACAGAGCTCCACATTATATACTGTGTTATAAAACATGGTATGGAGCTGTGTGTATACTATATAGTGTAGAGATGTGCCTTTTAAATAAAATGTGCAGCCCACACTATATGCTATACACACATATTATATTCACATCACATCTACACTATATATTACACACAGCACCTCACTACATGCTATATACACAGGTCCACACTATATACAGTACTTAATTATGCTGTTTACATCAGATAGTATAATCTGGGGCCGAAGCATATACATTACATAGGATACAATGGGGCCGATGTATATACTTCTGAGGGGATGTGCTGGGGGCGATCTATATACATCACATAGGATACGCTGGGGCCGATGTATATACATCAGATGGGATACGCTGGGAACGATGTATATACATCACATGGGATACACTGGGGCTGAGGTATATACGGATTATAATGAGGGAAATTTGGGCTACCGCCCGGGGTCCGAGGCTTCAGGGGGACCCATGGCCAGATTGCCCTCATGATAATGTTTTGTGCGGATGCAGGGGCAGGTTTGGCAGGGGGACCGCACTGTACCTTTTAGACGCCGGCCACATCACAAGGAGGCAGACACGCACCCTGCACGCTGTGTGCTGCGTCTCCAGGACTGACATCACACAGCGGCGCCTGGAGCTTCTTTATCCTGCGGGAGAGGAGCTGGTGGATCAGGTCAGTGAATGGCAGTAAATATGAGGTCTGGAGAGAATGTCTGTAGTGAGGAGGGGGCTGCAGGACGCTGCTCCCCTCCTGATGAGTTTGCATAAGATTCCATAGTGTCAGTTCAGCGGCCGCTCTGATAGGGCTCTGTATAAGTTATTGCAGGACTTTCACCTTTGCTGCAGATCAGGTCACTCTGGGTCATCGGCTCCAGCATCACCAGATCTGCAGGAAAATTCAGAGCCCTGTAATAAATCCCACTGAGCCCCAGCAGAGCGACCACAGACATTGCATAGAGGATCCTGCACTGACTGATCAACCCTGAACCTGCAGGACATCACATACTGTACTGATCCATATATGATATGTGAGGTCCTGTAGGCAGGTGTGATCAGTACAGTGTATATCCCTGTACAAAATGTCACATCCAGTAAACAGATTAGTGTATGGTATACTGTGGTACAGACATCAGATGGGATATAACAATGTGTATAGTATAACATCTAATGTCTGTATCACGGTATATTATACTAGCTATTGAACCCGTTCTACACCCGGGTCACAAGCATTTTTAGTGATACATTTCTGCCGCCATTTTTTTTAAGACACTGTGTCTGCGAATTCTCATAAACAGTATCTTCAATAAAATGGCACTGGATAGCGTGGTAAACGCATGCACTGACTCCGGCTCCACTTCATTGAAGCAATGTGCTACAAAATTAAAGGGATCCTTTCATCCGAAATAACGCTATTAACCTGCGTTCAGGTAAACAGCGTTATTATACTGCCCAGTAGCTGAATGCAGTGGGGAGAAAATGATTTTTATTCTCCTCGCCAGCATTCGGTTTCAGTCATGAGGGCAGTGCCGGTTCGGTCACCACTCTGAGTATACAGAGCGTCCTCTCCATCCGAGCCCCCGGCCCTGACTGACACTGACTCTACATTGAGACCGGCTGTCAGTCAGGGCTAGGATTACAGCAGTTGCTCTGTTTACTCAAAGTAATGACTGAACCGGCACCGGGCCAGACCCCATTACTAAAACCAAATGCTCCCCCATCCTGGTATATGCTCCCTCCCCATCCTGGTATATGCTCCCTCCCCATCCTGATCCCCCATCCTGGTATATGCTCCTCCATCTTGTCTGCTCTGATGTTCTTCCATCCATACAAAAAAAAAACAACACTCCTACTCGCCTTTTCCCCTCTCCCTTGCAGCGCATCCTCGAACACCGGCAAGGCTGGAGGAGTGTGGCACCGGAGTTCGCACCAGCGCATGCATGAACCACAACGCCACACTCCTCCAACCTCGCCGGACATCAAGGTATGTGTCCTAATGGCGCCGAAGATGGCAGTATGAAATCAGCGTTTACGCACCCCGTGATCTCCGGCATCACAATCCTTTATCCTCGTCCTCCTCCCTGTCACCTGTAACATCTGATGTGTTCTTCTGTCTCCGGCCAGACTGTGCAGGCGGACAGACGGACACATCCCTGATTATATTATAGATAGTCATGTATTCTCATATAGACTCCACAGGGCCGTACCTAGGGGAAGAGGAGGGGCATGTGACCTGGGTTCAGCCGTCAGGGGGGTGCCTTCGGGCCACCTCATGCGGTGGTCAGAGGTGTCTCCCGCTGCAATTTGCCGCCCCCAGAGTGGGAGTCGACCATTCTCTGAGCTTGCTGTGGAACCGACAGTCGATCAGAGAAGGGAGCTATGCGGGGCTCATACTGTATATAGGGAGCTATGTGCGGGCTCATACTTTATATCGAGGCGCTATGCAGGGGCTCATACTGTATCTAGGGAACTATGCGGGCGCTCATACTGTATCTAGGGAGCTATGCGGGGGCTCATACTGTGTATAGAGGGATGTCAGCATACTTAATTCTGCTCAATATTAAGTCATACAATTAATATAATTTTTTTTTATTATTTTGCTAATATTAATATGGAGCAGAATTAATTTCAGCCTATTGGATCGGCGTCCATAACAGTCACGATCTCTCATGTGGCCCCTCGGGAAAATTAATCTCCCACCCTGCTCTACTATGTATAGTGCTATGTTATGGAATTTTTTTCCCTCATTCTCTGTCTATAGATGTGATCAGAACATCTGTGTGTTGATCACATGACCAATCACATGACCTATCAAAGGGGATCATGTGACATGTCACGTGATACATCCGGTACCTGGGGGGGGGCCACACCTTTTAAACTGCCCCGGGCCCTGGCTACTCTTAATCCACCCCTGTGTATGTACATCATATAGGATACGCTGGGGCTGATGTACAAACATCATATAGGATACACTAGGGCTGATGTATATATAGTACATCTTAAAGGATATACAGGTGCTAATGTACAGTATCTACATCATATAGGATACACTAGGGTTGATGTATATACATCATATAGGATATACTAGGGCTGATGTATATACATCATATAGGATACGCTGGGGCTGATGTACAAACATCATATAGGATACACTAGGGCTGATGTATATATAGTACATCTTAAAGGATATACGGGTGCTAATGTACAGTATCTACATCATATAGGATACACTAGGGTTGATGTATATACATCATATAGGATATACTAGGGCTGATGTATATACATCATATAGGATACGCTGGGGCTGATGTACAAACATCATATAGGATACACTAGGGCTGATGTATATATAGTACATCTTAAAAGATATACGGGTGCTAATGTACAGTATGTACATCATATAGGATACACTAGGGTTGATGTATATACATCATATAGGATATACTAGGGCTGATGTATATACATCATATAGGATACACTGGGGCTGATGTATATACATCATATAGGATATACTGGAGCTAATGTACAGTATATACATCATATAGGATACACAGGGGCTGATGTATATACATCATATAGGATACACTAGGGCTGATGTATATATAGTACATCTTAAAGGATATACGGCTGCTAATGTACAGTATATACATCGTATAGGATACACAAGGGCTGATGTATATACATCATATAGGATACACTAGGGCTGATGTATATACATCATATAGGATACACTAGGGCTGATGTATATACATCATATAGGATACACTGGGGCTGATGTATATACATCATATAGGATACACTGGTGCTAATGTACAGTATATACATCATATAGGATACACTAGGGCTGATGTATATACATCATATAGGATACACTGGTGCTAATGTACAGTATATACATCATATAGGATATACTGGGGCTGATGTATATACATCATATAGGATACACTGGTGCTAATGTACAGTATATACATCATATAGGATATACTGGGGCTGATGTATATACATCATATAGGATACACTGGTGCTAATGTACAGTATATACATCATATAGGATACGCTGGGGCTGATGTACAAACATCATATAGGATACACTAGGGCTGATGTATATATAGTACATCTTAAAGGATATACGGGTGCTAATGTACAGTATCTACATCATATAGGATACACTAGGGCTGATGTATATACATCATATAGGATATACTAGGGCTGATGTATATACATCATATAGGATACACTAGGGCTGATGTATATACATCATATAGGATATACTGGTGCTGATGTACAGTATATACATAATATAGGATACACTAGGGCTGATGTAGAGTATATACATCATATACAGTAGGATACACTAGGGCTGATGTAGAGTATAAACATCATATACAGTAGGATACACTAGGGCTGATGTACATACATTACATGGCCTCAGCTTGTTAACTCACCCATAGCCTGGAGATGAATCAGTGTAGCATGCAGCCCTCCCAGAGCTTGAAGATGAGCCTGCAGGAAAGTAAGGAGCCGGCGCACAGAGAGTAGTAGCCCCTCCCACCAAGAACATCCTGATAACACTATCTGGCACTAGGCCTGGCAGAGTACGCCACTGCAGTGTGCTGAACGCATGGGCGCGCATGGGCCTGATGGGGCAGATGTCCTGTGCGGGCTTGTAGTAGTGGCATGGTTCTAGAGGTCAATATATCTTTGAACATAAGTATGAGATATACAACCAATACCATTTTAATGGCAACTCTCGTATAAAGATGACTAGCCCAGGGGATGGGGATGACTTGGTACCCGGGCCTTTGCCTGGCCTTGGGGATGTCGTGGTGCTCGGCTCCCGGGCCAGTACCCGGAGGTCAGCTTTAAAAGGGGATGGTTTGTTAATTTTATGAAAGTTTGTGACGCCACCTGTGGTTCCTGGTGAGAAACACCAGCGCTGCAGCAGTCCACTGAGGCCGGTGATAAGGCAGCTCGATGATATAGCTCCCCACAGGTGGAGCTAGGCCTCAGGGCAGCGTACGGAGAGGGGGATGCAGGACAGGTGAGACCCAGCCGGGTCAGAGCAAGAACGGGGACGGACACGGTAGTCACTTCAGTACCTTTTACTGATGGAAATTCAGGCACATCCCAGAGCATTGTAGGGTGAAGGGTGCATATCAGGATCCTCCCCAATGAGCGGGTGTAGGGGCTCCTGTTTCTTGCCTCTGCGTAGTAAGTTTCTGACCTGCCTGAAGCTAGGCCTAACTTTATCTCTGTCCTGCACCAGCTAACGTTGTGGTAGGGCCTTCTTTTGGAGTCCACGCTCCCAGCTTACGGGGCCTATGTGTCTCCTGGCTCTGTTACGTATCAGCTCTCTGGTGAACCTGGGACCTGTAGTTCTCCAGGGATTCCGGTTATGCCTTACTGGGTCGAGGAGATCACGGTAAGCTCGGACCCGGTGTCCGGAATATGTTTCGGGGTGAGCTGGGTAAGCTCCTCTGCCCCCACTGCTACTCACTTTCCACTCGCCTTTGGCCACGCTAGGGCCCTCACTAGGCTACTCACACTAACGGCAGCTTGCCGCGCTTCACCGATCTTATGGCGCCGGCACACCTTAAGCTCTAACTGAGCTCCCTGAATCTAGCTAGCAGGAGCCTCGTGCTCCACTGCTGACTGACCTGTTTCTGTGTCTCACCCTGCAGGAACTCTCCACAGGAACTCAACTGCCTAGCTCCACCTTCCCTCTATATATCCCTAACGGGCTCCCTCTGCTGGTCTTAGGTGGAAGGTGGAGATGTGTGAATGTTTATGGGGGCCTCTTGTGGAGGAATCCGGTAATACACCCTTCTAGGATCTGTGGTACCAAGCGCAGATTTTTCTGTATTTTCATGACTATGAAAATTGTACATTCTCACTGAAAGCATCATAACTATGAATTAACACATGTGGAATTATATACCTAACAAGAAAGTGTGAAACAACTGAAAATATGTCTTATATTCTAGGTTCTTCAAAGTAGACACCTTTTGCTTTGATGACTGCTTTGCACACTCTTGGCATTCTCTTGATGAGCTTCAAGAGGTAGTCACCGGAAATGGTTTTCACTTCACAGGTGTGTCCTGTCAGGTTTAATAAGTGGGATTTCTTGCCTTATAAATGGGGTTGGGACCATCAGTTATGTTGTGCAGAAGTCAGGTGCATACACAGCTGATAGTCCTACTGAATAGACTGTTAGAATTTGTATTATGACAAGAAAAAAGGAGCTAAGTAAAGAAAAACGAGTGGCCATCATTACTTTAAGAAACGAAGGTCAGTCAGTGCGAAAAATTGGGAAAACTTTGAAAGTGTCCCCAAGTGCAGTTGCAAAAATCATCAAGCCCTACAAAGAAACTGGCTCACATGAGGACTGCCCCAGGAAAGGAAGACCAAGAGTCACCTCTGCTTCTGAGGATAAGTTTATCCGAGTCACCAGCCTCAGAAATCGCAGGTTAACAGCAGCTCAGATTAGAGACCAGGTCAATGCCACACAGAGCTCTAGCAGCAGACACATCTCTTCAACAACTGTTAAGAGGAGACTTTGTGCAGCAGGCCTTCATGGTAA
This sequence comes from Phyllobates terribilis, assembly GCF_046119375.1. Taxonomy (NCBI): domain Eukaryota; kingdom Metazoa; phylum Chordata; class Amphibia; order Anura; family Dendrobatidae; genus Phyllobates; species Phyllobates terribilis. The sequence continues at coordinate 259,865,026 of NW_027362765.1, read as the reverse complement.
AATAGCTGCTAGGAAACCACTGCTAAGGACAGGCAACAAGCAGAAGAGACTTGTTTGGGCTAAAGAACACAAGGAATGGACATTAGAACAGTGGAAATCTGTGCTTTGGTCTTATGAGTCCAAATTTGAGATCTTTGGTTCCAACCACCGTGTCTTTGTGCGACGCAGAAAAGGTGAACGGATGGACTCTACATGCCTGGTTCCCACCGTGAAGCATGGAGGACGAGGTGTGATGGTGTGGGGGAGCTTTGCGGGTGACACTGTTGGAGATTTATTCAAAATTGAAGGCATACTGAACCAGCATGGCTACCACAGCATCCTGCAGCGGCATGCTATTTCTTCCGGTTTGCGTTTAGTTGGACCATCATTTATTTTTCATCAGTACAATGACCCCAAACACACCTCCAGGCTGTGTAAAGGCTATTTGACCAAGAAGGAGAGTGATGGGGTGCTACACCAGATGACCTGGCCTCCACAGTCACCAGACCTGAACCCAATCGAGATGGTTTGGGGTGAGCTGGACCGCAGAGTGAAGGCAAAATGGCTGGCCAACAAGGGCTAAGCATCTCTGGGAACTCCTTCAAGATTGTTGGAAGACCATTTCCGGTGACTACCTCTTGAAGCTCATCAAGAGAATGCCAAGAGTGTGCAAAGCAGTCATCAAAGCAAAAGGTGGCTACTTTGAAGAACCTAGAATATAAGACATATTTTCAGTTGTTTCACACTTTTTTGTTAAGTATATAATTCCACATGTGTTAATTCATAGGTTTGATGCCTTCAGTGTGAATGTACAATTTTCATAGTCATGAAAATACAGAAAAATCTTTAAATGAGAAGGTGTGTCCAAACTTTTGGTCTGTACTATATATATATATATATATATATATATATATATATATATATAGACAGTGTCGGACTGGGGTGTCTGGGGGCCACAGGAGGAATTGATCCTCAGGGCCCACCCTACAGCTATATGTAAATACCTGATAGCCGATATCCCCGTTATAGTGGAGCGTCTGCTGTAAATCACAGGCGGCTCCTGCACATCTACTGTGCACATGCTATAACTAGGATGTACAATTACGGTAGTTTGCAGTAAAGGGGTTCTTTGGTTAAAACAAGTTATCACCGATCCAAGGGCTCCACAGGATAGGTGATAACGGACTGATCGTTTGGGTCCGAACATTGGAAACCGCACCGATCAGAAGAATGGGGAAGTTTTATCCCTGTCAGGATACTTATCCCCATTTTAAAATGCAGCGGCAGGTGGGACGTCTGACTGCAGCTCCCTTCATTCTCTTTGGGGTTTCCAGAAAAAAAACAAGAGCAGCCACTGAGGGAATGAATGGATCAGTGGTCAAGTCGCACATGAGCTCCAGTCTAATGGGGATAAAAGCTCCACATTCTACCAATCGGTGCAGGTCCCAGCATTCAGACCCCCACTAATCAATAACTTATCACTTATCCTGTGGAGAGGTGATTACTTGTTTTCATCGGAGAACCCCTGTAAGTGCATCTTGTTCCAAGTATTTAATTAATCACTAATGGAAATAAAGAATCTTCACCTAATTAATATCAGAGAGAACAAATGACTGCCATACACAACACAATCCACTGTACCAACACAAATAGTACCACATACAAGGGAGAAATACTGCCACACCATGACTGGACTACATATTACCACCACATAGTGACCGAATAATACTACATACAAGGGAGAAATAAAACCACATCATGACCAGACCACATATTACCACCACATAGTGACCGAATAATACCACATACAAGGGAGAAATACCACTAAACCATGACCAAACCACATATTACCACCACATAGTGACTGAATAATACTACACACACGGTAGAAATACCACCACACCTTGACCAGACCAGATATTACCACCCCATAGTGACCGAATATTACTACATACAAGGGAGAAATACCACCATGCCATGACCAGACCAGATATTAACAGCAAATAGCGTCCAAATAATTCCCCATCATTTCTCCCTCCTACCTCCATAATTGCTCTTCCCCATCCCAATCATTGCTCTCCCCCACCTTCTCCAACATTGTCATATCTCCCCCACCTTCTCCATCATTGCCATATCTCCCCCACCTTCTCAGTCATCATTGCCATATCTCCCCCAACCTGCTCCGTCATCATTGCCATATCTCCCCCCACCTGCTCCATCATCATTGCCATATCTCCCCCACCTCCTCTATCACTAATGCCATGTCATATCTCCCCCTACCTCCTCCATCACCATGCCATGCATATCTCCCCCCACCTCCCCCATTGCCATGCCATATATCCCCCACCATGTCATATCTCCCCCCACCTCCTCAATCACCATTGCTTTCCCTCAAAAAAAAACAACTTACCTCTCAGCTCGCTCCCCCGCAGCACCGTCCTACGCTTCCTGCCCGGCATCTTTCTCCCTGACACAGGCCCATGCTGCATGATGACGTCATCAAGCAGCGCGAGCCTGTGTGAGGGAGGAAACGCCGGGCCGAAAGCAGAGGTGAGGACGGATCCCTGCAGCTACGCTGCCATTTTCCTCCTGTCGGCAGTGGAGCTGGAGGGATCGCTCCTTGCCTGCCGCACAGGATGAGGGCAATCTGCCCATGGAACCCCCGGAGCCTGGGGGTCCGGGAAGCAGGCCAGATTGCCTTCATCAGCCGCACTGCGAGGGACCCCCTGACCCTCCAGGCCCATGCAGTGCGAAGCACCGGCGGCCATGTTAACCAGGGGCACCCGTGTGTCCTGCTCGGGGGCCCGCTGAGGACCCGGGCCCACCGGAGAATTCTCCGGTGTCCCGGTGCCCCTGTCCGACGCTGTATATAGACACACTTACACATTGGTGTGTACATACAGTACATGTGCATGTGTGTGAGTATATACAGTATGTGTATATGTGTATAGTGGCGTTGCTTGAAGTTTATAGGCCCTGTAAGGCAGCGCTAGTCATCATGCTGGGGAACACTCGCTGCATCGGGTCAATTAAAGCACACCAGCCACGTTTTCCAGTATTTCACAATCCAGCAGTTTATTACACTTCACTACTGCTTATCACCGAGTCCAACTCAGTGGCTCATATAATGTCCAGGAGCCTTTCAAGTGGCAGACAGGCTCACTTGGCTCCAGTTACAGCCTTCAGCAAAGTCACTTATATCAACGTCCATATAATGCAGTGCTTTACCTTTGCCGGGTTTTAGCTGCTTCAGTCAGATTTGTTCTGCCACCACTGTGGCTTTACGGCTTCCCAGATGGGAGTCTCCAGCCCTCGTTCCTTCAAACGCTACTGGTATGTTTTCTCACCTAACTTCCAGTCTCTGCCTTCCAGGACTCTTGCCTTCCAAGCCTATGGCCCTCCAAGGCTACTGGTATCGCTTACACGTAAGGATCCAGCCTCTGCCTTTCAGGCTTCACTAGGCCTCACTAAGCGTCTCCAGGCTAACGGTGTCTCACACACGGGAACAGGCCTCACGCCTTTCATACCTGTCTCAAATTTACCAGGGTTTATATATCCTCTAGGGCACACACATGACCTGTGCTGATGTCACAGTCATGTGATCAGACCCTCTGTATGCACAGGACCTGTGCGATGTCACAGTCATGTGACCAGTCACATGGGGAGGTACATGATCAGCCAAAACACACCCTGGACCATTACAGTAATGCTGCAAGCCGCTGCATTACAGCCCCAATGAAAAATTTCCAACATGGCCCCCAACCATTACAGATCTTTAATAGTACTGGTGTTCTCTTATTGGCCAAAAGGATATTTTGGCCCCATAGGCTGCAGGGCGACTACCACTCATGTACCTACTATAGTTATGTCTCTATGTTAGTATCTGGACAATCAAACAGGCATTTACCATGTAGCCTATAGTTATTCTGTCCTATTCTGTAGTAGATGTGTAGGTACTGTAATAATCTGGCAATTCACCTATGTCTCTGCTCTGTACAACAGCTGCATTTGCTCCTTGGTCTGGAATACGTGAGCTGCGGGGACTTTTACAGCTATTACTGATGAAGGGGCAGTTTGACATCCCCAGTGCAAGGTAAAGTTTTATTTTTATGTAATTATAGACGAATAGAAATATACAGTATATATAAACAGCAGTTCTGTCATCAGTATTGATTGCTCTTTGATGGCAATATGGTTTAGACTAAAGCAATATATTAGTCATCAGAACCTGGACAGAATCCTGACCGGCCACTTTATTACACTATGGACAGGGCAGGATTTCTTGTATTTCTGTAGACAGTCACTAATTTCTTGTCTCTCTGTCAGATTCTATGCCGCTGAACTCGTCTGTGGAATCCAACATCTCCACTCAAAGGGCGTCATCCACAGAGACCTCAAGCCCGAGAACATCTTGGTGGCTGAAACGGGCCATATTAAGATCACAGATTTCGGTCTCGCAATTGACAACATGCTAGGAGACCGAACAGCCACTGGATACGCTGGAACACAAGGCTACATGGCTCCTGAGGTGAGAAGAACAAGGATTTTCTCTTTTTTTCATACTATAATTGTATGTCTGCCTGGATCACACACATAATCCAACAAATGTCCATTACAGTAAATGGGACATTCTGACATTGACATCTGGCATGCCATACACATTAGATAGGCAGCTTGGCTCAGCTGAGTGTACATGCGTTCTGAATGGGAGGGGGGAGTATGACCATGCCAGACACAATGGATTGGGCACTGAAATTCAGCATCCAGTGTTTGAGCTGAATTGGGATGTCTCCATACACATTATATGATCTCTCCGGAATCTGTGAGTCCGGCCACAATACATGATCATGCTATATGTTTTGCCAGCATTAGAGACCCAAAGAGCTACAAGTCAGCCAACAAAGGTTCTGGTGCTCAGAAGAGCAGCGTGACTCCTTTCAGTCATTAGTGTAGTAATCATAATATTCAAGTGATGCCACAACCAGAGGAATCATCCACTCTCACTATATTACATAGTCTTACAATTATTATAGTGAGAACTTTGTTACACTGAAGATATGGAACTTTTTGACCAACCCCTTATCTATTTTCTTCTTCTTTATCTAGATTTTGGCTGGGAAGGAGTATAATGCCGGAGTAGACTGGTATTCTTTTGGTGTCATCTTAAAAGAAATGGTTACCGATGAGTGCGCCTACCACCAGACACTCAACGATAAATCCTCCGGCATCAGGAACATCATTAAACAGGTCAGTTGTCTTAACAGTCATTAGTACTATGATGTATACAATATTATAGTTGTAGAGATGAGCAAACCTTTTGAAATTCAAATTAACCAGCTTGTTCCAAATTTTTCCCAAAAATGTTAAAATCGCAAGTACTCAACATAAATGGGTAAACTTGTGGTAACCGTTCTTTACTGCTGTGCTGTCACACACTATCTGTGCAGTCTTTTACTGTTTTATGTCTTTCTCTCTCAATCTCTACTGCTAAGCTGTGATGTGCTCTCCCTATCCAGATTCACCACAAAATGACTCCTACATTCATTGCTTTGGCTTTCATACAGGCTATGATAGTCCCTCCTGATTATGCTTTAACATGTGATGTGACACCTTAAAGCATTATGGTGAAGCCTGGACGGCTTACATCAGAGGTCCTATAAGACTTCTCTGGCTGATGTAATTTTTAGTAATACTGTATGAAAATTGGCTGCAATTGTTTTAGGTGATTCCCAAGAAGCAAATCACAAATTGTTAAAATTCACCGGATTCAGCAGATTCACAAAAATTCAACACAAATTCAGTTCGCATCAAGTCGATTTGCTCATCTCTGCATAGTAGTCATCATTTTCTCTCCAGATTACATTAATGGATTTTGGTTTTATCTTTATTAGCTCCTTCAGAAAGATCCTGCCAGTCGCTTAGGAGCCAACGGTAACATCAGAAAGCACAGGTTTTTTCAGCGTATCGACTGGGTCTCTGTGGAAGCCCTGAAACTGTCTCCACCATACGTCCCTGTAGTAAGTATATAAGCAGATATGGTTTCTTTGTATTAAAATCTTTGTGTCTATTCTTTCACTAGTTTTCAATCAACACAACTTGTTTTTAATGGAGACTCTGATATAAAGTCATAATTTTAATGTTATAATTTCTTTTTTCCTTTATAGCCATCTGAGCCTCCCCGTCGTCATAAACCATTCCATCTGGAGAAACTAGAAGCAGCAGAGGCCACAGCACTTATATCAACAAACGACCAGGCATTGTTTGAGGGATTTTCATTTGTCAACTTGGAAACCCTTGACCAGACCCCAGCTCTATAGTCATCAGAGCGAGCGGACCACCTGAGCCTCCGGAAGACTGAAAATCAGAAGACTGGACATCACTGGAACAAACACTGCAAGAATGAAGGTGACCATGGAGACATCGAGGGACCCCGAATGAAGACACAGAGAATGACGGAGCCAGCAGATCCACCTATGAGCTGGCGGTAAGTATAAGCGCCAAAATATCTGCGCTTTATTCCAATCATAGGCATGTGCCAAACATTTTTCACTGACCGGTAATAGGATTTCTTCCTGCTCATTTTAGCTCCAATTTTTGGTGCTGTCTTGAGCAATGATGAAATACCGAGGTGCGTGATGGCCGGCTATTAAGGGAGGCCGGATTTTTTTTTTTTTACAACATCTTGCACTTGCCTATGATAAATTTACCATTACCGGCAGTTGGATTTCCTCATACTTATGACAGTGTTGTCATAGGAGTGGGGAAAAAGGTGAGAGATGGCCGGCTATTAAGGGGTGGCAGGAGGCCGGATTTTTTTTTTTTTTTAAATAGGTAAAATTTGGCCTATGGAGAACACAAGAGCTTACAGCTAGTGGACTTGCACATCCTCCAGATGTAAGTGTAAAATGAGAGCCGCAGTCTTAAAAAGTACATTTTGTTAAGACCCTGACCATGGCAGAGACGGCAGATCCACCTATGAGCTGGGGGTAAGAATAGGCGCCATAATATGTAAATGACGCGCCCCCTGGGCCATATTCTTTAGGGGAATACCCGGAGCCGGATCAGATGGGAGTTGTAGTCTTCCGAGTGGCTGTGACCCGGTCCGTGCCCAGGGTGTCAAACTCAGTTGTATGTGGCAGTCCTACAGATGTTATTAAGTTCTTAATGTCGACTACGCCACCCGTTGTATTGCGGTCACTATGGCCGCCGCTGCAGCAGGGTCCGCTGAGGCTGATGGTGTTGGTGCAGCTTTTGATAGTATAACCCCCAACGGGTGGGGTATAGCCTCAGGGGGTCAGGTGCAGAGGATGGGGGTTGTGGTGGTGCAGCATAGATGTTAAATGAAGACAGAGTCGGGTTGTGCAGTTTAGGGTATTTACTCACTGCTGATGTTCCGGTCACTCCAGCTTCAAGTGACCTCCCGAGCCGTGCTGCATCCACCAGGTCCTGGATCCAGCCAACCCCCAAGCGAGTCCGGAGCGTGACCCTGAGCTCTCCTTCTGTCCTTTCTCTGGCCGTCCCCACTATTGATCCACCCAGGTCCAGCTCCCTCGGGCCTTCTGTTGGGAGACCCTTGGCCTTGGGTTCCCTGACCCTCCACGTGGTATGCCTTCGTGGTGGATATGGTGGGTGGCCGTGGCAGACGCTGCCCACGGCCTCCGGTCTCTGGCTGGGGTGTGTTTTTGCCCCCACCAGCTTGGGTTCCGGTACCCTGATGCCGACTCTTCACCCGTGGATTGGATTTGGGTTCTTAGAGTCCTTTCTTCTGTTTCCCCCTCTGGGTCTCTCTTTCTTCTCCTCTCTCACTCTGGCTCAGGCTTCTCTGCTCTGCTCTTCTGCTCTCCAACAGACTCTTTGCAAAAGGCTGACTCACTCCTCCTCTACAGCAGACTGACCCTGTTCTTTGATGGTGCCCACCTTATATACACCCTCTATGTGTGAGCTCAGGTGACCAGCACCCAATGAGCTCCTATCTTTACCCAGGCTGCTCCCCCTATCTGCCCCTACACTACTTGGGATGTACCACCCCCCTCCCACTCCAGCCAGGAACAGACTCGGTCGTACCTGCACATTTCTAAGTGGGAGTACCGTCGGTCTGCTCCTCGGAAATGGGATGTATGTAGTGCATGCAGCCTACCGAGCTCAGATCCACACTCCATCTTTACCCGGGAGTGGAATATCACACCTCTGGGTTGAGGTGCAATACCCCTGTAGCAGCCGAATCCTCAGGGTGCTACTTTCCCCCCTGGTAAATCACAGCACGTCCTCGGGCTGTAAGACATAACACCAAAAACATACAAATTTTTTTCATAAACATATAAAACATATAAAACAACATATATTAGCATAAAACTTTTCAGATAAAACATTCTCGTCGCCTCTGGCTCCTCCTCCGGTCACTGTGCAACGTGTGACCGGGTAAAGTGCGACAGTCTCTCTAGAAAACTGGTTTTCCTATAAAACCGGTAGGGGGCGCTTTAGGACGCGCAACTATATACAGGGATAGTGGCCGCTCTCAGTCCTCGGCCAGGTATTAGGGAGGAATGACCGCTCTCAGTCCTCGGTCAGTGGGATTAAGGGAAAAACGGGTAACAGTTCACACTTGCTGGTCCCAACGGGGACTATATTAGCAACAACAGTTTCAGTTTCAGTTTACGGTTTCAGTTTCAGTTTCAGTTTACGGTGCCCCGACGGGCAACTATATACAGCTTCTGCTTCGCTGTCCTTAGCGACGGCGTCCTCCTGCTCTTGCTTTTTGGTTACCTTTGGCTCTAGTTTCAGACCCGTCCGGGTCCTCTTGTTCTTCCTCCTCACACCGCAGCTCTTCCTCCGTCAGGCGATGCACATGGAGGGCGTAGGGACCTTTGGCACACTTGTGCCGGGTGAAGGTGACCTCGTCCCCGATGTAAAGGTCACGACCTCTGTGTCCCTCCGGTAGGTGGGACTCAACGTCTCTCCTGGTTACGAAGACGTCGCCTACGGTGTGGTGGTCTCGGATGAAGCCCCACCCATGCTGCAAGTTAAACTTTATCACAGTCCCGGTGGTGCGGGGACTATGCGCTGCACGGGGGTCTCTCCTGGCCCGGCTTTTCTGCTCCGCGCTCCTTATTTGAGCTTGCTGTTCCCGGACCCGCCTCTCTCTCCGCTCCCTCTCGAAGTCCTCGAGCTGTTGGCGGCAGCACTCAGCACGCTCCGCTGCAGCTGCCCGAGTTTCTTGAGTGAACCCCATAAGATCTTCTCCGGTGGGGTCCCACTCAAACTGCGCTTCCGCTAGCGGGGGCGAGATCCTCTTTACGGGCTTTGGAGCCGGGATGAGGGGTTCATCCAGGGGTCTCTCTCTCCGGAGTCGGGGATGGTGGAACTCCGGTGGCCATATAAATGGCTGCCCATCCGGGCACGTATGCTGGGCGTACAGGTCCTCTCCCAGATGCGGCACTCCTGGTCTTATGGGCGCGGTGGTGTTGGCGCCCGGGTTGCCCGGGCCTTGCGGCCAGGCCTGGGGTATCTGGAAGGTAAAGGGCACCGTAAGGACGGCGGCGCCCTGGGCTACTTGGCCCTGCGACCAGGCCGGGGGCTCCGCGGAGGTAGGGGGCGCTGTTGGTATTGCGGCGCCCTGGGCTACTTGGCCCTGCGACCAGGCCGGGGGCTCCGCGGAGGTAGGGGGCGCTGTTGGTATTGCGGCGCCCGGGGGTACTAGGCCTTGCGACCAGGCTGGTGGTACTTCCTGCTTGGTCACGCTCGGGGTCGAGGCGTGTGACGTCACAGGGGTCGCGGCTCCCGTTTGAGGCCTAGTCTGCGGCGGTGACGTTGCAGCGACGGGCACGGCAGGATAGACTTCGGGCTCTGCGACGGGGAGCTGGGGCAGGTACGCGGTTTCCCGGTTTGGGGTATAGAAGTCCCCTTTACCTGCCTCCACTCGTTCGGCTCCCTTCTCGGCGCCGTCTCCGGCCTTCAATCCTCCCGCGCCATCCTCAGAGGCGGTCTGTCTCCTCGTCTTGGGTGGCGTGCTCCGCTGACAGGTCTCGGTCTGCTGGGCCATCTCACGGCTCCACTCTGCCAACGTCTCTCGCTGCACCCGGGCCATCCTCCTTGCGAGGCCCTCCAGAGCGGTCTGTGCACACTCCCGGTCTCGGGGGAGCTGTGCTAGGACCTCCACTAGTCCTAGTGGGGTCGTTGTTTCCAGCAGGCTCCTGACCAACGGGTCGGTGCTGCTCTGCTCTCCTACTGTTGTCTCCAGCAGGCTCCTGGCCAGCGGGACGGTGCTGCTCTGCTCTCCCTCCTCGGTTTCTAGCAGGCTCCTGGCCAACGGGCCGGTGCTGCTCTGCTTTCTCGCCATCTCCGGGTAAGCTCCTCCGATATTCTTCTCCAGGCTTCTTGCCTCCGGGTGCGCTCGCTCTAGACTGCTCCAAGCGACACCCATCTTTGTTCTCTCCTTTCGTCTCCTCCCCCTTCGAGGGCGGTCCCGGGGCCACTTGGTGATTGTCAGCTCCAGGGGCTGTTCTTTCACGCTGACAGACACCTCTAGCATCACAGTCTCTGTTGGTGGGGGCGGTTTCCACTTTTGGCGCCATTTTCGGTCCTGGCCCACGATGGGAGGCGGCCTCTCGCCACCCTCTGGCACGCCCATAATGGCGTCCGCTCTTCCAAGGCGGGAAACCTTTGGAAATGGTGGGAATCGCTTCCCAGTGGCGGGAAACTCTGCAGATGGCGGGAAAACGCTGTTAATGGCGGACAACCGGCTGGAATCGACCTGTGATGGGGTCCGATGGCGGGGACCCTCCGGAACCGGCAGGAGACTTCTTTTTGAGGTAAACTCGTTCTTTTCTTCAGGCACGCAGTACCCGGATGTTGCGGGCACGTAATCCTGCCGACTACGCCAAAGTTGACGCGCCCCCTGGGCCATATTCTTTAGGGGAATACCCGGAGCCGGATCAGATGGGAGTTGTAGTCTTCCGAGTGGCTGTGACCCGGTCCGTGCCCAGGGTGTCAAACTCAGTTGTATGTGGCAGTCCTACAGATGTTATTAAGTTCTTAATGTCGACTACGCCACCCGTTGTATTGCGGTCACTATGGCCGCCGCTGCAGCAGGGTCCGCTGAGGCTGATGGTGTTGGTGCAGCTTTTGATAGTATAACCCCCAACGGGTGGGGTATAGCCTCAGGGGGTCAGGTGCAGAGGATGGGGGTTGTGGTGGTGCAGCATAGATGTTAAATGAAGACAGAGTCGGGTTGTGCAGTTTAGGGTATTTACTCACTGCTGATGTTCCGGTCACTCCAGCTTCAAGTGACCTCCCGAGCCGTGCTGCATCCACCAGGTCCTGGATCCAGCCAACCCCCAAGCGAGTCCGGAGCGTGACCCTGAGCTCTCCTTCTGTCCTTTCTCTGGCCGTCCCCACTATTGATCCACCCAGGTCCAGCTCCCTCGGGCCTTCTGTTGGGAGACCCTTGGCCTTGGGTTCCCTGACCCTCCACGTGGTATGCCTTCGTGGTGGATATGGTGGGTGGCCGTGGCAGACGCTGCCCACGGCCTCCGGTCTCTGGCTGGGGTGTGTTTTTGCCCCCACCAGCTTGGGTTCCGGTACCCTGATGCCGACTCTTCACCCGTGGATTGGATTTGGGTTCTTAGAGTCCTTTCTTCTGTTTCCCCCTCTGGGTCTCTCTTTCTTCTCCTCTCTCACTCTGGCTCAGGCTTCTCTGCTCTGCTCTTCTGCTCTCCAACAGACTCTTTGCAAAAGGCTGACTCACTCCTCCTCTACAGCAGACTGACCCTGTTCTTTGATGGTGCCCACCTTATATACACCCTCTATGTGTGAGCTCAGGTGACCAGCACCCAATGAGCTCCTATCTTTACCCAGGCTGCTCCCCCTATCTGCCCCTACACTACTTGGGATGTACCACCCCCCTCCCACTCCAGCCAGGAACAGACTCGGTCGTACCTGCACATTTCTAAGTGGGAGTACCGTCGGTCTGCTCCTCGGAAATGGGATGTATGTAGTGCATGCAGCCTACCGAGCTCAGATCCACACTCCATCTTTACCCGGGAGTGGAATATCACACCTCTGGGTTGAGGTGCAATACCCCTGTAGCAGCCGAATCCTCAGGGTGCTACATAAACACAGATCGCCAAATGGAGGACTATTTCATCAAAGTCCTGTGAAGACACCCATGCCAATGTCATTCCAGTCCATGCCAGGGGTACCCATTCCAGAAGCCATTGAGCCTTCTCATGGAACATCTATATAGTTAAACAAAACAAAAAAAACTGCAAAGCTTTTAAGGCAACTAAAACCTCTAACATTTTTCTTATATCTGTAAATAACAACAGAATGAAGTGGGTTAAAAGTGTATTTTGAATATTCCCATTTTTTAAGGAACCTAAACAGGAAAGGGTTCTTTACAGTCAGAGCAGTGGGACTGTGGAATGCCGACAACAAGAGGTAGTAATGGCAGACACTATAACAGCTTTCAAAAAAGGGGCTGGACGATTTCCTCGATTCTTATAACATTGAGGGTAACAGTTAAAATAGACAAAATGTTACAACTATAGTAGTACATGTAGTACGGTAATAGTACGTAAATTGCATAACTAGTATCATAATTAGAAAAAAAGAGAGGGGTCGCTCACTGGTCTATTCGGGTGCTCTGAAGAAAAGAGAAATCTCAATTGCAAAAAGAACTTCGGCACTCCATACATGAATATATAAGAAATATTGTATCTAGACTAATGTCACTTTGAAAAATGAAGGTTTTTTGCGCATAATTTGGCCAATTTATGTGTGCCCATCAACCACGACAAGGTCACCTTTGTATGATGGGAAACTACGCTACGCTACCACTGGATATGCCACTCTTGGACTGTAAGCCTGTATGGACAATATGTCTCTGCTTGGGCTTTTAACCTGCAATGTATGGGCAGGTAGAGCTAGTTAAAACCACCTGTGACTGGATGGGAGGGACACATGGTCAGAAAAAAGTCTGTCAAACTTCTACTAGTGTGAACACGTACCTGCTGCAATGCTCCTGGAGCGGGATCCCAAAAATGATTAATAGAAAAAAAGAGAGGGGTCGCTCACTGGTCTATTCGGGTGCTCTGAAGAAAAGAGTAATCTCAATTGCAAAAAGAACTTCAGCACTCCATACATGAATATATAAGAAATATTGTATCTAGACTAATGTCACTTTGAAAAATGAAGGTTTTTTGCGCATAATTTGGCCAATTTATGTGTGCCCATCAACCACGACAAGGTCACCTTCGTATGATGGGAAACTACGCTACGCTACCTCTGGATATGCCACTCTTGGGCTGTAAGCCTGTATGGACAATATGTCTCTGCTTGGGCTTTTAACCTACAATGTATGGGCTGGTAGAGCTAGTTAAAACCACCTGTGACTGGATGGGAGGGACACATGGTCAGAAAAAAGGCTGTCAAACTTCTAATAGTGTGAACACGTACCTGCTGCAATGCTCCAGGAGTGGGATCCCACAAATGATTAATAGAAAAAAAGAGAGGGGTCGCTCACTGGTCTATTCGGGTGCTCTGAAGTTCTTTTTGCAATTGAGATTACTCTTTTCTTCAGAGCACCCGAATAGACCAGTGAGCGACCCCTCTCTTTTTTTCTATTAATCATTTGTGGGATCCCACTCCTGAAGCATTGCAGCAGGTACGTGTTCACACTATTAGAAGTTTGACAGCCTTTTTTCTGACCATGTGTCCCTCCCATCCAGTCACAGGTGGTTTTAACTAGCTCTACCAGCCCATACATTGTAGGTTAAAAGCCCAAGCAGAGACATATTGTCCATACAGGCTTACAGCCCAAGAGTGGCATATCCAGAGGTAGCGTAGCGTAGTTTCCCATCATACGAAGGTGACCTTGTCGTGGTTGATGGGCACACATAAATTGGCCAAATTATGCGAAAAAAAACTTCATTTTTCAAAGTGACATTAGTCTAGATACAATATTTCTTATATATTCATGTATGGAGTGCCGAAGTTCTTTTTGCAATTGAGATTACTCTTTTCTTCAGAGCACCCGAATAGACCAGTGAGCGACCCCTCTCTTTTTTTCTATTAATCATTTTTGGGATCCCGCTCCTGGAGCAGTGCAGCAGGTACGTGTTCACACTATTAGAAGTTTGACAGCCTTTTTTCTGACCATGTGTCCCTCCCATCCAGTCACAGGTGGTTTTAACTAGCTCTACCAGCCCATACATTGTAGGTTAAAAGCGCAGGCAGAGACATATTGTCCATACAGGCTTACAGCCCAAGAGTGGCATATCCAGTGGTAGCGTAGCGTAGTTTCCCATCATACGAATGTGACCTTGTCGTGGTTGATGGGCACACATAAATTGGCCAAATTATGCGCAAAAAACCTTCATTTTTCAAAGTGACATCAGTCTAGATACAATATTTCTTATACATTCATGTATGGAGTGCCGAAGTTCTTTTTGCAATTTAGTATCATAATTAGGTTTGATCCAGGGTTCCAGGACTGATCACCTTTTTTCGGGGTCAAGAAGGTATTTTTCCCCTGTGACACAAATTGGCTGAAGGTGTCCTGGGGTTTTTGCCTTCTTCTGGATCAACAATGTAGACATAGGGTAGTATTAGTAGTGATAGGAAAGTTAGGATAATACTGTAATAAGATAAGAGGATGTTAATAATAGTAACTATATCAAATAGTCACATTTCTAAAAATAAAAACAAATTAAATAATAACTGCAGTAGTACAATAAGTAGTGTAATATATAACTAGTAATATTATAATTAGGTTTGATCCAGGGTTCCAGGACTGATTATCTTTTCTCGGGGTCAAGAAGTAATTTTTCCCTGTGATGCAAATTGGCTGAATGTGTCCTGGGGTTTTTGCCTTCTTCTGGATCAACAGATTTAGGCATAGGGATTCTAGTAATACCATTATTAGAATCACAAGAGTAATACAAAATATACAATTAATTAAAAAAATTTAATTATAAACGGGTACATTCTTAATTGTTGTAGTGCAGCAATAATAAAAATGGTAGTAATAATAATAATAATAATAATAATAATAATACATTTGTGAGGCCTAGTCCCAGTTAGTTAGTAAGTTAGCGTAGTGTTAGTGTAGGGAGTACAATTGGGGGAGAAAGGTTGAACTTGATGGCGCTAGGTGTTTCTGCAACCTACGTTACAATGTTACTAATATCTGCGCTTTATTCCAATCATAGGCATGTGCCAAATATTTTTCACTGACCGGTAATAGGATTTCCTCCTGCTCATTTTAGCTCCAATTTTTGGTGCTGCCTTGGGCAATGATGAAATACTGAGGTGCGTGATGGTCGGCTATTAAGGGGTGGAGGAGGTAGGATTTTTTTTTTAGAAAACATCTTGCACTTGCCTATGATAAATTTACCATTACCGGTAGTTGGATTTCCTCATACTTATGACAGTGTTGTCATAGGAGTGGGGAAAAAGGTGAGAGATGGCCGGCTATTAAGGGGTGGCAGGAGGCCGGATTTTTTTTTTTTTAAATAGGTAAAATTTGGCCTATGGAGAACACAAGAGCTTACAGCTAATGGACTTGCACATTCTCCAGATGTAAGTGTAACATGAGAGCTGCAGTCTTAAAAAGTACATTTTGTTAAGACCCTGACCATGGCAGAGCCGGCAGATCCACCTATGAGCTGGGGGTAAGAATAGGTGCCATAATATGTAAACACAGATCGCCAAATGGAGGACTATTTCATCAAAGTCCCGTGAAGACACCCATGCCAATGTCATTCCAGTCCATGCCAGGGGTACCTATTCCAGAAGCCATTGAGCCTTCTCATGGAACATCTATATAGTTAAACAAAACAAAAAATCTACAAAGCTTTTTAATATAAGAAAAATGAAAGAGTTTTTAGTTGTATCTGTAAATAACAACATAATGAAGTGGGTTAAACGTGTAATTTGAATATTTCCATTTTTTAAGGCACCTAAACAGGAAAGGGTTCTTTACAGTCAGAGCAGTGGGACTGTGGAATGCCGACCACAAGAGGTAGTAATGGCAGACACTATAACAGCTTTCAAAAAAGGGGCTGGACGATTTCCTCGATACACATAACATTGAGGGTTACAGATAAATTAGACAAAATGTTACAACTATAGTAGTACATGTAGTACGGTAATAGTACGGTAATTACATAACTAGTATCATAATTAGGTTTAATCCAGGGTTCCAGGACTGATCGTCTTTTCTCGGGGTCAAGAAGGAATTTTTCCCTGTGTTGCAAATTGGCTGAATGTGTCCTGGGGTTTTTGCCTTCTTCTGGATCAACAATGTAGGCATAGGGTAGTATTAGTAGTGATAGGAAAGTTAGGATAATACTGTAATAAGATAACAGGATGTTAGTAATAGTAACTATATCAAATAGTCACATTTCTAAAAATAAAAACAAATTAAATAATAACTGCAGTAGTACAATAAGTAGTGTAATATAAAATATATAACTAGTAATAACATAATTAGGTTTGATCCAGGGTACTAGGACTTATCGCCTTTTCTCGGGGTCAAGAAGGAATTTTTCCCTGTGATGCAAATTGGCTGAATGTGTCCTGGGGTTTTTGCCTTCTTCTGGATCAACAGATTTAGGCATAGGGATTCTAGTAATACCATTATTAGAATCACAACAGTAATACAAAATATAAAATTAATTAAAAAAAATAAATTATAAACAGGTACATTCTTAATTGTTATAGTGCAGCAATTATAAAAATGGTAATAAAAATAATAATAATAATAATAATACATTTGTGAGGCCTAGTCCCAGTTAGTTAGTAAGTTAGCGTAGTGTTAGTGTAGGGAGTACAATTGGGGGAGAAAGGTTGAACTTGATGGAGCTAGGTCTTTCTTCAACCTACGTTACAATGTTACTAATATCTGCGCTTTATTCCAATCATAGGCATGTGCCAAATATTTTTCACTGACCGGTAATAGGATTTCCTCCTGCTCGTTTTAGCTCCAATTTTTGGTGCTGTCTTGGGCAATGATGAAATACTGAGGTACGTGATGGCCGGCTATTAAGGGGTGGAGGAGGTTGGATTTTTTTGTTTTAACAACATCTTGCACTTGCCTATGATAAATTTACCATTACCGGTAGTTGGATTTCCTCAAACTTATGACAGTGTTGTCATAGGAGTGGGGAAAAAGGTGAGAGATGGCCGGCTATTAAGGGGTGGCAGGAGGCCGGATTTTTTTTTTTTCTTTTTTTTTTTTAAATAGATAAAATTTGGCCTATGGAGAACACAAGAGCTTACAGCTAGTGGACTTGCACATCCTCCAGATGTATGTGTAACATGAGAGCTGCAGTCTTAAAAAGTACATTTTGTTAAGACCCTGACCATGGCAGAGCCGGCAGATCCACCTATGAGCTGGGGGTAAGAATAGGTGCCATAATATGTAAACACAGATCGCCAAATGGAGGACTATTTCATCAAAGTCCCGTGAAGACACCCATGCCAATGTCATTCCAGTCCATGCCAGGGGTACCTATTCCAGAAGCCATTGAGCCTTCTCATGGAACATCTATATAGTTAAACAAAACAAAAAAAACTACAAAGCTTTTTAATATAAGAAAAATGAAAGAGTTTTTAGTTGTATCTGTAAATAACAACATAATGAAGTGGGTTAAACGTGTAATTTGAATATTTCCATTTTTTAAGGCACCTAAACAGGAAAGGGTTCTTTACAGTCAGAGCAGTGGGACTGTGGAATGCAGACCACAAGAGGTAGTAATGGCAGACACTATAACAGCTTTCAAAAAAGGGGCTGGACGATTTCCTCGATACACATAACATTGAGGGTTACAGATAAATTAGACAAAATGTTACAACTATAGTAGTACATGTAGTACGGTAATAGTACGGTAATTACATAACTAGTATCATAATTAGGTTTGATCCAGGGTTCCAGGACTGATCGCCTTTTCTCGGGGTCAAGAAGGAATTTTTCTCCTGTGACACAAATTGGCTGAAGGTGTCCTGGGGTTTTTGCCTTCTTCTGGATCAACAATGTAGGCATAGGGTAGTATTAGTAGTGATAGGAAAGTGATAATAATACTGTAATAAGATAGCAGGATGTTATTAATAGTGACAATATCAAATAGTCACATTTCTAAAAATAAAAACAAATTAAATAATAACTGCAGTAGTAGAATAAGTAGTGTAATATTAAATATATAACTAGTAATAACATAATTAGGTTTGATCCAGGGTTCTAGGACTGATCGCCTTTTCTCGGGGTCAAGAAGGAATTTTTCCCTGTGATGCAAATTGGCTGAATGTGTCCTGGGGTTTTTGCCTTCTTCTGGATCAACAGATTTAGGCATAGGGATTCTAGTAATACCATTATTAGAATCACAAGAGTAATACAAAATATAAAATTAATTTAAAAATTTTAATTCTAAACGGGTACATTCTTAATTGTTATAGTGCAGCAATAATAAAAATGGTAGTAATAATAATAATAATAATAATAATAATAATACATTTGTGAGGCCTAGTCCCAGTTAGTTAGTAAGTTAGCGTAGTGTTAGTGTAGGGAGTACAATTGGGGGAGAAAGGTTGAACTTGATGGAGCTAGGTCTTTCTTCAACCTACGTTACAATGTTACTAATATCTGCGCTTTATTCCAATCATAGGCATGTGCCAAATATTTTTCACTGACCGGTAATAGGATTTCCTCCTGCTCGTTTTAGCTCCAATTTTTGGTGCTGTCTTGGGCAATGATGAAATACTGAGGTACGTGATGGCCGGCTATTAAGGGGTGGAGGAGGTTGGATTTTTTTGTTTTAACAACATCTTGCACTTGCCTATGATAAATTTACCATTACCGGTAGTTGGATTTCCTCAAACTTATGACAGTGTTGTCATAGGAGTGGGGAAAAAGGTGAGAGATGGCCGGCTATTAAGGGGTGGCAGGAGGCCGGATTTTTTTTTTTTTTTTAAATAGGGAAAATTTGGCCTATGGAGAACACAAGAGCTTACAGCTAGTGGACTTGCACATCCTCCAGATGTAAGTGTAAAATGAGAGCTGCAGTCTTAAAAAGTACATTTTGTTAAGACCGTGACCATGGCAGAGCCGGCAGATCCACCTATGATCTGGGGGTAAGAATAGGCCCCATAATATGTAAATGTAGCGCCCCGAGGGTTCGGTCGCTACAGAGGTATTGCATCTCACCCAGATGTGTGATATCTCACTTCCAGGTAAGGATGGAGTGTGGCTCAGGACCCTAACACCCACATGCACTACACCACATTTCCGGGGGGCAGGGGGACAATGCTCCCAAGAGTGAGCACAACTGCCCCTGTCCCTGGCTGGAGTGGGCGGAGGGAACACCTAGAAAGGGGGAACCCGGTAGTGTGTGGGTGGGGAGAGTAGATCCATGGTGCACTAGAAGGAGGAGTATATAAGGTGGGCACCATCTTGGAGTCAGAAAGAAGAGGGAGAAGAGAGAGAAGAAGACTGGGAGCAGGGGCTCTGTACAGGCTCTGCTCGGCAGGGAGGCGAAGTCTCAAGGCCTGAGCCTAGAGAAGAGAAGAGCTGCTGAGTTCAGTCAGAGAGGAGAGGAACGGAGGAGGCTCCAGGAGTGGAGTGAAGGGACCCCAGGGGTGCGGACCGGCCAGTTGCCACCGTACGCCCGCCGCTACCAGAGTAGGGGGGTCAGGCCAAGAAAGGGAACCGGATCCCTCATCTAGTGGAGGAGAGCAACTGCCCTCAGCTAGTAACCGGAGGCCGTGGCATTGCACGTGTTACGGCCCCTCACTACACCCGTTAGGAAGGCACCATATAGGGCCCAGGGAAATGGAACATACTTTTGCCCGCCAAGGCCCGAGGCAGCTGGACAGAAACGTGGTCAATTGTGGGGTACGAAGGGCCAGAGAAAGGACACATGAAGGGGGTCCTGAAAAGCATTCCAAAGGTACCTGGGAGTTGGCCGAGCCCCTCACCTGGTGAGCACAGTACGACGTGGGCAGCCATTACCTGCAGAAGTGGCTTGGAGTGTAAAACTGTGAGTAAAGACCCTGGACTGCATCACTGGACTCTGAGTCATTACTGTTGCTCCCACGCACCATCACCCCCACCATCTGCACTCACTGCCCTGAGGCTATACTCCTCCCGTGGGGAGTTATACTACCCTCTGCAGCGCACACAACATCAGCCTCAGCGGTCTGCCCCGCAGCGGCGGTTCTCAGTGACCGCAATCCACGGGTGGCGTAGTCGGACATTTAAACATTAAAAACCAAATAAACAGATCCGCCACTGGTTTGACCACCCTGAGCCACGGGACCGGGTCGCCTCCACGGAGACTACAACCCCTAGCATTACACAGAGACCCGGCTCCGGGTATTCCCACACACACGGCCCAGGGGGCGCATCATGAACACAGATCGCCAAATGGAGGACTATTTCATCAAAGTCCCGTGAAGACACCCATGCCAATGTCATTCCAGTCCATGCCAGGGGTACCCATTCCAGAAGCCATTGAGCCTTCTCATGGAACATCTATATAGTTAACCCCTTAAGCCCCGCGGGTGGTTTGCACGTTAATGACCGGGCCAATTTTTACAATTCTGACCACTGTCACTTTATGAGGTAATTACTCTCGAACGCTTCAACGGATCCCCCTGATTCTGAGATTGTTTTTTCGTGACATATTGTACTTCATGATTGTGGAAAAATTTCTTCGATATCACTTGCGTTTATTTGTGAAAAAAACGGAAATTTGGCGAAAATTTTGAAAATTTTGCAATTTTCAAAATTTGAATTTTTAAGCCCTGAAATCAGAGCGATATGTCACACAAAAGAGTTAATAAATAACATTTCCCACATGTCTACTTTACATCAGCACAATTTTGGAACCAAAATTTTTTTTTGTTAGGGAGCTATAAGGGTTAAAAGTTGACCAGCGATTTCTCATTTTTCCAACAAAATTTACAAAACCATTTTTTTAGGGACCACATCACATTTGAAGTCACTTTGAGAGGTCTTTATGACAGAAAATACCCAAAAGTGACACCATTCTAAAAACTGCACCCCTCAAGGTGCTCAAAACCACATTCAAGAACTTTATTAACCCTTCAGGTGCTTCACAGGAATTTTTTGAATGTGGAAGAAAAAAATGAACATTTAACTTTTTTCACAAAAATGTTAATTTAGACCCAATTTTTTTTATTTTCACAGGGGTAACAAGAAAAAATGGACCCCAAAATTTGTTGTGCAATTTCCCCTGGGCACGCAGATACCCAATATTTGGGGAAAAAATACTGTTTGGGCGCACGGCAGGGCTCGGAAGGGAAGGAGCGCTATTTGACTTTTTGATTGTAAAATTTGCTTGAATAATTAGCGGACGCCATGTTGTGTTTGGAGAGCCCATGTGTGCCCAAACTTTGGAGCTCCCCCACAAGTGACCCCATTTTGGAAACTAGACCCCCCAAGGCACCTTTCTAGATGCATAGTGAGCACTTGGAACCCCCAGGTGCTTCACAAATTGATTCGTAACAATGAAAAAGTGAAAAAAAAAAACACTTTTTCATTTTTATGAATCAATTTGTGAAGCACCTGAGTGTTCCAAGTGCTCACAATGCATCTAGATAGGTGCCTTGGGGGGTCTAGTTTCCAAAATGGGGTCACTTGTGGGGGAGCTCCAATGTTTGGGCACACAGCGGATCTCCAAACGCAACATGGTGTCGCTAACAATTTGAGCCGATTTTCCGTTAAATTTGTTAGAGGACACCATGTTGCATTTAGAGAGTCCCTGTGTGCCCAAACATTGGAGCTCCCCCACAAGTGACCCCATTTTGGAAACTAGACCCCCCAAGGCACCTATCTAGATGCATAGTGAGCACTTGGAACCCCCAGGTGCTTCACAAATTGATTCGTAACAATGAAAAAGTGAAAAAAAAAACACTTTTTCATTTTTATGAATCAATTTGTGAAGCACCTGGGGGTTCCAACTGCTCACTATGCATCTAGATAGGTGCCTTGGGTGGTCTAGTTTCCAAAATGGGGTCACTTGTGGGGGAGCTCCAATATTTGGGCACACAGCGGCTCTCTAAATGCAACATGGTGTCCGCTAACAAATTTAACGCAAAATTGGCTCAAATTGTTAGCGACACCATGTTGCGTTTGGAGAGCTGCTGTGTGCCCAAACATTGGAGCTCCCCCACAAGTGACCCCATTTTGGAAACTAGACCCCCCAAGGCACCTATCTAGATGCATAGTGAGCACTTGGAACCCCCAGGTGCTTCACAAATTGATTCGTAACAATGAAAAAGTGAAAAAAAAAACACTTTTTCATTTTTATGAATCAATTTGTGAAGCACCTGGGGGTTCCAACTGCTCACTATGCATCTAGATAGGTGCCTTGGGGGGTCTAGTTTCCAAAATGGGGTCACTTGTGGGAGAGCTCCAATGTTTGGGCACACAGGGACTCTCTAAATGCAACATGGTATCCGCTAACAAATTGAATGGAAAATCGGCTCAAATTGTTAGCGGACACCACATTGCGTTTGGAGAGCTTCTCTGTGCCCAAACTTTGGAGCTCCCCCACAAGTGACCCCATTTTGGAAACTAGACCCCCCAAGGCACCTTTCTAGATGCATAGTGAGCACTTGGAACCCCCAGGTGCTTCACAAATTGATTCGTAATAATGAAAAAGTGAAAAAAAAAACACTTTTTCATTTTTACGAATCAATTTGTGAAGCACCTAGGGGTTCCAAGTGCTCACTATGCATCTAGATAGGTGCCTTGGGGGGTCTAGTTTCCAAAATGGGGTCACTTGTGGGGGAGCTCCAATGTTTGGGCACACAGGGACTCTCTAAATGCAACATGGTATCCGCTAACAAATTGAATGGAAAATCGGCTCAAATTGTTAGCGGACGCCACATTGCGTTTGGAGAGCCCCTCTGTGCCCAAACTTTGGAGCTCCCCCACAAGTGACCCCATTTTGAAAACTAGACCCCCCAAGGCACCTTTCTAGATGCATAGTGAGCACTTGGAACCCCCAGGTGCTTCACAAATTGATTCGTAATAATGAAAAAGTGAAAAAAAAAACACTTTTTCATTTTTACGAATTAATTTGTGAAGCACCTAGGGGTTCCAAGTGCTCACTATGCATCTAGATAGGTGCCTTGGGGGGTCTAGTTTCCAAAATGGGGTCACTTGTGGAGGAGCTCCAATGTTTGGGCACACAGGGACTCTCCAAATGCAACATGATATCCGCTAACAATTTGAGCCGACAATTTGTTAGCGGATATCATGTTGCATTTGGAGAGTCCCTGTGTGCCCAAACATTGGAGCTCCCCCACAAGTGACCCCATTTTGGAAACTAGACCCCCCAAGGCACCTATCTAGATTCATAGTGAGCACTTGGAACCCCAGGTGCTTCACAAATTGATTCATAAAAATGAAAAAGTGTTTTTTTTTTCACTTTTTCATTTTTACGAATCAATTTGTGAAGCACCTGGGGGTTCCAAGTGCTCACTATGCATCTAGAAAGGTGCCTTGGGGGGTCTAGTTTCCAAAATGGGGTCACTTGTGGGGGAGCTCCAATATTTGGGCACACAGCGGCTCTCTAAATGCAACATGGTGTCCGCTAACAAATTTAACGCAAAATTGGCTCAAATTGTTAGCGACACCATGTTGCGTTTGGAGAGCTGCTGTGTGCCCAAACATTGGAGCTCCCCCACAAGTGACCCCATTTTGGAAACTAGACCCCCCAAGGCACCTATCTAGATGCATAGTGAGCACTTGGAACCCCCAGGTGCTTCACAAATTGATTCGTAACAATGAAAAAGTGAAAAAAAAAACACTTTTTCATTTTTATGAATCAATTTGTGAAGCACCTGGGGGTTCCAACTGCTCACTATGCATCTAGATAGGTGCCTTGGGGGGTCTAGTTTCCAAAATGGGGTCACTTGTGGGAGAGCTCCAATGTTTGGGCACACAGGGACTCTCTAAATGCAACATGGTATCCGCTAACAAATTGAATGGAAAATCGGCTCAAATTGTTAGCGGACACCACATTGCGTTTGGAGAGCTTCTCTGTGCCCAAACTTTGGAGCTCCCCCACAAGTGACCCCATTTTGGAAACTAGACCCCCCAAGGCACCTTTCTAGATGCATAGTGAGCACTTGGAACCCCCAGGTGCTTCACAAATTGATTCGTAATAATGAAAAAGTGAAAAAAAAAACACTTTTTCATTTTTACGAATCAATTTGTGAAGCACCTAGGGGTTCCAAGTGCTCACTATGCATCTAGATAGGTGCCTTGGGGGGTCTAGTTTCCAAAATGGGGTCACTTGTGGGGGAGCTCCAATGTTTGGGCACACAGGGACTCTCTAAATGCAACATGGTATCCGCTAACAAATTGAATGGAAAATCGGCTCAAATTGTTAGCGGACGCCACATTGCGTTTGGAGAGCCCCTCTGTGCCCAAACTTTGGAGCTCCCCCACAAGTGACCCCATTTTGGAAACTAGACCCCCCAAGGCACCTTTCTAGATGCATAGTGAGCACTTGGAACCCCCAGGTGCTTCACAAATTGATTCGTAATAATGAAAAAGTGAAAAAAAAAACACTTTTTCATTTTTACGAATTAATTTGTGAAGCACCTAGGGGTTCCAAGTGCTCACTATGCATCTAGATAGGTGCCTTGGGGGGTCTAGTTTCCAAAATGGGGTCACTTGTGGAGGAGCTCCAATGTTTGGGCACACAGGGACTCTCCAAATGCAACATGATATCCGCTAACAATTTGAGCCGACAATTTGTTAGCGGATATCATGTTGCATTTGGAGAGTCCCTGTGTGCCCAAACATTGGAGCTCCCCCACAAGTGACCCCATTTTGGAAACTAGACCCCCCAAGGCACCTATCTAGATTCATAGTGAGCACTTGGAACCCCAGGTGCTTCACAAATTGATTCATAAAAATGAAAAAGTGTTTTTTTTTTCACTTTTTCATTTTTACGAATCAATTTGTGAAGCACCTGGGGGTTCCAAGTGCTCACTATGCATCTAGAAAGGTGCCTTGGGGGGTCTAGTTTCCAAAATGGGGTCACTTGTGGGGGAGCTCCAAAGTTTGGGCACAGAGGGGCTCTCCAAACGCAATGTGGTGTCCGCTAACAATTTGAGCCGATTTTCCATTCAATTTGTTAGCGGACACCATGTCGCGTTTGGAGAGCCCGTGATGTGCCTAAACAGTGGAGCTCCCCCACAAGTGTCCCCATTTTGGAAACTATACCCCTCAAAGATTTTATTAAGGTGTATAGTGAACATTTTGAACCCAGAGGTACGGCACATTATTTGTTTACATTAGGTCATCATATTGAATAAGTTTTCATTATTCTTGAGCGCAAGTGCTCGCTACTTGAGTTTGCATCGGGTACTCAGGTATGCACCATGTACAGCGTGTGCTCGAGTGACATGCTCGAGTCCCTGCTCCGCATGTTTCACGGTTATTAGACACCCAAAAAAAAACATGCGGGGATCGCTCGTGCATGGCAGGCAATCCCCGTAAAGTTTTTTGGCCGCGAAGCATATGGGGCAGAGACTCGAGCATGTCACTCAAATACCCACGATACTAAATGCATACCAGAGCACCCGATGCAAACTCAAGTAGCGAGCACTTGCTCTCAACACTAGTCGCCATATCGTCATCTTTTTTTCTTACTTTTGAAAAAAATCCCAACCCCAGCCCTAACCCTAGTACAACCCTAGCCCCAGCACAACCCTAGCCCCAGCACAACCCTAGCCCCAGCACAACCCTAGCCCCAAACCCAGCCCTAACCCTAGCCCAATCCTAACTCAAGAGTTTATTTTTGACGCCGTTCCTTGTGCGGTATAAGTGATTAGACGACTTTATTCTTCGGGTCGGTGTGATTACAGCAATGCCAGAATCATATGGGGTTTTTATGACTGACAGCTGTCACACACTAAAAGACGCATTTTTTGTAAAATCTAGTTTTTGCATCGCCATATTTTGAGAGCTATAATTTTTCCAAATTTTGGCAGACAGTCATGTGACGGCTCGTTTTTTGCGGGATGACTTGACGTTGTTATTGGTGCCATTTTCAGGCACGTGACATTTTTTGATCGCTTTCTATTCCGATTTTTGGGAGGCAGAATAAACAAAAACCAACAATTCAGGAATTGTTTTTTTTTTTTTTTTTTTATTCTGTTCCGCGTGTGGTAAAATTGATGAGGCAGCTTTACTCTTCGGGTCAGTACGTTTACAGCGGTACCACATTTGTATAATTTTTCTATGTTTTGGCGCTTATACACAATAAAAGCTATTTTATAGAAAAAAATATTTTTTAGTATCGCTTTATTCTGAGAGCTATAACTTTTTTATTTTTCGGCTGATGGAGCTATATGGCGGCTTGTTTTTTGCGGGACGAGATGACGTTTTCAGCGGTATCATTTTTATTTATATGCGTCTTTTTGATCGCGTGTTATTCCACTTTTTGTTTGGCGGTATGGTGATAAAGCATTGTTTTTTGCTTGGTTTTTTTTTTTTTTTTTTTACCGTGTTCACTGAAGGGGTTAACTAGTGGGACAGTTTTATAGGTCAGGTTGTTCCGGACGCGGCGATACCAAATATGTGTACTTTTATTGTTTTTTTTTTATTTTTTTTATAATAATATTTATTGATGGGTACATTATATTTTTATTTTTGGTGTATTATTTTTTTTATTTTTTTATAATATTTTTGCACATTTTTTTTTTTTTTTTTTTTCCACTTTCACACAGTTTATACACTTTATTACTTTGTCCCACTCTGGGACTTTCACTTTTTTTTTTCTGATCGCCTGCATGGCACAGGAATGGAGCACCATCCCTATGCCATGAAGGCTGTCAGAAGTGCACAGTGTGAAGATTGCTTGGAGATGCACTGCGCATGTCCAAGCAATCTTCCTGCTCTCTGGTGACCCGGATGTTGTCATGACGACATCGGGTCGTCATGGCAACACCCGGGAAGCCTTTGCAGACTGCGCTGGAAGCCGGAAGAGGAGGTGAGTATCGGCGATCACCTCTCCTTGCCCCCGCAATGCCGCGATCGACTTCGATCGACTTCGATCGCAGCATCGCGGGGGTTAATGTGCTGGGAGCGGTGCGTGACCGCTCCCTGCACATAGTACCTGGTGTCAGCTATGACAATCAGCTGACACCCGGCGGCGATCGCGCCCGCACAGCCTGTGTGCGCGCGCGATCGCCATGACGTACTAATACGGGTCTGGCTCTTAAGTCCCAGGGCACAGACGCGTATTAGTACGTCAGATGTTCTTAAGGGGTTAAACAAAACAAAAAAAACTGCAAAGATTTTTAATATAAGAAAAATGAAAGAGTTTTTAGTTGTGTCTATAAATAGCAACATAATGAAGTGGGTTAAACGTGTAATTTGAATATTTCCATTTTTTAAGGCACCTAAACAGGAAAGGGTTTTTTACAGTCAGAGCAGTGGGACTGTGGAATGCCGACCACAAGAGGTAGTAATGGCAGACACTATAACAGCTTTCAAAAAAAGGGCTGGATGATTTCCTCTATACACATAACATTGAGGGTTACAGTTAAATTAGACAAAATGTTACAACTATAGTAGTACATGTAGTACGGTAATAGTATGTTAATTACATAATTAGTATCATAATTATGTTTGATCCAGGGTTCCAGGACTGATCGCCTTTTCTCGGGGTCAAGAAGGAATTTTTCTCCTGTGACACAAATTGGCTGAAGGTGTCCTGGGGTTTTTGCCTTCTTCTGGATCAACAATGTAGGCATAGGGTAGTATTAGTAGTGATAGGAAAGTGATAATAATACTGTAATAAGATAGCAGGATGTTATTAATAGTGACAATATCAAATAGTCACATTTCTAAAAATAAAAACAAATTAAATAATAACTGCAGTAGTAGAATAAGTAGCGTAATATTAAATATATAACTAGTAATAACATAATTAGGTTTGATCCAGGGTTCTAGGACTGATCGCCTTTTCTCGGGATCAAGAAGGAATTTTTCCCTGTGATGCAAATTGGCTGAATGTGTCCTGGGGATTTTGCGTTCTTCTGGATCAACAGATTTAGGCATAGGGATTCTAGTAATACCATTATAAGACAATGTGAACTGAGGTCTAAGATGGCAGACATACAAGAAACAGAGGCATGTTCACACTAGCAAAAAAGAAGCAAGACAAAAATATATCTCATACCCTACCATAATTATATATAAATGTAAAGCAAAATTGCATAATAAATATAGGGTACTTAGTGAACTATTTTTGATCAAAAAAAGTATACAAGCCGTCCCACCAGCGGCAAGGTGACCCTAAATTGGGACGGTACCTATACTGCCTATATTAAAAACCTTACTGTATATCAAAGTTGAAGTAATGCATATAAAAGGGTAGACAAATAGGACCGGGTCCCAACTCCAGACCACCTAGGCCCGTGGTAAGCTACATATATACCAATCAGCTCAACAAAGGGCATGCCACACCCTTAAATTGCACAGAATGCAAACAAGTCAAAAAACCAGACAATGTGAACTGAGGTCTAAGATGGCAGACATACAAGAAACAGAGGCATGTTCACACTAGCAAAAAAGAAGCAAGACAAAAATATATCTCATACCCTACCATAATTATATATAAATGTAAAGCAAAATTGCATAATAAATATAGGGTACTTAGTGAACTATTTTTGATCAAAAAAAGTATACAAGCCGTCCCACCAGCGGCAAGGTGACCCTAAATTGGGACGGTACCTATACTGCCTATATTAAAAACCTTACTGTATATCAAAGTTGAAGTAATGCATATAAAAGGGTAGACAAATAGGACCGGGTCCCAACTCCAGACCACCTAGGCCCGTGGTAAGCTACATATATACCAATCAGCTCAACAAAGGGCATGCCACACCCTTAAATTGCACAGAATGCAAACAAGTCAAAAAACCAGACAATGTGAACTGAGGTCTAAGATGGCAGACATACAAGAAACAGAGGCATGTTTAATATATAATTATGGTAGGGTATGAGATATATTTTTGTCTTGCTTCTTTTTTGCTAGTGTGAACATGCCTCTGTTTCTTGTATGTCTGCCATCTTAGACCTCAGTTCACATTGTCTGGTTTTTTGACTTGTTTGCATTCTGTGCAATTTAAGGGTGTGGCATGCCCTTTGTTGAGCTGATTGGTATATATGTAGCTTACCACGGGCCTAGGTGGTCTGGAGTTGGGACCCGGTCCTATTTGTCTACCCTTTTATATGCATTACTTCAACTTTGATATACAGTAAGGTTTTTAATATAGGCAGTATAGGTACCGTCCCAATTTAGGGTCACCTTGCCGCTGGTGGGACGGCTTGTATACTTTTTTTGATCAAAAATAGTTCACTAAGTACCCTATATTTATTATGCAATTTTGCTTTACATTTATATATAATTATGGTAGGGTATGAGATATATTTTTGTCTTGCTTCTTTTTTGCTAGTGTGAACATGCCTCTGTTTCTTGTATGTCTGCCATCTTAGACCTCAGTTCACATTGTCTGGTTTTTTGACTTGTTTGCATTCTGTGCAATTTAAGGGTGTGGCATGCCCTTTGTTGAGCTGATTGGTATATATGTAGCTTACCACGGGCCTAGGTGGTCTGGAGTTGGGACCCGGTCCTATTTGTCTACCCTTTTATATGCATTACTTCAACTTTGATATACAGTAAGGTTTTTAATATAGGCAGTATAGGTACCGTCCCAATTTAGGGTCACCTTGCCGCTGGTGGGACGGCTTGTATACTTTTTTTGATCAAAAATAGTTCACTAAGTACCCTATATTTATTATGCAATTTTGCTTTACATTTATATATAATTATGGTAGGGTATGAGATATATTTTTGTCTTGCTTCTTTTTTGCTAATACCATTATTAGAATCACAAGAGTAAGAGTAATAAATACAAAATATAAAATTAATTAAAAAAATTAAATTATAAACTGATAAAATATACTACCAATTTCCACAGTACACAATTATATTAACAATAGCACACAATACGGATATACAATTAACCCCACCAATAACCTAATTATACTTCCCACCCACTTGCCTAAAAACATACAAACATTAATTACAAACTACCTGCCTATCACCTACTATCCCTACAGCATCAAGGGGTTTGTGAGGCTATGTGCCCACGATGCAGAAATGCTGCAGATTTTTTCCGCTTCTCCCTGGCAGGAAAAATGCATGCGGATTGTACATGCGGATTTTACATGTGTTTTTCCCGCCAGGTAGAAGTGTTTGTCAAGCGTTTTTTCATGCATTTCTGTATGCGGGTTATCAAGCGCTTTTCCAAGCGATTTTAGCATCACTTGGAAAAGTGCTTGACAACTTGGTCACACTATATAAATCCATGCAACCGACATGGATTTTATATAGTGTGACCAAGTTAGTTAAAAAAAAAAAGAATAAGAATGGTAAAAAATAAAAAATTAATTTTATACTCACCTTCCGATGTCCTCCCGATGTTCTCTCCGATGGGTCTGGTGTCTTGGGCGGCTCGCGGTGGTGTGAAGCACCTGCAGTGACGTCATTGATTCATGTGACAGGTCACATGACTCAATGACATCATGGCAGGTCCTTCACAACACTGCGACCCATAGAGCAGACCAGACGGAGGGGAGAAAACACCGGGAGGACATCGAAAGGTAAGTATAATCTTTATTTTTTATTTTAAATTCTTTTTTAACAGGTTCTATGGTACCTGGGTCTGGATGAGTCACCTCTCATCCACACCCAAGTACCATCTGCACATAGAAACGCATAATATCCGTGTATACAAATGTACTGACACGGATATTATGCGTTTCAATGCAAGTCAATGGCGGCAATTGATGCGTATTTTTCCGCAATGATAATCCGCAGCGGAAATTTCTGCAGCATGTGCACAGCACATGCAGATTATCATTGGGGACCATGGGGCACGTATAACCAAGTGGTTTTTAAGCGTCTTTGCTGCGGAAATTCAGCGGTAAAAACGCTTGAAAAACGCATAGTGGGCACGCAGCCTAACAGTGCGATACTTAGCCCAGTAGCTGTCGTCAGGCTGATTCTGGGCTGCTCGGCACTTGGTGTGGCTATGAGAAAATTAGAGGAAAGTGACACAAGGAGAGAGGGCACTTGAAGTGAGTACTTCTAGAGCACAAGGAGACTGAGGGGATGCTGCAGTCAGACAGCAGTCAGAGAGCAGCTGAGGGAGGATGGGACAGAGGAGCAGCACAGAGAGGCTACAGGCTGAGAGGTAGGTAGCTGAGGGGCTGAGGAGGACAGCTGCGGTGAGCAGGGCTGTGGGCAATGGACTTAGTCTAAGGCATGATTAAAGTAGTTTTTACAAAAACATTTTTTTTGCTAAAATATGAAAACAGTAAGCTCCTTTTCAGCTCCTGTTTAAAAATGCCAGAGCATATCTCAAAGGTATTAATTAGATACCATAGTACATGAGCTCTTGACTGGCAGTGAAACTGTGAATTCAACATTTTATTATATGGAGGTAACAAATTCTGGTTTTCCAAAGTTAGAAAAAGTGATTACAGGGACGGTTCATGGAGTTTTTGCACCTTTAAAAGGGGCTCTCACAAACACTCTTGGCGCTAGCCACTTAGCTTAGCTTTGATGAATGATGAACTGGGTCCACAGACTCTTCAGCTGGACATCACCACCAGCCCCAGCCTCACTAATATGCTTGGATGCATGCACCACACTTGCGTCAACAGTGCCATCCACAGTGTAAGAGTGGTGACGCCTGATGAAAGAGGTTGCAGTTGGGGCAGTTTCAGACCAGAAAGTAACATTTTTATATCAGTGACCTTTGCAGCATTTTGGTTCTCCACTAGTGGAATTACCGGTGCCATACTGTCACGGGTGTGTTGCCACGAAGATCGTCACGAGTACACAGCCTGACTTCTCGCAGCTGACTTGTTGGTGCTTTGTGTTTTTTCGGCAGTGAAGGAGTTAATTCTCTCTCTCTCTGGGCTAGCTGAGGTCCAGCCTCGCCCAGCTGCAATCAATGCTTCTTTAGTGAGACTCCTTCATATTCCTGCAGGTCTGTTTGGGAGGTGTCGGTGAAAGCTTTTCATTCAGACTTACAGAGCGGATCGTGGTGTTTGGAGTTGCTGAGATAAGTGTATTTGGAAGTGTTTTTTCCCTTTCCTCGCTTTATCATTTATCTCCTTTCCCGTTGGTGTTCCCTCTGTTGTAGTTGTGTAGAAGTTGTATGCAAGGTGGTTTTGGTTTTTCCCTTGTACTGTCTCGTTCGTCTAAATACTGTGTGTGGGCATATTATTTCTGGTTCCCAATTGTTGTGATCGGGGTCCTTCTCAGGACTAGATTACTGAGGTGCAGGGATCCTCAGGAGGTAGGGGTTACGCTGGCGGCCTGGACCTCTGTACCTTTAACAGTACCTCCAGGTTGAGGGATTAGTCAGGGCCCCAGCTTAGGGTCAGCTTAGGCCCCCTACCTCCAGTATTCTGTGACAGTGTGACATTTTCACCGACCAACTTAGTTTTTCTCCAGCTACCATGGATCCAGTAGCCGGTCTAGCTCGGCAGTTGCAGAGTTTGTCCATGGGGCTGGCGGACGTTAGGTCCAAGGTTTTGCATCCTCTGGAGCAAGCCGGACCAGAACCTAAAGTAGCTCTCCCTGACAGGTTCACTGGGGGGCGGGACAAGTTTTTTGTTTTCCGGGAGGCATGCAAATTGTACTTTCGGCTGCGGCCTCGGTTATCGGGCAGCGAAGAACAAAGGGTGGGAATTGTCATCTCGCTCCTACAAGGGGACCCACAATCTTGGGCGTTCTCTCTTCCCCCAAGCTCCCCGGTTCTCCAGTCAGTGGATAGGTTTTTCGCTGCTCTGGGACTCGTATATGATGACCCAGATCGGATCTCCCTTGCTGAGTCTAAGTTACGTAGGATTCAGCAGGGAGATCGTCCGGCGGAGGAATTCTGTTCGGAGTTCCGTAGGTGGGCCACGGACACCCAGTGGAATGACCCGGCTCCTAGGAGCCAGTTTTGTCATGGTTTATCCGACAAATTACAGGATGTGTTGGCACAGTATGACTCTCCCGCGTCACTGGAAGCCGCTATGGCCCTTGCCATTCGCGTTGACAGACGGCTTCGGGAGAGGTGCGGGATAACTCTACCCCCTGTAATGTCTCCACCTCCTACAAGGTCCCCTCATATGGTGGTTCCCCTGGTCAGTCCGGAGGAGCCTATGCAATTAGGAGGGACATCATTTCGGGGAAGGGGACCGGTGGAGCGCCATAAGACAGGAAGGTGTTTCCTCTGCGGGAAAAAGGGACATTTTATTGGGGGGTGTCCATCCCGTCCCTTGCAGAGTAAAGAGTCGTCGAAAAAACTGTTGATCCCAGGTTGTGTGGTGGACGGCAATCTGGGAGTAGGTATTTCGTCCCTAGGTTCGTCTCAGTTTCTCGTACCGGCGGAGGTGGTGGTGGGTGCGAGAACTGAGAGGATATCTGTTCTTCTGGATAGTGGGGCCGGGGCTAATCTGGTTGATGCTCGGTTTGCCCGGGTTCAAGGTATGCGATTGAGTGAGTTGGCTAAACCCATCCCCATATTCTCGATCGATGCCAGGCCTCTCGGTCAGGGAAGTTTTTTGCAAGCTGTGCATGGCGTAAAACTTCAAGTGGGGGCAATACATAAAGAACTGTTGTCTTGCTACGTGTTGGAGGGTCTTCCCACTCCTATAGTGTTGGGCCTTCCTTGGTTAGCTAAGCATAACCCGGTTATTAATTGGCAAACCAGAGAGATAAGCCAATGGAGTAAATTCTGTAATAAAAACTGCATGAACACGGTCATCGGTGCGGTTACTCCTTGGGTCTTACCTCCATTTCTGGCGGACTTTGAGGATGTATTCTCGGAGAATGGGTGTCAGGAACTACCTCCTCATCGCGAGTATGACTGTTCTGTAAAACTGCTCCCTGAGGCCAAGTTACCTAAAGCTAGGTTGTATAACCTTTCTGGTCCTGAGAGGCAGGCCATGAAGGATTATATTTCTGAAAGTCTGGCTAAGGGGCATATTAGACCTTCATCTTCACCGGTGGCCGCGGGGTTCTTCTTTGTTAAGAAGAAAGATGGAGGCCTACGCCCTTGCCTGGATTTCCGTGAACTTAATCGGATTACGGTCCGAGATCCGTATCCGCTCCCACTTATTCCCGATCTCTTTAATCAGATCGTGGGCGCCAAATGGTTCTCTAAGTTGGATCTCAGGGGGGCGTACAATCTGATTAGGATGAAGGAGGGGGATGAGTGGAAGACGGCTTTTAACACTCCGGAGGGGCATTATGAGAACCTTGTCATGCCATTCGGTCTGACTAATGCCCCGGCGGTGTTTCAACACTTTGTTAATGATATTTTTCGCCACCTGGTGGGACAGTTTGTTGTCATATATCTGGATGATATCTTAATTTACTCGCCGGATCTGGTGTCTCATCAGGAGCACGTTAGACAGGTGTTACAGATCTTGCGGGATAATAAACTGTATGCCAAGTGGGAAAAGTGTGTGTTCGCCGTACAGGAACTCCAGTTTTTAGGCTTCCTGGTTTCAGCGTCCGGTTTTCGTATGGACCCTGGGAAAGTGCGGGCAGTTCTTGAGTGGGATCGGCCGGAGAATCTTAAGGCACTACAACGTTTCCTGGGGTTTGCTAACTATTACCGGAAGTTCATTCGTAATTTCTCCTCCATGGTTAAGCCTCTCACAGACATGACTAAAAAGGGGACGGATTTTTCTAGGTGGTCTGACAAGGCTTGTCAAGCATTCTCCTCCTTGAAAAAATGTTTTGCCTCGGCACCCATACTCATTCAACCTGATGCGTCTCAGCCATTCTTTGTAGAGGTAGACGCTTCCGAGGTAGGGGTGGGAGCAGTATTGTCACAGGGTTCGTCCCCTGGTAAGTGGCATCCGTGCGCCTTTTTCTCTAAAAAATTGTCGTCCGCTGAGAGGAATTACGATGTCGGCAATAGGGAACTCTTGGCCATTAAGTTAGCTTTTGAGGAGTGGCGCCATTTTTTGGAGGGGGCAGTTCATCCGGTCACCGTCATCACCGATCACAAGAACCTGCTATATCTGGAGTCCGCTAAACGTCTGAATCCCAGACAAGCTAGGTGGTCATTGTTTTTTACCAGGTTTAATTTCGTCGTTACATATCGTCCTGGGTCTAAAAATGTAAAGGCGGATGCCTTATCTCGTAGTTTCCCTGGGGCCGGGAATACGGACGACCCGATTCCTATTCTTCAGGAGGGGGTGGTGGTTTCGGCAGTATGCTCTGAGCTGGAGGAGGAGATATTGGAGGCTCAGGGGGACGCCCCTGTTGGACCTCCGGGGAGACTGTTCGTTCCAGATCAGTTGCGACAAAAGGTGATCGAGGCACACCATAACTCAGTTTTTGCAGGACACCCGGGGAGTAAAGCAACTGTGGATCTCCTCTCGCGTCGGTTTTGGTGGCCTAACTTACATAAAGAGGTGGTAACTTTTGTCGCGTCCTGTGGGGTTTGTGCGCGCTCTAAGACCTCACATACCCGTCCGTCTGGGGCCCTTTTACCTTTGAAGATCCCGGAGCGTCCTTGGACTCATCTGTCTATGGACTTTATTACGGACCTCCCTCCGTCTTCGGGTAAAACGGTCATACTCGTTGTAGTGGACAGGTTCAGCAAGATGGCACATTTTATCGCTCTTCCGGCTCTCCCTAATGCTAAAACTCTTGCGCAGGTGTTCATTGGGGAGATTGTGAGGCTTCACGGGGTACCCTCCGAGGTGGTGTCTGATCGGGGGTCTCAGTTTGTGTCCAAGTTCTGGAAGGCGTTTTGTGCACGGCGGGGGATGCATTTGTCATTCTCGTCGGCTTTTCATCCTCAGACCAATGGTCAGACGGAACGTATGAACCAGAGCTTGGAGACATATCTTCGGTGTTTTGTGTCAGAGAACCAGGAGGACTGGGCTTCTTTCCTACCTCTGGCAGAGTTTGCTCTCAATAATAGGCGGAGCGAGTCCACTGGTAAGTCCCCGTTTTTTGGGGCATATGGTTTTCACCCCCAGTTTTGTACTTTCAGTAGGGGGGGCTCTTCGGGGGTTCCGGAGGAGGAACGATTTTCCTCATCTCTCGCTTCAGTATGGAGAGGGGTGCTGAAGAATCTGAATACTATGGGGAACCGATACAAACGTATGGCTGATAGGAGGAGAGTGTCTGGTCCGGACCTAAGTGTGAACGATCAGGTATGGTTGTCTACCAGGAATATTAAACTTAAGGTTCCCTCCTGGAAACTGGGTCCCAGGTTCATCGGGCCGTACAGAATCAGTTCTGTTATTAATCCGGTGGCATTCCGTCTTGACCTCCCCCCTACGTTTAAAATTCACAACGTGTTTCACAGATCATTGCTTAAGAGGTATGTGGCGCCGGTGGTACCGTCACCTTTACCTCCCCCTCCTGTGGTTGTCAATGGTAACTTGGAGTTCCAGGTATCGAGGGTCATTGATTCACGCTTTAATCGCCGGTCCCTTCAGTACTTGGTTCATTGGAAGGGGTATGGTCCTGAGGAGAGGATGTGGGTTCCTGCGTCGGATATTAACGCAGACCGATTAGTTCGGGCCTTCCACACGACTCACCCGAATAAACCTGGCCCTGAGGGTCCGGAGGCCCCTCGTAGAAGGGGGGGTACTGTCACGGGTGTGTTGCCACGAAGATCGTCACGAGTACACAGCCTGACTTCTCGCAGCTGACTTGTTGGTGCTTTGTGTTTTTTCGGCAGTGAAGGAGTTAATTCTCTCTCTCTCTGGGCTAGCTGAGGTCCAGCCTCGCCCAGCTGCAATCAATGCTTCTTTAGTGAGACTCCTTCATATTCCTGCAGGTCTGTTTGGGAGGTGTCGGTGAAAGCTTTTCATTCAGACTTACAGAGCGGATCGTGGTGTTTGGAGTTGCTGAGATAAGTGTATTTGGAAGTGTTTTTTCCCTTTCCTCGCTTTATCATTTATCTCCTTTCCCGTTGGTGTTCCCTCTGTTGTAGTTGTGTAGAAGTTGTATGCAAGGTGGTTTTGGTTTTTCCCTTGTACTGTCTCGTTCGTCTAAATACTGTGTGTGGGCATATTATTTCTGGTTCCCAATTGTTGTGATCGGGGTCCTTCTCAGGACTAGATTACTGAGGTGCAGGGATCCTCAGGAGGTAGGGGTTACGCTGGCGGCCTGGACCTCTGTACCTTTAACAGTACCTCCAGGTTGAGGGATTAGTCAGGGCCCCAGCTTAGGGTCAGCTTAGGCCCCCTACCTCCAGTATTCTGTGACAGTGTGACACATACAAATGGCACCTTTAAAAACACAATCCAGGGCAATATACAGAATGGACTGACCCAGGCTTTTTGGTATGAAATAGTTACTGCTGTTCTCCTTCATTAGATTCAAGAGGCAGCAGACCTAGGTGATCACAATTATTTGACATGTTGAAAGTGTAAACTGTTATACACACCTTCTAAATAAGAACACCATCCCAACTGTAAAACATCAGGGTGGCAGCATTATGTTGTAGGGTTGTTTTGCTGCAGGAGGGACTGGTGCACTTCACAAAATAAATGGCATCATGAGAAAAGAAGACACAGGCGTGTCTCTGATTAACTTAGATGTTGCCAAAAAAATCAGAATCTTCCAAACACATGACATCATCATATGGGCAATCCAGAATTGTTTAAAGGCATTGTAATCTTAGTGCATGTAAAGTTTTGACTTTGTAGTAAGTAATAAAAATGCCTTAAAACATTCTCTCTCTCTCATTATTCTGACATTTGGCAAATATTAAAAATTTTGGTAATCCTAATTGATCTAAAACGAGAAACGTTTATTCTGATTTCATGTCAGATATTGAGAAAAACATGCATATGTGTCTTTTTATATAGTGTACTGTATGTAAACTTCTGGTTTCAACTGTATCTGCAAAGCCAAGTTGTCAATTTAATAGGTCTCTAAGAGACACCCATATCTAGGGACAGTCTCCTTCTACTAAGAAAACACTGATTTGGGTGGTCATATCATTCCACATTGATCATTAGCCAGAGGCACCACAGTCGCCACAGTCTTGGTTAAGCAATCTCATCCATTCATAGAAATCACTGATGCGAATGACAAATATATTCTAATTTGCCTGATCTGACACAAAGTTTTTTTTATAGGGGTTTACATCCCAAACCATACTCCTCCACTGCAATTAATGACATAATAAATGTGTTGATGTGTTGCCAATTACCAACTAGTTCCTTTCTACTGACTAGTATCATCTAATGATTATCTTCTTTTTAAATGAGATGAACACAACCTGTGACCTGGAGAACCAAATGCACCCCACAATGCTATTCTGTGTGTCACCCAAAACATCTGGTCACCGATATACAATGCCTTGAAAAAGTATTCATACCCAGTGAGCCTTTCCACATTTTTTCATATTTCAACCCCAAACTTAAATGTATTTGATTGGGATTATATGTGATATACCAACATAAAATAGCAAGCATTTATGAAGTGTAAATTGTGATGAGCATTTGTGACGTGCCCAAGGGATGGGGACTTGTCGCCCGGGCCTTGCTGTTAGTTTTGGGGGATGCCGCGGTGGCCGACTCCCGGGGCCGTACCCTGGGGTCACTCTTAAAAAAAAAAAGCAAGGAATTGGG
This sequence comes from Phyllobates terribilis, assembly GCF_046119375.1. Classification (NCBI taxonomy): domain Eukaryota; kingdom Metazoa; phylum Chordata; class Amphibia; order Anura; family Dendrobatidae; genus Phyllobates; species Phyllobates terribilis. The sequence goes on along the minus strand of NW_027362765.1, from coordinate 259,826,322 downwards.
GGAAAGGTGTATAGGAAAAGGGGAAAGTTCGTGACGCCACCTGTGGTGTCTGGTGAGACTCACCAGCGCTGTAACAGTCCTCTGAGGCCGGTGGTGGGCAACTTAGTTGGTTCTGCTCCCCACAGGTGGAGCGGGGCCTCAGGGCAGCGTAGGAGAAGGGATGCAGGACAGAGGGGACCCAGCCGGGTCAAAGGAAGAATAGGCACACACACGACAGTTCACTTCAGTACCTTTACTGGTGGTGTTTTCAGGCACGATCCGGGGTACTGTAGGGTGAAGGGTGCATTTCAGGACTCTCCCCAGTGAGCGGGTGTGGGGCCTCCTGTTTCTTGCCTTTTCCTAGTAAGTTTATGACCTGCCTGAAGCTAGGCCTAACTTGGTCTCTGTCTTGCACCTGCTGACTTGGTGGTAGGGCCTTCTGTTGGAGTTCACACTCCCTGGTTTCTTGGGCCTCAGTGACTCCTGACCCTGGTATTACGGTCAGCTTTTGGTATTCCTGGGACATGTAGTTCGCCAGGGATCCCGGTTGTTTCTGCTGGTCCTAGAGATCCTTGCAGACACGGACCCGGTGTCCGGTAAATGCTTGTGGGGTGAGCTGGTTAAGCTCCTCTGCCCCCTATGTAGCTCGCTTACTCCACTTGCCTTCGGCCTGCTCGGGGCCCTCACTAGGCTTCACACTGGCAGTAGGGCTCGCTACTCTTCACCCCTCTTATGGCGTCGGCACGCCTTGGGCTCACTACCTGAGCTCAATGAGTCTGGACTGTGCTCCACTGCAGGATGGCTACTGCAGGAGCTCCTCTCAACAGGCTTCCTTCTACAGACTGGATCCTCACAGACTGGAACTAGCTCTGTCCCAGAGGAAACTGTTCTCCAGACTGACTGCCTAGCTCCACCTTCCCTTTTTATATCCCTAACAGGCTCCCTCTGGTGGTCTGAGGTGGAAGGTGAAGGAGTGTGTATGCTATGAGGGTCTCTTGTGGAGGAATCCGTTCATGCACCCCTCTAGGATCTGTGGCACCAATGCAAAGCAGGGCGCCACATTTGTATTCAGCCCCCTGTAGTCTACTACCCCTAAATAAAATCCTGAGTGACCAATGAAGTCACATAATGAGTAAACTGAGTCCACCTGTGTACAATTTATTGTCAGCATAACTACAGCTGTTCTGTGAATGTCTCAGAGGTTTATTTGAGAACATTAGGAATCAAACAGCATCATGAAAACCAAGGAGTACACCGGGCAGGTCAGGGATAAAGTTATGGAGAAGAGAAAAGCATGGTTAGGTTATAAAAAAAAATAACCCAAGCTCTGAACATCTCACGGAGCACAGTTCAATCAATATAAAAAAAAAAACGTAAGTAGTATGGTACAACTGCAAACCTACCAAGACATGGCGGTCCACCTAAAGTGATAGCCTTGTATGGAGAGCACTAATTAGAGAAGCAGCCAAGAGGCCCATGGTCACTCTGGAGGAGCTGCAAATCCACAGCTCAGGTGGGAGAATCTGTCCACAGGACAACTACTAGAAATCCTGTCTTTATGGAAGAGTGGCAAAAATAAAGCGTTTTTTGAAAGCAAGCCATAAAAATTCTGTATGGAGGAATATGTGGTGCCTATAATAATGCATGGAGGACTATGTGGGGCCCATTATTCTGCATGGAGGACTATATGGGGTCCATTATTCTGTATGGAGGACTATGTGGCACCCATTATACTGTATACCGGTTGACCCGCGATTTGGTCCAAGTTTTTCATTTTGGCCCTCTGAGTTTGAGTTTGACATCCTTGGTTTAAGTCAAAGGATATCAGAAGAACAATAAGGGTTCGCACTGTTTAAAAAAAAAATTTTGTGCTCAGGAGGAAAATAGTCCATTAATATCTTAACTAAACCTCCGGCACTAATAAGTGGAAAAAACAACTGTATATCATTTCAAGAAATTTTTTTTAAATTTTAAAGAGTGACTGTAACAAGATAATAACTACCGGAACGTTTTGTTTCGGCTAATTGCCTTTATCAAGGTTATCTGTGTCAATGAAAAATATGAATACTACATTTAATATGGTCACACAAATAATAGAGCCATACATATTACATACATATATTTTTTTCCAAACATACATAAAGCTCATATGCAAGGTTGCCAAGTAGTGGGTCACTTATTTTAAGCATAGGTGGTCATATTCAAGCGCAAATTGTACCTATAATATAAAAATAATCAGTAAGAAATCATCCAATGCCAAATAATCAAAAAAAGGGGAACTGGCAAACTTAGAAGTCCAAAGGTATTCATTTCAGAACAAACCAGGAGGTAGAATACTTGAAGAAATAGTGAAATATATGAAAAGTCATAAATATGCCCCAAAGGTAAAAAGAAGCTGGAGTCCTCAGAGTGCGTATCAGAGAGTATCAAACTGAGTATATAGCTGTGCAACTTACTTATTTGAATCCAGGAGTCCCACCAGGGTGCGTCCATGTGGCATAACTAACAGTCATTGTGTCGGTGTATGCACATGGGAAATGTGTCCCATTTTATATGCGTCAGAACAGGAAGAGGTAAGTATGAATGGTGATGGCTGATAGATGTTACCTGGACCACCGCGGCCGAAAGATGCAGTGCAGTCTGCGTTCCATCGTCGGCCGGATGTGACGCGCCGGTATCATACTGAAAGAGAGGGGTGAGTTGCGTTCCACCGTGCGCATGCGCAGTGAACCCAGGGCGTGCTATGTGAAAATAAGACTTGGAACAGGGGAGACTGCATAAATGGATATATGAGAGAGGTGAGAAAGGTCAAAGTCAAAGGATATTCATGTGTTTGAATGACCATGTCAAAGTCCAGATCTAAATCCCATTGAGAATCTGTGGCAAGACTTGCTGTTCACAAACCATCCGCATCCAATCTCACTGAGCTGGAGCTAAGTTGCTAAGAAGAATTGGCAAACATTTTCAGCCTCCAGATGTGCAAGGCTGGTAGAGACATACCCCAAAAGACTTGCAGCAGTAATTGCAGTGAAAGATCGTTCTACAATGTATTGACTCAGGGGGGCAGATGACAATTTCCAGATTCATATTTTTTAATTTTTTAGAAAACCATGTATCATTTCCTTTACACGTCACAAATATTGCTATTTTGTGTTAGTATATCATATAAAATACCAATTATATATATTTAAGTTTGTGGGTGTAACGTGAATAAAATATGGAAAAGTTCACGGGAAAGAAAACTTTTTCAAGGCACTGTACTTGTCTGTGTCTGGTAGTTCTCGAATGAATTCACCATTTCAGAAAAAAGAATAGAGTAAATAAGTTGGTGCAAGAACGAGTAAGTACCAGCAGTGCACTGTTTCCATCTCTGGGATCCCATATATTTGCACAATTGGTGGACTCCTTAACTCTAACTAGCACTCCAAAAATATAGATGAGGTGGAGAAGTGGTCATGCATGTGTGGCACCCCAGGGGTCTGGTTGCCACAGTAGTAGAAATATTACGTGTGAGAGCAAGTGGAAGGTTTCCTGGTCAGGAGCCCTTAAACATGCAACACCTCCTGTCCCAGGCCAGATAGGGGAGGAACCTGCCCTATATAAACTGGATCTTGGGCGGGGTTAGAGAGAGAAAGACACAGGGAAAGCAACAGCTAGGAGCTCTGTAGGAGAAGGAGGTGAAGACCAGGGGCTGGAGCTAAGCAGAGCTCGCCCTGGCAGAAGAATCTAATAACCGGACACCGGAGTCCGAGGCTGAAAGGATCTTTAAGTCAAGCAGCAGAAACCAGCCGGCAGGGGATTCCAGGTCCTCTGGCCATAGAAGCCCGGAGGCTCAGTCACAAGGAAGGGACCAGCACAACCATCGAGGAGTGGAGGCTATCAGAAGGCCCCAAGTCACCAGCCATACGGGTGAGCACCACACGGTATACTCAGGGACGTGGGCTACTTCCACTCGCTTACAGCAAGGTAGCCAGGAAGAGTGCAGATAGACGGGGAGGCCTACAACTCCACCTGGCCAGGGGAACTCCTATTTGTTCACAGACTGACCAGGCCCCTTATGCTAGCCAGTACTCCCGGGAGGGTCTGCTTTAATATCATCAGTAAAGACCCTGAACTGCACTGCAAAGACTCTGAGTCGTTCCTGCTTTCTCACCGCATACAGCACTACTAGTACTGGGACGCCCGTGCACCATCACTCCCATTATCCACATTCCCTGCCCTGAGGCCATACTCTTCCCGTGGGGAGTTATCCCATCTTTTGCTGCGCACACCACACCAGCCTCAGCGGACAGCCTCGCAGCGGCGGTACACCCTGACCGCAATCCACGGGTGGCGTAGTCGGACATTAAACCATAAAAACCCTATAAAAGACTCCCACTGTTTGACCACCCTAAGCCACGGGATCGGGTCGCCGCCACGGAGACTACAATTCCCAGAGACCCAGCTCCGGGTAACCCACTACATGTGTACACTAGGCCCAGGGGGCGCGTCACCTTTGGCGTAGTCGGCAGGATTTCGTGCCCACAACCACCGGGTACTGTGCGCCTTCAAAAGACTGTCATACCTGCCGTGGTGAAGGTTCCCGCCATCCAGAGCCGTTTCCCGCCATCTTCAGTCGGTTCCCGCCATCCGCAGCTGTTTTCCCGCCATCCGCAGTCGTTTTCCCGCCATCGGACGCCATCTTCGGGACGCCGCGCGGGAAGAAGAGGGGCGTGGACGCCGAAAGCGCGCGAGACCTGAAGCTCCGCCCTACGCACCGATGCTGCGCAAGGTCCTGGAAGGAGAGGAAGCGATGCTGACGTCACCACAGCGCGACGCAAGGTCCTCCACCCTGACGATCGTCTGCGGAGCAGCGGCCTACGGAGAAGAAACCACAGAAGGTAGGCCACACTTAACTAGGGGGGAGGAAGATGACGGACACGGAGGGACCCTCTACCACCAGCGCGGCCGCTGCCGCAGTAATGCCGTTCACCATGCCTTACATCCCCGGAGCGGCCTGGCTGCCCCAATACTCAGGGGAGTTGCATACCCTAAGCGACTTTAAAGAGAGACTGTACAGCCTGTTTAAAGTATACCCCCTGACGGAGGGACAAAAAGTGAGCATATTAGTAGGCCAGCTAACCGGCGCAGCCCAGCGTGAAGTAAAGTCCTGGTCAGTCAGGGACAAGGAGACCGTGAAGGAGATCTTAGCCCGGCTGAGGGACACTTTTGATACCCGCACCTCAGCAGAGATCAAAATGAAATTTTATGGGTGCAAGCAGCGGGCCCAAGACAGTATAAGAGACTATGCTTTGAATTTGCAAGAGGCCCTGGGAGCCATTAAACAGGCAGACCCTGACAGTGTGCGGAATGCAGATGAACTGTTGACTGAGCAATTCATTGAGGGTCTGCTGTCCAACGCCCACTGAACCCAGTTACGTGCAATGGCCTTGCAGAACCCTGGGTTAGACTTTGCAAAGTTCAAAGACAGGGCCATCCGGGTGCTCCGAGAACCGGCACCAGGTAGCGCTGTAACCCACCGGCGCCCTGCTATTACCTATCACCAGGAGGCGGCACCCTTGTCTACAGAGTCTGTAGGAGCTGCCAACCCCCAGGCATAAGATCATCAGGCCCATCGAACTGGCATGATAAATACGTAGGGGGACGTCTGGTCTTGCCTGTGGTACTGGATGGCATTCCTATGAGTGCCCTACTAGACACTGGGTCACAGGTGACTACCATCCCGTACGTGCTCTTTAAGCGATACTGGAATGACTTGGACATAACCCGCTACCCAGATGACGACCTGAGTATCATCGCCAGCAATGGTCAGCCCGTGCCGCAGGTGGGATTCAAAGAGGTGACCATTAAAATCGGTAAAGTCGAACTGGCGGCACAAGGACTGATTATTGTGGACATAGACCGTCATGAGAGTCACCCTAGAATAACCTTGAGAACTAACGTGATTGAAAATTGTCTTGCAGAGGTGATTCTCATTTTACAGCAGGTTGCCAAGAACGCCAGTTCCAGCCAGCAGCGTGTCCTCCAAAAAGAGATCCGGGCACTGATGAAACGAATTATCTGGTGGTGAGATTGGTAGCGTGAGAATGTGTGACCCGTTCCCTATTGCCATGCCCCCGAAAAGTGAGATGATGATCTGTTGCCGGGCAGCTATTGGTCTAAGAGGTAGAGACTACCAAGCCATGGTAGAGCCCGTCTACTCAGACAGTAGGCCCACCATTTTGACAGCACGGGGAGTGGTCGATGTACGCCATGGGAGGGTACCTGTCCGCATTGTAAATATCGGGGAGAGAGAAGTACACCTGCCCCGGTATGCCACGCTAGCCAAATTGTTCACCATAAACCAAAATTCTGTAAAGGCCGTAGAACCCTTGCCTCCATCTCAACCAGAGGAAGGTAACGGCTCTAAGAAACAAATGAAGGACTGGTGTCAGCAACTGCATTTGGGTACTGACTCCACTCCCTCACACCAAAAACAGGGAGTCTACCGGGTGGTTCAGAAGTATGAAAGAGTCTTTAGTAAACACTAGAGATGAGCGTTGTTCGACTCGAACTGTTCGCCAATCTCAAATTCGAGCTGTTTTGGGCGGTGTTCGAGCCGTTCGGCGAACACGAACGATTTGAGAAAAATTCGGCTGTTCGAGGTTATGTTCGATAACTGTTCGTGCACCAAAATCATAACTGGATTTTTTCTCAGTAATGATGAAAATTAATGTTAATACGCAGTTTGAGTGTACAGCGGGGTGGGGGGAGGGGCAGGGGATGGATCTCTGCAGGAATAATGAAGATCTCCATTTTTTTTTCTCTTTCCCGCAATTACAGTGGGGAGGTGCAATCTGTCAGCCTATCACACGGAGCGAAGTGCTTTTTTTCACACAAGCAAGGGCATGTGTCATTGACAGTGTATGTCACATGTCCTTGCCCTATAAGACCAAGCCATTTTCCCCGTCGCCACCATTTTCTCACTGCTGCAGCTGCGTGTTAGACGGCACCGCTGTTGCTGTGTGCGCTATACCTTGTTAATTTCAAGCCAATTTTCGCACAAATCTACAGATAGCTTGGGAGTAGGGAATAGTTGTGATTGCAGTCCTTTTAAGGACTAGGTTACAGCATTTCCTACGACTTTTATCAGGCAGGTCTGTGCTCTTAAATAGATAGATTGTGGGAGTAAAGACTAATTGTAATTGCAGTCCTTTTCAGGACTAGGTTACATCAGTTCCTATCAGTTTTTGCCAGGCAGGTCTGTGCCAGTGCTGTGCAAGTTTTTTTCACAGCATTTGGCTGAATCTAGCAAAGCTAATCCTTTTTGGCCTATTGCAAAGTGTGTTAGTCAGTGGAGTAGCCTATCTGTGTTGCAAGATATACCACCTGTGTATAGAATACCAATTTTTTTACTGCACCTAGTGAAGTAAAATCTTTTGGGCATAGCATCATTCTATTAGTCCATCTATACTGACCTCCATCAGGTTGCAAATTGAATATAATTTTTTTCTGCATCTAGCTCTGAAAAAATATTTGGGCTTCTAGCAGTGTGTGGGACTTGTTCCATTAGTCCATCTATACTGACCTCCATCAGGTTGCAAACTGAATATAATTTTTTTCTGCATCTAGCTCTGAAAAAATATTTGGCCTTCTAGCAGTGTGTGGGACTTTCTCTATTAGTCCATCTATACTGACCTCCATCAGGTTGCAAATTAAAAATAATTTTTATCTGCATCTAGCTCTGAAAAAATATTTGGCCTTCTAGCAGTGTGTGGGACTTTCTCTATTAGTCCATCTATACTGACCTCCATCAGGTTGCAAATTAAAAATAATTTTTTGTCTGCATCTAGCTCTGAAAAAATATTTGGCCTTCTAGCAGTGTGTGGGACTTGTTCTATTAGTCCATCTATACTGACCTCCATCAGGTTGCAAACTGAATATAATTTTTTTCTGCATCTAGCTCTGAAAAAATATTTGGCCTTCTAGCAGTGTGTGGGACTTTCTCTATTAGTCCATCTATACTGACCTCCATCAGGTTGCAAATTAAAAATAATTTATATCTGCATCTAGCTTTGAAAAAATATTTGGCCTTCTAGCAGTGTGTGGGACTTTCTCTATTAGTCCATCTATACTGACCTCCATCAGGTTGCAAATTAAAAATAATTTTTTGTCTGCATCTAGCTCTGAAAAAATATTTGGCCTTCTAGCAGTGTGTGGGACTTTCTCTATTAGTCCATCTATACTGACCTCCATCAGGTTGCAAACTGAATATATTTTTTTTTCTGCATCTACCTCTGAAAAAATATTTGGGCTTCTATCTGTGTGTGGGACTTGTTCTATTAGTCCATCTATACTGACCTCCATCAGGTTGCAAACTGAATATAATTTTTTTCTGCATCTAGCTCTGAAAAAATATTTGGCCTTCTAGCAGTGTGTGGGACTTTCTCTATTAGTCCATCTATACTGACCTCCATCAGGTTGCAAATTAAAAATAATTTATATCTGCATCTAGCTCTGAAAAAATATTTGGCCTTCTAGCAGTGTGTGGGACTTTCTCTATTAGTCCATCTATACTGACCTCCATCAGGTTGCAAATTCAAAATAATTTTTTGTCTGCATCTAGCTCTGAAAAAATATTTGGCCATCTAGCAGTGTGTGGGACTTTCTCTATTAGTCCATCTATACTGACCTCCATCAGGCTGCAAATTAAAAATAATTTTTATCTGCATCTACCTCTGAAAAAATATTTGGCCTTCTAGCTGTGTGTGGGACTTGTTCTATTAGTCCATCTATACTGACCTCCATCAGGTTGCAAATTGAATATAATTTTTTTCTGCATCTAACCCAGCCAATAGTTTTGGCCTAATACCAGAGTTTGGCCACTCAGCTCTGCTCGGTTCCCATCCATTGTTTTTTTGTGCAAACAACTCCAGAGTTGTGAATTAGTTAACCACCAAAATGAGTGGAAAAAGGCCTGCTGCTGGTGGAAAGGGGAATAGGCGTGTTGGGAAGGGGAAAAAAGGTTGTGTCCGTGGGGTAGGTGTTAAAGCAACAGTAACATCTGCAGAAGAAAGACCATCTTCCAGCCAAACTAAAATGTCTACTTCTTTTAGCGGACAATGTGATAAGATCCCTTTCTTACGGCCACGCCAATCGCTACAAATTCCAGATGAGGCACAAAAACAGCAGGTGCTTCAACGGATATCAAGTGCTCCTTTAAGTGGGCTCGCCTCCACATCAACTTCAACATCACAAATACTCCAGTCCTCAAAGGTGTCACCCCAATCGCACTTGCTTCCTCACAGCTCCCAAATCTCCAGCTGCCCGTCTGAGTATGAGGTAGAACAGATGGTTGAGTCTGCAGAGCTGTTTACTCATACTATAGCCTGGGAATCAGAGGTCGACTCCAGCGCTTCTGTGAATCCAGACGAGGAAATGATCTGCACTGATGCCCAGAATCTTTATGAGTCGGATCCAGGACCAGACGCAGAAGGTTCTGACCATAATGTAGACCCTCATTCCCAAACTGTAACTCCTGTTGGTGGAGACAATGAGGAAGACGATGATGAGACTCAAATACCTGATTGGAGCGACAACTTTAGTTTTTTGTCAGGGCAGGAACAGGTTGGCTCTGAGGACGACGGGTGTGATAACGCACAGGGTGATGATGATGAGGTTGGAGATGCCACTTACTGTCAACCCACAGTCAGCCAAGAGATGAGGTCAGCAGAGGAGGTGGAGGAAGATGCTAGTGACGACGAGGTCAGGTTGCGCCTTCCTGGACAGAGACGTAGTACTGGAAGCACGTCAACAACTGCATCCTCAAACACAACTCTGCCTCTCACCACAAGTCGTGGTGGCTCTTCAGGTCGCATGAGTGCTAAGCCTTGCATAGCCTGGGCATTTTTTCAGATCGATAAAGATGACCCAACTCGTGTTATCTGTAACATTTGTCAGCAAAAGCTAAGTAGAGGCCAAAAAATACATAGTTTGAGTACTTCATGCATGAACCGGCACATGGACATGAAGCATAAGTTGCAGTGGGAAGCTCAGTGTGCTACAATGCGGCCTAGCCGGCCGGGCCAACCACCGTCTGCCATATCTTGTGCATCCGCGGCCTCTTCATCCTCTGTGACTGGGGGGACAGCAGTCACACCTGTTTTGGGGCGCAGACCTGCCACCTCTTTACCCGCAACAGCCAGCGTGATTGGCAGGTCATCATTTTCTTTGGAGGTGGTAACACCAGCTGGTGTTGAGCGCTGTCCGACATCGATAGCACCACCTTTGGATCAAGGCAACCTAACATGTCCGCCTGCATCTTCCTCACAGACCGGCAGTTTGCCGGGGACACCCTTATCAACCCCGTCTAAGCACAATAGCCAGCCCTCGGTCCCTCAGATGTGGACAAGTAAAAGACCATTTCCTCCTAGCCATGAGAAAGCTAAGAGGTTGAATTTCACCATCTGCAAGCTCTTGGCTACAGAAATGCTGCCTTTCCACCTGGTGGACACAGAGGATTTTCGAGACCTTATGTCCGTCGCAGTGCCCCAGTACCAGATGCCCAGTCGGCACTACTTCTCAAAGAAAGGTGTGCCTGCGCTCCACTAGCATGTCGCACACAACATCACCGCTTCTTTGAGAAACTCTGTGTGTGACAGGGTGCATTTCACCACAGACACTTGGACGAGTAGGCATGGACAGGGGCGCTACATGTCGCTGACTGGGCACTGGGTAACTATGGTGACAGCAGGACAAGGGGCTGCTGTCCTAGTCTTGCCGTCCCCACGAGTTGTGCGTCAATCCTCTTTATGTCAAAGTTCCTCCACTGCTTCTGCCTCCTCAACCTCCTCTCGGTCTTCCACCTGCACCCAAAGCCTGTCTGGTCATGCCACAAGCTTTCTAACTGCGCAGAAGGGATCCTGCACACCTCCTTACTATGCTGGCAGTAGGGCTCAACGTCATCAGGCGGTTTTTACTTTGAAATGTCTGGGAAATGTGAGTCACACAGCTGAGGATTTGTGGTCAGCTCTGGAGAACCAATTTCATGAATGGTTGTCTCCACTGGACCTGAAACCAGGGAAGGCCGTGTGCGACAATGCTGCAAACCTGGGTGCGGCCCTTCGCCGGGGCAATGTCACACACGTGCCTTGTATGGCTCACGTGTTGAACCTGGTTGTCCAGCAATTTTTAGCCCACTATCCCAGACTAGATGGCCTTCTGCAGAGGGCACGGTCGCTGTGTGCTCACTTCCGCCGTCCGCATCCCACAGCTCAGCGACTTACATCTCTACAGAAGTCGTTGGGCCTGCCACTTCACCGGCTAAAATGCGATGTGCCTACCCGGTGGAATTCAACTCTGCACATGTTGCAGCGACTGTGGCAGCACCGAAAAGCCCTGGTGCAATACGTGCTGACGTATAGCTTGGGCCAACGAGATCCAGAGGTGGGGCAAATCACGCTGGAGGAGTGGTCTCAGATCAGGGACCTATGCACCCTTCTGCACAGTTTTGAAATGGCGACGAAGATGTTTAGTGCTGACGATGCCATTATCAGCATGACTATTCTGGTGATTTACATGCTGGAGCACATGTTAAACAGAATTCGGAGTCAGGTGGTGGCACAAGAGGAGGTGGAGGAAGTAGAGGAGGAGGAGTTGTATGCGGAAGGGCTAACATCTGCAAGGTCCAGACGGTCGGCAGCACCAAGGCGGCAGGCATGTGAGGGTGGGGGAGATGGTTTTACCAGGGCGCATGGTAGCAGCCAAACTAGTGAGGAAGGTGCAGGAGCCCAGGAAGAAGTGGAGGACGAACTGATGGAAGACTCATCAGATGAGGGCAGGGCCGGCGTCAGCACCCGGCGCACCCGGGCAAATGCCGGGGCCCTGAGCAGGCAGAGGGGCCCACTGGCGGTCGCGCACCCCGCTGGGCTATGGGCGGAGGAGAGCGGTGTCAGCGCCCGCCCTTCTCCGCCGCTTGCTCAGGGCCCCGGCAGCCCGATACTTACCTCTCCCCGTGCCTCCGCAGATCAGCTGTCTTCCTGCTCTGCGCTCCCTGTGACATCTCAGGTCAGAGGGCGCGGTGACGTCTTTTCACCGCGCCCTCCCCTGAGCCGTCACAGGGAGCGCTGAACGGGAAGACGCCGACAACGCTGGAGTTCGGAGCTGAGCAGCGAGCAGCGGGCAGCGGGCAGCGGCAGCAGGTGAGGAGAAGGGAGGTGAGTATTTGATTTTTTTTTTTAATGTATGGAGGCATGGGGCATTATAAAGAGGGGGGGGCAGCCTGCATGGGGCATTATATAGAGGGGGGGGGGCAGCCTGCATGGGGCATTATATAGAGGGGGGGGGCAGCCTGCATGGGGCATTATATAGAGGGGGGGCAGCCTGCATGGGGCATTATATAGAGGGGGGGCAGCCTGCATGGGGCATTCTAAAGAGGGGGGGGCAGCCTGCATGGGGCATTATATAGAGGGGGGGCAGCCTGCATGGGGCATTATATAGAGATTATATAGAGGGGGGGGCAGCCTGCATGGGGCATTATATAGAGGGGGGGGCAGCCTGCATGGGGCATTATATAGAGGGGGGGGCAGCCTGCATGGGGCATTATATAGAGGGGGGGGACATCCTGCATGGGGCATTATATAGAGGGGGGGGGACAGCCTGCATGGGGCATTATAAAGAGAAGGGGGGGGCATCCTGCATGGGGCATTATAAAGGGGGGGGGGACATCCTGCATGGGGCATTATATAGAGGAGGGGGGGGGGACAGCCTGCATGGGGCATTATAAAGAGAAGGGGGGGGCATCCTGCATGGGGCATTATAAAGGGGGGGACGACATCCTGCATGGGGCATTATAAAGGGGGGGCAGCCTGCATAGTGCATTATGTGGGGGGGAACAGCCTGCATGGAGCATTATAAGGGGGGGCAGCCTGTATGGGGCATTATGTGGGGGGTAACAGCCTGCATGGAGCATTAAAAGGGGGGGGCCTGTATGGGGCATTATGTGGGGGGTAACAGCCTGCATGGAGCATTAAAAGGGGGGGGGGCCTGTATGGGGCATTATGTGGGGGGTAACAGCCTGCATGGAGCATTATAAGGGGGGGACAGCCTGTATGGGGCATTATGTGGGGGGTAACAGCCTGCATGCAGCATTATATGGGGGCCAGTATCCTGTATGGAGAGTTATAAGGGGACCGGTATCCTGTATGGAGCGTTATAAGGGGACCGGTATCCTGTATGGAGCGTTATATGGGGGTCAGTATCCTGTATGGAGTTTTATAAGGGGACCAGTATCCTGTATGGAGGTTTATATGGGGGCCAGTATCCTGTATGGAGCTTTATAAGGGGACCAGTATCCTGTATGGAGAGTTATATGGGGGCCAGTATTCTGTGTGGAGCGTTATATGGGGGCCAGTATCCTGTATGAAGCGTTATATGAGGGCCAGTATTCCGTATGGAGCCTTATATGGGGGCCAGTATTCTGTGTGGAGCGATTCACCGGTTTCTGAGCTATTGTGGAATTTACAATAGATATCACTCATGTAATGTAAGAAGTGAAATCTTTGCATTGTACTATATATATATATTTCTCCGCTGTATCTCTGCATCATGAATCGTGGTATGTGTTAAAGGGGCCCACTGAGACTCTTTCGCCCGGGGCCCAGAAAAACCTGGAGCCGGCCCTGGATGAGGGAGACCTTGATCACATTTCTGTTGTGCGAGGTTGGGGGGAGAGGACAGAGGAAGGAAGCATGATTGTTACCTCGCCACCAACACAACAGGGACTTGGTGCTCCTGGATGCGCAACACACATGAGTGCCTTCTTGCTGCACTACCTGCAACATGACCCTCGAATTGTGAGAATTAGAAATAATCCTGACTACTGGGTTGCCACACTGTTAGATCCCCGGTACAAAAGTAAATTTGCAGAAATTATTCCTGCCATAGAAAGGGATGCACGCATGCAGGAGTATCAGCAGAGACTGTTGCAGAATCTTACATGTGCTTTTCCACAAAACACCAGTGGTGCACGTAGTGAATCTCACAGTTCCAACTTGCCAACCGTGGGACCGTCAAGTGTTCAGCACTCAAACCGTAACAGAACCACAGTATCTGCTGGTAACATCAATTTTGTGGAATCATTTCACCACTTTTTTAGCCCATCCTTTGCAAGGCCACAGGAGACAAGAAGTCTGACACATAGTCAACGCCTAGAGACGATGGTACAGGAGTATCTCCAAGTAAACATTGAAGCCATGACTGTGTCACTGGACCCTTGCTCTTTTTGGGCTTCCAATCTGGATAAATGGCCGGAGCTAGCCACTTACGCCTTGGAGATCTTGTCATGCCCCGCAGCCAGCGTTCTGTCTGAACATGTGTTCAGCGCTGCTGGTAGTGTGCTGACAGATAAGCGCACGCGGCTCTCCACTGATAATGTAGACAGACTCACGTTCATAAAGATGAACAAATCATGGATCCGAAACGACTTTTCTACCCCTGTGTCATCCTGGGGAGAATAAAAGCTTGATGATTGGTTAAAATCACCCTACCAACCGTTTTAAGCTTTCAAATTACTAATCATGTTTATCTGTATCTTGGCTGGAAAATAATTTGGGCTTTGTAGCAGTGTGCAGCACTGATTCTATTAGGCCATCTATAATAAGCTCCACCAGATTTAAAATTACTAATCATGTTTATCTGTATCTTGACTGGAAAATAATTTGGGCTTTGTAGCAGTGTGCAGCACTGATCCTATTAGGCCATCTATACTAAGCTCCACCAGATTTAAAATTAATAATAATTTTTAGCTGCATCTAGCCCGGAAAATAATTTTGGGGCTCCGAGAAGCGCAAGACACATAAGTGCCTTCTTGCTGCACTACCTGCAACATGACCCTCATATTGTCAGAATTCGAAGTAATCATGACTACTGGGTTGCCACACTCTTAGATCCCCCAAACTTTTCGATCAACCTTTTCATTTTAATAAAGACCAAAAAAATGGTCATTTTTGAAATTATAAGCATTAGCAGGTTATTAGAAACTGAAATCAAACAGTTTTCAACTCAAAACTTTATTCTAGGTGATGTTACATTTTCACATAGGACCCCTTGTTCGAAAGGAGCTTCTGAACTCTCTCGTCCATTGAATTTGTCAGGTTTTGGATGGTTTCTGCTTCAATTGTTTTGCATGAGGACAGAATACCCTCCCAGAGCTGTTGCTTAGATGTGAACTGCCTCCCGCCATCATAGACACTCCTTTTGATGATGCTCCAGATGTTCTGAATGGGGTAGAGGTCAGGGGAGCATGGGGGTCACACCATAAGTTTGTCCCCTTTTATGCCCATATCAGCCAGAGATGCAGATGTTTTATGTGCAGCATGAGATGGTGCATTATCATGCAAAAAAATGATCTTGCTGTGAAATACACGGTTCTTCTTCTTGAACCATGGCAGGAAGTGCTGTTTGAGAAAATCCACATACATTATGGAGTTCATCTTTAGCGCCTTCAGGGATCCTAAAGGGGCCGACAATCTCTCTCCCCATGATTCCAGCCCAAAACATTACTCCACCTCCTCCTTGTTGGCGCTGTAGCCGTGTTTGCGTGGGGTGTCCATCAACCAGCCATCCTCCACTCCATCCATCTGGACCATCGAGCGCTGCACGGCACTCATCCGTGAACAAAACAGTTTTGAAATCAGTCTTCATGTAATGTTTGGCCCACTGGAGCCGTTTCTGCTTGTGTGAAGTGGATAGAGGAGGTCGACAGGATGGCGTATGCACAGCTGCAAACCTCTGAAGGACCCTGCATCTTGTTGTTTGGGGGACGCTGGAGGCACCAGCACCTTCAAAAACTTGTCTGCTGCTATGACAAGACTTTTTTGCCGCTGCTCTTTTAACCTGACGTAATTGCCTGTAGGAAAGAGTCCTCAATTTGCCCTTATCAGCACGCACACGTGTGTACTGTGAATCAGCTACATACTTCTTGATTGCCAAGACACTTCATCCTGATCATCGCACAATGTTGATTGTAGTCATGCCTTGACCTAAACACTCCACAATTTGTTGCTTCTCAGCAGCCGACACATCCTTTTTCTTTCCCATTTTGGCAGAAAATGTAGGCTGCTTAATAATGTGAGACAGCCTTCTTAAGTAGTCTTGCCTTTCATTGGACACACCTGCCAAACTAATTAGCACAGGTGTCTGCAATTGCTTACAGTGATATAAAGAGCCCTGACACACATCACCATCAATGAGTTTAACTGACAAACAAACAAATTCTTCCCTTATCACTCCTAAACACTTTTTGCATAATAATTTGGAACACAGTGTACATGTGCTTTTCCACAAAACACCAGTGGTTCACGTAGTGAATCTTACAGTTCTAACTTGCCAACCGTGGTCTGTATGGAGTTGTTCAATAAAGGGCCCAAAATTAAGATAACATAGATGGGAGAGGTCTCTATGAATAGGAATTCCTAAGTATTTGATACCCTGTGAGGGCCAGGCAAAGGGAAAGTTGGACTGGATGGAATCCTATATGGATTTGGGGAGGGAGACATCGAGGGCCTCAGACTTCGCTGCATTGATTTTAAAATTTGACCATGTAACAAAGTGATCTATTTCAGCCATAACAGCATGGATGGATATATGTGATTGAGTGATATATACTAGGACATCATCAGCAAATAGAGAGCACTTGTACTCGGTGCCTCCCACCTCAATCCACCTAATATTGGGGTTATGGCGAATTGATGAGAACAGGTGCTCCGTCACTAGGATGTATAAGAGAGGGGACAGAGGACATCCCTGCCTTGTCCCATTGGTGATTGTGAAAGGTGATGAAAATGTTCTGATGCACCCCCTGGGCCTTGGGACACCCGGAGCCGGACCCTTTTTGGTGGATGCTGGTGGTTGTAGTCTTCGTGGCGGCGACCCAGTTCCGTGGCTCAGGGTGGTCAAACCAGTGGCGGAACTATTTATGTGGTTTTGATGTTTAAATGTCCGACTACGCCACCCGTGGATTGCGGTCAGAGTGAACCGCCGCTGCAGGGCAGACCGCTGAGGCTGGTGTTGTGGGTGCAGCAGAGCGTAGCATAACTCCCCACGGGAGGAGTATAGCCTCAGGGCAGTGTATGCGGAGGATGGGGGTGATGGTGCAGGGCAGCAGCAGTAACGACACGGAGTCAGTGATGCAGTCCAGGGCCTTTACTCACAGTTCTTATTATCCAGACCATGTCTGCAGGTAACGGCTGCCCACGTCGTACTGTGCTCACCAGGTGAGGGGCTCAGACAACTCCCAGATAACTTTGGAGCGCTTCACAGGACCCCCTTTGTGTGTCCTTTGTCTGGCCTTTCTTACCAACCCTTCTGTCCGGCTGCCTCGGGCCTCCTCTTGGTAAACTTGGCGCCAGTTTCCCTGACCCTATGTGGTGCCTTCCTAGCGGGTGTAGCGAAGGGCTGCGCCACATAAAATGTCACAGCCTCCGGTTTCTAGCTGAGGGTCGTTTCCTGCCTCCACTAGTTTCGGGGACCGGTCTCCCCCTTTGGCCTGACCCCTCCACGAAGGTGGATTCGGGCGTGCGGTGGCGACTAGCCCGTCCGCACCCCTGGGATCCCTTCATTCCTTGTTCCTTGAGCCTTCTCCGCTCCTCTTCCTTCCTTCTCCCTCTTCCAGGCCTGGGCCTCTGTTACTAGGCCCGCCTCCGGAGCAGAGCTCATGCAGAGCCCCTGCTCCCTGCCACTTCTGCTCAGACTTCTCTGCACTGAACTAAGATGGTGCCCACCTTTTATACTCCCTTCTCAATGCACCCAGGAACTGCTTCCTCCCTGCTCCTGCACTACAGGGTTCCCCTTCCTCAGTGTTCCCTCCCCCCACTCCAGCCAGGGACAGGGACTGTCGTGCCCATCACAGAGGCATATTGGTCGCCCTGCCCCACGGCAATGTGGTGTAATGCATGCAGGTGTCGGGTCCTGATCCACACTCCATCCTTACCTGAGAGTGAGATATCACACCTCTGGGTGAGGTGCAATACCTCTGTAGCAACCGAGCCCTCAGGGTGCTACAGTTCCATTTATCTTCAGCCTAGGTGACGTATTGTGATACAGGGCCGTGATTTTGGCTATAAAAGGGTCCCCTAGACCCCTACCCCAAGCTTTTTAAGAGAATCATATATGGCGTGCCAGGAGACTCTATGGAATGCTTTCTCAGCATCCAACGAGAGTATCTAATTACAAATTTTTAACTGCATCTAGCCCAGGAAATACTTTGTGCCTAGTAGCAGTGTCTGCTAGTCAGCGGATTATCCCGGCTGTTAAGCAAGCTAAACCACCTGTAGTTTGGACACTTAATTTTTTCAAAGGAAATGCTTCGGGACCACGGGATACTCAGTGAAGAGCATCAGGAGGCACCCCAAGGCATAGGGGCTGGGACTGGCAGTAGGATGCCTTGCGGTGGACAGCCGAGCTCGATCCTTATAAAAGCTTTTTAACTGCAGCAGCTTTAGTGGACGCTACTGGAGCTGGAATTACGCGGCTGCTGGCATGAGACTTGCCCTCCAATAGATCCTTGTAAATGGATTTAAAGTGTATTCATTCAAATTAGAGAGACAATTTAAATTAAAAAGCTTAGAGCTGCCTCCACCACAGGGGGGCTCGCTCGACCCACCAGCGGACAGGCACCAGTATTGGGAGAGGGGGGCTGGCCGTCAGGGTTCACCGCGGCTCTGGCACAAACCCGGCGACACGGAGGTGGCACGGGCAGGAGCGGACTGAACGTGTCAGCTTCTCACTTTTTGGATTTTGGAAGGGCATGACATGCCTATATCTGTGTCTCCCCCTCCTTTTACTCCTCCACCTCTTTTCTTTTCGCATGACTATATGTACTTGTCACTTTTCCATGTGTTAGTTGTGTCTTCTGAGCAGCTTGTCAGCTTTTGGACACCTTTGAAGGTGTTTTCTATGTGTTTCTATGTGTTTTTGTTTGCCTGCCATTGGTTTTAACAGTGTTCGAAGGTGTTCGACGAACAGTTCGACGAACAGTTCGGCGAACACACGGGTGTTCGACGAACCGAACCGAACTTGAACACTACGGGGGTGGCTCAACACTAGTAAACACCCGCTAGACTTCGGGCGAGTAAAGGGGGTAGAACATCACATCCCCACAGGAGACCATCCACCCATAAAGGAAAGATACCGACCTGTACCCCCTGCACACTATCAGCATGCAAAAGGGATGTTGGGGGACATGAAGGAGGCTGGGGTAATCCGGGACAGCTGTAGCCCCTGGGCAGCTCCACTAGTTCTAGTGAAAAAGAAGGACAACACAATGAGAATGTGTGTGGACTACAGAAAGGTCAGCCATATCACACACAAAGATGCGTACCCGTTACCTAGAATAGAAGAATCTTTAGCTGCATTAAAATCTGCTAACTTCTTCTCCACTTTGGATCTTACTAGCGGGTACTGGCAGGTTCCTGTAGAAGAGGCAGACAAGGAGAAGACTGCATTCACCACCCCGATGGGTCTCAGCGAATTCAACTGTATGCCGTTCGGGCTCTGCAACGCACCAGGAACCTTCCAGCGGTTGATGGAATGCTGTCTGGGACACCGGAATTTCCCTCCAAGTGTCACCTGCTGAAACCAAAGGTGCAGTACCTGGGACACGTGGTGAGTGCTGACGGAGTGGCTCCCGACCCCGATAAAATCACCGTGATTAAAGACCGGCCAAGACCCTCCAGCATCAAGGAAGTGCGGCAGTTCCTCGGGTTGGTAGGCTACTACCGAAGATTCATTCCCGGTTTCACCAAAATGGCAGCTCCTATGCAGGACCTCCTGATAGGTCAATCCAGGAAGGCCAAAAACCAGAAGCCGCCCTTCAGGTGGGAAAAGCTGGAAGAGGAGTCCTTCCACCAGCTGAAGATGGCCCTCACGGGGGATGAAATCCTGGCGTACCCTGACTACGGACAGCCCTTTATCCTCCACACGGACGCGAGCAACATCAGGCTAGGAGCCGTACTGTCCCAGATCCAACAGGGAAAAGAACGGGTAATCGCTTACGTCAGCCGAAAACTACGGCCCACAGAGAGAAACCCTGAGAATTATAGCTTATTCAAGCTAGAGTTCCTGGCAGTGGTGTGGGCAGTGACCGAACATTTCAAGCGTTACCTTGCCTCTTCCAAGTTCACCGTGTACACGGATAACAACCCGTTGACACACCTGGACACTGCAAGACTTGGTGCCCTGGAGCAGAGATGGATGGCCCGCCTGTCCAACTATGAATTCACCATCAAATACCGGGCAGGACGCTCAAATGCCAACGCGGATACCCTGTCCAGAATGCCAAACTTACCGGACATAGGGGAAGATCCAGAAGAACTGGAAGAAGTCGAACTCCCTGCTTTCCACCGTCATGGGATTACCCTGTATTCCCACCGTGTAACGGACAGGCGCTCTGCTACGTTCAATCCCTTACCCCACTACAGCTTGGCGGAGACACAAGACAATGATCCCGCAGTCCGTCTGGTGAAGGAAATGCTGACACAGGCTGATGCCCGTCTTGACCCAGACGCTCCGGAGGAGACAAAGCAACTGTGGAAAGAGAAACTCTCGAACACATGAGCTGACCTGGCAGGTAGTGGTCCCAAGACGAGACGCGGCTATGGTTCTGGAGGCATACCACGACGGAGCAGGACACTTCGGATGGAAGAAGCTTTAGTTCCTGTTGCGTGGACGGTTCTACTGGGAAGGCATGAGAGGAGCCATCGAAAGGCGGTGCAGAGACTGTGGCCCGTGCAACCTAAGAAGGAAGGACCGTGCCAGCCAGAAGACTCCTCTGCAGCCGATCATCACCAGGCAGCCACTGGAGCTGGTAGCTCTGGACCATGTGAAACTGGCTCCAAGCAAATCTGGGTACGTCTAAGCCCTCACAATCGTAGATCACTACTCCCGGTTCCTGGTGGTGGTCCCTGTCAAGGACTTATCGGCTCAAACAGCAGCTAGAGCCTTCCAGCAGCACTTCTGCCGTCCACACGGGTATCCGGAGCAAGTGTTGACTGACCAAGAGCCAGCCTTCGAAGCGGAGGTCTTCCAAGAGTTCTGCAAGCTGTATGGCTGCAGGAAGATAAGAACAACGTCCTATCACCCTCAGACCAACGGACTATGTGAGAAAATGAACCACGTGGTGATAGACTTGCTAAAAACGTTGCCCCTGGAAGAACGCAGTCTGTGGCCTGAAAAACTGCCTGATCTGGTGGACTTTTATAATCACATCCCTGTAGGTTCCACCAACTGTACCCCGGCTTACCTAATGAGAGCAAGACCTGGTAAGCTGCCTATTGACCTGGATATGGGAGTCCTGACACCTGAGGACACCTCGCCAGAGGCAGACTGGGATACAGAACGGCAACAGCAGTATCAGAAAGTACAGGAGAGCGTCGAGCGAAGTCTGTCTCAAGCAAGAGAAAGGCAAGAGAAGACTTATAACCAGCATGCTCCCGCTGTTCCCCTGGTACCTGGAGAGCAGATCTTGAAGAGAAAGAGGCGGCTCCACAAGTTGGACGACCAGTGGGAGAAGGACCCGTACACAGTACTGCCTTCAAGTTATGATAACCCAAAAGTCTGTGTAATCAGTAAGGATGGAGGAGAGACCACAGCCATTGTCTCCAGAGACCACCTGAAAAAGTGTCCCGAGCAGCTGCAAAGCCCTGACGAAGATCAAGAGAACCCTCAACCCGCAGAGGAAAGGGAAGAAATGAACAGTACCGTACTCGGAGACTTTCCCCGGTCCTGGACTCAAATCAACAACGCAGTCGTGGTACCCGTCCTCACCTTTCTCCAGCCAGCCCCTCTAGGGCCTACAGAAGAACAGGTACTGTCAGAAGAGCAGCCGGCCCAGGAGGCAGAAGAATCCATACCAGCAGCCCAGGAGAATCAACCCTCTGCTAGTAGTGAGCCTGCCGTGCCCCTAGTAAGCCAAAGAGTACGCAGGAAGCTGCCAGGCCTGCCCGTAACACCTTCTACACCCTGTAGTGCAGAACCAGAGAGTGGGTTACGTAGGTCCACCAGGAGCACTAGAGGACAGAAGCCCGCTCGCTGGAGAATCTAATGCCAAGTATATATTTACCTGTACAAACGTAAATGCTGAAAAAGGTTTATGTTTTTGTTGCCTGTTCATTGATTATGTTTCTCTAGTTACCCTTCAGGTTTATTTGGACTGACAGGTTATGGACGCTGAGTAACCGGAACTAAATTGTAGATAGTTGCACCTTGGTGCCTCTTGCGAAGATGGCCGCGGAAGAGAAAAACCTGTCTGGCGTGGCCTGCTTGTGGCCCAAAGTAGCTAGCTTCGCCTTGCAGCCACGCCCAGGGCCAACATTTGGGGTTTGCTTTGGACAGGTCCCCTACACTGTTCCAAGACTTCACCTTGTTGGGTGACATGGACACCCGGTTACGGACATGCCGTGACCTCTAAAGACTAAAACTTCTTGTACATATGTTGTTGCATTATTGTTTATACACTGTATTTTTGTTTTCTTAAAAAATGTGTTTAGTCCCGGAGTACTAAAATTTACTAGGGGGGAATGTGGCACCCCAGGGGTCTGGTTACCACAGTAATAGAAATATTACGTCTGAGAGCAAGTGGGAGGTTTCTCTGGTCAGGAGCCCTTAAGCATACAACACCTCCTACCCAGACTTGGGAGGGGAGGAATCTGCCCTTATAAACTGGGTCTGGGGCGGGATTAGTCAGTCAGAGCCTGGAGTGAAGTTCCAGACGCAGGGCAAGAAACAGCTAGGAGCTCTGTAGGAGCAGGAGCTGAGTGCCAGGGACTGGAAGCAGATATATTGCTCGTCCTGGCTGAAGAGACTACTACCGGACAACGACGTCCGAGGCTGTAGGAACCTCTAAGTCTAGCAGCAGAACCCAGCCGGCAGGGGATTCCAGGTCCTCTGGCCATAGAAGCCCAGAGGCTCAGTCACAAGGAAGGGACCAACACCGCCATCGAGGAGTGGAGGCTATCAAAAGGCCCCAAGTCACCAGCCATACGGGTGAGCACCACACGGTATACTCAGGGACGTGGGCTACTTCCACTCGCTTACAGCAAGGTAGCCAGGAAGAGTGCAGATAGACGGGGAGGCCTACAACTCCACCTGGCCAGGGGAACTCCTGCTTGCTCGCAGGCTGACCAGGCCCCTTATGCTAGCCAGTACTCCCGGGAGGGTCTGCCTTAATATCATCAGTAAAGACCCTGAACTGCACTGCAAAGACTCTGAGTCGTTCCTGCTTTCTCACCGCATACAGCACTACTAGTACTGGGACGTCCGCGCACCATCACTCCCATCATCCACATTCCCTGCCCTGAGGCCATACTCTTCCCGTGGGGAGTTATCCCATCTTTAGCTGCGCACACCACACCAGCCTCAGCGGACAGCCTCGCAGCGGCGGTACACCCTGACCGCAATCCACGGGTGGCATAGTCGGATATTAAAACCACAAAACCCTATAAAGACTGCCACTGGTTTGACCACCCTAAGCAACGGGACCAGGTCGCCGCCACGGAGACTACAACCCCTGAGACCCGGCTCCGGGCATCCCACGCGCGTGCACACAAGGCTCAGAGGGCGCGTCACTTACCCTATTTTTCATATTATGGCTGTATTATACAATATTTGTACATTTTACCTTTTGTGTCTACCCTATTTTCTTATAGACTGTAAGCTTGTGAACAGGACCCTCACTCGTTTTAATATCTGAGTTATGCTTATTCTGTAACGTCAGTATTGTCTGTATAAGTCCCCCCTAAAATTGTAAAGTGCTGCGGAATATGTTGGTGCTATAAAAATAAAAATTATTATTATTATTATTCAGCACCTCACATTAACTATTTGAACTACAGCAAATATGGGTCCCAATTCTCCCGATAGGTGCTAGGTTGCTCTTCCAGGACTTCTACATATCAAACATTTGTACCATATACGTTCTATGTGCCAAAAAAGCTAGTACATCCATGTTTTAATTTGTCTCTTTACTACTTTACCCAGCATTATCTCACCCCCTACCACGAAGTATCATCTCCCATCCAAAAGATATCACTGCCCCTCTAATATATCACCTCTTCCCCTTCTACCTCCTCTCCCCCGGGTTTAATCCCTGTTAGGCATCAGCTCTCCTTTCTCTCCCCAAGCATCGGCTCCCCAAGTTCTCACGACCTCCCCTCCACAGATATATCTCCCCTTAGGTATCTAATTACTCCCTTCTTTTTCGACCCATCATCTCGTTTGCTACCTGCTCTTACTCTCCCATCCCAAGTATCGATTTCCCCAGGTGTTACCTTTCCCCCCAATATCACCTCTACATTCCCTCCAGTATCATCTCTCTCGTCCCTAATATCATCTCTAGGATTATCCACCCATTTTTTCCCTTCAGTATTATCTCTCCTCCATTATCATCCAATTCTAATTCACTAGAGATGAGTAAATCTTTTAAAATTTGTATTTGACAGATTTGCCCTAGTTGTCCCATGGAAACAGCCTCACATCAAATCAAAATCTCTGCAAAGCCTCCAATTGCCCTGAAAAACAAGTATGACACTATTACACTATTCTCTTTTTCCTGACACACTAATTTAGTTCACTATAATTGTGGACGTGTTCCATTTTTGCACCAATTGCAGTAGAGCCACAACATTTTTACTGCAATAGTCAAAAATCGTGGGAAAGCAAAAGCTTTGCAGCAAAACTCCGGAAACATGTGAGTGCAGCCTTATAGGTATCTTAGTGTTTTATAGTTTCTCTCCCTATCTCTATAGCTAAGCTGTGAACTGTGACCCTCTATCACTATCCAGAATGACCCTAAAATAGCTGCTTCATTTCCTGCTTCCGCTTTTATGCAGGCTATGATAGTCCCTTTTTATTTGTTGTGCTATGTAATATGATGTGATAACTGCAAACCTGCCCCACGTCATTTGATCCTTCGGTCGCTGATGTAATCTTCTACATTGTATAAAGTCACAGCAGCCATTTTAGGCAACTTTTGCAAAGCTAATCGTAGATTGTTCGAATTCCCTGAGTTCAGCAACTTTAAGCTTGTGGGCTCCAATGCAAATTCTCCACTAGGGGACTCAACCATCATGAGTCTTTGATAGGATTTGTGTACTTGACTCGCCCCCTGGGCCGTGGGGCACTCGGATCCGGGCAGTGGGGGAACGATGGGAGTAGTAGTGGCAACCCGGTTCCGTGGCTCAGGGTGGTCAGGCCAGTGGTAGTCCGTTATGTGCTGATGTTTATGTCCGACTACGCCACCCGTGGATTGCGGTTATTAGGAACCGCCGCTGCATGCAGACCGCTGGGGCTGATGAGGTGTGCAGCTACGGTAGTGTGACTCCCCACGGGAAGAGTGCGGCCCCAGGGCAGTATAATGGATGTTGGGAGTGATGGTAGTGAGAGTCCCAGTGCTGATAGTGCTGGAGGAGCAAGGAGCACGCAGACAACAGGTTGCAGTCCAGGGTCTTTACTAGAACAGGTAAATTGACCCACAAACAGTCCCAGCTAGGAGGGGACCTGGATGTTTGAGAGCAACGGGGAAATTGGCCCTGGTCAGGGTGAGGGTGTAGGCCTACCGTGCTTTCTGCGCTCCTTCTGGCTATCTCCTCGTTATAGGGTAACAGCCCACGTTTCCGAGCTTTCCGTGTATTCTCGCCTGTATGGCCTGCGACATGGGTTCCTTTCTGCTCCCAGCCATGTACGGCTTTACTGGTCCCTTCGGTTGTGGCAGGGCCTCCAGGCTTCTTAGGCCAAGGAATATACAGTCCCTTGCGGACTGGTTATCTGCTGGAGGATGTAGAATCCTCTCAGCCTCAGACACCAAAGTCTGGTAAAGTAAGTCTTTTATCTGCCAAGACAGGCTCTCTTCGCCTCTTGTCTCTGGCTTGTGGCTCTCCTCCTGCCACACTTCCTCTTAGGTGCAATACAACTTTCTGTCCCTGCTCTGCTCTGGGACAAGTCTCAGTCCTGAGACAGGCCTTCAAGTTCTCTCTAACCCTGCCCCCAGCACCAGCTTTTATAGGGGCAGCCTGCTCCCCCTACTGGCCTGAGACAGGAGGTACGGCATGCTAATGTTCCCCTGACTAGAGAACCTCCCCCTTGGTCTCAGACACAGCTTTATTTACACTTGTGGCATCCAGGCCAGGGTGACACATTCCCCCCTAGTGAAATTTAGTACTCCGGGACTAAACAATAAACAAAGACAATATGCATAACTATAAAACATTAATAGACAGACGACGCACAGATTGAGTTCTTAAGGTCACAGTGTGGCCTGTGACCGGGTGTCCATATCACCAACACAACGGGGAGCCTTAAGCAGGTGGGGGTCTGTCCTACCCCAAGTTCTTTATAGTCTTAGTTCATTCCTGGGTTAGGCTCCGAACTCAGTCCATACAAGGTCCCGGTTACAAAAAGTCCATAACCTGTGAGTCCTTACGGTAGCTGCAAGAAACTGAAACACAGAATTACCAAACATGCATGTAACTTGGCAAACAATTCAACATTTATAGTTTTAGGGTTATTTACAATTTTAGTACACTCTATATTCTCCAGCGAGCGGGTATCTGTCCCTTTGTGCTCCTGGTTGACCTCCTTAACCCACTGTCTGGTGGTGGACTGACTTGGCTTTCCCCACTAGCGTTAGGGGTACAGCTACCAGCTGGGTGTACAGGTAGGGCAGGCAGCTGTCTGCGGGTCCTTTGGCTTACCGCAGGCATGGCAGGCTCACTGTCAGCAGAGGGTTGACTCTCCTGGGCTGCTGGTGCAGGCTCTTCTGCCTCTGGAACCGCTCGCTCCTCTTCACCTTCCGGCTCTGGTGTTGGTTGTTGCTGTGCCGGTTGCAGGAAATGCAGGACGGGTACCACTATGGCATCATTTATGCCAGTCCAGGACTGAGGGAACTCTCCGAGAATGGTGCTGATCATTTCTTCCTTGTCCTCTGCGGGTTCAAGGTCACTCTGATCCTCTTCTGCACTACGGAGTTGCTCGGGGCACCTTTTGAGGTGGTCTCTGGAGACGACACTAGTGGTTTCTCCTCCGTCCTTGGTGATTACGCACACCTTTGGGTCGTCGTGGTCAGACTGCAGTAGGGTTTCCTTTCCCGCTGGTCGTCCAACTTATGTAGCCTTCTTTTTCACTTTAGGACTTGCTCACCAGGTTCTAGGGGACCAGCAGGGGCGTGTTGATTGAAGAGTTTTTCTTGCCTCTCTCTCACCTGGGCCAGGCTCTTCTCCACACTCTCCTGTACCTTCTTGTACTGCAGTTGCCTTTCCGTATCCCAGTCCGCATCCGGGGAGGTGTCCTCAGGTATTAGGACTCCCATCTCCAGGTCTACGGGCAGCTTACCTGGTCTAGCTCGCATCAGGTAAGCCGGGGTGCAGTTTGTAGGATTCACCGGGATATTGTTGTATAGGTCTATCAGGTCCGGCAGCTTTCTGGCCACAGGCTGCGTTCCTCCAGGGGCAACGTCTTCAGGAGATCAATGACTATATTGTTCATCTTCTCGCACATCCCGTTGGTTTGCGGTGGTAAAGCGTTGTACGAATCTTCTTATAGCCATAGAGGTTGCAGAACTCCTGGAAGATTTCAGCCTCGAACGCTGGACCCTGGTCTGTCAGGACCTGTTCCGGATACCCGTGTGGACGGCAGAAATATTGCTGGAAGGCTCTGGCCGCTGTTTGGGCTTTCAAGTCCTTTACCGGGACCACCACTAGAAAACGGGAATAGTGGTCCACGATTGTCAGGGCATAGATGTATCCAGACCGGCTTGGAGCCAACTTGACGTGGTCTAGAGCTACCAGCTCAAGAGGCTGCGTGGTGACGATGGGCCTCAAGGGTGTCTTCTGGCTGGTGCAGTCCTTCCTCCTTAGGTGACAAGGGCCACAGTCTCTGCACCATTTTTCTACAGCTCCTCTCATGCCGACCCAAAAGAACCTTCCTCTTAGCAGGAACTCCAGTTTCTTCCAACCGAAGTGTCCCGCTCTGTCATGGTAAGCCCCCAGGATCATAGCTGCATCTCGCCTTGGGACCACGACTTGCCAGGTCAGCTCGTGCGTCCGGTGGTTGACAATCCTTCTGCACAGCTTGCCTTCGTAGAGGAACAGCTTGCTCTTCTCCTTCCACAGCTGCTTGGCTTCCTCTGGAGCATCCGGATCCATGGGGGCGTCTTCCTGGGTCAGCAGATCTTTCACCAGGCGGATGGCAGGGTCACTATCTTGGGTCTCGGCCCTGCTGTGGTGAGGTAGGGGATTGTTCATCACGGTGGTTAGATCCTCCTCCTTCACGCGGTGGGAGTATTGAGCGGCTCCATACCGGTGAAACGCGGGGAGTTCTACCTCCTCCAGCTCTTCTGGGTCTTCGTCACCTTCAGGTAAGTGAGGCATCCTCGATAGGGCGTCAGCGTTGGCATTGGTTTTACCGGCCCGGTACTTGATCACGAAGTCATAGTTGGAGAGACGGGCCATCCACCGCTGTTCTAGGGCACCCAGTCTTGCATTGTCCAGGTGTGTCAACGGGTTGTTGTCCGTGTACACGGTGAACTTCGCGGAGGCCAGGTAATGCTTGAAGCGTTCCATCACGGCCCACACCACCGCCAAGAATTCTAGCTTGAAGGAGCTGTAATTCTCCGAGTTCCTCTCGGTGGGCCTCAGCTTCCGGCTGGCGTATGCGATCACCCGTTCTCTGCCCTGTTGGTTTTGGGACAGTACGGCTCCCAGTCCCACATTACTGGCGTCTGTGTGGAGAATGAAAGGCTGGCCATAGTCAGGGCAGGCCAGGATCTCATCCCCCGTGAGGGCCATCTTCAACTGGCGGAAGGACTCCTCTTCCGGTTTATCCCACTTGAAGGGTGGCTTTTGACTTCTGGAGTTAGACTGTCCGATCAGGAGGTCCTGCATAGAAGCTGCCATCTTAGTGTACCCGCGGATGAACCTTCGGTAGTAGCCTACCAACCCGAGAAAGTGTCTCACCTCTTTGATGTTCGAGGGGCTTGGCCAGCTCTTGATTGGCGTGACCTTGTCAGGGTCGGGGGCCACTCCTTCCGCGCTTACCACGTGCCCTAGGTACTGGACCTTTGGTTTCAGCAGGTGACACTTCGATGGTTTCACCTTCAAGCCATAGCCGGCCAGGGCTTCGAACACCTCGGCCAGGTGCTTTAGATGGTCCTCGTAGGTCTTCGAATAGACGATCACGTCGTCCAGGTAAAGGAGGACCGTCTCGAAGTTTCTGTGCCCTAGACAGCATTCCACCAGCCGCTGGAAGGTCCCTGGTGCGTTGCAGAGCCCGAAAGGCATGCAGTTGACTTCGCTCAGTCCCATTGGGGTGGTGAAGACGGTCTTCTCCTTGTCAGCCTCTGCCACAGGAACCTGCCAGTACCCGCTAGTAAGGTCCAAAGTAGAAAAGAAGTTAGCCGATTTTAGTGCGGCTAAAGACTCCTCTATTCTAGGCAGCGGATATGCGTCTTTGTGGGTGATACGGTTGATTTGTCTATAGTCCACGCACATTCTCATGGTGCCGTCCTTCTTTTTCACCAGAACCAAGGGGGCTGCCCATGGGCTACAGCTATCTCTAATGACCCCAGCTTCTTTCATTTCTCTTAGCATACCCTTGGTGTTCTGATAATGTGCAGGGGGTACAGGCCTGTGTCTCTCTTTTATTGGTGGGTGGCTCCCTGTGGGGATGTGGTGTTCTACCCCTTTTACTCTGCCGAAGTCTAGCGGGTGCTTACTAAAGACTCTCTCGTACTCCTGTACCACCCGGTAGACTCCTTGTTTTTGGTGCAGGGGAGTGGAGTCAGCACCCACGTGGAGTTTCTGGCACCAGCCCTCCTTTTGTTTCTGGGAGCCATTACTCTCCGCCTGTGGAGATGGAGGCAAGGGTTCTGTAACGGGTCTGGGAGGTGGAACCTCTGAGCAACTATACAAGGGGGCAGTCCTTGTAAGGAAGCGGGTGGCTCCCAGGGAAGGCGGGCAGGTAGTCACGGCTAGTGACGGGGACAGTCTCTGGGTAGAAGGGCAGGAGGTCATGGCAAGTGACGGGGACAGTCTCTTGACAGTTGGGTGGTCACGGCAAGTGACGGCAGAGCCTCCAGGTAGGCTAGCAGGTGGACGCTCCCAGGTGAGCGGGCAAGAGTCTCTGGACAGGCAGGTGGTCACAGCACATGATGGCGGAGCCTCCAGGTAGGCTAGCAGGCAGGTAGCAGGTGAGCGCTCCCAGGTGAGCGGGCAAGAGTCTCTGGACAGGCAGGTGGTCACAGCACGTGACGGCGGAGCCTCCAGGTAGGCTAGCAGACAGGTAGTAGGTGAGCGCTCCCAGGTGAGCGGGCAGGCTGGTCCATAGACAGACTGACAGGTGTCGGAAGGCAGACCGTCGGACCGCAGGCTTGCAAGCAGGTAAGCGGATATCAGGCAAGTATCAAGCAGGAATCTGGCAGGTGACTGGCAGGTAACAAGCAGGAATCTGGCAGGTGACTGGTAGGTAACAAGCAGGAATCTGGCAGGTGACTGGCAGGTAACTGGTAACGGGACCTGAGGGCTGAAGCAGAGTGAAGGCTTTGCAACAACATTGCTCGGGCACCTCCATTTTGGAGGAGGTGCCTTATATATGGGAGGTCCTCCGGCAATTGGCCGGGGACTCCTTAGGACGGCGCGCGCGATCCCTTTAAGAGAGGGGGAGCGCGCGCGCGCACCCTAAGCACACTGCCGGGGAAGGAGCGCGTGCCGGAAGCAGCGGGGAGAGAAGCGCTGAAGGACGCCGCGCCAGGAGCGGGGAGGTGAGAGGGACGGCGTCTCTGCCTAGTACGGGGCAGAGACGCCGATGCTACAGGTTCCACGGCCCTGATAGATTGTGTTCGACAACAAACAGTTTGGCGAGTGTAGCGTACCTGGGTAAGTGTACCTCCCTCTCCCCAATGTTGAGTATGCGGACGGGCACCCTCCCATGACGGACATCAACCACCCCCCGGGCTGTCAAAATGGTGGGCCTGCTGTCTGAGTACATGGGTTCTACCATGGCTTGGTAGTCTCTACCTCTCAACCCGATTGCAGTCCGACACCAGATCATCATTTCACTTTTGGGAGGCATGGAAATGGGGAATGGGTCACTCAGTCTTACGCTACCGATCTCACCACCAGACAGTTCTACCTGCTGCCGTCTCATCAGGGCTTTTATCTCCTTGTTGAGGACTCTCTGTTGGCTGGAACTAGCATTCACCGCCACCTGTTGTAGAATTACAATTACCTCTGAAAGACAATTTTCAATTACGTTAGTACCCACAGTTATTTTAGGGTGACTTTCATGACGGTCAATGTCCACAACAATCACTCCCTGTGCTGGTAGTTCAACTTTACCAATTTTAATGGTCATCTCCTTGAACCCCATCTGCGGCACGGGTAAGCCATTACTGGAGATGATGCTCAAGTTACTGTCTGGATACTGTGTGATATCAGCATCAGTCCAATACTGCTTAAAAAGTACATAAGGGATAGTGGTTACTTGCGACCCAGTATCCAGCAAGGCGCTCATGGGGATACCGTCCAGCACCACGGGTAAAACCGGGCGCCCCCCAACGTACTTATCACGCCAATTATAAGGGCCTGGTGATCTTATGCCTGGGGGTTGGCCCTCTGCCCCAGGTTGGACCCGTTTAAATTACAGTACCTGGAAATGTGTCCGGGCTGGTTGCATCGACGGCAAATGGGCTGTCCATCCTCTGCGTACCGGTCTGTGGGCCTCCCTCGGAATGACGGGATCCTCCTCTGTCGACGCCACAGGACATCCTCCGGACTTGAAGCCAGCTCGATGGGTCTTGACGGGTCCACTTGCAACGCCTGGACGGTCCTGGTCAACGCCGCGACGCTCCTGGTCAGCTCCTGGACTTGGTGGTGCAGGTCTTTCGACGGGGCTTGGTTCAGGGCCTGTGCATCAGCCCCCATGGGGTCCATAGAGGAGGGCGCTGCCTCCTGGTGGTAGGTGAGAGCAGGGCGCCGGGGGTTTATAGTGCCACTGGTTGCAGGTTCACGGAGCACCCTCATGGCCCTGTCCTTAAATTGGGCAAAGGTCAGGTCGGGGTTCTGAAAGAACATGAGGTGCAGTTGGGCCCTGTGGGCGCTAGACAGCAGACCTTCTATGAATTGTTCTGTTAGCAGCTTATCCGTTTCCTGCACACTGCCAGGGTCAGTTTGTTGAATAGCCCTCAAGGCTTCCTGCAGATTTAGGGCATAGTCTCTGATGCTGTCCTGTGCCCGTTGCTTACACCCATAGAACCTCATTTTAATTTCAGCGGAGGTACGTGTGTCAAAGGTACCCCGCAGCCGAGCCAGAATACCCTTCACAGTCCTTTTCTCCTCAGTGGGCCATGATTTTACCTCCCTTTGAGCTGCGCCAGTTAACTGCCCTATTAGTATGCTGACCTTCTGTTCCTCTGTCAGGGGGTAGACTTGGAACAAACTGTACAGCCTTTCCTTAAAGTCAGTTAGGGCATGGGGCTCCCCTGAGTACTTGGGCAGCCAGGCCGCTCCAGGGATGTAGGGCAGGGAAAAGGGCATCACCGCTGCTGCAGCTGCGTTGGTGGTAGTGGGCGCCTCCGTGTCCGACATCTTTCTCCCCCCTAGTTAAGTGCGGCCTACCTTCCGACGATCCTCTTCTGTAGGCTGCGGCTCCGCTGCTGCTGCTATGGACGAGGACCTGGCGTCGCGTCCTGATGACGTCAGCGTCGCTCTCTCTCCCTTCCAGGATCTTGCGCAGCGTCGGTGCGTGGGGCGGAGCTTCAGGTCTCGCACGGTTTGGACGTCCACGCCCCTCTTCTTCCCGCGCGGCGTCCTGAAGATGGCGTCCGATGGCGGGAAAGCGGCTGAAGATGGCGGGAACCGATGGAAGATGGCGGGAGACGGCTGGAAATGGTGGGAAACGGCTCCGGATGGCGGGAAACCTCTTTTCAGGTAAGTGCAAAGTCTTTTCTAGGCACGCAATACCCGTTTGTGGCGGGTTGGTTGAGATCCTGCCGACTACGCCAAAACTGACTCGCCCCCTGGGCCGTGGGGCACTCGGATCCGGGCAGTGGGGGACCGATGGGAGTAGTAGTGGCAACCCGGTTCCGTGGCTCAGGGTGGTCAGGCCAGTGGTAGTCCGTTATGTGCTGATGTTTATGTCCGACTACGCCACCCGTGGATTGCGGTTATTAGGAACCGCCGCTGCATGCAGACCGCTGGGGCTGATGAGGTGTGCAGCTAGGGTAGTGTGACTCCCCACGGGAAGAGTGCGGCCCCAGGGCAGTATAATGGATGTTGGGAGTGATGGTAGTGAGAGTCCCAGTGCTGATAGTGCTGGAGGAGCAAGGAGCACGCAGACAACAGGTTGCAGTCCAGGGTCTTTACTAGAACAGGTAAATTGACCCACAAACAGTCCCAGCTAGGAGGGGACCTGGATGTCTGAGAGCAACGGGGAAATTGGCCCTGGTCAGGGTGAGGGTGTAGGCCTACCGTGCTTTCTGCGCTCCTTCTGGCTATCTCCTCCTTATAGGGTAACAGCCCACGTTTCCGAGCTTTCCGTGTATTCTCGCCTGTATGGCCTGCGACATGGGTTCCTTTCTGCTCCCAGCCTTGTACGGCTTTACTGGTCCCTTCGGTTGTGGCAGGGCCTCCAGGCTTCTTAGGCCAAGGAATATACAGTCCCTTGCGGACTGGTTATCTGATGGAGGATGTAGAATCCTCCCAGCCTCAGACACCAAAGTCTCGTAAAGTAAGTCTTTTATCTACCAAGACAGGCTCTCTTCGCCTCTTGTCTCTGGCTTGTGGCTCTCCTCCTGCCACACTTCCTCTTAGATGCAATACAACTTTCTGTCCCTGCTCTGTTCTGGGACAAGTCTCAGTCCTGAGACAGGCCTTCAAGTTCTCTCTAACCCTGCCCCCAGCACCAGCTTTTATAGGGGCAGCCTGCTCCCCCTACTGGCCTGAGACAGGAGGTACTGCATGCTAATGTTCCCCTGACTAGAGAACCTCCCCCTTGCTCTCAGACACAGCTTTATTTACACTTGTGGCATCCAGGCCAGGGTGACACATACTCATATGATACAAAGGTACCTTTTGGGTCCACCGGAACTCCAGGTTCGACTGAAGCCCTACACCCACTATAGTTACGCCCCTGCTTATAACTTACTTAATTACTTGCTTAATTACTCCCATCTTCTGCATCTACTTTTCTGCTGTACTTAAGTAATTGGCAGTAACTTTCTGAACCATTCAATTCTGGGACAGCTTTTCATGGACCTACTTTCCCAGAACTACTACTACTCCCTCAGGAAATCGACAGGAAAAAATAAAAGTCTCTCATATCTCTGGGAGTACTTGTAGATCACAGACAAAATATCAGCATGCAATGTCAGTAGGTGGCTTCTAAAGCCAGCAGGATATAGTTATGTATTAAAAGTATCATGAACTTGTAGGACAGAGACGTAATATTACAACTTTACAAAGCGTAAGTGCGGCCTCATCTGGAATATGCAGTTTAGTTATCGGTACCAGTTCATGGAAAGGATGTCCTGGACTGGGAAAAAGTAGAGGGAAGAGCAACAAAACTGGTAAGGGGCATGAAGGATCTTTGTTAAGAGGAAAGACTAAGGGAATCTGTCACAAGGTTTTTTTACACCTAATCTGATAGCAGCATAATGTAGAGCCAGAGACCTTGACTCCAGCGATGTGTTACTTACTGGGCTGCTTAGTGTAGTTTTAATAAAATCACTGTTTTATCAGGAGGAGATTATCATTAGACGATTAATAAACTTGCTGCCAGGTAGTCAAGCATATTCATGAGCTCTGTGTACACTGTACATGAGCAGAAAGCTGCCAATCAGTGATGGGGGTGGGGTTTTACAGAGCTCAGCATTCAAAGAACTGCTAGATCTGCAGCAGATAAAACTGTGATTTTATCAAAATTATATTGTAAAGGACATATTGATATTCATGCTATAGCAACTCCATTTTGTCTGCTTGTTTCAAAATCATGTTATTATCACTCCTTGCATAACATACTTCTTTCCTTCTTTTCTCATGCTTTACATGGAACTTTCTCACACTAACTTTTTATCTCAAGAACATTTTGTCAGACACCCGCTCCGGTTATCTAACTAGTCTAGGCCAGGATTGACCTTGTACAATTCCATCGTGCTTCGAACTAACGATGATAATATGACCATATATGCGTTTCCGTAATAATTGCACTAACATTGGCTCAAGCCTGTAGTACTGTAGTATGGCTGTAGGGGATTGGCTATTGATAAACTCAAAACAATATAAAATGCTAAGCAAAATAAACGGGATCAGAGATTCTTTGAATCCTCCCATACAGAGCATTGCCTCCGTTTGGTTTTCTGTGGATTGCGCAATCAACATAATAATTTGACACTCACTTGGTCAACCGTGAAGGGTTATTGCCCTCCCTCAACAATATAAAGCAGCTCTGTAAGTGATACATCGTTAGAATCAGGGTCACTGCCTCTATATTATGCTGTTCTCAGATGGGGTAGCAAAAACCTAGTAACAGATTCCCTTTAACTCTTGAACCAGACATTTTTTTGTGCTTTCATTTTTTCATCCATTTGTTCCAAGAACCACAGGCTTTTTTTTGGAGGATGAGTTGTAGTTTTATATGTCACTACTCATTTTATCATAAAATATATTGAAAAAGCGAAAAAAAAAAAGTGGGGTAAAATGGTGTTAAAAATGAAATTCCATAATTTGTATGTATGTGTGGCATTCAGTGTGCAGTAAAAATTACCTGTCAATATGATTTTCCAGGTCAGTATGAATAAGGCAATACTAATCTAAAAGGGGATCTGTCATCATTTTTTTCACCTTGATTCAAGGGATATGTCACTTACTAGTAGTGTTGAGCCACCCCCGTAGTGTTCGTGTTCGGTTCATCGAACACCCGTGTGTTCGCCGAACTGTTCGTCGAACTGTTCGTCGAACAACGTCGAACACCGTTAAAACCAATGGCAGGCAAAAAAAACCCACATAGAAACACATAGAAAACACCTTCAAAGGTGTCCAAAAGCTGACAAACTGCTCAGAAGACATAACTAACACATGGAAAAGTGACAAGTACATATAGTCATGCGAAAAGAAAAGAGGTGGAGGAGTAAAAGGAGGGGGAGACACAGATATAGGCATGTCATGCCCTTCTAAAACCCAAAAAGTGAGAAGCCGACACAGCCAGTCCGTTCCTGCCCGTGCGACCTCCGTGTCGCCAGGTTTGTGCCAGAGCCGCGGTGGACCCTGACGGCCAGCCCCCCTCTCCCAATACTGGTGCCTGTCCGCTGGTGGGTCGAGCGAGCCCCCCTGTGGTGGAGGCAGGTCTAAGCTTTTTAATTTAAATTGTCTCTCTAATTTGAATGAATACACTTTAAATCCTTTTACAAGGATCTATTGGAGGGCAAGTCTCATGCCAGCAGCCGCGTAATTCCAGCTCCAGTAGCGTCCACTAAAGCTGCTGCAGTTAAAAAGCTTTTATAAGGATCGAGCTCGGCGGTCCACCGCAAGGCGTCCTACCGCCAGTCCCAGCCCCTATGCCTTGGGGTGCCTCCTGATGCTCTTCACTGAGTATCCCGGGGTCCCGAAGCATTTCCTTTGAAAAAATTAAGTGTCCAAACTATAGTTGCTGTAGCTTGCTTAACAGCTGGGATAATCCGCTGACTATCAGACACTGCTACAAGGCACAAAGTATTTCCTGGGCTAGATGCAGTTAAAAATTTGTAATTAGATACTCTCGTTGGATGCTGAGAAAGCATTCCATAGAGTCTCCTGGCACGCCATATATTATTCTCTTAAAAAGCTTGGGGTAGGGTCTAGGGGACCCTTTTGTAGCCAAAATCACGGCCCTGTATCGCAATACGTCACCTAGGCTGAAGATAAATGGAACTGTAGCACCCCGAGGGCTCGGTTGCTACAGAGGTATTGCACCTCACCCAGAGATGTGATATCTCACTCTCAGGTAAGGATGGAGGGTGGTCAGGACCCCGACACCTGCATGCATTACACCACATTGCCGTGGGGCAGGGCGACCAATATGCCCCTGAGATGGGCACAACAGTCCCTGTCCCTGGCTGGAGTGGGGGGAGAGAACACTGAGGAAGGGGAACCCTGTAGTGCAGGAGCAGGGAGGAAGCAGTTCCTGGGTGCATTGTGAAGGGAGTATAAAAGGTGGGCACCATCTTAGTTCAGTGCAGAGAAGTCTGAGCAGAAGTGACAGGGAGCAGGGGCTCTGCATGAGCTCTGCTCTGGAGGCGTGCCTAGTAACAGAGGCCCAGGCCTGGAAGAGGGAGAAGGAAGGAAGAGGAGCGGAGAAGGCTCCAGGAACGAGGAACGAAGGGATCCCAGGGGTGCGGACGGGCTAGTCGCCACCGCACGCCCGAATCCACCTGCGTGGAGGGCTCAGGCCAAAGGGAGAGACCGGTTCCCGAAACTAGTGAGGGCGGGAAACGGCCCTCAGCTAGAAACCGGAGGCTGTGACATTTTATGTGGCGCAGCCCCTCGCTACACCCGCTAGGAAGGCACCACATAGGGTCAGGGAAACTGGCGCCAAGTTTACCAAGAGGACTGACAAAGGACACACAAAGGGGGTCCTGTGAAGCGCTCCAAAGTTATCTGGGAGTTGTCTGAGCCCCTCACCTGGTGAGCACAGTACGACATGGGTAGCCGTTACCTGCAGAAGTGGCCTGGATAATAAGAACTGTGATTAAAGGCCCTGGACTGCATCACTGACTCCGTGTCGTTACTGCTGCTGCCCTGCACCATCACCCCCATCCTCCGCATACACTGCCCTGAGGCTATACTCCTCCCGTGGGGAGTTATACTACGCTCTGCTGCACCCACAACACCAGCCTCAGCGGTCTGCCCTGCAGCGGCGTTTCACTCTGACCGCAATCCACGGGTGGCGTAGTCGGACATTTAAACATCAAAACCACATAAATAGTTCCACCACTGGTTTGACCACCCTGAGCCACGGAACCGGGTCGCCGCCACGAAGACTACAACCACCAGCATCCACCAAAAAGGGTCCGGCTCCGGGTGTCCCAAGGCCCAGGGGGTGCATCAGAACATTTTCATCACCTTTCACAATCACCAATGGGACAAGGCAGGGATGTCCTCTGTCCCCTCTCTTATACATCCTAGTGACGGAGCACCTGCTCTCATCAATTCGCTATAACCCCAATATTAGGTGGATTGAGGTGGGAGGCACCGAGTACAAGTGCTCTCTATTTGCTGATGATGTCCTAGTATATATCACTCAATCACATATATCCATCCATGCTGTTATGGCTGAAATAGATCACTTTGTTACATGGTCAAATTTTAAAATCAATGCAGCGAAGTCTGAGGCCCTCGATGTCTCCCTCCCCAAATCCATACAGGATTCCATCCAGTCCAACTTTCCCTTTGCCTGGCCCCCACAGGGTATCAAATACTTAGGAATTCCTATTCATAGAGACCTCTCCAGTCTAGGTTATCTTAATTTTGGGCCCTTTATTGAACAACTCCATACAGACCATGGTTGGCACGTTAGAACTGTAAGATTCACTAAGTGAACCACTGGTGTTTTGTGGAAAAGCACATGTACACTGTGTTCCAAATTATTATGCAAAAAGTGTTTAGGAGTGATAAGGTAAGAATTTTTTTGTTTGTCAGTTAAACTCATTGATGGTGATGTGTGTCAGGGCTCTTTATATCACTGTAAGCAATTGCAGACACCTGTGCTAATTAGTTTAGCAGTTGTGTCCAATGAAAGGCAAGACTACTTAAGAAGGCTGTCCTACAATATTAAGCAGCCTACATTTTCTGCCAAAATGGGAAAGAAAAAGGATGTGTCGGCTGCTGAGAAGCAACAAATTGTGGAGTGTTTAGGTCAAGGCATGACTACAATCAACATTGTGCGATGATCAGGATGAAGTGTCTTGGCAATCAAGAAGTATGTAGCTGATTCACAGTACACACGTGTGGGTGCTGATAAGGGAAAGTTGAGGACTCTTTCCTACAGGCAATTACGTCAGGTTAAAAGAGCAGCGGCAAAAAAGCCTTGTCATCGCAGCAGACAAGTTTTTGAAGCTGCTGTTGCCTCCAACGTCCCCCGAACAACAAGATGCAGGGTCCTTCAGAGGTTTGCAGCTGTGCGTAAGCCATCCTGTCGACCTCCTCTATCCACTGCACACAAGCAGAAACTGCTCCAGTGGGCCAAACAATACATGAAGACTGACTTCAAAACTGTTTTGTTCACGGATGAGTGCCGTGCAACGCTCGATGGTCCAGATGGATGGAGTGGAGGATGGCTGGTTGATGGACACCCCACGCAAACACGGCTACAGCGCCAACAAGGAGGAGGTGGAGTAATGTTTTGGGCTGGAATCATGGGGAGAGAGATTGTCGGCCCCTTTAGGATCCCTGAAGGCGCTAAAGATGAACTCCAGAATGTATGTGGATTTTCTCAAACAGCACTTCCTGCCATGGTTCAAGAAGAAGAACCGTGTATTCCACAGCAAGATCATTTTCATGCATGATAATGCACCGTCTCATGCTGCACATAACACATCTGCATCTCTGGCTGATATGGGCATAAAAGGGGATAAACTTATGGTGTGACCCCCATGCTCCCCTGACCTCTACCTCATTCAGAACCTCTGGAGCATCATCAAAAGGAGTGTCTATGATGGCGGGAGGCAGTTCACATCTAAGCAACAGCTCTGGGAGGTTATTCTGTCCTCATGCAAAACAATTGAAGCAGAAACCATCCAAAACCTGACAAATTCAATGGACGAGACAGTTCAGAAGCTCCTTTCGAACAAGGGGTCCTATGTGCAAATGTAACATCACCTAGAATAAAGTTTTGAGTTGAAAACTGTTTGATTTCAGTTTCTAATAACCTGCTAATGCTTATAATTTCAAAAATTACCATTTTTTTGTTCTTTATTAAAATTAAAAGGTTGATTGAAGAGTGTGGGGGATCTAAGAGTGTGGCAACCCAGTAGTCAGGATTACTTCGAATTCTGAGAATCTGAGTGTCATGTTGCAGGTAGTGCAGCAAGAAGGCACTCATGTGTCTTGCGCATCTAGGAGCCCCAAAATTATTTTCCGGGCTAGATGCAGCTAAAAATTATTATTAATTTTAAATCTGGTGGAGCTTAGTATAGGTGGCCTAATAGAATCAGTACTGCACACTGCTACAAAGCCCAAATTATTTTCCAGCCAAGATACAGATAAACATGATTAGTAATTTGAAAGCTTAAAACGGTTGGTGAGGAGATTTTAACAAATCATCAAGCTTTTATTCTCCCCAGGATGACACAGGGGTAGAAAAATCGTTTCGGATCCATGATTTGTTCATCTTTATGAACGTGAGTCTGTCTACATTATCAGTGGAGAGCCGCGTGCGCTTATCTGTCAGCACACCACCAGCAGCGCTGAACACACGTTCAGACAGAACGCTGGCTGCAGGGCATGACAAGATCTCCAAGGCGTAAGTGGCCATTTATCCAGATTGGAAGCCCAAAAAGAGCAAGGGTCCAGTGACACAGTCATGGCTTCAATGTTTACTTGGAGATACTCCTGTACCATCGTCTCTAGGCGTTGACTATGTGTCAGACTTCTTGTCTCCTATGGCCTTGCAAAGGATGGGCTAAAAAAGTGGTGAAATGATTCCGCAAAATTGATGTTACCAGCAGATACTGTGGTTCTGTTACGGTTTGAGTGCTGAACACTTGACGGTCCCACGGTTGGCAAGTTGGAACTGTGAGATTCACTACGTGCACCACTGGTGTTTTGTGGAAAAGCACATGTAAGATTCTGCAACAGTCTCTGCTGATACTCCTGCATGCGTGCATCCCTTTCTATGGCAGGAATAATTTCTGCAAATTTACTTTTGTACCGGGGATCTAACAGTGTGGCAACCCAGTAGTCAGGATTATTTCTAATTCTCACAATTCGAGGGTCATGTTGCAGGTAGTGCAGCAAGAAGGCACTCATGTGTGTTGAGCATCCAGGAGCACCAAGTCCCTGTTGTGTTGGTGGCGAGGTAACAATCATGCTTCCTTCCTCTGTCCTTTCCCCCCAACCTCGCACAACAGAAATGTGATCAAGGTCTCCCTCATCTGATGAGTCTTCCATCAGTTCGTCCTCCACTTCTTCCTGGGCTCCTGCATCTTCCTCACTAGTTTGGCTGCTACCATGCGCCCTGGTAAAACCATCTCCCCCACCCTCACATGCCTGCCGCCTTGGTGCTGCCGACCGTCTGGACCTTGCAGATGTTAGCCCTTCCGCATACAACTCCTCCTCCTCTACTTCCTCCACCTCCTCTTGTGCCACCACCTGACTCCGAATTCTGTTTAACATGTGCTCCAGCATGTAAATCACCGGAATAGTCATGCCGATAATGGCATCGCCAGCACTAAACATCTTCGTCGCCATTTCAAAACTGTGCAGAAGGGTGCATAAGTCCCTGATCTGAGACCACTCCTCCAGCGTGATTTGCCCCACCTCTGGATCTCATTGGCCCAGGCTATACGTCAGAACGTATTGCACCAGGGCTTGTCGGTGCTGCCACAGTCGCTGCAACATGTGCAGAGTTGAATTCCACCGGGTAGGCACATCACATTTCAGCCGGTGAAGTGGCAGGCCCAACGACTTCTGTAGAGATGTAAGTCGCTGAGCTGTGGGATGCGAACGGCGGATGTGAGCACACAGCGACCGTGCCCTCTGCAGAAGGCCATCTAGTCCGGGATAGTGGGCTAAAAATTGCTGGACAACCAGGTTCAACACGTGAGCCATACAAGGCACGTGTGTGACATTGCCCCGGCGAAGGGCCGCACCCAGGTTTGCTGCATTGTCGCACACGGCCTTCCCTGGTTTCAGGTCCAGTGGAGACAACCATTCATGAAATTGGTTCTCCAGAGCTGACCACAACTCCTCAGCTGTGTGACTCAAATTTCCCAGACATTTCAAAGTAAAAACCGCCTGATGACGTTGAGCCCTGCTGCCAGCATAGTAAGGAGGTGTGCAGGATCCCTTCTGCGCAGTTAGAAAGCTTGTGGCATGACCAGACAGGCTTTGGGTGCAGGTGGAGGACCGAGAGGAGGTTGAGGAGGCAGAAGCAGTGGAGGAACTTTGAGATAAAGAGGATTGACGCACAACTCGTGGGGACGGCAAGACTTGGACAGCAGCCCCTTGTCCTGCTGTCACCATAGTTACCTAGTGCCCAGTCAGCAACATATAACGCCCCTGTCCATGCCTACTCGTCCAAGTGTCTGTGGTGAAATGCACCCTGTCACACACAGAGTTTCTCAAAGAAGCGGTGATGTTGTGTGCGACATGCTGGTGGAGCGCAGGCACACCTTTCTTTGAGAAGTAGTGCCGACTGGGCATCTGGTACTGGGGCACTGCGACGGACATAAGGTCTCGAAAATCCTCTGTGTCCACCAGGCGGAAAGGAAGCATTTCTGTAGCCAAGAGCTTGCAGATGGTGAAATTCAACCTCTTAGCTTTCTCATGGCTAGGAGGAAATGGTCTTTTACTTGTCCACATCTGAGGGACCGAGGGCTGGCTGCTGTGCTTAGATGGGGTTGAGAAGGGTGTCCCTGGCAAACTGCCGGTCTGTGAGGAAGATGCAGGCGGACATGTTAGGTTGCCTTGATCCAAAGGTGGTGCTATCGATGTCGGACAGCGCTCAACACCAGCTGGTGTTTCCACCTCCAAAGAAAATGATGACCTGCCAATCACTCTGGCTGTTGCGGGTAAAGAGGTGGCAGGTCTGCGTCCCAAAACAGGTGTGACTGTTGTCCCCCCAGTCACAGAGGATGAAGAGGCCGCGGATGCACAAGATGTGGCAGACGGTGGTTGGCCCGGCCGGCTAGGCCGCATTGTAGCACAGTGAGCTTCCCACTGCAACTTATGCTTCATGTGCATGTGCCGGTTCATGCATGAAGTACTCAAACTATGTATTTTTTGGCCTCTACTTAGCTTTTGCTGACAAATGTTACAGATAACACGAGTTGGGTCAACTTTATCAATCTGAAAAAATGCCCAGGCTATGCAAGGCTTAGCACCCATGCGACCTGAAGAGCCACCACGACTTGTGGTGAGAGGCAGAGTTGTGTTTGAGGATGCAGTTGTTGACGTGCTTCCAGTACTACGTCTCTGTCCAGGAAGGCGCAACCTGACCTCGTCGTCACTAGCATCCTCCTCCACCTCCTCTGCTGACCTCATCTCTTGGCTGACTGTGGGTTGACAGTAAGTGGGATCTCCAACCTCATCATCATCACCCTGTGCGTTATCACACCCGTCGTCCTCAGAGCCAACCTGTTCCTGCCCTGACAAAAAACTAAAGTTGTCGCTCCAATCAGGTATTTGAGTCTCATCATCGTCTTCCTCATTGTCTCCACCAACAGGAGTTACAGTTTGGGAATGAGGGTCTACATTATGGTCAGAACCTTCAGCGTCTGGTCCTGGATCCGACTCAAAGATTCTGGGCATCAGTGCAGATCATTTCCTCGTCTGGATTCACGGAAGCTCTGGAGCCGACCTCTGATTCCCAGGCTATAGTATGAGTAAACAGCTCTGCAGACTCAACCAGGGGCGGAACTACCGCCCGTGCAGCCGGTTCATTGAACGGGGGCCCCGAGGGAGAGGGGGCCCCTCCAGCCTCAGCAGGGCCGCCATCAGGGCATGACTGCCCTGACTCCAGTATGGGGCCCGGCCGGTAGGGGCCCCCTCGGAGCCCCGTTGGGGGCCCCCCTCTTATGCATCTCTCGCCTCATGGGGCCCCTGGCCCCATGCTAAGCGCCGGGTCCGGGACATCTCAGCGCTGTGCTGCGCTGCCGTGGCAGCGCCTTCAAGATTCCCCTGACTTCCGGTCATGTGACGGTGCCGTCACATGGCCGGAAGTCAGGAGAACCTGGTGTCAGCGATTTGGACGAGCGCCAGGATTCTGCAGGGATCGCATGGGGGTAAGTATAACAAGTTTTATTTTTTTAAAAATACAATTAACTAGAAGTGGGGGGAATTGGGAGATGCACATGTGTGTGGGGGGGGGGGAATTGGGAGATGCACATGTGTGTGGGGGGGGGGAATTGGGAGATGCACATGTGTGTGGGGGGGGGGAATTGGGAGATGCACATGTGTGTGTGGGGGGGGGGAATTGGGAGATGCACATGTGTGGGGGGGGGGAATTGGGAGATGCACATGTGTGGGGGGGGGGAATTGGGAGATGCATATGTGTGGGGGGGGGAATTGGGAGATGCATATGTGTGGGGGGGGGGATTGGGAGATGCACATGTGTGTGGGGGGGGGAATTGGGAGATGCACATGTGTGGGGGGGGGAATTGGGAGATGCACATGTGTGGGGGGGGGAATTGGGAGATGCACATGTGTGGGGGGGGGGAATTGGGAGATGCACATGTGTGGGGGGGGGATTGGGAGATGCACATGTGTGGGGGGGGATGAGAGAGGTGCACATGTGGGGGAGGGGAATGAGAGAGGTGCACATGTGGGGGTGAGAGAGGTGCTCGTGGGGGGATGAGAGATGCACATGGGGGGATGAGAGAGGGGCACATGTGGGGGAGGGGGATGAGAGATGTGCACATGGGGGGTGGTGAGAGATGTGCACATGGGGGGTGGTGAAAGATGTGCACATGGGGGGGTTTGAGAGCTGCACATGGAGGGGTGAGAGCTGCACATGGGGGGGATGAGAGCTGCACATGGGGGAATTGGGAGAAAATGAGCTGCACATGGGGGAATTGGGAGTAGGGGGATAATGAGCTGCACATAATGAATGTGG
The DNA here is from genome assembly GCF_046119375.1 of Phyllobates terribilis. Classification (NCBI taxonomy): domain Eukaryota; kingdom Metazoa; phylum Chordata; class Amphibia; order Anura; family Dendrobatidae; genus Phyllobates; species Phyllobates terribilis. The sequence continues at coordinate 259,781,517 of NW_027362765.1, read as the reverse complement.
GGTGGGGGAGAGTAAATGATGATGGGGGTGGGGAGAGCACGGACATGATATAATGAATTGGGGCAGGGGGTGCATGTAAATAATGAATGCGGGGAGCAGGAAGCATAGAGTAGGGGGCGTTGCGGATGCAGGAGTGTAACTGGTAACAAATTGGCGGAAAGAGTAGAGGTTCTAATTAAATTATATATTGAGTGCCTATTTACAGTTAATGGGGGCACCGTGGTGGATTACAATTTATATTTGGAATGGTAGGTGGCATAATAACTAACCATATATTGATGGTGGATGCACGTCTGTATTCAGCTGCGTAATGTAGAAGTTGGGGAATGTGCTCTAGATAACTGTGTTATTTTATGCAGAGATGAGTCCTGGCTGGAAGACGTGATGGCGGTCTGTGCTGGATGAAGGAGAAAAGCGTAGCTGAAGGACTTCACCTAGAGACGTCACCAGTGAGTCAGTGTATTACATGTACACTTACACTATATACTATGTACCGGGCTCCTGTGTATAATGTCACTGGTGATCACTGTATTACCTGTACACTATATACAGAGCTCCTGTGTATAATGTCACTGGTGATCACTGTATTACCTGTACACTGACACTATATACAGAGCTCCTGTGTATAATGTCACTGGTGATCACTAGATTACCTGGACACTTACATTATACATACCATGTATAGAGCTCCCGTGTATAATGACACTTATGGTAATATTAGTAATGTGGTGGTAATATTAGTAATGTGGTGGTAATATGTGGTCTGGTCATGGTGTGGCAGTTTTTCTCCCTTCTGTGTGGTATTATTCGGTCACTATGTTGTGGTAATATGTGGTCTGGTCATGGTGTGGCGGTATTCCCTGTATGTGGTATTATTGGTCATTTTAAAAAAAAATGTATATGACACATTCCCTTAAAGAAAACTAAATAAACATATATCTAAAAAGAGTATTGCATATTTTAAGAAAATTTTAATAGGTTAGAGTAGGGCCCGGCCAGAAGAGTCTACCTTATCGTGGTGGCGGCTTTAAAAATCTTTTGGCCAAAACAAAAGCTGATGGCTATGTATGTGGCGCCGTCACATGGCCGAACGTCAGGAGAACGTGGTGGCAGCGACGTGGACGAGCGCCAGGATTCTGCAGGGATCGCATGGGGGTAAGTATAACAAGTTTTATTTTTTTAAATACAATTAATTAACCAGGAGTGGGGGGAATCAGAGATGCACATGGGGGGGGGGGGTGAGAGATGCACATGGGGGGGGGGGTGAGAGATGCACATGGGGGGGGGGTGAGAGATGCACATGGGGGGGGGTGAGAGATGCACATGGGGGGGGATGAGAGATGCACATGTGGGGGGGATGAGAGATGCACATGGGGGGGGGTGAGAGATGCACATGGGGGGTGAGAGATGCACATGGGGGGGTGAGAGATGCACATGGGGGGGTGAGAGATGCACATGGGGGGATGAGAGATGCACATGGGATGGATGAGAGATGCAAATGGGGGGGATGAGAGATGCACATGGGGGGGATGAGAGATGCACATGGGGGGGATGAGAGATGCACATGGGGGGGGATGAGAGATGCACATGGGGGGGATGAGAGATGCACATGGGGGGGGATGAGAGATGCACATGGGGGGGATGAGAGATGCACATGGGGGGGGATGAGAGATGCACATGGGGGGGATGAGAGATGCACATGGGGGGGATGAGAGATGCACATGGGAGGGGGATGAGAGATGCACATGGGAGGGGGATGAGAGATGCACATGGGAGGGGGATGAGAGATGCACATGGGAGGGGGATGAGAGATGCACATGGGAGGGGGATGAGAGATGCACATGGGGGGGGTGAGAGATGCACGGGGGGGGGGTGAGAGATGCACGGGGGGGGGGTGAGAGATGCACGGGGGGGGTGAGAGATGCACGGGGGGGTGAGAGATGCACGGGGGGGAGAGAGATGCACGGGGGGGTGAGAGATGCACGGGGGGGGTGAGAGATGCACGGGGGGGGTGAGAGATGCACGGGGGGGTGAGAGATGCACGGGGGGGGGTGAGAGATGCACGGGGGGATGAGAGATGCACGGGGGGGGTGAGCTGCACATGGGGGGGTTATGTTTACATAACTTTGTTGCCTTATGAAGGGCAGGGGGGGCCCCCAAAAATTTCTTGCACAGGGGCCCACTACAGTCTGTGTCCGCCCCTGGACTCAACCATCTGTTCTACCCCATACTCAGACGGGCAGCTGGAGATTTGGGAGCTGTGAGGAAGCAAGTGCGACTGGGGTGACACCTCTGAGGACTGGAGTATTTGTGATGTTGAAGTTGAGGTGGAGAAGAGCCCACTTAAAGGAGCACTTGAAATCCGTTGAAGCACCTGCTGTTTTTGTGCCTCACCTGGAATTTGTAGCGATTGGCGTGGCCGTAAGAAAGGGATCTTATCACATTGTCCGCTAAAAGAAGTAGACATTTTAGTTTGGCTGGAAGATGGTCTTTCTTCTGCAGATGTTACTGTTTCTTTAACACCTACCCCACGGACACAACCTTTTTTCCCCTTCCTAACACGCCTATTCCCCTTTCCACCAGCAGCAGGCCTTTTTCCACTCATTTTGGTGGTTAACTAATTCACAACTCTGGAGTTGTTTGCACAAAAAAACAATGGATGGGAACCGAGCAGAGCTGAGTGGCCAAACTGTGGTATTAGGCCAAAAGTATTGGCTGGGGTAGATGCAGATAAAAATGATATTGAATTTGCAACCTGATGGAGGTCAGTATAGATGGACTAATAGAACAAGTCCCACACACTGCTACAAGCTGAAATATTTTTTCAGAGCTAGATGCAGAAAAAAATTAGATTGAATTTGCAACCTGGTGGAGGTCAGTATAGATGGACTAATAGAACAAGTCCGACACACTGCTACAAGCTGAAATATTTTTTCAGAGCTAGATGCAGAAAAAAAATTAGATTGAATTTGCAACCTGGTGGAGGTTAGTATAGATGGACTAATAGAACAAGTCCCACACACTGCTAGAAGCCCAAATATTTTTTCAGAGCTAGATGCAGATAAAAATTATTTTTAATTTGCAACCTGGTGGAGGTTAGTATAGATGGACTAATAGACCAAGTCCCACACACTGCTAGAAGCCGAAATATGATTTCAGAGCTAGATGCAGAAAAAAATTATATTGAATTTGCAACCTGATGGAGGTCAGTATAGATGGACTAATAGAGCAAGTCCCACACACTGCTAGAAGCCCAAATATTTTTTCAGAGCTAGATGCAGATAAAAATTATTTTTAATTTGCAACCTGGTGGAGGTTAGTATAGATGGACTAATAGAACAAGTCCCACACACTGCTAGAAGCCGAAATATTTTTTCAGAGCTAGATCAGAAAAAAATTATATTGAATTTGCAACCTGATGGAGGTCAGTATAGATGGACTAATAGAACAAGTCCCACACACAGCTAGAAGCCCAAATATTTTTTCAGAGCTAGATGCAGAAAAAAATTATATTGAATTTGCAACCTGATGGAGGTCAGTATAGATGGACTAATAGACCAAGTCCCACACACTGCTAGAAGCCCAAATATTTTTTCAGAGCTAGATGCAGATAAAAATTATTTTTAATTTGCAACCTGATGGAGGTCAGTATAGATGGACTAATAGAACAAGTCCCACACACTGCTAGAAGCCCAAATATTTTTTCACAGCTAGATGCAGATAAAAATGATATTGAATTTGCAACCTGATGGAGGTCAGTATAGATGGACTAATAGAACAAGTCCCACACACTGCTACAAGCTGAAATATTTTTTCAGAGCTAGATGCAGAAAAAAATTAGATTGAATTTGCAACCTGGAGGAGGTCAGTATAGATGGAATCATAGAATCATAGAATCATAGAATGGTAGAGTTGGAAGGGACCTCCTGGGTCATCTGGTCCAACACCCTGCTCAAAGCAGGATTCACTAGATCATCTCAGACAGATGTCTGTCCAGCCTCTGTTTGAAGACGTCCATTGAAGGGGAACTCACCACCTCTTGTGGCAGCCTGTTCCACTCATTAATCACCCTAACTGTCAAAAAGTGTTTTCTAATATCTAATCTGTGTCTCCTCCCATTTAGTTTCATCCCATTGCTTCTAGTCTTTCCTTGTGCAAATGAGAATAAAGATGGTCCTTCTACAATGTGACAGCCCTTGACATATTTGTAGACAGCTATTAAGTCTCCTCTCAGTCTTCTTTTTTGCAAGCTAAACATTCCCAAATCCTGCAACCGTTCCTCATAGGACATGGTTTGCAGACCAGTCACCATTCTGGTCGCTCTTCTCTGAACTTGCTCCAGTTTGTCTATGTCTTTTTTAAAATGTGGTGCCTAAAACTGTACACAGTATTCCAGATGAGGTCTGACCAAAGAGGAGTAAAGACCGATAATGACTTCACGTGATCTAGACTGTATGCTTCTGTTAATACATCCCAGAATTGTATTTGCCTTTTTTGCTGCTGCATCACACTGTTGACTCATGTTCAGTCTATGATCTATTAGTATACCTAAGTCTTTTTCACATGTACTGTTGCTTAGCTCTATTCCTCCCATTCTGTATATGCTTTTTTCATTTTTATTGCCCAGATGTAGTACTTTGCATTTTTCCCTGTTAAAAACCATTCTGTTGGTTGCTGCCCACTGCTCCAGTTTATTTAGGTCTTTTTGAATCCTCTCTCTCTCTTCTCTAGTATTAGCTATCCCTCCTAGCTTTGTGTCATCAGCAAATTTAATCAGTTTACCCTCAATTCCTTCATCTAAATCATTGATAAAGATGTTGAACAATACAGGTCCCAGGACGGAGCCCTGTGGTACCCCACTTGAGACATTCATCCAGCTGGACTAATAGAACAAGTCCGACACACTGCTACAAGCTGAAATATTTTTTCAGAGCTAGATGCAGAAAAAAAATTAGATTGAATTTGCAACCTGGTGGAGGTTAGTATAGATGGACTAATAGAACAAGCCCACACACTGCTAGAAACCCAAATATTTTTTCAGAGCTAGATGCAGATAAAAATTATTTTTAATTTGCAACCTGGTGGAGGTCAGTATAGATGGACTAATAGACCAAGTCCCACACACTGCTAGAAGCCGAAATATTTTTTCAGAGATAGATGCAGAAAAAAATTATATTGTATTTGCAACCTGATGGAGGTTAGTATAGATGGACTAATAGACCAAGTCCCACACACTGCTAGAAGCCGAAATATTTTTTCAGAGCTTGATGCAGAAAAATATTATATTGAGTTTGCAACCTGGTGGAGGTAAGTATAGATGGACTAATAGAATGATGCTATGCCCAAAAGGTTTTACTTCACTAGGTGCAGTAAAAAAATTGGTATTCTATACACAGGTGGTGTAGCTTGCAACACAGATAGGCTACTCCACTGACTAACACACTCTGCAATAGGCCTAAAAGGATTTGCTTTGCTAGATTTAGCCAAATGCTGTGAAAAAAACTTGCACAGCACTGGCAAAGACCTGCCTGGCAAAAACTGATAGGAACTGATGTAACTTAGTCCTGAAAAGGACTGCAATTACAATTAGTCTTTACTCCCACAATCTATCTATTTAAGAGCACAGACTTGCCTGATAAAAGTCGTAGGAAATGATGTAACCTAGTCGTTAAAAGGACTGCAATCACAACTCTTCCCTACTCCCAAGCTATCGGTAGATTTGTGTGAAAATTGGCTTGAACTTAACAAGGTATAGCGCACACAGCAACAGCGGTGCCGTCTAACACGCAGCTGCAGCAGTGAGAAAATGGTGGCGACGGGGAAAATGGCTGGGTCTTATAGGGCAAGGACATGCGACATACACTGCCAATGACGCATGCCCTGGCTTGTGTGAAAAAAAGCACTTCGCTCCGTGTGTGCGCTGCTGATAGGCTGACAGATTGCACCTCCCCACTGTAAATGCGGGAAAGAGAAAAAAAAATGGAGATCTTCATTATTCCTGCAGAGATCCATCCCCTGCCCCTCCCCCGCCCCGCTGTACACTCAAACTGCGTATTAACATTAATTTTCAGCATTACTGAGAAAAAATCCAGTTATGATTTTGGTGCACGAACAGTTATCGAACATAACCTCGAACAGCCAAATTTTTTTCAAATCGTTCGTGTTCGCCGAACGGCTCGAACACCGCCCAAAACAGCTCGAATTTGAGATTGGCGAACAGTTCGAGTCGAACACCGCTCATCTCTACTTACTAGTCCGCTTGCTGTAGTTTTAATATAATCACTATTTTAGCAGCAGGAATATATCACTAGTACACCTGCTACCAGGTAGTCCTCCATATTCATGAGCTATGTATATCCCTGTCCCTCACTGATTAGTTGATTTTGTCTTTGCACAGTGTACACAGAAAGCAGCTAATAAGTGGTTTGGCGGGGTTATACAGAGCTCCGCATTCAGAGAACTGGTAGATCTGCAGCAGATAAAACAGTATATTTATCAAAATGGCAGCACACAGCCCAGTAAGTGATACAGGTGCATCTCACAAAATTAGAATATTATCAAAAAGTTAATTTATTTCAGTTCTTCAATCCAAAAAGTGAAACTCATATATTATATAGATTCATTACAAACAGAGTGATCTATTTCAAGTGTTTATTTCTGTTAATGTTGATGATTATGGCTTACAGCCAATGAAAACACAAAAGTCATTATCTCAGTAAATTAAAATAATTAACAAAAAACACCTGCAAAGGCTTCCTAAGCATTTAAAAAGGTCCCTTAGTCTGTTTCAGTAGGCTCCACAATCATGGGGAAGACTGATGACTTGACAGATGTCCTGAAGGCAGTCATTGACACTCTCCACAAGGTCCCAGAGTTACAATTTTCATTTGGAAATCAAGGTCCCAGAGTCTGGAGGAAGAGTGGAGATAGGCCCAGCGTCAGCACCCGGGTAAGTGCCAGGGCCCTGAGCAGGTGGGGTGGGGGCCCACTCGCTGTCGGGCACCCGGCATGCTATGGGGCCCGTGAGCGGAGGAGTGCGGTGCCAGCGCCGGCGAGTGGGTTCCCCCCGCTTGCTCAGGGCCCCGGCACAATACTTACCTTTCCCAGTGCCTCCGCAGCTCTGGTCTCTTCCATCTCTTGACCATGACATCTTAGGTCAGAGGGCGTGATGATGTCTTTCCAGCGCGCCCTGTGCTGAGCAGTCACAGTGCAGACAGTGGGAAGACACCAGCGACGCTGAGAAGTCCGGAGCAGCGGCAGCAGGAGAGGTGAAGTGAGTATTTGATTTTTTTAGTTTTTTTATGTATGGAGGCATGGGGCATTATATGGGGCCCATACAGGATGGAGCCCATACAGGATGGAGCCCATACAGAATGGAGCAATCTATGGGACCCATACAGGATGGAGCCCATACAAAATGGAGCAATATATTATGGGGCCCATACAGGATGAAGCAATCTCTGGGGCCCATACAGGATGGAGCAATATATATGGCCCATACAGGATGGAGCATTATATGGGGCCCATACAGGATGGAGCCTTATATGGAGCCCATACAGGATGGAGCATATATGGAGCCCATACAGGATGGAGAATTATATGGGGCCCATACAGAATGGAGCATTATGTGGGGCCCATACAGGATGGAGCATTATATGGGGCCCATACAGGATGGAGCTTTATATGGGGTCCATACAGGATGGAGCATTATATGGAGCCCATACAGGATAGGGCCCATACAGGATGGAGCAATATATGGGGCCCAGCCTGCATGAAGCATTATATGGGGGCCAGTATACTGTATGGAGCATTATATGGGGGCCAGTATCCTGTATGGAGCATTATATGGGGCCCATAATACTGTATGGAGGACTATACTGTCTGCTCTGCACTGTGCGCTGCGAGGATTCACCATTTTCTGAGATATTGTAGAATTTACAATAGATATCACTCATATAATGTAAGAAGTGAGTGAAATCTTTGGCGTTGTACTATATATATATTTCTCTGCCGCATCTGTGCATCATGAATCATGAATCGTGGTATGTGCTAAAGGGACCCACTGAGACTCTGACGCGCCCCTGGGCCTGCTGTGTCGCGCAGCGTCTCGCGCACGGGGGTTTACCCGGAACCGGATCAGATGAGGGTTGTAGTCTCCGAGTGGCGGGGACCCGGTCCGTGCCCAGGGAGTCAAACTCAGTGTGTGGCAGTCTTGATAGATGTTATTTGAGTGTCGACTACGCCACCCGTTGATTTGCAGCTATGGAGCTGCCGCTGCAGGGCAGACCGCTGAGGCCGGTGTAGAATTGTGCAGCGTGATAGTATAACCCCCAACGGGAGGGGTATGGCCTCAGGGCAGCCGACGTGGAAGATGGGGGTAACAGGAACCACTCAGAGACGGTGCGGTGTAATTCAGGGTCTTTACTGGTAACAACGATAGACCCTCCCGGAGTACTTGCTAGCGAACGGGTCCTGGTCAGTCCTTGAGCAGATGGGATCTCCCCTGGCCAGGCGGAGTTGTAGGCCTCCCAAACTGACTGTACTCTTCTGGCTACCTTGCTAGAAGCGGATATAAGTAGCCCACGTCCCTGAGTGTACCGTGTGGTGCTCACCCGTATGGCCGGTGACTCGGGGCCTTCTTTTGGCTTCCGCTACACGATGGCGGTGCTGGTCCCACACGTGTGACCGTGCCTTCGGGTTTCTGGGCCTGAGGACCTGAAATCCCCTGCCGGTCGGCTTCTGCTGCTGGGTAAGAGTTAGTCCCCACAGCCTCGGACGCCGGGTCCGGTAAGAAAGCTTCTCAGTCAGGGCGAGCTCTGCAGCTGCCAGCCCCTGACTCGTAGTAGTATTGCTCCCACTGAGCTCCAGCTGTTTCTTCCTATGACTGTTTCTTGTCTCTACTCTCCTAGACTCCCAACCCTGCTTCAGCCCCGGGTTTATATAGGGGAAGTTCTTCCCCTCCCAAGACTGGGCAGGAGGTGTGGCATGCACAGGATCCCTGACCAAAGGACCTCCCACCTGCTCTCAGACATAACATCTCTATCACTGTGGCAACCAGACCCCTGGGGTGTCACATTCCCCCCTAGTGAAATTTAGTACTCCGGGACTAAACATATTTTAGAAAAACATAACAAGATAAAAACAATAATAATACAATAAGAAAAACACATAAGATGGTTACGGCGTGTCCGCAACCGGGTGCAGTCTTTGAAGAAAAGCAAGGTGTCCATTTCACCAAAACAGGGAGACGTAACCAGGTAGGGGTTTGTCCTACCCCGAGTCCTTAACAGTCTTTAGTCCGTCCTGGGTTACGCTCCAACTATGTACAAGGATTCCCGGTAAATCCGCCAAGGACTCCTACAAATAACTAGAAACACAAAATTATACACAAGCAACAATACACAGGTAAACATAAATAAAAAATTTATACACTTCAAATCCTCCACCGTGCGGGTAACTGGCCTCTAGTGGCCCTAGTGGACCTACGGAGCTGACTGCCTAGCCCTGAACTACAGGGTGTAGGAGCTGTCAAGGGTAAACTGGGCAGCTGTCTACCGGCTCTTTGGCTCACTAGGGATATGGCAGGCTCACTGCAAGCAGAGGGTTGATCCCCCTGGTCTGCGGGTGTGGGGTCTTCTGCCTCCTGGACCGGCTGTTCTTCCAGCTCTACCTGTTGCTCCGTAGGTGCTTGGGATGCTGGTTGGAGGAAGGTGAGTACGGGTACCACAACTGCACCATTGACTTGAGTCCAAGACCGAGGGAAGTCCCCGAGCACAGTACTAACCATATCTTCCCTTTCCTCTACGGGTCGATGGTCTTCTTGTTCCTCTTCAGGGTTCCTCAGTTGTTCGGGACACTTCTTCAGGTGGTCCCGGGATACAATAGCTGTGGTTTCCCCTCCGTCTTTACTGATGGTACAAACCTTCGGGTTCTCGTGGCTTGAGGGCAGTAAGGTGTACGGGTCCTTTTCCCACTGGTCGTCCAACTTGTGGAGCCGTCTCTTCCTCTTCAAGACCTGCTCTCCGGGTACCAGGGGAACAGCGGGAGCATACTGGTTGTAAGTTTTCTCTTGTCTTTCCCTAGCCTGACAGAGACTTCGCTCCACGCTCTCCTGTACTCTCCGGTACTGCTGCTGCCTCTCTGTGTCCCAGTCTGTTTCTGGTGAAGTGTCCTCGGGTGTCAGGACTCCCATTTCCAGGTCAACAGGTAACTTACCAGGTCTTGCCCTCATTAGGTAAGCCGGGGTACAGTTGGTGGAACCTACCGGGATGTGGTTGTATAGGTCCACCAGATCGGGCAACTTCTCAGGCCACAGACTGCGTTCTTCCAGGGGCAACGTTTTTAAAAGATCCATTACCACCTGGTTCATTTTCTCACAAAGTCCATTAGTTTGCGGATGGTAGGGTGTCGTCCTTATCTTCCGGCAGCCATACAGATTGCAGAATTCCTGGAAGACCTCCGCTTCAAAGGCAGGTCCCTGGTCCGTCAGCACTTGGTCCGGGTACCCGTGTGGATGGCAAAAGTGCTGCTGGAAGGCTCTAGCTGCTGTTTGAGCCGTTAAGTCCTTGACGGGGACGACAACCAAGAACCGGGAGTAATGATCCACGATGGTTAACGCGTAGACGTAGCCACTTCTGCTTGGGGTCAGTTTTACATGATCCAAGGCTACCAGTTCCAACGGTTGCCGGGTGACGATGGACTGCAGGGGAGTCTTCTGGCTGGCACGGTCCTTCCTTCTCAGGTTGCACGGGCCACAGTCTCTGCACCACTTCTCAATGGTTCCCCTCATGCCTACCCAGTGGAATCGCTCGCGCAGCAGGAACTCCAGCTTCTTCCACCCGAAGTGTCCAGCTCCGTCGTGGTATGCCTCCATCACCATGGCTGCGTCTCTTCGTGGCACCACTACTTGCCAGAGTAGTTCATGCGTCCGGGAGTTAACCATTCTGCGGCACAACTTCCCCTTGTAAAGGAACAGTCGACTCTTCTCTGCCCATAGTTGTTTGGCTTCCTCCGGAGCGTCTGGTTCAAGGCAAGCCTCCGGGCGAGTCAGCATCTCCTTCACCAGTCGGACGGCAGGGTCGCTGTCTTGCATTTCCGCCCAGTTGTAGTGAGGTAAGGGGTTCAACGTAGCAGCCTGCTTACTCCTTACCCGGTGGGAATACTGGATAGTCCCATGACGGTGGAACGCAGGGAGTTCAACTTCTTCCAGTCCCTCCGGATCTTCTCCTTCGTCCGGCAGGTTGGGCATCCTGGACAGGGCATCCGCGTTGGTATTGGAGCGTCCGGCCCGGTATTTGATTGTGAACTCGTAGTTGGACAGACGGGCCATCCACCTCTGCTCCAGGGCACCGAGTCTTGCCGTGTCCAGGTGTGTCAACGGGTTGTTATCCGTGTACACGGTGAACCGGGAAGAAGCGAGGTAATGCTTAAAGCGCTCGGTGACTGCACATACTACGGCCAGGAACTCTAGCTTAAATGAGCTGTAATTCTCGGGGTTCCTTTCGGTGGGTCGCAGTTTTCGGCTGGCGTAGGCGATTACTCGTTCCTTCCCCTGCTGGATCTGGGACAGTACGGCTCCTAGCCCGATGTTACTGGCGTCGGTGTAGAGGATAAAGGGCTGGCTATAATTCGGGTACGCCAGGATTTCGTCCCCCGTGAGGGCCATCTTCAGCTGGCGGAAGGACTCTTCTTCCAGCTCCTCCCATTTGAAGGGCGGCTTCTGGTTCTTGGCCTTCCGGGACTGGCCTATCAGGAGGTCCTGCATAGGTGCTGCCTTTTTGGTGAAACCGGGAATAAACCTTCGGTAGTAGCCTACCAACCCGAGGAACTGCCGCACTTCTTTTACGCTGGAGGGGCTTGGCCATTCCTTAATTGCGGTGATCTTATCAGGGTCGGGAGCCACTCCGTCAGCGCTCACCACGTGTCCCAGGTACTGCACCTTTGGTTTCAGGAGGTGACACTTGGAGGGTTTCACCTTTAGGCCGTAACTCGCCAGAGCTTCGAACACTTCCGCCAGGTGTTTCAGGTGGTCCTCATACGTCTTGGAATATACGATGACATCGTCCAGGTACAACAGGACCGTCTCGAAGTTTCTGTGGCCCAGACAACACTCCATTAGTCGTTGGAAGGTTCCTGGTGCGTTGCAGAGTCCGAACGGCATGCAGGTGAACTCGCTAAGTCCCATCGGGGTGGTGAATGCGGTCTTCTCCCGGTCCGCCTCTGCTACAGGAACCTGCCAGTACCCGCTAGTGAGATCCAAGGTAGAGAAGAAGTTAGCAGATCTTAAAGCAGCCAATGACTCCTCTATCCTTGGTAAGGGGTACCCATCCTTGTGTGTGATACGGTTGATTTTCCGGTAATCTACACACATCCTCATGGTGTTGTCTTTTTTTCTGACTAAGACTAGTGGAGCTGCCCAGGGGCTACAGCTATCCCTGATCACCCCAGCCTCCTTCATGTCTCTAAGCATCCCCTTGGCGTGTTGGTAGTGGGCAGGGGGTACGGGTCGATACCTCTCTTTTATAGGAGGATGGTCTCCCGTGGGGATGTGGTGTTCTACCCCCTTGACTCGCCCGAAGTCTAACGGGTGTTTACTGAACACTCTCTCGTACTCCTGAACCACCCGATAGACTCCTTGTTTCTGGTGTGAGGGAGTGGAGTCAGTACCCAGATGTAGTTGCTGACACCAGTCCTTGATGTTTTTCTTAGAGCCGTTACCTTCCTCCGGGTGAGATGGAGGCAAGGGTTCCACAGATTGTATAGAATTTTGGTTAATGGTATATAATTTGGCTAGCGTGGCATACCGGGGCAGGTACACTTCCCTCTCCCCGATATTTATTATGCGAACGGGCACCCTCCCATGGCGTACATCAACCACCCCCCGTGCTGTCAAAATGGTGGGCCTACTGTCTGAGTAAACTGGTTCTACCATTGCCTGGTAATCCCTACCTCTCAGACCAATAGCTGCCCGGCACCAAATCATCATTTCACTTTTTGGGGGCATGGCAATAGGAAAAGGGTCACACATTCTTACGCTACCAATCTCACCGCCGGAGAGTTCCACCTGTTGCCGTCGCATCAGTGCCCGGATCTCTTTCTGGAGCACCCGCTGCTCGCCGGAGCTGGCGTTCTTGGCAACCTGCTGTAAAAGGAAAATCACCTCTGCAAGACAATTTTCAATTACATTAGTTCCTAGAGTTATTTTTGGGTGACTCTCATGTTTGTCAATATCTACAATGATCAGTCCCTGTGCTGCCAGTTCGACTCTACCGATTTTGATGGTCACCTCTTTAAATCCGATCTGTGGCACGGGCTGGCCATTGCTGGCGATGATACTCAAGTCGTCGTCAGGGTAGCGGGTAATATCCGAGTCATTCCAGTACTGCTTAAAGAGCACGTACGGGATGGTGGTGACCTGTGACCCGGTGTCCAGTAGGGCACTCATGGGAATGCCATCCAGTACCACAGGCAAGACTGGACGTCCTCCCACATATCTGTCGCGCCAGTTCGATGGGCCTGGTGATCTTTTTCCTGGGGGTTGGCCCTCTACCCCAGGTTGTGCCCGTTTAAAGAACAGTACCTTGCCATATGTCCGGGTTGATTGCAGCGGCGGCAGATGGGTCGTCCGTCCTCGCTGTATCGGTCACTGGGTCTTCCTCTGGCCGGTGGGGTTCTCCTTGGTCGACGCCACGGGATGTCCTCCGGTCCGGATGCCAGCTGGATCTTCCCTGGGGTGGAAACCTGTAAAGACTGCACAGTTCGGGTTAGCGCAGCAACGCTCTTAGCTAGCTCTTGGACCTGATGGTGTAGGTCTGGAGCCGGGTCATTGTCCAAAGCCTGCGCATCAGCTCCCACAGGCCCTGCCGACAAGGGCGCCGCCTCCTGGTGGTAAGTAATAGCTGGGCGCCTGTGGGTCATAACGCCACCCGGTGCCGGTTCTCGGAGCACCCGGATGGCTCTGTCCTTGAACTGTGCAAAGCCCAGATGGGGATCCTGTAAGGCCATCGCCCGCAACTGGGTTCGGTGGGCATTACAATACAGTCCCTCTATAAATTGTTCAGTCAACAGCCTGTCCTCGTTTCCCACTCCATCAGGGTCGGTCTGCTTAATGGCCCTCAGGGCCTCTTGTAGGTTTAGTGCATAGTCCCTTATACTCTCATGCGCTCGCTGCTTGCACCCGTAGAATCTAAGCTTAATCTCGGCTGAGGTGCGGGTATCAAAGGTATCCTTCAGCCGGGTTAGTATCCCTGCGACAGTCTTCCTCCCAGGTGGCCAGGATTTTACTTCCCTTTTAGCTGCCCCGGTTAGTTGGGCCACCAGGATGCTCACTTTTTGCTCTTCTGTGAGGGGGTACACCTGGAAGAGGCTATCCAGCTTTTCTCTAAAGTCATGCAGGGTATGTGACTCCCCTGAGTACTGGGGTAGCCAAGCTGCTCCCGGGATATAGGGCATGGTGAAGGGCATAACTGCAGCAGCGGTGGCGCTGGCGGGGGTTGAGGCAGTGAAGCTCTCCTCCGTATCCAACATCTTCCTCCCCCCTAGTGGACCGTGGCCTACCTTGCGATGATCCTGTTCCGTAGGCCGCGGCTCCGCAGTAGATCGTCAGGGTTGAGGACCTTCCGTCGCGCTCCGGTGACATCGGCGTCTGCTGGGCTCCTTCCAGGACCTTACGCAACGTCCGGACGTGAGGCGGGGCTTCAGTTCTCGCGCGCTTTCGAAGTCCACGCCCCTCTTCTTCCCGCGCGGCGTCCTCAAGATGGCGTCCAATGGCAGGAAAACTCCACGGATGGCGGGAAGAAGGCCGAAGATGGTGCCGGATGGCGGGAAGAAGGCAGAAGATGGCGCCGGATGGCGGGAAACCTCACCACTGGTAAGTTTGAACAGTCTTTGCTTTTCAGGCACGCAGTACCCGGTGGTTGCGGGCACGAAATCCTGCCGACTACGCCAAAGTTGACGCGCCCCTGGGCCTGCTGTGTCGCGCAGCGTCTCGCGCACGGGGGCTTACACGGAACCGGATCAGATGAGGGTTGTAGTCTCCGAGTGGCGGGGACCCGGTCCGTGCCCAGGGAGTCAAACTCAGTGTGTGGCAGTCTTGATAGATGTTATTTGAGTGTCGACTACGCCACCCGTTGATTTGCAGCTATGGAGCTGCCGCTGCAGGGCAGACCGCTGAGGCCGGTGTAGAATTGTGCAGCGTGATAGTATAACCCCCAACGGGAGGGGTATGGCCTCAGGGCAGCCGACGTGGAAGATGGGGGTAACAGGAACCACTCAGAGACGGTGCGGTGTAATTCAGGGTCTTTACTGGTAACAACGATAGACCCTCCCGGAGTACTTGCTAGCGAACGGGGCCTGGTCAGTCCTTGAGGAGATGGGATCTCCCCTGGCCAGGCGGAGTTGTAGGCCTCCCAAACTGACTGTACTCTTCTGGCTACCTTGCTAGAAGCGGATATAAGTAGCCCACGTCCCTGAGTGTACCGTGTGGTGCTCACCCGTATGGCCGGTGACTCGGGGCCTTCTTTTGGCTTCCGCTCCACGATGGCGGTGCTGGTCCCACACGTGTGACCGTGCCTTCGGGTTTCTGGGCCTGAGGACCTGAAATCCCCTGCCGGTCGGCTTCTGCTGCTGGGTAAGAGTTAGTCCCCACAGCCTCGGACGCCGGGTCCGGTAAGAAAGCTTCTCAGTCAGGGCGAGCTCTGCAGCTGCCAGCCCCTGACTCGTAGTAGTATTGCTCCCACTGAGCTCCAGCTGTTTCTTCCTATGACTGTTTCTTGTCTCTACTCTCCTAGACTCCCAACCCTGCTTCAGCCCCGGGTTTATATAGGGGAAGTTCTCCCCCTCCCAAGACTGGGCAGGAGGTGTGGCATGCACAGGATCCCTGACCAAAGGACCTCCCACCTGCTCTCAGACATAACATCTCTATCACTGTGGCAACCAGACCCCTGGGGTGTCACAACTCTTTCGCCCGGGGCCCACGAAAACCTGGAGCCGGCCCTTAGTGGAGAGGCACACAATCCAAGCTGCTTGAGGTCTAGTGTGAAGTTTCCACAATCAGTGATGGTTTGGGGAGCCATGTCATCTGCTGGTGGAGGTCCACTGTGCTTTATCAAGACCAAAGTCAGCTCAGCCGTCTACCAGGACATTTTAGAGCACTTCATGCTTCCCTCTGCTGACAAGCTTTTGGGAGATGGAAATTTCATTCTCCAGCAGGACTTGGCACCTGTCCACACTGCCAGAAGTACCAATACCTGGTTTAAAAACAACAGTATCACTGTGTTTGATTGGCCAGCAAACTCGCCTGACCATAACCCCATAGAGAATCATAGAATCATAGAATCATAGAATCATAGAATGGTAGAGTTGGAAGGGACCTCCTGGGTCATCTGGTCCAACCCCCTGCTCAAAGCAGGATTCATTAGATCATCTCAGACAGATGTCTGTCCAGCCTCTGTTTGAAGACGTCCAGTGAAGGAGAACTCACCACCTCTCGTGGCAGCCTGTTCCACTCATTAATCACCCTAACTGTCAAAAAGTTTTTTCTAATATCTAATCTGTGTCTCCTCCCATTTAGTTTCATCCCGTTGCTTCTAGTCTTTCCCTGTGCAAATGAGAATAAAGATGATCCTTCTACAATGTGACAGCCCTTGAGATATTTGTAGACAGCTATTAAGTCTCCTCTCAGTCTTCTTTTTTGCAAGCTAAACATTCCCAAATCCTGCAACCGTTCCTCATAGGACATGGTTTGCAGACCAGTCACCATTCTGGTCGCTCTTCTCTGAACTTGTTCCAGTTTGTCTATGTCTTTTTTAAAATGTGGTGCCCAAAACTGTACACAGTATTCCAGATGAGGTCTGACCAAAGAGGAGTAAAGACCGATAATGACTTCACGTGATCTAGACTGTATGCTTCTGTTAATACATCTGTTAATACAATCTATGGGGTATTGTCAAGAGGAAGATGAGAGACACCAGACCCAACAATGCAGACGAGCTGAAGGCTGCTATCAAAGCAACCTGGGCTTCCATAACACCTCAGCAGTGCCACAGGCTGATCGCCTCCATGCCACGCCGCATTGATGCAGTAATTGATGCAAAAGGAGCCCCGACCAAGTATTGAGTGCATTTATTGAACATACATTTCAGTAGGCCAACATTTCGGATTTTAAAAACATTTTTCAAGCTGTTGTTATAAAGTATTCTAATTTACTGAGATAATGACTTTTGTGTTTTTATTGGCTGTAAGCCATAATCATCAACATTAACAGAAATAAACCGGTGAAATAGATCACTCTGTTTGTAATGACTCTATATAATATATGAGTTTCACTTTTTGTATTGAAGAACTGAAATAAATTAACTTTTGATGATATTCTAATTTTGTGAGATGCACCTGTACATCCCCAGAATTAGGGTCTCTGCCTCTACATCGTGCTGCTCTCAGATGAAGTAGCAAAATCTGGGTGACAGATTCCCCTTAAGAAAAAAAAATTGAACAAACGTATATATACGTTTATAAAACATTCTCTCTCTCCTATTATTCAGGCATTTGGCAAATATTAAAAATTATGGTAATCCTAATTGACCTAAAACGGGAAAGGTTTATTCTGATTTCATGTCAGATATTGAGAAAAACATGCATATGTGTCTTTTTATATAATGTGTGTAAACTTCTGGTTTTAACTGTATATATATATATATATATATATATATATATATATATATATATATATACATATATATACTGTATATATATATATATACTGTATGTATATATAGTTTGTATGTGTATATATATATATATATATATATGCATATATATCTCATATCTATATTAACAAACATCAGTCAAATTGGGCACTTGGTGCAGATTTACTAATATTAGTAACAGTTGCACCTTGTATTCCACAGATCACCTGGCATAATTTTAAATACCCATGTATTAAATCTCAGTGAAAGGCTATGCATCTTATAAATGTCACTGGTCAGTGGCTGATCACATGATCAGTGGATTGCCGTGCGCTAGCTGAGATGCTTACATTTGATCGGCAGTGAGTGACAGTTGGAGGTGACTGGCAACAGTTGAGGAGATGTCTGCTGAGCAGAGCGACAAAATGGAAGCAAAATTTAGGAGAGAAGGAGTGAAGAGACGAAGACCTACCTATGACACATCTGATGATGCGAGGAAGTCTTCAGTCAAGAGGACAAAACAACCTGTCCAGAAGAAAGATAGAGAGGAAGAGATGAAGGCACATCTGAAGATGGGAGCCAAGAAGCGAGGAGCCATCTTCAGCTCATTAGGAGATGAAGAGACATCTTCAAAGGAGATCCAGGGTATAAAACGACGAAGGATTTCATCAGGACAGAAAGCCATGGATCTGAAGAAAGAAGAGGATAGCAGTGAAGCCACAGTCTCTGATAACTTCAAAAGGAGACTACTGTTCCATCATGTGCTCGGTCGGGGATCTTTTGGCATGGTCGTGCTGGCGGAGGATACATCTACCCGCAAATATTTTGCTACTAAGATCATCAGCAAAAGAGCCCTGCTTGCTTCCGGTGATGCTTCTGGGATGGTGGAGCGACGAGTTTTACAGCTGGCATCTGGGAGCCCCTTCCTTGTCCGCGCAGACTTTGCATTCCAGACCAAGGTAAGATATCCATTACTTAAGCCCCTTCCCAACACTGACAATTTTCATCTTTACACTTTACTTTTTTCCGTCCCCTTCTTCCAAGAGCCATATCTTTTTTTCTTTTCCATCAACATAGCATATGAGGGATTGCGTTTTGCGGGATGAGTTGTAATTTCAAATTCCAAATTCATTGAAATGATGAAAAAAAGAAAGAAGAAAAAAAGTAATTCCACCATTGATTTTTTTCTTTTCTTCATGTGGTATTCATTGTGCAATAAAAATGACTGGGTAAAATGAATCTCCAGGTTTGAACATTTACAAAGATCCCAAACTTGTCTATTTTTTTTTTTTAATTTAAGTGATGAAAAAAAATGTGAACATTTGTAAATAAAAAAACATTGGGTTTGTGCGTCCATTTTCTAAGACCTGCAAATGTTTTATTATTTTTTTTGTGAGATGTTTTGATCACATTTTATTGCATTTTGTTAGGAAAGTGTGTGGGCCAAAAACACACTTAATTGAATATTTTGATAATAATATCATTATTTTTTTTTATACTTAATAAAGGAAAAGGGTTGATTCAAATTATTATAATTTTTCATTTGGTTTATATTTTTAACACGTTTTTATGTATGTTTACTTTATTTTTTCAGTCCTCTTATGGAATTTAAAGGGGTTTTCCCACAAACAAAGTACATTTTAACTAATAGATCTTGGAGTAAAAATAAGTTCTACAATTGGATGTGTTAAAAAAAATGTTCCTGTGCTGACATAATCTTATAAATGTGCCCCTGGTTTGTACTGTGTAATGGATGTGTCTGACCTTACAGGGCCATGGTCTGATCATACCACAGCTCCTGGGCAGGGGAGGACACAAAAGAGTATACAGACATTACAACACGGGATCACAGCTGATTCATTTTGTGAGGCAAAACATTTTGCTGTCTGTTTTTAAGCAATATTTTTCCTGAAAGAAATAATCATTTGTGATCCTGTCTGTATCCTGTCTTTTGTTTCCTCCCCAGCCCAGGAGTTGTGGTAAGATCAGACCATTTTCCAGCACGGTCAGACACGGCCATTACACAGTACACAGCAGGGGCACATTTATAAGATTATCTCAGCACAGGAACATTTATTTTTAAACTCATCCTAGTAGTTCTCATAGTCAGCTGCCATGATAACCCATCCGCACCCAGTGATCAGTGTAACAGCAGCGATCAGAACAATCTCTGATGGCTGCGGTTACAGATGCCGGCTATGTACAGGCATCTCCCTGTAGAACCGTGAGCAAAACGCGCGTGGGGTGGAGGTCACACAGCCCTAACCTGCTCATGCCATACTGCCTCTGTATTTGGCTAATCCCATGTTTCATTTTTCATTATATCCTGATATTTATTCTTATGTTGGCCAATGACTTTTGTACCATGTACATTATTACGGCCATATATTCAAGTTATGTGTCACATGAATTATATGAGATATTTCCTATTTATTATATTAGATGTACTGTTTTTCTCTTTGATGTTATTCTGGTATATACATATATATATCTGCACATGCATTTTATGTATTTAATATATCAATGGTGTTAGTTTACTTGTATTCATGTATTTACTGCATGAAATTCAATATATGTGCATCCTAGGGAGAACCACTATTCAATACATAGTTGTCAATTACATGTTTTTTAACGTATTTTTCATGTCTGATCACTGATTTATCCAAATAAAGAATTTACTCCACTTATGTCTGCTGTATTATTTAATCCTTACTGGATTGTTGTAGGTCATTTCATACTTGAATTGTGGTCCAGTGGACATTAATGATTATACACATCTATTTTTTTTCCTGAATGTGTAGCTATACCCCATTCATTGTCAGTGTTATGTGTACAGGCATCTGCCAAGTATGATGCGGGCTCAGCTCCTGAACCTGCTCCATACATAGAGACCTGACATTGGATGAGCTATTACATCATATGTCGGCAAACGCTTTTCTGCGTCCTTTAAAAGTTAGCAGTGGGAGAGCATGATAAAAAAGCTTACCTACCCCCTGAGACCGACTTTAGCTCTTAGGCCACAGCCCCACTATCAGTATTTGGTCAGTATTCAGTCAGTATTTTTTCTCAGGAGTGGGAGCCAAGACCAGGAGTGGGTGATAAATGCAGAATTGGTGACTTGTTTCTATTATACCTTTTTTCTGATTGTTCCTCACCTGGTTTTGGCTTTGGGGTGACAGCTAATATTTTAACAATAGTAGGGGTAACATTAGGTCTTATTCAGAAAAACTGTCTAATATTAAAATTGGCTTTGTTATCAATAGTAATAAAACCTAATTTTTTTTTATTTTTTTTTTATTTTATTTTTAAAAAGCAGATTTATCAGCCATCACCCCAAGATTGCCATGATTCTTTAGGTCATGGTACTCTTTGGATGACAGGTAATATGTTTAGAATTTACAGTAGGACGCACTGGTCCATGTTTATAGACGTCACAATGATTTAGTAACGTGCGGAATTGTACTCATTACACTGAACTCTGACTTCTTGGGATGGGTAACAAGGCCATTTTTGTGGTAAATGAGGCCCAATCAGGGGCGGAACTACCGCCCGTGCAGCCGGTTCATTGAACGGGGGCCCCGAGGGAGAGGGGGCCCCTCCAGCCTCCAGCAGGGCCGCCATCAGGGCATGACTGCCCTGACTCTAGTATGGGGCCCGGCCGGTAGGGGCCCCCTCGGGGGCCCCCCTCTTGTGCGTCTCTCTCCTCATGGGGCCCCCGGCCCCATGCTATGCGCCGGGTCCGGGACATTTCAGCGCTGAGCTGCGCTGTTGCAGCAGCGCCTTCATGATTCCCCTGACTTCCGGTCATGTGACGGTGCCGTCACATGGCCGGAAGTCAGGAGAACCTGCTGTCAGCGATTTGGACGAGCGCCAGGATTCTGCAGGGATCGCATGGGGGTAAGTATAACAAGTTTTATTTTTTTTAAAATACAATTAACTAGGAGTGGAGAGATGGGAGAAGCACATGTGTGTGTGTGTGTGTATGTATGTGTGTGTGTGTGGGGGGGGAGATGGGAGATGCACATGTGTGTGTGTGTGGGGGGGGAGATGGGAGATGCACATGTGTGTGGGGGGGGGGGAGATGGGAGATGCACATGTGTGTGGGGGGGGAGATGGGAGATGCACATGTGTGTGGGGGGGGGGAGATGGGAGATGCACATGTGTGTGGGGGGGGAGATGGGAGATGCACATGTGTGTGGGGGGGGGAGATGGGAGATGCACATGTGTGTGGGGGGGGGGAGATGGGAGATGCACATGTGTGTGTGTGTGTGGGGGGGGAGATGGGAGATGCACATGTGTGTGGGGGGGGGAGATGGGAGATGCACATGTGTGTGGGGGGGGAGATGGGAGATGCACGTGTGTGGGGGGGGAGATGGGAGATGCACATGTGTGTGGGGGGGAGATGGGAGATGCACATGTATGTGGGGGGGAGATGGGAGATGCACATGTGTGTGGGGGGGGGGAGATGGGAGATGCACATGTGTGTAGGGGGGGGAGATGGGAGATGCACATGTGTGTAGGGGGGGGAGATGGGAGATGCACATGTGTGTGTGGGGGGGATGGGAGATGCACATGTGTGTGGGGGGGGATGGGAGATGCACATGTGGGGGGGGATGGGAGATGCACATGTGGGGGGGGGATGGGAGATGCACATGTGGGTGGGGGGATGGGAGATGCACATGTGGGTGGGGGGATGGGAGATGCACATGTGTGGGGGGGAGATGGGAGATGCACATGTGTGGGGGGGAGATGGGAGATGCACATGTGTGGGGGGGAGATGGGAGATGCACATGTGTGGGGGGGGAGATGGGAGATGCACATGTGTGGGGGGGAGATGGGAGATGCACATGTGTGGGGGGGAGATGGGAGATGCACATGTGTGGGGGGGAGATGGGAGATGCACATGTGTGGGGGGGGAGATGGGAGATGCACATGTGGGGGGAGATGAGAGAGGTGCACATGTGGTGGAGGGGGATGAGAGAGGGGCACATGTGGGGGGGAGGGGGTGAGAGAGGGGCACATGGAGGGGGATGAGAGCTGCACATGGGGGAATTGGGAGTAGGGGGATAATGAGCTGCACATAACGAATGTGGGGTGGGGGAGAGTAAATGATAAATGATGATGGGGTGGGGAGAGCACGGACATGATATAATGAATTGGGGCAGGGGGTGCATGTAAATATTGAATGCGGGGAGCAGGAAGTATAGAGTAGGGGGCGTTGCGGATGCAGGAGTGTGACTGGTAACAAATTGGCGGAAAGAGTAGAGGTTCTAATTAAATTATATATTAAGTGCCTATTTACAGTTAATGGGGGCACAGTGGTGGATTACAATTTATATTTGGAATGGTAGGTTGCCTAATAACTAACCATATATTGATGGTGGATGCACGTCTGTATTCAGCTGCGTAATGTAGAAGTTGGGGAATGTGCTCTAGATAACTGTGTTATTTTATGCAGAGACGAGTCCTGGCTGGAAGACGTGATGGCGGTCTGTGCTGGATGAAGGAGAAAAGCGAAGATGAAGGACTTCACCTAGAGACGTCACCGGTGAGTCAGTCTATTACATGTACACTGTGTATAATGTCACTGGTGATCACTGTATTACCTGTACACTGACACTATATACAGAGCTCCTGTGTATAATGTCACTGGTGATCACTGTATTACCTGTACACTGACACTATATACAGAGCTCCTGTGTATAATTTCACTGGTGATCACTGTATTACCTGTACACTGACACTATATACAGAGCTCCTGTGTATGTCACTGGTGATCCCTGTATTACCTGTACACTGACACTATATACAGAGCTCCTGTGTATAATGTCACTGATGATCACTGTATTACCTGTACACTATATACAGAGCTCCTGTGTATAATGTCACTGTATTACCTGTACACTGACACTATATACAGAGCTCCTGTGTATAATTTCACTGGTGATCACTAGATTACCTGGACACTTACGTTATACATACCATGTATAGAGCTCCCGTGTATAATGACACTTATGGTAATATTAGTAATGTGGTGGTAATATTAGTAATGTAGTGGTAATATGTGGTCTGGTCATGGTGTGGCAGTTTTTCTCCCTTCTGTGTGGTATTATTCGGTCACTATGTTGTGGTAATATGTGGTCTGGTCATGGTGTGGCGGTATTCCCTGTATGTGGTATTATTGGTCATTTAAAAAAAAAATGTATATGACACATTCCCTTAAAGAAAACTAAATAAAAATATATCTAAAAAGAATATTGGATATTTTAAGAAAATTTTAATAGGTTAGAGTAGGGCCCGCCCAGAAGAGTCTACCTTATCGTGGTGGCGGCTTTAAAAATCTTTTGGCCAAAACAAAAGCTGATGGCTATGTATGTGGCGCCGTCACATGGCCGAACGTCAGGAGAACCTGGTGGCAGCGACGTGGACGAGCGCCAGGATTCTGCAGGGATTGCATGGGGGTAAGTATAACAAGTTTTATTTTTTTTAAATACAATTAATTAACTAGGAGTGGGGGGAATCAGAGATGCACGGGGGGGATGAGAGATGCACATGGGGGGGGTGAGAGATGCACATGGGGGGGTGAGAGATGCACATGGGGGGGTGAGAGATGCACATGGGGGGGTGAGAGATGCACATGGGGGGGTGAGAGATGCACATGGGGGGATGAGAGATGCACATTGGGGGGGTGAGAGATGCACATGGGGGGTGAGAGATGCACATGGGGGGGTGAGAGATGCACATGGGGGGGGTGAGAGATGCACATGGGGGGGTGAGAGATGCACATGGGGGGGATGAGAGATGCACATGGGGGGGATGAGAGATGCACATGGGGGGGATGAGAGATGCACGGGGGGTGAGAGCTGCACATGGGTGGGATGAGAGCTGCACATGGGGGGGTGAGAGATGCACATGGGGGGTTATGTTTACATAACTTTGTTGCCTTATGAAGGGCAGGGGGGGCCCCCCAAAATTTCTTGCACAGGGGCCC
Source organism: Phyllobates terribilis (assembly GCF_046119375.1). NCBI lineage: Eukaryota > Metazoa > Chordata > Amphibia > Anura > Dendrobatidae > Phyllobates > Phyllobates terribilis. The sequence goes on along the minus strand of NW_027362765.1, from coordinate 259,756,842 downwards.
ACTACAGTCTGTGTCCGCCCCTGGGCCCAATATACCCCTTACTATAGATTATTACATTTTTCGCAGTGTTCCCTCATCTGTATAATAACATCTTAGGTCCTGATGTTCCTAGGGAAACCACTAATATTAGTATAATTTACAGTATGGGGTAAATTATCACAAGAATGTAAGCATCAGACCATCTCTGAGACCAGCACAGTTGTAATATGTGATATGTCTTTTACATGTATTTTTCTGTATGTCTTCAAATATGTTTATGTCTGTATGTGTCTTTGTATATGTCTATATATGTTTGTGTGCGCACATTTCTGCGACCCGTATATGTGCAAGTCTGCATGTGTATATGACGCACCCCCTGGGTCGTGGGGATACCCGGAACCGGGCCTGTATATGGCTGGGAGTTGTAGTCACCGTGGCGGCGACCCGGTCCGTGACCCAGGGCGGTCAAACCAGTGGCAGTCTATGTGTATTTGATTTAAATGTCCGACTACGCCACCTGTGGATTGCGGTTATGGAGAATCGCCGCTGCGAGCAGTCCACTGAAGCTGGTGATATGCGCAGCAAGTGTAGTATAACTCCCCACAGGAAGAGTGTAGCTTCAGGGCAGCGCAGGTGAATGATGGTGGTGATTGTGCGGGGCGTCCCAGTGCAGTGAGTGCTGGCGTGGTAAGAAACACGGAGACTAGATGATGCAGTCCCAGGGTCTTTACTCACGGTTATTAGTTTCCAAGTTACACTGCAGATCATAATTTCCCACGTCGTGCTGTGCTTACTCAGTGAGGGGCTCAGTCCACCCTCAGGTATCTCCAGAGCACTTTTCAGGACCCCGTTCTGTGTACCTTTCTCTGGCCTCTCTACTTGTACCTCACACCTAGCGGCACCTCTGTCCAGTGTCCTCGGGCCTTGGCGGGCGACGTGTGTTCCGTCCCCTGGCCCTATGTGACTACCTTCCTGATGGCTGGTGTGGGCGGACTGCTTTACTTAAAGTGCTGCAGCCTCCGGTTCCCAGTTGAGCCCTGTAGTCTCTGCTGGCTGAGGGATCCGGTTCCCTTTCTTCTGGCCTGACCCCCCTACCTCCTGGCAGCGGCGGGCGTACGGGTGGCAGCGGCACGGCCCGTACCACTGGGGTCCCTTCTGTTCCTTTCCTGGAGCCTTCCTGCTCCCTCTTTCCTCCTTCAGGCTCAGGCCTCTTGACTAGGCCCGCCTGTGGAGCAGAGCTCGTACAGAGCCCCTGCTCCTGTCACTTCTCCACACTCTTCTCTCTTCCCTTCTCCCTTAAACCAAAATGGTTCCTTACTTTTATATGCTCCTGCTCAGTGCGCCCAGGATCTACGTCCGTCACCCATCCACTACCTAGTTCCCCCTCTCTAGGTGGTTCCTCCCCACTCCAGCCAGGGATCAGGGACAGTTGTGCTTCCCCACAGTAGCATTGTCACCCTGTCCCCCGGAAATGTGGTGTAGTGGATGCAGTATTAGGGTCCTGAGCTATACTCCTTCCTTACCTTAGAATGAGATACCACACCTCTGAGTGAGATGCAATACCTCTGTGGCGACCGAACCCTCAGGGGCGCCACATATACGTGACTCCGTGTGTGTATATGCGTAACTGCATGTGCATGACCGTGTGTGTATGACCATGTGTGCGCATGCCTGCTGGGGTCTGACTGTGTGCATGACTGCATGTGTGTACAAGACTATGTGTGTTCGTGACTGAGTGTTGACTGCATGTTTGTGTATTTGCATGACTGCATGCGTATGTGCGTGACTGCGTATGTGTGTGTATGTGCGTGACTGCATGTGTGTGTATGTGCATGACTGCGCGTGTGTGTATGTGTGTGACTGCGTGTGTGTTTGTGCATGACTGCCTGTGTTTGTGAGTGAGTGTGTGTGTCTACATGTGCGTGTGGACCAGTGTACAAAAGACAGATGTATATCTGAGGAGTAGTAATAACTAGCTAACAAATTTATCAATTTAAAAATTAAAAATGTATTCAATTAAGATTAATAGCAAAGAACTATGCAAGGGCTCATACTGTATCTAGGAGGCTATGCGGGGTCTCCTACTGTGTCTTGGGAGCTATGCACGGGGCTCATACTGTATCTAGGAGGCTATGCGGGGTCTCCTACTGTGTCTTGGGAGCTATGCACGGGGCTCATACTGTATCTATGGAGCTATGCGAGGGTTCATACTGTATCTACTGTATCTAGGGAGCTATGCGAGGGTTCATACTGTATCTATTGTATCTAGGGAGCTCTGCGAGTGTTCATACTGTATCTATGGAGCTATGCGGGGGCTCATACTGTATCTACTGTATCTAGGGAGCTATGCGAGGGGTCATACTGTATCTACTGTATCTAGGGAGCTATGCGAGGGTTCATACTGTATCTAGAGAGCTATATGGGGGCTCATACTGTATCTAGGGAGCTATGCACAGGCTCATACTGTATATGGGAGGCTATATGGAGGCTCATACTGTATATAGGAGGCTATATGGAGGCTCATACTGTATTTAAGGAGCTATCTGGGGGCTCACACTGTATATAAGGAGCTATGTGGGGCTCTTACTGTATGTAGGGGGCTATGTGGTGGATCATACTGTATGTAGGGGGTGATGTGGGAGGGTTCATACTGTATATAGGGGGATGTCAGCATACTTAATTGTGCTCAATATTAAGTTATTATTATTTATTATTATTAAATATTATATTATAAAAAATAATTATAAATAATATGTTAATATTAACATTGAGCAGAATTAATTTCAGCCTATTGGTTTGGTCTCCACAACAATCATGGTCTCTCATGTGGCCCCTTGGGAAAATTAATCTCCCACCCCTGCTCTATTTTATATAGTGCCATTTTATGTACGGTGCTGTACATAAGGGTAAACTTTGCGCTGCACGCTGTGTGCACCGCTGTCTTTGTCCATCTACAGATGTGTACAAGCGCACCTATGTGTTACTTTTCTTGGTCATGCCCCTCAGCACTCTCTTAAAGGAGTTATTTGAAGAGCCACACGTGAATGGCGCAGCAGTGCGCATGATCAACCACAGCTCCATTTATCTTTTCAAAGGTCCGTTTCTCGGGATCATGGTGGTCCCAGTGGTTAGGTCCACAGTGATCAGAAAGTCATCCCCTATCCATAAGAAAGGGGATAACTTCCAAACTTGGGATAACCCATTTAAACAGGATTTCAAAATGTATTTTTATTTGCCCATAGGAATGTAGAAAATTATAAACCAATAATGACTCTACCTAACTGTAATACAGTCTCTCCAACAATAGGACAGAGGAAATGGCACTGTGCAGTCTATATGTATACAGAATAATACAAATACTGAAAATTACACTCCGTATACAGGACAGGAGAAGTGGTACTGTGCAGTCTATATACAGTATATACACAGAATAATACAGATACTGAGAATTAAAACCAGTATACAAGACGGGAGAAGTAGTACTGTGCAGTGTATATATACAGATTAATACAGATACTGGGAATATTGCAGTCAATTTATATACACAGAATAATACAGATACTGAGAATTACACCCAGTATAGAGGGCAGGAGAAGTGGTACTGTGCAGAGTATATTTAGAGAATAATAAAGATACTGAGAATTACACCCAGTATAAAGGGCAGGAGATGTGGTACTGTGCAGTGTATATATACAGAATAATAAAGATACTGAGAATTAGGCCACGGCCTCACTATCAGTGTTTGGTCAGTATTCGGTCAGTATTATTTCCGCAGTATCTGTATTATTCTGTATATACAGTATACACTGCACAGTACCACTTCTCCTGTCTGTATGCTGGTTGTAATTTTCAGCATCTGTATTATTCTGTATATATACAGTACACTGCAAAGTACCATTTCTCATGTCCTATATATACTGTGTGTAAGACCACGGCCCCACTATAAGTATTTGGTCAGTATTTTTTCTCAGGAGTGGGAGCCAAAACCAGGTGAGGAACAATCAGAGAAAAGGTGTAATAGAAACAAGTCACCAATTCTGCATTTATCACCCACTCCTGGTTTTGTCTCCAACTCCTGAGAAAAAATACTGACCGAATACTGACCAAATACTGATAGTGGGGCCGTGGCCATAGGGAGAATTATACACAGCATACATAGCTCCAAAATATATGCTACAAACATCTAAAATATATATATACCCACACAAACACTGGGACCATTGTATATACATGTAGTAAATATTATAGTATATATATTATAGTATGAACTATGGAGCTGTGTATATAGTTATTTAGTGTGGTGCTGTGCCTGAGTACATAACTTTTAGTGGGAAGTCCACACCATATACAGAGCTCCACACTATATACTGTGTTATAAAACATGGTATGGAGCTGTGTGTATACTATATAGTGTAGAGATGTGCCTTTTATATAAAATGCGCAGCCCACACTATATGCTATACACACATATTATATTCACATCACATCTACACTATATATTACACACAGCACCTCACTACATGCTATATACACAGGTCCACACTATATACAGTACTTAATTATGCTGTTTACATCAGATAGTATAATCTGGGGCCGATGCATATACATTACATAGGATACACTGGGGATGATATAAATACATTACATAGGATACAATGGGGCCGATGTATATACTTCTGAGGGGATGTGCTGTGGGCGATCTATATACAGTGCTGGCCAAAAGTATTGGCACCCCTGCAATTCTGTCAGATAATACTCAGTTTCTTCCTGAAAATGATTGCAATCACAAATTCTTTGGTATTATTATCTTCATTTAATTTGCTTGCAAGGAAAAAACACAAAAGAGAATGAAGCACAAATCAAATCATTGATCATTTCACACAAAACTCCAAAAAAGGGCCTGACAAAAGTATTGGCACCCTCAGCCTAATACTTGGTTGCACAACCTTTAGCCAAAATAACTGCGAACAACCGCTTCCGGTAACCATCAATGAGTTTCTTACAATGCTCTGCTGGAATTGTAGACCATTCTTCTTTGGCAAACTGCTCCAGGTCCCTGATATTTGAAGGGTGCCTTCTCCAAACTGCCATTTTGAGATCTCTCCACAGGTGTTCTATGGGATTCAGGTCTGGACTCATTGCTGGCCAACTTAGAAGTCTCCAGTGCTTTCTCTCAAACCATTTTGTAGTGCTTTTGGAAGTGTGTTTTGGGTCATTGTCCTGCTGGAAGACCCATGACCTCTGAGGGAGACCCAGATTTCTCACACTGGGCCCTACATTATGCTGCAAAATTTGTTGGTAGTCTTCACACTTCATAATGCCATGCACACGGTCAAGCAGTCCAGTCCCAGAGGCAGCAAAGCAACCCCAAAACATCAGGGAACCTCCGCCATGTTTGACTGTAGGGACCGTGTTCTTTTCTTTGAATGCCTCTTTTTTTTTTCCTGTACACTCTATGTTGATGCTTTTTCCCAAAAAGCTCTACTTTTGTCTCATCTGACCAGAGAACATTATTCCAAAACGTTTTAGGCTTTCTCAGGTAAGTTTTGGCAAACTCCAGCCTGGCTTTTTTATGTCTCGGGGTAATAAGTGGAGTCTTCCTGGGTATCCTATCATACAGTCAATTTTCATTCAGATGCCGACGGATAGTACGGGTTGACACTGTTGTACCCTGGGACTGCAGGGAAGCTTGAACTTGTTTGGATGTTAGTCGAGGTTCTTTATCCACCATCCGCACAATCTTGCGTTGAAATCTCTCGTCAATTTTTCTTTTCCGTCCACATCTAGGGAGGTTAGCCACAGTGCCATGGGCTTTAAACTTCTTGATGACACTGCGCACGGAAGACACAGGAATATTTAGGTCTTTGGAGATGGACTTGTAGCCTTGAGATTGCTCATGCTTCCTCACAATTTGGTTTCTCAAGTCCTCAAACAGTTCTTTGGTCTTCTTTCTTTTCTCCATGCTCAATGTGGTACACACAAGGACACAGGACAGAGGTTGAGTCAACTTTAATCCATGTTAACTGGCTGCAAGTGTGATTTAGTTACTGCCAACACCTGTTAGGTGCCACAGGTAAGTTACAGGTGCTGTTAATTACATGAATTAGAGAAGCATCACATGATTTTTCAAACAGTGCCAATACTTTTGTCCACCCCCTTTTTTAGGTTTGGTGTGGAATTATATCCAATTTGGCTTTAGGACAATTCTTTTTGTGTTTTTTTCATTGTAGACAAATTAAATGAAGATAATAATACCAAAGAATTTGTGATTGCAATCATTTTCAGGAAGAAACTGAGTATTATCTGACAGAATTGCAGGGGTGCCAATACTTTTGGCCACCACTGTACATCACATAGGATACGCTGGGGCCGATGTATATACATCAGATGGGATACGCTGGGAACGATGTATATACATCACATGGGATACACTGGGGCTGATGTATATACGGATTATAATGAGGGAAATTTGGGCTACCGCCCGGGGTCCGAGGCTTCAGGGGGACCCATGGCCAGATTGCCCTCATGATAATGTTTTGTGCGGATGCAGGGGCAGGTTTGGCAGAGGGACCGCACTGTACCTTTTAGACGCCGGCCACATCACAGGGAGGCAGACACGCACCCTGCACGCTGTGTGCTGCGTCTCCAGGACTGACATCACACAGCGGCGCCTGGAGCTTTTTTATCCTGCGGGAGAGGAGCTGGTGGATCAGGTCAGTGAATGACGGTAAATATGAGGTCTGGAGAGGATGTCTGGAGTGAGGAGGGGGCTGCAGGACGCTGCTCCCCTCCTGATGAGTTTGCATAAGATTCCATAGTGTCAGTTCAGTGGCTGTTCTGATAGGGCTCTGTATAAGTTATTGCAGGACTTTCACCTTTGCTGCAGATCAGGTCACTCTGGGTCTTCGGCTCCAGCATCATCAGATCTGCAGGAAAATTCAGAGTCCTGTAATAAATCCCACTGAGCCCCAGCAGAGTGACCACAGACATTGCATAGAGGATCCTGCACTGACTGATCAACCCTGAACCTGCAGGACATCACATACTGTACTGATCCATATATGATATGTGAGGTCCTGTAGGCAGGTGTGATCAGTACAGTGTATATCCCTGTACAAAATGTCACATCTAGTAAACAGATTAGTGTATGGTATACTGTGGTACAGACATCAGATGGGATATAACAATGTGTATAGTATAACATCTAATGTCTGTATCACGGTATATTATACTAGCTATTGAACCCGTTCTACACCCGGGTCACAAGCATTTTTAGTGATACATTTCTGGCGCCATTTTTTTTAAGACACTGTGTCTGCGAATTCTCATTAACAGTATCTTTAATAAAATGGCGCTGGATAGCGTGGTAAGCGCATGTGACTCGCCCCCTGGGCCGTGGGGCACTCGGAACCCGGCAATAGGGAGACGATGGGGGTAGTAGTGGCAACCTGGTCCGTGGCTCAGGGTGGTCAGACCAGTGGTAGTCCTTTATAAGTTTTAAGTGATGTCCGACTATGCCACCCGTGGATTGCGGTTATTATGAACCGCCGCTGCAAGGTAATCCCCTGAGGCTGATGGTGTGTGCAGCTGAGATTGTATAACTCCCCACGGGAAGAGTGTAGCCCCAGGGCAGTGCAGTGGATGGTGGTGGTGATGGTGAGGAAAGTCCCAGTACCGTTAGTGCTGGAGGAACAAGGAACACACAAACAATGTACTGCAGTCCAATGCCTTTTACTCACAGTTCATATGCTCCGGGTCACTTCTGTACAGGCAATGACCGCCCGAGCCGTGCTGCATCCACCAGGTGAGGGGCTCGGTCAACCCCCAGGCAGTTCAGGAGCATGGCACAGGACCCCCTTCTATCCTTTCTCTGGCCTGCCTCACCAGTGACCAACTTTTGTCCAGCTGCCGCGGATCTGCGCGGGTAAACGTGGGCCCCGTTCCCCGCTGTCCTATATGGTGCCTTCCTAGCAGGTTTGATGAGGTGTCGCACCAATAAATGATCACGACCTCCGGTCTTTGGCTGAGGGTAGTTTCTCCTCCACCAACTTGGGATCCGGTACCCTTAATCTGCCTGACCCTTCACCCGGTATTCTCATGGGTTCTTAGGGTCCCTTCCACCTTCTCGTTCCTGAGCCCTCCTGTTTCTCTGTCTCTTCTCCTTCTTTCCTGTTCCTTCTTCTCCTCTTTCCTGTTCCTTCTCCTCCTCCTTTCTCGGCCTCTTCTCTAAGCCCACTTCTGAGCAGAGCTCCTACAGAGCCTCCACTCCCTGTCTTCTCCTCTCACTGACTGAACGGAACTGGACAGACCTAGATCTAAGATGGTGCCCACCTTTTATACTTCCCTCTAAAACATGAGCTGAGGTGACCAGCAACCAATGAGCTCCTACCTACGCTCAGGAACCATCCCCTCCTGCTCCTACATCACTGGGTTTTCCTCCCCCCTTCCCACTCCAGCCAGGGACATGGTCTGTCGTGCCTGCATTGGTGTCTAATGGGAGCACCGTTGAACTGTCCCCCGGAAATGGGGTGAGTGTGCTGTATGCAGCTACCTGAGCCCTGGTCCATACTCCATCCTTACCTGGGAGTGGAATATCACACCTCTGGCAGAGGTGCAATACCCCTGTAGCGGCCGAACCCTCGGGGCGCTACACATGCACTGACTCCGGCTCCACTTCATTGAAGTAATGTGCTACAAAATTAAAGGGATCCTTTCATCCGAAATAACGCTATTAACCTGCGTTCAGGTAAACAGCGTTATTATACTGCCCAGTAGCTGAATGCAGTGGGGAGAAAATGATCTTTATTCTCCTCGCCAGCATTCGGTTTCAGTCATGAGGGCAGTGCCGGTTCGGTCACCACTCTGAGTATACAGAGCGTCCTCTGCAACCGAGCCCCCGGCCCTGACTGACACTGACTCTACATTGAGACCGTCTGTCAGTCAGGGCTAGGATTACAGCGGTTGCTCTGTTTACTCAAAGTAATGACTGAATCGGCGCCGGGCCAGACCCCATTACTAAAACCAAATGCTCCCCCATCCTGGTATATGCTCCCTCCTCATCCTGGTATATGCTCCCTCCCCATCCTGATCCCCCATCCTGGTATATGCTCCTCCATCTTGTCTGCTCTGATGTTCTTCCATCCATACAAAAAAAAAACAACACTCCTACTCGCCTTTTCCCCTCTCCCTTGCAGCGCATCCTCGAACACCGGCAAGGCTGGAGGAGTGTGGCACCGGAGTTCGCACCAGCGCATGCATGAACCACAACGCCACACTCCTCCAACCTCGCCGGACATCAAGGTATGTGTCCTAATGGCGCCGAAGATGGCAGTATGAAATCATCGTTTACGCACCCCGTGATCTCCGGCATCACAATCCTTTATCCTCGTCCTCCTCCCTGTCACCTGTAACATCTGATGTGTTCTTCTGTCTCTGGCCAGACTGTGCAGGCGCATTGCGTGCACAGTCTATAGAGACTTCGGACAGACGGACACATCCCTGATTATATTATAGATAGTCATGTATTCTCATATAGACTCCACAGGGCCATACCTAGGGGAAGAGGAGGGGCATGTGACCTGAGTACAGCCGTCAGGGGGGTGCCTTCGGGCCACCTCATACGGTGGTCAGAGGTGTCTCCCAGGCAGCTACAATTTGCCGCCCCCAGAGTGGGAGTCGACCATTCTCTGAGCTTGCTGTGGAACCGACAGTCTATCAGAGAAGGGAGCTATGTGCGGGCTCATACTGCATATAGGGAGCTATGTGCGGGCTCATACTGTATAGAGGGAGCTATGTGCAGGCTCATACTGTATATAGGAAGCTATGTGCGGGCTCATACTGTATATAGGGGCTATGTGGGGGCTTATACTGTATATAGAGGGGCTATGCGGGGGCTCATACTGTATCTAGGGAGCTATGCGGGCGCTCATACTGTATCTAGGGAGCTATGCGGGGGCTCATACTGTATATAGAGGGATGTCAGCATACTTAATTCTGCTCAATATTAAGTCATACAATTAATATAATTTTTTTTTATTATTTTGTTAATATTAATATGGAGCAGAATTAATTTCAGCCTATTGGATCGGCCTCCATAACAGTCACGATCTCTCATGTGGCCCCTCGGGAAAATTAATCTCCCACCCTGCTCTACTATATATAGTGCTATGTTATGGAATTTTTTTCCCTCATTCTCTGTCTATAGATGTGATCAGAACATCTGTGTGTTGATCACATGACCAATCACATGACCTATCAAAGGGGATCATGTGACATGTCACGTGATACATCCGGTACCTAGGGGGGGCCACACCTTTTAAACTGCCCGGGGCCCTGGCTACTCTTAATCCACCCCTGTGTATATACATCATATAGGATACGTTGGCGACAATGTATATACATCACATAGGATACGTTGGGGACAATGTATATACATCACATAGGATACGTTGGGGACGATGTATATACATCACATGGGATACACTGGGGCTGATGTATATATAGGTGCATCTCACTAAATTAGAATATCATCAAGAAGTTAATTTATTTCAGTTCTTCAATACAAAAAGTGAAACTCATATATTATATAGAGTCATTACAAACAGAGTGATCTATTTTAAGTGTTTATTTCTGTTAATGTTGATGATTATGGCTTACAGCCAATGAAAACACAAAAGCCATTATCTCAGTGAATTAAAATAATTAACAAAAAAACACATGCAAAGACGTCCTAAGCATTTAAAAAGGTCCCTTAGTCTGTTTCAGTAGGCTCCACAATCATGGGGAAGACTGCTGACATAACAGATGTCCAGAAGGCAGTCATTGACACACTCCACAAGGTCCCAGAGTTCCAATTTTCATTTGGAAATCAAGGTCCCAGAGTCTCGAGGAAGAGTGGAGAGGCACACAATCCAAGCTGCTTGCGGTCTAGTGTGAAGTTTCCACAATCAGTGATGGTTTGGGGAGCCATGTCATCTGCTGGTGTAGGTCCACTGTGTTTTATCAAGACCAAAGTCAGTGCAGCTGTCTACCAGGACATTTTAGAGCACTTCATGCTTCCCTCTGCTGACAAACTTTTTGGAGATGGAAATTTCATTCTCCTGCAGGACTTGGCACTAGTGTTGAGCGAGTATGTTCTATTAACCCTTTCGCCGAGTATGCTCGGGCCGAGCTCCGAGTATTTACAGCTACTCGGTGATAAGGTTAAATCGCTCCCGTGTGCATGATTTGCAACTGTTTGACAGCTTTATTACATGTGAGGAATGTCTATTTCTTACACATTCCTCACATGTAATAAAGCTGTCAAACAGTTGCAAATCATGCACATGGGAGCGATTTAACCTTATCACCGAGCAGCTGTAAATACTCGGAGCTCGGCCCGAGCATACTCGGTCAGAACATACTTGCTCAACCATACTTGGCACCTGTCCACACTGCCAAAAGTACCAATACCTGGTTTACAAACAACAGTATCACTGTGCTTGATTGGCCAGCAAACTCGCCTGACCTTAACCCCATAGAGAATCTATGCGGTATTGTCAAGAAGAAGATGAGACACCAGACCCAACAATGCAGACGAGCTGATGGCTGCTATCAAAGCAACCTGGGCTTCCATAACACCTCAGCGGTGCCACAGGCTGATCGCCTCCATGCCACGCCGAATTGATGTAGTAATTGATGCAAAAGGAGCCCCGACCAAGTACTGAGTGCATTTATTGAACATACATTTCAGTAGGCCAACATTTCGGATTTTAAAAACATTTTTCAAGCTGTTGTTATAAAGTATTCTAATTTACTGAGATAATGAGTTTTGTGTTAACTCTGGGACCTTGTGGAGAGTGTCAATGACTGCCTTCAGGACATCTGTCAAGTCATCAGTCTTCCCCATGATTGTGGAGCCTACTGAAACAGACAAAGGGACCTTTTTAAATGCTTAGGAAGCCTTTGCAGGTGTTTTTTGTTAATTATTTTAATTTACTGAGATAATGACTTTTGTGTTTTCATTGGCTGTAAGCCATAATCATCAACATTAACAGAAATAAACACTTGAAATAGATCACTCTGTTTGTAATAACTCTATATAATATATGAATTTCACTTTTTGCATTGAAGAACTGAAATAAATTAACTTTTTGATGACATTCTAATTTAGTGAGATGCACCTGTACATCATATAGGATGCTGGGGCTGATCAGTATACATAATGTAAGATACACTGGGGCTGATGTATATACGTCATGTAGGATACACTGGTGATGATGTACATACATTACATAGGATATGCTGGAGACTATGTATATACATCATATAGGATACGCTTGTGCCAGTGTATATGCATCATATAGGATACCTTGGGAGCGATGTACATAGATCATATAGGATACGCTGGGGCCGATATATATACATCATATAGAATAAACTGGGGCTGTGTCATGGTGTGACTGTGGGATAGCAAGTGTGCTCCTATTCTGACCCTCAGGCTAGGGGTCCCTAGCTATTTCTGTTCCCAGGATTACTCCTGAATGTGGAGATGCCCGAGCCTCGTTCCTTACTATACTCCTAAGCAGCACTAGTTTGTACAGTATATGGGGGAAATACTAAACAAGATAGAACAGAACTGAAGCACAGTCACACAACACGCTCTCAGGGAAATACACAAAGGAATGTAAAGTCTAAAACCCGAGAGGCAACAAAGTAATATAAAGACACCTAGGGAAAAAGGAAAGGGTTACCAAACACCGCTTGCAACAACTTTAGCAATAACCACTAAACCAGTATGTGTTCACCTTTCCAGAACAGGATAGAGAAAAACTATACTGGCATTGCCAGCAAAGCAAAGCCAGCTTAAATGGAGAAACAGCAGACACGACTGGTTCTCCTGTAGCATGTGATCAAAGGCAGTCAACAACCTCAGCCCAGCAAAGATTAACTTTTGCTCACCTGCCAAGGAGCTGCAGCTCTAAGAGTCGATGCCCTAGTCACCCTGCACTGACCATAGCTATCAATGGAGTTACAAGGAGCAGTATATGAATCTTTGGAATCCACAGACTTGGACGCCACCATCACAGTTGGTGATGTTGGAGAAAACCTCCTTGTGACATGCTGATGTACAAACATCATATAGGATACACTAGGGCTGATGTATATATAGTACATCTTAAAAGATATACGTGTGCTAATGTACAGTATGTACATCATATAGGATACACTAGGGCTGATGTATATACATCATATAGGATACACTAGGGCTGATGTATATACATCATATAGGATACACTGGGGCTGATGTATATACATCATATAGGATATACTGGAGCTAATGTACAGTATATACATCATATAGGATACACTGGGGCTGATGTACAGTACAGACCAAAAGTTTGGACACACCTTCTCATTTAAAGATTTTTCTGTATTTTCATGACTATGAAAATTGTACATTCACAGTGAAGGCATCAAAACTATGAATTAACACATGTGAAATTATATACTAAACAAAAAAGTGTGAAACAACTGAAAATATGTCTTATATTCTAGGTTCTTCAAAGTAGCCACCTTTTGCTTTCATGACTGCTTTGCACACTCTTGGCATTCTCTTGATGAGCCTCAAGAGGTAGTTACCGGAAATGGTCTTCCAACAATCTTGAAGGAGGTTCCAGAGATGCTTAACACTTGTTGGCCCTTTTGCCTTCACTCTGCGGTCCAGCTCACCCCAAACCATTTCGATTGGGTTCAGGTCTGGTGACTGTGGAGGCCAGGTCATCTGGCGTAGCACCCCATTACTCTCCTTCTTGGTCAAATAGCCCTTACACAGCCTGGAGGTGTGTTTGGGGTCATTGTCCTGTTGAAAAATAAATGATGGTCCAACTAAACGCAAACTGGATGGAATAGCATGCCGCTGCAAGATGCTGTGGTAGCCATGCTGGTTCAGTATGTCTTCAATTTTGAATAAATCCCCAATAGTGTCACCAGCAAAGCACCCCCACACCATCACACCTCCTCCTCCATGCTTCACGGTGGGAACCAGGCATGTAGAGTCCATCCGTTCACCTTTTCTGCGTCGCACAAAGACACGGTGGTTGGAACCAAAAATCTCAAATTTGGACTCATCAGACCAAAGCACAGATTTCCACTGGTCTAATGTCCATTCCTTGTGTTTTTAAACCCAAACCAGTCTCTACTGCTTGTTGCCTGTCCTTAGCAGTGGTTTCCTAGCAGCTATTTTACCATGAAGGCCTGCAGCACAAAGTCTCCTCTTAACAGTTGTTGTAGAGATGTGTCTGCTGCTAGAACTCTGTGTGGCATTGACCTGGTCTTTAATCTGAGCTGCTGTTAATTTGCGATTTTTGAGGCTAGTGACTCGGATAAACTTATCCTCAGAAGCAGATGTGACTCAGTCTTCCTTTCCTGGGGCGCTCCTCATGTGAGCCAGTTTCTTTGTAGCGCTTGTTGGTTTTTGCAACTGCACTTGGGGACACTTTCAAAGTTTTCCCAATTTTTCGCACTGACTGACCTTCATTTCTTAAAGTAATGATGGCCACTCGTTTTTCTTTACTTAGCTGCTTTTTTCTTTCCATAATACAAATTCTAACAGTCTATTCAGTAGGACTATCAGCTGTGTATCCACCAGACTTCTGCACAACACAACTGATGGTCCCAACCCCATTTATAAGGCAAGAAATCCCACTTATTAAACCTGACAGGGCACACCTGTGAAGTGAAAACCATTTCCGGCGACTACCTCTTGAAGCTTATCAAGAGAATGGCAATGCAAAGCAGTCATCAAAGCAAAAGGTGGCTACTTTGAAGAACCTAGAATATAAGACATATTTTCAGTTGTTTCACACTTTTTTTAAAGTATATAATTCCACATGTGTTAATTCATAGTTTGGATGCCTTCAGTGTGAATGTATAATTTTCATAGTCATGAAAATACAGAAAAATCTTTAAATGAGAAGGTGTGTCCAAACTTTTGGTCTGTACTGTATATACATCATATAGGATACACTAGGGCTGATGTATATACATCATATAGGATATACTGGTGCTAATGTACAGTATATACATCATATAGGATACACTGGGGCTGATGTACAAACATCATATAGGATACACTAGGGCTGATGTATACTGTATATAGTACATCTTAAAGGATATACGGGTGCTAATGTACAGTATATACATCATATAGGATACACTAGGGCTGATGTATATACATCATATAGGATACACTAGGGCTGATGTATATACATCATATAGGATACACTGGGGCTGATGTATATACATCATATAGGATATACTGGAGCTAATGTACAGTATATACATCATATAGGATACACTGGGGCTGATGTATATACATCATATAGGATACACTAGGGCTGATGTATATACATCATATAGGATATACTAGTGCTGATGTACAGTATATACATGATATAGGATACACTAGGGCTGATGTAGAGTATATACATCATATACAGTAGGATACACTAGGGCTAATGTAGAGTATATACATCATATACAGTAGGATACACTAGGGCTGATGTACATACATTACATGGCCTCAGCTTGTTAACTCACCCATAGCCTGGAGATGAATCAGTGTAGCATGCAGCCCTCCCAGAGCTTGAAGATGAGCCTGCAGGAAAGTAAGGAGCCGGCGCACAGAGAGGGCAGCCCCTCCCACCAAGAACATCCTGATAACACTATCTGGCACTAGGCCTGGCAAAGAGTACGCCACTGCGGTGTGCTGAACGCTGTGCGTGTGAGTCATGCATGGGCACGCATGGGCGGGTACACACGACATGGACATGAAAAAATATTAAAAGGCCAGCAGCTGCAAAACCACGGCCGATGGCCCACAATGTAGTTGAGGGCTGCAGCCCAGTGAGCATGTGCCTGTTGGGGCAGATGGCCTGTGCGGGCTTGAAGTAGTGGCATGGTTCTAGAGGTCAATATATCTTTGAACATAAGTATGAGATATACAACCAATACCATTTTAATGGCAACTCTCGTATAAAGATGACTAGCCCAGGGGATGGGGATGACTTGGTACCCGGGCCTTTGCCTGGCCTTGGGGATGTCGTGGTGCTCGGCTCCCGGGCCCGTACCCTGAGGTCAGCTTTAAAAGGGGATGGTTTGTTAATTTTATGAAAGTTCGTGACGCCACCTGTGGTTCCTGGTGAGAATCACCAGCGCTGCGGCAGTCCACTGAGGCCGGTGATAAGGCAGCTCGATGGTATAGCTCCCCACAGGTGGAGCTAGGCCTCAGGGCAGCGTACTGAGAGGGGGATGCAGGACAGGTGAGACCCAGCCGGGTCAGAGCAAGAACGGGGACGGACACGGTAGTCACTTCAGTACCTTTTACTGATGGAAATTCAGGCACATCCCGGAGCATTGTAGGGTGAAGGGTGCATATCAGGATCCTCCCCAATGAGCGGGTGTAGGGCCTCCTGTTTCTTGCCTCTGCGTAGTAAGTTTCTGACCTGCCTGAAGCTAGGCCTAACTTTATCTCTGTCCTGCACCGGCTGACGTTGTGGTAGGGCCTTCTTTTGGAGTCCACGCTCCCAGCTTACGGGGCCTATGTGTCTCCTGGCTCTGTTATGTTTCAGCTCTCTGGTGAACCTGGGACCTGTAGTTCTCCAGGGATTCCGGTTATGCCTTACTGGATCGTAGAGATCACGGTAAGCTCGGACCCGGTGTCCGGTATATGTTTCGGGGTGAGCTGGGTAAGCTCCTCTGCCCCCACCTCTACTCACTTTCCACTCGCCTTCGGCCACGCTAGGGCCCTCACTAGGCTACTCACACTAACGGCAGCTTCCTGCGCTTCACCCATCTTATGGCGTCGGCACACCTTAAGCTCTAACTGAGCTCCTGGAATCTAGCTTGCAGGAACCTCGTGCTCCACTGCTGACTGACCTGTTTCTGTGTCTCACCCTGCAGGAACTCTCCACAGGAACTCAACTGCCTAGCTCCACCTTCCCTATTTATATCCCTAACGGGCTTAGGTGGAAGGTGGAGACGTGTGAATGTTTATGGGGGCCTCTTGTGGAGGAATCCGGTAATACACCCTTCTAGGATCTGTGGTACCAAGCGCAGCTGGGCGCCACATTTATATGTATATATATATATATATATATATATATATATATATATATATATATATATATAGACAGTGTCGGACTGGGATGTCTGGAGCCCACAGGAGGAATTGATTCTCAGGGCCCACCCTACAGCTATATGTAAATACCTGATAGCCGATATCCCCGTTATAGTGGAGCGTCTGCTGTAAATCACAGGCGGCTCCTGCACATCTACTGTGCACATGCTATAACTAGGATGTACAATTACGGTAGTTTGCAGTAAAGGGGTTCTTTGGTTAAAACAAGTTATCACCGATCCAAGGGCTCCACAGGATAGGTGATAACTGACTGATCGTTTGGGTCCGAACATTGGAAACCGCACCGATCAGAAGAATGGGGAAGTTTTATCCCTGTCAGGATACTTATCCCCATTTTAAAATGCAGCGGCAGGTGGGACGTCTGACTGCAGCTCCCTTCATTCTCTTTAGGGTTTCCAGAAAAAAAACAAGAACAGCCACTGAGGGAATGAATGGATCAGTGGTCAAGTCGCACATGAGCTCCAGTCTAATGGGGATAAAAGCTCCACATTCTACCAATTGGTGCAGGTCCCAGCATTCAGACCCCCACTAATCAATAACTTATCACTTATCCTGTGGAGAGGTGATTACTTGTTTTTATCAGAGAACCCCTGTAAGTGCATCTTGTTCCAAGTATTTAATTAATCACTAATGGAAATAAAGAATATTCTCCTAATTAATATCAGAGAGAACAAATGTCTGCCATACACAACACAATCCACTGTACCAACACAAATAGTACCACATACAAGGGAGAAATACTGCCACACCATGACTGGACTACATATTACTACCACATAGTGACCGAATAATACTACATACAAGGGAGAAATACCACCACACCATGACCAGACCACATATTACCACCACATAGTGACCGAATAATACCACATACAAGGGAGAAATACCACCATGCCATGACCAGACCAGATATTAACAGCAAATAGCGTCCAAATAATTCCCCATCATTTCTCCCTCCTACCTCCATAATTGCTCTTCCCCATCCCAATCATTGCTCTCCCCCACCTTCTCCAACATTGTCATATCTCCCCCACCTTCTCCATCATTGCCATATCTCCCCCCACCACATCCATCATCATTGCCATATCTCCCCCCACCACCTCCATCATTGCCATATCTCCCCCCACCTTCTCCGTCATCATTGCCATATCTCCCCCACCTGCTCAGTCATCATTGCCATATCTCCCCAAACCTGCTCCGTCATCATTGCCATATCTCCCCCCACCTACTCTATCACCATTGCCATTTCTACCCCCACCTGCTCCATCATCATTGCCATATCTCCCCCACCTCCTCTATCACTAATACCATGTCATATCTCCCGCTACCTCCTCCATCACCATGCCATGCATATCTCCCCCCACCTCCCCCATTGCCATGCCATATATCCCCCACCATGTCATATCTCCCCCCACCTCCTCAATCACCATTGCTTTCCCTCAAAAAAAAACAACTTACCTCTCAGCTCGCTCCCCCACAGCACCGTCCTCTGCTTCCTGCCCGGCATCTTTCTCCCTGATACAGGCCCATGCTGCATGATGACGTCATCAAGCAGCGCGAGCCTGTGTGAGGGAGGAAACGCCGGGCCGAAAGCAGAGGTGAGGATGGATCCCTGCAGCTACACTGCCATTTTCCTCCTGTCTGCAGTGGAGCTGGAGGGATCGCTCCTTGCCTGCCGCACAGGATGAGGGCAATCTGCCCATGGAACCCCCGGAGCCTGGGGGTCCGGGAAGCAGGCCAGATTGCCTTCATCAGCCACACTGCGAGGGCCCCCCTGACCCTCTAGGCCCATGCAGTGCGGAGCACCGGCAGCCATGTTAACCAGGGGCACCCGTGTGTCCTGCTCGGGGGCCCGCTGTGGACCCGGGCCCACCAGAAAATTCTCCGGTGTCCCGGTGCCAAAGTCCAACCCTGTATATAGACACACTTACACATTGGTGTGTACATACAGTACATGTGCATGTGTGTGAGTATATACAGTATGTGTATATGTGTATAGTGGCGTTGCTTGAAGTTTATAGGCCCTGTAAGGCAGCGCTAGTCATCATGCTGGGGGACACTCGCTGCATCGGGTCAATTAAAGCACACCAGCCACGTTTTCCAGTATTTCACAATCCAGCAGTAAATTACACTTCACTACTGCTTATCACCGAGTCCAACTCAGTGGCTCGCCGACATACACATATAATGTCCAGGAGCCTTTCAAGTGGCAGACAGGCCCACTTGGCTCCAGTTACAGCCTTCAGCAAAGTCACTTATATCAACGTCCATATAATGCAGTGCTTTACCTTTTCCGGGTTTTAGCTGCTTCAGTCAGATTTGTTCTGCCACCACTGTGGCTTTACGGCTTCCCAGATGGGGGGCTCCAGCCCTCGTTCCTTCAAACGCTACTGGTATGTTTTCTCACCTAACTTCCAGCCTCTGCCTTCCAGGACTCTTGCCTTCCAAGCCTATGGCCCTCCAAGGCTACTGGTATCGCTTACACGTAAGGATCCAGCCTCTGCCTTTCAGGCTTCACTAGGCCTCACTAAGCGTCTCCAGGCTAACGGTGTCCCACACACGGGAACAGGCCTCACGCCTTTCATACCTGTCTCAAATTTACCAGGGTTTATATATCCTCTAGGGCACACACAGGACCTGTGCTGATGTCACAGTCATGTGATCAGACCTTCTGTATGCACAGGACCTGTGCGATGTCACAGTCATGTGACCAGTCACCTGGGGAGGTACATGATCGGCCAAAACACACCCTGGACCATTACAGTAATGCCGCAAGCCGCTGCATTACAGCCCCAATGAAAAATTTCCAACATGGCCCACAACCATTACAGATCTTTAATAGTACTGGTGTTCTCTTATGGGCCAAAAGGATATTTTGGCCCCATAGGCTGCAGGGCTAAGTGCGACTACCACTCATGTACCTACTATAGTTATGTCTCTATGTTAGTATCTGGACAATCAGACAGGCATTTACCATGTAGCCTATAGTTATTCTGTCCTATTCTGTAGTAGATGTGTAGGTACTGTAATAATCTGGCAATTCACCTATATCTCTGCTCTGTACAACAGCTGCATTTGCTCCTTGGTCTGGAATACGTGAGCTGCGGGGACTTTTACAGCTACTTACTGATGAAGAGGCAGTTTGACATCCCCAGTGCAAGGTAAAGTTTTATTTTTATGTAATTATAGACGAATAGAAATATACAGTATATATAAACAGCAGTTCTGTCATCAGTATTGATTGCTCTTTGATGGCAATATGGTTTAGACTAAAGCAATATATTAGTCATCAGAACCTGGACAGAATCCTGACCGGCCACTTTATTATACTATGGACAGGGCAGGATTTCTTGTATTTCTGTAGACAGTCACTAATTTCTTGTCTCTCTGTCAGATTCTATGCCGCTGAACTCGTCTGTGGAATCCAACATCTCCACTCAAAGGGCGTCATCCACAGAGACCTCAAGCCCGAGAACATCTTGGTGGCTGAAACGGGCCATATTAAGATCATAGATTTCGGTCTCGCAATTGACAACATGCTAGGAGACCGAACAGCCACTGGATACGCTGGAACACAAGGCTACATGGCTCCTGAGGTGAGAAGAACAAGGATTTTCTCTTTTTTTCATACTATAATTGTATGTCTGCCTGGATCACACACATAATCCAACAAATGTCCATTACAGTAAATGGGACATTCTGACATTGACATCTGGCATGACATACACATTAGATAGGCAGCTTGGCTCAGCTGAGTGTACATGCGTTCTGAATGGGAGAGGGGAGTATGACCATGCCAGACACAATGGATTGGGCACTGAAATTCAGCATCCAGTGTTTGAGCTGAATTGGGATGTCTCCATACACATTAGATGATCTCTCCGGAATCTGTGAGTCCGGCCACAATACATGATCATGCTATATGTTTTGCCAGCATTAGAGACCCAAAGAGTTATAAGTCAGCCAACAAAGGTTCTGGTGCTCAGAAGAGCAGCGTGGCTCCTTTCAGTCATTAGTGTAGTAATCATAATATTCAAGTGATGCCACAACCAGAGGAATCATCCACTCTCACTATATTACATAGTCTTACAATTATTATAGTGAGAACTTTGTTACACTGAAGATATGGAACTTTTTGACCAACTCTTTATCTATTTTCTTCTTCTTTATGTAGATTTTGGCTGGGAAGGAGTATAATGCCGGAGTAGACTGGTATTCTTTTGGTGTCATCTTAAAAGAAATGGTTACCGATGAGTGCGCCTACCATCAGACACTCAACGATAAATCCTCCGGCATCAGGAACATCATTAAACAGGTCAGTTGTCTCAACAGTCATTAGTACTATGGTGTATACAATGTTATAGTTGTAGAGATGAGCAAACCTTTTGAAATTCAAATTAACCAGCTTGTTCCAAATTTTTCCCAAAAATGTTAAAATCGCAAGTACTCAACATAAATGGGTAAACTTGTGGTAACCGTTCTTTACTGCTGTGCTGTCACACACTATCTGTGCAGTCTTTTACTGTTTTATGTCTTTCTCTCTCAATCTCTACTGCTAAGCTGTGATGTGCTCTCCCTATCCAGATTCACCACAAAATGACTCCTACATTCATTGCTTTGGCTTTCATACAGGCTATGATAGTCCCTCCTGATTGTGCTATAACATGTGATGTGACACCTTAAAGCATTATGGTGAAGCCTGGACGGCTTACATCAGAGGTCCTATAAGTCTTCTCTGGCTGATGTAATTTTTAGTAATACAGTATGAAAATTGGCTGCAATTGTTTTAGGTGATTCCCAAGAAGCAAATCACAAATTGTTAAAATTCACCGGATTCAGCAGATTCACAAAAATTCAACACAAATTCAGTTTGCATCAAGTCGATTTGCTCATCTCTGCATAGTAGTCATCATTTTCTCTCCAGATTACATTCATGGATTTTGGTTTTATCTTTATTAGCTCCTTCAGAAAGATCCTACCAGTCGCTTAGGAGCCAACGGTAACATCAGAAAGCACAGGTTTTTTCAGCGTATCGACTGGGTCTCTGTGGAAGCCCTGAAACTGTCTCCACCATACGCCCCTGTAGTAAGTATATAAGCAGATATGGTTTCTTTGTATTAAAATCTTTGTGTCTATTCTTTTACTAGTTTTCAATCAGCACAACTTGTTTTTAACGGAGACTCTGATATAAAGTCATAATTTTAATGTTATAATTTCTTTTTTCCTTTATAGCCACCTGAGCCTCCCCGTCGTCATAAACCATTCCATCTGGACAAACTAGAAGCAGCAGAGGCCACAGCACTTATATCAACAAAGGACCAGGCATTGTTTGAGGGATTTTCATTTGTCAACTTGGAAACCCTTGACCAGACCCCAGCTCTATAGTCATCAGAGCGAGCGGACCACCTGAGCCTCCGGAAGACTGAAAATCAGAAGACTGGACATCACTGGAACAAACACTGCAAGAATGAAGGTGACCATGGAGACGTCGAGGGACCCCGAATGAAGACACAGAGAATGACGGAGCCAGCAGATCCACCTATGAGCTGGCGGTAAGAATAAGCGCCATAATATCTGCGCTTTATTCCAATCATAGGCATGTGCCAAACATTTTTCACTGACCGGTAATAGGATTTCCTCCTGCTCATTTTAGCTCCAATTTTTTGGTGATGTCTTGAGCAATGATGAAATACCGAGGTGCGTGATGGCCGGCTATTAAGGGGTGGCAGGAGGCCGGATTTTTTTTTTTTTTTAAATAGGTAAAATTTGGCCTATGGAGAACACAAGAGCTTACAGCTAGTGGACTTGCACATCCTCCAGATGTAAGTGTAAAATGAGAGCCGCAGTCCTAAAAAGTACATTTTGTTAAGACCCTGACCATGGCAGAGCCGGCAGATCCACCTATGAGCTGGGGGTAAGAATAGGTGCCATAATATGTAAACACAGATCGCCAAATGGAGGACTATTTCATCAAAGTCCCATGAAGACAAAAAAAGAGAGGGGTCGCTCATTGGTCTATTCGGGTGCTCTGAAGTTCTTTTTGCAGTTGAGATTACTCTTTTCTTCAGAGCACCCGAATAGACCAATGAGCGACCCCTCTCTTTTTTTCTATTAATCATTTTTGGGATCCCGCTCCTGGAGCATTGCAGCAGGTACGTGTTCACACTATTAGAAGTTTGACAGCCTTTTTTCTGACCATGTGTCCCTCCCATCCAGTCACAGATGGTTTTTACTAGCTCTACCAGCCCATACATTGTAGGTTAAAAGCCCAAGCAGAGACATATTGTCCATACAGGCTTACAGCCCAAGAGTGGCATATCCAGTGGTAGCGTAGCGTAGTTTCCCATCATACGAATGTGACCTTGTCATGGTTGATGGGCACACATAAATTGGCCAAAGTATGCGCAAAAAACCTTCATTTTTCAAAGTGACATTAATCTAGATACAATATTTCTTATATATTCATGTATGGAGTGCCGAAGTTCTTTTTGCAATTTAGTATCATAATTAGGTTTGATCCAGGGTTCCAGGACTGATCGCCTTTTCTCGGGGTCAAGAAGGAATTTTTCCCCTGTGACACAAATTGGCTGAAGGTGTCCTGGGGTTTTTGCCTTCTTCTGCATCAACAATGTAGGCATAGGGTAGTATTAGTAGTGATAGGAAAGTTAGGATAATACTGTAATAAGATAAGAGGATGTTAATAATAGTAACTATATCAAATAGTCACAATTCTAAAAATAAAAACAAATTAAATAATAACTGCAGTAGTACAATAAGTAGTGAAATATTAAATATATAACTAGTAATATTATAATTAGGTTTGATACAGGGTTCCAGGACTGATCGCCTTTTCTCGGGGTCAAGAAGGAATTTTTCCCTGTGATGCAAATTGGCTGAATGTGTCCTGGGGTTTTTGCCTTCTTCTGGATCAACAGTTTTAGGCATAGGGATTCTAGTAATACCATTATTAGAATCACAAGAGTAATGCAAAATATAAAATTAATTTAAAAAATTATATTATAAACGGGTACATTCTTAATTGTTGTAGTGCAGCAATAATAAAAATGGTAGTAATAATAATAATAATAATAATAATACATTTGTGAGGCCTAGTGCCAGTTAGTTAGTAAGTTAGTGTAGTGTTAGTGTAGGGAGTACAATTGGGGGAGAAAGGTTGAACTTGATGGAGCTAGGTGTTTCTTCAACCTACGTTACAATGTTACTAATATTTGCGCTTTATTCCAATCATAGGCATGTGCCAAATATTTTTCACTGACCGATAATAGGATTTCCTCCTGTTCATTTTAGCTCCAATTTTTGGTGCTGTCTTGGGCAATGATGAAATACTGAGGTGCGTGATGGCCGGCTATTAAGGGGTGGAGGAGGTAGGATTTTTTTTTTTTTAAAAGGTAAAATTTGGCCTATGGAGAACACAAGAGCTTGCAGCTAGTGGACTTGCACATCCTCCAGATGTAAGTGTAACATGAGAGCTGCAGTCTTAAAAAGTACATTTTGTTAAGACCCTGACCATGGCAGAGCCGGCAGATCCACCTATGAGCTGGGGGTAAGAATAGGCGCCATAATATTTAAACACAGATCGCCAAATGGAGGATTATTTCATCAAAGTCCCGTGAAGATACCCATGCCAATGTCATTCCAGTCCATGCCAGGGGTACCCATTCCAGAAGCCATTGAGCCTTCTCATGGAACATCTATATAGTTAAACAAAAAAAAAAAAAACTGCAAAGCTATTTAATATAAGAAAAATGAAAGAGTTTTTAGTTGTATCTGTAAATAACAACATCATGACGTGGGTTAAACGAGTAATTTGAATATTTCCATTTTTTAAGGCACCTAAACAGGAAAGGGTTTTTTACAGTCAGAGCAGTGGGACTGTGGAATGCCGAACACAAGAGGTAGTAATGGCAGACACTATAACAGCTTTCAAAAAAGGGGCTGGACGATTTCCTATATACACATAACATTGAGGGTTACAGTTAAATTAGACAAAATGTTACAACTATAGTACAGTCATATGAAAAAGTTTGGGCACCCCTATTAATCTTAAGCTTAATGTTTTATAAAAATTGGTGTTTTTGCAACAGCTATTTCAGTTTGATATATGTAATAACTGTTGGACACTAATGTTTCTGCCTTGAAATGAGGTTTATTGTACTAACGGAAAATGTGCAATCTGCATTCAAACAAAATTTGACAGGTGCATAAGTATGGGCACCCTTATCATTTTCTTGTTTTAAATACTCCTACCTACTTTTTACTGACTTACTAAAGCGCTTTTTTTGGTTTTGTAACCTCATTGAGCTTTGAACTTCATAGCCAGGTGTATGCAATCATGAGAAAAGCTACTTAAAGTGGCCTCTTGCAAGTTGTTCTCCTGTTTGAATCTCCTCTGAAGAGTGGCATCATGGGCTCCTCAAAACAACTGTCAAATGATCTGTAAACAAAGATTATTAAACATAGTTGTTCAGGGGAAGGATACAAAAAGCTGTCTCAGCGATTTAACCTGTCAGTTTCCACTGTGAGGAACATAGTAAGGAAATGGAAGAACACAGGGACAGTTCTTGTTAAGGCCAGAAGTGGCAGGCCAAGAAAAACATCAGAAAGGCAGAGAAGAAGAATGGTGAGATCAGTCAAGGACAATCCTCAGACCACCTCCAGAGAGCTGCAGCATCAACTTGCTGCAGATGGTGTCACTGTGCATCGGTCAACTATACAACGCACTTTGCACAAGGAGAAGCTGTATGGGAGAGTGATGCGAAAGAAGCCGTTTCTGCAAGCACGCCACAAACAGAGTCGGCTGAGGTATGCAAAAGCACATTTGGAGAAGCCAATTTCATTTTGGAAGAAGGTCCTGTGGACTGATGAAACCAAGATTGAGTTGTTTGGTCATACAAAAAGGCGTTAAGCATGGCGGCAAAAAAACACAGCATTCCAAGAAAAACACTTGCTACCCACAGTAAAATTTGGTGGAGGTTCCATCATGCTTTGGGGCTGTGTGGCCAATGCCGGCACTGGGAATCTTGTTAAAGTTGAGGGACGAATGGATTCCACTCAGTATCAGCAGATTCTTGGCAATAATGTTCAAGAATCAGTGATAAAGTTGAATTTACACAGGGGATGGATCTTTCAGCAAGACAATGATCCAAAACACTGCTCCAAATCTACTCAGGCATTCATGCAGAGGAACAATTACAATGTTCTGGAATGGCCATCCCAGTCCCCAGACCTGAATATCATTGAACATCTGTGGGATCATTTGAAGAGGGCTGTCCATGCTCGGCGACCATCAAACTTAACAGAACTGGAATTGTTTCGTAAAGAGGAATGGTCAAAAATACCTTCATCCAGGATCCAGGAACTCATTAAAAGCTACAGGAAGCGACTAGAGGCTGTTATTTTTGCAAAAGGAGGATCTACTAAATATTAATGTCACTTTTCTGGTGAGGCGCCCATACTTATGCACCTGTCAAATTTTGTTTGAATGCATATTGCACATTCTCTGTTAGTACAATAAACCTCATTTCAAGGCAGAAACATTACTGTGTCCAACAGTTATTACATATATCAAACTGAAATAGCTGCTGCAAAAACACCAATTTTTTTAAAACATTAAGCTTAAGATTAATAGTGGTGCCCAAACTTTTTCATATGACTGTAGTACATGTAGTACGGTAATAGTACGGTAATTACATAACTAGTATTATAATTAGGTTTGATCCAGGGTTCCAGGACTGATCGCCTTTTCTCGGGGTCAAGAAGGAATTTTTCCCTGTGATGCAAATTGGCTGAAGGTGTCCTGGGGTTTTTGCCTTCTTCTGGATCAACAATGTAGGCATAGGGTAGTATTAGTAGTGATAGGAAAGTTAGGATAATACTGTAATAAGATAACAGGATGTTAGTAATAGTAACTATATCAAATAGTCACATTTCTAAAAATAAAAACAAATTAAATAATAACTGCAGTAGTACAATAAGTAGTGTAATATAAAATATATAACTAGTAATAACATAATTAGGTTTGATCCAGGGTACTAGGACTTATCGCCTTTTCTCGGGGTCAAGAAGGAATTTTTCCCTGTGATGCAAATTGGCTGAATGTGTCCTGGGGTTTTTGCCTTCTTCTGGATCAACAGATTTAGGCATAGGGATTCTAGTAATACCATTATTAGAATCACAACAGTAATACAAAATATAAAATTAATTAAAAAAAATAAATTATAAACGGGTACATTCTTAATTGTTATAGTGCAGCAATTATAAAAATGGTAATAAAAATAATAATAATAATAATACATTTGTGAGGCCTAGTCCCAGTTAGTTAGTAAGTTAGCGTAGTGTTAGTGTAGGGAGTACAATTGGGGGAGAAAGGTTGAACTTGATGGTGCTAGGTCTTTCTTCAACCTACGTTACAATGTTACTAATATCTGCGCTTTATTCCAATCATAGGCATGTGCCAAATATTTTTCACTGACCGGTAATAGGATTTCCTCCTGCTCATTTTAGCTCCAATTTTTGGTGCTGTCTTGGGCAATGATGAAATACCGAGGTGCGTGATGGCCGGCTATTAAGGGGTGGAGGAGGTTGGATTTTTTTTTTTTTACATCTTGCACTTGCCTATGATAAATTTACCATTACCGGTAGTTGGATTTCCTCATACTTATGACAGTGTTATCATAGGAGTGGGGAAAAAGGTGAGAGATGGCCGGCTATTAAGGGGTGGCAGGAGGCCGGATTTTTTTTTTATTTTTTTTTTAAATAGGTAAAATTTGGCCTATGGAGAACACAAGAGCTTACAGCTAGTGGACATGCAAATCCTCCAGATGTATGTGTAACATGAGAGCTGCAGTCTTAAAAAGTACATTTTGTTAAGACCCTGACCATGGCAGAGCCGGCAGATCCACCTATGAGCTGGGGGTAAGAATAGGCGCCATAATATGTAAACACAGATCGCCAAATGGAGGACTATTTCATCAAAGTCCCGTGAAGACACCCATGCCAATGTCATTCCAGTCCATGCCAGGGGTACCCATTCCAGAAGCCATTGAGCCTTCTCATGGAACATCTATATAGTTAAACAAAACAAAAAAACT
Organism: Phyllobates terribilis; assembly: GCF_046119375.1. Taxonomy (NCBI): domain Eukaryota; kingdom Metazoa; phylum Chordata; class Amphibia; order Anura; family Dendrobatidae; genus Phyllobates; species Phyllobates terribilis. The sequence continues at coordinate 259,728,573 of NW_027362765.1, read as the reverse complement.
GCAATGCTTTTTAATATAAGAAAAATGAAAGAGTTTTTAGTTGTATCTGTAAATAACAACATAATGAAGTGGGTTAAACGTGTAATTTGAATATTTCCATTTTTTAAGGCACCTAAACAGGAAAGGGTTTTTTACAGTCAGAGCAGTGGGACTGTGGAATGCCGACCACAAGAGGTAGTAATGGCAGACACTATAACAGCTTTCAAAAAAGGGGCTGGACGATTTCCTCGATACACATAACATTGAGGATTACAGTTAAATTAGACAAAATGTTACAACTATAGTAGTACATGTAGAACGGTAATAGTACGGTAATTACATAACTAGTATCATAATTAGGTTTGATCCAGGGTTCTAGGACTGATTGCCTTTTCTCGGGGTCAAGAAGGAATTTTTCTCCTGTGACACAAATTGGCTGAATGTGTCCTGGGGTTTTTGCCTTCTTCTGGATCAACAATGTAGGCATAGGGTAGTATTAGTAGTGATAGGAAAGTGATAATAATACTGTAATAAGATAGCAGGATGTTATTAATAGTGACAATATCAAATAGTCACATTTCTAAAAATAAAAACAAATTAAATAATAACTGCACTAGTACAATAAGTAGTGTAATATTAAATATATAACTAGTAATAACATAATTAGGTTTGATCCAGGGTTCTAGGACTGATCGCCTTTTCTCGGGATCAAGAAGGAATTTTTCCCAGTGATGCAAATTGGTTGAATGTGTCCTGGGGATTTTGCCTTCTTCTGGATCAACAGATTTAGGCATAGGGATTCTAGTAATACCATTATTAGAATCACAAGAGTAATAAAAAATATAAAATTAATTTAAAAAATTAAATTATAAACTAATAAAATATACTACCAATTTCCACAGTTCACAATTATATTAACAATAGCACACAATACCGATATACAATTAACCCCACCAATAACCTAATTATACTTCACACCCACTTGCCTAAAAACATACAAACATTAATTACAAACCACCCGCCTATCACCTACTATCTCTACAGCATCAAGGGGTTTATGAGGCTATGTGCCCACGATGCAGAATTGCTGCAGATTTTTTCCGCTTCTCCCTGGCAGGAAAAATGCATGCGGATTGTACGTGCGTTTTTCCAGCCAGGTAGAAGCGTTTGTCAAGCGTTTTTTCATGCATTTCTGTATGCGGGTTATCAAGCGCTTTTCCAAGCGATTTTAGCATCACTTGGAAAAGTGCTTCACAACTTGGTCACACTATATAAATCCATGCAACCGACATGGATTTTATATAGTGTGACCAAGTTAGTTAAAAAAAAAAGAATAAGATTGGTAAAAAATAAAAAATTAATTTTATACTCACCTTCCGATGTCCTCCCGATGTTCTCTCCGATGGGTCTGGTGTCTTGGGCGGCTCGGGGTGGTGTGAAGCACCTGCAGTGACGTCATTGATTCATGTGACAGGTAACATGACTCAATGACATCATGGCCGGTCCTTCACAACACCGCGACCCATAGAGCAGACCAGATGGAGGGGAGAAAACACCGGGAGGACATCGGAAGGTAAGTATAATCTTTATTTTTTATTTTAAATTCTTTTTTAACAGGTTCTATGGTACCTGGGTCTGGATGAGTCTCCTCTCATCCACACCCAAGTACCATCTGCACATAGAAACACATAATATCCGTGTATACAAATGTACTGACACTGATATTGTTATGGGGTCGGGTGGTGGAACCTCTGTGCCGAGGTGCAAGGAGGGACCCAGAGGGGCGTGACTAAGTATCCACCCGAACCGACCCTGGTCGTACGGCAGCTAACGACACCGTGACCAGGGAGGATCCGGGCTGAGGGACCAGGTGCTACTCTGGGGACGACCTTGTAAGAGAGCAGGTGGCTCCCACGGGTCAGATGGCTGGGACTGACCGGTATGGCGGAAGTCTCTGGTAGCTGGCAGGTGGACACAGTTCGAGAAAGCAGGGCAGGTAGCAGTCTATAGGTTTTACCAGGAAGATGGTCACAACAAGTGACGGCAGGGTCTCCAGGCAGGCTGGCAGGAAACAGGCAGGTGCTCTCAGGTGAGCGGGCAGACAGACGAGGCGGGTAATTGGCAGGTAACTGGTGGGCGCTCCCAGGTGAGCGGGCAGACAGACGAGGCAGGTAACAGGCAGGTAACTGGTGAACACTCCCAGGTGAGCGGTCTGACAGATGAGGCAGGTAACAGTCAGGTAACTGGTGGACTCTCCTAGGTGAGCGGTCAGACAGACGCGGCAGGTAACAGGCAGGTAACTGGTGGACGCTCCCAGGTGAGCAGTCAGACAGACGCGGCAGGTAACAGGCAGGTAACTGGTGGACGCTCCCAGGTGAGCGGTCAAACAGACAAGGCAAGTAACAGGCTGGCAGGCAGGACGAGGAGTCAGGCTAGCAGCGGAACCTGAGGGCTGAAGCACAGGTGAGACACAGTGCAAACAACTTTGCTCGGGCACCTCCATTTTGGAGGAGCTGCCTTATATATGGGAAGTCCTCCGGCAATTGGCCGGGGACCCCTTAGGATGACTCGCGCGGCCCCTTTAAGAGAGGGGGAGCGCGCGCGCCCTAAGCACAGTGCCCGGGAAGGAGCGCGCGCCGGCAGCAGCGAGGGACGGAGCGCAGGAGGACGCCGCGCGCTGAACAGGAAGGTGAGAGGGACGGCGTCTCTGCCTAGCAGGAGGCAGAGACGCCGATGCTACAGATATTATGCGTTTCAATGCAAGTCAATGGCGGCAACTGATGCATATTTTTCCGCAATGATAATCCACAGCGGAAATTTCCGCAGCATGTGCACAGCACATGCGGATTATCATTGGGGACCATGGGGCACGTGTTACCAAGTGGTTTTTAAGCGATTTTGCTGCGGAAATTCAGCGGTAAAAACGCTTGAAAAATGCATAGTGGGCAAGCAGCCTAACAGTGCGATACTTAGCCCAGTAGCTGTCGTCACGCTGATTCTGGGCTGCTTGGCACTTGGTGTGGCTAGGAGAAAGGTAGAGGAAAGTGACACAAGGAGAGAGGGCACTTGAAGTGAGTACTTCTAGAGCACAAGGTGACTGAGGGGATGCTGCAGTCAGACAGCAGTCAGAGAGCAGCCGAGGGAGGATGGGACAGAGGAGCAGCACAGAGAGGCTACAGGCTGAGAGGTAGAAAGCTGAGGGGCTGAGGAGGATAGCTGCTGTGAGCAGGGGTGTGGGTAAGGAGAAGAGGTAGGAAGCTGAGGGGCTGAGGAGTACAGCTGCGGTGAGCAGAGGTGTGGGTAAGGAGAAGAGGTAGGAAGCTGAGGGGCTGAGGAGGACAGCTGCGGTGAGCAGGGCTCTGGGCAAGGGGAAGGGGTAGGAAGCTGAGGGGCCGAGGAGGACAGCTGCAATGAGCAGGGCAGTGGGCAAGGAGAAGTGATAGGAAGCTGAGGGGCTGAGGAGGACAGCTGCGGTGTTCAGGGCTGTGGGCAAGGAGAAGAGGTAGGAAGCTGAGGGGCTGAGGAGAACAGCTGCGGTGAGCAGGGCTGTGGGCAAGAGGTAGGAAGCTGAGGGGCTGAGGAGGACAGCTGCGGTAAGCAGGGCTGTGGGCAAGGAGAAGAGGTAGGAAGCTGAGGGGCTGAGGAGGACAGCTGTGGTGAGCAGGGGTGTGGGCAAGGAGAAGAGGTAGGAAGCTGAGGGGCTGAGGAGGACAGCTGCGGTGAGCAGGGCTGTGGGCAAGGAGAAGAGGTAGGAAGCTGAGGGGCTGAGGAGGACAGCTGCGGTGAGCAGGGCTGTGGGCAAGGAGAAGAGGTAGGAAGCTGAGGGGCTGAGGAGGACAGATGCAGTGAGCAGGGCTGTGGGCAAGGGGAAGGAGTAGGAAGCTGAGGGGCTGAGGAGGACAGCTGTGGTGAGCAGAGGTGTGGGCAAGGAGAAGAGGTAGGTAGCTGAGGGGCTGAGGAGGACAGCTGCGGTGAGCAGGGGTGTTGGCAAGGAGAAGAGGTAGGAAGCTGAGGGGCTGAGGAGGACAGCTGTGGTGAGCAGGGCTGTGGGCAAGGAGAAGAGGTAGGAAGCTGAGGGGCTGAGGAGGACAGCTGCGATGAGCAGGGCTGTGGGCAAGGGGAAGGAGTAGGAAGCTGAGGGGCTGAGGAGGACAGCTGCGGTGAGCAGGGCTGTAGGCAAGAGGTAGGAAGCTGAGGGGCTGAGGAGGACAGCTGCGATGAGCAGGGCTGTGGGCAAGGAGAAGAGGTAGGTAGCTGAGGGGCTGAGATGGACAGCTGCGGTGAGCAGGGTTGTGGGCAAGGCGAAGAGGTAGGAAGCTGAGGGGCTGAGGAGGACAGCTGCGGAGAGCAGGGGTGTGGGCAAGGAGAAGAGGTAGGAAGCTGAGGGGCTGAGGAGGACAGCTGCGGTGAGCAGGGCTGTGGGCAAGGCGAAGAGGTAGGAAGCCGAGGGGCTGAGGAGGACAGCTGCGGTGAGCAGGGCTGTGGGCAAGGAGAAGAGGTAGGTAGCTGAGGGGCTGATCTGGACAGCTGCGGTGAGCAGGGTTGTGGGCAAGGCGAAGAGGTAGGAAGCTGAGGGGCTGAGGAGGACAGCTGCGGAGAGCAGGGGTGTGGACAAGGCGAAGAGGTAGGAAGCTGAGGGGCTGAGGAGGACAGCTGCGGAGAGCAGGGGTGTGGACAAGGCGAAGAGGTAGGAAGCTGAGGGGCTGAGGAGGACAGCTGCGGTGAGCAGGGCTGTGGGCAATGGACTTAGTCTAAGGCATGATTAAAGTAGTTTTTACAAAAACATTTTTTTTGCTAAAATATGAAAACAGTAAGCTCCTTTTCAGCTCCTGTTTAAAAATGCCAGAGCATATCTCAAAGGTATTAATTAGATACCATAGTATATGAGCTCTTGACTGGCAGTGAAACTGTGAATTCAACATTTTATTATATGGAGGTAACCAATTCTGGTTTTCCAAAGTTAGAAAAAGTGATTACAGGGACGGTTCATGGAGTTTTTGCACCTTTAAAAGGGGCTCTCACAAACACTCTTGGCGCTAGCCACTTAGCTTAGCTTTGATGAATGATGAACTGGGTCCACAGACTCTTCAGCTGGACATCACCACCAGCCCCAGCCTCACTAATATGCTTGGATGCATGCACCACACTTGCGTCAACAGTGCCATCCACAGTGTAAGAGTGGTGACGCCTGATGAAAGAGGTTGCAGTTGGGGCAGTTTCAGACCAGAATGTAACATTTTTATATCAGTGACCTTTGCAGCATTTTGGTTCTCCACTAGTGGAATTACCGGTGCCATACAAATGGCACCTTTAAAAACACAATCCAGGGCAATATACAGAATGGACTGACCCAGGCTATTTGGTATGAAATAGTTACTGCTGTTCTCCTTCATCAGATTCAAGAGGCAGCAGACCTAGGTGATCACAATTATTTGACATGTTGAATGTGTAAACTGTTATACACACCTTCTAAATAAGAACACCATCCCAACTGTAAAACATCAGGGTGGCAGCATCATGTTGTAGGGTTGTTTTGCTGCAAGAGGGACTGGTGCACTTCACAAAATAAATGGCATCATGAGAAAAGAAGACACAGGCGTGTCTCTGATTAACTCAGATGTTGCCAAAAAAATCAGAATCTTCCAAACACATGACATCATCATATGGGCAATCCAGAATTGTTTAAAGGCATTGTAATCTTAGTGTATGTAAACTTTTGACTTTGTAGTAAGTAATAAAAATGCCTTAAAACATTCTCTCTCTCTCATTATTCTGACATTTGGCAAATATTAAAAATTTTGGTAATCCTAATTGATCTAAAACGGGAAACGTTTATTCTGATTTCATGTCAGATATTGAGAAAAACATGCATATGTGTCTTTTTATATAATGTACTGTATGTAAACTTCTGGTTTCAACTGTATCTGCAAAGCCAAGTTGTCAATTTAATAGGTCTCTAAGAGACACCCATATCTAGGGACAGTCTCCTTCTACTAAGAAAACACTGATTTGGGTGGTCATATCATTCCACATTGATCATTAGCCAGAGGCACCACAGTCGCCACAGTCTTGGTTAAGCAATCTCATCCATTCATAGAAATCACTGATGCGAATGACAAATATATTCTAATTTGCCTGATCTGACACAATGTATTTTTTATAGGGGTTTACATCCCAAACTATACTCCTCCACTGCAATTAATGACATAATAAATGTGTTGATGTGTTGCCAATTACCAACTAGTTCCTTTCTACCGACTAGTATCATCTAATGATTATCTTCTTTTTAAATGAGATGAACACAACCTGTGACCTGGAGAACCAAATGCACCCCACAATGCTATTCTGTGTGTCACCCAAAACATCTGGTCACCGATATACAGTGCCTTGAAAAAGTATTCATACCCAGTGAACCTTTGCACATTTTTTCAGATTTCAACCACAAACTTAAATGTATTTGATTGGGATTATATGTGATATACCAACATAAAATAGCAAGCATTTATGAAGTGTAAAGGAAATGACACATTGTTTTCTAATTATTTTAAAAATATAAATCTTAAAATTGTGATGAGCATTTGTATTCAGCCCACTGTAGTCTACTACCCCTAAATAAAATCCTGAGTGACCAATGAAGTCACATAATGAGTAAACTAAGTCCACCTGCGTACAATTTATTGTCAGTATAACTACAGCTGTTCTGTGAAGGTCTCAGAGGTTTATTTGAGAACATTAGGAATCAAACAGCATCATGAAAACCAAGGAATACACCGGGCAGGTCAGGGATAAAGTTATGGAGAAGAGTAAAGCATGGTTAGGTTATAAAAAAAAATAGCCCAAGCTCTGAACAACTCACGGAGCACAGTTCAATCGATAATAAAAAAAACGTAAGTAGTATGGTACAACTGCAAACCTACCAAGACATGGCGGTCCACCTAAACTGACAGTCCTTGTATGGAGAGCACTAATTAGAGAAGCAGCCAAGAGGCCCATGGTCACTCTGGAGGAGCTGCAAATCCACAGCTCAGGTGGGAAAATCTGTCCACAGGACAACTACTAGTCCAGAAATCTGGTCTTTATGGAAGAGTGGCAAAAATAAAGCGTTTTTTGAAAGCAAGCCATAAAAATTCTGTATGGAGGAATATGTGGTGCTCATAATAATGTATGGAGGACTATGTGGGGCCCATTATTCTGTATGGAGGACTATATGGCGCCCATTATACTGTATACCGGTTGACCCGCGATTTTTTCCAAGTTTTTCATTTTGGCCCTCTGAGTTTGAGTTTGGCATCCCTGGTTTAAGTCAAAGGATATCAGAAGAACAATAAGGGTTCACAATGTTTAAAAAAAAATTTTTGTGCTCAGGAGGAAAATAGTCCAATAATATCTTAACTAAACCTCCGGCACTAATAAGTGAAAAAACAACTGTATATCATTTAAAAAAAAAAATGTTTAATTCCAAAGAGTGACTGTAACAAGATAATAACCACCGGAACCTTTTGTTTCGGCTAATTGCCTTTATCAAGGTTATCTGTGTCAATGAAAAATATGAATACTACATTTAATATTGTCACACAAATAATAGAGCCATACATATTACATACATATATTTTTTTCCAAACATACATAAAGCTCATATGCAAGGTTGCCAAGTAGTGGGTCAATGATTTTAAGCATAGGTGGTCATATTCAAGCGCAAATTGTACCTATAATATAAAAATAATCAGTAAGAAATCATCCAATGCCATATAATCAAAAAAAGGGGAACTGGCAAACTTAGAATTCCAAAGGTATTCATTTCAGAACAAACCAGGAGGTAGAATACTTGAAGAAATAGTGAAATATATGAAAAGTCATAAATATGCCCCAAAGGTAAAAAGAAACTGGAGTCCTCAGAGTGCGTATCAGAGAGTATCAAACTGAGTATATAGCTGTGCAACTTACTTATTTGAATCCAGGAGTCCCACCAGGGTGCGTCCATGTGGCATAACTAACAGTCATTGTGTCGGTGTATGCACATGGGAAATGTGTCCCATTTTATATGCATCAGAACAGGAAGAGGTAAGTATGAATGGTGATGGCTGATAGATGTTACCTGGACCACCGCGGCCGAAAGATGCAGTGCAGTCTGCGTTCCACCGTCGGCCGGATGTAACGCGCCGGTATCATGCTGAAAGAGAGAGGTGAGTTGCGTTCCACCGTGCGCATGCGCAGTGAACCCAAGGCGCGCTATGTGAAAATAAGACTTGGAACAGGGGAGACTGCATAAATGGATATACGAGAGAGGTGAGAAAGGTCAAAGTCAAAGGATATTCATGTGTTTGAATGACCATGTCAAAGTCTAGATCTAAATCCCATTGAGAATCTGTGGCAAGACTTGCTGTTCACAAACCATCCGCATCCAATCTCACTGAGCTGGAGCTAAGTTGCAAGGAATAATTGGCAAAAATTTTCAGCCTCCAGATGTGCAAAGCTGGTAGAGACATACCCCAAAAGACTTGCATCAGTAATTGCTGTGAAAGATGGTTCTACAATGTATTGACTCAGGGGGGCAGATGACAATTTCCAGATTCATATTTTTAATTTTTTAGAAAACCATGACTTTACACGTCACAAATATTGCTACTTTGTGTTAGTATATCATATAAAATATCAATTATATATATTTAAGTTTGTGGGTGTAACGTGAACAAAATATGGAAAAGTTCACGGGGAAGGAATACTTTTTCAAGGCACTATACTTGTCTGTGTCTGGTAGTTCTCACATGAATTCACCATTTCAGAAAAAAGAATAGAGTGAATAAGTTGGTGAAAGAACGAGTAAGTACCAGCAGTGCACTGTTTCCATCTCTGGGATCCCATATATTTGCACAATTGGTGGACTCCTTAACTCTAACTAGCACTCCAAAAATATAGATGAGGTGGAGAAGTGTTCATGCATGCATATGGATATCTCCACAGAGTTTTGTAAGAAGTAGTGAAAAACTTGGCTGAAACTTTCCCCTCTCCAATCCGTCCTGAACGTAGCAGCCAGGATCATATTCCTCACCAACCGATACACTGATGCCTCTTCCCTGTGCCAGTCATTGCACTGGTTGCCCATTCAATATAAACCCATCACTCTTACCCACAAAGCTATCCACGATTCAGCACCTCCCTACATCTCCTCCCTCGTCTCAGTCTACCACCCTATACATGCCCTCCGTTCCGCTAGTGACTTAAAACTAAAATACTCCATAATCCGAACCTCTCACTCCCGTCTCCAAGATTTCTCATGTGCTGCGCCAATTCTTTGGAATGCACTACCCAGAACAATTCGATTAATTCCCAATACCCACAGTTTTAAGCATGCCCTAAAAACCCATTTCTTTAGACTGGCTTATCGCCTCAACACACTTATCTACTGTAACTGTCCCAGTTGGCCCATATTAAAATTTTCTTCAAAATCATGCTCATACCATCCATGCACTGATTAGCCTCTGTCTGTACTGTACACATACTGGCTGGCGACCAGTTCATGTAGTGTTATGTACTTACCCTATTTAGCATATTATGGCTGTATTATACAACATTTGAACAAACGGTGGCCCACCATAAAGAACCAAACGGACCACGGCATCTAGACATAGTTGTCGAGCCCCAGGCCGATACTTGCCTACTCACATATTGGATATATTAAAACAGGAGAACAAATGAGTAATATGGCATAAAAAGCATAATTTTATTAGGTAGAAAAATACATAGTAACAAATATGGGATATCAAACAGGAAGGGATATAAAGTGCATGGTGCCAGAAGCTAGGGGGTCACAGGGATAACACGACAACCACAATATGTCAAGATGTAAGTAAATGAGGGCGGTTGCATAAATAAACAGAGGGGGTGGATATAACTACAATATTACATGCGCAAAGGTGACAAGGCACACACAATGTATTGACATCTAAATATATAGATAAGGGCTATGTGCGCATGCATAAAGAAATGCATGTGGGATTACAAGTATCATGTGTCATGCAGTGTCATAGCACAATTGCAGCAAACTATAAAGGTAATCCCACTTGGTGCCCAAGCCACTTCCCTGTAATAAAGGTAAACCTGCAACTCCCCAAAAACAAGGTCCAAGAGTCCTACTAGCCCTGGGACCCCCCAGCAGAAGTAAAAATGATGACGACGCGCCCTGACACGCGTTTCGCCGATCTTTATCAAGAGGCGCATACTCAAAGCGCCGACAGGACCTACTAATATACGCCCTATATAGGGTCACGGGAGCTCATTGGAGCATAGTGGCGTGTGCGCCCAGAGCCACGCCCCCTGCTGCACGCACCCAGGCCATCATGCTCCAAGCGCGCGCCCGGGAGCGCGTCGAGGACTCGCCCCCAGAGGCACGCCGGGGACATCAAGATAGCCGGGTGCGGGCACGGGGGAGCAGGGGACCGCAGCGCATGCGCGCTACTCCTATGGTAAATGTTGTAAAGAGACAACTGACACATTCACAGCATATAGGGAGGAGGGGAGGAGACACATTAATCCCCATAGAATGCTGGTTGGTGCCGGGGTATACCGATTACCCAATTTGCTCATGTGACTATCTGAGGGAAGCCCCCACTCAGGGCACAAATCCCCCATAAGTACCAGAACTCCCAGGAAGCCCATATAAGGGGCACATAAGCAATATATATAAGAAACAGGCCGGTGTGAAACACAAAAGAACAACAGTAAATATAATATGAAAATAAAACATAATGGATCAGTCACAAAAAAGAGGAAGGGAAAAGGGAAAGAAGAAAGGAGGGGGGGGGAGGGGGGTGGGAATCATCTTCCAAAGAACTCAATGCTGAATGCGCCGTGTCTCACACTTGAAATATGGTCCAGAGAAAGGCACTCACAGCTTGTTGGGAAAATAACACTAAGTATACAAAATAAGGGAAAAACATAAAAGGTTAAAAGTATAAAATAAAAACAACAGGCTAAAACAACATCAATACCAGATGTGGAATCAGAGAAAAAGAAGCTGCGGGAGAGCATCAAGGAGCAAAGGCACACAATCTCAAAAATGATGAGAACCCCAGACTCTCATTTAGGCCACGCGGAGCCAGGGTGTCCAAAGTGGTAATCCATCTGGCCTCTTTTTGCGCGAGAACCAGCTTAGGATTACCTCCCCGGGAGCCCAAATGCACCACGTCTATGCCACGCACCTGCAACGTGCGTGGGTCACAGTCGTGGACTGCTTTAAAATGGCGCGGTAGCGTTTTGAGCTCCCGGGGGTCCATCACTGATCTGGCTGCGCAAATGTCCTGCACATGCTCCCGCACTCTAACTCTCATTTCTCTAGTGGTGAGTCCCACATAGATCTTCTGACAACCACATGTGGCATAGTACACCACATGAGTTGTACTACATGAGATAAAGTTTGAAATTTTAAAAGTGCGGGAGCCATCAGAAGATGTGAAGGATGTACAGCGAAGGACATTTGCGCAAGCCACACAATGGCCACAAGGAAAGGAACCCACCCTGGGACCGCGTGACCCAAAAGGGTTGGGTGAGGGTGGAACATAATGGCTAGAGGTAAGGAGATCCCCCAAATTCTTGGCACGTCTGGCCGTCATTAGTTGGTAATCACCCACTGCGTCCCTTAGGGAGGGCTCCGTGCTGAGAACATTCCAGTGGCGGGAGAGGACCCGTCTCATAGTCCCCCACTCGTGGTTGAAGGTAGAGATGAAGCGGGTCCACTCGGGAAATGGGTGTCGGGGTTGTCGAGCGGGGTATAGAAGGAGACTGCGGGGGGTCCTACGTGCCCTGCCATAGCCACGACCGATGCATCTATTGCTGTAACCCCTTTGTCTAAAGCGTTCGGTCAGATCCGCAGACTGTTTTTCAAAGTTGAAGTCGGTGGAGCATATACGTCTCACCTTAGGTACTGTCCAACAGGGACGGCCCTAATCGTGGATAAGTTATGAGCACTAATCGTGGATAAGTTATGAGCAGAGGCAGCATGGACCAGCGAGTTCACCGCTGTGGGCTTTCTATAGACGTCAGTCTGGATGAAAGAGTATGAGTCTACCTCCAGAGTGACGTCCAGAAAGTCCATACATTGATGGTGATAAGAATACATGAGTTTAATACCCCACGTGTTTGCATTGAGCTGCCTCATGAAATCATCGAGCTCCTCCACCGTCCCCCGTCAAAAGAATAGGACATCATCAATGTACCTGAGCCACGTCACGACCCAGCTGGCGCCCCGCACGCCCTCTCCCCCAAATTACTCCCTCTCCCATGCTCCTAGGAAGAGGTTGGCATACGAGGGCACGCAGGCCACCCCCATGGCCGTGCCGCACTGCTGCAGGTACACAGTGTCTTTAAATAAGAAAGAATTGTGGCAGAGAATAAAGTGGAGGAGATCAAGGATAAACTCACGCGATGGGCCGTCCAGGTTGGAGGTCCCAAGGAAAAGACGGACCGCTGCAATGCCCAGATCATGACCGGGTATACAGACTTTCCACATCGGCCGTGACCATGATAGTGCCTGGCTCCAAAGGGACACCGTCAACCCTAGTTAGGACGTCCGTCGTGTCTTTGATATAGGATGGGAGAGTCTCCACCAGTGGTCTCAAGTAGTGTTGAGCCACCCCCATAGTGTTCGAGTTCGGTTCGGTTCGTCGAACACCCGTGTGTTCGCCGAACTGTTCGTCGAACTGTTCGTCCAACACCTTCGAACACAGTTAAAACCAATGGCAGGCAAACAAAAACACATAGAAACACATAGAAAACACCTTCAAAGGTGTCCAAAAGCTGACAAACTGCTCAGAAGACATAACTAACACATGGAAAAGTGACAAGTACATATCGAAAAGAAAAGAGGTGGAGGAGTAAAAGGAGGGGGAGACACAGATATAGGCATGTCATGCCCTTCTAAAATCCAAAAAGTGAGAAGCCGACACGGCCAGTCCGTTCCTGCCCGTGCCACCTCCGTGTCGCCAGGTTTGTGCCAGAGCCGCGGTGGACCCTGACGGCCAGCCCCCCTCTCCCAATACTGGTGCCTGTCCGCTGGTGGGTCGAGCGAGCCCCCCTGTGGTGGAGGCAGCTCTAAGCTTTTTAATTTAAATTGTCTCTCTAATTTGAATGAATACACTTTAAATCCTTTTACAAGGATCTATTGGAGGGCAAGTCTCATGCCAGCAGCCGCGTAATTCCAGCTCCAGTAGCGTCCACTAAAGCTGCTGCAGTTAAAAAGCTTTTATAAGGATCGAGCTCGGCTGTCCACCGCAAGGCATCCTACCGCCAGTCCCAGCCCCTATGCCTTGGGGTGCCTCCTGATGCTCTTCACTGAGTATCCCGTGGTCCCGAAGCATTTCCTTTGAAAAAATTAAGTGTCCAAACTACAGGTGGTGTAGCTTGCTTAACAGCCGGGATAATCCGCTGACTAGCAGACACTGCTACTAGGCACAAAGTATTTCCTGGGCTAGATGCAGTTAAAAATTTGTAATTAGGTACTCTCGTTGGATGCTGAGAAAGCATTCCATAGAGTCTCCTGGCACGCCATATATTATTCTCTTAAAAAGCTTGGGGTAGGGGTCTAGGGGACCCTTTTATAGCCAAAATCACGACCCTGTATCGCAATACGTCACCTAGGATGAAGATAAATGGAACTGCAGCACCCTGAGGGCTCGGTTGCTACAGAGGTATTGCACCTCACCCAGAGGTGTGATATCTCACTCTCAGGTAAGGATGGAGTGTGGATCAGGACCCGACAACTGCATGCATTACACCACATTGCCGTGGGGCAGAGCGACCAATATGCCCCTGAGATGGGCACAACAGTCCCTGTCCCTGGCTGGAGTGGGGGGAGGGAACACTGAGGAAGGGGAACCCTGTAGTGCAGGAGCAGGGAGGAAGCAGTTCCTGGGTGCATTGAGAAGGGAGTATAAAAGGTTGGCACCATCTTAGTTCAGTGCAGAGAAGTCTGAGCAGAAGTGACAGGGAGCAGGGGCTCTGCATGAGCTCTGCTCCGGAAGCGGGCCTAGTAACAGAGGCCCAGGCCTGGAAGAGGGAGAAGGAAGGAAGAGGAGCGGAGAAGGCTCCAGGAACGAGGAACGAAGGGATCCCAGGGGTGCGGACGGGCGAGTCGCCACCGCACGCCCCAAATCCACCTGCGTGGAGGGGTCAGGCCAAAGGGGGAGACCGGTACCCGAAACTAGTGGAGGCGGGAAACGACCCTCAGCTAGAAACCGGAGGCTGTGACATTTTATGTGGCGCAGCCCCTCGCTACACCCGCTAGGAAGGCACCACATAGGGTCAGGGAAACTGGCGCCACGTTTACCAAGAGGAGGCCCGAGGCAGGCGGACAGAAGGGTTGGTAAGAAAGGCCAGACAAAGGACACACAAAGGGGGTCCTGTGAAGCGCTCCAAAGTTATCTGGGAGTTGTCTGAGCCCCTCACCTGGTGAGCACAGTACGACGTAGGCAGCCGTTACCTGCAGAAGTGGTCTGGATAATAAGAACTGTGAGTAAAGGCCCTGGACTGCATCACTGACTCCGTGTCGTTACTGCTGCTGCCCTGCACCATCGCCCCCATCCTCCGCATACACTGCCCTGAGGCTATACTCCTCCCGTGGGGAGTTATACTACGCTCTGCTGCACCCACAACACCAGCCTCAGCGGTCTGCCCTGCAGCGGCGGTTCACTCTGACCGCAATCCACGGGTGGCGTAGTCGGACATTTAAACATCAAAACCACATAAATAGTTCCGCCACTGGTTTGACCGCCCTGAGCCACGGAACCGGGTCGCCGCCACGGAGACTACAACCACCAGCATCCACCAAAAAGGGTCTGGCTCCGGGTGTCCCAAGGCCCAGGGGGCGCGTCAGAACATTTTCATCACCTTTCATAATCACCAATGGGACAAGGCAGGGATGTCCTCTGTCCCCTCTCTTATACATCCTAGTGACGGAGCACCTGCTCTCATCAATTCGCCATAACCTCAATATTAGGTGGATTGAGGTGGGAGGCACCGAGTACAAGTGCTCTCTATTTGCTGATGATGTCCTAGTATATATCACTCAATCACATATATCCATCCCTGCTGTTATGGCTGAAATAGATCACTTTGTTACATGGTCAAATTTTAAAATCAATGCAGCGAAGTCTGAGGCCCTCGATGTCTCCCTCCCCAAATCCATTCAGAATTCCATCCAGTCCAACTTTCCCTTTGCCTGGCCCTCACAGGGTATCAAATACTTAGGAATTCCTATTCATAGAGACCTCTCCCATCTATGTTATCTTAATTTTGGGCCCTTTATTGAACAACTCCATACAGACCACGGTTGGCAAGTTAGAACTGTAAGATTCACTACGTGAACGACTGGTGTTTTGTGAAAAAGCACATGTACACTGTGTTCCAAATTATTATGCAAAAAGTGTTTAGGAGTGATAAGGGAAGAATTTGTTTGTTTGTCAGTTAAACTCATTGATGGTGATGTGTGTCAGGGCTCTTTATATCACTGTAAGCAATTGCAGACACCTGTGCTAATTAGTTTGGCAGGTGTGTCCAATGAAAGGCAAGACTACTTAAGAAGGCTGTCCCACATTATTAAGCAGCCTACATTTTCTGCCAAAATGGGAAAGAAAAAGGATGTGTCGGCTGCTGAGAAGCAACAAATTGTGGAGTGTTTAGGTCAAGGCATGACTACAATCAACATTGTGCGATGATCAGGATGAAGTGTCTTGGCAATCAAGAAGTATGTAGCTGATTCACAGTACACACGTGTGCGTGCTGATAAGGGCAAATTGAGGACTCTTTCCTACAGGCAATTACGTCAGGTTAAAAGAGCAGCGGAAAAAAGCCTTGTCATAGCAGCAGACAAGTTTTTGAAGCTGCTGGTGCCTCCAACGTCCCCCGAACAACAAGATGCAGGGTCCTTCAGAGGTTTGCAGCTGTGCGTACGCCATCCTGTCGACCTCCTCCATCCACTTCACACAAGCAGAAACGGCTCCAGTGGGCCAAACATTACATGAAGACTGATTTCAAAACTGTTTTGTTCACGGATGAGTGCCGTGCAACGCTCGATGGTCCAGATGGATGGAGTGTAGGATGGCTGGTTGATGGACACCCCACGCAAACACGGCTACAGCGCCAACAAGGAGGAGGTGGAGTAATGTTTTGGGCTGGAATCATGGGGAGAGAGATTGTCGGCCCCTTTAGGATCCCTGAAGGGGTAAAGATGAACTCCATAATGCATGTGGAGTTTCTCAAACAGCACTTCCTGCCATGGTTCAAGAAGAAGAACCGTGTATTCCACAGCAAGATCATTTTTATGCATGATAATGCACCGTCTCATGCTGCACATAACACATCTGCATCTCTGGCTGATATGGGCATAAAAAGGGACAAACTTATGGTGTGACCCCCATGCTCCCCTGACCTCTACCCCATTCAGAACCTCTAGAGCATCATCAAAAGGAGTGTCTATGATGGCGGGAGGCAGTTCACATCTAAGCAACAGCTCTGGGAGGGTATTCTATCCTCATGCAAAACAATTGAAGCAGAAACCATCCAAAACCTGACAAATTCAATAGACGAGAGAGTTCAGAAGCTCCTTTCGAACAAGGGGTCCTATGTGCAAATGTAACCTCACCTAGAATAAAGTTTTGAGTTGAAAACTGTTTGATTTCAGTTTCTAATAACCTGCTAATGCTTATAATTTCAAAAATGACCATTTTTTTGGTCTTTATTAAAATGAAAAGGTTGATCGAAGAGTGTGGGGGATCTAAGAGTGTGGCAACCCAGTAGTCAAGATTACTTCGAATTCTGACAATCTGAGGGTCATGTTGCAGGTAGTGCAGCAAGAAGGCACTTATGTGTCTTGCGCATCTCGGAGCCCCAAAATTATTTTCCGGGCTAGATGCAGCTAAAAATTATTAGTAATTTTAAATCTGGTGGAGCTTAGTATAGATGGCCTAATAGAATCAGTACTGCACACTGCTACAAAGCCCAAATTATTTTCCAGCCAAGATACAGATAAACATGATTAGTAATTTTAAATCTGGCGGAGCTTAGTATTGATGGCCTATTAGAATCAGTGCTGCACACTGCTACAAAGCCCAAATTATTTTCCAGCCAAGATACAGATAAACATGATTAGTAATTTGAAAGCTTAAAACGGTTGGTGAGGTGATTTTAACCAATCATCAAGCTTTTACTCTCCCCAGGATGACACAGGGGTAGAAAAGTCGTTTCGGATCCATGATTTGTTCATCTTTATGAACGTGAGTCTGTCTACATTATCAGTGGAGAGCCGCGTGCGCTTATCTGTCAGCACACCACCAGCAGCGCTGAACACACGTTCAGACAGAACGCTGGCTGCGGGGCATGACAAGATCTCCAAGGCGTAAGTGGCTAGCTCCGGCCATTTTTCCAGATTGGAAGCCCAAAAAGAGCAAGGGTCCAGTGACACAGTCATGGCTTCAATGTTTACTTGGAGATACTCCTGTACCATCGTCTCTAGGCGTTGACTATGTGTCAGACTTCTTGTCTCCTGTGACCTTGCAAAGGATGGGCTAAAAAGTGGTGAAATGATTCCGCAAAATTGATGTTACCAGCAGATACTGTGTTTCTGTTACGGTTTGAGTGCTGAACACTCGACGGTCCCACGGTTGGCAAGTTGGAACTGTGAGATTCACTACGTGCACCACTGGTGTTTTGTGGAAAAGCACATGTAAGATTCTGCAACAGTCTCTGCTGATACTCCTGCATGCGTGCATCCCTTTCTATGGCAGGAATAATTTCTGCAAATTTACTTTTGTACCGGGGATCTAACAGTGTGGCAACCCAGTAGTCAGGATTATTTCTAATTCTCACAATTCGAGGGTCATGTTGCAGGTAGTGCAGCAAGAAGGCACTCATGTGTGTTGCGCATCCAGGAGCACCAAGTCCCTGTTGTGTTGGTGGCGAGGTAACAATCATGCTTCCTTCCTCTGTCCTCTCCCCCCAACCTCGCACAACAGAAATGTGATCAAGGTCTCCCTCATCTGATGAGTTTTCCATCAGTTCGTCCTCCACTTCTTCCTGGGCTCCTGCACCTTCCTCACTAGTTTGGCTGCTACCATGCGCCCTGGTAAAACCATCTCCCCCACCCTCACATGCCTGCCGCCTTGGTGCTGCCGACCGTCTGGACCTTGCAGATGTTAGCCCTTCCGCATACAACTCCTCCTCCTCTACTTCCTCCACCTCCTCTTGTGCCACCACCTGACTCCGAATTCTGTTTAACATGTGCTCCAGCATGTAAATCACCGGAATAGTCATGCTGATAATGGCATCGTCAGCACTAAACATCTTCGTCGCCATTTCAAAACTGTGCAGAAGGGTGCATAGGTCCCTGATCTGAGACCACTCCTCCAGCGTGATTTGCACCACCTCTGGATCTCGTTGGCCCAGGCTATACGTTAGAACGTATTGCACCAGGGCTTGTCGGTGCTGCCACAGTCGCTGCAACATGTGCAGAGTTGAATTCCACTGGGTAGGCACATCGCATTTTAGCCAGTGAAGTGGCAGGCCCAACGACTTCTGTAGAGATGTAAGTCGCTGAGCTGCGGGATGCGAACGGCGGAAGTAAGCACACAGCGACCGTGCCCTCTGCAGAAGGCCATCTAGTCCGGGATAGTGGGATAAAAATGGCTGGACAACCAGGTTCAACATGTGAGCCATACAAGGCACGTGTGTGGCATTGCCCCGGCGAAGGGCCGCACCCAGGTTTGCAGCATTGTCGCACACGGCCTTCCCTGGTCTCAGGTCCAGTGGAGACAACCATTCATGAAATTGGTTCTCCAGAGCTGACCACAACTCCTCAGCTGTGTGACTCACATTTCCCAGACATTTCAAAGTAAAAACCGCCTGATGACGTTGAGCCCTACTGCCAGCATAGTAAGGAGGTGTGCAGGATCCCTTCTGCGCAGTTAGAAAGCTTGTGGCATGACCAGACAGGCTTTGGGTGCAGGTGGAGGACCGAGAGGAGGTTGAGGAGGCAGAAGCAGTGGAGGAACTTTGAGATAAAGAGGATTGACGCACAACTCGTGGGGACGGCAAGACTTGGACAGCAGCCCCTTGTCCTGCTGTCACCATAGTTACCCAGTGCCCAGTCAGCGACATGTAACGCCCCTGTCCATGCCTACTCGTCCAAGTGTCTGTGGTGAAATGCACCCTGTCACAAACAGAGTTTCTCAAAGAAGCGGTGATGTTGTGTGCGACATGCTGGTGGAGCGCAGGCACACCTTTCTTTGAGAAGTAGTGCCAACTGGGCATCTGGTACTGGGGCACTGCGACGGACATAAGGTCTCGAAAATCCTCTGTGTCCACCAGGCGGAAAGGCAGCATTTCTGTAGCCAAGAGCTTGCAGATGGTGAAATTCAACCTCTTAGCTTTCTCATGTCTAGGAGGAAATGGTCTTTTACTTGTCCACATCTGAGGGACCGAGGGCTGGCTATTGTGCTTAGACGGGGTTGATAAGGGTGTCCCCGGCAAACTGCCGGTCTGTGAGGAAGATGCAGGCGGACATGTTAGGTTGCCTTGATCCAAAGGTGGTGCTATCGATGTCGGACAGCGCTCAACACCAGCTGGTGTTACCACCTCCAAAGAAAATGATGACCTGCCACTCACGCTGGCTGTTGCGGGTAAAGAGGTGGCAGGTCTGCGCCCCAAAACAGGTGTGACTGCTGTCCCCCCAGTCACAGAGGATGAGGAGGCCGCAGATGCACAAGATATGGCAGACGGTGGTTGGCCCGGCCAGCTAGGCCGCATTGTAGCACAGTGAGCTTCCCACTGCAACTTATGCTTCATGTCCATGTGCCAGTTCATGCATGAACTACTCAAACTATGTATTTTTTGGCCTCTACTTAGCTTTTGCTGACAAATGTTACAGATAACACGAGTTGGGTCATCTTTATCGATCTGAAAAAATGCCCAGGCTATGCAAGGCTTAGCACCCATGCGACCTGAAAAGCCACCACGACTTGTGGTGAGAGGCAGAGTTGTGTTTGAGGATGCAGTTGTTGATGTGCTTCCAGTACTACGTCTCTGTCCAGGAAGGCGCAACCTGACCTCGTCGTCACTAGCATTCTCCTCCACCTCCTCTGCTGACCTCATCTCTTGGCTGACTGTGGGTTGACAGTAAGTGGGATCTCCAACCTCATCATCATCACCCTGTGCGTTATCACACCCGTCGTCCTCAGAGCCAACCTGTTCCTGCCCTGACAAAAAACTAAAGTCGTCGCTCCAATCAGGTATTTGAGTCTCATCATCGTCTTCCTTATTGTCTCCACCAACAGGAGTTACAGTTTGGGAATGAGGGTCTACATTATGGTCAGAACCTTCAGCGTCTGGTCCTGGATCCGACTCATAAAGATTCTGGGCATCAGTGCAGATCATTTCCTCGTCTGGATTCACATAAGCGCTGGAGCCGACCTCTGATTCCCAGGCTATAGTATGAGTAAACAGCTCTGCAGACTCAACCATCTGTTCTACCTCATACACAGATGGGCAGCTGGAGATTTGGGAGCTGTGAGGAAACAAGTGCGATTGGGGTGACACCTTTGAGGACTGGAGTATTTGTGATGTTGAAGTTGATGTGGTGGAGAGCCCACTTAAAGGAGCACTTGATATCCGTTGAAGCACCTGCTGTTTTTGTGCCTCATCTGGAATTTGTAGCGATTGGCGTGGCCGTAAGAAAGGGATCTTATCACATTGTCCGCTAAAAGAAGTAGACATTTTAGTTTGACTGGAAGATGGTTTTTCTTCTGCAGATGTTACTGTTGCTTTAACACCTACCCCACGGACACAACCTTTTTTCCCCTTCCCAACACGCCTATTCCCCTTTCCACCAGCAGCAGGCCTTTTTCTACTCATTTTGGTGGTTAACTAATTCACAACTCTGGAGTTGTTTGCACAAAAAAACAATGGATGGGAACCGAGCAGAGCTAAGTGGCCAAACTGTGGTATTAGGCCAAAACTATTGGCTGTGTTAGATGCAGAAAAAATTATATTCAATTTGCAACCTGATGGAGGTCAGTATAGATGGACTAATAGAACAAGTTCCACACACTGCTAGAAGCCCAAATATTTTTTCAGAGCTAGATGAAGAAAAAAATTATTTTTAATTTGCAACCTGATGGAGGTCAGTATAGATGGACTAATAGACCAAGTCCCACACACTGCTAGAAGCCCAAATATTTTTTCAGAGCTAGATGCAGAAAAAAATTATATTCAATTTGCAACCTGATGGAGGTCAGTATAGATGGCCTAATAGAACAAGTCCCACACACTGCTAGAAGCCCAAATATTTTTTCAGAGCTAGATGCAGAAAAAAATTATTTTTAATTTGCAACCTGATGGAGGTCAGTATAGATGGACTAATAGACCAAGTCCCACACACTGCTAGAAGCCCAAATATTTTTTCAGAGCTAGATGCAGAAAAAAATTATATTCAATTTGCAACCTGATGGAGGTCAGTATAGATGGCCTAATAGAACAAGTCCCACACACTGCTAGAAGCCCAAATATTTTTTCAGAGCTAGATGCAGAAAAAAATTATATTGAATTTGCAACCTGATGGAGGTCAGTATAGATGGACTAATAGACCAAGTCCCACACACTGCTAGAAGCCCAAATATTTTTTCAGAGCTAGATTCAGAAAAAAATTATTTTTAATTTGCAACCTGATGGAGGTCAGTATAGATGGACTAATAGACCAAGTCCCACACACTGCTAGAAGCCCAAATATTTTTTCAGAGCTAGATGCAGAAAAAAATTATATTCAATTTGCAACCTGATGGAGGTCAGTATAGATGGACTAATAGACCAAGTCCCACACACTTCTAGAAGCCCAAATATTTTTTCAGAGCTAGATGCAGAAAAAAATTATATTCAATTTGCAACCTGATGGAGGTCAGTATAGATGGACTAATAGAATAATGCTATGCCCAAAAGGTTTTACTTCACTAGGTGCAGTAAAAAAATTGGTATTCTATACACAGGTGGTGTAGCTTGCAACACAGATAGGCTACTCCACTGACTAACACACTCTGCAATAAGCCAAAAAGGATTAGCTTTGCTAGATTTAGCCAAATGCTGTGAAAAAAACTTGCACAGCACTGGCACAGACCTGCCTGGCAAAAACTGATAGGAACTGATGTAACTTAGTCCTGAAAAGGACTGCAATTACAATTAGTCTTTACTCCCAACCTATCTATTTAAGAGCACAGACCTGCCTGATAAAAGTCGTAGGAAATGCTGTAACCTAGTCCTTAAAAGGACTGCAATCACAACTATTCCCTACTCCCAAGCTATCTGTAGATTTGTGGCGAAAATAGGCTTGAAATTAACAAGGTATAGTGCACACAGCAACAGCGGTGCCGTCTAACACGCAGCTGCAGCAGTGAGAAAATGGTGGCGACGGGGAAAATGGATGGGTCTTATAGGGCAAGGACTTGTGACATACACTGCCAATGACACATGCCCTTGCTTGTGTGAAAAAAAATACTTCGCTCCGTGTGTGCGCTGCTGATAGGCTGACAGATTGCACCTCCCCACTGTAAATGCGGGAAAGAGAAAAAAAAATGGAGATCTTCATTATTCCTGCAGAGATCCATCCCCTGCCCCTCCCCCCACCCCGCTGTACACTCAAAATGCGTATTAACATTAATTTTCATCATTACTGAGAAAAAATCCAGTTATGATTTTGGTGCACGAACAGTTATCGAACATAACCTCGAACAGCCGAATTTTTTTCAAATCGTTCGTGTTCGCCGAACTGCTTGAACACCGCCCAAAACAGCTCGAATTTGAGATTGGCGAACAGTTCGAGTCGAACAACGCTCATCTCTAGTCTCAAGTGGCTGTCAACATATTGACAAATAGGGCCACAGAGACCACCCAAACCTGACACGATCGGACATCCCGGTGGGTTGGCGGTGTCCTTGTGGATCTTAGGGAGCAGGTAAAAGGTGGCTGTTTTGGGAAAGCATACGGTTAAGGCCTCCACAGTCCTCTTATCTATAATACCCCTCTCACAAGCATGAGCCAGAATTCCCTGAAGGGCAGCGGAGAAGGAGGCCGTAGGGTTATGCGACAACCTAGAGTAGGTTTCCCTATCCCTAAGTTGGCGCAAGGCCTCCTTCTCATATTTTTGGTAGGGCCACAGGATGATATTCCCTCCATTGTCTGCTGGCTAAATAACTGTATCATGAAAAGATTGTAATTGATGTATCGCAGTGCGCTGTGCGAAAGTCAAATTGTCAAATTTTCTCCGTGTGGATTGTTTCTTAAAGTCCTCCGCAACTAAATTTACAAATATTTCCACCGCCGGGCTTTGAGACAAGGGAGGGAATCTCGTTGATGTAGGAGTCCTAGCCTGTGGTAACCCACCTGTGGAGGGAGTTGTTTGCTCCTGAAGGAGATCCTCCAAATGTTGTAAGGCCTCCCTCTCCGCCACCGTCACGGGACCGACATCACCACCCGACCTGGAATGAAGTTTTTTCAAAATTAGTTTGCGAGCAAACAGATGGAGGTCCTTAAGGGCCGTAAAATTGTCAAATGCATTGGTGGGTGCAAAAGATAGGCCCGTACTTAGGACCTCCATCTGAGTCTCAGACAAAATAGGAGTTGTTGAATTGACAACACAGAGCCCACCCCGGGGAACACAAACCTGATGTGGGGTAGTGCGCTTTCTCCTACCATTCGGTCTGGACCCGTGCTGGAGGTTGTATAACAGGGCCCCCAAGGGAATCAGACCCAGCAATCGCTGCCGGGTCCTCACTCGAGGCACCAGAGGCAATAGATGTAGATCTGGAACGTTTGTATGAATTGTTTCTCGATCTCGGTCCCAATCTCTCCAGTGGTGATCTCCATTTGTAGACTTTATGGGAAAGCTTATCCTGAATATCCCTTTGGAATTTCTTGCTCTTGGTAGTTTGGATCTCCTTTACCCATTTATGGCATTCAGAGTCAATCCCATCATTCAATTGTTTAATTTCATCATTGGACAGCTCCATTTCGAGGAGAGATTTTTTGTTGTATTCCTTCAAGAGGTTCAAAAAATCCAGGGAGCAGGTGTCAACCAAAGCCTCCCATTTGTCCTTGAAGGAATCATCCTCAATTATAAAAGAGGGAAAAGTTTGTATGCGCAGGCCCCTAGGTATCAAAGCCCTCTCAATGTACTTATTTAAAAAGGCGTGATTCCACCAAACACCGGTCTGGCGTTTTAATAGTGTCTTAAACTTAGCAATGCTCTCCCGCATCTTCTGATCCGAATCCGGCACCACCATACTCCCATGACTTGATAACTCGTTTAGTTCTGCGAGCCATGTAGTGTCTCGTGCTCGGAAGTCCATATTGGGCCAGATAGAAACTGTAAAGATACAGAAAGTCACAATTGAACAAACGGTGGCCCACCATAAAGAACCAAATGGACCACGGCATCTAGACATAGTTGTCGAGCCCCAGGCCGATACTTGCCTACTCACATATTGGATATATTAAAACAGGAGAACAAATGAGTAGTGTTGAGCGATACCTTCCGATATCGGGAAATATCGGATTGGATCGGACCGATACCCAAAAAGTATCGGATATCGCCGATTCCGATACCGGAAACCAATGCAAGTCAATGGGACACTAATATCGGAATGCCATCCCAGCGAGGTCACCGGAGTGCATTCAGGCAGCGCAGCTCCGGAGACCTCCTTTACGGCACTGCTGTACAATGGGAATTTCTCACGGTACAGCAGGCCCGTAAAGGAGCTCACCGGAGCATCGCTGCCTGAACTCCGGCGAACCCGCTTATGCAATGACGGGGC
Source organism: Phyllobates terribilis (assembly GCF_046119375.1). Lineage (NCBI taxonomy): Eukaryota > Metazoa > Chordata > Amphibia > Anura > Dendrobatidae > Phyllobates > Phyllobates terribilis. The sequence continues at coordinate 259,703,752 of NW_027362765.1, read as the reverse complement.
TGCTTTACGGCCCCGTCATTATAGCGGTGGCAGTGGTTTTGAGCGGTCACGTTTTATGTGGCTGCTAGTGTTGAGCATTCCGTTACTGAAATATCGGGTATCGGCCGATATTTGTGTGTCACCCTGGCCAGGATGCCACAAGTGTAAATAAAGCTGTGTCTGAGAGCAAGGGAGAGGTTCTCTAGTCAGGGGAACATTAGCATGCAATGCCTCCTCTCTCAGGCCAGTAGGGGGAGCTGGCTGCCCCTATAAAAGCTGGTACTGGGGGCAGGGTTAGAGAGAACTTGATGGCCTGTCTCAGCACTGAGACTTGTCCCAGAGCAGAACAGGGACAGACAGTTGTATTGCACCTAAGAGGAAGTGTGGCAGGAGGAGAGCCACAAGCCAGAGACAAGAGGAGAAGAGAGCCTGTCTTGGCAGATCACGGACTTAATCTACCAGACTTTGGTGTCTGAGGCTGGAAGGATTCCACAATCTCCAGCAGATAACCAGTCCGCAGGGGACTGTATATTCCTTGGCCTAAGAAGCCTGGAAGCCCTGCCACAACAGAAGGGACCAGCAAAGCCGTACAAGGCTGGGAGCAGAAAGGAACCCACGTCGCAGGCAATACAGGCGAGAACACACGGAAAGCTCGGAAGCGTGGGCTGTTACCCTATAAGGAGGAGATAGCCAGAAGGAGCGCAGAAAGCACGGTAGGCCTACACCCTCACCCTGACCTGGGCCAATTTCCCCGTTGCTCTCAGACATCCAGGTCCCCTCCTAGCTGGGACTGTTTGTGGGTCAAGTTACCTGTTCTAGTAAAGACCCTGGACTGCAACCTGTTGTCTGCGTGCTCCTTGCTCCTCCAGCACTATCAGCACTGGGACTCTCACTACCATCACTCCCAACATCCACTACATTGCCCTGGGGCCGCACTCTTCCCTTGGGGAGTCACACCATCCCAGCTGCATACATCATCAGCCCCAGCGGTCTGCCTTGCAGCGGCGGTTCCTAATGACCGCAAATCCACGGGTGGCGTAGTCGGACATAATCATCAGCACATAACGGACTACCACTGGCCTGACCACCCTGAGCCACGGAACCGGGTTGCCACTACTACTCCCATCGTTACCCTACTGCCCGGATCCGAGTGCCCCACGGCCCAGGGGACGAGTCAGCTTTGGCGTAGTCAACAGGATTGCAACCAACCCGCCACAAACGGGTATTGCGTGCCTGAAAGAGACTTTGCACTTACCTGAAAAGAGGTTTCCCGCCATCTGGTGCCGGTTCCCGCCATTTCCAGCCGTCTCCCGCCATCTTCCATCGGTTCCCGCCATCTTCAGCTGTTTTCCCGCCATCCGAAGTCGTTTTCCCTCCATCGGACGCCATCTTCAGGACGCCGCGCGGGAAGAAGAGGGGCGTGGATGTCCAAACCGCGCGAGATGCGAAGCTCCGCCCCACGCACCGACGCTGCGCAAGGTCCTGGAAGGGAGAGAGAGCGACGCTGACGTCATCAGGACGCGACGCAAGGTCCTCGTCCAGAGCAGCAGCAGCGGAGCCGCGGCCTACAGAAGAGGATTGTCGGAAGGTAGGCCACGCTTAACTAGGGGGGAGGAAGATGTCGGACACGGAGGCGCCCACTACCACCAACGCAGCTGCAGCAGCGGTGATGCCCTTTTCCCTGCCCTACATCCCTGGAGCGGCCTGGCTGCCCAAGTACTCAGGGGAGCCCCATGCCCTAACTGACTTTAAGGAAAGGCTGTACAGTTTGTTCCAAGTCTACCCCCTGACAGAGGAACAGAAGGTCAGCATACTAACAGGGCAGTTAACTGGCGCAGCCCAAAGGGAGGTAAAATCATGGCCCACTGAGGAGAAAAGGACTGTGAAGGGTATTCTGGCCTGGCTGCGGGGTACCTTTGACACACGTACCTCCGCTGAGATTAAAATGAGGTTCTATGGATGTAAGCAGCGGGCATAGGACAGCATCAGAGACTACGCCCTAAATCTGCAGGAAGCCTTGAGGGCTATTCAACAAACTGAGCCTGGCAGTGTGCAGGAAACGGATAAGCTGCTAACAGAACAATTCATAGAAGTTCTGCTGTCTAGCGCCCACAGGGCCCAACTGCGCCTCATGTTCTTTCAGAACCCCGACCTGACCTTTGCCCAATTTAAGGACAGGGCCATAAGGGTGCTCCGTGAATCTGCAACCAGTGGCGCTATAAACCCCCGGCGCCCTGCTCTCACCTACCACCAGGAGGCGGCGCCCTCCTCTATGGACCCCGTGGGGGCTGATGCACAGGCCCTGAACCAAGCCCCGTCGAAAGACCTGCACCACCAAGTCCAGGAGATGACCAGGAGCGTCGCGGCGTTGACCAGGACCGTCCAGGCGTTGCAAGTGGACCCGTCAAGACCCATCGAGCTGGCTTCAAGTCCGGAGGATGTCCCGTGGCGTCGACAGAGGAGGATCCCGTCGTTCCGAGGGAGGCCCACAGACCGCTACGCAGAGGATGGACAGCCCATTTGCCGTCGATGCAACCAGCCCAGACACATTTCCAGGTACTGTAATTTAAACGGGTCCAACCTGGGGCAGAGGGCCAACCCCCAGGCATAAGATCACCAGGCCCTTATAATTGGCGCGATAAGTACGTTGGGGGGCGCCCGGTTTTACCCGTGGTGCTGGACGGTATCCCCATGAGTGCCTTGCTGGATACTGGGTCGCAAGTAACCACTATCCCTTATGTACTTTTTAAGCAATATTGGACTGATGCTGATATCACACGGTATCCAGACAGTAACTTGAGCATCATCGCCAGTAATGGCTTACCCGTGCCGCAGATGGGGTTCAAGGAGATGACCATTAAAATTGGTAAAGTTGAACTACCGGCACAGGGAGTGATTATTGTGGACATTGACCGTCGTGAAAGTCACCCTAAAATAACTGTGGGTTCTAACGTGATCGAAAATTGTCTTTCAGAAGTAATTGTAATTCTACAACAGGTGGCGGTGAATGCTAGTTCCAGCCAACAGAGAGTCCTCAACAAGGAGATAAAAGCCCTGAAGAGACGGCAGCAGGTAGAACTGTCTGGTGGTGAGATCGGTAGCGTAAGACTGAGTGACCCATTCCCCATTTCCATGCCTCCCAAAAGTGAAATGATGATCTGGTGTCGGACTGCAATCGGGTTGAGAGGTAGAGACTACCAAGCCATGGTAGAACCCGTGTACTCAGACAGCAGGCCCACCATTTTGACAGCCCGGGGGGTGGTTGATGTCCGTCATGGGAGGGTGCCCGTCCGCATCCTCAACATTGGGGAGAGGGAAGTACACTTACCCAGGTACGCTACACTCGCCAAACTGTTTGTTGTCGAACACAAAGCTATCAGGGCCGTGGAACCCTTGCCTCCATCTCCTCAGGCGGAGGGTAAAGGCTCCCAGAAAAAATGGAGGACTGGTGCCAGAAACTCCACGTGGGTGCTGACTCCACTCCCCTGCACCAAAAACAAGGAGTCTACCGAGTGGTACAAGAGTACGAGAGAGTCTTTAGTAAGCACCCGCTAGACTTCGGCAGAGTAAAAGGGATAGAACACCACATCCCCACAGGGAGCCACCCACCAATAAAAGAGAGGCACAGACCTGTACCCCCTGCACATTATCAGAACGCAAAGGGCATGCTAAGAGAAATGAAAGAAGCTGGGGTCATTAGAGATAGCTGTAGCCCTTGGGCAGCCCCCTTGGTTCTGGTGAAAAAGAAAGACGGCACCATGAGAATGTGTGTAGACTATAGACAAATCAACCGTATCACCCACAAAGACGCATACGCGCTGCCCAGTATAGAGGAGTCTTTAGCCGCACTAAAATCAGCTAACTTCTTTTCTACTTTGGACCTTACTAGCGGGTACTGGCAGGTTCCTGTGGCAGAGGCTGACAAGGAGAAGACCGCCTTCACCACCCCGATGGGACTGAGTGAGTTCAACTGTATGCCCTTCGGGCTCTGCAACGCACCAGGGACCTTCCAGAGGCTGATGGAATGCTGTCTAGGGCACCGAAACTTCGAGACGGTCCTCCTTTACCTGGACGACGTGATCGTCTATTCGAAGACTTACGAGGACCATCTCAAACACCTGGCTGAGGTGTTCGAAGCCCTGGCAGGCTATGGCCTGAAGGTGAAACCATCGAAGTGTCACCTGCTGAAACCAAAGGTCCAGTACCTAGGGCACGTGGTAAGCGCGGAAGGAGTAGCCCCCGACCCTGACAAGGTCACGGCAATCAAGAGCTGGCCAAGCCCCTCGAACATCAAAGAGGTGAGACAGTTTCTCGGGTTGGTAGGCTACTACCGAAGGTTCATCCCCGGGTTCACTAAGATGGCAGCTCCTATGCAGGACCTCCTGACCGGACAGTCTAAGTCCAGGAGTCAAAAGCCACCCTTCAAGTGGGATAAACCGGAAGAGGAGTCCTTCCGCCAGTTGAAGATGGCCCTCACGGGGGATGAGATCCTGGCCTGCCCTGACTATGGCCAGCCTTTCATTCTCCACACAGACGCCAGTAATGTGGGACTGGGAGCCGTACTGTCCCAAAACCAACAGGGCAGAGAACGGGTGATCACATACGCCAGCCGGAAGCTGAGGCCCACCGAGAGGAACCCGGAGAATTACAGCTCCTTCAAGCTAGAATTCTTGGCGGTGGTGTGGGCCGTGACGGAACGCTTCAAGCATTACCTGGCCTCCGCAAAGTTCACCGTGTACACGGACAACAACCCGTTGACACACCTGGACAATGCAAGACTGGGTGCCCTGGAACAACGGTGGATGGCCCGTCTCTCCAACTATGACTTCGTGATCAAGTACCGGGCAGGCAAAACCAATGCCAACGCGGACGCCCTATCAAGAATGCCTCACTTACCTGAAGGTGACGAAGACCCAGAAGAGCTGGAGGAGGTAGAACTCCCCGCGTTTCACTGGTATGGAGCCGCTCAATACTCCCACCGCGTGAAGGAGGAGGATCTAACAACCGTGATGATCAATCCCCTACCTCACCACAGCTGGGCCGAGACCCAACATAGTGACCCTGCAATCCGCCTGGTGAAAGATCTGCTGACCCAGGAAGACGCCTGCATGGATCCGGACGCCCCAGAGGAAGCCAAGCAGCTATGGAAAGAGAAGAGCAAGCTGTTCCTCTACGAAGGCAAGTTGTGCAGAAGGATTGTCAACCACCGGACGCACGAGCTGACCTGGCAAGTCGTGGTCCCAAGGCGAGATGCAGCTATGGTCCTGGGGGCTTACGATGACAGAGCGGGACACTTCGGTTGGAAGAAACTGGAGTTCCTACTAAGAGGAAGGTTCTTTTGGGTCGGCATGAGAGGAGCTGTAGAAAAATGGTGCAGAGACTGTGGCCCTTGTCACCTAAGGAGGAAGGACCGTGCCAGCTAGAAGACACCCTTGAGGCCCATCGTCACCACGCAGCCTCTTGAGCTGGTAGCTCTGGACCATGTCAAATTGGCTCCCAGCCGGTCAGGATACATCTATGCCCTGACAATCGTGGACCACTATTCCCGTTTTCTAGTGGTGGTCCCGGTAAAGGACTTGACAGCCCAAACAGCAGCCAGAGCCTTCCAGCAATACTTTTGCCGTCCACACGGGTATCCGGAACAGGTCCTGACAGACCAGGGTCCAGCGTTCGAGGCTGAAATCTTCCAGGAGTTCTGCAACCTCTATGGCTGTAAGAAGATTCGTACGACGCCTTACCACCCCCAAACCAACGGAATGTGTGAGAAGATGAATAATGTGGCCAGAAAAACTGCCGGACCTGATAGACTTATACAATCACATCCCGGTGAATGCTACCAACTGCACCCCGGCTTACCTGATACGAGCCAGACCGGGTAAGCTGCCCGTAGACCTGGAGATGGGAGTCCTAACACCTGAGGACACCTCCCCGGATGCAGACTGGGATACGGAAAGGCAACTGCAGTACAAGAAGGTACAGGAGAGTGTGGAGAAGAGCCTGGCCCAGGTGAGAGAGAGGCAAGAAAAACTCTTCAACCAGCACGCCCCTGCTGGTCCCCTAGAACCTGGTGAGCAAGTCCTGAAGCGGAAGAGAAGGCTACATAAGTTGGACGACCAGTGGGAAAGGGAACCCTACACCGTACTGCAGTCTGACCACGACAACCCAAAGGTGTGCATAATCACCAAGGACGGAGGAGAAACCACTAGTGTCGTCTCCAGGGACCACCTCAAAAGATGCCCCGAGCAACTCCGTAGTGCAGAAGAGGATCAGAGTGACCTTGAACCCGCAGAGGACAAGGAAGAAATGATCAGCACCATTCTCGGAGAGTTCCCTCAGTCCTGGACTCGCATAAATGATGCCATAGTGGTACCCGTCCTGCATTTCCTGCAACCGGCCCAGCAACAACCAACACCAGAGCCGGAAGGTGAAGAGGAGCAAGCAGTTCCAGAGGCAGAAGAGCCTGTACCAGTAGCCCAGGAGAGTCAACCCTCTGCTGACAGTGAGCCTGCCATGCCTGCGGAAAGCCAAAGGACCCGCAGACAGCTGCCTGCCCTACCTGTCCACGCAGCTGGTAGCTGTACCCCTAACGCTAGTGGGGAAAGCCAGGTCAGTCCACCACCAGACAGTGGGTTAAGGAGGTCAACCAGGAGCACAAAGGGGCAGATACCTGCTCGCTGGAAAATATAGAGCGCGCTAAAATTGTAAATAACCTTGTTGCCAAATGTTGAATTGTTTGCCAAGTTACATGCGAGATTAGTAATTCTGTGTTTCAGTTTCTTGCAGCTACCGTAAGGACTCAAAGGTTATGGACTTTTTATAACCGGGACCTTGTATGGACTGCGTTCGGAGCCTAACCAAGGAATGAACTAAGACTGTAAAGGACTTGGGGTAGGACAGACCCCCACCTGGTTAAGGCTCCCCGTTGTATTGGTGATATGGACACCCGGTCACAGGCCACACTGTGACCTTAAGAACTCAATCTGTGCGTCGTCTGTCTGTTAATGTTTTATGGTTATGCATATTGTCTTTGTTTATTGTTTAGTCCCGGAGTACAAAATTTCACTAGGGGGGAATGTGTCACCCTTGCCTGGATGCCACAAGTGTAAATAAAGCTGTGTCTGAGAGCAAGGGGGAGGTTCTCTAGTCAGGGGAACATTAGCATGCAATGCCTCCTGTCTCAGGCTAGTAGGGGGAGCTGGCTACCCCTATAAAAGCTGGTACTGGGGGCAGGGTTAGAGAGAACTTGATGGCCTGTCTCAGCACTGAGACTTGTCCCAGAGCAGAACAGGGACAGACAGTTGTATTGCACCTAAGAGGAAGTGTGGCAGGAGGAGAGCCACAAGCCAGAGACAAGAGGCGAAGAGAGCCTGTCTTGGCAGATCACGGACTTAATCTACCAGACTTTGGTGTCTGAGGCTGGAAGGATTCCACATTCTCCAGCAGATAACCAGTCCGCAGGGGACTGTATATTCCTTGGCCTAAGAAGCCTGGAGGCCCTGCCACAACAGAAGGGACCAGCAAAGCCGCACAAGGCTGGGAGCAGAAAGGAACCCACGTCGTAGGCCATACAGGCGAGAACACACGGAAAGCTCGGAAACGTGGGCTGTTACCCTATAAGGAGGAGATAGCCAGAAAGAGCGCAGAAAGCACGGTAGGCCTACACCCTCACCCTGACCAGTGCCAATTTCCCCGTTGCTCTCAGACATCCAGGTCCCCTCCTAGCTGGGACTGTTTGTGGGTCAATTTACCTGTTCTAGTAAAGACCCTGGACTGCAACCTGTTGTCTGCGTGCTCCTTGCTCCTCCAGCACTATCAGCACTGGGACTCTCACTACCATCACTCCCAACATCCACTACACTGCCCTGGGGCCGCACTCTTCCCGTGGGGAGTCACACCATCCCAACTGCATACATCATCAGCCCCAGCGGTCTGCCTTGCAGCGGCGGTTCCTAATAACCGCAAATCCACGGGTGGCGCAGTCGGACATAATCATCAGCACATAACGGACTACCACTGGCCTGACCACCCTGAGCCACGGAACCGGGTTGCCACTACTACTCCCATCGTTCCCCTACTGCCCGGATCCGAGTGCCCCACGGCCCAGGGGGCGAGTCATTTGCGGTATCGGAATTCCGATACTTAATTCCGATACTTTTAGAATATTGTATACCGGAATCGGAAGTTCCCATAATGCAATGAGCCAGTTTCATTTTATTCAGCCAATGAGGATCCTAAGAAGTGTGGGCACATCCTGTTAGGCATGTATGCATGTTGACTAACGGCATGGCTGTGATTGGCTGCTGAAATTATGTCATGATGCACTATAAAAGCCGCCTCCGCCATTTTGAGCTCACTCTGCTGTGAATTCAGTTAGGGATAGGACGCTGTTGTTCTGAGGGACAGTTTTAGCTACCTATTTGCTCTATTCTGCTTTACCCAAGCTACTTTATAAATCGCTGTGCCTTGCAGCGCTAGTGCACAGTTCTCTGTGCTGTTCACCGCTGTCTGCAAGGTCTGTGTGTGTGAGTGCAGCTCACGCTGTAGTGTGTGCTTCAGCCAAGTCTGGTTGTAGTGCGCTCAGCGTGCGTCACTGCCTCATACATTGTCCTTTTTTGCTAATTGATAATTTTTCCTGATTTCTCCTATTAGTGTGGTGGTTCCATCCGTATTCAGCTAAATTGGTTCCAAACACACTATATAGGAGTAGATAGAGAATTTTTTTTTTGTCTTGCAGCGCTAGTGCACAGTGCTCTGCATCTGTACTGTTCACCGCAGTCTGCAAGGTCTGTGTGTGTGAGTGCAGCTCACGCAGTAGTGTGTGCTTCAGCCACGTCTGGTTGTAGTGCGCTCAGCGTGCATCACTGCCTCATACATTATCCTTTTTTGCTAATTGATAATTTTTCCTGATGTCTCCTATTAGTGTGGTGGTTCCATCCGTATTCAGCTAAATTGGTTCCAAACACACTATATAGGAGTAGATAGAGGAGCCTTTCTGCAGCATTGTGCCCTGCAGCCCCAGCCAGATTTGTATTAGCCTATTTTTTGTAGCCTCATCTATTGCATTGTAGGTTACCTTCCTACATTGTAATAGCTACAAAAAGTTTGTGATACTATCGGTATTACATCTTTGGGCACATCCAGTGTCTTTTTGTGACAAAAAAAACCTAAATAAAGTTCACCAAACACTCCACTTTACAGTTGTGTAGGCCACATTAGCTCATATTAAAGTCTAGTCCACACTTTATAAAATTAGTGTTTCTTATACCTGTTAGCAGCTGTTCAGGAATAAGCACACTAAGCCCTTAGTACTTTTCTGCCTATCTTTATCAGTCTACCAAGATGAAGAAGGCAGGGAGTAAGGCATGTGGTCGTGGTCGTGGGCGTGGAGTTTCTGCAGGGAGAGGACGTGAGGATTCTGTGCCTGCAGGGAGAGGACGTGGGGATTCTGTGCCTGCTGCGGGCACCAGTGACTCAGCCTCCCCCAGTTTTACCAGGGAACAGTCCTTTATGCGCAGCTTTGTAGGAGCTAGCCATACCCCACTGCTGCGGGAGGACCAAATTGAAGCCGTTGTTGGATGGATGGTAGCTAATGCATCGACTTCAATTAGTTCCAGATCCTCTCAGGTCCTGAGCACTGAAGAGCACCCATCTGTCTCTTCACCACCTGCCAAATTGCCCAGGCAGTCAGAGAGCCCTGGACAGGAGCCATCTCTACTTCTGTTCTCTGAATCTCTTGGCTTGGAAAGAGGGGGCCAGCCAAGCAGAATTCGAGAATTTGAAGAAGAGGTAGTATGCAGTGATGCGCAACCGTTTTGTCTCTCTGAATCTGAAGAGGCAGGGTGGGCCAGTGCCTATGGTCAGCAGCAAACCTCAGTACGCATCTGATGATGAGACTCAGGTGCCACTTTCTGGTGCGTACTGTGCTGTCGAGACTACCCAGGAGAAGCAGTTGTTTGAAGAGGGTGGTGTAGATGATGAGGTCCTTGACCCATCATGGCTTGAGGGACAGGAAGGTGGTGGGAGCAGCTCTGAGGAAGAGATTCCCCGAAAGGCCTAAAAAGGAGGGAGAGGGAGGGGGCAGACTTGGTTGCCTGTAGCCTCCACTTTGGCACCCATTAGGAGCATGGCTGTTCCAAAATCCAAAGCGGGAGCTCCCAAGACTTGCAGTGCCTGGTCCTTTTTTGACGCAGATGACATTTGCTTTGTCAAATGCAAGCTGTGTAATCAGAAGGTGAAAAGAGGGAAAAGTGTCAGCAACCTCAATACCACAAATATGTGGAAACATGTGCGGACCAAGCACGTGGTGGAGTTACAAAAACACACTGAAGACATAGGCCAACCTACAGCGCCACCTACCACCTCTTCAGCTCATGTTGTAGCCTCTTCCTCCAGCTCACACACAGCTGGTTCGGTTTCCTCACAGGATCGCCATGGAAGAATCTCTGGCACTGTTGTACAGACACACAGTGTAATTCCACCCACAGCACCACTTTCCCTGTCATCCTCACACTCCCAGGCCAGTCTACAGCCATCGTTAGCACAGGAATGGGAGAAAAGGCGCCCATACTCGGCCAACCACCCCCGAGCACAGGCTTTGAATGCTGGCATTGCTAAACTACTGGCCCTTGAAATGCTATCATTCAGGCTGGTGGAGACTGACACCTTCCGTAACTTTATGGCATTGGCAGTCCCACAATACAACGTGCCCAGCCGCTTTTATTTCAGCAGGCAAGCCGTCCCTGCCCTGCAACAGCATGTGGAGGGAAAAATTAAACATGCGCTACAAAACGCCGTCAGTAGCAAGGTCCACCTGACCACCGATGTGTGGACCAGTTAACATGGACAGGGATGATACCTTTCCCTCACTTCCCATTGGGTAAATGTTGTGGAGCCGGGTACAGATCTTGAGAGTGGCGCTGTACATATTCTGCCAACTCCAAGGATTGCAGGAATCCAGTCTGTACACATTGACTCCTCCTCATACTCCAGTTCCTCTGAATCAGCGCTGCAGGAGCCGTCACGGTCTACCTCCACATCGACCCGTGAACGGTTACCTGTTACGACCGATATGAGCACAGCCGTGGCCAAAAGTCAACAGGCCGTATTAAAATTAATTTCTTTTGGGAATCGAAGCCACACAGCGCAGGAGCTCTGGAATGCCATCAAGCAGCAGAGCGATGTGTGGTTTGTGCCAGCGAATCTCCAGCCAGGCATGGTAGTGTGTGACTATGGCCGAAATCTGGTGGCAGCTCTGGGCCTAGGCAACCTCACTCACATCCCATGTCTGGCACATGTGCTCAACTTGGTCGTGCAGAGTTTTTTGAGGGACTATCTGGATCTTGATGCACTGCTGCACAAGGTCCGCATAGAGTGCGCTCACTTGCGGCGTTCCAGCAACGCAAGATCGCGCATTGCAGCTCTGCAGCGCCGATTACGTCTTCCGGAACATCGCATCATATGTGACCTACCCACCAGGTGGAATTCAACGTTACATATGTTGGAGAGGTTGTGTGAGCAGCAGGCAGCAGTAATGGAGTACCAGCTGCAGCAGGCGCAAACAAGTCGCAGTGCGCGCTGTTCACACTTCACCACCACTGAGTGGGCCTCTATGAAGGACAATTGCCACGTTTTGCGTGCCTTCGATTATTCCACGCGGATGGCGAGTGCAGATGACGCACTAGTCAGCATGACTATCCCCCTTATCTGCTTGCTTGAAAAAACACTGCAAGCACTAAGGGACGAGGTTTTGGAAGAGGTGGAGGATGACGAGTCACAAATGCCATCTGCTTCTCTACAGTCTGCGCAACGTGGTTCCTCACAAAGGCCTATGCAGAGGACACTTTGTGAGGAGGATGAGGAGGAGTCAATGGAGGAGGAAGACATCTGTCCAGAGGATGGAGGTACACAATGCTCTAGTAGTCAGTATCTAGAGCGAGGGTGGGGTGATGCAGAGCAGGCAGAGATCACGCTTCAAGCAGGGGACAGCGTTTCTTGGCCAGTTGGCAGTCTGCAGCACATGGTTGATTTCATGCTGCAGTGCCTGAGAAACAACAGCGGCATCGCCCACATTCTCAACACGGCTGATTATTGGGTGTCCACCCTCCTAGATCCTCGCTACCGGGACAACTTACAAAGCCTCATAACACCGTTGAACCGGGAGCGTAAAATGCGGGAGTACCAAGACGCACTGGTGCATTCCATCATGTTCTCCATTCCAACCGAGAGCAGTGCTGCTAGTGCTTTACAAAGCAGCTCAGTGCGTCGAGGCAGTGGAGGAAGCTCTGCACAAAGAGGGAGCAGAAGCAGCGCCTCAGCACAAGGCAAGACCAGTATGGCCCAAATGTGGCAAAGTTTTGTGTCCCCGCCGCCACAAATGTCTACACCATCACAGACGGCTCCAGTCAGCAGGAGCCAACGTTTCCGTCAGATGGTGACAGACTACATGTCTTGCCCTCTCAGTGTACTCCCAGACGGCTCTTCCCCCTTCAAGTTTTGGGTCTGTAAGCTGGATACATGGCCAGAGCTTAGCCAGTATGCATTGGAGGTGCTAGCTTGCCCTGCTGCTAGTGTATTATCGGAACGCGTCTTTAGTGCCGCAGGTGGTGTACTAACAGACCGCCGCATGCGACTATCCTTCGATAACGTTGACCGGCTTACTTTTCTCAAAATGAACAAGGCCTGGATCTCGCAATAATTTGCCAGTCCTCTTCCAGAATAAATAATTGGTTGGCAACAGTATCCAGGACTCCTGTTGTGTTCATGTTTCTACCACCTGAACTGTGCTCCAACACCGCCAGTTGCTGCTCAGAAGTGCCATCTGCACAGTCAATGCTTGCTGCCGCGTTATTGGGGTTCAGTAACGTCAGCTGATCCCCAGCTGTGTGTCCGGCAAATTCTCCTGCTCTGTCCACATCCGCTGTACTACAGATTTAAAACTTGCTCCAATTACACCTCTGGCTCCTCTGTTTTTAGTATTTACCCTGGGCTCCAATACCGCTAGTTGCTGCTCAGAAGTGCCGTCTGCACAGTCAACGCTTGCTCCAGTGTTATTGGGGTTCAGTAACGTCAGCTGATCCCCAGCTGTGTGTCCGGCAAATTCTCCTGCTCTGTCCACATCCACTGTACTACTAATTTAAAACTTGCTCCAATTACACCTCTGGCTCCTCTGTTTTTAGCATTTACCCTGGGTTCCAATACCGCTAGTTGCTGCTCAGAAGTGCCGTCTGCACAGTCAATGCTTGCTCCAGTGTTATTGGGGTTCAGTAACATCAGCTGATCCCCAGCTGTGTGTCCGAAAAATTCTCCTGCTCTGTCCACATCCACTGTACTACAGATTTTAAAGTTGCTCCAATTACACCTCTGGCTCCTCTGTTTTCAGTATTATCCCTGAGCTCCAACACCGCCAGTTGGCACTCAGAAGTGCTGTATGCACAGTCAACACTTGCTGCCATGTTATTGGGGTTCAGTAACGTCAGCTGTTCCCCAGCTGTGCGTACGGCAATTTCTCCTGCTCTGTCCACATCCACTGTACTACAGATTTTAAAGTTGCTCCAATTACACCTCTGGCTCCTCTGTTTTCAGTATTATCCCTGAGCTCCAACACCGCCAGTTGGCACTCAGAAGTGCTGTATGCACAGTCAACACTTGCTGCCATGTTATTGGGGTTCAGTAACGTCAGCTGTTCCCCAGCTGTGCGTACGGCAATTTCTCCTGCTCTGTCCACATCCACTGTACTACAGATTTTAAAGTTGCTCCAATTACACCTCTGGCTCCTCTGTTTTCAGTATTATCCCTGAGCTCCAACACCGCCAGTTGGCACTCAGAAGTGCTGTATGCACAGTCAACACTTGCTGCCATGTTATTGGGGTTCAGTAACGTCAGCTGTTCCCCAGCTGTGCGTACGGCAATTTCTCCTGCTCTGTCCACATTCACACTACTACAGATTTTAAAGTTGCTCCAATTACACCTCTGGCTCCTCTGTTTTCAGTATTATCCCTGAGCTCCAACACCACCAGTTGGCGCTCAGAAGTGCTGTCTGCACAGTCAACACTTGCTGCCCTGTTATTGGGGTTCAGTAACGTCAGCTGTTCCCCTGCTGTGCGTACGGCAATTTCTCCTGCTCTGTCCACATTCACACTACTACAGATTTTAAACTTGCTCCAATTAGGCCTCTGGCTCCACTCTGTTTTTAGTATTTACCCTGGGTTCCAGCACCGCCAGCTGTTTCCCAGCAGTGTCTTTGGCACGGGTACTCCCTCCTGCCCAGCTTGATTCCAGCACGCCAGCTGTTTCCGGGTAGTGTCAACGTCACTTTGCCTCCAATGCGTTGTCCTGTCATGTTGCGGTCGGGTTAGCCGACTCTATGGTGCCTGCAGTTTAGGTGACTCCTATGTGGGCTGCGGGATCTGGCAATGAAGGCTGGTTCCATAGTGCCAATAGGACAAGCACCCCCTGTAGGACTGTGGGTTTCGGTAACTCAGGCCGGCTCGCGGCCTTGCAACTTTTTTTTTCATGGGTACCTTCTGCTACCCATCCGAGTTCCAGTACCGTCAGCTGGTTCTCGGCAGTGCCTTTGGCTTAGGTGCCTCCTTCTTGGTATCCAAGTTCCACCAACGTCTGCTGGTCCTTGTTAGTGCTTTCTTTCACAGGTACCTCATGCTTAGTAACCGAGTTCCAGTACTGTCAGCTGGTCCTCGGTAGTTCCTTTGGCTCTTGTAACTTCTGCTACCCATCCGGGTTTCAGTACCGTCAGCTGGTCCTCGGTAGTTCCACTTGCTCTTGTACCTTCTACTACCCATCCGGGTTCCAATACTGTCAGCTGGTTCGCGGCAGTGTCTTTGGCACGGGTACTCCCTCCTGCCCAGCCTGGTTCCAGCATGCCAGCTGTTTCCGGGTAGTGTCAACGTCACTTTGCCTCCAATGCGTTGTCCTGTCGTGTTGCGGTCGGGTTAGCCGACTCTATGGTGCCTGCAGTTTAGGTGACTCCTATGTGGGCTGTGGGATCTGACAATGAAGGCTGGTTCAATAGTGCCAATAGAACAAGCACCCCCTGTAGGACTGTGGGTTTCGGTAACTGCGGCCGGCTCGCGGCCTTGCAACTTTTTTTTACATGGGTATCTTCTGCTACTCATCCGGGTTCCAGTACCATCAGCTGGTTCTCGGCAGTGCCTTTGGCTTAGGTGCCCCCTTCTCGGTATCCAAGTTCCACCAACGTCTGCTGGTGCTTGGTAGTGCTTTCTGGCACAGGTACCTCCTGCTTAGTAACCGAGTTCCAGTACCGTCAGCTGGTCCTCGGTAGTTCCATTGGCTCTTGTACTTTCTGCTACCCATCCGAGTTCCAGTACCGTCAGCTGGTTCTCGGCAGTGTCTTTGGCACGGGTACTCTCTCCTGCCCAACCTGGTTCCAGCACGCCAGCTGTTTCCGGGTAGTGTCAACGTCACTTTGCCTCCAATGCGTTGTCCTGTCGTGTTGCAGTCGGGTTAGCCGACTCTATGGTGCCTGCAGTTTAGGTGACTCCTATGTGGGCTGCGGGATCTGGCAATGAAGGCTGGTTCCATAGTGCCAATAGGACAAGCACCCCCTGTAGGACTGTGAGTTTCGGTAACTCAGGCCGGCTCGCGGCCTTGCAACTTTTTTTTTCATGGGTACCTTCTGCTACCCATCCGAGTTCCAGTACCGTCAGCTGGTTCTCGGCAGTGCCTTTGGCTTAGGTGCCTCCTTCTCGGTATCCAAGTTCCACCAACGTCTGCTGGTCCTTGGTAGTGCTTTCTGGCACAGATACCTCCTGCTTAGTAACCGAGTTCCAGTACCGTCAGCTGGTTCTCGGTAGTTCCATTGGCTCTTGTACCTTCTGCTACCCATCCGGGTTCCAGTACCGTCAGCTGGTTCTCGGCAGTGCCTTTGGCTTAGGTGCCTCCTTCTCGGTATCCAAGTTCCACCAACATCTGCTGGTTCTTGGTAGTGCTTTCTGGCACAGGTACCTCCTGCTTAGTAACCGAGTTCCAGTACCGTCAGCTGGTCCTCAGTAGTTCCATTGGCTCTTGTACCTTCTGCTACCCATCCGGGTTCCAGTACCGTCAGCTGGTTCTCGGCAGTGCCTTTGGCTTAGGTGCCTGCTTCTCAGTATCCAAGTTCCACCAACGTCTGCTGGTCCTTGGTAGTGCTTTCTGGCACAGGTACCTCCTGCTTAGTAACCGAGTTCCAGTACCGTCAGCTGGTCCACGGTAGTTCCATTGGCTCTTGTACCTTCTGCTACCCATCCGGGTTCCAGTACCGTCAGCTGGTTCTCGGCAATGCCTTTGGCTTAGGTGCCTCCTTCTCGGTATCCAAGTTCCACCAACGTCTGCTGGTCCTTGGTAGTGCTTTCTGGCACAGGTACCTCCTGCTTAGTAACCGAGTCCCAGTACCATCAGCTGGTCCTCGGAAGTTCCATTGGCTCTTGTACCTTCTGCTACCCATCCGGGTTCCAGTACCATCAGCTGGTTCTTGGCAATTCCTCAGCCTTCTTGTACCTTCTGCTACATTTCCAAGTTCAAGCTTTTTTAAATGGTTCTTGGTAATCACTCTGGATCTCCCTGACGAGGACCCTGAAGACGAGGACTCTGAAGACCACCCCGAAGAAGATGAGGACCCCAAAGACGAGGACCCTGAAGACGAGGACCCTGAAGACCAACCCGAAGAAGACGAGGACCCCGAAGACGACGACCCTGAAGACGACGACCTTGAAGACCACCCCGAAGAAGACGAGGACCCCGAAGATGAGGACCCTGAAGACGAGGACCCTGAAGACGAGGACCCTGAAGACCACCCCGTAGAAAACGAGGACCCCGAAGACGACCCTGAAGATGACGACCCTGAAGACCACCCCGAAGAAGACGAGGACCCTAAAGACGAGGACCCTGATGACGAGGACCCTGAAGACTACCCCGAAGAAGACGAGGACCCCGAAGACGAGGACCCTGAAGACGAGGACCCCAAAGACGAGGACCCCGAAGACCAACCCGAAGAAGACGAGGACCCTGAAGACGACGACCCTGAAGACGACGACCTTGAAGACCACCCCGAAGAAGACGAGGACCCCGAAGATGAGGACCCTGAAGACCACCCCGTAGAAAACGAGGACCCCGAAGACGACCCTGAAGACGACGACCCTGAAGACCACCCGGAAGAAGACGAGGATCCTAAAGACGAGGACCCTGATGACGAGGACCCTGAAGACTACCCCGAAGAAGACGAGGACCCCGAAGACGAGGACCCTGAAGATGAGGACCCCAAAGACGAGGACCCCGAAGACGAGGACCCCAAAGACGAGGACCCCGAAGACGACGACCCCGAAGACGACGACCCTGAAGACCACCCCGAAGAAGACCAAGAAGATGACCCTGAAGAAGTTGACCAAGAGGACAATGAACAAGAAGACAACCACCAAGATACAGAAGAACAAGAGACAGAAAACCAAGAAGCAGAAGTAAAAGAAGCTGCAGAACAAAAAGCGGAAGAACATTAAGCATAAGGCTAAATATCAGAGCAAAAGATATTATCTAAATTATAAGCAGAAGATGACTAAGCAGTGTATGGTGTTGAGTCCGTTCCTCCTCGTGGTGCCCCTGGAAAAGACCTGCTGCTGCAGGCCAAACTGAACACGGACAAATCCTGTTGTAAATCTTTTGTGACGGGCAGAACGAAAGGTGTAATGTTCAAACTTTTATAGAAAACAACTACAGGAATGCCTGTCACAAATAAGAATATGATGAAGAAGAAGAATATGAAGAAGATGAAGGAGGAGAATATGAAGAAGAATAATAGTTGAATAAGAAGAATGTAAAAAAAAAAGAATACGAAGAAGATGAAGAAGAAGAAGATGAAGAAGGTGAAGAAGAAGTTGATGAAAAAGATGCTGATGCTGAGGATGATGAAGGAGAAAGTGTGGGAGAAGTAAAAAAGAAGGTGAAGAGCATGGAAGTAGTGAAACATAAATATCTGACAAAATATAAAAAAACTTAACATAATCAATATTTCCGTAACTCAGAACGTCTTAAAAAAAATATTAATTCCTGCTATTCCATTTGATTGGGCTAAACCTCTATGCCTTTATTGTCTCCCCCACCTCCCCCAATACATTCTACATTATTCTTAGTTGTTTTCCTTCATGTAGAATTAACCTACAATGAAAGAAAGGGTTTATTTTTATTCCGATATTTCTGTCCCATTGACTTGCATTGGGTTCCGGTATCGGAATCGGCGATATCCGATACTTTTTGGGTATCGGTCCGATCCAATCCGATCCGATATTTCCCGATATCGGAAGGTATCGCTCAACACTAGTGGCTGCTCTAAACTGGAGATGATCGTGGGACACTCATGGACTACTACGGAGGGGTAAAGATAAGGTTGTGGTTTATTATTTTATATTTTATTACAGGAGATCGATGGCTTCGGGGAATTAGGTGTCTAGGTGAGTATAGGTGTAGTTTTTTATTTTTTACTTTATTTTAGGTGGCGATCGGCGGGGACAGGTAATGTATAAACTAATATATTTTAGGTAACCCCTGGCCACCAATGAAATGTATTTAAAATTTATTGGGGACCAAAAACAAAAAAAATATATGGGGACCTAAAAGAATAAAACATGTGTATAGGGGCAAAAATAACATATGGGGCAGTTTAAATAGCAGGATCAGGCTGATGGGAACTATTGCTCCCATCGAGCTGATCCTGCTGGCACGAGTGGACTGGGGACAGACATAGGCTGATGGGAGTAGTAGTGTCACATCGGCCTATGTCTGCCTGCACGCAGACACCCGCAGACACCCGCAAAACCTGCAGACATCGCGCACACACCAATCATGATGGGTCTGATGGTCTGGGAGGTGTGGCTGACCTGTGCGGCCGTGGGAAAGTTCATGTGAGTTCATGCAATGCAGTCAAGCATGAACTCACATGAACCCTCTGAGGGCACCGCGGCTACTTCAAATGAACAGCTGATCGTCATCACCTGATACCTCAGCTGTTCATTTGAAATAACCGGCGGGAGAGCGCAGCACAGAACGGGAAAGCCCGCGGTGAAGTCTTTTCACTGCCGGCTTCCCCACCCGGATCCTTCGCTCCCCGCTCCCTAGTGCTGCGCTCCCCGCCCGGTCCTAACTTACGATCGGGATGTGAGGTGGCGAGGGGAGCGGAGGATCGGGGTGGGAGGCTGCGGGGAAGCAGTATGGGGCTGTGTGATTGTTTAAAAGCCGGCTGCTTTTTACCGCCCGTCGGCTTTTTACCGCCCGTCTTTAAACAATCAGGAGAATTCTCTCACGCTGGGATGGCATTCTGATGACAGGCTGGATCGCAGCTGAGCGCTGCCATCCAGCTTGTCATCCTTCAGAGACACTGCAGAGCGCAGACATTATGGGAACTTCCGATTCCGGTATTCGATATTGTAAAAGTATCGTAACTCAGTATCAGAACTCCGATACAGCGAATATCGGCCGATACCCGATATTACAGTATCGGAATGCTCAACACTACAAATGAGTAATATGGCATAAAAAGCATAATTTTATTAGGTAGAAAAATACATAGTAACAAAAATGTGATATCACACAAGAAGGGATATAAAGTGCATGGTGCCAGAAGCTAGGGGGTCACAGGGATAACAGGACAACCACAATATGTCAAGTTGTAAGTAAATGAGGGCGGTTGCATACATAAACAGAGGGGGTGGATATAAGTACAATATTGCATGCACAAAGGTGACAAGGCACACACAATGTATTGACTATTGTTGAGCCACCCCCGTAGTGTTCGAGTTCGGTTCGGTTCGTCGAACACCCGTGTGTTCGCCGAACTGTTCGTCGAACACCTTCGAACACCGTTAAAACCAATGGCAGGCAAACAAAAACACATAGAAACACATAGAAAACACCTTCAAAGGTGTCCAAAAGCTGACAAACTGCTCAGAAGACACAACTAACACATGGAAAAGTGACAAGTACATATAGTCATGCGAAAAGAAAAGAGGTGGAGGAGTAAAAGGAGGGGGAGACACAGATATAGGCATGTCATGCCCTTCTAAAATCCAAAAAGTGAGAAGCCGACACGTTCAGTCCGCTCCTGCCCGTGCCACCTCCGTGTCGCCGGGTTTGTGCCAGAGCCGCGGTGAACCCTGACGGCCAGCCTCAGCGGTCTGCCCTGCAGCGGCGGTTCACTCTGACCGCAATCCACGGGTGGCGTAGTCGGACATTTAAACATCAAAACCACATAAATAGCTCCGCCACTGGTTTGACCACCCTGAGCCACGGAACCGGGTCGCCGCCTCGAAGACTACAACCACCAGCATCCACCAAAAAGGGTCCGGCTCCGGGTGTCCCAAGGCCCAGGGGGTGCATCAGAGCATTTTCATCACCTTTCACAATCACCAATGGGACAAGGCAGGGATGTCCTCTGTCCCCTCTCTTATACATCCTAGTGACGGAGCACCTGCTCTCATCAATTCGCCATAACCCCAATATTAGGTGGATTGAGGTGGGAGGCACCGAGTACAAGTGCTCTCTATTTGCTGATGATGTCCTAGTATATATCACTCAATCACATATATCCATCCATGCTGTTATGGCTGAAATAGATCACTTTGTTACATGGTCAAATTTTAAAATCAATGCAGCGAAGTCTGAGGCCCTCGATGTCTCCCTCCCCAAATCCATATAGGATTCCATCCAGTCCAACTTTCCCTTTGCCTGGCCTTCACAGGGTATCAAATACTTAGGAATTCCTATTCATAGAGACCTCTCCCATCTATGTTATCTTAATTTTGGGCCCTTTATTGAACAACTCCATACAGACCACGGTTGGCAAGTTAGAACTGTAAGATTCACTACGTGAACCACTGGTGTTTTGTGGAAAAGCACATGTACACTGTGTTCCAAATTATTATGCAAAAAGTGTTTAGGAGTGATAAGGGAAGAATTTGTTTGTTTGTCAGTTAAACTCATTGATGGTGATGTGTGTCAGGGCTCTTTATATCACTGTAAGCAATTGCAGACACCTGTGCTAATTAGTTTGGCAGGTGTGTCCAATGAAAGGCAAGACTACTTAAGAAGGCTGTCTCACATTATTAAGCAGCCTACATTTTCTGCCAAAATGGGAAAGAAAAAGGATGTGTCGGCTGCTGAGAAGCAACAAATTGTGGAGTGTTTAGGTCAAGGCATGACTACAATCAACATTGTGCGATGATCAGGATGAAGTGTCTTGGCAATCAAGAAGTATGTAGCTGATTCACAGTACACACGTGTGCGTGCTGATAAGGGCAAATTGAGGACTCTTTCCTACAGGCAATTACGTCAGGTTAAAAGAGCAGCGGCAAAAAAGCCTTGTCATAGCAGCAGACAAGTTTTTGAAGGTGCTGGTGCCTCCAGCGTCCCCCGAACAACAAGATGCAGGGTCCTTCAGAGGTTTGCAGCTGTGCATACGCCATCCTGTCGACCTCCTCTATCCACTTCACACAAGCAGAAACGGCTCCAGTGGGCCAAACATTACATGAAGACTGATTTCAAAACTGTTTTGTTCACGGATGAGTGCCGTGCAGTGCTCAATGGTCCAGATGGATGGAGTGGAGGATGGCTGGTTGATGGACACCCCACGCAAACACGGCTACAGCGCCAACAAGGAGGAGGTGGAGTAATGTTTTGGGCTGGAATCATGGGGAGAGAGATTGTCGGCCCCTTTAGGATCCCTGAAGGCGCTAAAGATGAACTCCATAATGTATGTGGATTTTCTCAAACAGCACTTCCTGCCATGGTTCAAGAAGAAGAACCGTGTATTTCACAGCAAGATCATTTTTTTGCATGATAATGCACCATCTCATGCTGCACATAAAACATCTGCATCTCTGGCTGATATGGGCATAAAAGGGGACAAACTTATGGTGTGACCCCCATGCTCCCCTGACCTCTACCCCATTCAGAACCTCTGGAGCATCATCAAAAGGAGTGTCTATGATGGCGGGAGGCAGTTCACATCTAAGCAACAGCTCTGGGAGGGTATTCTGTCCTCATGCAAAACAATTGAAGCAGAAACCATCCAAAACCTGACAAATTCAATGGACGAGAGAGTTCAGAAGCTCTTTTCGAACAAGGGGTCCTATGTGAAAATGTAACATCACCTAGAATAAAGTTTTGAGTTGAAAACTGTTTGATTTCAGTTTCTAATAACCTGCTAATGCTTATAATTTCAAAAATGACCATTTTTTTGGTCTTTATTAAAATGAAAAGGTTGATCGAAAAGTTTGGGGGATCTAAGAGTGTGGCAACCCAGTAGTCATGATTACTTCGAATTCTGACAATATGAGGGTCATGTTGCAGGTAGTGCAGCAAGAAGGCACTTATGTGTCTTGCGCATCTCGGAGCCCCAAAATTATTTTCCGGGCTAGATGCAGCTAAAAATTATTATTAATTTTAAATCTGGTGGAGCTTAGTATAGATGGCCTAATAGGATCAGTGCTGCACACTGCTACAAAGCCCAAATTATTTTCCAGTCAAGATACAGATAAACATGATTAGTAATTTTAAATCTGGTGGAGCTTATTATAGATGGCCTAATAGAATCACTGCTGCACACTGCTACAAAGCCCAAATTATTTTCCAGCCAAGATACAGATAAACATGATTAGTAATTTGAAAGCTTAAAACGGTTGGTAGGGTGATTTTAACCAATCATCAAGCTTTTACTCTCCCCAGGATGACACAGGGGTAGAAAAGTCGTTTCGGATCCATGATTTGTTCATCTTTATGAACGTGAGTCTGTCTACATTATCAGTGGAGAGCTGCGTGCGCTTATCTGTCAGCACACCACCAGCAGCGCTGAACACACGTTCAGACAGAACGCTGGCTGCGGGGCATGACAAGATCTCCAAGGCGTAAGTGGCTAGCTCCGGCCATTTATCCAGATTGGAAGCCCAAAAAGAGCAAGGGTCCAGTGACACAGTCATGGCTTCAATGTTTCCTTGGAGATACTCCTGTACCATCGTCTCTAGGCGTTGACTATGTGTCAGACTTCTTGTCTCCTGTGGCCTTGCAAAGGATGGGCTAAAAAAGTGGTGAAATGATTCCGCAAAATTGATGTTACCAGCAGATACTGTGGTTCTGTTACGGTTTGAGTGCTGAACACTTGACGGTCCCACGGTTGGCAAGTTGGAACTGTGAGATTCACTACGTGCACCACTGGTGTTTTGTGGAAAAGCACATGTAAGATTCTGCAACAGTCTCTGCTGATACTCCTGCATGCGTGCATCCCTTTCTATGGCAGGAATAATTTCTGCAAATTTACTTTTGTACCGGGGATCTAACAGTGTGGCAACCCAGTAGTCAGGATTATTTCTAATTCTCACAATTCGAGGGTCATGTTGCAGGTAGTGCAGCAAGAAGGCACTCATGTGTGTTGCGCATCCAGGAGCACCAAGTCCCTGTTGTGTTGGTGGCGAGGTAACAATCATGCTTCCTTCCTCTGTCCTCTCCCCCCAACCTCGCACAACAGAAATGTGATCAAGGTCTCCCTCATCTGATGAGTCTTCCATCAGTTCGTCCTCTACTTCTTCCTGGGCTCCTGCACCTTCCTCACTAGTTTGGCTGCTACCATGCGCCCTGGTAAAACCATCTCCCCCACCCTCACATGCCTGCCGCCTTGGTGCTGCCGACCTTCTGGACCTTGCAGATGTTAGCCCTTCCGCATACAACTCCTCCTCCTCTACTTCCTCCACCTCCTCTTGTGCCACCACCTGACTCCGAATTCTGTTTAACATGTGCTCCAGCATGTAAATCACCGGAATAGTCATGCTGATAATGGCATCGTCAGCACTAAACATCTTCGTCGCCATTTCAAAACTGTGCAGAAGGGTGCATAGGTCCCTGATCTGAGACCACTCCTCCAGCGTGATTTGCCCCACCTCTGGATCTCGTTGGCCCAGGCTATACGTCAGAACGTATTGCACCAGGGCTTGTCGGTGCTGCCACAGTCGCTGCAACATGTGCAGAGTTGAATTCCACCGGGTAGACACATCTCATTTTAGCCGGTGAAGTGGCAGGCCCAACGACTTCTGTAGAGATGTAAATCGCTGAGCTGCGGGATGCGAACGGCGGAAGTGAGCACACAGCGACCGTGCCCTCTGCAGAAGGCCATCTAGTCTGGGATAGTGGGCTAAAAATTGCTGGACAACCAGGTTCAACACGTGAGCCATACAAGGCAATGTGTGACATTGCCCCGGCGAAGGGCCGCACCCAGGTTTGCAGCATTGTCGCACACGGCCTTCCCTGGTTTCAGGTCCAGTGGAGACAACCATTCATGAAATTGGTTCTCCAGAGCTGACCACAACTCCTCAGCTGTGTGACTCACATTTCCCAGACATTTCAAAGTAAAAACCGCCTGATGACGTTGAGCCCTACTGCCAGCATAGTAAGGAGGTGTGCAGGATCCCTTCTGCACAGTTAGAAAGCTTGTGGCATGACCAGACAGGCTTTGGGTGCAGGTGGAAGACCGAGAGGAGGTTGAGGAGGCAGAAGCAGTGGAGGAACTTTGACATAAAGAGGATTGACGCACAACTCGTGGGGACGGCAAAACTTGGACAGCAGCCCCTTGTCCTGCTGTCACCATAATTACCCAGTGCCCAGTCAGCGACATGTAACGCCCCTGTCCATGCCTACTCGTCCAAGTGTCTGTGGTGAAATGCACCCTGTCACACACACAGTTTCTCAAAGAAGCGGTGATGTTGTGTGCGACATGCTGGTGGAGCGCAGGCACACCTTTCTTTGAGAAGTAGTGCCGACTGGGCATCTGGTACTGGGGCACTGCGACGGACATAAGGTCTCGAAAATCCTCTGTGTCCACCAGGCGGAAAGGCAGCATTTCTGTAGCCAAGAGCTTGCAGATGGTGAAATTCAACCTCTTAGCTTTCTCATGGCTAGGAGGAAATGGTCTTTTACTTGTCCACATCTGAGGAACCGAGGGCTGGCTATTGTGCTTAGACAGGGTTGATAAGGGTGTCCCCGGCAAACTGCCGGTCTGTGAGGAAGATGCAGGCGGACATGTTAGGTTGCCTTGATCCAAAGGTGGTGCTATCGATGTCGGACAGCGCTCAACACCAGTTGGTGTTACCACCTCCAAAGAAAATGATGACCTGCCAATCACGCTGGCTGTTGCAGGTAAAGAGGTGGCAGGTCTGCGCCCCAAAACAGGTGTGACTGCTGTCCCCCCAGTCACAGAGGATGAAGAGGCCGCGGATGCACAAGATATGGCAGACGGTGGTTGGCCCGGCCGGCTAGGCCGCATTGTAGCACAGTGAGCTTCCCACTGCAACTTATGCTTCATGTCCATGTGCCGGTAAATGCATGGAGTACTCAAACTATGTATTTTTTGGCCTCTACTTAGCTTTTGCTGACAAATGTTACAGATAACACGAGTTGGGTCATCTTTATCGATCTGAAAAAATGCCCAGGCTATGCAAGGCTTAGCACCCATGCGACCTGAAGAGCCACCACGATTTGTGGTGAGAGGCAGAGTTGTGTTTGAGGATGCAGTTGTTGACGTGCTTCCAGTACTACGTCTCTGTCCAGGAAGGCGCAACCTGACCTCGTCGTCACTAGCATCTTCCTCCACCTCCTCTGCTGACCTCATCTCTTGGCTGACTGTGGGTTGACAGTAAGTGGGATCTCCAACCTCATCATCATCACCCTGTGCGTTATCACACCCGTCGTCCTCAGAGCCAACCTGTTCCTGCAATGACAAAAAACTAAAGTTGTCGCTCTAATCAGGTATTTGAGTCTCATCATCGTCTTCCTCATTGTCTCCACCAACAGGAGTTACAGTTTGGGAATGAGGGTCTACATTATGGTCAGAACCTTCTGCGTCTGGTCCTGGATCCGACTCATAAAGATTCTGGGCATCAGTGCAGATCATTTCCTCGTCTGGATTCACAGAAGCGCTGGAGTCGACCTCTGATTCCCAGGCTATAGTATGAGTAAACAGCTCTGCAGACTCAACCATCTGTTCTACCTCATACTCACACGGGCAGCTGGAGATTTGGGAGCTGTGAGGAAGCAAGTGCGATTGGGGTGACACCTTTGAGGACTGGAGTATTTGTGATGTTGAAGTTGATGTGGAGGAGAGCCCACTTAAAGGAGCACTTGATATCCGTTGAAGCACCTGCTGTTTTTGTGCCTCATCTGGAATTTGTAGCGATTGGCGTGGCCGTAAGAAAGGGATCTTATCACATTGTCCGCTAAAAGAAGTAGACATTTTAGTTTGGCTGGAAGATGGTCTTTCTTCTGCAGATGTTACTGTTGCTTTAACACCTACCCCACGGACACAACCTTTTTTCCCCTTCCCAACACGCCTATTCCCCTTTCCACCAGCAGCAGGCCTTTTTCCACTCATTTTGGTGGTTAACTAATTCACAACTCTGGAGTTGTTTGCACAAAAAAACAATGGATGGGAACCGAGCAGAGCTGAGTGGCCAAACTGTGGTATTAGGCCAAAACTATTGGCTGGGTTAGATGCAGAAAAAAATTATATTCAATTTGCAACCTGATGGAGGTCAGTATAGATGGACTAATAGAACAAGTCCCACACACAGCTAGAAGCCCAAATATTTTTTCAGAGGTAGATGCAGAAAAAAATTGTATTCAGTTTGCAACCTGATGGAGGTCAGTATAGATGGACTAATAGAGAAAGTCCCACACACTGCTAGAAGGCCAAATATTTTTTCAGAGCTAGATGCAGACAAAAAATTATTTTGAATTTGCAACCTGATGGAGGTCAGTATAGATGGACTAATAGAGAAAGTCCCACACACTGCTAGAAGGCCAAATATTTTTTCAGAGCTAGATGCAGATATAAATTATTTTGAATTTGCAACCTGATGGAGGTCAGTATAGATGGACTAATAGAGAAAGTCCCACACACTGCTAGAAGGCCAAATATTTTTTCAGAGCTAGATGCAGAAAAAAATTATATTCAGTTTGCAACCTGATGGAGGTCAGTATAGATGGACTAATAGAACAAGTCCCACACACTGCTAGAAGCCCAAATATTTTTTCAGAGCTAGATGCAGAAAAAAATTATATTCAATTTTCAACCTGATGGAGGTCAGTATAGATGGACTAATAGAATGATGCTATGCCCAAAAGATTTTACTTCACTAGGTGCAGTAAAAAAATTGGTATTCTATACACAGGTGGTATATCTTGCAACACAGATAGGCTACTCCACTGACTAACACACTCTGCAATAGGCCAAAAAGGATTAGCTTTGCTAGATTCAGCCAAATGCTGTGAAAAAAACTTGCACAGCACTGGCACAGACCTGCCTGGCAAAAACTGATAGGAACTGATGTAACTTAGTCCTGAAAAGGACTGCAATTACAATTAGTCTTTACTCCCAACCTATCTATTTAAGAGCACAGACCTGCCTGATAAAAGTCGTAGGAAATGCTGTAACCTAGTCCTTAAAAGGACTGCAATCACAACTATTCCCTACTCCCAAGCTATCTGTAGATTTGTGGCGAAAATAGGCTTGAAATTAACAAGGTATAGTGCACACAGCAACAGCGGTGCCGTCTAACACGCAGCTGCAGCAGTGAGAAAATGGTGGCGACGGGGAAAATGGATGGGTCTTATAGGGCAAGGACTTGTGACATACACTGCCAATGACACATGCCCTTGCTTGTGTGAAAAAAAGCACTTCGCTCCGTGTGTGCGCTGCTGATAGGCTGACAGATTGCACCTCCCCACTGTAAATGCGGGAAAGAGAAAAAAAAATGGAGATCTTCATTATTCCTGCAGAGATCCATCCCCTGCCCCTCCCCCCACCCCGCTGTACACTCAAAATGCGTATTAACATTAATTTTCATCATTACTGAGAAAAAATCCAGTTATGATTTTGGTGCACGAACAGTTATCGAACATAACCTCGAACAGCCGAATTTTTCTCAAATCATTCGTGTTCGCCGAACAACGCTCATCTCTAGTATTGACATCTAAATATATAGATAAGGGCTATGTGCACATGCATAAAGAAATGCATGTGGGATTACAAGTATCATGTGTCATGCAGTGTCATAGCACAATTGCAGTAAACTATAAAGGTAATCCCACTTGGTGCCCAAACCACTCCCCTGTAATAAAGGTAAACCTGCAACTCCCCAAAAACAAGGTCCAAGAGTCCTACTAGCCCTGGGACCCCCCAGCAGAAGTAAAAATGATGACGACGCGCCCCGACACGCGTTTTGCCGATCTTTATCAAGAGGCGCATACTCAAAGCGCCGATGACTCGCCCCTGGCCCGTGTGTGGGGGAATACCCGGAGCCGGGTCTCTGTGCAATGCTAGGGGTTGTAGTCTCCGTGGCGGTGACCCGGTCCCGTGGCTCAGGGTGGTCAAACCAGTGGCGGATCTGTTTATTTGGTTTTGTAAGGTTTAAATGTCCGACTACGCCACCCGTGGATTGCGGTCACTGAGAACCGCTGCTGCGGGGCAGACCGCTGAGGCTGATGTTGTATGCGCAGCAGAGGGTAGTACAACTCCCCACGGGAGGAGTATAACCTCAGGGCAGTGAGTGCAGATGGTGGGGGTGATGGTGCGCGGGAGCAACAGTAATGACTCAGAGTCCAGTGATGCAGTCCAGGGTCTTTACTCACAGTTTTACACTCCAAGCCACTTCTGCAGGTAATGGCTGCCCACGTCGTACTGTGCTCACCAGGTGAGGGGCTCGGCCAACTCCCAGGTACCTTTGGAATGCTTTTCAAGACCCCCTTCGTGTGTCCTTTCTCTGGCCCGTCGTACCCCACAATTGACCACGTTTCTGTCCAGCTGCCTCGGGCCTTGGCGGGCAAACATATGTTCCGTTTTCCTGGGCCCTATATGGTGCCTTCCTAACGGGTGTAGTGAGGGGCCGTAACACGTGCAATGCCACGGCCTCCGGTGACTAGCTGAGGGTAGTTGCTCTCCTCCACTAGATGAGGGATCCGGTTCCCTTTCTTGGCCTGACCCCCATACTCTGGTAGCGGCGGGCGTACGGTGGCGACTGGCCGGTCCGCACCCCTGGGGTCCCTTCACTCCACTCCTGGAGCCTCCTCCGTTCCTCTCCTTTCTTCTCCTCCAGGCCCAGGCCTTGAGACTTGGCCTGCCTGCGAAGCAGAGCCCGTACAGAGCCCCTGCTCCCAGTCTCCTTCTCTGTCTGCTCTCTCTCCTCTTTCTCTCCCCACCCACACACTACTGGGTTCCCCCTTTCTAGGTGTTCCCTCCCCCCACTCCAGCCAGAGACAGGGCAGTTGTGCTCACTCTTGGGAGCATTGTCGCCCTGCCCCCCGGAAATGTGGTGTAGTGCATGTGGGTGTTAGGGTTCTGAGCCACACTCCATCCTTACCTGGAAGTGAGATATCACACCTCTGGGTGAGATGCAATACCTCTGTAGCAACCGAACCCTCGGGGGGCTACATTCCCCCCTGGTAAATCACAGCACGTCCGCGGGCTGGAACAGAGCAAAAGACAATTGATTTCAAGACATGCAGAATTAAAGGGGTTTTTTATATTTTTTTTTTTTTAAAAAAACGTTACTTGTCATAAAACTTTTCTCTTTTCAAAAATATTATAATACTTTCTTCACATATACAGGACACTATAAAACTCTTTTCACTTGCATAAACACATTTGTCGCATATAAAACATTTTTCTTCATAAACATTCTTCATGTAGCACTTTTATCAACTGGTCACAGTGCGCTTTGCAACCAGGTGTCCATCTTTCCATAAAGTGCAAATTTGCGAACATGAGGGACCCGTCCCAAACCCTCAACATAGGCCCTGGGGTGGCTGCAGGGCATAGATGATCCAGGTGTTGGACCACGTCTTCGGCCACCTCCAACGGGTTTTTGTTCTGAGGTCATAGGTTGTGTTAATATAAAACCAATAGGGGGCACTTTACGAAGTGCAATTATTTGCAAGAGTTGGCTGCTCCCAGTCCTCAGCCGGATAGTTCACAGACCCTTTTCGGGTAACTTTTCTCTATACTCACACGGGTAACTAATTAAACAGACACAAAACCGGCCAAACTTGCAAAGTTTCCTGCATCCATACGGGTAACTTATTTACAGTCTCTGCTGCTGCTCTCTAGTAGCGGTGTCCCCCTTGTGGACATTCCTGCTCATCATATTCTTCAGACCCGTCCGGGTCCTCCATGTAGCAGGGTTCAGGGTAGCACTGTTCTTCTTCTCGCTGAACGTTGAGGGCATACCACCCCCGCAGACCTCGGTGTTGGGTGTAGGACACCCGATCCCCCGGGAACAGATCCCGTTTCGGGTGACCCGCGACAGGCGACTCTCCACATCCCTCCGGTTGACAAAGAGGTCTGTATTTGTCGTTGGGTCCCGAATGAAGCCCCACCCCTTCTCCTGGTGGAACCTGACCACAATCCCGGTGACTTTGGGACCGCGTGCAGCCTGGTGGTCTCGGCGGGTCCGGGTCTTTTCCTCCGCGCTCCGGGCCTGTAGCTGGTCCTGTTTTTGGCGCTGCGCCTGCTTCTCCTTTTCCAATTGCACCATTTCCTGGCGGCAGAATTCTCGTCTGTGGGCTGCATCCGCCCGCGTCTCTTGCGAGAACCCCATCAGGTCCTCCCTGGTCTGATCCCACTCAATTTGGACCTCTTCATCCAGGAGCTGGAGGTTGGTGATTGGCTGCGGAGCGGGCAGGAGCGGAGGAAGTGGGGCTTTGGCCTCCGCGGACGGGTCCCTCCGGTGGCAAGGGGAACCCATCCGCGTAGTAGGGGGACCGGCTCTCCATCAGGACCGGTAATCTGACTGTACAAGTCCGTGCCCAGGGGTGGTAATGTTGGGACTGGGGGCGGTAGTTGGTGGAAGGTGCCCGGGGGCATCAGGCCTTGCGACCAGGCTTGGAGCGGGCCGCTTCCGGCCGCACCCGGGATCAAGGGGCACGGCGTGGGGCTAGGTCCGGCGGCTGCGCTCGGGGCTTGGGGCCTAGGTGTAGGCGGCGGGAGCGGAGGAGGTGCAGCGACTCCCAGGGTGATAGGCTCCACGACGGGGTCCAGGGGCAGGCTAGTGGCGTCAGGGCTTGTAGCAGGGGTGTCCCCCTTACCTGCTCCCGCTGCAGCACTGTTCTCGGCCTCCGGTGGTCTCTCTCTGTCCTCAGGGGCAGGCACGCTGTCGGGTGCTGGCAGCGCCGCTTGCTGCCGGGTCGCGACCCGCCGGTCCATTTCTTCTTTCCACCCCGCGATGGCCTCCCGCTGCGCCTGGACCATCCTCCGGTCCAAATCCTCCAGCCCAGCCCGGAGGAATTCAGGGTCCTCTCTGGGGAGCTGGGCCATCAGCTCCGCGAGGCTGCACGGAGAAGCTTCGGCTTGCAGCAGGCCACTGGTCAGGGTACTGGGGCTGGCGCTCCTCGCCATCTGCGGGTGTGGTCTGCCAAGACTGATCCAAACCACATCCTGCCCCTTGGTTTTCTTTCCCTTCCGCCCCTGTTGGGGGTGGTCCCGGGGCAACCTGCTGGCAATCACTCCCAGGGGCAGCCCCCCCACGTTGATGGACATCTCTACAGCCGCACTCATGGCCGTTGGGGGTGGGCTCCGTCTTTGGCGCTATTCTGGGACCAGGTCCATGATGGGAGGTGGCTTCTTGTTGTCTTTTGGCGCGCACATAATGGCGCCCGTTCTTCTGGGGCGGGCGCCACATTCAATACAGTGAAACAGTCTCTAGGCACACAGTACCCGATGATAACGGGTTGGTTTCGATCCTGCCGACTACGCCAAAGTTGACGCGCCCCCTGGGCCGTGTGTGGGGGAATACCCGGAGCCGGGTCTCTGTGTAATGCTAAGGGTTGTAGTCTCCATGGCGGCGACCCGGTCCCGTGGCTCAGGGTGGTCAAACCAGTGGCGGATCTGTTTATTTGGTTTTGTAAGGTTTAAATGTCCGACTACACCACCCGTGGATTGCGGTCACTGAGAACCGCTGCTACAGGGCAGACCGCAGAGGCTGATGTTGTATGCGCAGCAGAGGGTAGTACAACTCCCCACGGGAGGAGTATAGCCTCAGGGCAGTGAGTGCAGACTGTGGGGGTGATGGTGCGCGGGAGCAACAGTAATGACTCAAAGTCCAGTGATGCAGTCCAGGGTCTTTACTCACAGTTTTACACTCCAAGCCACTTCTGCAGGTAATGGCTGCCCACGTCGTACTGTGCTCACCAGGTGAGGTGCTCGGCCAACTCCCAGGTACCTTTGGAATGCTTTTCAGGACGCCCTTCGTGTGTCCTTTCTCTGGCCCGTCATACCCCACAATTGACCATGTTTCTGTCCAGCTGCCTCGGGCCTTGGCAGGCAAACGTATGTTCCGTTTCCCTGGGCCCTGTATGGTGCCTTCCTAACGGGTGTAGTAAGGGCCGTAACACGTGCAATGCCACGGCCTCCGGTGACTAGCTGAGGGTAGTTGCTCTCCTCCACTAGATGAGGGATCTGGTTCCCTTTCTTGGCCTGACCCCCCTACTCTGGTAGCTGCGGGCGTACGGTGACGACTGGCCGGTCCGCACCCCTGGGGTCCCTTCACTCCACTCCTGGAGCCTCCTCCGTTCCTCTCCTCTCCTTCCTTCTCCTCCAGGCCCAGGCCTTGAGACTTGGCCTGCCTGCGAAGCAGAGCCCATACAGAGCCCCTGCTCCCAGTCTCCTTCTCTCTCTGCTCTCTCTCCTCTTTCTCTCCTCTTTCTCTCCCCACCCACACGCTACTGGGTTCCCCCTTTCTAGGTGTTCCCTCCCCCCACTCCAGCCAGGGACAGGGCAGTTGTGCTCACTCTTGGGAGCATTGCCCCCGGAAATGTGGTGTAGTGCATGTGGGTGTTAGGGTCCTGAGCCACACTCCATCCTTACCTGGAAGTGAGATATCACACCTCTGGGTGAGATGCAATACCTCTGTAGCGACCGAACCCTCGGGGCGCTACACCGACAGGACCTACTAATATACGCCCCTGACCCGTCATGTGATCTCAGGGTTAGGGGAGCTCATCGGAGCATAGTGGCGCGTGCGCCCGGAGCCACGCCCCCCGCCGCACGCACCCAGACCATCATGCTGCAAGCGCGCCCGGGAGCGCGTCGAGGACATGCCCCCAGAGGCACACCGGGGACATCAAGATAGCTGGGTGCGGGCACGGGGGAGCAGGGGACCGCAGCGCACGCGCACTACTCCTATGGTAAATGTTGTAAAGAGACAACTGACACATTCACAGCATATAGGGAGGAGGGGAGGAGACACATTAATCCCCATAGAATGCTGGTTGGTACCGGGTTATACCGATTACCCAATTTGCTCATGTGGCTATCTGAGGGAAGCCCCCACTCAGGGCACAAATCCATCAATTAAATCCCCCATAAGTACCAGAGCCCCCAGGAAGCCCATATAAGGGGCACATAAGCAATATATATAAGAAACAGGCCGGTGTGAAACACAAAAGAACAACAGTAAATATAATATGAAAATAAAACATAATGGATCAGTCACAAAAAAGGGGAAGGGAAAAGGGAAAGAAGAAAGGAGGGGGGGGAGGGGGCAGGGGGGGGGGAATCATCTTTCAAAGAACTCCTCCATGCTGAATGTGTCGTGTCTCACACTTGAAATATGGTCCAGAGAAAGGCACTCACAGCTTATTGGGACAATAACACTAAGTATACATAATAAGGGAAAAACATAAAAGGTTAGAAGTATAAAATAAAAACAACAGGCTAAAACAACATCAATACCAGATGTGGAAACAGAGAAAAAGAAGCTGCGGGAGAGCATCAAGGAGCAAAGGCACACAATCACAAAAATTATGAGAACCCCAGACTCTCATTTAGGCCACGCGGAGCCAGGGTGTCCAAAGTGGTAATCCATCTGGCCTCTTCACATCTTCTGATGGCTCCCGCACTTTTAAAATTTCAAAATTTATCTCATGTAGTACAAACCATGTGGTGTACTACGCCACATGTGGTTGTCAGGAGATCTATGTGGGACTCACCACTAGAGAAATGAGAGTTAGAGTGCAGGAGCATGTGCGGGACATTTGCGCAGCCAGATCAGTGATGGACCCCCGGGAACTCAAAACGCTACCGCGCCATTTTAAAGCAGTCCACAGCTGTGACCCACGCACGTTGCATGTGCGTGGCATAGACGTGGTGTATTTGGGCTCCCAGGGAGGTAATCCTAAGCTGGTTCTCGCGCAAAAAGAGGCCAGATGGATTACCACTTTGGACACCCTGGCTCCGCGTGGCCTAAATGAGAGTCTGGGGTTCTCAACATTTTTGTGATTGTGTGCCTTTGCTCCTTGATGCTCTCCCGCAGCTTCTTTTTCTCTGATTCCACATCTGGTATTGATGTTGTTTTAGCCTGTTTTTATTTTATACTTCTAACCTTTTATGTTTTTCCCTTATTTTGTATACTTAGTGTTATTGTCCCAATAAGCTGTGAGTGCCTTTCTCTGGACCATATTTCGAGTGTGAGACACGACGCATTCAGCATGGAGGAGTTCTATGAAAGATGATCCCCCCCCCCCTCCCCTTCCCCCCCTTTCTTCTTTCCCCTTTCCCTTCCCCTTTTTTGTGACTGATCCATTATGTTTTATTTTCATATTATATTTACTGTTGTTCTTTTGTGTTTCACACCGGCCTGTTTCTTATATATATTGCTTATGTGCCCCTTATATGGGCTTCCTGGGGGCTCTGGTACTTATGGGGGATTTAATTGATGTATTTGTGCCCTGAGTGGGGGCTTCCCTCAGATAGCCACAAGAGCAAATTGGGTAATCGGTATTCCCCGGTACCAACCAGTATTCTATGGGGATTAATGTGACTCCTCCCCTCCTCCCTATATGCTGTGAATATGTCAGTTGTCTCTTTACAACATTTACCATAGGAGTAGCGCGCGTGCACTGAGGTCCCCTGCTCCCCCGTGCCCGCACCCGTGTGACGCCCAGCTGCGCTTGGTATCACAGATCCTGTAAGAGTGCATTGATGGATTCCTCCACAAGAGGCCCCCATAACCCTTCACACATCTCCACCTTCCACCTCAGACAACCAGAGGGAGCCCGTTAGGGATAGATAAATGGGGAAGGTGGAGCCAGGCAGCAGTCAGTCAGAGTCAGTCTATTCTGGTTTAGCAGTGAGTCCAGTACAGTCTGAGAATTGTTACCTCAGAGGACAAAAGCCTGTTCCAGCTCCTGCAATTGCTATCCTGCAGTGGAGCTTATCCAGATCAAGACTCAGAGTAGCTCAGAGAAGTGAGCTTTAGGTGTGCCAGCGCCATAAGATCGGTGAAGCGCGGCAAGCTGCCGTTAGTGTGAGTAGCCTAGTGAGGGCCCGAGTAGGCCGAAGGCGATTGGAGAGTTAGTACATAGGGGGCAGAGGAGCTTAACTGGCTCACCCCGAAGAATTTACCGGACACCGGGTCCGAAGCTTACCGGGATCTCTATGACCCAGTAAGGCATAACAGGAATCCCTGGAGAACTACAAGTCCCAGGATCTCTAAAGTGCTGATACGTAACAGAGCCAGGAGACACATAGGCCCCGCAAGCTGAGGAGCGTGTATTCCAAGAAAAGGCCCTACCACAAGGTCATCCATCGCAGGACAGAGACAAAGTTAGGCCTAGCTCCAGGCAGGTCAGAAACTTACTACGCAGAAGCAAGTAACAGGAGGCCCTAAACCCGCTTATTGGGGAGGATCCTGACATGCACCTTTCACCCTACAGTGCTCCGGGACGTGCCTGAATTTCCATCAGTAAAAGGTACTGAAGTGACTATCGTGTCTGTCCCTGTTCTTGCTCTGACCGGGCTGGGTCTCGCCTGTCCTGAATTCCCCTTTCCGTACACTGCCCTGAGGCCTAGCTCCACCTGTGGGGAGCTATACCATCGACCTGCCTTATCATCGGCCTCAGTGGACTGCGCAGCGCTGGTGATTTTCACCAGAAGCCACATGTGGCGTCACGAACTTTAATAAAAATTAATAAATATCCACCCTTTTTAAAGAGAGACCCCAGGGTATGGGCCCGGGAGCCGACCACCGCGACATCCCCGAGGCAAAAGCCCAGGTACCGAGTTATCCTCATCCCCCTGGGCTAGTCATCTCCAACTGGCGTCTCGAACAGGATAGCATTACCGCTGCAACGCCGCGGTGTTATGCCCGTTGCCACCGGGTACTGTGCGCCTTTATTCTGAACTGTGTGTTTTGACTGTGGTGAAGATTGCCGCCATTGTTGGGCCGCCGAGCGAGAAGGACGTAACCGCGGGAAACTGAGGGGCGTGCCTGCAAAAGAGCGCGAAGCCTCGGACACGTCCCACACCTCGACGTCAAGCCAGGAAGCGCCAGGTCCTTAAAGGAGCGTCGCTGAACGCTCTGACGTAGGACGCAAGCGACGCAAGGTCCTGAAGACGACCGTCACCTGCGGAGCTGCGGCCTACCGGAAGAAAAGCTAGAAGGTAGGCCACAGTTAACTAAGGGGGCGCCAAGATGTCCGACGAACAGCAGAACGCCGACATGCCAGTTAACGTCCCTGAGGCTCAACCCGCGCCCGATGATGAGCAGGCCGAAGCCGCCGCTCCACCAGCAGCGCCTGTAACACCTGTCATTCCTATGACTTTACCATACATTCCTGGAGCAAAGTGGCTTCCCCAGTACAACAGCAAACCAGATACCCTGTCTGGATTCAAACGAAAGATATGTGGTATCTTAGACATGTACTCCATGACAGGCAAGCAAAGAGCCGCTGTCGTATTAGGACAACTAGAAAAAAGAGAGGGGTCGCTCACTGGTCTATTCGGGTGCTCTGAAGAAAAGAGTAATATCAATTGCAAAAAGAACTTCGGCACTCCATACATGAAAATATAAGAAATATTGTATCTAGACTAATGTCACTTTGAAAAATGAAGGTTTTTTGCGCATAATTTGGCCAATTTATGTGTGCCCATCAACCACGACAAGGTCACCTTCGTATGATGGGAAACTACGCTACGCTACCACTGGATATGCCACTCTTGGGCTGTAAGCCTGTATGGACAATATGTCTTTGCTTGGGCTTTTAACCTACAATGTATGGGCTGGTAGAGCTAGTTAAAACCACCTGTGACTGAATGGGAGGGACACATGGTCAGAAAAAAGGCTGTCAAACTTCTAATAGTGTGAACACGTACCTGCTGCAATGCTCCAGGAGCGGGATCCCAAAAATGATTAATAGAAAAAAGAGAGGGGTCGCTCACTGGTCTATTCGGGTGCTCTGAAGAAAAGAGTAATATCAATTGCAAAAAGAACTTCGGCACTCCATACATGAAAATATAAGAAATATTGTATCTAGACTAATGTCACTTTGAAAAATGAAGGTTTTTTGCGCATAATTTGGCCAATTTATGTGTGCCCATCAACCACGACAAGGTCACCTTCGTATGATGGGAAACTACGCTACGCTACCACTGGATATGCCACTCTTGGGCTGTAAGCCTGTATGGACAATATGTCTTTGCTTGGGCTTTTAACCTACAATGTATGGGCTGGTAGAGCTAGTTAAAACCACCTGTGACTGAATGGGAGGGACACATGGTCAGAAAAAAGGCTGAGAGTGGCATATCCAGTGGTAGCGTAGCGTAGTTTCCCATCATACGAAGGTGACCTTGTCATGGTTGATGGGCACACATAAATTGGCCAAATTATGCGCAAAAAACCTTCATTTTTCAAAGTGACATTAGTCTAGATACAATATTTCTTATATTTTCATGTATGGAGTGCCGAAGTTCTTTTTGCAATTGATATTACTCTTTACTTCAGAGCACCCGAATAGACCAGTGAGCGACCCCTCTCTTTTTTCTATTAATCATTTTTGGGATCCCGCTCCTGGAGCATTGCAGCAGGTACGTGTTCACACTATTAGAAGTTTGACAGCCTTTTTTCTGACCATGTGTCCCTCCCATTCAGTCACAGGTGGTTTTAACTAGCTCTACCAGCCCATACATTGTAGGTTAAAAGCCCAAGCAAAGACATATTGTCCATACAGGCTTACAGCCCAAGAGTGGCATATCCAGTGGTAGCGTAGCGTAGTTTCCCATCATACGAAGGTGACCTTGTCGTGGTTGATGGGCACACATAAATTGGCCAAATTATGCGCAAAAAACCTTCATTTTTCAAAGTGACATTAGTCTAGATACAATATTTCTTATATTTTCATGTATGGAGTGCCGAAGTTCTTTTTGCAATTGATATTACTCTTTTCTTCAGAGCACCCGAATAGACCAGTGAGCGACCCCTCTCTTTTTTCTATTAATCATTTTTGGGATCCCGCTCCTGGAGCATTGCAGCAGGTACGTGTTCACACTATTAGAAGTTTGACAGCCTTTTTTCTGACCATGTGTCCCTCCCATTCAGTCACAGGTGGTTTTAACTAGCTCTACCAGCCCATACATTGTAGGTTAAAAGCCCAAGCAAAGACATATTGTCCATACAGGCTTACAGCCCAAGAGTGGCATATCCAGTGGTAGCGTAGCGTAGTTTCCCATCATACAAAGGTGACCTTGTCGTGGTTGATGGGCACACATAAATTGGCCAAATTATGCGCAAAAAACCTTCATTTTTCAAAGTGACATTAGTCTAGATACAATATTTCTTATATTTTCATGTATTAGGACAACTGACCGGTGCTGTGGAACGGGAAGTGGAAGCATGGTCGGCCGCAGACCAGGAGTCAGTGTGCACAATATTCCAAAAACTACAGACTGTCTTTGAGGATCTTACTGAGGCGGACCTTCGGATGAAGTTCTATAGCTGTTCCCAACAGCCGGAGGACAATGTTCGGGACCACGCCTGGCGTCTACAATGGGCCCTGCGAGCTCTTAAACAGGTCAGTCCAACCAGCATTGAACACGGAAACAAAATGCTGAAAGACCAGTTTTTCCGGGGACTGAGGTCTCCAGAGGGGAGCAGGACTGTGCGTTGGTGGTCCCTGGATCATCCAGATGCCACCCTTGACAATATCAAGGACATGGATATAAAAGGACTGCAGCCCCTGGAAACAAATGCCATCCAACGTTACCAGGGTGGGGCTACCCCAGAGCCTGCTACACCCACCTTTTCCCCAGTGGCTGCTGAAGCCAAGGTTCCAGCAACGTCCCCTAGAATGCTGGACAGTCTGTGCTCTGAAGTGCGCCAGTTGAGTAAAACTCTGACCACTGTGCTGAGTGCCCTGCAGCTGCAGACGGAGCCCGAGGAAGGAGGGAAGATCCTGTTAGCCGATATCCCTGAGGATGTCCCCTGGATGAGGAGGAGGAGGAGGCCAACACCACCCTCGCCAAGGATTAGTTACCAATGCCGGCCACAGAAGGACCCTGCCTGCTACCGCTGCCGCAAGACTGGACACATCTCCCAGAATTGTCCTTTAAATGAGAAAACCCTAGGTCCGAGGGCCGACACCCAGGAGTAAACTCACCAGGCCCATCAGACTGGTACAACAGGTTCGTCGGAGGAAGACCTTTCCTGTCCATAGTGCTGGACGGGATCCCGACGCACGCTCTGCTGGACACAGGATCTCAGGTAACCATCATGCCTGACGTCCTCTACAAGAGGTTCTGGTCCATGGACGACCTTCGTCCGCCAGCTCCAAATCTTTCTGTTTATGCCTCCAAAGGACTCCCCCTTAACCTACTCGGGGTTAAAAATGTGACTGTAAAGGTGGGGAGAGTGGAGCTGAAGGACCAGGGGCTAATTGTAGTAGAGTCTAATCCTGATGACACCAACCCGTATACGGTACTAGGCACTAACATTGTTGGTAACTGTTTGGGAGAAGTTGTGTTCTTGCTCCAACAGATCGCCGACACTGCCAGACCAAGACAGAGGAGGGCACTGCAGAGGGAGATCCGAGTCCTGCTGTATCAACAGCAAGTAAGGTTAACAGACGGTGAAATCGGTAACGTGCGGGTAACGGACCCAAATCCCATTGTCATCCCCCCAATGAGAGAAATGCTCATCTGGTGTAGAGCTGCTGTAGGTCTTAGAGGACAGAGCTACCAGGCGGTAGTAGAACCCCTTTGCTCCGAGTATAGACCCACGCTCTTAACCGCCAGGGGAGTGGTAGATGTACGTAATGGGAGGGTGCCCGTCCGTCTTCTCAACTTGGGGGAAGATGAGGTCAGACTGCCATGTTATGCCACTGTTGCCAAATTACATGCTGTAAATAACAACTGCATTCACGAGGCGGAGTCCTTAACTTCACCAGACGAAGTGGAGGATAATGACCCTGCAACCCAGGTGGAGGATTGGTGACAACAGCTCCATGTTGGGACAGACACCACTCCTGCCCATCAAAAACAGGGTGTACACTGGGTGGTTCAAGAATACTCGCAGGTGTTCAGTAAACATCCACTTGACTTCGGGAGGATTAAGGGGGTTCAACATCATATCCCCACAGGCGACAATCCCCCAATCAAAGAACGTTATAGGCCTATACCACCAGCTCACTACCAGAAGGCTAAGGAAATGCTGCATGACATGAGAAAGGCGGGAGTAATAAGGGATAGTTGTAGTCCCTGGGCAGATCCCCTAGTGCTAGATAGGAAAAAGGACGGGAGCATGAGAATGTGTGTAGATTACCGTCAATTAAATCGCATTACACATAAAGATGCATACCCTTTACCACGCATAGAGGAGTCCCTAGCTGCCTTAAAGTCTGCAAATTACTTTTCCACCCTTGACCTCACTAGTGGGTACTGGCAAGTAGCTGTGGCTGAGGAGGATCGGGAGAAGACGGCCTTCACCACCCCGATGGGACTCTGCGAGTTCAACAGTATGCCGTTTGGACTCTGCAATGCCCCTGGAACGTTCCAGAGATTGATGGAGTGTTGCCTGGGACACCGCAACTTCGAGACTGTTACTTTACCTGGACGATGTAATAGTGTACTCCAGAACGTACGAGGACCACTTGAAACACCTGGCAGAGGTATTTGAGTCACTGTCCCGGTATGGGATGAAGTTGAAGCCCTCAAAGTGCCACCTGCTCAAGAAAAAGGTACAGTACCTGGGACACATTGTCAGTCCGGAAGGGGTAGCACCAGACCCGGAGAAAGTCACAGCCATTCAGAAGTGGCCGGAGCCGAAGAACCTCAAGGAGGTGCGTCAGTTCTTGGGACTAGTAGGATACTACCGGAGGTTCGTAAAAGACTATACTAAGAAAGCAGCTCCTCTGCAAGACCTCCTGGTAGGGCAGTCCCCCAAAGGCAGAAATCCACCATTCCACTGGGGTAAGGAGCAAGCCGAGTCGTTTCAGGAGATGAAGGAGATCCTGACAGGCGATGAGATCCTAGCCTACCCTGACTACAGCCAACCGTTCCTGCTGTATACAGATGCCAGCAACGAAGGGCTGGGCGCTGTTCTAAGTCAGAAGCAGAATGGCCAAGAGAAGGTAATCGCATACGCAAGCAGGAAGCTCCGCCCAACTGAGAGGAACCCAGAGAACTATAGCAGCTTTAAGTTGGAGTTCCTGGCCTTGGTCTGGGCCATCACTGAAAGGTTCAAGCACTATCTGGCCTCCAGCAAGTTCACTGCCTTTACTGATAACTACCCCTTGACCCATCTTGAAACAGCTAAGTTGGGAGCTCTGGAACAACGATGGATGGCTCGGCTGTCAAACTACCAATTTACAATTAAATACCGGGCGGACCGTAAGAACGCCAACGCCGATTCCCTGTCTAGGATGCCTCACCGGTCAGATGCAGAAGAAGAAGTGGATGACCTGGAAGAGATTGAGCTACCTGCCTTTCACCGGAATGCGATGATCCACGAGCAACGAGCCTCCAGGAAGCAGCGTGATAAGATGTTAAACCCCCTGCCTCACTACAGCTGGAAAGAGACCCAGGACAGCGACCCGGTTGTCAGCCGCATCAAGGAGCTGATAACCCAAGAAGGTGCCTCCTTGGAGAAAGAAGCGTCTCTCCAAGCAAAGCAGCTGTGGAACGAGATAATCCGGCTGTTTATCTACTGTGAGAAGCTGTGCCGGAGGTACGTTAATCCAAAATCCCATGAGATGGTATGGCAGATAGTGGTCCCGAAGACAGACATCCAGATGGTATTAGAAGCTTACCACGATCAGGCGGGGCACTTTGGCTGGAAAAAGCTAGATACCCTGCTGAAGTGTCGATTCTACTGGGTAGGAATGCGCAGCTCCATTGAGCGGTAGGACTGTGGACCCTGTAGCCTCAGAAGAAAAGACTACAGCAGCCAGAAGGCACCCCTGCAAACCATCAAGACGACTCGACCCCTGGAGATCGTGGCCCTGGACCATGTCAAGCTGTCCCCCAGCAGGTCAGGGTACTCTTATGCTTTGACCATGGTGGATCACTACTCACGTTTCCTGGTGGTCGCCCCTGTCAAAGACCTGACGGCAGAGACAGCAGCAAAGACGT
This sequence comes from Phyllobates terribilis, assembly GCF_046119375.1. Classification (NCBI taxonomy): domain Eukaryota; kingdom Metazoa; phylum Chordata; class Amphibia; order Anura; family Dendrobatidae; genus Phyllobates; species Phyllobates terribilis. The sequence goes on along the minus strand of NW_027362765.1, from coordinate 259,661,343 downwards.
TCCAAGCGTATTTCTGTAGACTCCATGGTTATCCTGAGCAGGTGCTGACGGACCAAGGCCTGGCCTTTGAGGCTGAGTTGTTCAAGGAGTTCTGCCATCTATACGGTTGTAAAAAGATCAGAACTACACCGTACCATCCACAAACAAACGGTCTCTGTGAAAAGATGAACATCATCATCGACCTGCTGAAGACCATACCACTTGAGGAGAGAAACCAGTGGCCAGACCTACTGCCTGATTTAGTAGATCTGTATAATCATATACCAGTAAGTTCCACCAATTGCACTCCGGCATATCTCATGCGGGCAAGGCCAGGAAAGCTGCCCATGGATCTGGAGCTTGGTGTTGTTGAGCCTGAAGCTGATATGACCACTGAGGACTGGGACACGACCAGACAAGAGCAGTACAGAAGGGTACAAGCCTGTGTCGAGGACAGTTTCACTCGGGTGAGAGAAAAGCAGGAGAGCCAATACAACAAAAACGCCCCGACGCGCGTTTCGCTGATCTTTATCAAGAGGCGCATACTCAAAGCGCCGATAGGACCTACTAATATACGGCCCTGACCCGTCATGTGATCTCAGGGTCAGGAGAGCTCATTGGAGCATAGTGGCGCGTGCGCCCGGAGCCAAGACCCCGCCGCGCGCACCCAGGCCTTCATGCTCCAAGCGCGCACCCGGGAGCGTGCTGAGGACACGCCCCCAGAGGCACGCCGGGGACATCAAGATAGCCCGGTGACTAGCCCAGGGGGATGGGGATAACTCGGTACCTGGGCCTTTGCCTTGGGAATGTCGCGGTGGTCGGCTCCTGGGCCCGTACCGGGTCAGGGCCGTATATTAGTAGGTCCTATCGGCGCTTTGAGTATGCGCCTCTTGATAAAGATCGGCAAAACGCGCGTCGGGGCGCGTCGTCATCATTTTTACTTCTGCTGGGGGGTTACAGGGCTAGTAGGACTCTTGGACCTTGTTTTAGGGGAGTTGCAGGTTTACCTTTATTACAGGGAAGTGGTTTGGGCACCAAGTGGGATTACCTTTATAGTTTTCTGCAATTGTGCTATGACACTGCATGACACATGATACTTGTAATCCCACATGCATTTCTTTATGCATGTGCACATAGCCCTTATCTATATATTTAGATGTCAATACATTGTGTGTGCCTTGTGACCTTTATGCATGTAATACTGTACTTATATCCACCCCCTCTGTTTATGTATGCAACCGCGCTCATTTACTTACATCTTGACATATTGTGGTTGTCCTGTTATCCCTGTGACCCCCTAGCTTCTGGCACCATGCACTTTATATCCCTTCCTGTGTGATATCCCATATTTGTTACTATGTATTTCTCTACCTAATAAAATTATGCTTTTTATGCCATATTACTCATTTGTTCTCCTGTTTTAATAAATTATACAATATTTGTACATTTTACCTTTTGTGTCTCCACTATTTTCTTATAGACTGTAAGCTTGTGAACAGGACCCTCACTCCTTTTAATATCTGAGTTATGCTTATTCTGTAACGCCTTTATTGTCTGTATAAGCTCCCCCTAAAATTGTAAAGTGCTGCGGAATATGTTGGTGCTATAAAAATTTTTATTATTATTCAGCACCTCACATTAACTATTTGAACTACAGCAAATACGGGTCCCAATTCTCCCGATAGGTGCTAGGTTGCTCTTCCAGGACTTCTACATATCAAAAATTTGTACCATATACGTTCTATGTGCCATTATCTCAGATGATAATACACCTTAAAGTTTTATTGTAGCCCTTGGGATTGGTTCAGTCTGACAATGTGAACCTTGGACAAAAAAGCTAGTACATCCATGTTTTAATTTGTCTCTTTACTACTTTACCCAGCATTATCTCACCCCCTCCCACGAGGTATCATCTCATCTCCCATCCAAAAGATATCACTGCCCCTCTATTATATCACCTCTTCCCCTTCTACCTCCTCTCCCCCGGGTTTAATCCCTGTTAGGCATCAGCTCTCCTTTCTCTCCCCAAGCATCGGCTCCCCAAGTTCTCACGACCTCCCCTCCACAGATATATCTCCCCTTAAGTATCTTCTTACTCCCTTCTTTTTCGACCCATCATCTCGTTTGCTACCTGCTCTTACTCTCCCATCCCAAGTATCGATTTCCCCAGGTGTTACCTTTCCCCCCAATATCACCTCTACATTCCCTCCAGTATCATCTCTCTCGTCCCTAATATCATCTCTAGGATTATCCACCCATTTTTTCCCTTCAGTATTATCTCTCCTCCATTATCATCCAATTCTAATTCACTAGAGATGAGCAAATCTTTTAAAATTTGTATTTGACAGATTTGCCCTAGTTGTCCCATGGAAACAGCCTCACATCAAATCAAAATCTCTGCAAAGCCTCCAATTGCCCTGAAAAACAAGTATGACACTATTACACTATTCTCTTTTCCCTGACACACTAATTTAGTTCACTATAATTGTGGACATGTTCCATTTTTGCACCAATTGCAGTAGAGCCACAACATTTTTACTGCAATAGTCAAAAATCGTGGGAAAGCAAAAGCTTTGCAGCAAAACTCCGGAAACATGTGAGTGCAGCCTTATAGGTACCTTAGTGTTTTATAGTTTCTCTCCCTATCTCTATAGCTAAGCTGTGAACTGTGACCCTCTATCACTATCCAGAATGACCCTAAAATAGCTGCTTCATTTCCTGCTTCTGCTTTTATGCAGGCTATGATAGTCCCTTTTTATTTGTTGTGCTATGTAATGTGATGTGATAACTGCAAACCTGCCCCACGTCATTTGATCCTTCGGTCACTGATGTAATCTTCTACATTGTATAAACTCACAGCAGCCATTTTAGGCAACTTTTGCAAAGCTAATCGTAGATTGTTCGAATTCCCTGAGTTCAGCAACTTTAAGCTTGTGGGCTCCAATGCAAATTCTCCACTAGGGGACTCAACCATCACGAGTCTTTGATAGGATTTGTGTGCTCAGATGATACAAAGGTACCTTTTGGGTCCACCGGAACTCCAGGTTCGACTGAAGCCCTACACCCACTATAGTTACGCCCATGCTTATAACTATCCCTTTTAGTGCAAATTACTCCCATCTCCTGCATCTACTTTTCTGCAGTACTTAAGTAATTGGCAGTAACTTTCTGAACCATTCAATTCTGGGACAGCTTTTCATGGACCTACTTTCCCAGAATTACTACTACTCTCTCAGGAAATCGACAGGAAAAAATAAAAGTCTCTCATATCTCTGGGAGTACTTGTAGATCACAGACAAAATATCAGCATGCAATGTCAGTAGGTGGCTTCTAAAGCCAGCAGGATATAGTTATGTATTAAAAGTATCATGAACTTGTAGGACAGAGACGTAATATTACCACTTTACAAAGCGTAAGTGCGGCCTCATCTGGAATATGCAGTTTAGTTATCGGTACCAGTTCATGGAAAGGATGTCCTGGACTGCGAAAAAGTAGAAGGAAGAGCAACAAAACTGGTAAGGGGCATGGAGGATCTTTGTTAAGAGGAAAGACTAAGGGAATCTGTCACAAGGATTTTTTACACCTAATCTGATAGCAGCATAATGTAGAGCCAGAGACCTTGACTCCAGCGATGTGTTACTTACTGGGCTGCTTAGTGTAGTTTTAATAAAATCACTGTTTTATCAGGAGGAGATTATCATTAGAGGATTAGTAAACTTGCTGCCAGGTAGTCAAGCATATTCATGAGCTCTGTGTACACTGTACATGAGCAGAAAGCTGCCAATCAGTGATGGGGGTGGGGTTTTACAGAGCTCAGCATTCAAAGAACTGCTAGATCTGATGCAGATAAAACTGTAATTTTATCAAAATTATATCAAGCAGCTCTGTAAGTGATACATCGTTAGAATCAGGGTCCCTGCCTCTATATTATGCTGTTCTCAGATGGGGTAGCAAAAATCTAGTGGCAGATTCCCTTTAACTCTTGACCCAGGTTTTTTTTTGTGCTTTCATTTTTTCATCCATTTGTTCCAAGAACCACAGGCTTTTTTTGGAGGATGAGTTGTAGTTTTATATGTCACTACTCATTTTATCATAAAATATATTGAAAAAGCGAAAAAAAAAGTGGGGGAAAATGGTATTAAAAATGAAATTCCATAATTTGTGTGTGTGTGGCATTCAGTGTGCAGTGAAAATTACCTGTCAATATGATTTTCAAGATCAGTATGAATAAGGCAATACTAATCTAAAAGGGGATCTGTCGCCATTTTTTTCACCTTGATTCAAGGGATATGTCATTTACTAGGCCGCTTGCTGTAGTTTTAATATAATCACTATTTTACCAGCAGGAATATATCACTAGTATACCTGCTACCAGGTAGTCCATATTCATGAGCTATGTATATCCCAGTCCCTCACTGATTAGTTGATTTCGCCTTTGCACAGTGTACACAGAAAGCAGCTAATCAGTGGTTTGGCGGGGTTATACAGAGCTCCGCATTCAGAGAACTGGTAGATCTGCAGCAGATAAAACAGTATAGTTATCAAAAAGGCAGCACACAGCCCAGTAAGTGATACAGGTGCATCTCAAAAAATTAGAATATTATCAAAAAGTTAATTTATTTCAGTTCTTCAATCCAAAAAGTGAAACTCATATATTATATAGAGTCATTACAAACAGAGTGATCTATTTCAAGTGTTTATTTCTGTTACTGTTGATGATTATGGCTTACAGCCAATGAAAACACAAAAGCCATTATCTCAGTAAATTAAAATAATTAACAAAAAACACCTGCAAAGGCTTCCTAAGCATTTAAAAAGGTCCCTTAGTCTGTTTCAGTAGGCTCCACAATCATGGGGAAGACTGCTGACTTGACAGATGTCCTGAAGGCAGTCATTGACACTCTCCACAAGGTCCCAGAGTTACAATTTTCATTTGGAAATCAAGGTCCCAGAGTCTGGAGGAAGAGTGGAGACAGGCCCAGCGTCAGCACCCGGGCAAGTGCCGGGGCCCTGAGCAGGCGGGGCGGGGGCCCACTCGCTATCGGGGACCCGGCATACTATGGGGCCCGTGAGCGGAGGAGTGCGGTGCCAGCGCCCGCGAGTGGGTTCCCCCCGCTTGCTCAGGGCCCCGGCACAATACTTACCTCTCCCAGTGCCTCCGCAGTTCTGGTCTCTTCCGTCTCTTGACTGTGACATCTTAGGTCAGAGGGCGCCATGACGTCTTTCCAGCGCGCCCTGTGCTGAGCAGTCACAGTGCAGACAGCGGGAAGATGCCAGCGACGCTGAGGAGTCCGGAGCAGCGGCAGCAGGAGAGGTGAAGTGAGTATTTGATTTTTTTAGTTTTTTTATGTATGGAGGCATGGGGCATTATATGGGGCCCATACAGGATGGAGCCCATATAGGATGGAGCCCATACAGAATGGAGCAATCTATGGAACCCATACAGGATGGAGCCCATCCAGAATGGAGCAATATATGGGGCCCATACAGGATGGAGCAATCTATGGGGCCCATACAGGATGGAGCAATATATATGGCCCATACAGGATAGAGCATTATATGGGGCCCATACAGGATGAAGCATTATATGGAGCCCATACAGGATGGAGCATATATGGAGCCCATACAGGATGGAGAATTATATGGGGCCCATACAGAATGGAGCATTATGTGGGGACCATACAGGATGGAGCATTATATGGCGCCCATACAGGATGGAGCTTTATATGGGGCCCATACAGGATGGAGCATTATATGGAGCCCATACAGGATAGGGCCCATACAGGATGGAGAAATATATGGGGCCCAGCCTGCATGAAGCATTATATGGGGGCCAGTATACTGTATGGAGCATTATATGGGGGCCAGTATCCTGTATGGAGCATTATATGGGGCCCATAATACTGTATGGAGGACTATACTGTCCACTCTGCATTGTGCACTGCGAGGATTCACCAGTTTCAGAGATATTGTAGAATTTACAACAGATATCACTCATATGATGTAAGAAGTGAGTGAAATCTTTGGCATTGTACTATATATATATATATTTCTCTGCCGTATCTGTGCATCATGAATCATGAATCGTGGTATGTGTTAATGAGACCCACTGAGACTCTTTCGCCTGGGGCCCACAAAAACCTGGAGCCGGCCCTGAGTGGAGAGGCACACAATCCAAGCTGCTTGAGGTCTAGTGTGAAGTTTCCACAATCAGTGATGGTTTGGGGAGCCATGTCATCTGCTGGTGGAGGTCCACTGTGTTTTATCAAGACCAAACTCAGTTCAGCCGCCTACCAGGACATTTTAGAGCACTTCATGCTTCCCTCTGCCGGCAAGCTTTTGGGAGATGGAAATTTCATTCTCCAGCAGGACTTGGCACCTGTCCACACTGCCAAAAGTACCAATACCTGGTTTAAAAACAACAGTATCACTGTGCTTGATTGGCCAGCAAACTTGCCTGACCTTAACCCCATAGAGAATCTATGGGGTATTGTCAAGAGGAAGATGAGAGACACCAGACCCAACAATGCAGACGAGCTGAAGGCTGCTATCAAAGCAACCTGGGCTTCCATAACACCTCAGCAGTGCCACAGGCTGATCGCCTCCATGCCACGCCGCATTGATGCAGTAATTGATGCAAAAGGAGCCCTGACCAAGTATTGAGTGCATTTACTGAACATACATTTCAGTAGGCCAACATTTCGGATTTTTAAAACATTTTTCAAGCTGCTGCTATAAAGTATTCTAATTTATTGAGATAATTACTTTTGTGTTTTCATTGGCTGTAAGCCATAATCATCAACATTAACAGAAATAAACACTTGAAATAGATCGCTCTGTAATGACTCTATATAATACGAGCTTCACTTTCTGTATTGAAGAACTGAAATAAATTAACTTTTGATGATATTCTAATTTTGTGAGATGCAACTGTACATCCCCAGAATTAGGGTCTCTGCCACTACTTCGTGCTGCTCTCAGATGAGGTAGCAAAATCTGGGTGACAGATTCCCTTTAAGAAAAAAAAATTAGAACAAACATATATATATATATATATATATATATATATATATATATACAGTTTAAACCAGGGCCATTTGTATCTAAAAAAAACAGTTTGAGTGTGTCGCTCACTGTTCAGCTGCAGATATATATATTTAAAAAAGTCTGGTATAGAACAGCAAATTATAACTGTGGTTTTGCTGTTCCACGGTAGAAAATCTCTATTATCCTGTTTTTGGCATTTTTTGCCGTAAAAAAAAAAATAATAGTGTTTCCCTGACTTTTCAGACATAAATATATCTGTTGAAAATAGTCTGATGTATGCCAAAGAGACAGAAGTGTGCTTTTGCTGTTCCACGGTAAAAAATCTCTATTATCCTGCTTTTGGCATTTTTTGCCGTAAAAAAAAAATAATAGTGTCTCCCTGATTTTTCAGACACAAATATATCTGTTGAAAATAGTCTGGTGTAGGCCCAAGAAATACAAGTGTGGTTTTGCAGTTCCACGGTTCAAACCTCTGTATTATCCACTTTTGGGCCATTTGTATCTAAAAAAAACAGTTTGAGTGTGTCGCTCACTGTTCAGCCACAAATATATATATTAAAAAAAGTCTGGTATACATACACCAGTAAATTATAACTGTGGTTTTGCTGTTCCACGGTAAAAAATCTCTATTATACAGTTTTTGGCATTTTTTGACGTAAAAAAAAAAATAATAGTGTCTCCCTAATTTTTCAGACACAAATATATCTGTTGAAAATAGTCTGGTGTAGGCCTGAGAAATACAAGTGTGGTTTTGCAGTTCCACGGTTCAAACCTCTGTATTATCCACTTTTGGGCCATTTGTATCTAAAAAAAACAATTTGAGTGTGTCGCTCACTGTTCAGCCGCAAATATATATATTTAAAAAAGTCTGGTATACATACACCAGTAAATTATAACTGTGGTTTTGCTGTTCCACGGTAAGAAATCTCTATTATTCAGCTTTTGGTATTTTTTCCGTAAAGAAAAACAGTAATATTTTCTCCCTGATTGTTCAGATTGTTTAAAAGAGTCGGGTGTAGGCCAGAGAAATAGAACTGTGGTTTTTCTCTTCCACAGTTCTAATCTACTTTTTATTACCCCTTTTCCATTGATAGTGCGAGTGTAAGCTATTTTACTTCCTATACAATGGGCAAGGCGCGTGGCAAGGGATGTGGAAGTGGACGTTCTGGTGATGGTGCGTGCAGAGGACGGGGCCGTGGCCAAGGTGAAAATGTGCCGCAACCAACAGACACATCTTCTCACTCCCACTTCTTGACCGAATTACTAGGGAAGCACAGAACAACACCAGTATTGCGAACTGATCAGTGTGAACAGGTTATTAATCGGATAGCAGATAATACTTCCAGTTACCTGGACACCACCACCTCCGGCCTGTCTTCCACACGGTCGACTCTTAGTAGCCGTAAGTCTCGACCACATACTCCTCCTCACCCTGATGCTCCTTCCTCCCACCATGCCGAGTGTCATTAGACAGCAACTGATCCCACACTTGGACACTCTGAAGAGCTGTTCACTGGTCCATTTCCAGATTTGTGCCCCTCGCCTGCTCTGCTTGAAGTGGTGGAAGAGGAGATCCCATGTAGCGATGCCCAAATATTTGAACAGCCACGGCCACAGGAAGCCGACGCTGGCAATTTGTCACAAGAGGTGGACGATGACGAGACACAATTGCCAGGAAGTGAGGAGGAGGATTGTGGTGTGCAAGTGGAAGAGGAGGAGGTGGTGGATGATCTAGTAACTGACCCAACGTGGCAGGAGGACATGCAGAGTGAGGCCAGTAGCACACAGGGGGAGGGAGGCAGAGCACTCCAACAGGCAGGAAGAAGCAGTGTGGTGGCTGCAGACAGAAGGCAGGCAACCGTTCCCCGTAACACCAACACGAGGGACGTTGCCAGTGCAACCGGTAGGTCTTCCAGAGTCTGGAGTTTTTTAAATACTCTGCTGATAACCCCAAAAAGGCCATTTGTACCACCTGCCATGCCAGCATCAGCAGGGGTGACAAAACTACCAGCCTGACCGCCACCAGCATGATCAGGCACATGGCAGCAAAGCACCCGACTTTGTGGGGCAAACCCCAGGGTCCACGACCAGTGTCAGCGGGTGTCACCACTGCTTCTTCCTCTGTTGTGTGTGCAATAGAACCCCCTGTTGTGTGTGCAAGGCAATCCCCTGTCCATACTGCACGCAAAGATGCCCCCTCCTCTCAGTCTTCACTTGTTATGGCACTTTCTCAAGAAAGAGCATAAACGTCCACGTCCACGTCCCACCGCAGCGTTCAATTGTCCATACCCCAGACCTTTGAACGAAAGCGGAAATTCGCAGCTAACGCCCCACAGGCCACAGTCCTAAATTCGCACATTTCATGACTGCTTGCGTTGGAAATGCTGCCTTTTAGGCTGGTGGAGACGGAATCCTTCCGCAACCTTATGGCGGTGGCCGTCCCTCGGTACTCGGTCCCCAGCCGACACTAGTTTGCCCGGTGTGCCATCCCCGCACTACACAAGCATGTGTCCCAAAATATCTGCCGTGCCCTCAACAACACAGTTACTGGGAGAGTCCACCTGACAACGGACACGTGGACAAGTGCTTGTGGCCAGGGACCGTACATCTCCCTAACGGCACACTGGGTAAACATAGTGGAAGCTGGGACCCAGTCGGACCTTGGGACGGAACACATCCTCCCCACACCGAGGATTGCGGGCCCTATGTCAGTCAGAGTTGCCCTCACAGTGTACAGCTCCTGCGCATCCTCCTCCTCCTCCTCATGTTCAGCCTCCATCTCAGATATCACCACATCAGTTACAAGCTGGAAGCACTGCAGTACTGCCTCCGCCAAGCAGCAACAGGCTGTGCTGAAACTCATAAGCTTAGGTGAGAAACCTCACACTGCTTGTGAGATGTGGACAGCTGTGAAAGAGCAGGCAGATCTGAGGCTGAGACCGCTGAACCTACATCCAGGCATGGTCGTGTGTGACAATGGCCGTAACCTGGTAGTGGCTCTGAGGCGAGGCGAGATAACACACGTACCATGCCTGGCTCATGTGCTTAACCTCGTGATTCAGCGGTTTCTTAAATCGTACCCCGAGTTGCCAGATCTGCTCGTCAAAGTACGCCGCCTGTCAGCTCATTTTCGCAAGTCGGTTACAGCTTCCGCCGCCCTTGCTGTGTTGCAGCAGCGTTTGCAGCTTCCGTCACATCGACTGGTGTGTGATGTCCCCATACGTTGGAACTCTACCCTCCACATGTTGCAAAGGATTTGTGAGCAGTAGAGAGCATTTGTGGAGTACCAGCTGCAACAAGGCCGTCGATATACAGGTCAGACTCCACACATAAGACCTCAGGAGTGGACCTGGATGTCTGACATCTGTACCATCTTGATAAACTTTGAGGAGTCCACCCAGATGGTGAGTGGCGATGACGCCATCATTAGCGTCAGCATTCCACTTGTCTGTCTTTTGCAATGCTCTCTGCAGAGAATTCAAGAGGAGGCATTGCAGCAAGAGAATGATGAGATGGATCAAGAAGCCGTAGCGGTCGATTACACACAGCCCAGCCTCATCTCATCCCAACGTGCATTGGGGGACAATGAGGGAGAGGAGGAGGAGGAAGAACAGGAGCTTGTATCATGCGCTGTAGACGGTAGTACCTGTACAACTGTCATACCGTTGGTTCAGCATGGGTGGCCTGAGGACAGGGGGGAGGAGGAGGAGGAGAGCATGGTCAGTCGTCATCTTGGTGAGGACACGGAAGTCTTGCCCGTTACCAGTCTGGCACGCATGGCTACGTTATGTTACGCTGCCTTAACTGTGACCCTCGCGTTGTCAAAATGTTGGGTGAAAGTCATTACTGGTTGGTGACACTTTTAGACCCCTGCTACAAGGAGAACTTTCACTCTCTTATTCCTGAGGTGGAGAGGTCTACAAAAATGGGCCAGTAGCAGAAGGCCCTTGCTGCAGAACTGTTAAAAAAGTTCCCATCAGAACATGCTAGCGGCAGAGGTCACAGTTCGTTGACCAACCAAGGAGTACAAGCGAGAGAGAGGCAACTCCAATCCAGCAGAGGCAGGGGAACACTGTCAACGTTCTGGGACAGTTTTCTGAGACTCGCCCAGCTTACAGGCCCTGAGGCGCGGGGTACTCTCACAAGGAGTGGAGAGTTTCAAAAGATGGTGAGGGAATACCTTGCCGACCGTACCAGCGTCCTCCGTGATTCCTCTGTGCCTTTTAATTATTGGGTATCCAAGCTGGACATTTGGAATGAACTCGCTCTATACGCCTTGGAGGTCCTGGCCTGCCCTGCCGCTAGCGTGTTATCGGAGCGTGTTTTTAGTGCCGCTGGGGAAATTATAACTGATAAGCACACTCGCCTGTCTACTGACAATGCTGACAAGCTGACCCTTATCAAAATTGTGAGGGTCGTGATGACATTCCACTCGTCCTCCAGTCACTCCAAATTAAGGCTATGAGCATGGGTCAACCATTCAAAGAATGAGTCAGACAACAAGCTGGTTCAAACTCAGAGCACGCTCAAAAGACTACTACAGACAACGTTCTCAGCAATGTTCTAAGTTTATTTTTTTACATGCACAAACTTAAATACACTACATAATGGGGAGGGGAAAGGGGTTGTCCGGGGCGGGGTAAGCCATGAAAGTCCAGTGTCTGGCCACTCCTGATTGGTCCTCATCTCCTTATCTCAGTCTCTGGGCAGATATTGCAGCCGTCAGCTTATAATCTTGTTTTGTTTCTCTGGAATGAATCTTGGCAACACTGGAACTGCCTTAGTTTAAGTTTCGATTTGAGTAATACGTAGCAAGGAAAGCTTATTGTTATAAGACACAAAATGGTGGTTAGTACATTAGCAAAAAAGCGTATAAAAGTTACAAAAGTATAAAAGTTACAAAAATATATATTCTCTTTTACCCCGACATTCCCCCCTAAACACTAAGCTTTCCCTTGCTTCGGGGCCTTTGAGACTGTCCATGTGTGGGGAGAGGGGAGGTGGATTTCTTCACCCAATCATCTTAGAAGCTGCCCCCTTATGGGACGCCCCCAGACAATCGAGCCCTATCCTGGGTGACACATGGAGTTCTCCCAACTGTCCCTAAACTAAATCTCTCAATTGGACTTTGTCATGGGGGGGCTGGTCAGGCTTGTTCAAAGGAGTGTATTTCTCCATATCTTCTCTTGATTCAGAAAGTCCCGGAGGTTGGGACAGCATTGGTTATAGCTTTCCTGTATAAGGGGACTATGCAGCACAGGACCACCAGGCCCAATACTAGTAGACTTCCCATTACTAGACAAACTTGTTGGAGGAATCCCTTGAGCCCTCCCAACCAACCTGAAAAGAAGGAGATATCTACCCCTGTGTGGTAGCTGTCCACCCTGGGACAGACAGTAAGCATATGGAAAGGATATAGAAGAAGGTAGTCATCTTTTATAGACTCGTTCTGTCTCTCTTGCAGTGGGAGGCGTGAATCCAGGTGCTCTTGCCCTCAAGCTTCAGAGCCGTCGGGGTGGTGAGAAGTACAGTGTACGGTCCCTCGAACCGCGGCTGGAGGCAGTCTTTCCGGACAAACTTCTTCACATACACTAGATCGCCTGGGATGAAATCATGTACTGCATCACCTGTAGATTCTGGGAGAGAAGCAGATACTGGAGAGCGGGTGTTAGTCAATTCTCTAGACAAGGCAATCACAAATTTTACCACTCTATCATGTGTTTCAGACAACTCTTGGGGCCTAATCTCTCCTATCTTGGGTGGGGTCCCAAACAAAATTTTATAGGGAGTCAGCCCATGTTTGGCCTGAGGAGTGTGTGTGATATGATACAATACTATGGGGAGTAGGTCGGGCCAGGTGAGGGGATGATCTTAGGTCATTTTAAAGAGCTGGGTCTTGAGTGTGGAATTCATTCTCTCCACTTTGCCTGAACTGGCAGGATGGTATGGAGTGTGGAGGCCCAAATCTGTTCCCAACATGTTCCAGAGTTCTTCGTAGATATTTGCTGTGAAAGCTGGTCCTTGATCCGATTCTATGACTTGGGGAACTCCAAATCTGTAGGCAATTTCGGTGATCAGTTTCTTGGCTGTGACTTTAGCAGTCATGTTGACAACCGGGTAGGCCTCGGGCCAGGCTGAGAACATATCCACGGCTACCAAAACGTACTCCTATTTTCCTGCTTTAGGCATTTGGATATGGTCGACTTGTATTCTCTGCCAAGGGTAGTCTGGCTTAGCCAGGTGTTGGAGAGGGACCTGTGCCGTACACGTTGGGTTGCAGGTAGCGCAGACAGAGCAGGATTTTGAGTATGCAGTCACAGTGGAAGAGATTCCGGGTGCAAAGTACAGTTTCTTGATACATGCCAAGGCTTGATTCTTTCCTCTGTGTGTAGGCCCGTGAGCCCATGCTGCCACAGCTGAGTACATGCGTCTAGGCGAGCAAGGCTTCCCATCCACTTGGTAAAGAGTCGAGTTGACCTTTGAATCTTTGCGACCTGCCAGCACAGCTCCTGCCGCTTTCCATTGCTTGACTTCTTCAGTGGGGGGTCTTCCTTTGTTCCTCACACAATTTTTCTTCAGGCATCTTGACCCCCCTGGATTCCACTCGTGTCTCCGCTGGACTTGTATGGTCTTCCGCCGGCTGTTCTTTGGCTCTTGCTCTAGTGAGCGCCACAGCTACGGTTTGCAGGGTCTCCCCCATCTCTTCTTCCTTTTCCTGCCACTTTGATGACACATTCTCCACTGCTGCAGTCTTGGCTGCTCGGTCAGCTAGGTGGTTGCCCCTGGCTTCTCTGGATTCTAGTCTTCCATGAGCCTTGACCTTGATAACAGCAACCTGAATGGGTAGTTCCAGGGCCTTCATTAGGGCCTTAATCCATGAGACATGTTTCACTGGTGTACCTGCAGCTGTGATGAATCCTCTAGACTTCCACAAGAGTCCAGAATCATTGCAAATTCCATGTCCATACCTGGAATCGGTATATATATATATTCGCCTTTGTTCCTGCTGCCAGGTGGCAGGCCTCTGTGAGAGCCACAAGTTCAGCTTCTTGTGCAGACATGTATGGTGGTAGAGCTTCAGCCTTGAGGACTGTTAGGTCCGTTGTGACAGCATATCCCGTGTGGAACTTCCCTTGAGGGTCTGCGAGACGGGATCCATCAGTCCATAGGTGCAAGGCAGGGTCTGCGAGCGGATGTGCCACCATATTCTCTGGAGCAGAAGTCTCTTCCTGCAAAATTTTTATACAATCATGAGGTTCCACCAATGGACCTTCACCCTCTTCACCTTCCCCCCTAGAAGGTGGAAGCAAAGTGGCAGGATTGATAGTCAGACATCTGGTAGATGTTATATTGGAGGGCAACAATAGGGAACACTGCAGCCGCAGGTGTCTTTGGTTGGTTAGATGTTTCGGAGATGTTTGTTGCAGAACAGCTGAGAGATCATGGCCAGCCTGTATAACTAGATCATGTCCAAAGACGATATCAGCTGACTTGTCAAGGAGGATGTGAGCAGCGTGGACCGCCTTAAGGCATGTGGGGGCAGTTCGGGCGACAGGGTCCAGGCGGGCTGAGTAGTAGCCCAAAGGCCGATACTTATGATCATAGCGTTGTGCTAGAACTCCAGAGGCATGACCTTCCGATTCAGAGACAAAGAGGTGAAATGGCTGAGTATAGTCTGGTAAGCCCAAGGCCGGGGCAGAGACAACAGCCTGTTTAAGGCGGTCAAAACATAGTCTGTGTTGATGAGAAACACGTGGATCTTCAGCATGAAGCCAAACTGAGCCTTCATCCTTGAGACAGTCGTACAGAGGTTGCATGAGCTTTGAGGCATCAGGGATCCATTGCCTGCAGTAAGTGATGAGGCCAAGGAAAGTCTGCATAGCGGAGTAGGTGGTTGGGAAGGTGATATCCATGATGGCTTGTTTTCTTTCTTCAGTCAGATGTCTAGCACCTTGTGATATACAATGTCCGAGGAAAATTACCTTGGGCAGACACCATTGGACTTCGCCTTTCGAGACTTTACAGTTAGCTGAGTGAAAAAAACAGAATAGGGATGCTGACATCTCTGGCAAATTTTCTTCAGTGCCACAGAGTAAAAGATAATCCACATACTGTAGAAGGGTGACCTGAGGGTTCTCTTGAACCCATGGCTCCAGAATAGACTTCATAGAATGAGTGAATTGGTTAGGAGAGTTCTGGGCTCTGCGGAGTCCTGGTCCATGTAAGCTGTGCTCCTTGAAAGGTGAAGGCAGAAAGAAACCACAAATCTTCATGTAAGGGTATACTGAAGAATGCGTTGGCCAGATCTAACACCGTAAACAAAGTGGCCGTTGGAGGCAGCTGAGACAAGAGGGTGTTTGGGTTAGGTACCACTGGAGTTTCTAAAATGGTAGCTGCATTGACGGCTCTGAGATCCTGAACCAACTGGTATCTTGGAGACTCTCCCGGAACGGTTTTCTTTTTTACAGGAAAGAGGGGTGTATTGCATGGAGATACACATCTGACAAGGACTCCTGATTCCAGGAGGGAAGCGATTTGGGTACCCAAGCTTTGTTCTTGTGCAGCCTTGAGGGGGTATTGTGGCAACCGTGGGTACCTGTGTCCAGGCTTGAGGTGTACTCGGACCGGGGGAACCTGCAGGAGGCCGACGTCCTCTGGCCCACTGGACCACAGAGAGTGAGGGAACTGTGAGATATCAAGAAGAGTGTGAGGTTGTATGGTCATCATCATGAGAGGGAAGGCTTTAAGAACACAGCGGTCTTCAGTCCCTTGTTCGGAATGAGGGTCCCGCAAAAGAAGCTCCATACCATGGTTTCCGAAGGTAATTGTTGCCTTCATCCGCTCTAAGAGATCGGCTCCCAACAGATTGACAGGGCAAGTTTCAGAGACCAAGAATCTTGTGAGTACTCCGGTGAACGGTCCTGCAGACACAGGGACTGTGAGTGGAGAGGAAATATGTTGGCCTTCCACCCCAACACAGATGAGGGTATCCGGTGATAGGGATACAGAAGGAGGGAGCTGTGCAGAGGAAATGACAGATGTGGCCGCCCCAGTGTCCACCAGGAACTCCAGTGGTTGATGGTCCACCTGTAAAGTGACAGTCCCACAGGCGGCCGTGAGATGCGTAGCCGGGAAAGTGGACACTGGTTGACCGAGCCGTCATTGGCGTGGATGAGATGGTTCACGGGAAGGTCCATGGTTGTGTGGACCGTCATGAAATGAGCGGTCATGGTACTGTCTGCGGGTTGGACAGTCTCTGAGAATGTGATTAGGGTTACCACATTCCCAACACAGTATGAGTCCTTCAGAATTATGAGATTGTCTTTAGGTGGCCCCCTGTCATTTCTTCTGTCTTGTCTTCTATATGTGGGAGGAGTATCATCACCTGTGCCTTTAACCATTACCCACTTAATTCCATGTTGGTTACCAGGGGGTGGGTAGCTTTCATGCGCTTGATATACCATGGCAGGAGCGGCTTTCTTCCTTGGCTTAGTATCCTTTTCCATTTTTAGCATTGTTTTTTGGAAAGCTTTAACGATGTCCACCGCGTCGTTGAAAGAAGAAGAACGAATCTCGGGCCGTACTCTCAGGACTTCATCTCTGAGAGCGTCTTGTAGGCTATCTACTAGGGCCTGAACCAACAGGGCGGCCTGCGTCTTGACGTGAGGACTGTATCCGAGATCCTCAAA
The DNA here is from genome assembly GCF_046119375.1 of Phyllobates terribilis. NCBI lineage: Eukaryota > Metazoa > Chordata > Amphibia > Anura > Dendrobatidae > Phyllobates > Phyllobates terribilis. The sequence goes on along the minus strand of NW_027362765.1, from coordinate 259,644,628 downwards.
ATGCATGCTGAGTCTTGCAGCATATCTTTCCACAGATTCATCAGGGTCTTGTTGAACATCTTGTACAGACCCAGCTTGATCTGACAAGCGATCCTGAGCCCAGGCCTTTAACTGTTTCATGTATTCTAGGCCGGATTCATACGTACTAAGGGATCCTGCTTTTGTGGAATCCATGGCCTTTTGAAAGCTCTCCGTTTTCGGCTAAGTGAGCCTGGCATTCTGCAGCCAGAGTGGAACCAGCAGCAAGGGCAATTTTACGAGCCAATCCTCCAGCATGGCTCATACGGGTGTTTGCAGGGTTGACTATGGCCCCCACCCGATGTGTAAGGATGTCACCATAGCCTATTGACAGAGTGACAGGGCGTCCTGATGGGTCTACTAGATTACGGGAGCGGCAGGGGTCCCAAACTTCTGAGAGGCTGGGGGGTGGTGTTCTTTCAGCAGTTGCTTGGAGCAAGGGCCGGAGTACAGGTAATGGATGTGGGGTGGAGGATGCCATAGGAGACGTATGGGGTAAAGGAGGGGGGGCTGGAGTATCTCGAGCCCATCCCTCCTCTGGCTCCGTATCGTCTTGAGTAACAGTATGTTGGCGGAGGGAGAGCAGTCTGGCCTGAAATTCTGGGGAATTGAGGAAGATATCCCCAGGGTTGTGGGTGACTCCCATAGGAAACAGGGGAAGCGTCTCAGCATCGTGGACTGGAGCAGAGGGTGTCACATTAGATTCAGATGGGTGCTCTGGGACTACGGGTTTTTCCACCTGTGCTGGTGGCTGGTAATATGCACCGGACGGATCTAGTAGTGGATATAGGCCGGATTGGGGCTTTTCACAACAAGTAAGAGGTGTAGCAAGATGGCCGTGGGAGGGAGGAGTTAGAGTGGAAGTGGGATTGTTCTTGGAGGCAGGAAAAGGTGTAGTAAGATGGCCGTTGGAGGGAGGAGGTGGAGTGGAAGTGGGATTGTTCTTGGAGGCAGGCTGGGCATTGTGCCATGGGCGGCCCGCCCCACAGACATAGCAGAACTCCGCCCAAGGTGGGTTTTGCTCTCCACACACCCGACACGTCCACCCCTCCGGTGATTTGTTGTTGGCACCATTATAGGGCGGTGGCTGAGGGCTCGGTGTAGTGACAGGGGTGCAACGGCCATTTTGGGGGCACATAACAAATCACAGTCTGCAGCTTTCATGTATCCGAACAAAGGCTCGGCATTCTCTGTCCCCCCCACACCATCTACCTCTTTCCAGCCTTCAGACTTCAAATCACTCGCTACTCTAAGATGTGCTTGAGCTTGGTGCAGAAGTCCTCACCCAGCTTTCCCAATTTCTGTGTAACATATTCTTTCTACACTGAAAACTAAAGCCTGCCTGTACTGGATAAGCTTATCATGTTATACAAATTCCTAACATTCTTCTTGCCTTCTTGCCTTCCCGTAACTCCACTAATTGGCTTAACTCCCACAGCAGCATTCCGCAACTTACGAGATCTTTCAAATTTGAATATACGCAACATTTTCTTATAGAATGCAATGATCTGTCGCGACTCAGATCACTGGTGCAGTCCACAGGTCGCCACTCCTCAGTGTAGAGCACACCTCAATACACTGATGAGATAGAGAGACACCTCAATCTAACTCCTTTCCTAGCCTTGAATGGCGACTTTACAGTGCGACTCACCACGGCACCCTGACTACAGGTCACCACCCGTCAGTGTAGAGACACCTCAATACACTGATGAGATAGAGAGACACCTCAATCTATCTCCTTTCCTACCACGGCACCACCCGACAGTGTAGAGACACCTCAATACACTGATGAGATAGAGAGACACCTCAATCTATCTCCTTTCCTACCACGGCACCACCCGACAGTGTAGAGACACCTCAATACACTGTTTCCTAACCTTGACTTTATAGCAGTCTCTGTGTTAGACGAAGAGCACTCCTCAATTCGTCACAGATTCTGACAGCACAACACCTCCTTATGAGGTTTCTCTGTATAAGACGAAGAGTACACCTCAATTCGTCACAGATTCTTTCTCTCTTACACTACAATTCAGGAATGCTTTGAAACCTCGACTATCAGTTACGGGAGGCAGCTATCTAAAGAGAGATCAGTGACCGGAGGAGGAGGAGATGGTGTTCACACGAGCACGCGCAGGCATGCGACGTCACTCGTTTTAACACTTGCTGGTTCAGGACGTGGTGCGGGATGCCTGAGGTCTCACCACTCGACCGATCACCCACCCAGATCCAACCTGATAATCCAACAGGAACCGCTACGGCTGACACACAGGCAAGTGAGACATATAAAATACATCTCAACTTACCGTGTTCGATGGAAGTTGATCAGGCCTCAAATTCAGCCACCGCGGTCACCACCAGGGAAATCAGCGATATGGGTCCGGGAGGGCGGCGTACCGCTAGCCAGCCGCACGTTGAGCGCCATTTGTGAGGGTCGTGATGACATTCCACTCGTCCTCCAGTCACTCCAAATTAAGGCTATGAGCATGGGTCAACCATTCAAAGAATGAGTCAGACAACAAGCTGGTTCAAACTCAGAGCACGCTCAAAAGACTACTACAGACAACGTTCTCAGCAATGTTCTAAGTTTATTTTTTTACATGCACAAACTTAAATACACTACATAATGGGGAGGGGAATGGGGTTGTCCGGGGCGGGGTAAGCCATGAAAGTCCAGTGTCTGGCCACTCCTGATTGGTCCTCATCTCCTTATCTCAGTCTCTGGGCAGATATTGCAGCCGTCAGCTTATAATCTTGTTTCGTTTCTCTGGAATGAATCTTGGCAACACTGGAACTGCCTTAGTTTAAGTTTCGATTTGAGTAATACGTAGCAAGGAAAGCTTATTGTTATAAGACACAAAATGGTGGTTAGTACATTAGCAAAAAAGCGTATAAAAGTTACAAAAGTATAAAAGTTACAAAAATATATATTCTCTTTTACCTCGACAAAATAAACAAGGGCTGGATTGGGCCAGACTTCTCATCACCACCAAATCACAGCAAAGTAACATAAAGTCAAATCCACTGTGTTTTTTCGGGAGGTGTATTCACATGCACCGCTTCACACCCACACATGGGTATACGCTTCCTCATTTTGTCTGTTTTATGTTCTTCTCCTTCTCCTCAGCCTCCACCACCACTATACCACTAGGGTGACCGTGGTCCGTGTTGCCATTATTGAAAGTTCCTCCATCCTTATTTTTGTCAGCTTTTGCTTGGAAGGCATAATCAAAGACTGTGGGAGACCCACTCCCCAATAATGGGAAAAATATTTTTAAGATGCTGTACTGTATGGCTCTTGTAAGGGGCATTGCAAGTTCCTCCGTCCTAATTTTTGGCAGCTATTGCTTGGAAGGCATAAGCAAATACTATGGGAGACCCACTCCCCAATCATGGGAATAATGTTTGTAATATGCTGTACTGCACGGCTCTTGTAAGGGGCATTGCAAGTTCCTCCATCCTAATTTTTGGCAGCTTTTGCTTGGAAAGCATAAGCAAAGACTATGGGAGACACATTCCCCAATAATGGGAATATGTTTTTAAGATGCTGTACTGTATGGCTCTTGTAAGGGGCATTAAAAGCGTCTTGTTAAGCTACTGCAACCTCCACCACTTTTCCAAGGGGCATTAAAAACGTCTTGTTAAGCTACTGCGACCTCCACCACTTTTCCGAGGGGCATTAAAAGCGTCTTGTTAAGCTACTGTGACCTCCACCACTTTTCTGAGGGGCATTAAAAGCGTCTTGTTAAGCTACTGGGACCTCCACGTCTCTTCTGAGGGGCATTAAAAGCGTCTTGTTAAGCTACTGGGACCGCCACGTCTCTTCTGAGGGGCATTAAAATTGTCTTTTTAAGCTACTGGGACCTCCACGTCTCTTCTGAGGGGCATTAAAAGCGTCTTGTTAAGCTACTGGGACCTCCATGTCTCTTCTGTGGGGCATTAAAAGCGTCTTGTTAAGCTACTGCGACCTCCACCACTTTTCCGAGGGGAATTAAAAGCATCTTGTTAAGCTACTGTGACCTCCACCACTTTTCCGAGGGGTATTAAAAGCGTCTTGTTAAGCTACTGGGACCTCCACGTCTCTTCTGAGGGGCATTAAAAGCGTCTTGTTAAGCTACTGGGACCTCCACGTCTCTTCAGAGGGGCATTAAAAGCGTCTTGTTAAGCTACTGGGACCTCCACGTCTCTTCTGAGGGGCATTAAAAGCGTCTTGTTAAGCTACTGGGACCTCCACGTCTCTTCTGGGGGGCATTAAAAGCATCTTGTTAAGCTACTGGGACCTCCACCACTTTTCCGAGGGGCATTAAAAGCATCTTGTTAAGCTACTGGGACCTCCAAGTCTCTTCGGAGGGGCATTAAAAGTGTCTTGTTAAGCTACTGGGACCTCCACGTCTCATCTGAGGGGCATTAAAAGCGTCTTGTTAAGCTACTGGGACCTCCACGTCTCTTCTGAGGGGCATTAAAAGCATCTTGTTAAGCTATTGTGACCTCCACCACTTTTCCCAGGGGCATTAAAAGCGCCTTGTTAAGCTACTGTGACCTCCACCACTTTTCCGAGGGGCATTAAAAGCGTCTTGTTAAGCTACTGGGACCTCCAGTCTCTTCTGAGGGGCATTAAAAGCGTCTTGTTAAGCTACTAGGCCCTCCACGTCTCTTCTGAGGGGCATTAAAAGCGTCTTGTTAACCTACTGGGACCTCCTCGTCTCTTCTGAGGGGCATTAAAAGCGTCTTGTTAAGCTATTGGGACCTCCACGTCTCTTCTTAGAGGCATTAAAAGAGTCTTGTTGCGCTTCTGGGACCTCCACGTCTCTTCTGAGGGGCATTAAAAGCGTCTTGTTAAGCTACTGGAACCTCCCCACTTTTCCGAGGGGCATTAAAAGGGTCTTGTTCAGCTACTGGGACCTCCACGTCTCTTCTGAGCGGCATTAAAAGCGTCTTGTTAAGCTACTGGGACCTCCACGTCCATTCTGAAGGTCATTAAAAGCGTCTTGTTAAGCTACTGGGACCTCCACGTCTCTTCTGAGGGGCATTAAAAGAGTCTTGTTAAGCTACTGCGACCTCCACGTCTCTTCTGAGGGGCATTAAAAGCGTCTTGTTAAGCTACTGGGACCTCCACGTCTCTTCTGAGGGGCATTAAAAGCGTCTTGTTAAGCTACTGGGACCTCCACGTCTCTTCTGAGGGGCATTAAAAGGGTCTTGTTCAGCTACTGCGACCTCCACGTCTCTTCTGAGCGGCATTAAAAGCGTCTTGTTAAGCTACTGGGACCTCCACGTCTCTTCTGAGGGTCATTAAAAGCGTCTTGTTAAGCTACTGGGACCTCCACGTCTCTTCTGAGGGGCATTAAAAGAGTCTTGTTAAGCTACTGGGACCTCCACGTCTCGTCTGAGGGGCATTAAAAGCATCTTGTTAAGCTACTGGGACCTCCACGTCTCTTCTGAGGGGCATTAAAAGCGTCTTGTTAAGCTACTGGGACCTCCATGTCTCTTCTGAGGGGCATTAAAAGCGTCTTGTTAAGCTACTGGGACCTCCACGTCTTTTCTGAGGGGCACTATAAATGTCTTGTTAAGCTACTGGGACCTCCACCACTTTTCCGAGGGGCATTAAAAGCATTTTGTTAAGCTACTGGGACCTCCACGTCTCTTATGAGGAGCATTAAAAGCGTCTTGTTAAGCTACTGGGACCTCCAACACTTTTCCGAGGGGCATTAAAAGCGTCTTGTTAAGCTACTGGGACCCCCACGTCTCTTCTGAGGGGCATTAAAAGCGTCTTGTTAAGCTACTGCGACCTCCACCACTTTTCCCAGGGGCATTAAAAGCGTCTTGTTAAGCTACTGTGACTTCCACCACTTTTCCGAGGGGTATTAAAAGCGTCTTGTTAAGCTACTGGGACCTCCATGTCTCTTCTGAGAGGCATTAAAAGCATCTTGTCAAGCTACTGGGACCTCCACGTCTCTTCTGAGGGGCATTAAAAGCGTCTTGTTAAGCTACTGGGACCTCCACGTCTCTTCTGAGGGGCATTAAAAGCGTCTTGTTAAGCTACTGGGACCTCCACGTCTTTTCTGAGGGGCATTAAAAGCGTCTTGTTAAGCTACTTGGACCTCCACCACTTTTCCGAGGGGCATTAAAAGTGACTTGTTAAGCTACTGGGACCTCCACGTCTCTTCTGAGGGGCATTAAAAGCATCTTGTTAAGCTACTGGGACCTCCACGTCTCTTCTGAGGGGCATTAAAAGCGTCTTGTTAAGCTACGGGGACCTCCACCACTTTTCCGAGGGGCATTAAAAGCATCTTGTTAAGCTACTGGGACGTCCACGTCTCTTCTGAGGGGCAATAAAAGCGTCTTGTTAAGTTACTGGGACCTCCAGCTCTTTTCCGAGGGGCATTAAAAGCGTCTTGGTAAGCTACTGGGACCCCCATGTCTCTTCTGAGGGGCATTAAAAGCATCTTGTTAAGCTACTGCGACCTCCACCACTTTTCCCAGGGGCATTAAAAGCGTCTTGTTAAGCTACTGTGACTTCCACCACTTTTCCGATGGGCATTAAAAGCGTCTTGTTAAGCTACTGCGACCTCTACCACTTTTCCGAGGGGCATTAAAAGCGTCTTGTTAAGCTACTGGGACCTCCACGTCTCTTCTGAGGGGCATTAAAAGCATCTTGTTAAGCTACTGGGACCTCCACGTCTCTTCTGAGGGGCATTAAAAGAGTCTTGTTAAGCTACGGGGACCTCCATCACTTTTCCGAGGGGCATTAAAAGCGTCTTGTTAAGCTACTGGGACGTCCATGTCTCTTCTGAGGGGCATTAAAAGCGTCTTGCTAAGTTACTGGGACCTCCACCTCTTTTCCGAGGGGCATTAAAAGCGTCTTGTTAAGCTACTGGGACCCCCATGTCTCTTCTGAGGTGCATTAAAAGCATCTTGTTAAGCTACTGCGACCTCCACCACTTTTCCCAGGGGCATTAAAAGCGTCTTGTTAAGCTACTGTGACCTCCACCACTTTTCCGAGGGGCATTAAAAGCGTCTTGTTAAGCTACTGCGACCTCCACCACTTTTCCGAGGGTCATTAAAATCGTCTTGTTAAGCTACTGTGACCTCCACAACTTTTCCGAGGGGCATTAAAAGCGTCTTGTTAAGCTACTGGGACCTCCACGTCTCTTCTGAGGGGCATTAAAAGCGTCTTGTTAAGCTACTGGGACCTCCACGTATCTTATGAGGGGCATTAAAAGTGTCTTGTTAAGCTACTGGGACCTCCACATCTCTTCTGAGGCGCATTAAAAGCGTCTTGTTAAGCTACTGGGACCTCCACGTCTCTTCTGAGGGGTATTAAAAGCATCTTGTTAAGCTACTGGGACCTCCACGTCTCTTCTGAGGGGCATTAAAAGAGTCTTGTTAAGCTACTGGGACCTCCACGACTCTTCTGAGGGGCAATAAAGGCGTCTTGTTAAGCTACTGGGACCTCAATGTCTCTTCTGAGGGGCATTAAAAGCGTCTTGTTAAGCTACTGGGACCTCCACGTCTTTTCTGAGGGGCATTAAAAGTGTCTTGTTAAGCTACTGGGACCTTCACCACTTTTCCGAGGGGCATTAAAAGCGTCTTGTTAAGCTACTGGGACCCCCACGTCTCTTCTGAGGGGCATTATAAGCATCTTGCTAAGCTACTGGGACCTCCACCACTTTTCCGAGGGGCATTAAAAGCGTCTTGTTAAGCTACTGGGACCACCACGTCTCTTCTGAGGGGCATTAAAAGCGTCTTGTTAAGCTACTGCGACCTCCACCAATTTTCCCAGGGGCATTAAAAGCGTCTTGTTAAGCTACTGTGACCTCCACCACTTTTCCGAGGGGCATTAAAGCATCTTGCTAAGCTACTGCGACCTCCACCACTTTTCCAAGGGGCATTAAAAGCATCTTGTTAAGCTACTGTGACCTCCACCACTTTTCCGAGGGGCATTAAAAGCATCTTGTTAAGCTACTGGGACCTCCACGTCTCTTCTGAGGGGCATTAAAAGCGTCTTGTTAAGCTACTGGGACCTCCACGTCTCTTCTAAGGGGCATTAAAAGCATCTTGTTAAGCTACTGCGACCTCCACCACTTTTCCGAGGGGCATTAAAAGCGTCTTGTTAAGCTACTGTGACCTCCACCACTTTTCCGAGGGGCATTAAAAGCGTCTTGTTAAGCTACTGGGACCACCACGTCTCTTCTGAGGGGCATTAAAAGCATCTTGTTAAGCTACTGGGACCTCCACGTCTCTTCTGAGGGGCATTAAAAGTGTCTTGTTAAGCTACTGGGACCTCCACTTCTCTTCTGAGGGGCATTAAAAGCGTCTTGTTAAGCTACTGCGACCTCCACGTCTCTTCTGAGGGGCATTAAAAGCGTCTTGTTAAGCTACTGGGACCTCCACGTCTCTTCTGAGGGGCATTAAAAGCGTCTTGTTAAGCTACTGGGACCTCCACGTCTCTTCTGAGGGGCATTAAAAGCGTCTTGTTAAGCTACTGCGACCTCCACCACTCTTCCCAGGGGCATTAAAAGCGTCTTGTTAAGCTACTGTGACTTCCACCACTTTTCCGAGGGGCAATAAAAGCGTCTTGTTAAGCTACTGCGACTTCCACCACTTTTCCGAGGGGTATTAAAAGCGTCTTGTTAAGCTACTGGGACCTCCATGTCTCTTCTGAGAGGCATTAAAAGCATCTTGTCAAGCTACTGGGACCTCCACATCTCTTCTGAGGGGCATTAAAAGCGTCTTGTTAAGCTACTGGGACCTCCACGTCTCTTCTGAGGGGCATTAAAAGCGTCTTGTTAAGCTACTGGGACCTCCACGTCTTTTCTGAGGGGCATTAAAAGCGTCTTGTTAAGCTACTTGGACCTCCACCACTTTTCCGAGGGGCATTAAAAGTGACTTGTTAAGCTACTGGGACCTCCACGTCTCTTCTGAGGGGCATTAAAAGCATCTTGTTAAGCTACTGGGACCTCCACGTCTCTTCTGAGGGGCATTAAAAGCGTCTTGTTAAGCTACGGGGACCTCCACCACGTTTCCGAGGGGCATTAAAAGCATCTTGTTAAGCTACTGGGACGTCCACGTCTCTTCTGAGGGGCAATAAAAGCGTCTTGTTAAGTTACTGGGACCTCCAGCTCTTTTCCGAGGGGCATTAAAAGCGTCTTGTTAAGCTACTGGGACCCCCATGTCTCTTCTGAGGGGCATGAAAAGCATCTTGTTAAGCTACTGCGACCTCCACCACTTTTCCCAGCGGCATTAAAAGCGTCTTGTTAAGCTACTGTGACTTCCACCACTTTTCCGATGGGCATTAAAAGCATCTTGCTAAGCTACTGCGACCTCTACCACTTTTCCGAGGGGCATTAAAAGCGTCTTGTTAAGCTACTGGGACCTCCACGTCTCTTCTGAGGGGCATTAAAAGCATCTTGTTAAGCTACTGGGACCTCCACGTCTCTTCTGAGGGGCATTAAAAGAGTCTTGTTAAGCTACGGGGACCTCCACCACTTTTCCGAGGGGCATTAAAAGCGTCTTGTTAAGCTACTGGGACGTCCATGTCTCTTCTGAGGGGCATTAAAAGCGTCTTGTTAAGTTACTGGGACCTCCACCTCTTTTCCGAGGGGCATTAAAAGCGTCTTGTTAAGCTACTGGGACCCCCATGTCTCTTCTGAGGTGCATTAAAAGCATCTTGTTAAGCTACTGCGACCTCCACCACTTTTCCCAGGGGCATTAAAAGCGTCTTGTTAAGCTACTGTGACCTCCACCACTTTTCCGAGGGGCATTAAAAGCGTCTTGTTAAGCTACTGCGACCTCCACCACTTTTCCGAGGGTCATTAAAATCGTCTTGTTAAGCTACTGTGACCTCCACAACTTTTCCGAGGGGCATTAAAAGCGTCTTGTTAAGCTACTGGGACCTCCACGTCTCTTCTGAGGGGCATTAAAAGCGTCTTGTTAAGCTACTGGGACCTCCACGTATCTTCTGAGGGGCATTAAAAGTGTCTTGTTAAGCTACTGGGACCTCCACATCTCTTCTGAGGCGCATTAAAAGCGTCTTGTTAAGCTACTGGGACCTCCACGTCTCTTCTGAGGGGTATTAAAAGCATCTTGTTAAGCTACTGGGACCTCCACGTCTCTTCTGAGGGGCATTAAAAGCGTCTTGTTAAGCTACTGGGACCTCCACGACTCTTCTCAGGGGCAATAAAAGCGTCTTGTTAAGCTACTGGGACCTCAATGTCTCTTCTGAGGGGCATTAAAAGCGTCTTGTTAAGCTACTGGGACCTCCACGTCTTTTCTGAGGGGCATTAAAAGTGTCTTGTTAAGCTACTGGGACCTCCACCACTTTTCCGAGGGGCATTAAAAGCGTCTTGTTAAGCTACTGGGACCCCCACGTCTCTTCTGAGGGGCATTATAAGCATCTTGCTAAGCTACTGGGACCTCCACCACTTTTCCGATGGGCATTAAAAGCGTCTTGTTAAGCTACTGGGACCCCCACGTCTCTTCTGAGGGGCATTAAAAGCGTCTTGTTAAGCTACTGCGACCTCCACCAATTTTCCCAGGGGCATTAAAAGCGTCTTTTTAAGCTACTGTGACCTCCACCACTTTTCCGAGGGGCATTAAAAGCATCTTGCTAAGCTACTGCGACCTCCACCACTTTTCCAAGGGGCATTAAAAGCATCTTGTTAAGCTACTGTGACCTCCACCACTTTTCCGAGGGGCATTAAAAGCGTCTTGTTAAGCTACTGGGACCTCCACGTCTCTTCTGAGGGGCATTAAAAGTGTCTTGTTAAGCTACTGGGACCTCCACGTCTCTTCTGAGGGGCATTAAAAGCGTCTTGTTAAGCTACTGGGACCTCCACGTCTCTTCTAAGGGGCATTAAAAGCATCTTGTTAAGCTACTGCGACCTCCACCACTTTTCCGAGGGGCATTAAAAGCGTCTTGTTAAGCTACTGTGACCTCCACCACTTTTCCGAGGGGCATTAAAAGCGTCTTGTTAAGCTACTGGGACCACCACGTCTCTTCTGAGGGGCATTAAAAGCATCTTGTTAAGCTACTGGGACCTCCACGTCTCTTCTGAGGGGCATTAAAAGTGTCTTGTTAAGCTACTGGGACCTCCACTTCTCTTCTGAGGGGCATTAAAAGCGTCTTGTTAAGCTACTGCGACCTCCACGTCTCTTCTGAGGGGCATTAAAAGCGTCTTGTTAAGCTACTGGGACCTCCACGTCTCTTCTGATGGGCATTAAAAGCGTCTTGTTAAGCTACTGGGACCTCCACGTCTCTTCTGAGGGGCATTAAAAGCGTCTTGTTAAGCTAATGCAACCTCCACCACTTTTCCGAGGGGCATTAAAAGCGTTTTGTTAAGCTACTGTGACCTCCACCACTTTTCCGAGGGGCATTAAAAGCGTCTTGTTAAGCTACTGGGTCCTCCACGTCTCTTCTGAGAGGCATTAAAAGCGTCTTGTTAAGCTACTGGGACCTCCACGTCTCTTCTGAGGGGCATTAAAAGCGTCTTGTTAAGCTACTGGGACCTCCACGTCTCTTCTGAGGGGCATTAAAAGCGTCTTGTTAAGCTGCTGGGACCTCCACCACTTTTCCGAGGGGCATTAAAAGCGTCTTGTTAAGCTGCTGGGACCCCCACGTCTCTTCTGAGGGGCATTAAAAGCGTCTTGTTAAGCTACTGCGACCTCCACCACTTTTCCCAGGGGCATTAAAAGCGTCTTGTTAAGCTACCGTGACCTCCACCACTTTTCCGAGGGGCATTAAAAGCGTCTTGTTAAGCTACTGCGACCTCCACCACTTTTCCCAGGGGCATTAAAAGCGTCTTGTTAAGGTACTGCGACCTTCACCACTTTTCCGAGGGGCATTAAAAGCGTCTTGTTAAGCTACTGTGACCTCCACGACTCTTCCAACGGGCTGTGGCTTCTGTCTACGCCTTGACTCAGTGACTGGAGTTAGAGGGGTTTGGGGCGCAGACTCCGCCTCCTTCTGGACAGCCTGCCAGGATCCAGGGAGTGCGAGAGTCACGGGGAAGTCTGAGAGGAGGGACGGAGAGCAGGGATGCGGCTCACCCCAAAATGTCTGACCGAGGGCTGACAGCGGAGCCCTGTGTGCACGACAGCGCGACTCCTCATAGGGACGTCTGTCATGGCTCCAGCAGCAGCACCGCAGTGATCAGGGACCACCGCCAGAAAACTCCGGATAGTCTGCAGGTCATCAGCACTGTGTCTGCCTCCCAATAGTGAGGGCAGCTCCGATGTCACCATGTATAAAGACGGGCACATACACCGCCACTGTATCCTGCAGCAACATAGCCTGTGACATTCTGAGATGACAGCGCCCCCATAAGGGAGCAAGCCACAGTACCCCCATAAGGGAGCAAGCCTCAGTGCCCCCATAAGGGAGCAAGCCTCAGTGCCCCCATAAGGGAGCAAGCCTCAGTGCCCCCATAAGGGAGCAAGCCTCAGTGCCTCCATAAGGGAGCAAGCCTCAGAGCCCTCCCTAAGGGAGCAAGCCACAGTGCCCCCATAAGGGAGCAAGCCTCAGTGCCCCCATAAGGGAGCAAGCCTCAGTGCCCCCATAAGGGAGCAAGCCTCAGCACCCCCATAAGGGAGCAAGCCACAGTACCCCCATAAGGGAGCAAGCCACGGTGCCCCCATAAGAGAGCAAGCCTCAGTGCCCCCATAAGGAAGCAAGCCTCAGTGCCCTCATAAGGGAGAAAGCCTCAGTGCCCACATAAGGGAGCAGCCTCAGTGCCCCCATAAGGGAGCAAGCCTCAGTGCCTCCATAAGGGAGCAAGCCTCAGTGCCCCCATAAGGGAGCAAGCCTCAGTTCCTCCATAAGGGAGCAAGCCTCAGTGCCTCCTTAAGGGAGCAAGCCTCAGTGCCCCCATAAGGGAGCAAGCCTCAGTGCCCCAATAAGGGAGCAAGCCTCAGTGTCCCATAAGGGAGCAAGCCGCAGAGCCCTCCCTAAGGGAGCAAGCCACAGTACTCCCATAAGGGAGCAAGCCTCAGTTCCCCCATAAGGGAGCAAGCCACAGTGCCCCCATAAGGGAGCAAGTCACAGTACCCCCATAAGGGAGCAAGCCACAGTACCCCCATAAGAGACCAAGCCACAGCACCCCATAAGGGACCAAGCCACAGCACCACCATAAGGGAGCAAGCCACAGTACCCCCATAAGGGAGCAAGCCACAGTGCCCCCCTAAGGGAGCAAGCCACAGTGCCCCCATAAAGGAGCAAGCCACATCTATTATGCCCACCATAAATATAGCCACAGTGCCCCCATAAGGGAGCAAGCCACATCTATTATGCCCACCATAAATATTGGCAAAGTGCCCCCTTAATGAAGCAAGCTACAGTGTCCACCACAGCCACAGTGCCCTCATAAAGGAGTATGCCATAGTGCCCACCATAATCACAGCAGGAATGCCCACCTTAACTAGTGCCACAGCATGAAGACCGTTGGAGTGCCCCATAACTGAACAAGTTAGGCTATGTTCACACATCACGTTTTTTTCAGCATTTTTTGCTGCGGATTTTTATGCAAATTTTCAGCTGCGTTTTGCAGTACCAGCAAAGTCTATGAGAAACCAGAAGTCTCTGTTCACACATCATGGTTTTTTGGAAACTAGAGCATGTCATTTCTTCCAGCGTTTTTTCACCCTTAGGAAGTAATGGGTGGTGGAAAAAACGCTGAAAAAATGCATCAAAATTTGTATCAGTGTTTTTTCAGCGTATTTGATGCCAAAATAGAATGAGGTTCTTTTTTTTACAAAACTTTATGTACAAGGATAAAAAGAGACAGAAGGACAGTGAAAAAACGCTGAAAAGAACGCAGCAAAAACTGCAAAAAAAATCCCGAACAGAATGCCCTTGAAGGTCAGGTTTTGCAGCTGATTTGTGACGCAAAAAAAACATGATGTGCGAACATAGCCTTACTGTGCTGACCATAAACACAACTAAGTGCGCAGGTAAAGGAGGAAACACATCTATTATGTCCAAGGATTCTTATTTCCAAATGCATGGTCTTTAGTAAGAAAACAGAACTGGCACTAGGTCTCCGAAAAGAAAATCTGCAGAAGTAATGGCTTCAGTGCCACGATTTAATATGTTGATCCAGTGAATTGTACGGTTGCCAGTCTGGGATCAGGAAGGAATTCTTCTCTGAAAGCTACAAGAAGGATTTCAAATATTTTACTGATTTAATGGGATTATATTTTAGCAGTTCTATACAAGTTCATGTGTTTAAAAAGGGCTTTTAGTTCTCCTGACATTCATTTTAGTAAATGCTAATATTCCCCATGAAAAAAAAAACAATGCTAGAGCATGAGCTCTCTGAGCTCCGCAGTGTGAGGTCCCTCTGTTATTCCTCCTAGGAATTTATTAACAAACAGTTATCAGTCCTTGTCAGACCGGGTTCACACCAGCGTATAAAATTTCATGAGTTTCATCCAGAAAACTCAGACAATTTTTTTCTCACTTGTCCTCCGTATACAATCCGTTTCTTTTTTACAGCAGCAGGTAGTAATCATTTACAGGACTATTTACAGTTTCCTTTGGTACAGAATTGCAATGTATCCATAAAAATCAGATGCTTTACTGCAGGGCCGGCGTCAGCACCCGGCGCAACCAGGCAAGTGTCGAGGCCCTGAGCAGGCGGGTAGACCACTCGCCGTCGGGCACCCAGCAGCGCATGGGGCATTATAGGGGAGAGTGTGTGTGACATCCTGCATGGGGCATTGTAAGAGGGAGGGTGTGACATCCTGCATGGGGCATTATAAGGGGGAGGGTGTGACATTATGCATGGGGCATTATAAGCGAGGGGGCGTGTGATATCCTGCATGGGGCATTATAAGGGAGAGGGGGTGTGACGTCCTGCATGGGGCATTATAAGGGAGGGGGTGTGTGACATCCTGCATGGGGCATTATAAGGGAGGGGGGGTGACATCCTGCATGGGTCATTATAAGGGAGGGGGAGGGTGTGACCTCCTGCACTGGGCATTATAAGGGAGAGGGGGGGGTAACATCCTGCATGGGGCATTATAAGCGAGGGGGGCTGTGACATCCTGCATGGGGCATTATAAGGGGGGGTGACAACCTGCATGGTCCATTATAAGGGAGGGTGTATGTGTGACATCCTGCATGGGGCATTATAAGGGGGGGTTGACATCCTGCTTGGGGCATTATAAGGGAGGTGGTATGTGACATCCTGCATGGGGCATTATAAGGGGGTTGCTTCCGGCATGGGGCATTATAAGGGCGGGTGACATCCTACATGGGGCATTATAAGGGAGGGGGATATGTGACATCCTGCATGGGGCATTATAAGGGAGAGGGGATGTGACATCCTGCATGGGGCATTATAAGGGAGGGGGTGTGTGACATTCTGCTTGGGGCATTATAAGGTGGGGGGTGACATCCTGCATGGAGCATTATAAGCAAGGGGGGTGTGACAATCTGCATGGTGCATTATCAGGGGGGGGGGTTGTGTGACATCCTGCGTAGGGCATTATAAGGAAAGGGGGGGTGACATCCTGCATGGGGCATTATAAAGGAGGGGGGGTGACATCCTGCATGGGGCATTATAAGGGAGGGGGGGTGACATCCTGCATGGGGCATTATAAGGGGGGGTGACATCCTGCATGGGGCATTATAAAGGAGGGGGGGTGACATCCTGCATGGGGCATTATAAGGGAGGGGCGGTGTGACATCCTGCATGGGGAATTATAAGGGAGGGGGTGTGTGACATCCTGCATGGGGCATTATAAAAGAGGGGGGATGACATCCTGCATGGGGCATTATAAGGGAGGGGTGTGTGTGACATCCTGCATGGAGCATTATACGGGAGGGGGTGTGACATCCTGCATGGGGCATTATAAGGGAAGATGTATGTGTGACATCCTGCATGGGGCATTATAAGGGAGGGAGGGTGACATCCTGCATGGGGCATTATAAGGGGGGTGACATCCTACATGGGGCATTATAAGGGAGGGGGGATGTGTGACATCCTGCATGGGGCATTACAAGGGAGGGGGGGATGTGACATCCTGCATGGGTCATTATAAGGGAGGGGGTGTGTGACATTCTGCATGGGGCATTATGAAGGGGGGTGACATCCTGCATGGAGCATTATAAGCAAGGGGGGGTGACATTCTGCATGGGGCATAATAAGGGAGGGGGGTTGTGTGACATCCTGCATGGGGCATTATAAGGAAGGGGGGGTGACATCCTGCGTGGGGCATTATAAGGGAGGGTGTGCGTGTGACATCCTGCATGGGGCATTTTAGCGGGGGGGTGCGATATCCTGTAAGGGGCATTATAAGGGCTGGGGTGCGTGTGACATCCTGCATGAGGCATTATAAGGAGGGCTGTGACATCCTGCATGGGGCATTCTAAGGGGGGGTGACATCCTGCATGGGGCATTATAAGGAAGGGGTGACATCCTGCGTGGGGCATTATAAGGGAGGGTGTGTGTGTGACATCCTGCATGGGGCATTATAACGGGGGGTGACATCCTGCATTGGGCATTATAAGTGGGGGGGTGACATCCTGCATGGGGCATTATAGGGGAGGGGGTATGTGACATCCTGCATGGGGCATTATAAGGGAGGGAATGCCATCCTGCAAGGAGCATTATAAGCGAGGGGGGTGTGACATTCTGCATGGGGCATTATAAGGGAGGGGGGGTGACATCCTGCATGGGGCATTTTAATGGGGGGTGACATCCTGCATGGAGCATTATAAGGTGGGGTGTGCGACATCCTGCATGGGGCATTATAAGGGGGGTGACATCCTGCATGGGGCATTATAATGGGGGGGTGACATCCCGCATGGGGCATTAAAATGGAGGGGGGGTGACATCCCGCATGGGGCATTATAAGGGAGGGTGTGTTTGTGACATCCTGCACAGGGCATTATAAGGGAGGAGGGGTGACATTCTGCATGGGGCATTATAAGGGAGCGGTGGGTGACATCCTGTATGGGGCATTATAAGGGGGGGTGACATCCTGCATGGGGCATTATAAGGGGTGTGTGTGACATCCTTCATGGGGTATTATAAAGGGGGTGACATCCTGTATGGGGCATTATAAGGGGGGGTGATATCCTGCATGGGGCATTATAAGGGGGGTGACATCTTACATGGGGCATTATCAGGGAGGGTGCTGTGTGACATCCTGCATGGGGCATTATAAGGGAGTGGGGTGAGTGACATCCTGCATGGGGCATTATAAGGGAGGGGGATGTGACATCCTGCATGGGGCATTATAAGGAAGGGGGATGTGTGACATCCTGCATGGGGCATTATAAGGGAGGGTGTGTTTGTGAAATCCTGCATAGGGCATTACAAGGGAGGGGGGGTGACATCCTGCATGGGTCATTATAAGGGAGGGGTGGGTGACATGCTGCGTGGGGCATTATAAGGGGGGGTGACATCCTGCATGGGGCATTATAAGGGGTGTGTGTGACATCCTTCATGGGGCATTATAAATGGGGGTGACATCCAGCATGGGGCATTATAAGGGGGGTGTGATATCCTGCATGGGGCATTATAAGGGGGGTGACATCTTACATGGGGCATTATCAGGGAGGGTGCTGTGTGACATCCTGCATGGGGCATTATAAGGGAGTGGGGTGGGTGACATCCTGCATGGGGCATTATAAGGGAGGGGGGATGTGACATCCTGCATGGGGTATTATAAGGGAGGGGGGGTGTGACATTCTGCACGGGGCATTATAAGCAAGGGGGTGTGACAACCTGCATGGGGCATTATAAGCAAGGGGGGGGTGACAACCTGCATGGGGCATTATAAGGGAGTGAGGTTGTGTGACATCGTGCATGGGGCATTATAAGGAAAGGGGGGTGACATCCTGCATGGGGCATTATAAAGGAGGGGGGTGACATCCTGCATGGGGCATTATAAAGGAGGGGGGGTAACATCCTGCAGGGGGCATTTTAAGGGGGGTGACATCCTGCATGGGGCATTATAAAAGAGGGGGGGTGACATCCTGCATGGGGCTTTATAAGGGAGGGGGGGTGACATCCTGCATGGGGCATTATAAGGGAGGGGGGGTGTGACATCCTGCATGGGGCATTATGAGGGAGGGGGGTGTGACATCCTGCATGGGGAATTATAAAGGAGGGGGTGTGACATCCTGCATGGGGCATTATAAGGGAGAGGGGTGCGTGACATCCTGCATGGAGCTTTATAAGGGAGGGGGGGTGACATCCTGCATGGGGCATTATAAGGGGGGGTTGACATCCTGCATGGGGCATTATAAGAGAGGGGGGATGTGACATCATGCATGGGGCATTACAAGAGGGGGTGACATCCTACATGGGGCATTATAAGGGATGGGGGATGTGTGACATCCTGCATGGGGCGTTATAAGGGGGGGGTGACATCCTGCATGGGTCATTATAAGGGAGGGGCAGTGTGACATTCTGCATGGGGCATTATGAGGGGGGGTGACATCCTGCATGGAGTATTATAAGCAAGGGGGGGTGTGACATTCTGCATGGGGCATTATAAGGGAGGGGGGTTGTGTGACATCCTGCATGGGGCATTATAAGGAAGGGGGCGTGACATCCTGCGTGGGGCATTATAAGGGAGGGTGTGCGTGTGACATCCTGCATGGAGCATTATTGAGCGGGTGTGCGACATCCTTTATGGGGCATTATAAGGGCTGGGGTGTATGTGACATCCTGCATGGGGCATTATAAGGGGGGCTGTGACATCCTGCATGGGGCATTATAAGGGAGGGTGTGTGTGACATCCTGCATGGGGCATTATAAGGGAGGTGTGACATCCTGCATGGGGCATTACAAGAGAGGGGGGGATGTGACATCCTGCATGGGACATTATAATGGAGGGGGTGTGTGACATTCTGCATGGGGCATTATGAAGGGGGGTGACATCCTGCATGGAGCATTATAAGCAAGGGGGGGTGACATTCTGCATGGGGCATAATAAGGGAGGGGGGGTGACATCCTGCGTGGGGCATTATAAGGGAGGGTGTGCGTGTGACATCCTGCATGGGCCATTATAGCGGGGGTGTGCGATATCCTGTAAGGGGCATTATAAGGGCTGGGGTGCGTGTGACATCTTGCATGGGGCATTATAAGGAGGGCTGTGACATACTGCATGGGGCATTATAAGGGAGGGGGGGTGACATCCTGCATGGGGCATTATAAGGAAGGGGTGACATCCTCCGTGGGGCATTATAAGGGAGGGTGTGTGTGTGACATCCTGCATGGGGCATTATAACGGGGGGTGACATCCTGCATTGGGCATTATAAGTGGGGGGGTGACATCCTGCATGGGGCATTATAGGGGAGGGGGTATGTGACATCCTGCATGGGGCATTATAAGGGAGGGAATGCCATCCTGCAGGGAGCATTATAAGCGAGGGTGGTGTGACATTCTGCATGGGGCATTATAAGGGGGGGGGGGTGACATCCTGCATGGGGCATTTTAAGGGGGGGTGACATCCTGCATGGAGCATTATAAGGTGGGGTGTGCGACATCCTGCATGGGGCATTATAAGGGGGGTGACATCCTGCATGGGGCATTATAATGGGGGGGGGTGACATCCTGCATGGGGCATTAAAATGGAGGGGGGTGACATCCTGCATGGGGCATTAAAATGGAGGGGGGGTGACATCCTGCATGGGGCATTATAAGGGAGGGTGTGTGTTACATCTTTCATGGGGCATTATAAGGGAGGATGTGACATCCTGCATGGGGCATTATAAAGGAGGGGGGGTGTGACATCCTGCATGGGGCATTATAAGGGAGGGGGTGAGACATCCTGCATGGGGCATTATAAGGAAGGGGGAGGTGTGACATCCTGCATGGGGCATTATAAGGGAGGGTGTGTTTGTGACATCCTGCACAGGGCATTATAAGGGAGGAGGGGTGACATTCTGCATGGGGCATTATAAGGGAGCGGTGGGTGACATCCTGTATGGGGCATTATAAGGGGGGGGTGACATCCTGCATGGGGCATTATAAGGGGGGGGTGACATCCTTCATGGGGTATTATAAAGGGGGTGACATCCTGTATGGGGCATTATAAGGGGTGGTGATATCCTGCATGGGGCATTATAAGGGGGGTGACATCTTACATGGGGCATTATCAGGGAGGGTGCTGTGTGACATCATGCATGGGGCATTATAAGGGAGTGGGGTGGGTGACATCCTGCATGGGGCATTATAAGGGAGGGGGATGTGACATCCTGCATGGGGCATTATAAGGAATAGGGATGTGTGACATCCTGCATGGGGCATTATAAGGGAGGGTGTGTTTGTGACATCCTGCATAGGGCATTACAAGGGAGGGGGGGTGACATCCTGCATGGGGCATTATAAGGTAGCGGTGGGTGACATGCTGCATGGGTTATTATAAGGGGGGGTGACATCCTGCATGGGGCATTATAAGGGGTGTGTGTGACATCCGTCATGGGGCATTATAGAGGGGGGTGACATCCAGCATGGGGCATTATAAGGGAGAGGGGGTGTGACATTCTGCATGGGGCATTATCAGCAAGGGGGGTGTGACAACCTGCATGGGGCATTATAAGGGAGGGAGGTTGTGTGACATCGTGCATGGAGCATTATAAGGAAAGGGGGTGACATCCTGCATGGGGTATTATAAAGGAGGGGGGTGACATCCTGCATGGGGCATTATAAAGGAGCGGGGGTGACATCATGCAGGGGGCATTTTAAGGGGGGTGACATCCTGCATGGGGCACTATAAAAGAGGGGGGGTGACATCCTGCATGGGGCTTTATAAGGGAGGGGGGGTGACATCCTGCATGGGGCATTTTAATGGGGGGTGACATCCTGCATGGAGCATTATAAGGTGGGGTGTGCGACATCCTGCATGGGGCATTATAAGGGGGGTGACATCCTGCATGGGGCATTATAATGGGGGGGTGACATCCCGCATGGGGCATTAAAATGGAGGGGGGGTGACATCCCGCATGGGGCATTATAAGGGAGGGTGTGTTTGTGACATCCTGCACAGGGCATTATAAGGGAGGAGGGGTGACATTCTGCATGGGGCATTATAAGGGAGCGGTGGGTGACATCCTGTATGGGGCATTATAAGGGGGGGTGACATCCTGCATGGGGCATTATAAGGGGTGTGTGTGACATCCTTCATGGGGTATTATAAAGGGGGTGACATCCTGTATGGGGCATTATAAGGGGGGGTGATATCCTGCATGGGGCATTATAAGGGGGGTGACATCTTACATGGGGCATTATCAGGGAGGGTGCTGTGTGACATCCTGCATGGGGCATTATAAGGGAGTGGGGTGAGTGACATCCTGCATGGGGCATTATAAGGGAGGGGGATGTGACATCCTGCATGGGGCATTATAAGGAAGGGGGATGTGTGACATCCTGCATGGGGCATTATAAGGGAGGGTGTGTTTGTGAAATCCTGCATAGGGCATTACAAGGGAGGGGGGGTGACATCCTGCATGGGGCATTATAAGGGAGGGGTGGGTGACATGCTGCATGGGGCATTATAAGGGGGGGTGACATCCTGCATGGGGCATTATAAGGGGTGTGTGTGACATCCTTCATGGGGCATTATAAATGGGGGTGACATCCAGCATGGGGCATTATAAGGGGGGTGTGATATCCTGCATGGGGCATTATAAGGGGGGTGACATCTTACATGGGGCATTATCAGGGAGGGTGCTGTGTGACATCCTGCATGGGGCATTATAAGGGAGTGGGGTGGGTGACATCCTGCATGGGGCATTATAAGGGAGGGGGGATGTGACATCCTGCATGGGGTATTATAAGGGAGGGGGGGTGTGACATTCTGCACGGGGCATTATAAGCAAGGGGGTGTGACAACCTGCATGGGGCATTATAAGCAAGGGGGGGTGACAACCTGCATGGGGCATTATAAGGGAGTGAGGTTGTGTGACATCGTGCATGGGGCATTATAAGGAAAGGGGGGTGACATCCTGCATGGGGCATTATAAAGGAGGGGGGTGACATCCTGCATGGGGCATTATAAAGGAGGGGGGGTAACATCCTGCAGGGGGCATTTTAAGGGGGGTGACATCCTGCATGGGGCATTATAAAAGAGGGGGGGTGACATCCTGCATGGGGCTTTATAAGGGAGGGGGGGTGACATCCTGCATGGGGCATTATAAGGGAGGGGGGGTGTGACATCCTGCATGGGGCATTATGAGGGAGGGGGGTGTGACATCCTGCATGGGGAATTATAAAGGAGGGGGTGTGACATCCTGCATGGGGCATTATAAGGGAGAGGGGTGCGTGACATCCTGCATGGAGCTTTATAAGGGAGGGGGGGTGACATCCTGCATGGGGCATTATAAGGGGGGGTTGACATCCTGCATGGGGCATTATAAGAGAGGGGGGATGTGACATCATGCATGGGGCATTACAAGAGGGGGTGACATCCTACATGGGGCATTATAAGGGATGGGGGATGTGTGACATCCTGCATGGGGCGTTATAAGGGGGGGGTGTGACATCCTGCATGGGTCATTATAAGGGAGGGGCAGTGTGACATTCTGCATGGGGCATTATGAGGGGGGGTGACATCCTGCATGGAGTATTATAAGCAAGGGGGGGTGTGACATTCTGCATGGGGCATTATAAGGGAGGGGGGTTGTGTGACATCCTGCATGGGGCATTATAAGGAAGGGGGCGTGACATCCTGCGTGGGGCATTATAAGGGAGGGTGTGCGTGTGACATCCTGCATGGAGCATTATTGAGCGGGTGTGCGACATCCTTTATGGGGCATTATAAGGGCTGGGGTGTATGTGACATCCTGCATGGGGCATTATAAGGGGGGCTGTGACATCCTGCATGGGGCATTATAAGGGAGGGGGTGTGTGACATCCTGCATGGGGCATTATAAGGAAGGGGGGGTGACATCCTGCATGGTGCATTATAAGGGAGGGTGTGTGTGACATCCTGCATGGGGCATTATAAGGGAGGTGTGACATCCTGCATGGGGCATTACAAGAGAGGGGGGGATGTGACATCCTGCATGGGACATTATAATGGAGGGGGTGTGTGACATTCTGCATGGGGCATTATGAAGGGGGGTGACATCCTGCATGGAGCATTATAAGCAAGGGGGGGTGACATTCTGCATGGGGCATAATAAGGGAGGGGGGGTGACATCCTGCGTGGGGCATTATAAGGGAGGGTGTGCGTGTGACATCCTGCATGGGCCATTATAGCGGGGGTGTGCGATATCCTGTAAGGGGCATTATAAGGGCTGGGGTGCGTGTGACATCCTGCATGGGGCATTATAAGGAGGGCTGTGACATACTGCATGGGGCATTATAAGGGAGGGGGGGTGACATCCTGCATGGGGCATTATAAGGAAGGGGTGACATCCTCCGTGGGGCATTATAAGGGAGGGTGTGTGTGTGACATCCTGCATGGGGCATTATAACGGGGGGTGACATCCTGCATTGGGCATTATAAGTGGGGGGGTGACATCCTGCATGGGGCATTATAGGGGAGGGGGTATGTGACATCCTGCATGGGGCATTATAAGGGAGGGAATGCCATCCTGCAGGGAGCATTATAAGCGAGGGTGGTGTGACATTCTGCATGGGGCATTATAAGGGGGGGGGGTGACATCCTGCATGGGGCATTTTAAGGGGGGGTGACATCCTGCATGGAGCATTATAAGGTGGGGTGTGCGACATCCTGCATGGGGCATTATAAGGGAGGTGTGACATCCTGCATGGGGCATTACAAGAGAGGGGGGGATGTGACATCCTGCATGGGACATTATAATGGAGGGGGTGTGTGACATTCTGCATGGGGCATTATGAAGGGGGGTGACATCCTGCATGGAGCATTATAAGCAAGGGGGGGTGACATTCTGCATGGGGCATAATAAGGGAGGGGGGTGACATCCTGCGTGGGGCATTATAAGGGAGGGTGTGCGTGTGACATCCTGCATGGGCCATTATAGCGGGGGTGTGCGATATCCTGTAAGGGGCATTATAAGGGCTGGGGTGCGTGTGACATCCTGCATGGGGCATTATAAGGAGGGCTGTGACATACTGCATGGGGCATTATAAGGGAGGGGGGGTGACATCCTGCATGGGGCATTATAAGGAAGGGGTGACATCCTCCGTGGGGCATTATAAGGGAGGGTGTGTGTGTGACATCCTGCATGGGGCATTATAACGGGGGGTGACATCCTGCATTGGGCATTATAAGTGGGGGGGTGACATCCTGCATGGGGCATTATAGGGGAGGGGGTATGTGACATCCTGCATGGGGCATTATAAGGGAGGGAATGCCATCCTGCAGGGAGCATTATAAGCGAGGGTGGTGTGACATTCTGCATGGGGCATTATAAGGGGGGGGGGTGACATCCTGCATGGGGCATTTTAAGGGGGGGTGACATCCTGCATGGAGCATTATAAGGTGGGGTGTGCGACATCCTGCATGGGGCATTATAAGGGGGGTGACATCCTGCATGGGGCATTATAATGGGGGGGGTGACATCCTGCATGGGGCATTAAAATGGAGGGGGGTGACATCCTGCATGGGGCATTAAAATGGAGGGGGGGTGACATCCTGCATGGGGCATTATAAGGGAGGGTGTGTGTTACATCTTTCATGGGGCATTATAAGGGAGGATGTGACATCCTGCATGGGGCATTATAAAGGAGGGGGGGTGTGACATCCTGCATGGGGCATTATAAGGGAGGGGGGTGAGACATCCTGCATGGGGCATTATAAGGAAGGGGGAGGTGTGACATCCTGCATGGGGCATTATAAGGGAGGGTGTGTTTGTGACATCCTGCACAGGGCATTATAAGGGAGGAGGGGTGACATTCTGCATGAGGCATTATAAGGGAGCGGTGGGTGACATCCTGTATGGGGCATTATAAGGGGGGGTGACATCCTACATGGGGCATTATAAGGGGGGGGTGACATCCTTCATGGGGTATTATAAAGGGGGTGACATCCTGTATGGGGCATTATAAGGGGGGGTGATATCCTGCATGGGGCATTATAAGGGGGGTGACATCTTACATGGGGCATTATCAGGGAGGGTGCTGTGTGACATCATGCATGGGGCATTATAAGGGAGTGGGGTGGGTGACATCCTGCATGGGGCATTATAAGGGAGGGGGATGTGACATCCTGCATGGGGCATTATAAGGAATGGGGATGTGTGACATCCTGCATGGGGCATTATAAGGGAGGGTGTGTTTGTGACATCCTGCATAGGGCATTACAAGGGAGGGGGGGTGACATCCTGCATGGGGCATTATAAGGTAGCGGTGGGTGACATGCTGCATGGGTTATTATAAGGGGGGGTGACATCCTGCATGGGGCATTATAAGGGGTGTGTGTGACATCCGTCATGGGGCATTATAAAGGGGGGTGACATCCAGCATGGGGCATTATAAGGGAGAGGGGGTGTGACATTCTGCATGGGGCATTATCAGCAAGGGGGGTGTGACAACCTGCATGGGGCATTATAAGGGAGGGAGGTTGTGTGACATCGTGCATGGGGCATTATAAGGAAAGGGGGTGACATCCTGCATGGGGTATTATAAAGGAGGGGGGTGACATCCTGCATGGGGCATTATAAAGGAGCGGGGGTGACATCATGCAGGGGGCATTTTAAGGGGGGTGACATCCTGCATGGGGCACTATAAAAGAGGGGGGGTGACATCCTGCATGGGGCTTTATAAGGGAGGGGGGGTGACATCCTGCATGGGGCATTTTAATGGGGGGTGACATCCTGCATGGAGCATTATAAGGTGGGGTGTGCGACATCCTGCATGGGGCATTATATGGGGGGTGACATCCTGCATGGGGCATTATAATGGGGGGGTGACATCCCGCATGGGGCATTAAAATGGAGGGGGGGTGACATCCCGCATGGGGCATTATAAGGGAGGGTGTGTTTGTGACATCCTGCACAGGGCATTATAAGGGAGGAGGGGTGACATTCTGCATGGGGCATTATAAGGGAGCGGTGGGTGACATCCTGTATGGGGCATTATAAGGGGGGGTGACATCCTGCATGGGGCATTATAAGGGGTGTGTGTGACATCCTTCATGGGGTATTATAAAGGGGGTGACATCCTGTATGGGGCATTATAAGGGGGGGTGATATCCTGCATGGGGCATTATAAGGGGGGTGACATCTTACATGGGGCATTATCAGGGAGGGTGCTGTGTGACATCCTGCATGGGGCATTATAAGGGAGTGGGGTGAGTGACATCCTGCATGGGGCATTATAAGGGAGGGGGATGTGACATCCTGCATGGGGCATTATAAGGAAGGGGGATGTGTGACATCCTGCATGGGGCATTATAAGGGAGGGTGTGTTTGTGAAATCCTGCATAGGGCATTACAAGGGAGGGGGGGTGACATCCTGCATGGGGCATTATAAGGGAGGGGTGGGTGACATGCTGCATGGGGCATTATAAGGGGGGGTGACATCCTGCATGGGGCATTATAAGGGGTGTGTGTGACATCCTTCATGGGGCATTATAAATGGGGGTGACATCCAGCATGGGGCATTATAAGGGGGGTGTGATATCCTGCATGGGGCATTATAAGGGGGGTGACATCTTACATGGGGCATTATCAGGGAGGGTGCTGTGTGACATCCTGCATGGGGCATTATAAGGGAGTGGGGTGGGTGACATCCTGCATGGGGCATTATAAGGGAGGGGGGATGTGACATCCTGCATGGGGTATTATAAGGGAGGGGGGGTGTGACATTCTGCACGGGGCATTATAAGCAAGGGGGTGTGACAACCTGCATGGGGCATTATAAGCAAGGGGGGGGGTGACAACCTGCATGGGGCATTATAAGGGAGTGAGGTTGTGTGACATCGTGCATGGGGCATTATAAGGAAAGGGGGGTGACATCCTGCATGGGGCATTATAAAGGAGGGGGGTGACATCCTGCATGGGGCATTATAAAGGAGGGGGGGTAACATCCTGCAGGGGGCATTTTAAGGGGGGTGACATCCTGCATGGGGCATTATAAAAGAGGGGGGGTGACATCCTGCATGGGGCTTTATAAGGGAGGGGGGGTGACATCCTGCATGGGGCATTATAAGGGAGGGGGGGTGTGACATCCTGCATGGGGCATTATGAGGGAGGGGGGTGTGACATCCTGCATGGGGAATTATAAAGGAGGGGGTGTGACATCCTGCATGGGGCATTATAAGGGAGAGGGGTGCGTGACATCCTGCATGGAGCTTTATAAGGGAGGGGGGGTGACATCCTGCATGGGGCATTATAAGGGGGGGTTGACATCCTGCATGGGGCATTATAAGAGAGGGGGGATGTGACATCATGCATGGGGCATTACAAGAGGGGGTGACATCCTACATGGGGCATTATAAGGGATGGGGGATGTGTGACATCCTGCATGGGGCGTTATAAGGGGGGGGTGTGACATCCTGCATGGGTCATTATAAGGGAGGGGCAGTGTGACATTCTGCATGGGGCATTATGAGGGGGGGTGACATCCTGCATGGAGTATTATAAGCAAGGGGGGGTGTGACATTCTGCATGGGGCATTATAAGGGAGGGGGGTTGTGTGACATCCTGCATGGGGCATTATAAGGAAGGGGGCGTGACATCCTGCGTGGGGCATTATAAGGGAGGGTGTGCGTGTGACATCCTGCATGGAGCATTATTGAGCGGGTGTGCGACATCCTTTATGGGGCATTATAAGGGCTGGGGTGTATGTGACATCCTGCATGGGGCATTATAAGGGGGGCTGTGACATCCTGCATGGGGCATTATAAGGGAGGGGGTGTGTGACATCCTGCATGGGGCATTATAAGGAAGGGGGGGTGACATCCTGCATGGTGCATTATAAGGGAGGGTGTGTGTGACATCCTGCATGGGGCATTATAAGGGAGGTGTGACATCCTGCATGGGGCATTACAAGAGAGGGGGGGATGTGACATCCTGCATGGGACATTATAATGGAGGGGGTGTGTGACATTCTGCATGGGGCATTATGAAGGGGGGTGACATCCTGCATGGAGCATTATAAGCAAGGGGGGGTGACATTCTGCATGGGGCATAATAAGGGAGGGGGGGTGACATCCTGCGTGGGGCATTATAAGGGAGGGTGTGCGTGTGACATCCTGCATGGGCCATTATAGCGGGGGTGTGCGATATCCTGTAAGGGGCATTATAAGGGCTGGGGTGCGTGTGACATCCTGCATGGGGCATTATAAGGAGGGCTGTGACATACTGCATGGGGCATTATAAGGGAGGGGGGGTGACATCCTGCATGGGGCATTATAAGGAAGGGGTGACATCCTCCGTGGGGCATTATAAGGGAGGGTGTGTGTGTGACATCCTGCATGGGGCATTATAACGGGGGGTGACATCCTGCATTGGGCATTATAAGTGGGGGGGTGACATCCTGCATGGGGCATTATAGGGGAGGGGGTATGTGACATCCTGCATGGGGCATTATAAGGGAGGGAATGCCATCCTGCAGGGAGCATTATAAGCGAGGGTGGTGTGACATTCTGCATGGGGCATTATAAGGGGGGGGGGTGACATCCTGCATGGGGCATTTTAAGGGGGGGTGACATCCTGCATGGAGCATTATAAGGTGGGGTGTGCGACATCCTGCATGGGGCATTATAAGGGGGGTGACATCCTGCATGGGGCATTATAATGGGGGGGGTGACATCCTGCATGGGGCATTAAAATGGAGGGGGGTGACATCCTGCATGGGGCATTAAAATGGAGGGGGGGTGACATCCTGCATGGGGCATTATAAGGGAGGGTGTGTGTTACATCTTTCATGGGGCATTATAAGGGAGGATGTGACATCCTGCATGGGGCATTATAAAGGAGGGGGGGTGTGACATCCTGCATGGGGCATTATAAGGGAGGGGGGTGAGACATCCTGCATGGGGCATTATAAGGAAGGGGGAGGTGTGACATCCTGCATGGGGCATTATAAGGGAGGGTGTGTTTGTGACATCCTGCACAGGGCATTATAAGGGAGGAGGGGTGACATTCTGCATGGGGCATTATAAGGGAGCGGTGGGTGACATCCTGTATGGGGCATTATAAGGGGGGGGTGACATCCTGCATGGGGCATTATAAGGGGGGGGTGACATCCTTCATGGGGTATTATAAAGGGGGTGACATCCTGTATGGGGCATTATAAGGGGGGGTGATATCCTGCATGGGGCATTATAAGGGGGGTGACATCTTACATGGGGCATTATCAGGGAGGGTGCTGTGTGACATCATGCATGGGGCATTATAAGGGAGTGGGGTGGGTGACATCCTGCATGGGGCATTATAAGGGAGGGGGATGTGACATCCTGCATGGGGCATTATAAGGAATGGGGATGTGTGACATCCTGCATGGGGCATTATAAGGGAGGGTGTGCTTGTGACATCCTGCATAGGGCATTACAAGGGAGGGGGGGTGACATCCTGCATGGGGCATTATAATGTAGCGGTGGGTGACATGCTGCATGGGTTATTATAAGGGGGGGTGACATCCTGCATGGGGCATTATAAGGGGTGTGTGTGACATCCGTCATGGGGCATTATAAAGGGGGGTGACATCCAGCATGGGGCATTATAAGGGAGAGGGGGTGTGACATTCTGCATGGGGCATTATCAGCAAGGGGGGTGTGACAACCTGCATGGGGCATTATAAGGGAGGGAGGTTGTGTGACATCGTGCATGGGGCATTATAAGGAAAGGGGGTGACATCCTGCATGGGGTATTATAAAGGAGGGGGGTGACATCCTGCATGGGGCATTATAAAGGAGCGGGGGTGACATCATGCAGGGGGCATTTTAAGGGGGGTGACATCCTGCATGGGGCACTATAAAAGAGGGGGGGTGACATCCTGCATGGGGCTTTATAAGGGAGGGGGGGGTGACATCCTGCATGGGGCATTATAATGGAGGGGGGGTGTGACATCCTGCATGGGGCATTATGAGGGAGGGGGGGTGTGACATCCTGCATGGGGAATTATAAAGGAGGGGGGATGACATCCTGCATGGGGCATTATAAGGGAGTGGGGTGTGTGACATCCTGCATGGAGCTTTATAAGGGAGTGGGTGTGACATCCTGCATGGGGCATTATAAGGGAGGGGGGGTGACATCCTGCATGGGGCATTATAAGGGGGGTTTGACATCCTGCATGGGGCATTATAAGAGAGGGGGGATGTGACATCATGCATGGGGCATTATAAGAGGGGGTGACATCCTACATGGGGCATTATAAGGGATGGGGGATGTGTGACATCCTGCATGGGGCGTTATAAGGGAGGTGGGGATGTGACATCCTGCATGGGTCATTATAAGGGAGGGGGAGTGTGACAATATGCATGGGGCATTATGAGGGGGGGTGACATCCTGCATGGAGCATTATAAGCAAGGGGGGTGTGACATTCTGCATGGGGCATTATAAGGGAGGGGGGTTGTGTGACATCCTGCATGGGGCATTATAAGGAAGGGGGCGTGACATCCTGCGTGGGGCATTATAAGGGAGGGTGTGCGTGTGACATCCTGCATGGAGCATTATTGCGCGGGTGTGCGACATCCTTTATGGGGCATTATAAGGGCTGGGGTGTATGTGACATCCTGCATGGGGCATTATAAGGGGGGCTGTGACATCCTGCATGGGGCATTATAAGGGAGGGGGTGTGTGACATCCTGCATGGGGCATTATAAGGAAGGGGGGGTGACATCCTGCATGGTGCATTATAAGGGAGGGTGTGTGTGACATCCTGCATGGGGCATTATAAGGGAGGAGGTGTGACATCCTGCATGGGGCATTATAAGGAAGGGGGGGGGTGACATCCTGCATGGGGCATTATAAGGGAGGGGGTGTGACATCCTGCATGGGGTATTATGAGGGAGGGGGGGTGTGACATCCTGCATGGGGAATTATAAAGGAGGGGGGGTGACATCCTGCATGGGGCATTATAAGGGAGTGGGGTGTGTGACATCCTGCATGGAGCATTATAAGGGAGGGGGTGTGTGACATCCTGCATGGGGCATTATAAGGGAGGAGGTGTGACATCCTGCATGGGGCATTATAAGGAAGGGGAGGTGACATCCTGCATGGGGCATTATAAGGGAGGGGGTGTGACATCCTGCATGGGGTATTATGAGGGAGGGGGGGTGTGACATCCTGCATGGGGAATTATAAAGGAAGGGGGTGACATCCTGCATGGGGCATTATAAGGGAGTGGGGTGTGTGACATCCTGCATGGAGCATTATAAGGGAGGGGGTGTGACATCCTGCATGGGGCATTATAAGGGAGGGGGGGTGACATCCTGCATGGGGCATTATAAGGGGGGGTTGACATCCTGCATGGGGCATTATAAGAGAGGGGAGATGTGACATCCTGCATGGGGCTTTATAAGAGGGGGTGACATCCTACATGGGGCATTATAAGGGATGGGGGATGTGTGACATCCTGCATAGGGCGTTATAAGGGAGAGGGGGATGTGACTTCCTGCATGGGTCATTATAAGGGAGGGGGTGTGTGACATTCTGCATGGGGCATTATGAGGGGGGGTGACATCCTGCATGGAGCCTTATCCTGTACTACAGTTTGTAACAGGTCTTGTTTTTTATCCTGCTTTGCCTGTGCCCAGTTTTGCATCTTTTGTATAAACACTCGACCCGACTCTGGTGTATTTTTAATGGCTGGTTCCTGGCCTGGCAGCATCTGAGTAATTCCCATAAGTAAGGGGTCACTGCCTTTCTGCAGAATGACAGAAACTAGATCATCCCATGTGGCCCGATATGCCTCCTGAACACCCTGGAGGCGCATTCTAAATGTTAAAGTTTTTTTTTCGGGGATCTGGGAGCTGTATAGCGAGGGAAATAAGTTCACTGGGGGACCAAGGCCGATATGTTTCTATTGGCTATACTTGGGGGGATCGTGTACCTGAACATTATCAACCATCCTAGTAGGTTGAAACTGTACATGACTAGTGGTCCTCATAGGGAACAGAGGCACCCTGGGTGTTGTCCCTGGGTATGAAGACCCACAGGACCTGCAACAATTAACCCCGGGGGGATTCTATTGACCACAATGTCTGCAAGTCCATCCCATTGACCCAGCATAAGGCGGGGGTGATGAATGGGGTGCAGAATTTACATCAGGTACAGAGACTACAGGGGTCTGAGAGTTTTTCAAAGATTACATAGACCGTTCCATGCCTGGTTTCCTTTGATTTATGTTCACTCATTGAGAGACGTTTTGCTTCTTCTAACCACATCCTAGCCTGGGGAGTTATGCTACGCTCTGCTGCACCCACAACACCAGCCTCAGCGGTCTGCCCTGGAGCGGCGGTTCACTCTGACCGCAATCCACGGGTGGCGTAGTCGGACATTTAAACATCAAAACCACATAAATAGTTCCGCCACTGGTTTGACCGCCCTGAGCCACGGAACCGGGTTGCCGCCACGGAGACTACAACCACCAGCATCCACCAAAAAGGGTCCGGCTCCGGGTGTCCCAAGGCCCAGGGGGCGCGTCAGAACATTTTCATCACCTTTCACAATCACCAATGGGACAAGGCAGGGATGTTCTCTGTCCCCTCTCTTATACATCCTAGTGACGGAGCACCTGCTCTCATCAATTCGCCATAACCCCAATATTAGGTGGATTGAGGTGGGAGGCATCGAGTACAAGTGCTCTCTATTTGCTGATGATGTCCTAGTATATATCACTCAATCACATATATCCATCCATGCTGTTATGGCTGAAATAGATCACTTTGTTACATGGTCAAATTTTAAAATCAATGCAGCGAAGTCTGAGGCCCTCGATGTCTCCCTCCCCAAATCCATATAGGATTCCATCCAGTCCAACTTTCCCTTTGCCTGGCCCTCACAGGGTATCAAATACTTAGGAATTCCTATTCATAGAGACCTCTCCCATCTATGTTATCTTAATTTTGGGCCCTTTATTGAACAACTCCATACAGACCACGGTTGGCAAGTTAGAACTGTAAGATTCACTATGTGAACCACTGGTGTTTTGTGGAAAAGCACATGTACACTGTGTTCCAAATTATTATGCAAAAAGTGTTTAGGAGTGATAAAGGAAGAATTTGTTTGTTTGTCAGTTAAACTCATTGATGGTGATTTGTGTCAGGGCTCTTTATATCACTGTAAGCAATTGCAGACACCTGTGCTAATTAGTTTGGCAGGTGTGTCCAATGAAAGGCAAGACTACTTAAGAAGGCTGTCTCACATTATTAAGCAGCCTACATTTTCTGCCAAAATGGGAAAGAAAAAGGATGTGTCGGCTGCTGAGAAGCAACAAATTGTGGAGTGTTTAGGTCAAGGCATGACTACAATCAACACTGTGCGATGATCAGGATGAAGTGTCTTGGCAATCAAGAAGTATGTAGCTGATTCACAGTACACACGTGTGCGTGCTGATAAGGGCAAATTGAGGACTCTTTCCTACAGGCAATTACGTCAGGTTGAAAGAGCAGCGGCAAAAAAGCCTTGTCATAGCAGCAGACAAGTATTTGAAGCTGCTTGTGCCTCCAACGTCCCCCGAAAAACAAGATGCAGGGTCCTTCAGAGGTTTGCAGCTGTGCATACGCCATCCTGTCGACCTCCTCTATCCACTTCACACAAGCAGAAACGGCTCCAGTGGGCCAAACATTACATGAAGACTGATTTCAAAACTGTTTTGTTCACGGATGAGTGCCGTGCAGCGCTCGATGGTCCAGATGGATGGAGTGGAGGATGGCTGGTTGATGGACACCCCACGCAAACACGACTACAGCGCCAACAAGGAGGAGGTGGAGTAATGTTTTGGGCTGGAATCATGGGGAGAGAGATTGTCGGCCCCTTTAGGATCCCTGAAGGCACTAAAGATGAACTCCATAATGTATGTGGATTTTCTCAAACAGCACTTCCTGCCATGGTTCAAGAAGAAGAACCGTGTATTTCACAGCAAGATCATTTTTCTGCATGATAATGCACCATCTCATGCTGCACATAAAACATCTGCATCTCTGGCTGATATGGGCATAAAAGGGGACAAACTTATGGTGTGACCCCCATGCTCCCCTGACCTCTACCCCATTCAGAACCTTTGGAGCATCATTAAAAGGAGTGTCTATGATGGCGGGAGGCAGTTCACATCTAAGCAACAGCTCTGGGAGGGTATTCTGTCCTCATGCAAAACAATTGAAGCAGAAACCATCCAAAACCTGACAAATTCAATGGATGAGAGAGTTCAGAAGCTCCTTTCGAACAAGGGGTCCTATGTGAAAATGTAACATCACCTAGAATAAAGTTTTGAGTTGAAAACTGTTTGATTTCAGTTTCTAACAACCTGCTAATGCTTATAATTTCAAAAATGACCATTTTTTTGGTCTTTATTAAAATGAAAAGGTTGATCGAAAAGTTTGGGGGATCTAAGAGTGTGGCAACCCAGTAGTCATGATTACTTCGAATTCTGACAATATGAGGGTCATGCTGCAGGTAGTGCAGCAAGAAGGCACTTATGTGTCTTGCGCATCTCGGAGCCCCAAAATTATTTTCCGGGCTAGATGCAGCTAAAAATTATTATTAATTTTAAATCTGGTGAAGCTTTAGTATAGATGGCCTAATAGGATCAGTGCTGCACACTGCTACAAAGCCCAAATTATTTTCCAGTCAAGATACAGATAAACATGATTAGTAATTTTAAATCTGGTGGAGCTTATTATAGATGGCCTAATAGAATCAGTGCTGCACACTGCTACAAAGCCCAAATTATTTTCCAGCCAAGATACAGATAAACATGATTAGTAATTTGAAAGCTTAAAACGGTTGGTAGGGTGATTTTAACCAATCATCAAGCTTTTACTCTCCCCAGGATGACACAGGGGTAGAAAAGTCGTTTCGGATCCATGATTTGTTCATCTTTATGAACGTGAGTCTGTCTACATTATCAGTGGAGAGCCGCGTGCGCTTATCTGTCAGCACACCACCAGCAGCGCTGAACACACGTTCAGACAGAACGCTGGCTGCGGGGCATGACAAGATCTCCAAGGCGTAAGTGGCTAGCTCCGGCCATTTATCCAGATTGGAAGCCCAAAAAGAGCAAGGGTCCAGTGACACAGTCGTGGCTTCAATGTTTACTTGGAGATACTCCTGTACCATCGTCTCTAGGCGTTGACTATGTGTCAGACTTCTTGTCTCCTGTGGCCTTGCAAAGGATGGGCTAAAAAAGTGGTGAAATGATTCCGCAAAATTGATGTTACCAGCAGATACTGTGGTTCTGTTACGGTTTGAGTGCTGAACACTTGACGGTCCCACGGTTGGCAAGTTGGAACTGTGAGATTCACTACGTGCACCACTGGTATTTTGTGGAAAAGCACATGTAAGATTCTGCAACAGTCTCTGCTGATACTCCTGCATGCGTGCATCCCTTTCTATGGCAGGAATAATTTCTGCAAATTTACTTTTGTACCGGGGATCTAACAGTGTGGCAACCCAGTAGTCAGGATTATTTCTAATTCTCACAATTCGAGGGTCATGTTGCAGGTAGTGCAGCAAGAAGGCACTCATGTGTGTTGCGCATCCAGGAGCACCAAGTCCCTGTTGTGTTGGTGGCGAGGTAACAATCATGCTTCCTTCCTCTGTCCTCTCCCCCCAACCTCGCACAACAGAAATGTGATCAAGGTCTCCCTCATCTGATGAGTCTTCCATCAGTTCGTCCTCCACTTCTTCCTGGGCTCCTGCACCTTCCTCACTAGTTTGGCTGCTACCATGCGCCCTGGTAAAACCATCTCCCCCACCCTCACATGCCTGCCGCCTTGGTGCTGCCGACCGTCTGGACCTTGCAGATGTTAGCCCTTCCGCATACAACTCCTCCTCCTCTACTTCCTCCACCTCCTCTTGTGCCACCACCTGACTCCGAATTCTGTTTAACATGTGTTCCAGCATGTAAATCACCGGAATAGTCATACTGATAATGGCATCGTCAGCACTAAACATCTTCGTCGCCATTTCAAAACTGTGCAGAAGGGTGCATAGGTCCCTGATCTGAGACCACTCCTCCAGCGTGATTTGCCCCACCTCTGGATCTCGTTGGCCCAGGCTATACGTCAGAACATATTGCACCAGGGCTTGTCGGTGCTGCCACAGTCGCTGCAACATGTGCAGAGTTGAATTCCACCGGGTAGGCACATCGCATTTTAGCCGTTGAAGTGGCAGGCCCAACAACTTCTGTAGAGATGTAAGTCGCTGAGCTGCGGGATGCGAACGGCGAAAGTGAGCACACAGCGACCGTGCCCTCTGCAGAAGGCCATCTAGTCTGGTATAGTGGGCTAAAAATTGCTGGACAACCAGGTTCAACACGTGAGCCATACAAGGCACGTGTGTGACATTGCCCCGGCGAAGGGCCGCACCCAGGTTTGCAGCATGGTCGCACACGGCCTTCCCTGGTTTCAGGTCCAGTGGAGACAACCATTCATGAAATTGGTTCTCCAGAGCTGACCACAACTCCTCAGCTGTGTGACTCACATTTCCCAGACATTTC
This sequence comes from Phyllobates terribilis, assembly GCF_046119375.1. Taxonomy (NCBI): domain Eukaryota; kingdom Metazoa; phylum Chordata; class Amphibia; order Anura; family Dendrobatidae; genus Phyllobates; species Phyllobates terribilis. Next base: position 259,608,063 of record NW_027362765.1, on the reverse strand, counting down.
AATGTAAAAACCGCCTGATGACGTTGAGCCCTACTGCCAGCATAGTAAGGAGGTGTGCAGGATCCCTTCTGCGCAGTTAGAAAGCTTGTGGCATGACCAGACAGGCTTTGGGTGCAGGTGGAAGACCAAGAGGAGGTTGAGGAGACAGAAGCAGTGGAGGAACTTTGACATAAAGAGGATTGACGCACAACTCGTGGGGATGGCAAGACTTGGACAGCAGCCCCTTGTCCTGCTGTCACCATAGTTACCCAGTGCCCAGTCAGCGACATGTAACGCCCCTGTCCATCCCTACTCGTCCAAGTGTCTGTGGTGAAATGCACCCTGTCACACACAGAGTTTCTCAAAGAAGCGGTGATGTTGTGTGCGACATGCTGGTGGAGCGCAGGCACACCTTTCTTTGAGAAGTAGTGCCGACTGGGCATCTGGTACTGGGGCACTGCGACGGACATAAGGTCTCGAAAATCCTCTGTGTCCACCAGGCGGAAAGGCAGCATTTCTGTAGCCAAGAACTTGCAGATGGTGAAATTCAACCTCTTAGCTTTCTCATGGCTAGGAGGAAATGGTCTTTTACTTGTCCACATCTGAGGGACCGAGGGCTGGCTATTGTGCTTAGACGGGGTTGATAAGGGTGTCCCCGGCAAACTGCCGGTCTGTGAGGAAGATGCAGGAGGACATGTTAGGTTGCCTTGATCCAAAGGTGGTGCTATCGATGTCGGACAGCGCTCAACACCAGCTGGTGTTACCACCTCCAAAGAAAATGATGACCTGCCAATCACGCTGGCTGTTGCGGGTAAAGAGGTGGCAGGTCTGCGCCCCAAAACAGGTGTGACTGCTGTCCCCCCAGTCACAGAGGATGAAGAGGCCGCGGATGCACAAGATATGGCAGACGGTGGTTGGCCCGGCCGGCTAGGCCGAATTGTAGCACACTGAGCTTCCCACTGCAACTTATGCTTCATGTCCATGTGCCGGTTCATGCATGAAGTACTCAAACTATGTATTTTTTGGCCTCTACTTAGCTTTTGCTGACAAATGTTACAGATAACACGAGTTGGGTCATCTTTATCGATCTGAAAAAATGCCCAGGCTATGCAAGGCTTAGCACCCATGCGACCTGAAGAGCCACCACGACTTGTGGTGAGAGGCAGAGTTGTGTTTGAGGATGCAGTTGTTGACGTGCTTCCAGTACTACGTCTCTGTCCAGGAAGGCGCAACCTGACCTCGTCGTCACTAGCATCTTCCTCCACCTCCTCTGCTGACCTCATCTCTTGGCTGACTGTGGGTTGACAGTAAGTGGGATCTCCAACCTCATCATCATCACCCTGTGCGTTATCACACCCGTCGTCCTCAGAGTCAACCTGTTCCTGCCCTGACAAAAAACTAAAGTTGTCGCTCCAATCAGGTATTTGAGTCTTATCATCGTCTTCCTCATTGTCTCCACCAACAGGAGTTACAGTTTGGGAATGAGGGTCTACATTATGGTCAGAACCTTCTGCGTCTGGTCCTGGATCCGACTCATAAAGATTCTGGGCATCAGTGCAGATCATTTCCTCGTCTGGATTCACAGAAGCGCTGGAGTCGACCTCTGATTCCCAGGCTATAGTATGAGTAAACAGCTCTGCAGACTCAACCATCTGTTCTACCTCATACTCAGACGGGCAGCTGGAGATTTGGGAGCTGTGAGGAAGCAAGTGCGATTGGGGTGACACCTTTGAGGACTGGAGTATTTGTGATGTTGAAGTTGATGTGGAGGAGAGCCCACTTAAAGGAGCACTTGATATCCGTTGAAGCACCTGCTGTTTTTGTGCCTCATCTGGAATTTGTAGCAATTGGCGTGGCCGTAAGAAAGGGATCTTATCACATTGTCCGCTAAAAGAAGTAGACATTTTAGTTTGGCTGGAAGATGGTCTTTCTTCTGCAGATGTTACTGTTGCTTTAACACCTACCCCACGGACACAACCTTTTTTCCCCTTCCCAACACGCCTATTCCCCTTTCCACCAGCAGCAGGCCTTTTTCCACTCATTTTGGTGGTTAACTAATTAACAACTCTGGAGTTGTTTGCACAAAAAAACAATGGATGGGAACCGAGCAGAGCTGAGTGGCCATACTGTGGTATTAGGCCAAAACTATTGGCTGGGTTAGATGCAGAAAAAAATTATATTCAATTTGCAACCTGATGGAGGTCAGTATAGATGGACTAATAGAGAAAGTCCCACACACTGCTAGAAGGCCAAATATTTTTTCAGAGCTAGATGCAGATAAAAATTATTTTTAATTTGCAACCTGATGGAGGTCAGTATAGATGGACTAATAGAGAAAGTCCCACACACTGCTAGAAGGCCAAATATTTTTTCAGAGCTAGATGCAGATAAAAATTATTTTTAATTTGCAACCTGATGGAGGTCAGTATAGATGGACTAATAGAGAAAGTCCCACACACTGCTAGAAGGCCAAATATTTTTTCAGAGGTAGATGCAGAAAAAAATATATTCAGTTTGCAACCTGATGGAGGTCTGTATAGATGGATTAATAGAACAAGTCCCACACACAGCTAGAAGCCCAATATTTTTTCAGAGGTAGATGCAGAAAAAAATATATTCAGTTTGCAACCTGATGGAGGTCAGTATAGATGGACTAATACAACAAGTCCCACACACAGCTAGAAGCCCAATATTTTTTCAGAGGTAGATGCAGAAAAAAATATATTCAGTTTGCAACCTGATGGAGGTCTGTATAAATGGATTAATAGAACAAGTCCCACACACAGCTAGAAGCCCAATATTTTTTCAGAGGTAGATGCAGAAAAAAATATATTCAGTTCGCAACCTGATGGAGGTCAGTATAGATGGACTAATACAACAAGTCCCACACACAGCTAGAAGCCCAATATTTTTTCAGAGGTAGATGCAGAAAAAAATATATTCAGTTTGCAACCTGATGTAGGTCTGTATAGATGGATTAATAGAACAAGTCCCACACACAGCTAGAAGCCCAATATTTTTTCAGAGGTAGATGCAGAAAAAAATATATTCAGTTTGCAACCTGATGGAGGTCAGTATAGATGGACTAATACAACAAGTCCCACACACAGCTAGAAGCCCAATATTTTTTCAGAGGTAGATGCAGAAAAAAATATATTCAGTTTGCAACCTGATGGAGGTCTGTATAGATGGACTAATACAACAAGTCCCACACACAGCTAGAAGCCCAATATTTTTTCAGAGGTAGATGCAGAAAAAAATATATTCAGTTTGCAACCTGATGGAGGTCAGTATAGATGGACTAATACAACAAGTCCCACACACAGCTAGAAGCCCAATATTTTTTCAGAGGTAGATGCAGAAAAAAATATATTCAGTTTGCAACCTGATGGAGGTCTGTATAGATGGATTAATAGAACAAGTCCCACACACAGCTAGAAGCCCAATATTTTTTCAGAGGTAGATGAAGAAAAAAATATATGCAGTTTGCAACCTGATGGAGGTCAGTATAGATGGACTAATACAACAAGTCCCACACACAGCTAGAAGCCCAACATTTTTTCAGAGCTAGATGCAGAAAAAAATTATATTCAATTTGCAACCTGATGGAGGTCAGTATAGATGGACTAATAGAATGATGCTATGCCCAAAAGATTTTACTTCACTAGGTGCAGTAAAAAAATTGGTATTCTATACACAGGTGGTATATCTTGCAACACAGATAGGCTACTCCACTGACTAACACACTCTGCAATAGGCCAAAAAGGATTAGCTTTGCTAGATTCAGCCAAATGCTGTGAAAAAAACTTGCACAGCACTGGCACAGACCTGCCTGCCAAAAACTGATAGGAACTGATGTAACCTAGTCCTGAAAAGGACTCCAATTACAATTAGTCTTTACTCCCACAATCTATCTATTTAAGAGCACAGACCTGCCTGATAAAAGTCGTAGCAAATGCTGTAACCTAGTCCTTAAAAGGACTGCAATCACAACTATTCCCTACTCCCAAGCTATCTGTAGATTTGTGCGAAAATTGGCTTGAAATTAACAAGGTATAGCGCACACAGCAACAGCGGTGCCGTCTAACACGCAGCTGCAGCAGTGAGAAAATGGTGGCGACGGGGAAAATGGCTTGGTCTTATAGGGCAAGGACATGTGACATACACTGCCAATGACACATGCCCTTGCTTGTGTGAAAAAAAGCACTTCGCTCCGTGTGTGCGCTGCTGATAGGCTGACAGATTGCACCTCCCCACTGTAAATGCGGGAAAGAGAAAAAAAAAATGGAGATCTTCATTGTTCCTGCAGAGATCCATCCCCTGCCCCTCCCCCCACCCCGCTGTACACTCAAACTGCGTATTAACATTAATTTTCATCATTACTGAGAAAAAATCCAGTTATGATTTTGGTGCACGAACAGTTATCGAACATAACCTCGAACAGCCGAATTTTTCTCAAATTGTTCGTGTTCGCCGAACGGCTCGAACACCGCCCAAAACAGCTCGAATTTGAGATTGGCGAACAGTTCGAGTAGAACAACGCTCATCTCTACTCACCAACCCGCCTGACATCACTACTACCTCGGATGGATCACGTGGTACGGTCTCCTCACTTGTACCAATGTGACATTCCGCACGCCCTGGGAACACGTAACGTCAGCTTGGCATAGTTTTACACAGTTTTACACAGACAACCTCTGTCCACACGGGCCCAGGGGGTCATGGGGAGTGAGAGGATGTGACCCACACAGTCACTGACATGGCACCACACTCGCTCAACTCTGACAAGTTGAGAGGCCCCTTTCACTAGAGCCAGTGGAACGGTGCCTGGTCAGCCTGGTAGGACTGCCACCAGTTTCTCCTTAGATATAAGCCCGGTCCATTAATGGGATTATATCTGGCCAGAAACCAGCCCCGGTAGCATGAAAAGTTAAGCCGAGAACACAGACGTGTGGATTCGTGGATCGAGATTAAAGAGCAGCCCAAGGTTAAAAAGGTTAAATTATATATTTAATTGCCTTAACGGCACACTAGACAATAGACTATATACACAATGGTTATACCTATGCAATGGTAAGATATGCAAATACAGGGGCAGTACAAAAGATATAAGCAGATGAATCATGTCAATTACCAGTTTGATGTTTGACCATATGTGTGCTGGGCCTCATGGGTGCATGGGCTGCCAGCTGGTTCTTAGTTCCTCCCGGCATGTTACTCGACGTGGCCCCCCGCTTTAGAGTGAACTGCAAGCATGACAGAGGGAGACCACTTGGCCTTACACAAGCCTTTATCTTGGTTTATCATAACTTCCCAAAAGAAGGTCATAGGGCGGCAGTTCTGGGACCATAGGATACCGGGCTCCAGTTATGTTTTGAGACCAAACACAGCTTTGCTACATGGCTTCTACTAGCTGTTCTGCGTATCACCCCACCCTGGGGTGCTAGAATGAATCAAGACCCTGGAAGGTGTTCGGCCCGTCCCAAAGATCTCAAAAATGTAACCGGTGTGTGGCTAAGACGTACAATACCTCCATATTCTCCTTATGAAATCTTAGCTGACTGAACAAAGCAGCTACACAGTGTGGGCTCCACAGGATGTCTTCCAGTAGGCACTTGGATACTAGTTGGTGTGACTGGACCACCTGCTGAGCCAGGTGTACTGTTACAGCTACTAGTGATGAGCGAGCGTGCTCGCAACTGATCGGTACTCGTCTGCTCATCTCACTGCTCGAGATGCTCGGCGAGCAGTGGCGTACCGCCAATGGTGGCAGACCATGCCACTGCTATGGGGCCCGTGGCCGGAGGGGGCCCGTGAGGGCCCCAAGCAGCATGGGAACGAGGAGGATAGGTGAGTAAGAGGTTGCGGCTGCAGAGGAGCGGGTTGCGGCAGTGCAGGAGCGGGGCACACGCTGTAGCCGCTGCTGCAGCTATCACGTGTGCCCGCTGCTAAAGGGACATGAATATTCCCTTTTCTCCACTCCAATGGGCGTGGAGAAGATGGAATATTCATTCTCTTTAGTAGCGGGCATGGAGGAGCGCTGAGCCCCGGCTCCTGCTGTCAGTGCAGAGGAGTGAATGTGCCGGCAGCAGCTCACCTCGGCTTCTGAGAGCGCGCGCTGCTCAGATGCCGACATGAGCTGCTGCAGACAGGACGCAGCGCTGGAGCAGAGGTGAGGAAGGAAGGTGAGTATAAGTGTTTATTGTTTTATGTGGGCAGTGATTGGGGGAGATGAGGAAGCCACACATACCAGGAATGGGGGATTGAGGAGGTCACACATACCAGGAATGGGGGATTGAGGAGGCCACACATACCAGGAATGGGGGATTGAGGAGGCCACACATACCAGGATTTGGGGATTGAGGAGGCCACACATACCAGGATTTGGGGATTGAGGAGGCCACACATACCAGGATTTGGGGATTGAGGAGGCCACACATACCACACATACCAGGATTTGGGGATTGAGGAGGCCACACATACCAGGATTTTGAGATTGAGGAGGCCACACATACCAGGATGTGGGGATTGAGGAGGCCACACATACTAGGATTTGGGGATTGAGGAGGCCACACATACCAGGATTTGGAGATTGAGGAGGCCACACATACCAGGATTTGGAGATTGAGGAGGCCACACATACCAGGATTTGGAGATTGAGGAGGCCACACATACCAGGATTTGGAGATTGAGGAGGCCACACATACCGGGATTTGGAGATTGAGGAGGCCACACATACCGGGATTTGGGGATTGAGGAGGACACACATACCGGGATTTGGGGATTGAGGAGGACACACATACCGGGATTTGGAGATTGAGGAGGCCACACATACCGGGATTTGGAGATTGAGGAGGCCACACATATCAGGATTTGGAGATTGAGGAGGCCACACAAACCAGGATTGGGTGATTGAGGAGGCCACACATACCAGGATTGGGGGATTGAGGAGGCCACACATACCATGATTGGGGGATTGATCAGGCCACACTTACCAGGATTTGGGGATTGAGGAGGCCACACTTACCAGGATTGGGGGATTGAGGAGGCCACACATACCAGGATTGGGAGATTGAGGAGGCCACACATACCAGGGATTGTGGGATTGAGGGGGCCACACATACCAGGGATTGTGGGGGCCACACATACCAGGGATTGGGGGATTGAGGAGGCTACACATACCAGGGATTGTGGGGGCCACACATACCAGGGATTGTGGGATTGAGGGGGCCACACATACGAGGATGGGGAAATTTACCAGTAGCTGCTGCATTTCCCACCCTAGGCTTATACTCAAGTCAATAGGTTTTCCCTTTTTTATGTGGTGAAATTAGGGGCCTCAGCTTATATTCAGGTCGGCTTATTTTAAATATATGGTATTTTAAAATCAGTGAGTACGTGGTGCCCATAATACTGCAGGACTGTGGCGTGCATTATACTATATGGGGGCTGCATTTTACCCTATAGGGTGTGTAATATACTGTATGGAGGACTATGGGGAGTGCATTATATTCTATGGAGGACCATGGAAGTTCATTATACTATATGGAGGATTATGGGGGGCGCATTATACTATATGGAGGTTTATGGGGGGAGCATTATACTATATGGAGGATTATGGGGGCGCATTATACTATATGGAAGATTATTGGTGGTACATTATACTATATGGAAGGCTATGTGGGGCCATTATAATATTTTGAGGGCTATGTGGGGGGCCATTATACTGTATGAAAGCAATTATACAGTGTGAAGGTTTGTGTAGGGTCATTATTCTGTTTGGAGTGCTGTGTGGTGGCCATTATACTGTTTGGAGGGCTGTGTGGGGGCCATGAGAGTGTATGGAGGGCTCTGTGGGGTTCACAGTTGGGGGATTATACTGTGTTAGGGTCACCATACTTTGCCGTGGGAGTTGAAGTGGGGTACAATAGGGTCATTATACTGTGCATGTGGAGGAATGCACCATAGGGGTATCATACTGTTTGGGGGGCACTTTTGTTGGCATCATACTTTATGGGGGCAATGAAGGAGGAATCTACGACTTCAGAAGGAGGTAAATTACTATGTAAAGGGTGGAAAGTTATGAGATCTGCTCTTCTGTGACACAAACAAATATTTATTTTTTGCAGGGGGGGGCCCAATTAGAGCTTCTGCTATGGGGCCCCATGACTTCTATGTACGCCCCTGTCGGTGAGTACTTCAGGGATGCTCGGGTGGGAGCTCGGCTCCCCGTCCGCATGTTTGACACTCTTTAGACAGCGAATAAACATGTGGGGATTGCCTGCCACTCACTGTAATGCCGTAGCCATGTTGGTTGTGGCAGTACAGTGATTGGCTGGCCGGATAGCATGATCAGGTCTATATAGGACCTGGGACCCTATGCTTGTTACAGTCTACCCCTGAAACAGGCAGAGTATTACTGCAGTAATAATCGTGACATTTTTTGGAGCGTGCCAAATATTACACTCCAGTTAAAGTCTGCCAGTTGTGTGTTGTTCAACCTATTCACACTTAGTCACTGACCAATACCATATCTCTAACGCCACTGCCTAAAACCATGGTCATCAGACGTGATCCCATATTACTGCGGTAATAATTGTCGCATTTTTTGGAGCATCCAAATATTATGCTGCAGTTAAAGTCTGCCAGTTGTGTGTTGTTCAACCTACTGTATTCACACTTAGTCGCTGAGCAATACCATATCTCTAACGCCACTGCCTAAAACCGTGGTCATCACACGTAATCCCATATTACTGCGGTAATAATACAGACATTTTGTGGAGCATGCCAAATATACTCCATTTCAAGTCTGCCAGCTGTGTGTTGTTCAACCTATTCACACTTGGTCGCTGACCAATACCACACTACAAGGCCACTGCCTAAAACCGTGGCTGAGGGAGCACAACAAACACACACATCATGTCGAACTACCTTCCTGTTCCAATTTCTGGGGGGCTCCGGAATACCACTCTTGAAGCCAGAGCAATGTGAAAAGGTTGTTGTTGGATAGCAGATAATGCTTCCAGTCAGTTTGCCACCACCACCATCCTGTTTTCCACACGGTCAAGTCTCAGTAGCCATGAGTCTGGACCACATATTCCTCACCCTGATCCTCCTTCCTTCCACCATGCCAAGTGCCCGGAGACAACTGATCCCACACTTGGACACTCCGAAGAGCTGTTCACTTTTCCATTTATAGATTTGGGCCCCTCACCCGGCCCGCTTCAAGCGGGGCAAGAGGAGATCGCATGTAGTGATGCCCAAATATTTGAGCAGCCACGGTCACATGAAGGTGACGGTGGGAAACTGTCACAAAAGGTGGATGATGATGATGAGACACAATTGCCACCAAGTCAGGAGGAGGCCCAGGGTGCGTATGTGGAAGATGAGGTTGTGGATGATGAAGTAACTGATCCAACCTGGCAAGGTGACATGCATAACGAGGACAGCAGCACAGAGAGGAAAGGAGGCATAAAACCACAACAGGCAGGAACAAGCAGTGGGGTGGCCACAGGCACAAGGCGGGCAACTGCTCCCCGGAACACCAACACGAGGAAAGTTGCCAGTCCAACTGTTAGGTCTTCCAGAGTCTGGCTCTTTTTTAAAGACTGTCCAGATAACCCCAAAAAGGCCATTTGCAACCTCTGCCATGCCAGCATCAGCAGGGGCAGCAAAACTATCAGCCTGACCACCACCAGCATGCTCAGGCACATGACAGCAAAGCACCTGACTAGTTGGGCCGAATGCCAGGGTCCAGAAACAGTGTCTGCGGGTGACACCACCGCCTGTTCCGCTGTTGTGTGCCAATCCTCTGTCCATGGCGCAGACAAAGATGCCTCCTGCTCGGCACCTATCGCTGCACACTTGTAACCATCACCGTCAGCAACCGCGTCGTTGTCCCAGCTCAACATTCAGTTGTCCCTACCCCAGTCCTTTGAACGCAAGTGCAAATACACAGCCAACACCCCACAGGCCACAATACTAAACTCTCACATTTCTCTAATGCTTACACTTGAAATGTTGCCTTTTAGGCTCGTGGAGACCTGATGGCTGCGGCCGTCTCTCGGTACTTGGGCCCCAGCCACCACTATTTCTCCCGTTGTGCAGTCCCCGCATTACACATGCACGTGCCCAGAACATTACCTGTGCCCTCAACAATGCAGTTACTGGGAAGGTCCACCTAACCACGGACACATGGACTAGTGCTTGTGACCAGGGAAGGTACATCTTGCTGACGCCACACTGGGTATATAGTGGTAGCCACGACCCAGTTGGACCCTGGGATGGAACACATCCTCACAACGTCGAGGATTGCGGGCCCTGGGTCAATCAGGGTTGCCCCCACATTCTACAGCTCCAGCATCTCCTCCTCCTCAGCCTCCATCTCTGAAATGAGCACATCATTTGAAAGCTGGAAGCACTGCAGCACTGCCTCAGCCAAATGGCAACAGGCTGTGCTGAAGCTAATATGCTTAGGTGACAAACCGCACACCGCTTCAGAGTTGTTGACAGCTGTGAAAGAGCAGGCAAACCTGTGACTGTCACCGCTGAACCTACAGCCAGGCATGATCGTGTGCGACAGTGGCTGGAACCTGGTGGAGGCTCTGAGCAGCTTGTCAAAGTACGCTGCATGTGTGCCCATTTTCGAAAGTCACCTACAGCTTCCGCCATCCTTGCCATTCTTCAGCAGCGCTTGCAGCTTCCAGCTCACCGACTGGTGTGCGATGTCACCAGGCATTAAAACTCAACGTTGCAGATGTTGGGAAGGATTTGTGAGCAGCAGAGGGAAGTTGTTGAGTACCAGCTTCAACACGCCCATCGGTATTCAGGTCAGCCTCTGCACATAAGAGCTGATGAGTGGGCATGGATGTCAGACATCTGTGCCATCATCCAAAACTTCGAGGACTCCACCAAGATCGTGAGCAGCGATAACACCATAATTAGCGACACCATCCCACTTCTCTGTCTACTGAAATGCTCGCTGCTCACAATTAAAGAGGAGGCACTGCAGGCGGAGCACGATGAGATGGAGCAAGGAACCATATAGGGTGATGCCACACAGCCCAGCCTCATCTCATCCCAACATGGATTTAGTGATAATGAGGAGGAGGAGGAACAGGAGCTGGTTTCCTGCGCTACAGACGGTACTACCCACACAACTGTCATACTGTCTGTTCAGCGTGGATGGCCTGAGGAGAAGGAGAATGAGGCGGAGGATGAGGAGGAGAGCATGGACAGTAGTTCTCTTGGTCAGGAGAGGGAAGACTTGGCTGTGGGCAGTCTGGCACTTTATGTTTCCCGTGACCCTCGAGCTGTACACATGTTGGCCGACAGTAATTTCTGGTTGGTCACACTTCTAGACCCATGCTACAAGGAGAACTTTCTATCCCTCCTTCCCGTAGTGGAGAGGTCTAGTGAAATGTTGCAGAACCAGAACGCCCTTGTTGAGGAAATATTAAAAAAATTCCCATCTGACAACGCTGGCGGCAGAGGTCACAGTTCCTTGGACAACCAAGGAGTACAGGTGAGGGAGACACAAATACAATGCAGCAGAGGCAGGGGAATACTGTCAAAGGTGTGGGACAGTTTTCTCAGACCCTCCCAGCACCCAGGCCCTGATGCTTGGGGTACTCTGACAAGGAGGGAAAAGTTTTGGAAGATGCTGAAGGAGTATCTTGCCGACTGTACCAATGTCCTCCGTGATTCCTCTGTGCCTTATAACTATTGGGTATCCAAGCTGGACACGTGGCATGAACTGCCTCTCTACGCCTTGGAAGTCCTGCCCTGCCACTAGCGTTTTGACAGAGCAGGTTTTTAGTGCCGCCGGGGGCATTATAACTGATAGGCGCATCCGCCTGTCAACTGAAAATGCTGACAGGCTGACTCTTATCAAAATGAACAAGGGCTGGATTGGGCCAGACTTCTCAACACCACTGGATGATACCAGTGGAACATAAAGTCAAATCCAGTGGGTCTATTCCCATGCACCTCTTCACACCCAGACATGGACATACGCTTCCAGATTTTATCTATTTTCTGTTGTCCTCCTCCTTCTCCACCACCATATCACCAGGGTGACCGTGATGCAACACCCACATAATTTTTTTAAGGGTGTTTATGATGCCCGTAGGAAACTTTTTTTAGAGGCCTACCTCTAACATTCTGTATGTTATACAGTATGTTCATGTATAACTTGGTGCATGGGCATTACCAGTATAGGATACCCACTCCTTAACAATGGTAACAATTATTTTTAATGAGGACCTCCTCTACATCTCTTCAAAGGGGTATTGGTATACGTCCAATTTTTGGGCAGCCCTTGCAGTCACTGCATGGGCATTACCACTGTAGGAGACCCACTCCTTAATAATGGTAACAATTTTTTTAATGAGGACCTCTTCTACGTCTCTTCAAAGGGGTATTGGGGTGCGTCCAAATTTTTGCCAGCCCTTGCAGTCACTGCATACGCAATAACTTTATAGGACACTGGCTCCTTTATAATGGAAACATTTTTTTACTGAGGCCCTCCTCTATGTTTCTTCAAAAGGGTACTGGGGTGCGTCCAAACTTTTGGCAGCCCTTGCAGTCACTGCATACACAATAACGGTATAGAGACCCGCTCCATTATAATGGGAATATTTTTTTTACTGAGGCCCTCCTCTATGGCTCTTCAAAGGGGTATTGGGGTGCATCAAAATTTTTGGCAGCCCTTGCAGTCACTGCATATGCAATAACAGTATAGGAGTACCGCTCCTTTATAATGGTAACATTTTTTCAACTGAGACCCTCCTCTGTCTCTTCAAAGGGGTATTGGGGTGCGTCCAAATTTTTGGCAGTCCTTGCAGTCACTCCATATGCAATAACAGTATAGGAGACCCACTCCTTTATAATGGGAACATTTTTTTTACTGAGGCCCTTCTCTATGTCTCTTATGTCTCTTCAAAGGGGTATTGGGGTGCATCCAAATTTTTGGCAGTCCTTGCAGTCACTGCATACGCAATAACAGTATAGGAGACCCACTCCTTTTTAATGCAAATATTTTTTTTACTGAGGCCCTCCTCTGTCTCTTCAAATGGATATTGGGGTGCATCCAAATTTTTGGCAGCCCTTGCAGTCACTGCATATGCAATAACAGTATAGGAGACCTACTCCTCTTTAATGCAAACATTTTTTTACTGAGGCCCTCCTCTGTCTCTTCAAATGGATATTGGGGTGCGTCCAAATTTTTGGCAGTCCTTGCAGTCACTGCATATGCAATAACAGTATAGGAGACCTGCTCCTTTATAATAGGAACATTTTTTTTACAGAGGCCCTCTTCTATGTCTCTTCAAAGGGGTATTGGGGTGCGTCCAAAGTTTTGGCAACCCTTGCAGTCACTGCATATGCAATAGCAGTATAGGAGACCCACTCTTTAATAATGGGAACAACAAAGCATAGCCGGCTGATGGCCCTCTAACAATAGTGAGGGCCGACTGCTGGCCCTTTAACAATAGTAAGGGCCGGCTGATGGCCCTGTAAAAATAGGCTTTGTGACTTTCAGAGTCCCTCCTTCATAAATGAAACAGGATGTGTCTGATCATGTCTCACACACCACATGAGCAGATAAGGTAGTAAAATGTTAAAATGACATTTACTGGTGATTCTATTTTTCACTGTTGAAAGCAATGCAAAAGTGCAAAAACGCATCAAAAACGCTACGTGTGAACATAGTCCAAGCTGTGGAGGAGCATTTTTTTTTTGCCTTATATACAAGTCATTACCCTGGAAAGAATGTCCCTTAAAGTTTTTTCCAGGAAAATCCATTTTCGCTTTGTTTTTGTATGTTTTATTGTGAGTCCATAAAAGTAGCGTAATACTCTGACAACATTGTTCACAGCAGTGACCTGCGAGCCAGAGATGCTTCCAGGGGTCTTCCCCATGCTGTTCCCATGTCATTTCAGCACTGTTCCCATCGATTTGGGCAATTTTTAGGCCCCCTGCAGACCTCTGGGGGGGTTGCGGAAAAATGCTCGAGTTTCCCATTGACTTACATTAGGCTTGTTGCTCGCGTCGAGCACCCGAGCATTACGATTTGTTCGACCCGAGCAACGAGCACCCGAGCATTTTAATGCTTGCTCATTGCTATCATCTACACATGCTTTAAGGAGGATTGTAAGATGCAATTATATCCTCCCATCCTTCAAATCTCCCCCTTTAGAAGGCGCTAGGGGGCAGCACTTTCCGATGCTCCCCTGCGCACCCATCAGCAACCTCTACTCTTGGGATAACCCGTCGGCGTTACCGTGGTCACAGTCCTTCTTGTGGTGAATGGCAAAGGGGTACTGCTAGGTCGCAAAGCTCCAGCATAGCAACCTCCCATTCGTTCCGGATACAGTGTGTAACCAGCTGAGGAGATTGTGGTCTGTTTCCACGGTGAATTGGCATCCGTACAAGTAGGGCTGCAGGGCCCATACAATTGCCAGGCATTCCATGCCATTGTGGAGTAGGCCACCTCCTTCAACAGGAGCTTCCAGCTCAGGTACAAAATGGTGTGTTCCTGGTCCATAGAGTCAACCTGGCTGAGCACAGCACCGAGGCCAAAGTCACTGGCATTGGTCTGTACCACATAACATCCGTGTGCAGTTGGCTGCTTGTAGTACTGGGAAGCTGGAAAGGGTGGTCTTCAGCGCCCGGAAGGCCATCTCACAGTCATTTATCCAATCAACTTCGGCAGCATCTTCTTGGTGAGGTCTGTCAGGGGTTTCGCCAGGTACTATACTGGGGAACGAACCTCCTATAGTACCCGGTGGTGCGTAGGAGGGACATCACCTGTTTCTTGGTCCTGTGGGTGGGCCAGGATGTAATGGCATCAACCTTTTCGAGCTCCGGTGTCAGACCTCCCCCCCCCCCCCCGCCTACCCGCTGTTCCAGGTAGTGGACCTAACTCATGCCCAGCTGGCACTTTTCCGGCTTAATGGTCAATCCTGCCTGGTGGATCTGTCGGAGCACCTGCGCCAGATGCTCTAGGTGATCCTCCCAGGTGGGACTGAAGATGACAATGTCATCCATGGGACTGGAGGTTTGTAGTTAAATCTCCAAAACCTATGAAAAATCATAACTTCCCAATGGAAGGTCATAGGGCAGCGGTTATGGCGTCATCAGTTCCGGCCAGGTCTCCGTTACGCTTGTAGACCAAACACAGCTTTGCTACTTGGCTTCTACTAACTGTTCTGCGTATCTCCCCACCCTGGGGTGCCAGAACGGATCGAGACCCTGGAAGGCGTTCGGCCCATTCCCGAGATCTCAAAAATGTAACCGGTGTGTGACTAGGACGTACAATAGCTCCATATTCCTCTTAAAACTCTTTATGAAATCCTAGCTGACTGAACAAAGCAGTTACACAATGTTCGGCACCACAGGAGGTCTTCCAGAAGAAGCTTGGATACTAATTGGTGTGGCTGAAGCCCTGCTATATGTAGCACAAGCGATCAGATGATCACAGCTTCAAGTCTCCTAAGGTGACTATTGAAGCATATGAAAAGTAAAAAAAAAAAAGTTTTTAAAAAAATATAAATGTTCAAATCACTCCCCCTTCGCTCCATTCAAAATAAAACATTTAAAAAAAATCAAAAATACACATATTTGGCATCGCTGCGTTCAGAATTGCCCGATCTATCAATATATAAAAATAATTAATCTGATCGGTAAACGGTGTAATTAGAAAAAAAACAAAACTAAAATGCAATAACGGGCAATCAAAACATTGTATCTATCCCAAATTATCAATATAAAAACGTTAGCTTGGTGCGCAAAAAATAAGCCCTCACCCAGCCCCAGATCACAAAAAATGGAGACGCTATGGATCTCAGAAAATGGTCCTTTGGATTTTTTTCACCACTTAAATAAAAAAAGAACCTTTACATGTTTGGCATCTGCAAACTCGTAACGGCCTGGAGAATCTTAATGGCAGGTCAGTTTTAGCATTTAGTGAACATGGTAAAAAAACAACCAAAAAACTATTATGGAATTGCACTTTTTTTATAATTTCACCGCACTTGGAATTCTTTTCCCATTTTCCAGTACATGATATGGTCAAATGAATAGAGTCATTCAAAAGTACAACTTGTCCCGCAAAAAACAAGCCCTCACAAGGCCATATTGCTGGAAAAATAAAAAAAGTTATGATTCTGGGAAGAAGGGGAGCAAAATACAAAAATGGAAAAACCCACGGTCCTTAAGGAGTTAAGCAAGCTAAACTTTATCCTTAGCGCCCCCTCTCTACTAACTGAGCCAGGGCACATACCCTGCCTTCTACTCCCCTAGTTATGGCCCTGTACTCATACTGTGGAATGCCTAACCACAAATGTAAGTAATGGCAGATAATCCAATGTAACTATGTACTTATGTCTGTGGAAGAGTGTGACAGAAGCTTATCATTCACCTCTCCCCCTAAAGGCAACATCTTATGTAACTGTGTGTGAACATGTGTTAGAACATGGTTTTACTGTAGTAATGTAAAATTTGAAACTCCATAGAATGTAATAGACCCTAATGTGCACAGTTAATGTGATGCAATGTGATTAATGTATAATATTCTTTATGTGTAACATATAGGGTTAAGTATAGGACTTAGGGATTAATTTAGGAAGGGAAGATTTAGTTGGGGACACCTTAGATATAGAAGGTTTCGTGACTGCAGTAGGGTAGTAATGGTGAACTTTGCCCAGCAACCAAAGGAGAGCTGGTGATTGGTCCAGTTAAAAGTGGGAGGGGTCTGGGCCAGAGAAGAGCAACTTTTTTTCCGTTTTTAGGCAGTCAGTCAGTCAGAGATGTAGTTGTTGGTTGTAACGTTAAAGTATATGCAGGAGGGATAACTGAGAGGAGTGGAGAAGTTCAGGATCAGTGGGCTGAAGGTCGACAGTGATATAGCAAGAGGCAAAGAAAGAGAGAAGCAGCACTATGGAAAAAGAAGCGGCAAACTGCAAGGAAACTTCCCCAAATGTCCGGGGTCTATGGCCCGGAGAAGGTGTGGAGGAGCCAGCCTTTCTTACTTCCCAAGAAGGGGAAATGGACGGGGACGTCCCTATGGGAAGCAGAACAGGTTCTGGAAAGCTGCAGCTCTCTTCAAACATTTTCTATGGGACTCAGGTCTGGAGACCAGCTAGGCCTCTCTTGAAATGCTTCTTTTAGAGCCACTTCTTAGTTGCCCTGGCTTTGTGTTTTGCGTCATTGTCATACTTGAAGACCCAGCCACGACCCATCTTCAGTGCTCTTACTGAAGGAAGGAGGTTGTTGGCCAAAATCTCACGATACATGACTCCATCCATCCTCCCTTCAATACGGTGCATTCATCCAGTCCCCTCTGCAGAAAAGCACCCTCAAAGTATGATGTTTCTCCTACCATGCTTCATGGTTGGGGCAGTGTTCTTGGGATTGTACTCATCCTTCTTCTTCCTCCAAACACGGCAAGCGAAGTTGATACCAAAAAGTTCTATTTTGGTCTCATCTGATCACATGACCTTCTCCCATGCCTCCTCTGGATCATCCAGATGGTCATTGGCAAACTTGAAACGGGCCTGGACATGTGCTGGCGTGAGTAGGGGGGCCTTGTGTGCCCTGCAGGATTTTAATTCATGACAGTGTAGTGTGTTACTAATGGTAATATTTGAGACTGTGGTCCCAGCTCTCTTCAGGTCATTGACCAGGTCCTCCCATCCATGTAGTTCTGGGCTGATTCCTGACCTTTCTCAGAATCATCCTTACCCCACGAGGCAAGATCTTGCATGAAGCCCCAGATCGGGGAAGATTGACAGTCATCTTGCATTTCTTCCATTTTCTAATAATTGTGCCAACAGTTGTTGCCTTCTCACCAAGCTGCTTGCTTCTTGTCCTGTAGCCCTTCCCAATATTTTGAAGGTCTAAAATTTTGTCCCTGGTGTCCTTAACAGCTCTTTGGTCTTGGCCATGATGGAGAGATTGGAGTGTGATTGAGTGTGTGGACAGGTATCTTTTATACAGGTGCAATTAATACAGGTAATGAGTACAGAGTAGGAGGGCTTCTTAAAGAAAAACTAACAGGTCTGTGAGAGCCAGAATTCTTGCTGGTTGGTAGGTGATCAAATGCTTATTTCATGCAATAAAATGCAATTTAATTTAAAAATCATACAATGTTATTTTCTGGTATTTATTTTTAGATTCTGTCTCGCACAGTTGAAGTGTACCTATGATAAAAATTACAGACCTCTCCATTCTTTGTAAGTGAGAAAACTTGCAAAATCGGCAGTGTATCAAAAGCTCTTTTTCACCACTGTATATAATATAGCATGATATAGTGTTAGTAATGGTTAAACAAAATTCACCAGTAAACAAATAATTAAATATTTAACATGAAAGTACCAGTATATGAGGATAGGAGAAGGTGAGGGGTATCTTTTACTCCTGCCTGATCTCCATGAAAGTGTTGGCTTGTCAAATATGAGGAAGTGGGATGGCACGCCCCAACTAGTCCAGATACACATGCATCAGCATTAAACATTATTTTTACACATATTGCTGTAGCACTTAGTTCTAATACAGGCATCATTAAAACATTTATTAGCAGCCTGATAAAGTGCTCCTAATACATTATCATGGTAAATCCAAATGACAGGTTCCCTTTAAAAGTTTATGCTCAAGTGTCCAATACATCTTCCTGTGACCCATATGGCTTCACAGATTACAGGGCAAATTCATGAAGGCTGGCCAGTGACACTGGAGTTAAAGAGGCATGTATCAAACAGTTTTATGCCAGATTTCTGGAGCAAACTGTTTGGTGAATTGTATCTTGTGTATTTATTGATAGTATCTAATTCTTGAAGATCAAAATGATGTAGTACACAATTATCCCCACAAGATGGTGATCTTTGAAAAAAATGCATATATTGTAAGTTAAAGGGAATCTGTCAGTAGAATCCACTCTCCTAAGCCATCTATATTGGCATGTAGTTCATAGAAAGCTGAATAACATGATACCTTGATATCTGCAATCCGATGCAGGTCCGGCGTATGCACCCGGCGCTCCCAGGCAAGTGCTGGGACCCTGAGCAAGCATGGGTGAGGGGGGCTCACTTACTGTCGGGACACCACACTGGCCCCATCGTACCTTAAACTGTTTGAAATACCTGGCTCTCCCCATTTCTCCGCTACCGGGTCTCTTCAGCGTCTTCTGATTCTCTGACGTCTCAGGGCAGAGGGCACGATGTGACTACAGCGCGCCCTCTGCGCTGAGCAGTGCAGAGAGGTAGAAGACGCTGAAGAGACAGGACCTGCGGCCAACGAGGAACGAGGAGAGGTGAGTATTTGATTATATGGGGCTGAATTCTGTATGGAGCAATATATGCGGCCCATTCTGTATGGAGCATTATATGGGGTCCATTATTCTGTATGGAGCATTATATGGGGGCCTTTCTGTATGAAGCATTATATGGGGCCCATTCTCTATGGAGTATTATATGAGGCCCATTCTGTATGGAGCATTATATGGGGCCCATTATTTTGTATGGGGCATTATATGGGGCCCATTCTGTATGGAGTATTATATGGGGCCCATTATTCTGTATATAGCATTATATGGGGCCCATTATTCTGTATGCAGCATTATATGGTGCCCATTATTCTGTATGCAGCATTATATGGGGTCCAATATTCTGTATGGAGCATTATATGGGGCCCATTATTCTATATGTAGCATTATATGTGGCTCATTAGTCTGTATGGAGGATTATATAGGACCCATTATTCTGTATTCAGCATTATATGGGGCCCATTATTCTGTATGGAGCATTATATGGGGCTTATTATTCTGTATGCAGCATTATATGGGGTCCATTATTCTGTATGGAGCATTATATGGGGCCCATTATTCTGTATGGAGCATTATATGGGGCCCATTATTCTGTAAGGAGCATTATATGGGGCCCATTATTCTGTATGGAGCATTATATGGGGCTCATTAGTCTGTATGGAGCATTATATAGGACCCATTATTCTGTATTCAGCATTATATGGGGCCCATTATTCTGTATGGAGCATTATATGGGGCTTATTATTCTGTATTCAGCATTACATGGGGCCCATTATTCTGTATGGAGCATTATATGGGGTCACTTATTCTGTATGGAGCATTATATGAGACCCATTATTTAGTATGGAGCATTAAATGGAGTCCATTATTCTATATGAAGCGCTATATGAGGCCTATTATTTTGTATTGAGCAATATATAGGGCTCATTATACTGTATGAAGCAATATATGAGGCTCATTAACTGTATAGAGCATTATATGGGGCTCATTATACTGTATGGAGCAATATATCGGGCACATTATCGTGAATAGAACAATATATGGGGCCCATTATACTGTATGGAGAACTATATGGTGCCCATAGTACTGTATGGAGGACTATGTGGTGCCCATAATACTGTATGGAGGACTATGTGGTGCCCATAATACTGTATGGAGGACTAAGTGGTGCCCATAATACTGTATGGAGCACTATGTGGTGCCCATAATACTGTATGGAGGACTAAGTGGTGCCCATAATACTGTATGGAGGACTATGCTGTCCAGTCTTAAATGAAAACTTTTGAACCCCCCATGTCACACTCTGTGCGCTGTGAGGATTCGCTGGTTTCTGTGCTATTGTAGAATTTACAATAGCTCATTTAATGTAAGAAATATGTGGAATCTTTGACATTGTAGTATACCTACAGTGGTGTGAAGAAATGTTTACCCCCTTCCAGATTTCTTATTCTTTTGCATGTTTGTCACACTTAAATGTTTCAGATCACAAAACATATTTAAATAATACACTGATCCATATTAGTCCAGTTTACTATTTATTATATGTGACTATCTTTAGTTAGCACTTGCACTTTATTTAATATTCAAATAGTTGGCAGAATGACTGCAGACTTGAGCCCCTTTAAGGGTGTGACAGAGACTGTCATGTACCTGCCCCTGAACACAATAATTGTAAAGTGTGTACTGTGACATGTGGTTTCATTGCAGTTTATGGTGTAATGTGAAATGCATAGAATGTTATAAATACTGATGCTGCTGTGTGAGTACTGTATTGGCAATGCCTAAGGTAACTCTGGACATTCAGTTCAGGTTTAGGGAAAGAATAGATTATACAGTGGTGTGAAAAAGTGTTTGTCCCCTTCCTGATTTATTATTCTTGCCCAGTCTCCTTCTTATGGTGGAGTCATGAACACTGACTTTAGCTGAGGCAAGTGAGGCCTGCAGTTGTTCGAATGTTGTTGTGGGGTCTTTTGTGACCTCTTGGATGAGTCGTCGCTGTGTTCTTGGGGTAATTTTGTTCGGCCGGCCACTCCTGGGAAGGTTCACCACTGTTCCATGTTTTTGCCATTTGTGGATAATGGTTCTCACTGTGGTTCGCTGGAGTCCCAAAGCTTTAGAAATGGCTTTATAACCTTTTCCAGACTGATAGATCTCAATTACTTTGTTTCTCATTGTTCCTGAATTTCTGATGTGGCAGTAATCAGGCTAGTTTGTGGCTAGGGAAATTGAACTCAGCTTCCCAAAGATGTGATAAGTCACAGTTAATTTATATTTTAAGGTGGGGGGAGGGGCAATCACTTTTTCACACAGGGCCCTGTAGGTTTGGATTTCTTTTTCCCTTAATAATAAAGACCTTCATTTAAAAACTGCATTTTGTGTTAACTTGTGTTACTTTTGTCTAATATTTATATTTGTTTTGATCTGAAACATTAAAGAGTGACAAACATGCAAAAGAATAAGAAATCAGGAAGGGGGCAAAAAACCTGGAGCTGGTCATGGTAACAGTCTACAGTAAATTTATGGCAGGTGTAGACCTGTCAGATGAGGTGCTTCAACTATACCTGGTGAAGTAGAAAACCAGGGCCAAAGCAGCAATCTACTTCATCCAGATTGCTACCTACAATAGCTTTGTTCTCTATAAAAAATCGCAAGGACCGCTCATTTTTCTCCAATTCCAGGAGAAAATTATTGAGTGTCTCCTATTTGACTTGACGGCACATGAGGCAGCCTACGAGCGAGCGAGTCTGAGGATGTCCAGAGACTTTCAGAGAGACATTTCACTGCCCACCCCCCTTACACTCTCACCCAAAAATATCCCCCAAAAATATGCCGACATGTATAGGTTCTTTTTTATTTAACCGGTTCAGGACCGCCCACTGTACATAAACGTCGGCGCTGCCTGGGCTCTGTGCAGCGCCGACGTTTAAAAACGGTGGGTGGTCCCGCAGCGCTCAGGACCCCCAGGGTCCTGCTAGCGCTGCGGTACCGGTTCAGAGCGATAGCTCTGACATGTGGCATCATGGGGACCTGATTGGATCAGGTCCCCATGATGTTAACCTGTTCCTATCTTCTAGATGCCGCGATCCATAGCGATCGCGGCATTTAAAAGATAGGGACAGCCGGTGGTCGGCGATCGGGACCCCCCACATACCTGTCAGCGGCGGGGATCCCGGTGCTGTGACCTCTGACATCATCGAGACCTGATTGGCTCAGGTCTCGATGATGTCAGCGTCACACCAGCCAATCAGAGAGATCACCAGGGAAGTTTGTTTTAGCAACAAACTTTCCCGGGCGATCTGCCTGATAAATCCTGTTTCTCCTCCGATCTCAGTGAGAGAGCAGAGGAGAAACAGTGTGACAAGAGCTGTCAGCCTTGCCACTGTGAAAGTAAAAAAAAAAATAAATAAAAAAGAAAGTAAGAGTTAGGGTTAGTGAGTCTGTCAGATCAGTCAGTCCTGTCAGATCAGTCCAGTCAGATCTGTCAGTCCTGTCAGATCTGTCAGTCAGATCTGTCAGTCCTGTCAGATCTGTCAGTCCTGTCAGATCTGTCAGTCAGTCCTGTCAGATCTGTCAGTCAGTCAGATCTGTCAGTCAGTCCTGTCAGATCTGTCAGTCAGTCAGTCCTGTCAGATCTGTCAGTCAGTCAGTCCTGTCAGATCTGTCAGTCAGTCAGTCCTGTCAGATCTGTCAGTTAGTCAGATCTGTCAGTCAGTCAGTCCTGTCAGATCTGTCAGTCCTGTCAGATCTGTCAGTCAGTCAGTCCTGTCAGATCTGTCAGTCAGTCAGATCTGTCAGTCAGTCAGTCCTATCAGATCTGTCAGTAAGTCAGTCCTGTCAGATCAGTCAGTCAGTCCTGTCACATCAGTCAGTCAGTCCTGTCAGATCAGTCCGGTCAGTCCAGTCCGGTCCCGTCCTTTCAGTCCGGTCCGTTCAGTCCAGTCAAAAAATATAAAAATAAAATGGCCCGTCAGACTTATACCGCAGAGGAGGTGTACGCCCTGCTGTGTTCTGACACTGATGACAGCGCAATCTCAGATGGAGATATGGATTTTGAGGGCTTTAGTAGCGGCGACACTGAGAGCCCAGAAATGAGCAGTGATTCTGTTCCATCCTCAAGCCCAAGGACCAGTACAGCAATAGGGGCAAATAGCGCTACTGGAGAAACGTCTCCAAATCAGGGAACACTGCCCAGTACAAGCGCTGTCCCTGCTACTAGTGAATTGGCGCACGCCAGTGTACAAGGGGCGTTGCCACATGATCTAGCATTTCCCAGATGGGAGGCTTCAGATTCGGCTGCTCCATTCAGCCCTGATTTCAACGCCATTCCTGGTATAAATGTGGAGGTGGAAGATTTTGGACCAATTCATTTTTTTAATTTGTTTTTTACAGACAGCTTGCTAGAGCATATTGTCGTGCAAACAAATTTATACGCGTCCCAATTCATAAGCCAGAATCCCCGATCTTACTATGCTAGGGCAAATTTATGGACACCAACTAATGTCCCGGAAATAAAAAAATTTTTAGGACTTACATTTGCCATGGGGCTTGTTAAAAAACCGAGCATTCGATCCTACTGGTCCAACCACCCTGTTCAAGCCACCCCTATGTTTTCAGTCATTCTGCCTAGGACCCGTTATAAAATGCTCATGCGGTTTTGGCATTTTAACGACAATAGTCAATGCCTGCCCAGAAATGCCCCAGAACATGACAGGTTATATAAAATTAGACCCATCATTGAAAATTTGTCAGAAAAATTCTTAAGCCTCTACACCCCAACACAAAATATTTCTATAGACGAGTCCCTTGTAAAATTCAAAGGAAGACTGCACCTCAAGCAATTTATCCCATCTAAAAGGGCAAGGTTTGGAATAAAGCTCTATAAAATGTGCGAAAGTTCAACCGGATACACATCCGCTTTTCGCATATATGAGGGGAAAGATAGCCAACTAAACCCACCAGGATGCCCTACTTATCTGGGGACATCTGGAAAAATTGTTTGGGAGCTGATAAGTCCATTTTTTCAAAAAGGCTACAATCTATATGTGGACAATTATTACACCAGCATACCCCTATTTAAAAGTCTGGTTGAACACAACATCGGGGCTTGTGGGACCATCCGTAAAAACCGTCAGGGGTTTCCACAACCATTGGTCAACCAAAAGTTTCAAAAGGGGCAGTCAGGGGCTGTACGCAACGGAGAGCTGCTTGCCCTGAAATATAGGGATAAGAGGGATATTTTTGTCCTCAGCTCGATCCACACAGATGCCACAAGGGCCACTGTAGAACTAGGATCCACCACTCCAAAGCAAAAACCTGTGTCAGTCATTGACTACAACAAACACATGGGGGGTGTGGACCTTGCAGACCAGGTTCTACAGCCATACCAGGTATCAAGAAAGTCCTATACCTGGTATAAAAAGTTGGTTATTTATTTGTTTCAGGTGGCCACATACAATTCTTTTGTGTTGTACAAAAAAGCAGGAAATTCAGATCCTTTTCTTGATTATCAAGAAAAGGTAATTGAAAATCTTGTCTTTCAAAGTGTTAGCCCCGCTCATCCATTAGAATCTGAGGATGTGAAAAGACTCACTGAGCGACATTTTATTGCACTTATTCCAGCAACGGAAACAAGAAGGAACCCCCAGAAAAGATGTCGTGTATGTACTAAGAGAGGAATGAGGCGTGATACCCGCTACTATTGCCCACAATGCCCATCATTGCCAGCCTTATGCGTCACTGACTGCTTTAAAATCTTCCACACAGAACCACGTTTTTAAACTGTAAAAATGTATCCCAATTTGTCATTCAAACATTTGGTTCATTTAGTGAATGACACATTCGAGTAGAGCTCACTTAATTTCCAGGGGGGGTTCTCCAGAATCTAAACCTTCCATTGCGTGCTTGTTTCTGGAAATCATCTATTGAGTTAAAATGGTCACTAAACCCATAGATGAATTCCCAGAGGGGTTTCATTTCCAAAATGGGGTCACTTCAGGGGGGATTCTTTAGCTCTGGTACTCTGAAAAGTGCCAGAACAGCATAATCCCCCCTGAAGTGACCCCATTATAGAAATGACACCTCTGTGGGAATTCATCTATGGGTTTAGTGACCATTTACCTATCTACTTATTTTCCCACCACTAGATTAATTTATACAGAGGAGTAGATTGTAAAATTCGGTCACTTGTTGTGGGTTTCCTCTGTTTAGGCACCTCAGGGGCTCTCCAAATGCAACATGGCGTCCGCTATCCATTCCAGTCAAATTTCCATTCCAAAAGTCAAATGGCGCTCCTTACCTTCCAAGCCATGCCGTGCGCCCAAACAGTGGCTTTACACCACATATGGGGTATCAGCGTGCTCAGGAGAAATTGCACAACACATTTTGGGGTCCATTTTTTCTGGCTGCCCTTGTGAAAATTAAAAATTTGAGGCTAAAGTAGCAGTTTTGTGTTAAAAATGTGTTTTTTTATTTTCACACTTCAACATTATAAAATTCTGTGAAGCCCTTGGGGGTTCAAGGTGCTCACCACACATCTTGATAAGTTCCTTGAGGGGTCTAGTTTCCAAAATGGGGTCACTTGTTGGGGGTTTCCTCTGTTTAGGCACCTCAGGGGCTCTCCAAATGCAACATGGCGTCCGCTATCCATTCCAGTCAAATTTCCATTCCAAAAGTCAAATGGCGCTCCTTACGTTTCAAGCCATGCCGTGCGCCCAAACAGTGGCTTTGCACCACATATGGGGTATCAGCGTGCTCAGGAGAAATTGCACAACACATTTTGGGGTCCATTTTTTCTGGCTGCCCTTGTGAAAATTAAAAATTTGAGGCTAAAGTAGCAGTTTTGTGTTAAAAATGTGTTTTTTTATTTTCACACTTCAACATTATAAAATTCTGTGAAGCCCCTGGGGGTTCAAGGTGCTCACCACACATCTAGATAAGTTCCTTGAGGGGTCTAGTTTCCAAAATGGGGTCACTTGTTGGGGGTTTCCTCTGTTTAGGCACCTCAAGGGCTCTCCAAATGCAACATGGCGTCCGCTATCCATTCCAGTCAAATTTCCATTCCAAACGTCAAATGGCGCTCCTTACCTTCCAAGCCATGCCGTGCGCCCAAACAGTGGCTTTGCACCACATATGGGGTATCAGCGTGCTCAGGAGAAATTGCACAACACATTTTGGGGTCCATTTTTTCTGGCTGCCCTTGTGAAAATTAAAAATTTGAGGCTAAAGTAGCAGTTTTGTGTTAAAAATGTGTTTTTTTATTTTCACACTTCAACATTATAAAATTCTGTGAAGCCCCAGGGGGTTCAAGGTGCTCACCACACATCTAGATAAGTTCCTTGAGGGGTCTAGTTTCCAAAATGGGGTCACTTGTTGGGAGTTTCCTCTGTTTAGGCACCTCAGGGGCTCTCCAAATGCAACATGGCGTCCGCTATCCATTCCAGTCAAATTTCCATTCCAAAAGTCAAATGGCGCTCCTTACCTTCCAAGCCATGCCGTGCGCCCAAACAGTGGCTTTGCACCACATATGGGGTATCAGCGTGCTCAGGAGAAATTGCACAACACATTTTGGGGTCCATTTTTTCTGGCTGCCCTTGTGAAAATTAAAAATTTGAGGTTAAAGTAGCAGTTTTGTGAAAAAAAGTTAAATGTTCATTGTTTTCTTCCACATTCCAAAAATTCCTGTGAAGCACCTGAAGGGTTAATAAACTTCTTGAATGTGGTTTTGAGCACCTTGAGGGGTGCAGTTTTTAGAATGGTATCACTTTTGGGTATTTTCTGTCATAAAGGCTCCTCAAAGTCACTTCAAATAAGATGTGGTCCCTAAAAAAAATGTTTTTGTAAATTTTGTTGTAAAAATGAGAAATCGCTGGTCAACTTTTAACCCTTATAGCTTCCTAACAAAAAAAAATTTTGGTTCCAAAATTGTGCTGATGTGAAGTAGACATGTGGGCAATGTTATTTATTAACTATTTTGTGTGATATATCTCTCTGATTAAAGGGCATGAAAATTCAAAGTTTGAAAATTGCAAAATTTTCAAAATTTTCGGCAAATTTCCGATTTTTTCACAATCAAACGCAAGTGATATCAAAGAAATTTTACCACTATCATGAAGTACAATATGTCACAAAAAAACAATCTCAGAATCAGGGGGATCCGTTGAAGCGTTCCAGAGTAATTACCTCATAAAGTGACAGTGGTCAGAATTGAAAAAATTGGCCCGGTCACGAAGGCAAAAACAGGCTCTGGCGCGAAGTGGTTAAGTGGTGAAAAAAAATCCAGAATTTGCTAAAAAAAAAAAAGGCGCCATTTTCGAGTTGATATTTTTATTGATACCATTTTGGGGTAGATATGATGTTATTGCATTTTATTGCAATGTTGCGGCAACCAAAAAAACGTAATTCTGGCTTTTAGAATTGTTTTCTCGTTATGCTGTTTACCATCGGATTAATTATTTTTTTATATTGATAAATCGCGCGATTCTGAACGCAGCGATACCAAATATGTGTATGTGTTTTTTTTTTACTGTTTTATTTTGAATGGGGCGAAAGGGGGGTGATTTAAACTTTTAGATTTTTTTTAGATTTTTAAAAACTTTTTTGTTACATTTTTTGCCTCCTTCAATAGTCTCCATAGGAAACTAGGAGCTGCAGTTACCTGATCCCCTCTGCTACACACAGGCGATGATCAGATCGCATGTTTGTAGCAGAAATGCTAACTTGCCACGAGCGCCGACCACTGGGCGGTGCTCATAGCAATCTGGCAATGACAACTACAGGGTTCTCCTGCAGACCCCAGGTTGTCATGCCAACCCATCAGTGACCCGCGATCAGGTGATGGGTTCCCGATGGGCGGGGCCAATGATGCGCTTCCCGGAGACTGACAGCGGCATTTAACTAGTTAACAGCCACGAGTGGATCGCGATTCCACCCACGGCTGTTGTGGGCACATGTCAGCTGTATAGATCAGGGGGATCTGACGTGGGGTGTACTATTACGTTCCATGTCAGAAAGGGGTTAAAGAAGCACTCTTATTAAAATTTTTATCCTCTTAATGTATTGCAGTCATCATATTGTATACAGTTAGGTCCATATATATTTGGACAGAGACAACATTTTTCTAATTTTGGCTCTAGACATTACCACAATGAATTTTAAACAAAACAATTCAGATGCAGTTGAGGTTCAGACTTTCAGCTTTAATTTGAGGGTATCCACATTAAAATTGGATGAAGGGTTTAGGAGTTTCAGCTCCTTAACATGTGCCACCCTGTTTTTAAAGGGACCAAAAGTAATTGGACAGATTAAATAATTGTAAATAAAATGTTCGTTTCTAGTACTTGGTTGAAAACCCTTTGTTGGCAATGACTGCCTGAAGTCTTGAACTCATGGACATCACCAGACGCTGTGTTTCCTTCTTTTTGATGCTCTGCCAGGCCTTCACTGCGGTGGTTTTCAGGTGCTGTTTGTTTGTGGGCCTTTCTGTCTGAAGTTTAGTCTTTAACAAGTGAAATGCATGCTCAATTGGGTTGAGATCAGGTGACTGACTTGGCCCTTCAAGAACATTCCACTTCTTTGCTTTAATAAACTCCTGGGTTGCTTTGGCTTTATGTTTTCGGTCATTGTCCATCTGTAGTATGAAACGACGACCAATCAGTTTGGCTGCATTTGGCTGGATCTGAGCACAAAGTACGGCTCTGAATACATCAGAATTAATTCGGCTGCTTCTGTCCTGTGTCACATCATCAATAAACACCAGTGACCCAGTGCCACTGGCAGCCATGCATGCCCAAGCCATCACACTGCCTCCGCCGTGTTTTACAGATGATGTGGTATGCTTTGGATCATGAGCTGTACCACGCCTTCGCCATACTTTTCTCTTTCCATCATTCTGGTAGAGGTTGATCTTGGTTTCATCTGTCCAAAGAATGTTCTTCCAGAACTGTGCTGGCTTTTTTAGATGTTTTTTTTAGCAAAGTCCAGTCTAGCCTTTTTATTCTTGATGCTTATGAGTGGCTTGCACCATGCAGTGAACCCTCTGTATTTACTTTCATGCAGTCTTCTCTTTATGGTAGATTTGGATATTGATACGCCTACCTCCTGGAGAGTGTTGTTCACTTGGTTGGCTGTTGTGAAGGGGTTTCTCTTCACCATAGAGATTATTCTGCTATCATCCACCGCTGTTTTCTTCCGTGGGCGCCCAGGTCTTTTTGCATTGATGAGTTCACCAGTGCTTTCTTTCTTTCTCAGGATGTACCAAACTGTAGATTTTGCCACTCCTAATATTGTAGCAATTTATCGGATGGGTTTTTTCTGTTTTTGCAGCTTAAGGATGGCTTGTTTCATCAGCATGGAGAGCTCCTTTGACCGCATGTTTACTTCACAGCAAAAACCTTCCAAATGCAAGCACCACACCTCAAATCAACTCCAGGCCTTTTATCTGCTTAATTGAGAATGACATAACGAATGGATTGCCCACACCTGTCCATGAAATAGCCTTGGAGTCAATTGTCCAATTACTTTTGGTCCCTTTAAAAACAGGGTGGCACATGTTAAGGAGCTAAAATTCCTAAACCCTTCATCAAATTTTAATGTGGATACCCTCAAATGAAAGCTGAAAGTCTGAACTTCAACTGCATCTGAATTGTTTTGTTTAAAATTCATTGTGGTTATGTCTAGAACCAAAATTAGAAAAATGTTGTCTCTGTCCAAATATATATGGACCTAACTGTATATACTGTGTACAGTTTTACCTTTCTACCAAGTTAATTCTTCTATTTTTTCTGCTTTATGTAAAAACAGGGAGTATTTTGTCCCTGCATTTATCATTTCCCTCCTCAACTCCTGACCCAGCTGCTCCCTCCTCCCTGCCATTGACTTCTGCAGTGTCTCATAACTTGTGCAGACAAAATTGACCTCCTGTTTCTACATAGAGCTGGGAAGGATTAAGTTAGTCAGTTTTTAATCACATGATGTCATTGGCCTAATGGAAAATAGAGGAATTAGCTGGGTAGAAAGACAAAATGAGCAATTGTAAGTACACAGTGCTATATAATATGATGATTGTAATATACTAAGAAGATAAAAACTTTGATGGGAGGAGTGCTTCTTTAATTCCAGGCTGCGATCATCACATACCAAACTACTACTCAGACAAATTCTCGTCCACATGCTCACATCTGTATACTCCAGAATGTGGCCCCCCACAAGTGTTCTTGAAAACTCAGGTCATCTGACAATTAATTCCAGGGCTTGATCACTGATATAAATATGGAACTGTTTTTTTACAACTATGCCTTGCTACTCAAAACTTTTGTTTCCATTTATATTTATGTTGGTGATACGGGCATGCTAACTTTTATTGGAGGATCTCTGATAATGAGGCTGTTCCGTATTTATATATATTTAGATGGTGGCCCAATTCTAACGCATCGGGTATTCTAGGATATGTATGCGGCCGACCGGGCGCGACTAATCAGCGAAGCAGTGTTTAAATGGGTTGTGCACTACTTTAAATTAACCCCCCAATGTATCCCCCCGGGGCCCCTAATGAATCTTGTAATTATGTAATTATGTCATGTTGTCAATACTGCTTGTGACAACATCGCTGACCACGCACAGCCAGCACGTAATTCCCCCGGCTGCAGCCGGCTCTTGCTTCCGCTTACATCACGACTATTTGCGGCTGCAGC
Source organism: Phyllobates terribilis (assembly GCF_046119375.1). Lineage (NCBI taxonomy): Eukaryota > Metazoa > Chordata > Amphibia > Anura > Dendrobatidae > Phyllobates > Phyllobates terribilis. The sequence continues at coordinate 259,577,076 of NW_027362765.1, read as the reverse complement.
CAGGGGTCTCCTGTTCCGCGTACCACGGTGACTTATTTTAAATCCGGCGCCAATTGGCCGGAGAGCGGTGTTTAAATTTGGAGCCAATATCGCTGATTCAGCGAACCGTGTTAGTGAGGACCGGGGAGCGGCGCTGCCTGTGCGGGTACTTCCGCTGCGAGCAGCCGGGAGTACAACCAAAATGTTTGTGTGTGATGATGCAACAAGTTAGCATTTGGGGTCCCACTTTATCTAAAACTGGCCCTGCTTGACGTCATGTCTCTTCAGTATTGAGTGAAATGAAGGCGGTCATTTTCGAATTTGCCGGAACTTGTTTTTGCATTTGCACCAATAAAACTGTACTTACTTTCATATCTAGGGTAAAAGTGAAACATTTCCATATTAAGCAATAGATTTTTATAGTGGCTGCTGTGTAAATCTCACAAGGAATAACATACCCTTCTATTATACACAATAATAAAACTAAAATAAAATATGAAAAATATTTTATTAGACATGAAAAATTATTAATTGCAAAATAATTCATTATAATTTTCCACAAACATTACGTTACTATTTGCAGACATTGATATAAAGACATATCAGACACTGAGTAGGATAACTGTCCATATTGAGTCAGGAAGAACCCGGTCCTTCCTCTCCCTCTGGGTTACTGCTCTGGATCTCCGGGGGGCTCAGTTGTCCATCTCCGGGGCTCTGGGTGATAGGAATAGATCTTTCTTCAGTAGTCGGCAGTGCCAGTCTAGGAGCCAGAAAGTGGAGCCGGCCATTGTTGGACAGCGAGCACACAACGTCCTCAGGGCTGACGTCCTGCGGGAGCTCCGCTTCTCTCTTCCACTCTTTGTACTCATGGAAATAGCCGCCATTCTCCGTCTCCTTTTTCTTGTCATGCTTTCCTGATACAATGAGTCTCCTGCCTTCTGTTCTCACTGTCAGCTCCTCAGGAGAAAAGCCACTGACATCCAGGGTGAGCTCAAAGTTTTCCTTCCCCTCTTTGCCTGTGGTGGAAGAGTTCTTGTCAGAGGCTGCGGAGCTTCTGCTCAGATCGGCTCTCCGTCCCATGCCCTGCGCCAGGAGGTGGTGAGCCTGGTGGACACACTGCATTCTCCTCTCCATGTCCTTCTTCATCATGTCATCCTCCAGGAGGCCAAGCATGAGCTGTGCAGCCGGCCAGAGAGTGAGGGCCGGCTCCCGGCAGACACACAGAGGGCTGTATGAGGACCGCAGAACGCTGAGAGGAAACATCTTTGGCTGATTTTGCTGAAGCTTCTGGTCTCGGTTGAGTTGGAGGCAATGTGTCAGCTGCTGCTTTCTTGCTGCTCAGTACTGCAGGCAGTTCTACCTCAGCTTCTTATATATTCACAGCTGAGACTTCTGGTGTCTTCCTGACACTTCCATGTGCTCTCTGTATATGGAGTGTAAGGGAGGGCCCTGTGTACAAACACTGATCATCCATGAGGGGAGGGAAGAGGCGGTGCAGCAGCTTCCAGCATGGACTGGAAAAGTGACGTGACAGGAGGGCGGGAGAGAAGAGTGACTGCTGGAAATTACTAGAGATTTCTCACTTCTGTTGTTATGTCACTTATGTTAATGTACAGTAAAATTATTATGGAAAATATCTATATACAAATTAATCAGCTCTAAGGCTACAATGGATAGATTATTGCAAATGGAGGTAGTGTAAAATTTTACATTCTCTAAATTTGGCTATTTTTTCTCTTCTCTACAAAATGTATACAACTTAGTGTGATTTTATAATTATAGCAACAGGTGAAATATATTTTCTTATTTGCAGCACATTCAGTGTCACAATAAGGTACCTAGTGCCCACCAATAGAATTGATTTTGGGAGCCCACTATACAGCAACACAAAAATATTACCAGTTCATTTTTGGGCTTTACATACATGAATGCATGCATTTTACCAAACAATGCAGTGAGCAAAACAGAATGTATTGTGTACTTGTGGCACCCCAGGGGTCTGGTTACCACAGTAATAGAAATATTACGTCTGAGAGCAAGTGGGAGGTTTCTCTGGTCAGGAGCCCTAAGCATGCAACACTGCCCGCCCAGACCTGGGAGGGGAGGAATCTGCCATTATAAACTGGGTCTGGGGTGAGATTAGGGAAGTCAGAGCCTGGAGACAGTTCCAGACACAGGGAAAGTGTCAGCAAGGAGCTCTGTAGGAGCAGGAGCAAGTGCCAGGGGCTGGAAGCTAGATAGCTCGCCCTGGCTGAAGACATTAAGACCGGACATGGAGTCCGAGGCTGTGGGGACATCCAGGTCCAGCAGCAGAATCCAACCGGCAAGGGATTCCATGTCCTCTGGCCAGGGAAGCCCGGAGGCACGGTCACAAGCAAGGGACCAGCACCGCCATCGTGAAGCGGAGGCTAACAGAAGCCCCCAAGTCACCGGCCGTACGGGTGAGCACCACACGGTATACTCAGGGACGTGGGCTACTTCTACCCGCACACAGCAAGGTAGCCAGGAAAGAGTACACATAGACGGGGAGGCCTACAACTCCACCTGGCCAGGGGAGATCCTGCTAGCTCTCAGACTGACCAGGCCTCTACTGCTAGCCAGTACTCCTGGGAGGGTCTGCTTTATAACATCAGTAAATAACCTGAACTGCACTGCACGGACTCTGAGTTATTCCTGCTGCGCTCGTGCACCATCACTCCCATCATCCACACTAACTGCCCTGAGGCTATACTCCTCCCGTGGGGAGTCATCCCGTTCTTAGCTGCACACACAACACCGGCCTCAGCGGTCTGCCTTGCAGCGGCGGTCCCCACTGACCGCAATCCACGGGTGGCGTAGTCGGACTATTATCTCGCTAATAAGACTGCCACTGAATTGACCACCCTGGGCACGGACCGGGTCAGCGCCACGGAGACTACAACCCCCAGCGATCCGGCTCCGGGTATTCCCTGCACAACACACGCCCAGGGGGCTCGTCAACTTTGGCGTAGTCGGCAGCATTCAAACCAACCCGCCCCAACGGGTATTGCGTGCCTGAAAAAAAAGACTTTTGCACTTACCTGAGAGAAGTTTCCCGCCGTCCGGAGTCGTTTCCCGCCATCGGACGCCATCTTGGGTCGTTTCCCGCCATCTTCTGCCGTCTTCCCGCCATCCGCAGCCGCTTCCCGCCATCGGACGCCATCTTCGGGACGCAGAGGGGCGTGGACGCCGAAAGCGCGCGAGATCCGAAGCTCCGCCCCACGCGCTGACGCTGCGCAAGGTCCTGGAAGGGAGAGGGAGCGACGCTGACGTCACAGGAGTGCGACGCAAGGTCCTCGACCCCGACGATCGACTGCGGAGCCGCGGCCTATGGAGGAAGAGCATCGCAAGGTAGGCCACGGTCCACTAGGGGAAAAGGAGGATGTCGGATACCGAGGGGAGCTCCACCGCCACACCGGCCGCCAGCGCAACCGCTGCTGCGGTCATGCCATTCACCATGCCCTATATCCCGGGGGCAAGCTGGCTACCCCAGTACTCAGGGGAGTCACATACCCTAAGTGACTTTAGGGAAAGACTGGATAGCCTCTTCCAGGTATACCCCCTCACGGAAGAGCAAAAAGTGAGCATCCTGGTGGCCCAGTTAATCGGGGCAGCCCAAAGGGAGGTAAAGTCCTGGCCACCTAGGAAGAAGAGGACTGTCAGAGAAATACTAGCCCGGCTGAAAGACACATTTGATACCCGCACCTCAGCCGAAATAAAGCTCAGATTTTACGGGTGCAAACAACGGGCACATGAAAGTATAAGAGACTATGCTCTAAACCTACAAGAGGCCCTGAGAGCCATTAAGCAGGCAGACCCTGACAGCTTGGGTAATGAAGACAAGCTGTTGACCGAACAATTTATTGAGGGTCTACTGTGCAATGCCCACCGAACCCAGTTGCGGGCAATGGCCTTGCAGGACCCTGACCTGGACTTTGCACAGTTCAAGGACAGAGCCATCCGGGTGCTCCGAGAACCGGCACCAGGTGGCGCTGTGACCCACAGGCGCCCTGCTATCACTTATCACCAGGACGCGGCGCCCTTGTCTGCAGGGCCTGTGGGAGCTGATGCGCAGGCTTTGAACAATAACCCGGCTACAGACCTGCACCATCAGGTCCAAGAGCTGACTAAGAGCGTTGCCGCGCTAACCAGAACTGTGCAGTCTTTACAGGTCTCTTCTCCAGAAAAGATCCAGCTGGCATCCGGACTGGAGGACGTCCCGTGGCGCCGACTGAGGAGGACCCCACCGGCCAGAGGAAGACCCAGCGACCGATACAACGAGGACCGACAACCCATCTGCCTCCGCTGCAATCAACCCGGACATATGGCAAGGTACTGTCATTTAAACGGGCACAACCTGGGGTAGAGGGCCGACCCCCAGGCATAAGATCATCAGGCCCATCGAACTGGCGTGATAAATACGTAGGGGGACGTCCGGTCTTGCCTGTGGTACTGGATGGCATTCCTATGAGTGCCCTACTAGACACTGGGTCACAGGTGAATACCATCCCGTACGTGGTCTTCAAGCGGTACTGGAATGACTCGGACATAACCCGCTACCCAGATGACGACCTGAGCATTATCGCCAGCAATGGTCAGCCCGTGCCACAGATAGGATTTAAAGAGGTGACCATCAAGGTCGGTAAGGTTGAACTGCCGGCACAAGGACTGATCATTGTGGACATTGACCGTCGCGAGAGTCACCCAAAAATAACCCTAGGTACTAACGTAATCGAAAACTGTCTTGCAGAGGTGATTCTTATTTTGCAACAGGATGCCAAGAACGCCAGTTCCAGCCAGCAGCGTGTCCTCCAAAAAGAGATCCGGGCACTGATGAAACGGCAACAGGTGGAACTATCTGGTGGTGAGATTGGTAGCGTGAGAATGTGTGACCCGTTCCCTATTGCCATGCCCCCGAAAAGTGAGATCATGATTTGGTGCCGGGCAGCTATTGGTCTAAGAGGTAGAGACTACCAAGCAATGGTAGAACCCATCTACTCAGACAGTAGGCCCACCATTTTGACAGCACGGGGGGTGGTTGATGTACGCCATGGGAGGGTGCCCGTCCGCATCATAAATATCGGGGAGAGAGAAGTATACCTGCCCCGGTATGCCACGCTAGCCAAATTGTTCACCATCAACCAGAACTCTGTACAGGCCGTGGAACCCTTGCCTCCATCTCAACCAGAGGAAGGTAACGGCTCTAAGAAACCAATGGAGGACTGGTGTCAGCAACTGCATTTGGGTACTGACTCCACTCCCTCACACCAAAAACAGGGAGTCTATCGGGTGGTTCAAGAGTACGAGAGAGTATTTAGTAAACACCAAGTGGACTTCGGGCGAGTAAAGGGGGTAGAACATCACATCCCCACGGGAGACCATCCTCCCATAAAGGAGAGATACCGACCCGTACCCCCTGCACACTGTCAACACGCCAAGGGGATGCTAAAAGACATGAAGGAGGCTGGGGTAATTAGGGACAGCTGTAGCCCCTGGGCAGCTCCACTAGCCCTAGTGAAAAAGAAAGACAACACCATGAGAATGTGTGTAGACTACAGGAAGGTCAACCGTATCACACACAAAGATGCATACCCGTTACCAAGGATAGAAGAGTCCTTAGCTGCATTAAAATCTGCTAACTTCTTCTCTACTTTGGATCTCACTAGCGGGTACTGGCAGGTTCCTGTAGCAGAGGCGGACCGGGAGAAGACCGCATTCACCACCCCGATGGGACTCAGCGAATTTAACTGTATGCCGTTCGGGCTCTGCAACGCACCAGGAACCTTCCAACGGTTGATGGAATGCTGTCTGGGACACCGGAACTTCGAGACGGTCCTATTATACCTGGACGATGTCACCGTCTATTCCAAGACCTATGAGGACCATCTGGAACACCTGGCAGAAGTGTTTGAAGCCCTGGCAAACTATGGCCTAAAGGTAAAACCCTCAAAGTGTCATCTACTGAAGCCAAAGGTACAGTACCTGGGACACATGGTGAGTGCTGACAGAGTGGCCCCCGACCCTGACAAGATCACCGTGATTAAGGACTGGCCAAGACCATCCAGCATAAAGGAAGTGCGGCAGTTCCTCGGGTTGGTAGGCTACTACCGAAGATTCATTCCCGGTTTTACCAAGAAGGCAGCTCCTATGCAGGACCTCCTGATAGGCCAGTCCAGGAAGGCCAAAAACCATAAGCTACCCTTCAGATGGGAAAAGCTGGAAGAGGAGTCATTCCGCCAGCTGAAGATGGCCCTCACGGGGGATGAAATCCTGGCGTACCCTGATTACAGCCAGCCCTTTATCCTCCACACGGACGCAAGCAACATCGGGCTAGGAGCCGTACTGTCCCAGATCCAGCAGGGGAGAGAAAAGGTAATTGCTTACGCCAGCCGAAAACTGCAACCCACGGAAAGAAACCCTGAGAATTACAGCTCGTTCAAGCTAGAGTTCCTGTGGTGTGGGCGGTAACCGAACGTTTTAAACATTACCTTGCCTCTTGCAGGTTCACCGTGTACACGGACAACAACCCGTTGACACATCTGGACACTGCAAGACTGGGTGCCCTGGAGCAGAGATGGATGGCCCGCCTGTCCAATTATGAGTTCACAATCAAATACCGGGCAGGACGCTCCAATACCAACGCGGACGCCCTGTCCAGGATGCCAAACCTACCGGATGGAGGGGAAGATCCAGAAGAACTGGAAGAGGTCGAACTCCCTGCGTTCCACCGTCATGGGATTACCCAGTATTCCCACCGTGTGAGAGGCCAGCGATCCGCTACGTTCAACCCCTTACCCCACTACAACTGGGCGGAGACGCAAGACAGTGACCCCGCAGTCCGTCTGGTGAAGGAGATGCTGACCCAGGCTGACGCCCGCCTGGACCCAGACGCTCCGGAAGAGACCAAGCAACTGTGGACGGAAAAAAGCAGACTGTTTCTCTACAAGGAGAAGTTGTGCCGCAGAATGGTCAATTCCCGGACACATGAACTGATCTGGCAGGTTGTGGTACCGAGACGGGACGCAGCTATGGTGCTGGAGGCCTACCACAATGGGGCAGGGCACTTCGGATGGAAGAAGCTGGAGTTCCTGCTGCGTGAACGGTTCTACTGGATAGGCATGAGAGGAGCCATTGAGAGATGGTGTAGAGACTGTGGCCCGTGCAATCTAAGAAGGAGGGACCATGCCAGCCAGAGGACTCCCCTGCAGCCCATCCTCACCAGGCACCGCTGGAACTGGTCGCTCTGGACCATGTTAAACTGGCTCCAAGCAGAAGCGGGTATGTCTACGCCCTAACCATCGTGGATCACTACTCCCGGTTCCTGGTGGTGGTCCCTGTCAAAGACTTGGCGGCTCGGACAGCAGCCAGAGCCTTCCAGCTGCACTTCTGCCGCCCACACGGGTTCCCGGACCAAGTGCTGACGGACCAAGGACCAGCCTTCGAAGCGGAGGTCTTCCAGGAGTTCTTAAACCTGTATGGCTGCAAGAAGATAAGAACAATGCCCTATCACACCCAAACCAATGGACTCTGCGAGAAGATGAACCAGGTGGTGATAGATCTGCTAAAAACATTGCCCCTGGAAGAACGCAGTCTGTGGCCTGAGAAACTGCCCGATCTGGTGGACCTGTATAACCACATCCCGGTAGGTTCCACCAACTGTACCCCGGCTTACCTAATGCGAGCAAGACCTGGTAAGCTGCCTGTTGACCTGGATATGGGAGTCCTGACACCCGAGGACAGCTCGCCAGAGGCAGACTGGGATACAGAACGGCAGCAGCAGTACCGGAAAGTACAGGAGAGCGTCGAGCGAAGTCTCTGTCAATCAAGAGAAAGGCAGGAGAAGACTTATAACCAACATGCTCCCGCTGTTCCCCTGGTACCTGGAGAGCAGGTCTTGAAAAGAAAAAGGCGGCTCCATAAGTTGGACGACCAGTGGGAAAAGGACCCGTACACCGTACTGCCCTCAAGCCACAATAATCCAAAGGTGTACGTCATCAGCAAGGATGGAGGAGAGACCACAGCCACTGTCTCCAGAGACCACCTGAAAAAGTGCCCCGAGAAGTTGCAAAGCACGGATGAAGATCAGGAAGACCCTCAACCCGTAGAGGAAAAGGAGGAAATGATCAGCACCGTACTCGGAGACTTTCCGCGGTCCTGGACACAAGTAAACAATGCTATCGTGGTGCCCGTCCTCACCTTTCTCCAGCTAGCCCCTCAAGTGCCTACAGAAGACCAGGTAGAGCTGGAAGAGCAGCCGGCCCAGGAGGCAGAAGAGTCCACACCAGCAGCGCAGGAGGATCAACCCTCTGCTAGTAGTGAGCCTGCCGTGCCCCTAGTGAGCCAAAGAGTACGCAGACAGCTGCCCAGCTTACCCATAACACCTCCTACACCCTGTAGTGCAGGACCAGTTAGTGAGCTCCGTAGGTCCACTAGAGTCACTAGAGGTCAGATGCCCGCTCGCTGGAGAATATAAAGTAATGCACTGTAAATTTACCTGTTTCTTGAAAATGTTTACGGTTTTTGTTGTTGCCTGTTATTAATTATGTTTCTCAGTTACCCTGCAGATTTCTATGGAGTAACAGGTTATGGACGCTGGATAACCGGAACAATCTTGTAGATAGTTGCACATTGTGCCTCTTGCGAAGACGGCCGCGGAAGAGAAAACCTGTCTGGCGTGGCCTCCTTGCGGCCCAAAGTAGCTAGCTTCAGCCTTTCAGCCACGGCCAAGGCCAACGCAAGGGGTTTTCTTTGGACAGGTCCCCTACTTCTTCTCAAAAACTTCACCTTGGGTGATATGGACACCCGGTTACGGAAACGCCGTGACCACAAAATGTACTTTTTCATGTTGTCTTGTTATTGTTTATACCCTGCATTTATGTTTCTTTAAAAATATGTTTAGTCCCGGAGTACTAAATTTTACTAGGGGGGAATGTGGCACCCCAGGGGTTTGGTTACCACAGTAATAGAAAGCCCTAAGCATGCAACACTGCCCGCCCAGACCAGGGAGGGGAGGAATCTGCCCTTATAAACTGGGTCTGGGGTGGGATTAGGGAAGTCAGAGCCTGGAGACAGTTCCAGACACAGGGAAAGTGTCAGCAAGGAGCTCTGTAGGAGCAGGAGCGAGTGCCAGGGGCTGGAAGCTAGATAGCTCGCCCTGGCTGAAGACATTAAGACCGGACACGGAGTCCGAGGCTGTGGGGACATCCAGGTCCAGCAGCAGAATCCAACCGGCAGGGGATTCCATGTCCTCTGGCCAGAGAAGCCCGGAGGCACGGTCACAAGCAAGGGACCAGCACCGCCATCGTGAAGCGGAGGCTAACAGAAGGCCCCAAGTCACCGGCCGTACGGGTGAGCACCACACGGTATACTCAGGGACGTGGGCTACTTCTACCCGCACACAGCAAGGTAGCCAGGAAAGAGTACAGATAGACGGGGAGGCCTACAACTCCACCTGGCCAGGGGAGATCCTGCTAGCTCTGAGACTGACCAGGCCTCTACTGCTAGCCAGTACTCCCGGGAGGGTCTGCTTTATAACATCAGTAAAGACCCTGAACTGCACTGCACGGACTCTGAGTTATTCCTGCTGCGCTCGTGCACCATCACTCCCATCATCCACACTAACTGCCCTGAGGCTATACTCCTCCCGTGGGGAGTCATCCCGTTCTTAGCTGCACACACAACACCGGCCTCAGCGGTCTGCCTTGCAGCGGCGGTCCCCACTGACCGCAATCCACGGGTGGCGTAGTCGGACTATTATCTCACTAATAAGACTGCCACTGAATTGACGGAGACTACAACCCCCAGCGATCCGGCTCCGGGTATTCCCTGCACAACACAGGCCCAGGGGGCGCGTCATACTCATGTAAAAGTAAGTTTGTATCTGAGAAGAATTAAATGGATAATTCTATTGATAGGTGATAATTAGTAAGGATCCCACCACAACAGTTCTGAGTACACAGGTCATATTTTAAAGCAAACCTGTCAGCAGGATTTTGCTAAGTAAACTATAGGCAGTGTCGTGTTGGGGCTGCTACACTGATTAATATGATACCTGAGGTGAAGAAATCCATTTTGTTGTTCTTATGTAATCAGTGTTAGCAGTTTTGAGTTAATGATATGCTCGTGCTCCGGGCGGGACTATAGCCAGGGTCTTATCCTGGTGTTCTAGGTCAGATCAGCAAGAAAAGATCTGCCCACAGGCCTGCCCCTGTCTTTCTCTGTCTGTCTCTATGATGAGGAACATACTTGTGCTTTGGGGCGGGCTGTGGTCAGATCTTATGTTGTTGATCTGTCCTAGAGAACCAAGGAAAGACCCTGCCTACAGTCCCTCCCCAGAGCATGGGCATTGACTCAAAAGTGCAAACACTGGTTACACAAGAACCACAAGATGGATTTCTTCACCTCAGGTATCATATTAATCAGTGTAGAAACCCCAACATGACACTGCCTGTAGTTTACTTCGCAAAATCCTGCTGACAGGTTCCCTTTCAGAAGGTGTTTAACCACTTCCCAACATAGGAAGTAATAGTGCACCCTACATTGGGTCCCCATTTGTGGAGCGAGAAAAGGAGCTGAGTCTGCACCATAACTGATAGATGCAAGCTGTATTGCACAACCGCCATCTGCCTGTAATAGCAGCAACCCAAGCTAGCTCTGATTACTCTGTTCAACCATTTCAATGCTGCCGTCAATCACTGATGCCAATATTTAAATGGCAAAACTGCAGTTGTGGATATGGCATGAAGCAGGGGGCCTGCTGAAAAAAGTGAAGTAAAAAATAAAAAAGGACTTTAGAAAAAAACATCTGGCCTTAGAAGGTTTTAAAATTAGGTAAATACAACCTCATGTGAACAACAACACATAACAAACTACACAGTGTCATTATTTAACCTCTTCATGACCGGGCCATTTTCCGCTTTTGCGTTTTCATTTTTTGCTCACCTTCTTCCCAGAGGCATAACTTTTTAATTTTTGGGTCAATATGGCCATGTGAGGGCTTATTTTTTTCAGGACAAGTTGTCATTTTGAATGACAGCTTTGCTTTTATCATATTGTGTACTGGAAAACGGGGAAAAAATTACAAGTGCGGTGAAATTGCAAAAAAGTCCAATTCCACAGTTGTTTTTTTTTTTACCATATTCACTAAATGCTAAAACTGACCTGCCATCATGATTCTCCAGGCCATTACGATTTTGTTGATACCAGACATGTATAGGTTCTTTTTTATTTAAGTGGTGAAAAAAAAATCCAAAGTTTTATAAAAAAAAAAAAGACCGAGACCCGTAGTGTCTTTATTTTTCAGGATCTAGGACCAGATGAGGGCTTATTTTTTGTGCGCCAAGCTGAAGTTTTTATTGATAATTTTGAATAGATACAATGTTTTGATCGCTCGTTATTGCATTTTATTGAAATATAGCGGTGACAAAAAAAAAATAATTCTGTCGTTTTGAATTTTTTTTTTTGTTACACCGTTTACAGATCGGATTAATTTTTTTTATATTGATAGATCGAGCGATTCTGAACGCCGCGATACCAAATATGTGAATATTTGATTTTTACTTATTGTTTAATGGGGCGAAATGGGGGGGCGATTTAGACATTTATATATATATTTTTTATATTTTTTAAATAATTTTTTTTTTTACTTTTTGCATGCTTCAATAGTCTCCATGGGAGACTTGAAGCTGCAATTATCTGATTGGCTGTGCTACACAGGCGATCATCAGAACTGCTCACTTGTTATGACAACTGCAGGGGTTTCCTGCAGAACCCGAGTTGTCATGCCAACTCATCGGCGACCCACGATCATATGACAGGGTCGCTGATGGGCAGGCCCAATGACGCGCATCCGGTTTGCGCAAGTTAAATGCCGCTGTCAGAGATTGACAGATGCATTTTACTAGTTAACAACCGCGGGTGGATCGCGATTCCACCCACAGCTGTTAGGGGATCATGACAAAATTCAGGACTGGTAAAACAGTATGGCAAAAGTAAAACATGTGAATACTTTGCTTTTTTTATTGTAAACACTATGCCCCCCCACAAAAACTTTTAACCAAGAATGCTACGTTGGTTGGTAGGTACACACACTGAAAGGAAGATGCAGCACCAGCCCACAGAATTGATGGGTGTATAGTTGCTAAATTGGACTATTATAAAGGAATGTTAAAAATTTAAAATGGGAACAGAGAAGAAAAAAACAATCACTGGCACAGCTGCAGGTAATTCATATCCAAATCTATCACGTTTTCCGCACTCAGTGTGAAAAGTGGCAGCTCACTCGTCCAATCTGAGGCAGAGATGTGAGTATTGTGAATGACAGCTCTGCCGCTCAATGGGATCGAGGGCTTGCTGAGCTGTCATGTTTGTGAGTGGCAGCTCAGCAGTCCAATCTGAGCCAGAGGTGTGTATATTGTGAATGACAGCTCATCCATCCTATCTGGCTGGGTCTGTGGGATCTACTCCAGGTATCTATTCCGGGATGATTACAGGGCTATTTAGCACTATGATAATCGTCAGACCACTGCCGATTATGGCTGTGTGTGTTTGCTCTGTGTTGTATTCTGATCTCTGTTGCCAACTTTTATATTTACCTTTGACCATCCATTTGACTTACCCCTTTGTCTTGATCCGCTACCTTCCTCATACTCTGACCTCGGCCTGTGACCTTACTACGGTTTTGTCATTTTCTTTTGTCTATTAGGAGCACTCTTAGTACTGACTCCAGACCTCTTGACTATGCTGCCTCACGACACGCCTCTGAGTAGTGACTAGCGTCACATTGAGTAGTGACTGGTGTCACAAGATCTTGTAAAAATCCACGTTACAAATATCTTCAGTGGTGAATTGAATTATCTCTATTCCATTGTGTCCAGCTCTTGACTACTCTGTAGGCCAGTTTTCACCAGGCTTCCCTGTCCTCCGTAGCTTATTTCAATTTCTTGATGTTCTTTCTCGTGTCATTCTTGTCGGTATCCAGCCAACTGGTGTTTGGTCTCCTGTTTCTTTTTACCACTGACCATTCTGAGTAGCATCTCCTTTTCTATTGAATTTGCACACATCACATATCCAAAATAGGCCAGTTTCTGTAAGGTGAATCTTCAGGGGTGGGGAACCTAATGCAACAAGGTGGTGCTCAGTATAGAAATAAGTTAGGTCCAAGAAGTCCCAAAACGAATCAGCATTCCTTACCTCTGCTTATAGACACATAATGGAATATATACAAAGCATATATACAATACAGAAGAACCTTCATACAAACACACCCAGATCATTGCGATTATTGAGCCCCCTTTCCCAAGGACGTGTGTTCTCATAATTTTGCTTATTTCTATCTCCTACTCTTAAAGGCAAAGGTACCATTTCTATTCCAGTAAAAGTATTGCCTTAAGATTGTCTCAAGCTTTTGCTATGGGGCCCTGTGATTTCCATGTACACCACTGTCAAGAAGAGTTTAATCGGTATCTCCTCCTCTTAAAGGCAAAGGTACAATTTGTATCTTAGCAAAATGGAACATATTAGGTTTATCTTGATGCACTTTCTTGACATAGTTTGTTAACCTTGGTTAGCCTTTTCCTAATATCATCGATTTATAATGCTCTCTAAGAGGTCTTCCCACTGGATTCTAACCTATATGTATATGGGCATACCATCATGCACACTACATAGTTCATCTTGCATGAAATAAAGAGTTTCACTGTCAGCTCAACCTCAGATATTTTATTTTACACAAATATCCGGGTGGTATGTATGAGTGTAATATTGGACTATTATAATAAGCTATGAAAAATTTAAACATTTCTTAAAGCACACACAGTTTGGGAGATAGATAGTTACATTTAAATATTGGGAACATTGAGATTTTTCTTTTGTCTTAAAAAAAATTCAAAAACCCTTTACAAAAAAATGCAAAAGAAATGCAAAAATATGATACTTATAGCTTTTGTCCATCTCACCAGCCAGGAAGCACACTTTTCTGACAGACAAACCTTGGATTCAGTATTTTGCTTTAACCCCTTCACCACCTCGCAATTTTCCGTTTTTGCACTTTCATTTTCTACACCCCTTCTTCCCAGAGCCATAACTTTTTTTATTTTTCAGGTAATATGGTAGTATGAAGGCTTGTTTTTTTGAGGGATGAGTTGTACTTCAGAATGGCACCATTGATTTTATCATATAGTGTACTGGAAAATGGGAAAAAAATTCCAAGTGCAGTGAAATTGCAAAAAAAGTGCAATTCCACTATGATTTTTTGTTTTTTTTATTTACCATGCTCACTAAATGCTATAACTGACCTGCCATTATGATTCTCCAGGTAATTACGAATTCGCAGAGACCAAACATGTATAGGTTATTTTCAATTTAACGCCTTTACACCCCAAGCCTGTTTGGGCGCATGGCAGAGCTCCCAAGGGAAAGAGCGCCATTTGACTTGTTGAATGCAAAATTTGCTGAAATAATTAGAGGACACCATGTCACGTTTGCAGAGCCCCTGATGTGCCTAAACAGTGGAAAGCCTCACAAGTGACAGCATTTTAGAAACTAGACTCCTCAGGGAACGTATCTAGATGCGTGATGAGCACCTTGAAGCCCGAAAACTTCACAGAAGATTACAACATTAAGACGTGAAAATAAACAAATCACATTTTTCCCACAAAAGCGTTTTTTAACCCCAAATTTTGCATTTTCACAAAGGTAACAGGAAAAACTGCACCATACAATTTTTGTGCAATTTCTCCTGAGTACGCCAATACTTATATTAAGGAGAAAACTACTGCTTGGGTGCAAGGAACGGCTCGGAAGGAAAGGAGCACCATTTGACTTTTTTAATGTAAAATTTACTGGAATAATTAGCGGACGCCATGTCCCATTTGCAGAGCCCCTGATGTGCCTAAACAGTGGAAACCCACCACAAGTGACCCCATTTTGGAAACTAGACACCTCAAGGAATGTATTTCGATGTGTGGTGAGAACCTCGAACCCCCAGATGATTCACAGAAATTTACAACATTGAGACATGAAAATAAACCACAATTTTTCCCACAAAAATGTTCTTTTAGCCCCATATTTTGCATTTTCACAAGGGTAACAGGAGTGCAATTTCTCCTGAGTATGCTGATAACCCATATGTGGGGGAAATCTAATCATTGGGCGCCCAGCAGGGCTCGGAAAGGAAGGAGTGCCATTTGACTTTTTGACCTCAAAATTTGCTGGAATCATTAGTGGACGCCATGTCCCGTTTGGAGAGCCTTTGATGTGCCTAAACTGCGGAAACCCACCACAAATCACCCCATTTTGGAAACTGCGGGTGTCATGTCACGTTTGGAGAGTTCTTGACGAGCCTAAACAGTGGAAACCCCCAACAAGTGATGCCATTTTGGAAACCAGACCCCTCAAAGAATTTATCTAGACATGTGGTGAGCACCTTGAACCCCCAAGTGCTTCACAGAATTTTACAACTTTGATCTGTAAAAATGAAAAAATATATATTTTTCCCACAAAAATGTTGTTTTAGCCCCAGATGTTTTCATTTCAAGGATAGCAGGAGAAAATTGACCCCAAAATTTGTTGTGCAATTTCTCCTGAGTAGACCGATACACCATATGTGGTTGAAAACTATTTTTGAGGCCCAGTGCAAAGCTGAGAAGGGAAGAAGCGCTATATTGATGTTCAGATTTTGCTGGACTGGTTTGCGGGTACCATGTCAAATTGGCAGAGCCCCTGAGGTTCCAGAACAGTAGAACCCCCCATAAGAGACCCCATTTTACAAACTACACCTCTAAATGAATTCATCTAGGGGTGCAGTGATCATATTGACACCACAGGTGGGTCACATAATTTTATATCATTGGGCAGTGAAGAAAAAATAATTACATTTTTACCATCAAAATTTTGTTTCAGCCCCAGATTTTACATTTTCACATGGGGAAGGGGGCAAAATGGCACCAAAATGTGCCCCACAATGTCTGCTGAACGTGGCAATACCCCTTATGTGGCTGTACAGTACTGCTTAGCCACACGGGAAGACTCGAGAGAGAGATGAAGCGATATTTGTCTCCTGGAGCGCAGATTTTCCTAGAATAGTTTGCAGACTCCATATACACAGCCCCCAAGTGCTAGAAGAGAAGAATCCCCCCTCAAGTGACCCTATTTTGGAAATTATACCCCTTTGGGAATTTATCTACCGGTGTAGTGACGATTTTGACTCCATGGGTGTTTTCTAGAATCAAGCAGCAATGGATGTTGCTTTCGTGAAAATTGCAAACTGTCATTGTAGTGACCAGTATGTTGTAGTAACCAGTACATTGTAGTGACCAGCTCATGCTTCTTGACACCAGCTCATGCTTCTGGTGAGGAGCCATAGCAATTTCCCAGAGCCTTTGTACTACCAGTAACATGGAAGCCCCCTATATTTACATTAACACATGATGGACCTGAGTGGGGACTTGCTTTTTTGTGGATTGAGTTGAAACTTTTGTTGGTAACATTTTACATAACATTTTGGATCACATTTATCCTGCACTTTATGCTGAGCACTTACATCGGGGTTTCCATCTAAATCTCCAAATGACGGGATTCAGATGAAATCCCCGAGGGATCCATTCACTATAATGAGGCAGCAGAGTTACTCTGGCCTCCATCTGGCCTTATTTCAGCGGTGTTCTTTTTTTCAGAAGTGCGCAGAACTGTGGCCAATGGCATTTTTCTGCACGCCTAAAAAGATGGACACTGCCGGATCATAGGCCAGACGGTGTCCACAGTGCCTCCATCTGCCTCATCATAGGGATTCTTCTGCAGGTGGTTCCATCTGAATCACGTATTTCAGAGATTTACATGAAAACCCTGATGCAAGTGCTCAGCACAGAGCGCAGGATAGATGTATGCCAAGCCTTACTGCGATCTTTGGGAGACAGAATGAACAAATGAACAGCAGGTGAAGAATTGATTTTATTTTTTTTTTACGCTGTTACTCGTGCGGTATAAATAATTAGACGGCTTTATTCTTTGGGTCGGTGCGATAACAGCGATGTTAGTTTTATATCGGGTTTTCATGTTTGGCAGCTGTCACACACTAAAAGACGCTTTTTTTTGCAAAAACTAGTTTTAAGAGCTATACTTTGAGAGCTATAATTTTTCCATATTTTAGCTGACTGGGTAATGTAATGGCTTGTTTTTTGCGGGACAAGTTGATGTTTTTATTGGTACCATTTTCGGGCACATGACATTTTTTGACCGCTTTCTATTCTGATTTTTGGGAGACAAAATCAACAAAACCCATCAATTCAGGAATTGTTGTTTTTTTAATGCCGTTTTGAGTGTGGTAAAATTGATACGGCAGCTTTATTTTTTCTGGTCAATATGATTACAGCGATACCACATTGATATCTTTTTTTTTTATGTTTTGGTGCTTTTACACAATAAAAACATAATTATTTTGCTTTATTCTGAGAGCTATAACTTTTTTATTTTTCAGCTGATAGAGCTGTGTGGTGGCTTGTTTTTTGCGGGACAAGATGACGTTTTCAGAGATACCATTTTTATTTGCATTTGTCTTTTTGATCGTGTTTTATTCCACTTTTTGTTTGGCAGTATGATGATAAAGCATTGTTTTTTATTTTTATTTTTTTACAGTGTTTTTATGGGGAAGGTTGTTCCGGATGCGGCGATACCAAATATGTGTATATATTTTATTTTTTTATATATAAAATTACAAATTTATCAATACAATATATTCATATATTCAGGATCATTGCTATGCTTAGTAACTGTCAGTTCTGCACTGACACAAGCTAGTTAGATCATGCACTGCGCATGATCTAATAAACTTACTAGTGCCTGGTAATGTATCTAGTAGTGCGGGGCTAGGTAAAATAGGAGGAGGCAGGTCAGTGAATGCACAGTGAGCTGTCATAAGAGCATACAGATGAATATGTAAGCAGAGCACCAGATAGAGCCCACCCCACAGTCCCACCCCTAAGCACAGGCAAATCATTATCTCCAAACTGAAAGTAAAGTTTACACAAGAACCACAGGATGGATTTCATCAACCAATGTATCATTTTAATCATTGTAATGTCGCCTACCTGACAGTGTATGTAGTTTACTGAGCACAATCCTACTGACAGGTGCACTTTAAGTGTGCGGCGAACGAAACCCCACCCATCCAAATGAAACCCCGCCCACTCATCAATTTAATTGGCTATCTGCAAGTGGGCAATGTTTCTGTCACAAGTGGGTGGGGTTTTGGCCACATTAACGTCCTTTTAAATATGTGTTCACACTGGGTGAACAAATATTTAATAGGGATCCCTTTAGGATCCAAAATAGCCGGTTGTTTTTGGTGAGCAGAGCCGAGTGAGCAGGATCTCCAAAAAGAGATTCACCATCACTACTGACAAGAACAGGAGGGGGCTGACAGGGCATAAGCCGCTTATACCATCACCAGGAGCAGCACAGCACACAGGTTTTAATGCCTTAAAACATTCTCTCTTATTATTCTGGCATTTGGCAAATATTAAAACTTATGGTAATCCTAATTGACCTAAAACAGGAAACGTTTATTCTGATTTCATGTCAGATATTGAGAAAAACATGCGTATATGTCTTTTTATATAGTGTATGTAAACTTCTGGTTTCAACTGTATATATATATATATATATATATATATATATATATATATATATATATATATTGTGACAGAATCACTGGTGTGATATATGAGTGGAGGTATGTGTCACTCAGGTTGCTCTCCTGTGTGAACTAAAACTTACTAAATTTCTGCCAGCATGTTATATGCTGGGGGTTAACTCTCTTAAAGGGTGTGGTTTTATGGCAATGGCAAAGAGGATGGGAAGCCATTCCCTCTACCTCCCCTCAGGGTGTGGCAGAGCATGGTTTAAATGGTCAGTCACTATTGTTTCCTGTGGGTAGTGTGTGGTCTGGAGAGGGAAGTCTCCAGGCTGTGTTGGGCTGATGCAAGAGAGCAACTCCAGAGGACTGGTGTTGCTGAGACTTCACTGTGCTACCTGCAGCGAGCAAAGCCTCGCTGGCTAAAGGACTCTGTTATACGTTACTGTTACGGATCCGGATGGTGGAACCTCTGTGCTGCGGTGCAAGGAGGGACCCAGAGGGGCGTAACTAAGTATCAACTCGGACCGACCTAGGTCGTACGGCGGCTAACGACGGGAGCCTCTAGGTAGGCTGTCAGGTGGTCACGGCAAGTGACGGGAAGGAGCCTCCAGGTAGGCAGACAGGTGGTCACGGCAAGTGACGGGCAGGAGCCTCCAGGTAGGCTGACAGGTGATCACAGCAAGTGACGGGCAGGTAGCAAGCAGGGGCCTCCAGGTAGGCACGGCAGGGAACAGGCAGGTGCTTCCAGGTAAGCAGGCGGGCAAAGCCCATAGACAGACTGGCAGACTGAACGGAAGACAGACTGTCGGGCTGGAGAGTAGTCAGGCTGGCGGGCTGGACAGATAGCCAGGCTGGCGGGCAGGACTAGTAGTCAGGCTAGCAGCGGGACCTGAGGGCTGAAGCAGAGGTAAGTACACTGTGCTCGGGCACCTCCATATTGGAGGAGGTGCTTTAAATATGGGAGGACCTCTGGCAATTGGCCGGGGACTCCTTAGGGCGGCACGCGCGGCCCCTTTAAAAGGGAGAGAGCGCGCGCGCCCTAAGCACAGTGCCCGGGAAGCTGCGTGCGCCGGCAGAAGCAGGAAGAGGAGCGCAGGAGGACGCCGGGCAGGGAGCGCGGTGGTGAGAGGGACAGCGTCTTTGCCTGGCAGGGGGCAGAGACGCCGATACTACAGTTATCTTTTGTTTTCCCGTTAACGCCGAGAGGGGCTCTTGGAGTTTATGCCGCACAATAAACCCGAGGGAAGTTTACCCGAACTGTGTGTCGTGTGTCTGCCTCTGTGAGAGCCGAGCAAGTCGCTGTACCACAATATATATATATGTTACTGTAAAAGTCAGAAGGCCGGTAAAACCTAGGATTTACCGGTCAATCTGGACATTTACCGAGGCCGTCGGTAAAAGCTCAAAATGAAAAGTAAAATTGGACTTTTACCTGTGAAGTCTTGGTAAATGTTAACGTTTACCGTCGAGCGTGGTAAAAGTCAGAAATATCAGGTGTGAAGATGGAACATCTGACTTTAACCAAGCGCAGTTGGTAAATGTGCACATTTACTACGGCTTCTTGGTAAATTTAGCTGAGAAGGGTTGTAAGCGCAGTTTTACCAACACATGCTGGTAGTTACTTTTACCAACACATGCTGGTAAATGTAAAGATTTACCAATTCGCCCAGGTAAAAGTCCAAAATCGTTTGTTTATATGGAATACATCTGACTTTTACCAACGCTGTTGAGAAATGTTAAGATTTACCAAGACTTCACCGGTAAAAGTCCAATTTTACTTTTCATTTTGAGCTTTTACCGACGGCCTCGGTAAATGTCTAGATTGACTGGTAAATCCTAGGTTTTACCGGCCTTCTGACTTTTACAGTAACATATACACACTAATAAAACTGTACTTTCTTTTTATATTTAGGGTAAAAGTGAAACATTTCCATATTAAGCAATAGATTTTTTTAGTGGCTGCAGTGTAAATCTCACAAGGAATAACATATTCCTTCTATTATACACAATAAAAAAAAAGGAAAAATATGAAATACATTTTATTAGACAGATAAAAAATTATTAATTGCAAAATAATTCATTATAATTTTCCACAAACATTTCATTACTATTTGCAGACATTGATAGAAAGACATATCAGACACAGAATAGGATAACTGTCCATATGGAGTCAGGAAGAACCCGGTCCTTCCTCTCCCTCTGGGTTACTGCTCTGGATCTCCGGGGGGCTCAGTTGTCCATCTCCGGGGCTCTGGGTGATAGGAATAGATCTTTCTTCAGTAGTCGGCAGTGCCAGTCTAGGAGCCAGAAAGTGGAGCCGGCCATTGTTGGACAGGGAGCACACAACGTCCTTAGGGCTGACGTCCTGCGGGAGCTCCGCTTCTCTCTTCCACTCTTTGTACTCATGGAAATAGCCGCCATTCTCCGTCTCCTTTTTCTTGTCATGCTTTCCTGATACAATGAGTCTCCTGCCTTCTGTTCTCACTGTCAGCTCCTCAGGAGAAAAGCCACTGACATCCAGGGTGAGCTCAAAGTTTTCCTTCCCCTCTTTGCCTGTGGTGGAAGAGTTCTTGTCAGAGGCTGCGGAGCTTCTGCTCAGATCGGCTCTCCGTCCCATGCCCTGCGCCAGGAGGTGGTGAGCCTGGTGGACACACTGCATTCTCCTCTCCATGTCCTTCTTCATCATGTCATCCTCCAGGAGGCCAAGCATGAGCTGTGCAGCCGGCCAGAGAGTGAGGGCCGGCTCCCGGCAGACACACAGAGGGCTGTATGAGGACCGCAGAACGCTGAGAGGAAACATCTTTGGCTGATTTTGCTGAAGCTTCTGGTCTCGGTTGAGTTGGAGGCAATGTGTCAGCTGCTGCTTTCTTGCTGCTCAGTACTGCAGGCAGTTCTACCTCAGCTTCTTATATATTCACTGCTGAGACATCTGGTGTCTTCCTGACACTTCCATGTGCTCTCTGTATATGGAGTGTAAGGGAGGGCCCTGTGTACAAACACTGATCATCCATGAGGGGAGGGAAGAGGCGGTGCAGCAGCTTCCAGCATGGACTGGAAAAGTGACGTGACAGGAGGGCGGGAGAGAAGAGTGACTGCTGGAGATTACTAGAGGGTTGTCGCTTGTGCTGTTATGTCACTTATGTTAATATATGGCAAATTTATAATGGAAAATATCCATATTCAATTTAATAATCTCTAAAGCTGCTATGTATAAATGACTGTAAATGTGAGAATAATATAATTTTACTACTAATTATTTACATAATTTGACTACTATTCCTCTTCTGTATAAGGGCGCAGTGAGATGGCCACATAAAATGGACCGAGATCGGACAGCAATGTGCAGACTGGCCGGTGGCTCTCCAGACCCAGCTTCATATATTTCTATGCATCTGTCACGCTCAGGTCGGGAAAGCTGCGGCCTGTCCGTACACTGCAGTCTGATTTTTACGGCTGTCTGACTGCGCCCTAATATATAAATTACAACATATTGCATAAGTAACTATTATCAAAGGTAAAATATATTTTCTCTTTTGTAGTACACTTAATGTCTAACGAAGGTACCTAGTGCCCACCAATAGAATTGATTCTGAGAGCCCACTCTACAGCAACACGAAAATGTTACCTGTTCATTTTTTAAATGTATGTACATGAATGCATGTATTTTACCAAACAATACATTGTACAAAACAGGGGTAGGACGGGAGTCACAACATTCACTGCCAGTATGGCTAAGAACTGCACTTTACACTGATCCATTTAGTCCCATTTACTATTCATTGTATGTGACAATCTTTCAGAGAGTTAGCACTTTTATTTGAAATCCAATAGTTAGTTCTGTCATATATTTGATGTAACAAAATAATTTCTACAAGAATTAACAAAAAAGAAAAAAGTTCTAGGATAGACGTTAAAAACAAGAAATAATGAAATAAATAACCAACATGACAAAATACAGATATGGAAGGTGGGTCAGCCTAAAAGAAAAAAAGGCATAAAGTACTTTTCCAAGATGTGAATTACTATAACAAAGTGCACCGGACAGAGAAATTGTATGTCTGAACAATCAACCAAAGCACAAATATATGCAAATAAATTCTGTATAGAAATAATAAGTATGTGTCAGAAATCATATATTTTGAAATAAATAGCCATACACTATGCAAATAGTCCCATAGAAATGCAGTAATACATATAATGCACAAGTGTATGTAAGTAAAAGGACAAATAGGTAAAAAGGTATGTGCACAGTCTTACCCACCAGTGACCCGACGCACGTTTCACAGATTTTTCACATCTCCTTTTTTTACTGAATTTTTTTTTAAATGCTACACATTTTCCATTATCATTTTTCACATTAACATTTTTTTTTTTTTAGTTTAAAACATTAGAATGACTGCAGACTTAAGGCCTAGGCCTAGATAACCCCTTTAACAAAGTTATATTCCTGGATGGGAAAAATAAGTTGTGCTATGTTCATTCATTATTAGATAGAACTGTATTGTGCACTCACTATATAAAAGTAAGGTTTTTTTTTAAGAATAATTAAATGGGCTATTCTGTTGATAGGAGACCATCACTGTGAATCCCACAACAACAGTTGTGAGTGCACAGGTCATACTTTAAGAAGGTGCTTAACCACTTCACGACATATGAAGTAGTAGTGCATCTTATGTTAGGTCCCCATTTATAGAGTGAGAAACGGAGCCGAGCCCGCACCATACCTGATAGATGCCAGCTGTGTTACACAACCAAAGTTTCCTCTGATCACTGCTGTTTAACCATGTTGCTGTCAATCAAAATGGCATATATATATATATATATATATATATACTGTATATATAAAATGTCCATCATCCTGGTATATATGTCCCTCATCCTGGTATGTGTGCGTGTATATATATATATATATATATATATATATATATATATGTATATGCCCTCTATCGTGGTATTTATGTCCCTCATCCTGGTATATATTTCCTTCATCCTGGCTCCATTCTGGTATATGTCCCTTATCCTGGGTCCCATCCTGATATACAGTTATATGAAAAAGTTTGGGCACCCCTATTAATCTTAAGCTTAATGTTTTATAAAAATTGGTGTTTTTGCAACAGCTATTTCAGTTTGATATATGTAATAACTGTTGGACACAGTAATGTTTCTGCCTTGAAATGAGGTTTATTGTACTAACAGAAAATGTGCAATCTGCATTCAAACAAAATTTGACAGGTGCATAAGTATGGGCACCCTTATCATTTTCTTGTTTTAAATACTCCTACCTACTTTTTACTGACTTACTAAAGCACTTTTTTGGTTTTGTAACCTCATTGAGCTTTGAACTTCATAGCCAGGTGTATGCAATCATGAGAAAAGCTACTTAAAGTGGCCACTTGCAAGTTGTTCTCCTGTTTGAATCATCTCTGAAGAATGGCATCATGGGCTCCTCAAAACAACTGTCAAATGATCTGAAAACAAAGATTATTCAACATAGTTGTTCAGGGGAAGGATACAAAAAGCTGTCTCAGAGATTTAATCTGTCAGTTTCCACTGTGAGGAACATAGTAAGGAAATGGAAGAACACAGGGACAGTTCTTGTTAAGGCCAGAAGTGGCAGGCCAAGAAAAACATCAGAAAGGAAGAGAAGAAGAATGGTGAGATCAGTCAAGGACAATCCTCAGACCACCTCCAGAGAGCTGCAGCATCAACTTGCTGCAGATGGTGTCACTGTGCATCGGTCAACTATACAACGCACTTTGCACAAGGAGAAGCTGTATGGGAGAGTGATGCAAAAGAAGCCGTTTCTGCAAGCACGCCACAAAAAGAGTCGGCTGAGGTATGCAAAAGCACATTTGGAGAAGCCAATTTCTTTTTGGAAGAAGGTCCTGTGGACTGATGAAACCAAGATTGAGTTGTTTGGTCATACAAAAAGGCGTTATGCATGGCGGCAAAAAAACACAGCATTCCAAGAAAAACACTTGCTACCCACAGTAAAATTTGGTGGAGGTTCCATCATGCTTTGGGGCTGTGTGGCCAATGCCGGCACCGGGAATCTTGTTAAAGTTGAGGGACGCATGGATTCCACTCAGTATCAGCAGATTCTTGACAATAATGTTCAAGAATCAGTGACAAAGTTGAAGTTACGCAGGGGATGGATCTTTCAGCAAGACAATGATCCAAAACACCGCTCCAAATCTACTCAGGCATTCATCCAGAGGAACAATTACAATGTTCTGGAATGGCCATCCCAGTCCCCAGACCTGAATATCATTGAACATCTGTGGGATCATTTGAAGAGGGCTGTCCATGCTCGGCGACCATCAAACTTAACTGAACTGGAATTGTTTTGTAAAGAGGAATGGTCAAAAATACCTTCATCCAGGATCCAGGAAACCATTAAAAGCTACAGGAAGCGACTAGAGGCAGTTATTTTTGCAAAAGGAGGATCTACTAAATATTAATGTCACTTTTCTGGTGAGGTGCCCATACTTATGCACCTGTCAAATTTTGTTTGAATGCAGATTGCACATTTTCTGTTAGTAAAATAAACCTCATTTCAAGGCAGAAACATTAATGTGTCCAACAGTTATTACATATATCAAACTGAAATAGCTGTTGCAAAAACACCAATTTTTATAAAACATTAAGCTTAAGATTAATAGGGGTGCCCAAACTTTTTCATATAACTGTATATGTAGCGTCGGCGTCCCTGCCTCCTGCTAGGCAGGGACGCTGTTCCCCTCACCTCTCCGCTCTGTGCCCGGCGTCTTCCTCCCGCTCTGCTGCAGCGCGCGCTGCTTCCCGGCCACTGTGCTTAGGGCGCGCGCGCGCGCGCGCTCCCCCTCTCTTAAAGGGGCCGCGCGCGCCGTCCTAAGGAGTCCCCGACCAATGGCCGGAAGACTTCACCATATATAAGGCACCTCCTCCAAAATGGAGGTGCCCGAGCAATGTTGTTGCAAAGCCTTCACTCTGCTTCAGCCCTCAGGTCCCGTTTCCAGTTACCTGCCAGTCACCTGCCAGATTCCTGCCTGTTACCTGCCAGTCACCTGCCAGATTCCTGCCTGTTACCTGCCAGTCACCTGCCAGATTCCTGCCTGTTACCTGCCAGATTCCTGCTTGATACCTGCCAGATATCCGTTTACCTGCTTGCAAGCCTGCGGTCCGACGGTCTGCCTTCCGACACCTGTCAGTCTGTCTATGGACCAGCCTGCCCGCTCACCTGGGAGTGCTCATCTGCTACCTGCCTGCTAGCCTACCTGGAGGCTCCGCCGTCACTTGCCGTGACCACCTGCCTGTCCAGAGACTCTTGTCTGCTCACCTGGGAGCGCTCATCTGCTACCTGCCTGCTAGCCTACCTGGAGGCTCCGCCGTCACTTGCCGTGACCACCTGCCTGTCCAGAGACTCTTGTCTGCTCACCTGGGAGCGCTCATCTACTACCTGCCTGCTAGCCTACCTGGAGGCTCCGCCGTCACTTGCCGTGACCACCTGCCTGTCCAGAGACTCTCGCCTGCTCACCTAGGAGCGCTCACCTGCTACCTGCCTGCTAGCCTACCTGGAGGCTCTGCCGTCACTAGCCGTGACCACCTGCCTGTCCAGAGACTGTCCCTGTCACTTGCCGTGATCACCTGCCCGTCTTCCCTGGGAGCCACCCGCTTCCTTACAAGGACCGCCCCCTTGTATAGTTGCTCAGAGGTTCCGCCTCCCAGACCCGTTACAGTTTGCTCGGGCCCCGGAATCCGGTGGCTCCCAAGCTCCCTCGCTCTCGGACCTATGTCATGAACTGTCCCGTCAGAGGTCCCAACAGGAGTCCATCCTGAGTCACCTGCGGAGTGTCAACTCTCGCCTGGACACTCTGTCTGCTCCACCTGCAACCACCGCTAGTGTCATGACTCGCAACCCGGCAGCACCGCTGCCCACCAATACCATGGTATCCTGTCCCGGACCCCGGCTTTCTGCACCTCCTCGTTTCGGAGGTGACTCCGCTCAAGCTCGGGGCTTCATAAACCAGTGCACCCTGCACTTTGAACTCTTGTCCCACCAGTTTATCTCCGACCGGTCCAAAGTAGCCTTTATCATGTCCCACCTCACGGGGGAGGCTCTGGCTTGGCTAAATCCTCTGTGGGAGAGAGGAGATCCCCTGGTGTCCGACCTGCCAGCCTTTCTCACGGCTTTCCGGAAAGTCTTCGACGAACCCGGACGGAAGACCTCATCCGCATCGTCTCTGCTACGCCTCCGTCAAGGAGATCTCACCGTGGGCCAATATGCCATACGGTTCCGTACCCTTGCTTCGGAGCTGGCCTGGGATAACGACGCTCTGGTGTCTGTCTTCTGGGAGGGTCTGTCCGGCCGTATTAAAGATGAACTCGCCGGTCGGGACATTCCTACCACTCTCGACGACTTAATAACATTTGCCACCCGGATTGACATCCGATTCCAGGAGCGCGCCAAAGAGGTCACCCGTGAGAGGAAGTTTCCACGTCTAGCCCCCACCTTCCAGAAACCCGTCACTCCCTCCGTTACTCCCCAGGCACACTCACCTGAGCCTATGCAGGTCGACCAGACCAAGATGGTCAAAACCCGTCAAGACTTACGTCGTGCCGAGGGGAGCTGCTTCTACTGTGGCAGTAAGGAGCACCGGATCCGTTCCTGCCCAGAGAGGTCGGGAAACACCTGTGTCTAGGATCGCTCAGAGAGGTCGCCCTAGACAAAAGTAAACCCTCTCCATCTCTGATGCTGTCAGTCTCTATCACCTGCGGAGAGAACCGCTATTTCGAACTGGCTCAACTTGACTCAGGAGCTGCTGGAAATCTCATTTCTCAGTCTCTGGTAGAGAAATACCGCATTCCCACCAAACCTCTGGCCGTACCTTTATCTGTCACCGCCGTGGATGGGGGCCTCTTACCACATCCCATCCAACTCATCACCGAATCCATAACTCTGCAGGTGGGAATGCTGCATTCTGAGAGCATCTCCTTTCATGTTCTGCCTGGACTCTCTCACGCACTCTTGTTAGGCCTACCTTGGCTCCAGAAACATGCACCCGTGCTTGACTGGCAGACCGGAGAAGTCCTTCGCTGGGGACAGGACTGCCATAGGACTTGTCTAGTTCCCGTTCATCCTGCTCATCCTTCTCCTACCCCAGTCAGTCTACCCGGTCTACCGGTTCCCTATTGGTCTTATGCGGATGTCTTCAATAAAAAAGAAGCAGAGACATTACCCCCTCATAGACCATACGATTGTCCAATCGACCTGATACCCGGCTCTACTCCTCCCCGTGGGCGTATCTACCCTTTGTCCGCAGCGGAGACCCGGTCCATGTCAGAATATATTGAGGAGAATCTGGCCCGGGGATTTATCCAGAAATCTACCTCCCCGGCGGGAGCAGGCTTCTTCTTCGTCAAAAAGAAGGACGGCTCACTCCGTCCATGTATAGATTATAGAGGCCTTAACCAGATTACAGTGAAGAATAAATACCCCCTCCCTCTCATTCCTGAATTATTTGACCGCCTGAGGGGGGCTAGAATCTTCACCAAACTGGATCTCCGTGGGGCGTATAACCTGGTCCGTATCCGTCAGGGGGATGAGTGGAAGACGGCATTCAACACCCGGGACGGCCACTATGAGTACCTTGTAATGCCCTTCGGTCTCTGTAACGCTCCTGCCGTCTTTCAAGAGTTGGTCAATGACATCTTCTGTGACCTTCTCTACTCCTGCGTGGTGGTGTACCTGGACGACATCTTGGTCTTCTCTCCGGACCTTCCTACTCACCGGAGGGATGTTCGTCAGGTCCTGCTCAGGTTCAGGCAGAACCACCTCTACGCTAAATATGAGAAGTGCATCTTTGAGCAGACCTCTCTTCCATTTCTGGGCTACATAATCTCTCAGACCGGCCTACAAATGGATCCTGAGAAACTCTCTGCCATCCAGAAGTGGCCCCGACCAGAGGGGTTGAAGGCTATTCAGCGGTTCCTGGGCTTCGCCAACTATTACCGCCTCTTCATACCGCACTTCTCTTCCCGGACTGCCCCTATCTCTGCGCTCACCCGTAAGGGTACTAATCCCAGAAGATGGCCGCCCGAAGCTGAGGAGGCCTTTCTTTCCTTAAAACAGGCCTTCTCCTCCGCCCCGGTGCTGCATCGTCCGGACGGCAACAAACAATTCTTCCTAGAGGTTGACGCTTCCTCCTCCGGAGCCGGGGCGGTACTTACCCAAAAGTCATCTTCCGGAAAAATGGTAACCTGCGTTTTTTTCTCCAAACTCTTCTCCTCTTCTGAGCGCAACTATTCTATTGGCGACCGTGAATTGTTAGCCATTAAGCTGGCACTGGAGGAGTGGCGTTACCTGCTCGAGGGGGCTCTTCACCCGGTAATAATTTACACGGACCACAAGAACTTGGCTTACCTTCAGAGCGCCCAGAGACTTAACCCGCGCCAAGCCCGGTGGTCCTTGTTTTTTGCCCGCTTTGATTTTGTTCTTCATTTTCGCCCGGCAGACAAAAACATCAAAGCTGACGCCTTGTCCCGATCCTTCCTGGTATCTGATCTAGAGGAGGAACCTAAGCACATCATTGATCCCGCCAGAGTAATGCAAGTGGCTCACGTGAATCTAAATCGTCTCCCTCCCGGTAAGACGTTTGTAACTGTACCTGATCGGAAGAAGGTCCTACACTGGGGTCACTCGTCTAAGCTAGCTGGCCACGCCGGTCAGAAAAAGACCCTCCAGCTCATTACCCGGCATTACTGGTGGCCTACCCTGCACAAGGATGTAATAGACTTTGTTTCTGCCTGTGTGTCCTGCGCCCGCAACAAAGTTCCGAGACACCTGCCAGCCGGTCGCCTTCTTCCTCTTCCAGGACCTGCTGCCCCGTGGCAGCATATTGCTATGGACTTTATAACGGATCTTCCTGTCTCTGCCGGTTGTACGGTCATTTGGGTGGTCGCTGATCGCTTCTCCAAGATGGCGCACTTCATTCCCCTGCCGGGTCTCCCGTCTGCACCCGAACTGGCTAAAGACTTTATCCGCCACATCTTCCGTCTCCATGGCCTGCCCCTCCACATCGTGTCAGATCGTGGGGTTCAGTTCACCTCACGCTTCTGGAGAGCCACATGTAAGTTGCTTGACGTCACTCTGGACTTCTCCTCCGCTTACCATCCACAGTCCAATGGTCAAGTGGAGCGGATCAATCAGAACCTGACCAGTTACCTCCGGCACTTCGTTAATGCCCACCATTCGGACTGGGTGGATCTCCTACCATGGGCCGAGTTCTCTTACAATAATCACGAGAGCGAATCTTCCTCCAAATCCCCGTTTTTTGTAGTCTTCGGTCAGCATCCTCGGATCCCATTTCCCGTCTCCACCTCGGTGGACAATCCGGCTGCGGAATCTCTCGTTCGCGAATTCTCCTCCATTTGGGAGAGTACCCGATCCGCACTCCTTCAGTCGTCCGAACGGATGAAAAAACACGCTGACAAGAAACGCCTGGATCCTCCACAACTCCGTCCTGGAGATAAAGTCTGGCTCTCGTCCAAATATGTCCGGCTCAAGATTCCCTCCTACAAGTTAGGGCCTCGGTTCATCGGCCCACTGGAAGTTATCAAACAGATCAACCCGGTGGCCTATAAATTAAAACTCCCGGCCAACTTACGGATCCCTAACTCCTTCCATGTATCTCTCCTCAAACCCGTGGTACTTAACTCTTTTTCCAAGTCTACAGGTACGCCTCCTGCTCCGGTTTCCGCTGAGAACGAGTTTGAGGTAGAGAACATTCTGGCCACCAAAAGGGTAAGAGGAAAAACCTTTTTTCTGGTAGATTGGAAGGGGTTTGGTCCTGAGGAGAGAACGTGGGAGCCCCGGGAGAACATCCATGCCCCTCTCATCCTTGATAAATTTCTCTCTGGCCTAAAAAAGTAGGGGCCTAAAGGGGGGGGTAGTGTAGCGTCGGCGTCCCTGCCTCCTGCTAGGCAGGGACGCTGTTCCCCTCACCTCTCCGCTCTGTGCCCGGCATCTTCCTCCCGCTCTGCTGCAGCGCGCGCTGCTTCCCGGCCACTGTGCTTAGGGCGCGCGCCCGCGCGCTCCCCCTCTCTTAAAGGGGCCGCGCGCGCCCTCCTAAGGAGTCCCCGGCCAATGGCCGGAAGACTTCACCATATATAAGGCACCTCCTCCAAAATGGAGGTGCCCGAGCAATGTTGTTGCAAAGCCTTCACTCTGCTTCAGCCCTCAGGTCCCGTTTCCAGTTACCTGCCAGTCACCTGCCAGATTCCTGCCTGTTACCTGCCAGTCACCTGCCAGATTCCTGCCTGTTACCTGCCAGTCACCTGCCAGATTCCTGCTTGATACCTGCCAGATATCCGTTTACCTGCTTGCAAGCCTGCGGTCCGACGGTCTGCCTTCCGACACCTGTCAGTCTGTCTACGGACCAGCCTGCCCGCTCACCTGGGAGCGCTCATCTGCTACCTGCCTGCTAGCCTACCTGGAGGCTCCGCCGTCACTTGCCGTGACCACCTGCCTGTCCAGAGACTCTTGTCTGCTCACCTGGGAGCGCTCATCTGCTACCTGCCTGCTAGCCTACCTGGAGGCTCCGCCGTCACTTGCCGTGACCACCTGCCTGTCCAGAGACTCTTGTCTGCTCACCTGGGAGTGCTCATCTACTACCTGCCTGCTAGCCTACCTGGAGGCTCCGCCGTCACTTGCCGTGACCACCTGCCTGTCCAGAGACTCTCGCCTGCTCACCTAGGAGCGCTCACCTGCTACCTGCCTGCTAGCCTACCTGGAGGCTCTGCCGTCACTAGCCGTGACCACTTGCCTGTCCAGAGACTGTCCCTGTCACTTGCCGTGATCACCTGCCCGTCTTCCCTGGGAGCCACCCGCTTCCATACAAGGACCGCCCCCTTGTATAGTTGCTCAGAGGTTCCGCCTCCCAGACCCATTACAGTATATATCCCCAATCCTGGTATATGTCCTTTATCCTGGGCCCCATCCTGATATATATCATTATTATTTATTATTATTGCGCCATTTATTCCATGGCGCTTTGCATGTGAAAAGGGTATACATAATAAAAAACAAGTACAATAATCTTAAACAATACAAGTCGCTAACTGTACAGGAGGAGAGAGGACCCTGGCCACGAGGGCTCACTGTCTACAATATACAGTATATCCCCCATATTGGTATATGTCCGTTATCCTGGGCCCCATCCTGATATATATCCCCCATCCTGGCATATGTTCCTTATCCTGGGCCCCATCCTGGTATATATCTCCAATTCTGATGTATGTCCCCCATTCTGCCGCTGTTCTTTAATATATTGAAAAAATAATCCATTATACTCACCAGGGGCATACATAGAAGTCATGGGGCCCCATAGCAGAAGTATAATACACTCCCCATAGTCCTCCATATAGTTTTATGCACAGCCCATAGTGCTTCCTATAGTATAATGCTTCCTCTGTAGTCCTCAATATAGTATAATGCACCCCCATAGTCCCCTGTACAGTATAATGCACCCCTGATGGTCCTTCATATAGTATAATGCACCCCCCTTAGTTCTCCACATAGTATAATGCGGCCCATAGTCTTCCATATAGTATAATGTACCCCATAATCCTCCATATAATATAATGCACCCTCATAGACATCCATATTTAATGCAGAGCCCATAGTCCTCCATATAGTATAATGCACAGCCCATAGTCTTCCATATGGTATAATGCACCACATAGTTTTTCATATAATATAATGCACCCCCATAGTTCTCCATATATAATGCACCTCCATATATTATAATGCACCTCCATTTATAATGCATAGCCCATAATTCTCCATATTAGTATAATACACAGCCCATATCCTTCATATAATATAATGCACAGCCCATAGTCATCCATGTAGAATAATGCACAGCCCATAGTCATCTATGTAGTAGTATGTCCAGCATGTACTCACTGATTAAAAAAAAAAAATGATGTGCACCATCCCTCCACTCCCCCGCCGCGTGGTGTCCTTTTTCTGAAGCCGGCAGTTGACTTCAGTGTACAAGCATCCAGAGAGCATGACGTCACTGACAGGCGCCCCAGATTACATGTATACCAACATCAACTGCTGACATCTGATTGGCTGGCAGCTTGTGTTGCTGCGCACGGACTTGATGGGTCTGTGCGCTGCAATACACTTCAGCTGAATGTGCGTCCGAGGACGTACATCCAGCTGAAGTATTTGCTGGTGTTGGCAGGCCCCTCACCAGCCGGAACCGGTCGCAGCTGTGACTGTGGTAGTTATGCCGTTGCTTAGAAGGTTTTAAAATTTTGTAAATACAACCTCAAATGAACAACAACCCATAACAAATTACACCATGTCATTATTTAACAAGAACTACACCAAAATTCAGGAATGTGTGAAAAATTAAATAAACCCTTACTACTTCCATA
Organism: Phyllobates terribilis; assembly: GCF_046119375.1. Classification (NCBI taxonomy): domain Eukaryota; kingdom Metazoa; phylum Chordata; class Amphibia; order Anura; family Dendrobatidae; genus Phyllobates; species Phyllobates terribilis. Next base: position 259,544,018 of record NW_027362765.1, on the reverse strand, counting down.
GGAATTAAGAGGTTGAGTAGTAGTCAGGTTTTGCTAGTCAAATTAAATTAATTAATTGTTCATCAGCAAATGTGACTACGTTACATAAGCAGAAGTTTTGGCAGTTTGCTGGTCTGGACATGAGGCCAATAATGCTAATGCAACAAAAGCCCGTAGTATCGATGTGACGTGTACATGTCTCCAATTAGCAAAATTAAACAGGTGGCAAAAGATACCTGCACAGTCACTTGACTCAATGTAGTGTAATTTTTTTTTAGATTTTTTGTTAAGCATAGTAAATCTGCCTGCCCAAAAAGGAGGATGTAATAATAAATACCAGTTAGGTACACGGCTTCCGTCATTGTCGGGTGCATTTGTAGACTACTAGACAGCCCACCTGTTCTAATAACATGGGTGTGACCAATAGGCTGTAAGCCGGCATGGTGCACTACAAGTAAGGGCAGAGACAGACTGCTGTATCTCTCGTGCGAGGATCGCATCGTAAACCTCGTACTGGCTGTCAGCTCTCCTTCCTTGAGCTTGACAGCTGCATAGAAATCCATCACGCTGTCATGCTCAGGTCAGGACAGGTGGAGGCCAATCTGTTCAGTGTGATGCGATCATCACACAAGTTACACGGCAGTCTATCTCTGCCCTGTTTCGCTGGCACCTTATGTACATTTTATACGTGTGCATTCATAATACTAAGCAATCGTTCCTTTCCCATAGATAGTAGGTATGTGAGTGGTTCTTCATTTGTATTCTGGACCTCTGTGGCTGCCGCATTTTATAATGGGGTCTGCCGCATGTAAGAAAGTCCATACTGAGAGCTGGAAGATCCAGGAAGACAATGTAGACAATTCTCCTTTTGAAGCAGAGACTGAAGTTTAATCAGAGATACGCGTTGGGATATCTGGTGATGGTCTGTTGAGGGTGTGGCGATGGACTCGCCCCGAACAACAGTATCAGGGGCTTTTTATACATAGTTAGACAAAGGAACTGCATATTGCGGCAAATGGATTGAACATGATAACCTCATACTGCAGCAAAAGACGTGTATTTTAGAGCAACAAAGTAAGTGATAATGCAACATGACAATATTTATGAGTACCACACCAAACTCCATTACAATCCATAAATCCCCATGTCCCTTTTAGCTAATATAGTTAATCATGTCAGTGCTTTTAGCCTAGTCACATAATTCTTCACATATTGACAACTACCTTTTTCTAGTCTCTATACCACTATGATAGACACACTGCTTACTACAATATAACACCACTTATTTACTCTCACGGTGCCCTGCAGCTGCTCCTATTAATCTTTGTGTATGCCAACCATGCCTGCTAATGGCACTGATGTCATTTTATGTCTCCATTATGGGGAGAGCTACAAAACCTGTATCTCATTAGGTGCAAAACTTAGTTGATGCAAACTTTGTACAAGATGGCTGCTAGGTTTAACATGGCTGTTCAGAATATTAGGACTTTTCATTCTCTTACACTGCATCCTGAAGTGCTTTAGTAAAGTGGCTTGGTATTGATAAATATGGCTGTTTTTACTCTTATATTTTTTTTAAACTGACACTACCTTTTTATATGTTCAGTCAATGCTGCAGTAGTATACCCCACTCTAATTTTTATCCCAACCAATAATGATAAACTGTGCACGCTGATCTCCTATCCATTGGCCATAAACTGTAAAATAGCCGCTGCTTTCCTTGCCCTTATCTTTTATAGTGCCTGTGATAGCCCCACTATTGTCTGCACTGGACCAAGTGATGTGATAGCTGAAAGACATTATGGGATAGAAGGCATATTGAGCAATGGATTTTTATAGTTGCTGGTATCAACTGTGAAGCCTAAATCTCATAAACTATAATATATTCCTTTTATTGATCCTTAAAATAAAGAAACAAAAATAAAATATGTATAACATTTTATTAGACAGAAAAAAATAATAAATTGCTCAATAATTCATTAGAATTTTCCACAAACATTTCATTACTATTTGCAGACATTGATAGAAAGACATATCAGACACAGAATAGGATAACTGTCCATATTGAGTCAGGAAGAACCCAGTCCTTCCTCTCCCTCTGGGTTACTGCTCTGGATCTCCGGGGGGCTCAGTTGTCCATCTCCGGGGCTCTGGGTGATAGGAATAGATCTTTCTTCAGTAGTCGGCAGTGCCAGTCTAGGAGCCAGAAAGTGGAGCCGGCCATTGTTGGACAGGGAGCACACAACGTCCTTAGGGCTGACGTCCTGCGGGAGCTCCGCTTCTCTCTTCCACTCTTTGTACTCATGGAAATAGCCGCCATTCTCCGTCTCCTTTTTCTTGTCATGCTTTCCTGATACAATGAGTCTCCTGCCTTCTGTTCTCACTGTCAGCTCCTCGGGAGAAAAGCCACTGACATCCAGGGTGAGCTCAAAGTTTTCCTTCCCCTCTTTGCCTGTGGTGGAAGAGTTCTTGTCAGAGGCTGCGGAGCTTCTGCTCAGATCGGCTCTCCGTCCCATGCCCTGCGCCAGGAGGTGGTGAGCCTGGTGGACACACTGCATTCTCCTCTCCATGTCCTTCTTCATCATGTCATCCTCCAGGAGGCCAAGCATGAGCTGTGCAGCCGGCCAGAGAGTGAGGGCCGGCTCCCGGCAGACACACAGAGGGCTGTATGAGGACCGCAGAACGCTGAGAGGAAACATCTTTGGCTGATTTTGCTGAAGCTTCTGGTCTCGGTTGAGTTGGAGGCAATGTGTCAGCTGCTGCTTTCTTGCTGCTCAGTACTGCAGGCAGTTCTACCTCAGCTTCTTATATATTCACTGCTGAGACATCTGGTGTCTTCCTGACACTTCCATGTGCTCTCTGTATATGGAGTGTAAGGGAGGGCCCTGTGTACAAACACTGATCATCCATGAGGGGAGGGAAGAGGCGGTGCAGCAGCTTCCAGCATGGACTGGAAAAGTGACGTGACAGGAGGGCGGGAGAGAAGAGTGACTGCTGGAGATTACTAGAGACTTCTCCCTTGTGTTGTTATGTCACTTATGTTAATGTATAGTAAACTTATTATGGAAAGTATTAATATAAAAATTCATCAGATCTAAGGCTGCCATGTATAAATTACTGTAAATGTTGGGAAAGTAAAATTTTATATTCTCAAAATTTGGCTACTATTCCTCTTGTATATAAAGGTGCAGTCAGACAGCCGAATAAATTGAACTGAGATCAGACAGCAATGCACGGACTGGCCGGCGGCTCTCCAGATTCATATATCATATACCTGAATCTTCATATATTTCTATGCAGCTGTCACGCTCAGGTCGGGATTTACATAACTTTATCAAAGGTGAAATATATTTTCTCCTTTGCAGTACACTCTGTGTCACAATAAGGTACCTAGTAGTGTTGAGCGAGCACTAAAATGCTCGGATGCTCGAAGCTCGGGCTGAGCTCGCCGTGATACTCGGGTGCTCGACCCGAGCAACGAGCCCAATGTTAGTCTATGGGAGACCCGAGCATTTTTGCGTCGGCACCCCCTGCAGTCTTTTAAAAGCCTAACAAGTGCCCAAAACGATAGTGACAGTGCTCAAATGACATGGGGACAGCATGGGGATCGCCCCAGGAAGCATTTCTGACCCCCAGGCCACTGCTGTCAACAACGTGGTCAGAGGTATTAAGCCACTTTTACAGACTCATAATAAAACGTTCAAAAACGAAAGTGAAACTGCTTTCCTGTGAAATATGTTAAGGAAGTTCCTTTCCAGGGTAAAGACTTGTGTATAAGGTAAAATAAATAACCAAAAAAAAAAAATACTCCTCCACACCTTGGGCTATGTTCACAAGTAGCATTTTTTATGAGTTTTTGCACTTTTGTATTGCTTTCAACCATGACAAATGCATTCAACTATCCCCATGCAAGTTCTTGTCCCAGGGCAGTGTTCAATTGTACCTCCCCCATTCCTTGCAATGCAAGCGCAAATATGCAGCCAACCACCCACCCACCCCCAGGCTGCAATACCATACTGCTTGCTTGCACTTGAAATTGGGCCTTTTAGGCATGTGTAGGCGGAATCTGGCCACCACGTCATGGCTGCGATGGCGGCCGGGTGTCCATACTCAGTCCCCAGCCGCCACGCGGCCGGGTGTCCACACACGGTTCCCAGCCGCCTGGGGGTAGCCCCTATTTCTCCTGTCAACTTCCCCCCACACACTTTTCTTAGCCCGGCCTGCTTTAGGGCAGTATTAGACGAGCCCACCAGAGAACCAGACTCCTCCGGTGGGCCCTGGCATCTCCATCAGGGGAGTTGAGTGAGCCAAGGTGAGGACCATGATGATGATGATACAAGTTAGCATCTGCTTTGTTTTCTTGGAATGCAAGCGTAAGTGTGCAGCCTGCCACCCACCCACCCCCAGGCTGCAATACCATACTGCTTGCTTGCTTGCACTTGAAATTGGGCCTTTTAGGCATGTGGAGGCGGAATCTGGCCACCACGTCATGGCTGCGTTGGCGATCTGGAATCCATACTCAGTCCCCAGCCACCCGACGGCCAGGTGTCCACACTCGGTCCCCAGCCGCCAGGGGGCGGCCGGCTGTCCATACTCGGTCCCCAGCCGCCCCGCAGCCGGGTGTCCACACACGGTCCCCAGCCGCCCCTATTTCTCCTGTCAACTTCCCCCCACACACTTTTCTTAGCCCGGCCTGCTTTAGGGCAGCATTGGACGAGCCCACCAGAGAACCAGACTCCTCCGGTGCGCCCTGGCATCTCCATCAGGGGAGTTGAGAGTGCCAAGGTGAGGAGCATGATGATGATGATGATAGAAGTTAGCATCTGCTTTGTTTTCTTTTAATGCAAGGGTAAGTGTGCAGCCTGCCACCCACCCACCCCCAGGCTGCAATGCCATACTGCTAGCTTGCACTTGAAATGGGGCCTTTTAGTTTGGAGGAGACCGAAGCTGGCCACTATCTCATGGCCGCTTCGGCAGCGAGGTATCCATACTCAGTCCCCAGCCGCCCCTATTTGTCCCAGTGTGCCTTATACATAAGATTAAGCGCGCATACTAAAATATTACCTGTACCCTCCCCAGTGCATTTAGTGGGAAGGACAGCCTATTCCACTGTAGTGTGTGCATGCCAAACCCCTGTTCATGGTACATGCGAAGATGCCTCCCACCCTGCACCTGTCGTTGCAGACTTGCAGCTATCCCCATTCAAGTCCTTGTCTCAGGGCAGTGTTCAATTGTACCTCTCCCATTCCTTGCAATGCAAGCGCTGTTGGCATATGCAACAGATTAGAATTATTATAAGTGAAAGGAGGACTTTATACTAACCAGACAGCAGATGGCGATAGTGTGTAAAGTTATATGCTTGCTGTAATGTGGGGAGGGAAGCTCTCAATTGCTGGTTGTTTTTACATCCTGTGGTTTTTTTTCCTGTATGTGTTATGTCAGCAGCACATGGACTGTGTGACTCTGAATTGTTTCTCATGTTTATCCAGTATGAAGTAAATACTGTTTACTCAAGATATCTTGCTGATCCCAGGAGCTGGATATAATTACAGAGAATTCAACACAGGCAGGACATACAGGAACTATCAGCAAGAAAAAACAGGAGAATATCTTCAGTACAACTCTCTAAACAAGTAAGACTATATAAAGATGATGAGTAACACAGAACTGAAATTCACAGTAGCTAAACTGAATAGTGAAAATTATCAGTTAGGGAAATTCAAAGTAGAGATGTTGTTATCTAAGGATGATTTATGGGAAGTAATTGTTACAGAAAGACCAGATCAAGATTATCAGACATGGGATAAGAAAAATAGACAAGCGAGAGCCACCATTAGCTTATTAGTGGATGATGCTCAATTAATACATATAAGAAATGAAGAAACAGCGAAAGGAATGTGGGAAGCATTAAAAAAACTGTATGAAAGACCTAGCTTGAATCACAAGTTATTTTTATTAAGAAAGCTTTACAGTATGAGATTGAGTGCAAATGACGACATGCAGAAGCACATATTCTCAATGATGGAAGTGATATCACAGCTAAGATCTATTGGTGAAGACATTAAAGAAAGTCATGTAGCAGCTATATTATTGTGCAGTTTACCAGATTCGTATACAGCCTTGATAAATGCCCTTGAGACGAGACCAGAAACTGACATTACATTAGATTTTGTGAAAACAAGACTAATAGATGAATATCAGAGAAGAAAAGAACAAAGAAATGATTCTTATACTGAAAAGGACAGTGAAAACGCTCTTAAAGCTACAGAATTTAAAAAACCCTATAATAAAGAGACAAGAGAATGCTTCAGATGTAAGAAAAAAGGTCATTTAAAGAAAGACTGTACCATATGGAAAGCAGAACAACAAAAATTACAACATAAAAAGCATATACAGAAAGTAAAAAACACAATTTCCGATTCATGTGAGAATAATTGGAATGGCACATTTAAAGTAACAGACAAGAAATCATCACTTGGTTGGTTTATTGATTCAGGAGCAACGAGTCATATGACAAGTGACAAGAATTTCTTTACTGATCTTGATTTAGATAAGAAAGAAGCCATTTATCTTGCAGATGGAAGCAAAATAACTGCAGAAGGTATCGGACAAGGTATGCTAAATTGTTCAAACAAGTTCGGACAAGATTCAAAGATACTTGCACAGGATGTGTTGTATGTTCCAAAATTGGAAGGCGGATTATTATCTGTGAAAAGTTTACCAGCAAAAGGACATACAGTAAAATTCAAAGACAATGAGTGTGCAATTATTGCAGGAAATAAGGTGATAACCAAAGTCAAGGCAGATGAACAATTATATCATTTTGACACACCAAAGGAACAGATGAAGGTATGTACACATGATCACAAAAACTGTATTCACATGTGGCACAGACGTATAGGACATAGACACCCTGACAGTATAAGGGAACTACAGAGAAAAGAATAGACAAAAGATTTAAAGATATCAGATTGCTCAATTACCGTAAGATGTGAATGTTGTATAAAATCCAAATCCACAAGGATATCTATTCCAAAAGAAAGTGAGATGAAAAGTGAAAGACCACTTGATTTGGTGAATACTGATGTATGTGGACCCATGAAAGTGACTACATCAGGAGGCAAAAGATACATGTTGACTTTTATAGACGACTACTCAAGATACACAGTCACATACTTAATTAAGAACAAAAGTGAAGTTTTTGATAAACTTGTAGACTATGAAACAAGATCAAGTAACAAATTTCAAAGAAAGCCAATTGTCAAAAGAAGTGATAATGGAGGTGAATTTACAGGTCACAGAATAGAAGACTACTTAAGACAAAATGGAATAGAACACCAGAAAACTGTTCCATACACACCTGAACAAAATGGAGTAGCAGAAAGGAAAAACAGAACTCTAACAGAAATGATAAGATGTATGCTGACGGATTCCAAACTACCAGAGAAATATTGGGGTGAGGCAGCAATGAGAGCTACATATCTACAGAACCGACTTTTTTTCCAGAAAACTGACGAAAACTCCATATGAACTGTGGCAAGGTATGAAACCAAGTGTCAATCATTTAAAAGTTTTTGGATGTAAAGTTTTTATATTCATTCCAACAGAAAAACGTTCCAAACTTCAAAACAGATCCATGGAAGGAATATTTGTTGGATATAGTGAAAATTGCAAAGGATATAGAATCCTAGATCCCAAAACAGACAGAGTTACAGTGAGTAACAGTGTGACATTCATTGAAGATTTAAATGAAGACATAACGATTTCAGTTGAAACAAAAAATGAGAAAAACAATAGTGACATAACTGAAGAAATATCTGATGAGAAAGAAGTAGAAATTAATGAACAAAATACTGAAAGTGAAGAATCACAACTACAAACAGACACAGAACCAAGACGTTCAATGAGAAAGAACAAAGGAAAACCACCAAAATGTCTCTCATACAAGACAAGCATAAGAAAAATCTATGAGCCTACCTCTTGGGAAGACATATCTAAACCTCCTGAAGAAGAAGCTAATAAATGGATAGAAGCAACAGAAACAGAAATTAAATCCATGCATGATTCAAATACATGGACACTAACATAGTTGCCAGAAGGAAGAAAAGCCATAGGATGTAAATGGATTTTTAAAGTAAAATACCAAACAGATGGCACAGCTGAAAGATATCGAGCAAGACTCGTAGCTAAAGGGTATTCTCAAAAATATGGAGAAGACTATGATGAGACATTTGCTCCAGTTGTCAAACACACTACAATAAGAACTTTACTTACAGTTGCAGCAATGAAACAGATTGAACTGAGACATCTGGATGTAAAGACAGCTTTTTTGAATGGAGATTTAACAGAAGACATTTACATGGAACAACCTCCAGGATTCAAAGATGAAAGAAATCCAAATAAAGTTTGCAAACTACAGAAAAGCATATATGGTTTAAAGCAAGCAGCTAAAGCGTGGAATGACAAAATCACGGAAGTACTTACAAATGAAAAATTTCAAAGAAGCAAAGCTGATCCATGCTTGTACACAAAAAGGCTGATTAATAGATGGATTTATGTACTCATATATGTAGACGACATTTTGATTTGTTTTAAACAAGAAAGGGATAAAGAAAAATTCTAAAAATCCTGAAGCAACATTTCGAAATCAAAGACTTGGGAAATGTGAAACAGTACCTAGGAATACAGGTAGAAAGAGAAGAAGACGGAAGTTTCCTACTGAATCAAAATCACATGATTCAAGACATAACAGAAAAATTTGGATTAAAGGATGCAAAAACAGTAAAGTCTCCAATGGAAACTAATTATCTCAAAGAGATGAACAGTGAAAAAAATATGCTACCAAATAATGAAGAATAAAGAACAGCAATAGGAAAACTACTGTATCTAGCGACCGTTACAAGACCAGACATCGCAGAAGCAGTAGGAATTCTGAGTAGAAAGGTATCAAAACCAAATAAAGCTGATTGGAATGCCGTGAAGAGAGTAATGCGTTGTTTGAAAGGAACTAGCAATGTTAAGCTGAAATTACCCACAAGTGATAATTGCATTTTAACAGGATATGTTGATGCAGATTGGGCTGGAGATCCAACTGACAGAAGATCTACCAGTGGACATATTTTTTTTTTCTCTCAGGCGGACCTATAAGTTGGACAAGTAAGAAACAGTCAATTGTGACACTGTCTTCAACAGAAGCAGAATATGTTGCCGCAGCACATGCGAGTCAAGAAGTACTGTGGTTAAGACAATTGTTGACAGAATTAGGACAACCACAGTTGGAACCAACAAAACTGAAAGAGGACAATCAAGGATGTCTTGTTCTTGCTCAGATGGAAAGAGTCAATCCAAGAACCAAGCATATTGATGTGAAACATCATTTCTTGAGAGATCATCAGGAACAAGGAGTCTTGAAGTTAGAGTATTCTCCTACTATAGAAATGACAGCAGACATATTCACGAAGGCGTTGAATGCTGATAAACACCAGAGACTAATAAAAAAAGTTGCGTTTGATTGAATAAGTCCTTACTGTTGAGAAAGGGTGTTGGCATATGCAACAGATTAGGACTTATTATAAGTGAAAGGAGGACTTTATACTAGCCAGACAGCAGATGGCGATAGTGTGTAAAGTTATATGCTTGCTGTAATGTGGGGAGGGAAGCTCTCAATTGTTGGTTGTTTTTACTTCCTGTGTTTTTTTTTTCCTGTATGTGTTATGTCAGCAGCACACGGACTGTGTGACACTGGATTGTATCTCATGTTTATCCAGTATGAAGTAAATACAGTTTACTCAAGATATCTTGCTGATTGAAGCTCTCGTAAGTACAGTGGTGACTGTAAGAAGATGCACTCTGCGACAAGCGCAAGTATGCAGCCTGCCACCCACCCACCCACCCCCAGGCTGCAATACCATACTGCTTGCTTGCACTTGAAATTGGGCCTTTTAGGCATGTGGAGGCGGAATCTGGCCACCATGTCATGGCTGCGTTGGCGGCCTGGTATCCATACTCAATCCCCAGCCGGGTGTCCATAAACGGTCCCTCAGCTGCCCCTATTTCTCCTTGGAACATCCCCCCACACACTTTTCTTAGCCCGGCCTGCTTTAGGGCAGCATTGGACGAGCCCACCAGAGAATCAGACTCCTCCGGTGGGCCCTGGCTTCTCCATCAGGGGAGTTGAGAGTGCCAAGGTGAGGAGCATGATGATGATGATAGAAGTTAGCATCTGCGTTGTTTTCTTGGAATGCAAGGGCATGTATGTAGTAGCGGCTAGGCCTGAGGTGGTCAGCGTTTTGGCGCATATCCTACCTCTTCCGAGGATTGCTGGACGTTTTCCTGCTACTATCCCACTTCTATGACTCCCGTTAAAACAAAGCTTCAGGTGATAAATGATGGATGAGGTAGTGGCAAAGGAGAAAGAGCAGGAGGAACAGGGACCATTCACATCAATATCAGGCCAGTCAACCACATATGTCTTGTAGGATATGTTTCTGTAACAAAAGGAGCAGTTCGGCTACACAGTTATAGGGCATATAGTGAGTGCAATGCCTACCAAAAATTTTGAGGCACTGCAATGCCCCTTGGAAATGACATGGAGGTCAGAGGGCCTTAACTAAACTGTTTGTTCCATTTATAGCAACTGGGTCTCCTGTACACTGTTGGCCTAAGCAGTGAATGGAAGGCTTTCCAAAAATTATGAGGAACTGCAATGCCTCTTGAAACAGACGTGGATTACAGCGTACTAAAAACCTTCTACCCATTATTGGGGAGTGGGTCTCCCTTAGTTTTCACCTTTGCATTGAAAAGCAAAAGCTGACTAAAATTAGGAGGAAATGCAATGCCCGTTGGAAGAGTCGTGGAGGTTAGAGTTAATTAAAAACAACATTTCAATGCTCCTTGGAAGAGCTGTGGAGTTCAGAGTGGCTTAAGAAGACGCTTTTAATGCCCCTTTGAAGAGACGTGGAGGTCACTGTAGCTTAACAAGACGGTTTTAATGCCCGTCGGAAAAGACGTGGAGCTCGCAGTAGCTTAATAAGACGGTTTGAATGTCCCTTGGAAGAGACGTGGAGGTCACAGTAGCTTAACAAGACGGTTTTAACGCCCCTCGGAAAAGTGGTGGAGGTCGCAGTAGCTTAACAAGACGGTTTTAATGCCCCTTACAAGAGCCATACAGTACAGCATCTTAAAAACATTTTTCCCAATATTGGGGAGTGTGTCTCCCATAGTCTTTGCTTATGCCTTCCAAGCAAAAGCTGCCAAAAATTAGGACGGAGGAACTTGCAATGCCCCTTACAAGAGCCATGCAGTGCGGCATATTACAAACATTATTCCCATTATTGGGGAGTGTGTCTCCCATAGTCTTTGCTTATGCCTTCCAAGCAAAAGCTGCCAAAAATTAGGAGGAAATGCAATGCCCGTTCGAAGAGCCGTGGAGCTTAGAGTTAATTAAAAACAACATTTCAATGCCCCTTGGAAGAGCTGTGGAGTTCAGAGTGGTTTAACAAGACGCTTTTAATGCCCCTTGGAAAAGTGGTGGAGGTCGCAGTAGCTTAACAAGACGGTTTGAATGCCCCTCGGAAAAGTGGTGGAGGTCGCAGTAGCTTAACAAGACGGTTTGAATGTCCTTTGGAAGAGACGTGGAGGTCCCAGTAGCTTAACAAGACGGTTTTAATGCCCCTCGGAAAAGTGGTGGAGGTCACAGTAGCTTAACAAGACGCTTTTAATGCCCCTCAAAAGAGACGTGGAGGTCCCAGTAGCTTAACAAGACGGTTTTAATGCCACTTGGAAAAGTGGTGGAGGTCGCAGTAGCTTAACAAGATGGTTTGAATGCCCCTTGGAAGAGATGTGGAGGTCCCAGTAGCTTAACAAGACGGTTTTAATGCCCCTCGGAAAAGTGGTGGAGGTCACAGTAGCTTAATGCCCCTCAGAAGAGAAATGGAGGTCCCAGTAGCTTAACAAGACGGTTTTAATGCCCCTCGGGAAAGTGGTGGAGGTCGCAGTAGCTTAAAAAGACGCTTTTAATGCCCCTTCCAAGAGCCATACTGTAGAGCATATTACAAACATTATTCCTATTATTGGGGAGTGGGTCTCCCATAGTATTTGCTTATGCCTTCCAAGCAAAAGCTGCCAAAAATTAGGACGGAGGACCTTGCAATGCCCCTTACAAGAGCCATGCAGTACAGCATATTACAAACATTATTCCCATTATTGGGGAGTGTGTCTCCCATAGTCTTTGCTTTTGCCTTCCAAGCAAAAGCTGCCAAAAATTAGGAGGAAATGCAATGCCCGTTCGAAGAGTCGTGGAGGTTAGAGTTAATTAAAAACAGCATTTCAATGCCCCTTGGAAGAGCTGTGGAGTTCAGAGTCGTTTAACAAGATGCTTTTAATGCCCCTTGGAAAAGTGGTGGAGGTCGCAGTAGCTTAACAAGATGGTTTGAATGCCCCTCGGAAAAGTGGTGGAGGTCGCAGTAGCTTAACAAGACGCTTTTAATGCCCCTTCCAAGAGCCATACAGTACAGCATCTTAAAAATATTATTCCCATTATTGGGGAGTGGGTCTCCCACTGTCTTTGCTTATGCCTTCAAAGCAAAAGCTGACAAAAATAAGGACGGAGGAACTTTCAATAATGGCAACACGGACCACGGTCACCCAGGTGGTATAGTGGTGGTGGAGGCTGAGGATAAAGAGAAGAACATAAAACAGCCGAAATGAGGAAGCGTATACCCATGTGTGGGTGTGAAGCGGTGCATGTGAATACACCTCCCAAAATAACACAGTGGATTTGACTTTATGTTACTCTGCTGTCATTTGGTGGTGATGAGAAGTCTGGCCCAATCCAGCCCTTGTTCATTTTGATAAGGGTCAGCTTGTCAGCATTGTCAGTTGACAGGCGAGTGCGCTTATCAGTTATAATTCCCCCAGGGGCACTAAAAACACGCTCCGATAACACGCTAGCGGCAGGGCAGGCCAGGACCTCCAAGGCGTACAGAGCGAGTTCATTCCAAGTGTCTAGCTTGGATACCCAGGAATTAAAAGCACAGAGGAATCACGGAGGACGCTGGTACGGTCGGCAAGGTACTCCCTCACCATCTTTTGAAACTTTCCACTCCTTGTGAGAGAACACCGCGCCTCAGGGTCTGTCCGAAGGGAGGGTCTGAGAAAACTGTCCCAGAACATTGACAGTGTTCCCCTGCCTCTGCTGGATTGGAGTTGCCTCTCTCTCGCTTGTACGACTTGGTTGGTCAACGAACTCTGACCTCTGCCGCTAGCGTGTTCAGATGGGAATTTTTTTTAACAGTTCTGCAGCAAGCGCCTTCTGGTACTGCCCCATTTTTGGAGACCTCTCCACTTCAGGAATAAGAGAGTGAAAGTTCTCCTTGTAGAGGGGGTCTAAAAGTGTCAACAACCAGTAATGACTGTCACCCAACATTTTGACAACGCGAGGGTCACGGTTAAGGCAGCGTAACATAAAGTCAGCCATGCGTGCCAGACTGGTAACGGGCAAGACTTCCGTGTCCTCACCAAGATGACGACTGACCATGCTCTCCTCCTCCTCTCCCCTGTCCTCAGGCCACCCACGTTGAACCGACGGTATGACAGTTGTACAGGTACTACCATCTACAGTTCATGATACAAGCTCCTGTTCTTCCTCCTCTTCCTCTCCCTCATTGTCCCCCCAATGCACATTGGGATGAGATGAGGCTGGGCTGTGTGTAATTGACCGCTACGGCTTCTTGATCCATCTCATCATACTCTGGCTGCAATGCCTCCTCTTTAATTCTCTGCAGAGAGCGTTGCAAAAGACAGACAAGTGGAATGCTGACGCTAATGATGGCGTCATCGCCACTCACCATCTTGGTGGACTCCTCAAAGTTTGTCAAGATGGTACATATGTCAGACATCCAGGTCCACTCCTGAGGTCTTATGTGTGGAGTCTGACCTGAATATCGACGGCCTTGTTGCAGCTGGTACTCCACAACTGCTCTCTTCTGCTCACAAATCCTTTGCAACATGTGGAGGGTAGAGTTCCAAAGTGTGGGGACATCACACACCAGTCGGTGTGACGGAAGCTGCAAACGCTGCTGCAACACAGCAAGGGCGGCGGAAGCTGTAGCCGACTTGCGAAAATGAGCTGACAGGCGGCGTACTTTGACGAGCAGATCTGTCAACTCGGGGTACAATTTAAGAAACCGCTGAACCACGAGGTTACATAAAAATAACCTTGGCACTCAAAATATTTTTCAAAGTAGTGAAAATTTTATTGCAGTCCAAAAGTAAGCATAAAACGTTTCGGTCGTAATGACCTTCATCAGTTAACTGCAAGATGTAGAACAATGTGAGTACATAAATATAACAGTTGATAACAAATACAATTACAATTTCAATTGCATGGATACAAAGGGAGGGAAAATTTGACCGGGGTAAAACATGAGGATTGTGACTGGGAAAGGGAGAGGAAAAAAAAGGGGGGGGGGTTGTTTGGGCAGATAAGCGGATGGCCTGTGCCCAAATAGGTTAAGGCCGAGTACACCTACCGATGTTGAAATGTAACTAGGAGTACTGATGTACCATCAGTTAAGCAGGCAATGGTAAGGACCACCTATGGGTAAGGGGACATATGAGCATACTCAATGGCATCTCTGGAGCATCTTAAACAAACTGGTAGTAGCTGAGGACGTTACCTTAAGATGTCTGAGACCTGGCAGGATCCATAACGCGGTATCCACCACTTGTTGTAGTGACCATATGTGTGCGGAGAGATCCTTTTATATATATGGGGCGATTGCTATGCGCGCAGACGCTGTGTGGTGGCTGGGAGCGCGAGACAGGAAGTCGCTGGATGACGTCACCGGAAGTGGCGTATCTCCGCGACGTTTGCGTTCCACGGTTGGTGTGCTTGCGTTCCAGCAACCAGAAAGGAGTTGTTAGCGCTATAGAAGGCGATGGGGCGCTTTGCTGGAAAAGGGTATCGCTAGTACAGACAACGGAGTGGTGAGGAGAGATGGTTGAGGAAGGGACCAAGGAGAGGGAGCATCTGTAACAGAGATAATGGAAAACAGCATCATTAAATGATTTATGCATAGCACAACAGTAATAGCAGTTCAATAGAAGTGCTGCAATATGATACTCTTGTAATATAAGCAGAGACAGTAAACAACAAGTACCTTTTCTGAAATGTCACCATAATGGTGTTTCCCTCTGAGGAATAATGGAATGTGCCTATGCTCATTCATACACATACATGTGTGACAATATCTGTAAAATATCTGTAAATACACCTCAAAATACAGTTAAGAGACCATTTGTAAACTAGAGAGTGATTAGACAAAATGACTACCTAGTTTATGGTTAGACCCTTGTCAAGTAAAAGAAAGGAGATCATATTCGCGGTTGAGTCCTTTGGGGGAAAGAGACTCTAGTTTGTTGATCCATTATGCCTCCCTCTGTTTGAGGAGGCGGATACGGTCACCTCCACGTCGTGGTTGTTGAATCTGTTCTAGAACCTGGAACCTTAGCTGAGATATGTTGTGTCCACTATTGATGAAGTGGTGGGGGATGGGGAGCAGTAGATTCTTACATCGAATTGTGGACTTGTGTTTTGAGATTCTGTCCCTTATGGGTTGGGTGGTCTCCCCTATATATATCATACCGCACGGGCATTTGATCAGGTATACTACGAATGAACTCTCGCAGGTGAAGAAGCCCTTGATGTAAAATTTCGTTCCTGTGTAGGGGTGGTGGATAGTACTACCTTTCAGGACATTGCTACACTGTCTACATTGGAGGCATGGGAATTTTCCCATTTTTGGATTCTGAAGGAACCGTTGAACGGGTCCTTGTTTTGTGCTACCAATGTCTGCTCGAACTAGAGAATCTCTGAGGTTGCGAGCACGCTTGAAGCAGGGCATGAAAGGTTTTTGGAAACTGGTGATGGATGGATATCCTGTGTGTAGGATATTCCAGTGTTTACGGATTATTTTGTGTAGAGTATAGGCGAACGGGTGATACGTGTGGACAAATGGGATCCGGTCGGAATTGTCAGTGCGAGGCCTAGGGGACTCTACTTGTTGGATTTGTAATGCGGCTGGAGGATAACCTCTTGTAATGAACTTGGAGCTCATTTCTTGTAACCTCTGTTGGCGGATGACAGGGTTTGACACTATCCTTTCCACTCTCTTGAATTGGGATCTTGGAATGGATTTTTTGATATGTGTTGAGTGATTGCTAGAGTAATGTAAGAGTCCATTGCGGTCGGTGAGTTTCGAATATAAATCCGTGGTGAGGAAGCCCTTCTCGTCCTTACTAACAACAGTGTTCAAAAAACTCACTCTCTGATGGTCGTGGGTGACAGTAAAACCTAAATCGGGCCACGCTGAATTGAGATGATTAAAGAAAGTGTCTCTGGAGTGCCATTCCAGATACAGAAAATGTCATCTATATATCTCTTCCAGAGTATGGAATGCGTCTGGAAGAGAGGGCTAGTGTAGACTATCAGGTTCTCGAAGGCTGCCATGTAGCAATTAGCTACATCGGTAGGTGTACTCGGCCTTAACCTATTTGAGCACAGATAGCCATCCGCTTATCTGCCCAAACAACCCCCCCCCCCTTTTTTTTTTCCTCTCCCTTTCCCAGTCACAATCCTTATGTTTTACCCCGGTCAAGTTTTCCCTCCCTTTGTATCCATGCAATTGAAATTGTAATTGTATTTGTTATCAACTGTTATATTTATGTACTCACATTGTTCTACATCTTGCAGTTAACTGATGAAGGTCATTACGACCGAAACGTTTTATGCTTACTTTTGGACTGCAATAAAATTTTCACTACTTTGAAAAATATTTTGAGTGCCAAGATTATTTTTACGTAGCAACGGGTTCGGCCCCTACTTGAGCACCATTTGGCAGCAGTGCAGCGATTCTTTTGTATTGAACCACGAGGTTAAGAACATGAGCCAGGCATGGTACGTGTGTGATCTCGCCTCGCCTCAGAGCCGCCACCAGGTTACGGCCATTGTCACACACGACCATGCCTGATGTAGGTTCAGCGGTCTCAGCCACAGATCTGCCTGCTCTTTCACAGCAGTCCACAACTCACAAGCAGTGTGAGGTTTCTCACCTAAGCTTAAGAGTTTCAGCACAGCCTGTTGCAGGGCAGGCGGAGGGAGTACTGCAGTGCTTCCAGCTTGTAACTGATGTGATATCTCAGATGGAGGCTGAACATGAGGAGGAGGAGGAGGATGATGCACAGGAGCTGTACACTGTGGGGGCAACTCTGACTGACATAGGGCCCGCAATCCTCGGTGTGGGGAGGATGTGTTCCGTCCCAAGGTCCGACTGGGTCCCGGCTTCCACTATGTTTACCCAGTGTGCCGTCAGGGAGATGTACCGTCCCTGGCCACAAGCACTTGTCCACGTGTCCGTTGTCAGGTGGACTCTCCCAGTAACTGCGTTGTTGAGGGCGCGGCAGATGTTTTGGGACACGTGCTTGTGTAGTGCGGGGATGGCACACTGGGCAAAATAGTGTCGGCTGGGGACCGAGTACCGAGGGACGGCCACCGCCATAAGGTTGCGGAAGGATTCCGTTTCCACCAGCCTAAAAGGCAGCATTTCCAACGCAAGCAGTCATGAAATGTGCGAATTTAGGACTGCGGCCTGTGGGGCGTTAGCTGCGAATTTCCGCTTTCGTTCAAAGGTCTGGGATATGGACAATTGAACACTGCAGTGGGATGTGGACGTGGATTCTGTTTCTTGAGAAACTGCCATAACAAGTGAAGACTGAGAGGAGGGGGCATCTTTGCATGCAGTATGGACAGGGGATTGCCTTGCACACACAACAGGGGGTTCTATTGCACACACAACAGCGGAAGAAGCAGTGGTGACACCCGCTGACACTGGTCGTGGACCCTGGGGTTTGCCCCACAAAGTTGGGTGCTTTGCTGCCATGTGCCTGATCATGCTGGTGGTGGTCAGGCTGGTAGTTTTGTCACCCCTGCTTATGCTCACATGGCAAATGGTACAAATGGCCTTTTTGGGGTTATCAGCAGAGTCTTTAAAAAATTTCCAGACTCTGGAAGACCTACAGGTTGTACTGGCAACGTCCCTCGTGTTGCTGTTACGGGGGAACTGTTGCCCGCCTTCTGTGTGCGGCCACCACACTGCTTCTTCCTGCCTGTTGGGGTACTCTGCCTCCCTCACCCTGTGTGCTGCTGGCCTCGCTCTGCATGTTCTCCTGCCACGTTGGGTCAGTTACTAGATCATCCACCACCTCTTCCTCTTCCACTTGCGCACCACGATCCTCCTCCTCACTTCCTGGCAATTGTGTCTCGTCATCGTCCACCTCTTGTGACAAATTGCCAGCGTCGACTTCCTGTGGCCGTGGCTGTTCAAATATTTGGGCATCGCTACATGGGATCTCCTCTTCCACCACTTCAAGCGGAGCAGGCGAAGGGCACAAATCTGGAAATGGACCAGTGAACAGCTCTTCAGAGTGTCCAAGTGTGGGATCAGTTGCTGTCTGACGACACTCGGCATGGTGGGAGGAAGGAGCATCAGGGTGAGGAGGAGTATGCGGTCGAGACTCACGGCTACTAAGAGTTGACCGTGTGGAAGACAGACTGGAGGTGGTGGTGCCCAGGTAACTGGAAGTATTATCTGCTATCCAATTAATAACCTGTTAACACTGATCAGTTCGCAATACTGGTGTTGTTCTGTGCTTCCCTAGTAATTCGGTCAAGAAGTGGGAGCGAGAAGATGCGGCTGTTGGTTGCGGCACATTTTCACCTTGGCCACGGCCCCGTCCTCTGCACGCACCATCACCAGAACGTCCAGTTCCACGTCCCTTACCGCGCGCCTTGCCCATTGTAAAGGAAGTAAAATAGCTTACACTCGCACTATCAATGGAAAAAGGGTAATAAAAAGTAGATTAGAACCGTGGAAGAGGAAAACCACAGTTCTATTTCTCTGGCCTACACCCGACTCTTTTAAACAATCTGAACAATCAGGGAGAAACTATTACTGTTTTTCTTTACGGAAAAAATACCAAAAGCTGAATAATAGAGATTTTTTACCGTGGAATGGCAAAACCACAGTTATTGTTTACTGGGGTATACCAGAAAATTTTAAATAGATATATTTGCGGCTGAACAGTGAGCGACACACTCAAACTGTTTTTTTTGGGGTAAAAATGGCCCAAAAGTGGATAATACAGAGATTTGACCCGTGGAACTGCAAAACCACACTTGTATTTCTCGGGCCTACACCAGACTATTTTCAACAGATATATTTGTGTCTGAACAATCAGGAGACACTACTGTTTTTCTTTACGGCAAAAAATGCAAAAAAGCAGCATAATACAGAGATTTGACCCGTGGAACTGCAAAACCACACTTGTATTTCTCGGGCCTACACCAGACTATTTTCAACAGATATATTTGTGTCTGAACAATCAGGAGACACTACTACTGTTTTTCTTTATGCCAAAAAATGCTAAAAGCAGGATAATACAGAGATTTGACCCGTGGAACTGCAAAACCACGCTTGTATTTCTCGGGCCTACACCAGACTATTTTCAACAGATATATTTGTGTCTCAACAATCAGGAGACACTACTGTTTTTCTTTACAGCAAAAAATGCAAAAAAGCAGGATAATACAGAGATTTGACCCGTGGAACTGCAAAACCACACTTGTATTTCTCGGGCCTACACCAGACTATTTTCAACAGATATATTTGTGTCTGAACAATCAGGAGACACTATTATTTTTTTTTTACGGCAAAAAATGCCAAAAGCAGGATAATAGAGATTTTTTTACCGTGGAACAGCAAAACCACAGTTATAATTTACTGGTGTATGCCAGACTTTTTTAAATAGATATATTTGCGGCTGAACAGTGAGCGACACACTCAAACAGTTTTTTTTTAGATACAAACGGCCCAAAAGTGGATAATACAGAGGTTTGAACCGTGGAACTGCAAAACCACACTTCTGTTTCTCTGGCCTACACCAGACTATTTTCAACAGATATATTTGTGTCTGAAAAATCAGGGAGACACTATTCGTTTTTTTTTTTTCGGCAAAAAATGCCAAAAGCAGGATAATAGAGATTTTTTACCGTGGAACAGCAAAACCACAGTTATAATTTACTGGTGTATACCAGACTATTTTCAACAGATATATTTGTGTCTGAACAATCAGGAGACGCTACTACTGTTTTTCTTTACGGCAAAAAATGGCGAAAGCAGGATAATACAGAGATTTGACCCATGGAACTGTAAAACCACACTTCTATTTCTCGGGCCTACACCAGACTATTTTCAACAGATATATTTGTGTCTGAAAAATCAGGGAGACACTATTAGTTTTTTTTTACGGCAAAAAATGCCAAAAGCAGGATAATAGAGATTTTTTACCGTGGAACAGCAAAACCACAGTTATAATTTACTGGTGTATACCAGACTTTTTTAAATATATATATTTGCAGCTGAACAGTGAGCGACACATTCAGACTGGTTTTTTTAGATACAAATGGCCCAAAACTGGATAATACAGAGGTTTGAACCGTGGAACTGCAAAACCACACTTCTATTTCTCTAGCCTACACCAGACTATTTTCAACAGATATATTTGTGTCTGAAAAATCAGAGACACACTTTCTTTTTTTTTTTTTTGGGGGGGGGGGGAGACACCAAAAGGTTAATAAGACGGGTATTTGTACAGTGTGAAGGAAGAAAAAAAAAGAGGATTTAGATGAAAAAAAAAAGGATTTTTCCTGGGCCCCGAGACCTGGAGCTAAGTCCAGCAATTTCAGCAACAGGAGCACACAGGACTGTAATGCGGCGTTTGCTGGTATAACCACTGCGTCTCCTATACAGCCTGCCTGCCTGATATCTGGGATGGATATTAGTCCTGAGAAGGACTGTTTGTTTGATCTGGCAGCCTTTACAGACCCTACGCTAACTATTTCGCAGGATATATCTCTCCCTAAATCAGCAGCGCTGTCCCTACACTGTCTGATCCGGAGCGACTGTGTCCAAGATGGCGGTGCCCGGTTTTAAATACTTGAGGTGACACTGTGCGGCCTGCCAATCACTGTAATGCCCACAAACAACATGGCTGCGGCATTACAGTGACTGGCTGGCAATCCCTGCATGTTCATTGTTTCTGTAAAGAGCGCCAAACATGCAGGGCGGAGACCCGAGATCCCGCCCGAGTAACCCGGAAATGCTCGGTGCTCGCCGAACATCCCGAGTAGCGTGATGCTTGGGCGAGTACCGAGCAGTGTCGAGCATGCTCACTCAACACTAGTACCTAGTGCTCATCAATAGAATTGATTCTGGGAGCCCACTATACAGCAACACGAAAATGTTACCTGTTCATTTTTAATCTTTATGTACATGAATGAATGCATGTATTTTACCAAACAATATGGTGTACAAAACAGGGGTAGGACGGGAGTCACAACATTCACTGCCAGTTTGGGTAAGTACTGCACTTTACACTGATTCATATTAGTCCAGTTTACTATTTATTATATGTGACTGGCAGAATGACTGCAATGCAGACTTGAGCCCCTGTAAGGGTGTGACAGAGACTGTCATGTACCTGCCCCTGAACACAATAATTGTAAAATGTGTACTGTGACGTGTGGTTTCATTGCAGTTTATGGTGTAATGTGAAATGCATAGAATGTTATAAATACTGATGCTGCTGTGTGAATACTGTATTGGCAATGTCTAAGATAACCCTGTACATTCAGTTCAGGTTTAGGGAAAGAATATACAGTAGTGTGAAAAAGTCTTTGTCCCCTTCCTGATTTCTTATTCTTTTACATGTTTGTCACAGTTAAATGTTTCAGATCACAAAACAAATGTAAATATTAGACAAACAACTGCAATCAAGTGTTTGCAATAACTGGCAATGAGTCTTTTACAACGCTCTGGAGGAATTTTGGCCCACTCATCTTTGCAAAATTGTTGTAATTCAGCCACATTAGAAGGTTTCCGAGCATGAACAGCCTTTTTAAGGTCATGCCACAGCATCTCAATCGGATTAAGGTCGGGACTTTGACTAGGCCACTCCAAAGTCTTAATTTTGTTTTTCTTAAGCCATTCAGAGGTGGACTTGCTGGTGTGTTTTGGATCATTGTACTGCTGCATAACCCAAGTGCACTTTAGCTTGAGATCACAAACAGATGGCCGGACATTCTTCTTTAGGATTTTTTGGTAGACAGCACAATTCATAGTTCCATTGACCACAAAAAGTCTTCCAGGTCCTGAAGCAGCAAAACAGCTCCAGACCATCACACCATGACCATATTTTTTTACTGTTGGTATGATGTTCCTTTTCTGAAATGCTATGTTACTTCTACACCACATGTAATGGCACATACACCTTTCAAAAAGTTCAACTTTTGTCTCGTCAGTCCACAAAGTATTCTCCCAAAAGTCTTGGAGATCATCAAGATGTTTTCTGGCAAAATTGAGATGAACATTTATGTTCTTTTTGCTCAGCAGTGGTTTTCGTCTTGGAACTCTGCCATGCATGACAATTTTGCCCAGTCTCTTTCTTATGGTGGAATCATGAACACTGACCTTACCTGAGGCAAGTGAGGCCTGCAATTGTTTGAATGTTGTTGTGGGGTCTTTTGTGACCTTTTGGATGAGTCGTCGCTGCGCTCTTGGGGTAATTTTGGTCGGCCAACCACTCCTGAGGAGGTTCACCACTGTTCCGTGTTTTCACTATTTGTGGATATTGATTCTCACTGTGGTTCGCTGAAGTCCCAAAGCTTTAGAAATGGCTTTATAACATTTTCCAGACTGATAGATCACAATTACTTTGTTTCTCATTTGTTCCTGATTTTCTTTTGATCGCAGCATGATGTCTAGCTTTTGAGGATCTTTTGGTCTACTTCACTTTGTCAGGCAGGTCCTATTTATGTGATTTCTTGAGTGAGAACAGGTGTGGCAGTAATCGGGCCTGTGTGTGGCTAGGAAAATTCAACTCAGCTTCCCAAAGATGTGATAAACCACAGTTAATTTATGTCTTAAGGAGGGGGGGGGCAATCACTTTTTCATACAGGGCCCTGTAGGTTTGGATTTCTTTTAACCTTGATTATAAAATCCTTCATATAAAAACTGCATTTTGTGTTTACTTGTGTTATCGCTGTCAAATATTTACATTTGTTTTGTGATCTGAAACATTCAAGTGTGACAAACATGCAAAAGAATAAGAAATCAGGATGGGGGCAAACACTTGTTCATACCACTGTAAGTTAGTATTTAGGTAGTGATAGATAGAACTATAGGACCCAGAGTAGCTACAGATAGAAAAAAGAATCTTAGTTTACCATGCTTTGTAGGTTGGAAGTCCATGTGAGGAAAACCGGTGGGTGCCATGACTCTAGCTGGTGTAGCTCAGCAACAGTAGGAAAGTGAAAAGAGTGGCACTTTCACAGGTAAAATAAAAGTACTATTTTATTTCTTTATACCATAAAACCCAACATACAAAGATAAAAAAAACTGATGCGTTTCCGGCATCCTGGTTACTTTTAGTATCTTATTGCATGTTTTTTGCTCTTGCACACCTGTAAATTTGGACAGCAAAATATTTCATGTATATGAACTAGAGGAAAGATCTCCTTTATATATATTTTTATTGGTTACTTTTTGTTTCTTATTGCATCTTCTTTGTTCTTGCACACCTGATAATAACTCATGTTATTTTCAGCTTCTCTGTGATTGGCTGTGTTTAGGTGTTAAACTAATTTCCGACATATGTTGTAATAGTGCATCCTAGCATCCTACGTAAAGTCCCTAACTGTGAAGCGAGAGAAGGAGCTGAACCCACACCATATTTGATAGATGCCAGGTGTGTTACATAACCAGCATCTACCTGTAACAGCAGCAACCAAAGCTTGCTCCGATCACTGCTGTTTAACTGTTTAAATGCTTCCGTCAATCACTGACCACAACATTTAAATGACACGACTGCCATTGTGCATATACCGTGACTGCAGGGGATCTACTGAATGCCACCATTTTAGCCCTCCTGTAAGTCACAACCACTGGTTGGGCTTCATAGGAGAGCATCAATTTCTCTATGTACTGCAATAATTTGGTATTACAATGTATAAAACAAGGTAAGGGAA
The DNA here is from genome assembly GCF_046119375.1 of Phyllobates terribilis. NCBI lineage: Eukaryota > Metazoa > Chordata > Amphibia > Anura > Dendrobatidae > Phyllobates > Phyllobates terribilis. Next base: position 259,519,897 of record NW_027362765.1, on the reverse strand, counting down.
TTTAAAAAAAATAAGTAAAAAAATAATAAATGACATAATAAAAAACATCTGGCCTTAGAAGGTTTTAAAATTATGTAAATACAACCTCAAATGAACAGCAACCCATAACAATTTACACCGTGTCATTATTCAACAAGAGCTACACCAAAATTCAGGAATGTGTGAAAAATTAAGCAAACCTTTACTACTTCCATACAATTTAAGAGGATAGTAGTGAGGTGCTGCTAGTCAAATTAAATTAATTACCGTATTTTTCGGACCATAAGACGCACTTTTTTCCCCCCAAATGTGGGAGGAAAATGTGGGGTTCGTCTTATGGTCCGAACGTAGAGCTTGATACCTGATAATTGTGGTGGTGGTGGAGTGGGATCGCAGGGCCCTCAGTTCTTTCCCTCCTTCAGGAACCCGTCGGTGGTAGCGGCGGTGGCAGAAGAGGTGTGATCCTGCGGGCCGGTGTCTGCCTGGAGGCAGGGGCTGGTGTGTGCCTGGGGACCGGTGAGTGGCACAGCTTTCCGGTGTGCACGGCCATCTTCCTGAAGCTGTGATCTACAGGAAAATGGCAGCCCGAGCCGGCGCATGCGCAGACTGGTAACTCGGGCGGCAATTTTCTTGTAGATCACAGCTTCAGGAAGATGGCCGCGCACACTGAAAAGTCCACACGCCGCTCACCAGCCCCCAATCAGACACCGGCCCCGGCCCCCAGGCAAACCCCGGCCCCCAAGCAGACACCAGCCCCCAGGCAGACACCAGCCCCCAGCCCCCAGGCAGACACCGGCCCCGGGCCTGAGCCAGGTGCCGGGCCTCAGCCAGGCAACGGTCCTCAGCCATCTCACCTCTTCTGCTCCAGCCACCAGGTTCCTGAAGGAGGGAACGGAGGGCCCTGCGATCCTGCTAAGCCACCACCGCAACTCCCCGCTGCTGGAGCACCGGCTTCCTGAAGGACCCTGCCTCCTGTGACCCTCGCTCCACCGCCCCCCAGGTAAGATACCATACCTATTCAGACTATTATATGGACCCCCATCTTACAAAAAATATTTTCCTTTCCTTGACGTGCATCTTATGGTCTGGTGCGTCTTATAGTCCGAAAAATACGGTAATTGATCATAAGCAATTGTGACGACCTCTACATAAGCAGAAGTTTTGGCAGTTTGCTGGTCTGGACATGATAGTGATACTAATGCAACAACAGCCCGTAGTATCGATGTGGCGTGCACATGTTTGCAATTAGCAAAATTATACAGGTGGCAATACAGACCTGCATAGTTACCTGTCTCAATTTAGTGTAATTATTTTTAGATCTTTTGCTAAGCAAAGTAAATCTGCCAGCCGAAAAAGGAGGATGTAATAATAAATTCTAGTCAGGTACACAGCGTCCCTGCACACTTCCGATCCTCCTCTCCCCTGGCAGGAAAGCCAACTTACTCACTTCCCTGTCCCTCGGCGCGCACTACCTCTTCCTGCTGCTGATTCTCGGGATCTGTGCATGCCTGGCAGATCCCAGAACACTGTGCATAGGACGCGTGTGCTCCTTATCTTTTAAATAGACAGTGCTCGCCATCCTAAAGTGTCTCCAGCCAATGGCTGGGAGCCTCTTATGATTTTAGGCACCTACACCAGTTGGGAGGTGCCTGTGTGAGGGGCGCAGGGTTGTAGTCATGTCAGACGAGAGGTTTCTGTTCTTCTCCCACACCCTGGCTCCCCACAAATAATAAATAAGGTCCTGTCCTTTGTGTAGTTTGTGTATAGAAGGCAACACTCACATTTTCTGTTGAGGGCCTCATCTGATTCTCGGTTTCTTTCTCAGGAGCAGGCACACAGTCAAGCTCAGACTCTTGATTCAGTTTTAACAAAACCATTTTACTTAAACGTTCAGTTCAGTTTTGGTCACCGTTACACTACAGTACAATGTGATATAGCAGTCACAGCTTCAGCCACCTGCATTATCCCTCTCTTTTCTGACTCTTCCTTCTTTCTCAGGGATATTCCACCCAGCTCCGCAGCCTCCTGGTCCCGCTTCCTATCTGCATATCTCCGTCCGTTATTCCCCACAGGAACGTAAGTAAGGCTGGCTCCTCCATACCTTTTCTAGGCCATAGGCCTTGGACTTGGACGTTTAGGGAAAATTCCCTGAAGTTGGCCGCTTCCGTTTCCATAATGCTGCTTCTCTCTTTCTTTTCCTCTTTCTGCATCACTATTGACCTTCAGCCCACTGGCCCTGAACTTATTCATTCTTCTCAATTGCCTCTTCTGCACATACTTCAATGTTCCTACCAGCTCTCCACCTCTGACTGACTAACAGAAAAAAACATTGCTCTGCTCTGGTCCAAACCCCTCCCACTTTTAACTGGACCAATCACCATCAATCCCCCGTCGCTAGACAAATTTCCCCATTACTACCCTACTGCAGTCACTAAACCCTCTATGTCCTAAACTATGCCTTAAATGTCATACACTAATAGGCCCACCACTGCCTACGTGTCCTAATGTTTCTATTTATCACTGAACTATATCCTATGCTTTCCCTATACACTTTACATAAATAACATTATACATTATCTGCATTGTGCCTATGAAACTATATGCACTCACATATTAATACAGTCACGAAAATACAATAAAACCATACACTTGGCACAAACACAGTTTAACCCCTTAATGATCGCCGTAACGCATTTTTACAGAGGTCATTAAGGGTACTTATACCATAATGCCGTGAAAATGCATTGCTGTGGAATAAGTGTACAGCGCTGCCTGGTGGCGGCGATTCCTACGGGTGTCAGTTGTGTGTGACAGCTGACACCCTGCAGTATCCCCTAACCCCTTTAATACCGCTGTCAATTGTGACAGCGGTATTTAAGTGCTAACCAGGGGGTAATCTTACCCCTTAGTAATCATTGGACCCCTGCGATGAGAATGTGATGATCCCAGGGTATGGTGGCCTGTGAGATCCAGCAATAACCTGGATCTCACAGGCACAGTCAGTGAGTTCAGTGACTCACTGATAGGTCTCATGGACTGCAGTACAAGAATACTGCAGTGTATGAGACCAGCGATCAAAGTGAAAATTATACACAGTGGGCATAGTGAAAAAGTAAAAAAAAAAGTTAAATAAAATATGTACAAAAGTAAAAAAAAAATACACAAAAAGTGCACACAAATCACTAAAATCCGTTTAGCCGCTCAAAACGCAGCGTTTGTGATAAAACAAGAATAAATGAAAAAACTTACACATAACGTACACATAATTGGTATCGCCGCTTTATAAAACTGTCGCTTTATTTAGTCCGTTTAGTGAATGGCATAAAAAGATAAAAATAAAAAACATGCCAAAAATTACAATTTTTCATCATACTGAGTCACAAAAAGTGAATAAAAAGCGATCAAGAAGTCATATGTAAACAAAAAATTATAGAAATAAAAATGCCAAACCGCCTTGCAAAAAACAAGCCATAATATGGCTCATTCGGCAAAAAAATATAAAAGTTACAGCTCTCAGAATGCGACTATGCAAAATCAAGTTCTTTCTTGTAAAATACTGCTTTTAGTCTGTAAAAATAGCAAAGCATAAAAAAATACATAAATCTGGTATCGCTGTAATCATACCGACCTGACAAACAAATCGGTCTTATCACTTTTACCGCACAGCGAACGGCGCAAAAAATAAAAACAATAAATTAATTGATGCTTTTTGTTCATTCTATGTTTGAAATATCTGAATAAAAAGCGATCAAAAATTACTATGTGCCCCAAAACGGTACCAAAGAAATCTGCAACTCGGCCCGCAAAAAATAAGCCATCATACAGCTCTGTTCATCAAAAAAGAAAAAAGTTACAGCTTTCAGAATATGGCGACGAAAATAACTACTTTTTATAAAAAAAAAAGCATTTTTATTGTGTGATAGCAACAAAACCTAAAAAAAAACATATAAATCTGGTATTGCTGTAATCGCACCGACCCGAAGAATAAATCTGCCTGATCACTTATACCGCATGGTGAACCGCGAAAAACTAAAAATAAGAACTCTTCTGGTACTGCTGTCTATTTCTTCATTCTGCCTCCAAAAAAATCGGAATAAGGCTCGGCTCACGTTTATCCTGCGCTGTCCACTGAGCGCTTACGTTGGGGTTTCCGTCTAAATTCACCAAAACTGCAATTCAGACAAAAAAAAAACAGATAGAGCCACTCATTTATGAGGCCGATGGAGTTCCTTTCAACTGGTCTCTGTTCCGGCGTACCATCATTTTAGCCTTTTTTTTTTAGCGCACAAGTGTGGACGAACACAGATCTGTGCACGCCTAAAAACATGGAGACCACCGGAGCGGACGTCAAACGGACTCCAAAGTGTCTCCATCTGCGTCTTTGTGGTGGGTGGTTCCGTTGGGGGTTTTGTCTGAATCACATTTTTGTGGGATTTACACAGAAACTCTGACGTAAGTGCTCAACATAGACTGGTGATCCAGTCTTATTCTGGAAGTAATCGAAAATTATATACCCCAAAATGTTACCAATGAAACCCCTAATTTATCCCACACAAAACCAGCCCCCTCGCAGGTCCGTCATCTGTCACTGGGACTATAGGAGGTCCCATGTTACTGGGAGAACAAAGAGTCTGGAAAAGCGATGACTCCCACCCCCTCAAATAAAATCCAGTGAATTCTGCCCTCCCAAATCCAAATGCCCCACTGTGCCTAAACCGCAGTAAGCGACCACATGTTTGGCATTATTGTAGCGGGTAGAGCACTTAATTTACAGGGTGTGTGTCACCAGGAGAAATGTATGGGGGCACTACACTTTATGGGGGCACAATGTATGGGCACTAAACTGGCATATTTGGAATTCTTCAGAATAAAGACCAAAGAAATCTGCAGATCGGCCCGCAAAAAATAAGCCATCATACAGCTCTGTTCATTAAAAAAGAAAAAAGTTACAGCTTTCAGAAGATGGCGACGAAAATAACTACTTTTTATAAAAATAAAAGCATTTTTATTGTGTGATAGCAACAAAACCTAAAAAAAACATATAAATCTGGTATTGCTGTAATCGCACCGACCCGAAGAATAAATCCGCCTGATCACTTATACCGCATGGTGAACCGCGAAAAACTAAAAATAAGAACTCTTCTGGTACTGCTGTCTATTTTTTCATTCTGCCTCCAAAAAAATAGGAATAAGGCTCGGCTCACGTTTATCCTGCGCTGTCCACTGAGCGCTTACGTTGGGGTTTCCGTCTAAATTCACCAAAACTGCAATTCAGACAAAAAACCCAGATAGAGCCACTCATTTATGAGGCCGATGGAGTTCCTTTCGACTGGTCTCTGTTCCGGCGTACCATCATTTTAGCCTTTTTTTTTAGCGCACAAGTGTGAACGAACACAGATCTGTGCACGTCTAAAAACATGGAGACCACCGGAGCGGACGTCAAACGGACTTAATTTACAGGGTGTGTGTCACCAGGAGAAATGTATGGGGGCACTACACTTTATGGGGGGCACAATGTATGGGCACTAAACTGGCATATTTGGAATTCTTCAGAATAAAGCCAGGCTTGGATGTTACATAATAGTCACTGCAGCAGTAGATGAATTCATTGAGATGTGTAATTTCTACAATGGGGTCACTTCTGGGGTTTTTCTGCTGTTCTGACACCTTTGGGGCTCCGCAAATGTCGCCCACAAACTATTCTACCAAAATCTATGCCAAATAGTGCTCCTTCCTTCTCAGCAATGACGTGTGGACTAACAGTAATTTCTGATGACATATGGGGCATCATTGCGTTCGGGAGAAATAGCATAACAAATTATGGGGTCTGTTTCCTTCTATTATCCATTGAAAAAATTAAAACTTTGGGGCTAAAACGACATTTTTGTGAAAACATTTTTCAGTATGACGATCTACTGTTATCAAATTCTTTGTAGTACCTGTGGGTTCAAAATGCTCACTATACCCCTGGATAAAATCCTTGAAGGGTCTAGTTTCCAAAATGCGGTCACTTGTGGGGGGTTTCCACTGTTTAGGCATATCAGGGGCTCCTCAAACATGACATGGCAGCCGCTAATTATTCAAGCAAATTTTACATTCAAAAAGTCAAATGATGCTCCTTCCCCTCTGAACCCGGCCGTGCGCCCAAACAGTGTTTTTTCAGCACATATGGGGCATCAGCTTACTCAGGAGGAATTACACAACAAAGAGTATGGGGAAATTTCTCCTGTTACCCTTATGAAAATGCAAAATTGGGGGCTGAAAAACATTTTTGTGGGAAAAATGTGAACATTTTATTTTTATCGCTCAATGTTCTAAACTTCTGTGAAGCACCTGGCAGTTCAAAGTGTTCAGCACACATCTAGATAAGTTCCCTGAGTGGTCTAGTTTCCAAAATGGTGTCACTTGTGGGGGGTTTCCACTGTTTAGGCACATCAGGGGCTCCCCAAACTCGACATGGTGTCCGCTAATTATTCATGCAAATTTTACATTCAAAAAGTCAAATGGTGCTCTTTCCCTTCCGAACCCAGAGATAGGGTATCGGCTTACTCAGGAGGAATTGCACAACAAATTTTGTGGTCGATTTTCTCTCGTTACCCTTGTGAAAACAAAAAAATTGGGTCTGAAATAGACATTTTGTGAAAAAAAGTTAAATGTTCATTTTCCTGTGAAGCACGTGAAGGGTTAATAAACTTCTTGAATGTGGTTTTGAGCACCTTGTGGGGTGCAGTTTTTAGAACGGTGTCACTTTTGGGTATTTTCTGTCATATAGATCCCTCAAAGTCACTTCAAATGTGATGTGGTCCCTAAAAAAATGGTTTTGTAAATTTTGTTGGAAAAATTAGAAATCGCTGGCCAACTCTTAACTCTTAGAACTTCCGAACAAAATAAATTTTGGTTTTCAAAATTGTTCTGATGTAAAGTAGATATGTGGGAAATGTTATTTATTAACTATTTTGTGTGACATATCTCTCTAATTTAAGGGCATGAAAATTCAAAGTTTGAAAATTGCTAAATTTTCAAACTTTTCGCCAAATTTCCATTTTTTTCAAAAGTAAACGTCGATCATATCAAATAAATTTTACTATTGTCATGAAGTACAATCTGTGATGAAAAAAACAATCTCAGAATCAGTAGGATCCGTTGAAGCATTCCAGAGTTATTACCTCATAAAGTGACACTAGTCAGAATTCTAAAATTTGGCCCGGTCATTAAGGATATAATTGATTCTGTCACTAAGGGGTTAAAGAGGGAGAGGCATATGACAGTCCCTCTCACACTCTTACACATGAGTAAAGTGTTCACTCTTCTTGTTTGTGTGACGCCTCATACTCGAAAAAGCCCTTTATTTTACCCTGGGTGATGGGGGACTCGGAGTCGGGTCCTGTGATGGAGAGATGGGGTGCAGCCGTGGCCCGGACCCGACCCGTGCTCAGGGCCATCACATTAAAAAGAGATGGTGTGGGCTCATCCGGGTTGAGTGGATGATTAACGACTACGCCACCTGTAGTGCCTGGTGAAGGGCCACCGGCGCCACTGCAGTCCGCTGAGGCATGGTGTTATGGCGGCCAAAGTTATTACTACTCCCCACAGGCGGAGCGAGGCCTCAGGGCAGGTAGACAGGAGGATGGGGGTAGTAGTAGAGGAAGACGGGCGCCGCGTCGTGCGGTGTAGGGCAGAATAAACAGTCCGGAGGCCATAGGGGTGAACTTCCAAGGCTTTACTCACTTTAGAGATGGCAGAAGGAAGGCGACTCCCTGCTCCCCGCGGAGTCCTGCGGTCACCAGGGACGGGGGTCCGACAACCTCCGAGTAAGTCTAGCATTCAGTCGGGACCCTACACCAGAGTGTTCCTTAACTACAGACCGAATCCTTTCCTGTCCATGTGTGTGCGAATAGGCCAGGTCTCCCTCTGAGCTCCTCTCAGAACAAGGGCACGGGTAGCAGCTCCGCTCCGTCCAATACCCGGTGGGATCCTCAGGGCCTACCGGTCTTTCCTGACCAGGACGTGGAGTAGCAAGGTCGGGTGTGGGGGGCCGGTACCCCTCTTGCAGCCGGACTCCCTCTGAATATATCAGGTTGGCGAGGACAGGTGGCGTACACCGCTCCGTCTGCATCCTGCCTGGGATCCATTTGCTATGGAGCCACACTCTTGAGCTCCTGGCCTTCTTGGTCCTGGTCATTGGCCGGGTTGAGACATTCCCCGTCTGCAACCTGCCCCTCGTCCCAAGGCCGGGGTACGAGGGCTGTGTCCCTTACCGATGCAGGCCCACACAGGATCTGCGCTCCGGGAGGGAGGTCACAGTTTCACTCAGTATATGACAGCACAGAAGTACAGCCGGAAGACCAAAAACAAAGATGGCATTTTATTAAATATGAAATTTAAAGTGTAACTAACTTGTAGGTCCTCCACCCTCACCCACTAACTGGTTCCCCTAACTCTTGGTTCATAAGTCTCCCTGTAACCAGGGGAGCAGCACCTAGTGCATATTAGCCCCCTCTGGTGGAGAAATGTGGTGTTGGATGCAAAGGTTGGGTCACGACTATCACACTGTTCTTACCTCAGAGGAGGAACACTACACTCCATTAGAGAAGTGCAGCATCCCTGTGGCGGTTGAACCCTCAGGGGCGCCACATTTGCATGCTTGCTAGTTCTCAGGTCCCCTGTCCTAGTTTATCTGCCAGTACCTGCCATGCCTGCCTGTATACCAGCGATACCTGCCTGCACCTGTCTGTATACCAGCCATACCTGCCTGCACCTGCCATGCCTGCCTGCCTGCACCTGCCGTACCAGTCTGTATACTAGCCGTACCTGCCTGCACCTGCTGTGCAAGGCTGTATACCAGCCATACCAGCCTGCACCAGCCGTGCCAGCCTGTATACCAGCCATACCTGCCTGAACCAGCTGTGACAGTCTGTATACCAGCACAAGCTGCCTGCACCTGTCGTACCTGTCTGTATAATAGTCATTCCTGTCTACACTTGCATTGTCTTCCAGTATACTTCCCATGCCTGCATGTACTCTCCAAGTCTACCCATTCTTGGCCGATCCAGCTTCCTGCCCCTTTGGGGGTCAGCTGCCTGTCTGTCTTGGAGCAGCACCTGGCGTCCATCTGGAGCCAAGTCAAACCACACCTTCAGGGGCTTTAGCGAAGAGTCAAGAGTTCACCTAGTTATGCCCCTCCATGCTTTCCTTGGTCCACGGCACAGTGGTTCCACCACCATTCCCGTTACAGGCTTTTGTCATTGTGGGGTGCATTTGTGGAGTGCTGAAAAGCCCACCTGATCTAATAACATGGGTGTGAACAATAAGCTGTAAGCCAGCATGGTACACTACAGGTAGCTGTTTGGCTGGCACCAGGGTCAGTTGTAGACAACATGGCGCCCTGGGAAAAAGTTTAAAGTAGGGTCCTAAATGATCACATATTCCATATAGATCAATATGTCCCCATACTGTATCATGTTATTGGCAGCATATCTGCACTTTATATCGGTCGATGTGCTGCTGAGAACAATGATTTTTGTTCTGCTACAAACAATTAAATCACCCGATGTATGAGCATGTCGTCGCCACGTAATGTGGGATGTTCTGAGATGTTGTGCCTGTTCCAAATTAAATTGTAAAATCCAAATATGTGCACAGAAGAGCTGATACATTGAGCATCAAAGCTGATCTCTCTTTATTAAAAAATGGTGTGGTTCTACTCCTTAGGTTTCGTTTCTCCGTTATCTCTAAGTCTCTAGACAGAGAAATGCCTAAGACGCTCTTTTACATAGACTCCATCTTGCAATCATGGAGATACACGTACAACAACCACAATGAAGTCAGGATAGATAAATAAATCCTGCTATCACAAGCAGCATTTTGCTCATTCATTGGGCTATTGCTGACATGTTTAACCCCTTCATCCGAGGGCGATTTTCCATTTTTTCTTCATGTTTGTTTTATCCTCCCCTTCTTCCAAGAGCCATAACTTTTTTATTTTTCTGTTCACATAGCCATATGAGGGCCTGTTTTTTGAGGGATGAGTTGTACTTTTGAATGACACCATTCATTGTACCACATAATTTTGGCGGTTTGATTTTTTTCTCATCACACCGTTTACTGATCGGATTAATTTACTTTATATTTTGATAGATCAGACTTTTACGAACGCAGCGATACTAAATACAGTGGGAAAGATAAGTATTTGATACACTGCAGATTTTGCAAGCTTTCCCACCTCCAAAGAATGGAGAGGTCTGTAATTTTTATCGTAGGTACACTTCAACTGAGACAGACGGAATCTTAAAAAAAAATCCAGAAAATCATATTGTATGATTTTTACATAATTAATTTGCACTTTATTGCATGAAACACAAGTGCTTCTCACTAAATTAGAATGTCATCAAAAAGTTATCAACATTAACAGAAATAAACACTTGAAATTGATCACTCTGTTTGTAATGACTCTATATAATACATGAGTTTCACTTTTTGTATTGAAGAACTGAAATAAATTAACTTTTTGATGATATTCTAATTTAGTGAGAATCACTTGTAAGTAATTGACACAATAGAAGAACAGAAATTAAAGTTTTTTTTCTCCCACGAATGAAAGTTAATTTTAATAAATAGATCTTGGAATTATAATAACTTCCACAACTGGATTTGCTTAAATAAAATGTTCCTGTGCTAAGATAATCTTATAAATGTTCCCCTGTGTACTGTGTAATGGCCGTGTCTGACCATGTACGGAACACGGTCTGATCATACCACGTCTCCTGGGCAGGGGAGAAAGCAAAAGAGTATACAGACATTAGAGGGACATGGGATCAAAGCTGATTATTTTTGTGAGGTTAAACATTTCCTTGCCTGTTTTTAAATAATGTTTTACTTCAAAGAAATAATGAGCTGCAATCCCCTGCTAAAATATCTGCATACTCCCTGCCCAGGAGATGTGGTATGATCAGACCGTGTTCTGTGCACGGTCAGACTCAGCCATTACACAGTACACAGCAGGGGCACATATATAGGATGAACTTTTGTTCGTGGGAAAACCCCTTTAATATTTGGTACAGAAACCTTTGTTTGCAATTACAGAGGTAAGACATTTTCTGTAGTTCTTGACCAAGTATGCACACACTGGAGCAGGGATTTTGGCCCACTCCTCCATACAGATCTTCTCCAGATCTTTCAGGTTTAGGGGCTGTTTCTGGGCAACATCGAGTTTCAGCTCTCTCCAAAGATTTTCTATTGGGTTCAGTTATGGAGAGTGGCTGGGCCACTCTCGAACCTTGAAATGCTTCTTGAGGAGCCACTTCTTAGTTTCCCTGGCTCTGAGTTTCGGGTCATTGTCATGCTGGAAGAACCAGCCACGACCCATCTTCAATGCTCTTACTGAGGGAAGGAGGTTGTTAGCCAAAATCTCACGATGCATGACCCCATCCATCCTCCCTTCAATATGGTGCAGTCATACTGTCCCCTTTCCAAAAAAGCACCCCCAAAGTATGATTTTCCCCCACCATGCTTTACGGTTGGGACGGTGTTCTTGGGATTGTGATCATTCTTTTTCTTCCTCCAAACACGGCGAGTGGAGTTGATCCTAAAAAGTTCTAATTTGGTCTCATCTGACCACATGACCTACTCCCATGCCTGCTCTGGATCATCCAGATGGTCATTGGTGAAGTTCAAAGGGGCCTGGATATGTGCTGGAGTGAGCAAGGGGACCTTGCGTGTCCGGCAGGATTTTTATTCATGACGGCGTAGTGTGTTACTGTAGCGTCGGCGTCCCTGCCCTCTGCTAGGCAGGGACGCTGTTCCCCTCACCTCTCTGCTCAGAGCCCGGCGTCCTCCTCCCGCTCTGCTGGCAGCGCGCGCTCCTTCCCGGCCACTGTGCTTAGGGCGCGCGCGCGCTCCCTCCGTCTTAAAGGGGCCGCGCACGCCGTACTAAGGAGTCCCCGGCCAATGGCCGGAGGACTTCACCATATATAAGGCACCTCCTCCAAAATGGAGGTGCCCGAGCAATATTGTTGCACTGTTCACTACTCTGCTTCAGCCCTCAGGTCCCGTTGCCAGTTACCTGTCAGTTACCTGCCTGATTCCTGCCAGAGTCCTGCCAGTTTGCTGTCTGTTTCCTGCCTGATATTCCTGCTACCTGCTTGCTAGCCTGAGGTCCGACGGTCTGCCTTCCTACTCCTGTCAGTCTGTCTATGGACCAGCTTGGCCGCTCACCTGGGAGCGCACATCTGCTACCTGCCTGCTAGCCTACCTGGAGGCTCCGCCGTCACGTGCTGTGACCACCTGCTATTCCAGAGACTCCTGCCCGCTCACCTGGGAGCGCTCCTCCACTACCTGCCTGCTTGCCTACCTGGAGGCTCCGCCGTCACGTGCTGTGACCACCTGCTATTCCAGAGACTCCTGCCCGCTCACCTGGGAGCGCTCCTCCGCTACCTGCCTGCTTGCCTACCTGGAGGCTCCGCCATCACGTGCTGTGACCACCCGTTCATCCAGAGACTCTCGCTTGCTCACCTGGGAGCATACATCTTCCATCTGCCTGCTAGCTTACCTGGAGGTTCAGCCATCACAGGTCGTACCTACCCTTTACCCAGAGACTGCCCCGGTCACTTGCCGTGACCTCCAGCCCGTTCATCCAGAGACTGCCCCGGTCACTTGCCGTGACCTCCAGCCCGTTCTTCCAGAGACTGCCCCGGTCACTTGCCGTGACCTCCAGCCCGTTCATCCAGAGACTGCCCCGGTCATTTGCCGTGACCTCCTGCCCGTTCACCCAGAGACTGTCCCGGTCACCTGCTGTGACTGCCTGCCCGTCTTCCCTGGTCGCCACCCGCTCCCTTACAAGGACCGCCCCCTTGTATAGTAGCTCTGAGGTTCCGCCTCCCAGACCCGTTACAGTTACTAATAGTAATGTAGTAATGTTTGAGACTGTGGACCCAGCTCTCTTTAGGTTATTGATCAGGTCCTCCAGTGTAGTTCTGGAATGATTCCTCAGAATCATCCTTACCCCACAAGGTGAGATCTTGCATGGAGCTCGAGACCAAGGAAGATTGACAGTCATCTTGTATTTCTTCCATTTTCTAATAATTGTGCCAACAGTTGTTGCCTTCTCACCAAGCTGCTTGCCTATTTTCCTGTAGCCCATCCCAGCCGTGTAAAGGTCTACAATTTTATCCCTTCTGTCCTTAGACACTTCTTTGGTCTTGGCCATGGTGGAGAGGTTGGAGTGTGATTGACTGAGTGTGTGGACAAGTGTCTTTTATATAGGTAACAAGTTCAAACAGGTGCAATTAATACAGGTAATGAGTGCAGAGTAGGAGGTCTTTTTAAAGAAAAACTAACAGGTCTGTGAGAGCCAGAATTCTTGCTGGTTGGTTGGTGATCAAATACTTATTTCATGCAATAAAATACAATTTAATTATTTAAAAATCATACAATGTGATTTTCTTGTTTTTATTTTTAGATTCTGTCTCTCACAGTTTAAGTGGAACTACAATAAAAATTCCAGACCTCTATTCTTTGTAAGTGGGAAAACTTGCAAAATCGTCAGTGTATCAAATACTTATTTTCCCCACTGTATGTGTATTTTTATTAAATCGTTTTACTGAAATTATCATTGTAGCTACTGTTGTAGCCGCCGGAGGCCCCAATGGAGTAGGGGACCTGGGCAATTGCCCAGTTTTCTACCCCCCTAACGCTGGCTGGAATCCTTATACACATTTTATCTGTGTGTATTTGTAATACTTAGGAATCACTCCTTCCCCATAGATGGTAGGTGTGTGAGTGGTTGTTCAACAGTGTTTTAGACCTCCACCTTAATCTTGGAGTCTGCTGCATCCTGAAGGGCTTTAATAAAGTGGCTTGCTATTGATAAATATGGCTGTTTTTACTATTATATTTTTTTTAGACTGCCACTGCCATTTTATATGTTCAGTCAATGCTGCACTAGTATACCCCACTCTAATTTAGGCATTTTTATACCTACCTATAATGATAAGCTGTGCACACTGATCTCCTATCCATTATAAACTGTAAAATAGCCGCTGCTTTCCTTGTCCTTATCTTTTATAGTGCCTGTGATAGCCCCACTATTGTCTGCACTAGACCAATGGATGTGATAGCTGAAAGATTTTATAGGATAGATGAATTTTTATAGTTGCTGGTGTCAACTGCAAACCCTGAATCTCATAAAATATAACATATATTCCTTTTATTAATCCATATAATAAAAAAAAGAAAACTGAAAAATGTTTAACATTTTATTGGACAGAAAAAAAACAATAAATTGTAAAATAATCCATTATATTTTTCCACAAACATTTCATTACTATTTGCAGACATTGATAGAAAGACATATCAGACACAGAATAGGATAACTGTCCATATGGAGTCAGGAAGAACCCGGTCCTTCCTCTCCCTCTGGGTTACTGCTCTGGATCTCCGGGGGGCTCAGTTGTCCATCTCCGGGGCTCTGGGTGATAGGAATAGATCTTTCTTCAGTAGTCGGCAGTGCCAGTCTAGGAGCCAGAAAGTGGAGCCGGCCATTGTTGGACAGGGAGCACACAACGTCCTTAGGGCTGACGTCCTGCGGGAGCTCCGCTTCTCTCTTCCACTCTTTGTACTCATGGAAATAGCCGCCATTCTCCGTCTCCTTTTTCTTGTCATGCTTTCCTGATACAATGAGTCTCCTGCCTTCTGTTCTCACTGTCAGCTCCTCAGGAGAAAAGCCACTGACATCCAGGATGAGCTCAAAGTTTTCCTTCCCCTCTTTGCCTGTGGTGGAAGAGTTCTTGTCAGAGGCTGCGGAGCTTCTGCTCAGATCGGCTCTCCGTCCCATGCCCTGCGCCAGGAGGTGGTGAGCCTGGTGGACACACTGCATTCTCCTCTCCATGTCCTTCTTCATCATGTCATCCTCCAGGAGGCCAAGCATGAGCTGTGCAGCCGGCCAGAGAGTGAGGGCCGGCTCCCGGCAGACACACAGAGGGCTGTATGAGGACCGCAGAACGCTGAGAGGAAACATCTTTGGCTGATTTTGCTGAAGCTTCTTGTCTCGGTTGAGTTGGAGGCAATGTGTCAGCTGCTGCTTTCTTGCTGCTCAGTACTGCAGGCAGTTCTACCTCAGCTTCTTATATATTCACTGCTGAGACTTCTGGTGTCTTCCTGACACTTCCATGTGCTCTCTGTATATGGAGTGTAAGGGAGGGCCCTGTGTACAAACACTGATCATCCATGAGGGGAGGGAAGAGGCGGTGCAGCAGCTTCCAGCATGGACTGGAAAAGTGACGTGACAGGAGGGCGGGAGAGAAGAGTGACTGCTGGAGATTACTAGAGGGTTGTCGCTTGTGCTGTTATGTCACTTATGTTCATATATCCATATACAATCACAACAGCTCCAAGCCTGCCAGATATACATTCTGAAGATATAACTATTATTCCTCTTCTGTACAAAACTTATACAATATATTGTGATTTTCATAACTATTATTACAGGGCCCACCCATAGAATTGATTTTCGGGAGCCCACTATACAGCAACATGAACATATTACCTGTTTATTTTTAGGCTTTATGTGCATTAATGCATGCATGTTACCAAACAACATATAGTGAAGAAAAGAGAACTGTTTTGTGCACTCACTATATAAAAGTGAGATATTATTTAAAATACTTGACATTTCTCACATTTGTCATCGGCAAAGGTTTTATTCTGAAGCAGAGGCGTAAGGGGTTTGGTTCAGGGGAGACGAAACTTCTGAGTGGACCCCTAACTCAAGGGCTCATACTCATCTGCGAGAAAAACGGACGAGTGCAATCCGATAAAAAATCGGATTGCACTCTGACCAATGTTATTTAATGGGTTACATCTCATCTGCGGACCATCTGTATGTCATCCGATTTTTACTGATACATTACCATTTTGTAGCATAGAGCACTGTAAATGGTTTTGTAAATAATTATAGAATAGTTGCAGAGAAAAAAAACACATTGCATGCGGATGTCATACGGATGCTAAGTGTGAAAAATCGCATAGCAATCACATGGCACTCTTCCGTTTTTCAGTCCAGAAATCGGACTGTTTTTTTTTGTCACATATGGGTATGAGCCCTAATAGTGGATGTAGGAGAACCTCAGCAGATGACCGCACTGTTACTAAAAAAAATCTCCAAAGACCAACACTGATATTACTGCCATATGGTGACATATAGTGGTAGATACCAGTGCTGGAGAACATGTAAGAGATTACAGTACAGTTACAGATAGTGACTTACAGCTGACATTCTTTTACATGGCATTAATTTTATGGGCTATGGTACAGTTTTATAGTTTTTACAAGTTTACAGTTTTAAGGTTTTTACAATTTTTATTTCCTTTTTGTGTCCCCTAATTGTCCACATACAGTGATTTGTTTCTTACAATTTGCACCATATTGTAATTCTGACCAACCTCTTATAGTAATGTCCCCATCTTGTAGTAGTTTCCTCATCTTGTGGTAATGTCCCCATCCTTGTCTGCATCTTGTAGTAATGTCCCCCATCCTGGTCCCCATCTTGTAGTAATGTGCTCATCCTGGTCCCCATCTTGTAGTAATGTGCCCATCCCGGTCCCCGTCTTGTAGTAATGTACTCATCTCAGTCCCCATCTTGTAGTAATGTGCCCATCCTGGTCCCCATCTTGTAGTAATGTGCCATCTTGGTCCCCATCTTGTAGTAATGTGCCCATCTCGGTCCACATCTTGTAGTAATGTGCCCATCTTGGTCCCCATCTTGTAGTAACGCACCCATCCTGGTCCCCATCTTGTAATAATGGCCCATGCTGGTCCCTAACTTGTAGAACATTCAACTGAAAAGAATCACTGACTTCGGTGGCCCTCAGGACCAGGCCGCAATCATTACGGGGGCTCCGGTGCCTGCGAGCCTCATTAAGCAGCGTTAGGGGCCGCATGCGGTCCTCGGGCCGCGTGTTTGAGACCCCTGATCTAAACTGTCCCCAGTGCGTTGTTAGTGATGCATTGTGCATTGCTAACATGTTATTTTCATTAAAAATGGTGCGTAATCATGTCCTAAAGGCACTTTATATAGTTATATCGTACCTGCTCGTTTAGTCATAGGGGTGTGCTTTATTTTCTTTCATTCATGGGTGTCACTGCCCACTCATTTTAATTGATAGTCCTGGAAGCGCCGACGTCACTCAAACCCATTGTAAAATCCCACGCTTGCAAAGTATGGATTGTGAAGCTGAGCTTGCGCAGTGTTGAGACTGGGCAACTGCGCTTGCACAGTGTGTGGCTTAGAGCTGCGCTTGCGCAGTGTCAAGTGGGGAGCCGCTGGTCACGGCGCAAGTGTGGGGAGCTGCTTGTCACGGTGCATGCGCGGCTTCTCGATCGACACTGCGCAAGCGCGGCTTTACGCTGCACAGGGCGCAAGTGCGGATCTAAGCTGCACTGCGCAAGCGCGGCTGCCTAATCTCAACACTGCTCAAGCGCGGCTTCACACTCCAAGCTCCACACTACGCAAGCATGGGATTTTACGGTTTCGAGTGAGGTAGGCGCTTCCAGGACAATCATTCAAATTGAGTGGACGGTGACGCCCATGACTGAATGAAAATTAAGCACACACCTATGACTAAAGAAGCAGGTACGATACAACTATATAAAGTACTTTTTGGACATGATTAGAGGGCCATTTTTAATGAAAATAACGTTAGTGATGCATCTTGCCATAGCTCCCAACCGTCCCATATTCTGCGGGACTGTCCCGTCACGGCTCAGCTGTTCTCCTGGGTACTATTCTATTGACCTCTCCGATGTCGTTCTGTAGCTCCTCCTCCTCAGGTTAGTGAATAAATTAAATTATACTACTCACCTCTTCTTTCTCCTGCGATGGCATCTATCCAGGACCCGGGAACTCAGTGTCTAGAGTCTGTAGCTTTAACCACTGAGCTACAGCTCTCAATGGTAGACATAGGAGGATTTAGTTATCTTGACTCTACAATGCAGGCAATGAATCCATGAGCAAATTATACATCTCCATAGAAATACATTGTGTATAACAATGTATTTTTATGGTGCCTGTATACTAAGCAGAAGAAAATTATTTTTTTGGTCCTATAAATAAAAGTAGTAAATTTATGTGCAATTACAAAAATGTTTTTTTTTTGTCTGTGAGCCCCTGGTCTTGAACGCACAGCTTAAAAACATTATTGACACAGACACCTAACCTACAGACCCACAAGCTGTAGTGATGTCATTGCTAGAATTCTGTCTACTTGATCTGTACTGCAGGAACTGACTAGGCTGATAGAAATACACTTCTGTGTATAATGAATGTATTTTTTATACATACATTGTACACAGCAGAATAAGAGATTTTTTCAGCCTATAAAATTGCTAAAAAATTATAAAGAACAACATTTGATAATGAAAAAAATATTGTCATTTTTTATGTGTTTTGGAAAAAATAATGAACATCACAAAACAGCAAATAACATGGACATATTTGGTGTCCCTGTAATCTTAACGACCAGCAGAACACAGCGATCAGATTATTTATGGGGATCGGTAAATGGCGTAAAAAATGTCATAATTGATAATTTTTCTCTATTAAACCAGTAATAAAACTGTAATGCTGAGGCCGTGTTCACACGTAGCGTAAATGCTGCGTTCTTTCTGCTTCTTTTTTTCTGCAGGTGTCCACGCCACATGACGCAATAACAATCTTCTATGACTATTGTGTGGTTGCTGCGTTTCTTTTATGTGTTTTCCCGCTTATTTGATGTGATTTTGGGGCAGATATGAAGCAGAGTTTTTAACGCTTTTTAATAGCACAGAAAAACTTTGATTCTGCACTTAAAAATGCAGCAGCGTTTTTTTCTTCATGCGTTTTTTTCAGAAGAAGCCTATAGAGAGAAATGCTCCAAAACCGCAGAGTAGTGATGAGCGATCGTGTAGTGTTAACCCTTTCGGCAAGCACGCTCGGGTGCTCGCAGAGTATTTTTGGCGTGCTGAGCATCTATGTTTGAGCCACAGCGGCTGCATGTGTCGCGGCGGTTAGACAGCTGTGACACATGCAGTCACGGCGGCACTAACATACATGTCGAGCAAGCCGAAAATACTCTGCGAGCACCTGAGCGTGCTCACCGAAAGGGTTAACAATACACACTAGCTCATCACTACCACAGAGTTCAGCAGCGTCTTCAGACGCTTCTATGTGGAGCCTAAAAAAATGCAGCTACTTCATTAAATGCAAAATCAAAGCTTTCCTGTACTATAAAAAGCACCTTTAAAAACGCGGCTTCACATCTGCACCAAAACACATCAAATGAAGAGGAGAAGATTGTTCATGTGCCAGGGGAGAAAGATAATGGTAAATGGGCATGGATTGGGGTATAGCCAGGGGCGTGGGCAAAATTTGCCTCGGCGCGCCACGCACGCCGCATAGTTTGTCCCTCTTTCTGTTCTTCAAAAGTTGGGAGGTATGATATTGCATCACTAAAACAATACACTGGAAACAGTTTAGATGCTTGAAATGACATGACAAGTTCCCTTTGCGCTTTCACCCAGTTCTATACAAAAGCAAAAGGAAGACAGTGGCATCTTGTGGCTGTCGGTTAGTACTGCAGCTCACAGGGAAAATAACACTTATTACCACAAGAAACCATATTTCACATTTTTACATTAAACTCATTGATGTCTTCAAGTGGATTGACCTATTTTACAAAAACCCAAGAGCTAATGTACTTGTCAATGGTCAAAACTTTCCTCATTTTAAATAAGGAAGGGTCACCGCCAGGGCTTCCCGCTATCGCCTCAATTGTTCGCATTAGCAGTTGAACTTCTGGCTCTATACATTAGACAGGATGTAGTGTATCATGGAGTAAGATCTGGAGAAAGGGAAAACAGAATTGGTTTATATGCTGACGATTTGATTCCCTACATGTCCAAAACTGACAACTCTTTCTAGAGTCATTCAAATGCTGGAAGAATTTACTCTGCTTTTAGGCCTATATATTAACTGGGACAAGTCGGTCGTTAGGCCAACATGGCATGTTCAGTGGCCGTCACTATACTTTAATTTACCAGTGGTTGATCATTTGAAATAACTTTGAATATACATCACCAAAACACACAACAAATCCCATGAAAATATACATACCTTTCTAGAGTATGTTGCTGCAAAATGCAAAGTCTAGAGTACATTACCTTTGTCAGTTTCTGGGTGCTTAATCTTAATTAAAATGATATTACAACCAAAAGGTTAGTACGTGATGGAACATTCGTCAGGACCTATCCCCAAATCATTTTTCACCATTTTACAGTCATATTACATTATTAGTTTGGGGCAACTCCAGACAAAAAATTAATGTTGATATTTTACAAAGACCTAAAACACAGGAAGGAATGGCACTACCAGATTTTTATTTTCATTATTTGGCTGGCCAGTTGCAATATCTCAAATTCTGGATGGCTTTATTTTCCCCATGAAAACCCAAGTACTATTTGGCAAACTAACTCCAAACCGTTTCATTTTGACCAATACTTGAACACCCAGTCCTTTTCTTTCACATACTTCTTTTATTTCAAAAGCTATCGATCCAAGTATGGCATGCAGCCAAGATCTTAGGTTGTCATAAGGGCCTATTATCTATGGTTCCATTATGGGGTAACCCCATGTTTCATCATCTACAGTATCTGTATTAGAAGATGCAAAATTTTGGAAATATTTTAATGTTACCTCCCCAAGTGACGTCTATCTAAAAACTGCCATTAAATAATTTTCCCAATTACAAGAAGAACATAATATCCTTAGAACTTTCTTCTATACATATTTGCAACTTTGACACACTTTACATAGTCAATTCTCTATAACCGGTAGCCCTATCTCAAACTCTCTTACCATAGGTATTCTCATGACCCAAGGACCTAAAGGGCTGAACTCAGTGTTATACACACACTTGCTAATCATGAAGGTATCTTCAAAACAACTTTTTGTCGAAGAAAGGTAGAGAACTAGTATTCCACATATAACTATTGAAGGTTGGGACGAGGCGCTGAAGTCTCCACTTCATCTATCTCCTGCAATCAATAACAAAATGATACAATTATACATCTTACATCAATCTTATTTATCCCCTAAAAGGCTTCAGAAAATGGGTAGACAGAACCACTCTAATTGTCATCGGTGTGGAATGTCTGGTGCGGATTTTTGGCACATGGCATGAGAATGCCCTCACATCTGTTTGTTCTGGGAAAAGGTGTTGGAATTACTGTAAGATATTTTGGGAATACCCATCACACACACACTACAGGTCTGTTTATTGGGTATCTTAGAAGCGTCCTTATGGACCCATCATTATCGTATCTTACTAAGGGAAACTCTCTTCCTGGCCAGGAAGGTGATAGCCCTCAGGTGGATGGTGAATAATACCCCTTCCTTTTCTCAATGGAAGAATTTAATGGGAACCTGTCACCAGTTTTTTCAGATATAACCTACCGCCACCACCTTTTAGCTCCATGTAACAGCATTCTATAATGCTGTACATACAGTGGGGAAAATAAGTATTTGATACACTGCCGATTTTCCAAGTTTTCCCACCTACAAAGAATGGAGAGATCTGTCATTTTTATCGCAGGTACACTTCAACTGTGAGACACAAAATCTTAAAAAATACAGAAAATCAAATTGTATGATTTTTACATAATTAATTTGCATTTTAGTACATGAAAAAAGTATTTGATATATTAGAAACACAGAACTAAATATTTGGTACAGAAACCTTTGTTTGCAATTACAGAGGTCAGACGCTTCCAGTAGTTCTTCACCAAGTTTGCACACACTGCAGCAGGGATTTTGGCCCACTCCTCCATATAGATCTTCTCCAGATCTTTCAGGTTTCGGGGCTGTCACTGGGCAACATTGAGTTTCAGCTCACTCCAAAGATTTTATATTGGGTTCAGGTCTGGAGTCTGGCTAGGCCACTCCAGAACCTTGAAATGCTTCTTACGGAGCCACTTCTTAGTTGACTTGGCTGAATGTTTTAGGTCATTGTCATGCTGGAAGACCCAGCCATGACCCATCTTCAATGCTCTTACTGAGCAAAGGAGTTTGTTGGCCAAAATCTCACAATACATGACCCCATACATACTCCCTTCAATACGGTGCAGTCGTCCTGTCCCCTTTGCAGAAAAGAACCCCCAGAGTATGATGTTTCCCTCACCATGCTTCACAGGTGGGATGGTGTTTTTGGGGTTGTATTCAACCTTCGTCTTCCTCCAAACACAGCGAATGGAGTTGATACCAAAAAGTTCTATTTTGGTCTCATCTGACCACATGACCTTCTACCATGCCTCCTCTGAATTATCCAGATGGTCATTGGGGAACTTCAAACAGACCTGGACATGTGCTGGTGTGAGTAGGGGGACTTTGCGTGCACTGTAGGATTATAATCCATGACAGCGTAGTGGTCATTACTAACGGTAATGTTTGAGACTGGTCCCAGCTCTCTTCAGGTCATTGACCAGGTCCTCCCGTGTACTTCTGGGCTTATTCCGGACCTTTCTCACTCAGAATCATCCTTACCCCACGAGGTGAGATCTTGCATGGAGCCCCAGACTGAGGAAGATTGACAGTCATTTTGTGTTTCTTCCATTTTCTAATAATTGTGCCAACAGTTGCTGCCTTCTCACCAAGCTGCTTGCCTATTGCCCTGTAGCCCATACAAGCCTTGTGCAGGTCTACAATTTTATCCCTGGTGTCCTTAGACAGCTCTTTGGTCTTGGCCATGGTGGAGAGGTTGGAGTGTGATTGATTGAGTGTGTGATCAGTTGTCTTTTATACAGGTAATGAGTCCAAACAGATGCAATTAATACAGGTAATGAGTGCAGAGTAGGAGGGCTTCTTAAAGAAAAACTAACAGGTCTGTGAGAGCCAGAATTTTTGCTGATTGGTAGGTGATCAAATACTTAATTCATGCAATAAAATGCAATTTAATTATTTAAAAAGCATACAATGCGATTTTTTGGTTTTTAGTTTATGTCTCTCACAGTTGAAGCGTACCTACGATAAAAATTACAAGACCTCTCCATTCTTTGTAGGTGGGAAAACTTGCAAAATCGGCAGTGTATCAAATACTTATTTTCCCCATTGTATGACACCAATTCGCCTTGCAAGGCAAAAAAAGACCTTTTAAAATACTCACCTATGGGGCGTTCTGGTCCGATGGATGGGCGTAGCTGTTCTTGGTCTGGTGCCTCCTCTCTTCTTGCAATGCCGTCTTCCTTCTGTGCTTTGTGTGGATTATGCATCCTTCGTCATCCACACAGTGTCTCCCTCTTTGCGCTTCCGCGCAGTCGCACTTCTCTCTACCTTGCCGAGGGCAGAGCAAAGTACTGTTCTGCACATGCACCAGGAAAAGTCAAAAGCCGGAGCATGCGCATTACAGTACTTTGCTCTGCCCTTAGCAGGGCAGAGAGAAGTGCAATTGCCCGGAAGCGTGAATGGGGCCACTGTGTGGATGACGAAGGACGCATAATCCACACAAAACACAGAAGGAGGACGGTATCGCAAGAAAATAGGCTCCGGACCAAGAACAGTGACGCCCATCGGACCAGACCGCCCTGTAAGTGAGTATTTTAAAAAGTTTTTTTTTTGCCTTGCATGGCAAATTGGAGTCATATGTGCTGCATTATAGAATGCTGTTACATGGGGCTGAAAGGTGGTGACCGTAGCTTATATTGAAAGAAAATGGTGACAGTTTCCCTTTAGTTAATATGACAATTCCCTATGAAAGTTTGGTATACAAAAATAGAGGGTGTCCTCAAAAATTTACTAAAGTGTGGGACGGCTGGTGTGCACCTCCTAGGACCTCGTCTTGTAACACCCTCAGGTAGCACCTGCCTTCTGACCTTGGTAGAGTGATCTGAACCGATATGTTTCCAAAGTTCTGATCCCTGATGATGGAGAGAAGTTTGATCCCAAGCTGGGGTATATGTATACTACAATATTGATTTTGTAATTGTATAGTTATTTCTATTGAATACAGGTGTCCTGTATATGTTGACTTTACAAGAATGTGCACCATGAATTCATAATGTATCTTTCTGTATTTGATTTGTTGTATATTTTTGAGCTGATAGTTCAATAAAACGAGTTTAACATCTTACCAACCGCTGTAACGCATTTTCATGGCGGCAGTTAAGGGTACTTAACTATAAAAGCATTATTTATTACTAACTATTAAAATATCAAAAAAACAAAACACACCAGGCCTATGAGTTTCAAGCACTAGGGATCTTAATCTTATAATTACGTTTTTTTCCCTTTTTATATTAATAGTTACTAATAAATAGTGTTTTTATGGTCCTTTCTATTACGGTTGCTGGATGTCTACCTGACTTCTTCCCAGTGCACAAAGCAAGGTCCACAAAGGCATGGTTGGGAGTGATTGGTGTGGATACTTGACAGGCCCGCACAGAGCCCTGACTTCAGCCCATGATCACCTTTGAAATGAATCAATATAGAATCCAGGCCTTATGATCTAACATCAATGTCTGACTCCACAAATGCTCATCTGGATGAACAGGGATAAAGTCTCATAAACATGCTCAAAAATCTTGTAGAAAACCTTCCCAGGAGAGTGGAGGCTGTTATTGCTGCAAAGGGGAACCAACTTTATATAAATACCTATGAATTCTGAAAGGGATATCATAAAACCTCCTGTAGGTGTAAAGTGTAGGTGTCTACACTTTGCACACCTAGGTTTCACGATTCCACCTATCAGTGTGTCTGGACGCAGAAAATCCAAGTAAAGGGAGAACTGGAAAGACACCAAGCGCAAAAATAGGGTCTTATCTGGGTAACAATATTGAGAGAATAATTTGATAGTGCTCACCTGGTCGGGTTGTGTGCACACAACCACTAATAACGCTTAGGCTGCTGCAGACCCGCGAGGGGATGAAAATGCAGGTATTTGACAAACAAATGGGTTAATTCTGCGCTGCCATGTAGAAAGTATGAGGGATGCCAATCCGAGTGTAAGTGGTTTATTTAGTCAATGCGTTTCGAAGTGTACAAACTTCTTCCTCAGGACCACCACGATAGGCTACCGTGGTTGTCCTGAGGAAGACATTTGTACACTTGGAAACGCATTGACTAAATAAACCACTTACACTGGGATTGGCATCCCTCATACTTTCTACATGGCAGCGCAGAATTAACCCATTTGTTTGTCCATTACCTGGATGCAGTAAATGACAGTTCTGCTGTTTTCTGATGTTTTAACTGGACATTATTATCGATGTTGCGCACTTTAACAGCTGACGAGAAGAAAGATTGGAAGAGTTGTCTGTCAAAAGTGGTACATGCCTATAACAGTCCAAAGAGCGAGGCAACTGGTTACTCACCTTTCTTCCTATTGTATGACCGATCACCAAGACTGCCATCATGTTCAATACTCTGGAGTACATTCAGAAATGGAAGGAACGGATGATAGAGGCATACAACATAGCATCCAAAGTGGTTACGCAAGGGCAGAGCAAGAGTAAGGAGTACTATGATCGAAAATGTTATGGAGCAGAATTGACACCGGGAAGTCTGGTGCTAGTCAAGAACGTATGTGAAAAAGGTGGTCCAGGAAAATGTCGTTCGTACTGGGAAGACAAGGTGTATGTGGTCGTAAGGAGGAAAGCCGATGACAGTCCAGTGTATGAAATCCGACTGGAAACAGGGGACAAGAAAACCAGAATAGTCCATCGGAATTTACTACTACTACCCTGTGATTATCTCTCACCACAACAAGACTTCCCAGAAGTAGACCGACATTGACCGAGATCGACTAAGGGACCATCACAGACTGAAGCTCCGGAGGTGGATAGTGAACTTGAGAGTTCCAATGAAGACGAGCGCACTGTTGTATTACTCGGACCGGCAAGGAGAGTGTACCATCCTCAGGAGAGTGAACTAAGTCCCGGGGCTCCAGAGTTTGTACCAAGGAGTACAGATGAAGTCCAATTCAGTTCTGATGATCGAACATCGGTCACTGAAGTGACCGATCGACACTCAGGAGGAGCGGAATTACCAGACCTTGCTGAAACAGGCGATTAAGGAGAAGTACAGAAACTTACAGAGACAGTTCCAAGAGCATCTGAGGAACTACGAGAAATGGGTGCAGCGGAAGAAACTCCTGCAACCAAAGAACCTGTAGTATCTGAGGAACAATCCACCAGGAAGATGTTGACTCGAGAAATGAGGCCAGTGATGCTGACATATGAGACACTTGGTGAACCAAGTCAAGTGCCAAGGACTGTCGATTAGAAAAAGGAATCTCTGCATGCGGACTAGGTAAGCCCACTTGAGTGGTATTCACCAGCGAGAGGCAGTATGGAAGATGTTGCCTGGTGGAAAGACTTGTTTTCATACTTTTATTTTCCTTAAAAGACTTTGTAGAAATAAAGAACTGTTAAGGCCTAGTGAGAGAGAGCTGGTTGAAGACGTACGAAAAGCTCCAGCTGAAGACATGCTGATTGTTTTACTTGTTTATTTCTTACAGGAGTCCTACAAGCAAAAGGTGATAAGAATAGGTTGTTATTATTGTTTATGCCAATTTGTATATAAAGTTACAAAACTCTTACCACTGTCTCAGAATTGGTCAGATCGACCAATTAAAGGTAATGTCGAGGACGATATTCAAAAAGGAAGGAAGAGTGTGACAGGCAGAAGTACTGCTGCTGCTTCAAAAGCATCCAGTGACTAGAAGAGTTAACACAATCACAGGAGACAGGAAGTGGTTTGCTTCAGAAGCATCCAGCAACTAGAGGGGTTAACACAGTCACAGAAGACTCTGGAGTGGTTAGCTGAGCCCCAGGGGGATTGAGGGGAAGTTGTTTACTGTTCTGGCAGCAGCCCAAGAGATGAGTGCTGTGTGATCTTTATCTCACAGAAGTTCAGGCAAGTGAACCATAGTGGAACAGGATTCCAGTAAAGAGTGAAGCTGGGCAAAGGTCATAAACCTCTTGTACTGCTAGGTGAGAAAGTCTATCATCGGGCAGGAAGATAAGGACTAAAAGGAATTGTGTCACAGGGATCATCTCCCTCAGCAATCCCCCCCCCTCCTCCATCTCACTGTGCTATAAGGAATGCTGTGTACTACTGTGCCTTTGTGAAGAAGCTGTTTGATGTTGAATAAGGGAAAGCCTGTTGCTGTAAAAGGACTTGATTTGTACGGGCCGTTCTCCTACAATAAATTCTACTGTTCACCTGTTTATGAGGACTCTGTCAAGTGTGTCTGTGCCAGCAAGTGAACACATCTTATGCCTGGGAAAGCTGCAATGTAACGGTTTCCCCAGAATTCCACGAATTCATGAGACCTGTCTCGCCTCTATCTAAACCTAGCGGCGTGCACGTAACAGGTGTGTAGTTATACTAGGGTACTGCCCTTGTAAGGGTGGGAGCCATTGCAAGGGGCACGACAGGGGATTTAGCACACTTTCCACACCCCCAAGCGACTGAATCATTTCTCTACGCTGAATCTCCATGACAACAAATGGTTGAGATTGATCCATTTTTTAATGTGCACTGTTGTGTTGAGCACCTTTGTTTGATCTTTATTATATTGCTCATGTATAGATTATTCTGTAGACTGGAGTACATTTCGTTGTTATAGAACCCTAAAAAAAAAAAAACTTGATGAAAACTTTATCCTCATTATATTGCTCATTTGTAGACTATTCTGTAGTCTTGAGTACATTTCGGTAGTATATAACCCTAAAAAAACTTGTAAAAAATGTATTGATATTATGTTGCTCACCCATAGAGTATTACGTGCTCTTGGGTATATTTCAGTGGTAAGTAATCCCCCCCAAAAATTGTTCCAAAATGTATCGATATTGTATTGCTCACCCATAGACTATTTTGTGGTCTGGAGTACATATCCTTGGTATAGAAGCCTCAAAAAACTTGTTCAAAATGTATCGGTATTATATTGCTTATCCATAGACTTTTACATCTTCTTAGGTAGATTTTGGTGGTATATAAGCCTCAAAAAACTTGGGTCAAAATTTTATTGGTATTATATTGCTCCCCCATAGAGTATTCCGTGGCCTTGAGTACATTTCGTTGGTATATAACCCTCAAAAGTGCATAGCCTTTATGAGTCTAAGAGTACCACTACATGATAATTTGAACAGAATGTGTATGAGGCCCTCCTTTATGTCTAATACAGGGTGTATCCGAGTCCTTCTGAGTCGCTAATTTTTGGCAGTTCTTGATTTCTTCATAAATGAAACTGAAATTTCCTATTTTTTAATAAAAAAACAATTTTGGTTTACTTACATTATATATTTGTTAAATCCTTTTTATATTTGGCCTTATATACAAGTCATTATACAGGAAAAAAAAATTAACATTTTTATTCCTGTAAAATGCAATTTCTTGTTGGTTTGGAATGTTTTTTGTCACTCCTTAAAGTGGAGTAAAAGTGCGACACCATTGTTCTCAGCAGTGATCAGGGAGTCAGATGCTTTCAGTGGTCTCCCCTCCCTATGCAATTTTTCCATCCATTTCAACATTTTCACTGCCCCCACCAGACTTCTTTGTAGGGTATGCCTGAAAACAGCTTGGCTTTCCCATTGACTCCCATTATACTTGTTACTTGTAACGAGCATTCGAGTATTAGGAATTGATCGGTTTGGGCAACGAGCCCCTGAGCATTTTAGTGCTCCCTCATCTCTAACACCAAAACTCCTGAAATTTTACAGATTTTACATAGTTTGTATACCAATTTGTATTCATCTGGGGCAAAGTGGTTGGGAGAAGTACTAGCGGACTATTTAACTAGGACTAAACTTCCAACTTTGGGCTAAGGTGATAAAGAGATTTTTTAGAATTACAGATTTCCCTGGAGGAGATACAACAAGCAGTAGGGGAAATAACAAATGATAATGCCCTTGGATTTGACAGCCTCCCAGTGGAAATCTTTAAAATATTTGAGGAGGAGCTTTTACCACACTATTTGGAAATGGTTAATGATGCATTTTCTGAGGGGACACTGCCAAGATGACTATATAAGTCTATAATAGAGGTCTTACCGAAGGAAGGGAAAGATAAGGAATTACCAGAATCATACAGGCCCATTTCACTACTAACATCTGATGTCAATATTCTGGCTAAAAAGGAGATAACCATTTAAATATATAATTTGATTTGTTTCACCAGTGTTTATTTACTCCTTGTTCCCATATGTGTCCCTTGGTGGTTTTGCTGCCTTCAGTCTGAATCTATAATGTGCACATTCCAATGAGAACTAGATAAGCCATTGCATGAGCAGGTGAGTCCGAACTTTTGACTGCAGTATCAGGGAGTGGCCACTACACAGTGAATGGAGCCGTGTATTGTGTTCTGTTCCATGTAATTACATCTGGTTACCGCTGGAGCAAATACTAGCTAATGTGTTGCTGGATATTGGACCCCCACCGGTCCAATATTGATGACCTATTCCAAAGATAGTGTCACCGGTTTACAGCAACAGAGAGGGCCCAGAAGACCGCAGTGTCTGATTTCATGTACTCCTGCACTGATTAGAAGCACTTTACCATCATATTAAATGGTGCAGGTTTCTGTTAGCAATGCAGGGGTTAAACTGTTCAGTTAAGACCCTTTGGGGCTATCCAGCTTTAATGGTCTCAGCTGTTCAGTATTGGCCACTCCCCTCTCCTATATATACGCCTCTGACAATCAGGATTGCCAGTGTTAGTCTTATACTTCATGGTTCAGGAGCTTAAAAGGTGTTTGTTGTTTGAGGAGGTGTTTGGTGTGTTGTTCTAAAGACTGTGACTTGCTGTTTTGTCTGTGTGCATATCCCCATCCTCTTCTATTTGTTTGTTTCCTTCTTTTACTTCCCGGTGTTCTTCTTTGTTGGTTGTGAGTACTATAAGGCAGCACTAGTCATCATAATGGGGAATACTCGCTTTGCTGCGACAATCAATGCACACGTGCAATGTCTTTCCGTTTTTAAACAATGCTCAGCAGTTTATTACTTCATAAACCACAGTTCATCTTAGTCCGCCACCGGCATGTTTACACACTTAACATCCGGGAGTCTCTCAAGTAGCAGACAGGCCCAAGTGGCCCAAGTAACAGCCTTCAGCAAGGTAATAAAATAGCAATGTCCATATTAATGTCCATATAACACAGGGTATTACCTTTGCCGGGTTTAGCTGTCTCAGTCCATTACTCCGCCACCACTGTGGCTTTGCGGCTTCCCAGATAGGGGTCTTCAGCTGTCGTTCCCTCAAAGGCCACTGACATCCACACAAGATCCAGGCTCTGCCTTTCAAGACTCTTCCTCAAGCCTCTGCCTTCCAAGGCCACTAGCATCCACACAGGATCCAGTCTTTGCCTTTCAGGCTGCCAGGCTTCACTCGGCCTCACTAGGCCTCTCACAAACGGTGTCCCACACACACGGAGCACAGGCCTCATGCCTCACACCGAACACACCTGTCTCCCATCAAGCAGGGTTTATATATGCAACCCGTGCGCACACACACACACACACACACACATACTGACAGGACCTTAACTGTGTGCATAAGGACCTGTGTGATGTCACGGTCATGTGACCAGTCAGTTAAAGGGGAAGGTACATGGTCAGGTAAAACACATCCTGGACCATTTACAGTAATGCTAGCAAGCTGCTGCATTACATATCCCCCCTCTGTTCAAACTAGTGGGGTTGAACACATAATATACACAATAACATTATAACCCCCAGCTCACATAGAGACCATGTACTTTACAATTGTGCTACTCAGCCCCTGGAACCTTAGTCAACGACATTAGCCCATTCCTTAGGGACCTACCATTTGTCACTGTCACTGACTTCGTCAGGTCATCTTTCCGGGTCGTAACCTTGTCAGGTCTCCCCCGCTCCCAGCGGTCAGTCATACAGCAGTGTGACTCACATGCCCTGGTATCTAAGGTCCGGTTCGACTCCGTACTGTCTCGTACTCTATTGGGTTGTTTGTATGGGCCTCTCAAACCTGAGTTACTGGAGGTCTCACTACCTCTAAACTCACGCCCACTACCCTCAGGACATCTTGAAAGGTCCCTAACCTCAGCTGTAGCTGTTCTGTTATTTAGGGGGCCCTTTCTCTGTCGGGTCTCACTATTTCTAGACGGCTTCCATCTTCTGCTGCTCAGATGATACTGTCTATCTACTCGCAGTCTAGCGAGATTTAATTGTTCTACCTCTTGCAGGTAGGTCACTCGGTACTCAATCAGCATGCGTATACAGTCATGGCCAAAAGTTTTGAGAATGACACCAAAATTATATTTTCACATGATCTGCTGGCCTCTGGTTTTTATTAGTGTTTGTCTGATGTTTATATCACATACAGAAATATAATTGCAATCATATTATGAGTACCAATAGGTTATATTGACAGTTAGAATGAGTTAATGCAGCAAGTCAATATTTGCAGTGTTGCCCCTTCTTCTTCAAGACCTCTGTAATTCTCCCTGGCATGCTCTCAATCAACTTTTGGACCAAATCCTGACTGATAGCAGTCCATTCTTGCATAATCAATGCTTGCATTTTGCCAGAATTTGTTGGTTTTTGTTTGTCCACCCGTCTCTTGATGATTGACCACAAGTTCTCAATGGGATTAAGATCTGGGGAGTTTCCAGGCCATGGACCCAAAATCGTTATGTTTTGTTCCATGAGCCATTTAGTTATCACCTTTGCTTTATGGCAAGGTGCTCCATCATGCTGAAAAAGGCATTGTTGGGCGCCAAATTGCTCTTGGACGGTTGGGAGAAGTTGCTCTTGGAGGACATTCTGGTACCATTCTTTATTCATGGCTGTGTTTTTAGGCAAGACTGTGAGTGAGCCGATTCCCTTGTCTGAGAAGCAACCCCACACATGAATGGTTTCAGGATGCTTTACAGTTGGCATGAGACAAGACTGGTGGTAGCGCTCACCTCTTCTTCTCCGAATAAGCTGTTTTCCAGATGTCCCAAACAATCGAAAAGGGGATTCATCAGAGAAAATGACTTTGCCCCAGTCCTCAGCAGTCCACTCCCTGTACCTTTTGCAGAATATCAGTCGGTCCCTGATGTTTTTTCTGGAGAGAAGTGGCTTCTTTGCTGCCCTCCTTGAAACC
Organism: Phyllobates terribilis; assembly: GCF_046119375.1. Taxonomy (NCBI): domain Eukaryota; kingdom Metazoa; phylum Chordata; class Amphibia; order Anura; family Dendrobatidae; genus Phyllobates; species Phyllobates terribilis. Next base: position 259,487,776 of record NW_027362765.1, on the reverse strand, counting down.
AGCCCTTGCTCAAAGAGTCTCCGCCTCACAGTGCGTGCAGAAGCACTCACACCAGCCTGCTGCCATTCCTGAGCAAGCTCGGCACTGCTGGTAGTCCGATCCCGCAGCTGAAACAGTTTTAAGATACGGTCCTGGCGCTTGCTGGTCTTTCTTGGGCGCCCTTGAGCCTTTTTGACAACAATGGAAGCTCTCTCCTTGAAGTTCTTGATGATTCGATAGATTGTTGACTGAGGTGCAATCTTTGTAGCTGTAGCTGCGATACTCTTCCCTGTTAGGCCATTTTTGTGCAGTGCAATGATGGCTGCACGTGTTTCTTTAGAGATAACCATGGTTAACTGAAGAGAAACAATGATACCAAGAACCAGCCTCCTTTTAAAGTGTCCAGTGATGTCATTCTTACTTAATCATGACTGATTGATCGCCAGCCCTGTCCTCATCAACACCCGCACCTGTGTTAATGGATCAATCACTAAAACGATGTTAGCTGCTCCTTTTAAGGCAGGACTGCAATGATGTTGAAATGTGTTTTGGGTGTTAAAGTTCATTTTCTGGGCAAATATTGACTATGCAAGTACAGTAATTGCTGTTAAGCTGATCACTCTTTGACATTCAGGAGTATATGCAAATTGCCATTACAAAAAATGAAGCAGTAAACTTTGGAAAAATTACTATTTGTCTCATTCTCAATACTTTTGGCCATGACTGTATATTCTAGGCTTTCTTCTGTTCCTACAGCGGAGAATGATACCATGCCGTCTTCGTCTGGTATCCAGTCCTGACGATCACGTGGACTGCTCACTTTCACCACACCAGACTTCTTGACCATCATCTGCATGGCTCGACCACTTCTCCCAATGAGCTTTCTCACCAGAACATGAGGCACCCGGATGACCTCTTCACGCATACTGTGAGCTTTCCTCATCAGCTCCAGTTGTCTAACGGCTTGTTCCGTCTTCAACCGGAGAAACCGCTTCGTGCGAATACATCGCCAATGCATATCTCTTAGGATCGCCACCCTCTTCACCGTGACTTCGGTCATGGACAGAACCACCAGCTGTTTAGCTTCGGAGGTCAAGTACACCTTACAGGCTCCCACAGCCTTCTTAAACTCTTCATGCACGGACTCACGGGTGCATTCTTCCCTCAAATCCTCGGGTACATCTACGAGGCACTTGTACCAAGACGTTTCGGTCTCACCAGTGGTTTCCAGATGATCAACCAGCTCAGGGTTCAGGGACAACTGACTTTCAGCTTCTTCCCCCTGTATGCTTACCCTGAGCTGACTCACAGCTACAAATTCACGAATTTTCGTCTTGCCCACTTCCACTTCATATTTATCTTCTGTTACTTGCTCTTAGCTCTCCTCAGGTCCACCTTCTCATGGTATTAGGGAGTGAGTACAACGTGTTTGCCCTTTTCCTTCTCCAAGGAGGCCTCGTTCACTGAGTGATACTTTGTCAGGCGACTTTTGAGCCCGGAAACCTCTTCCTCTAGTTCCGTCACTCGCCTCTCAGCGGCCCGTCTCTGAAGCGCTTCCTGCTTCAACTGCTCTTTTAACCGTAGAGTTCTCTCAGACCTCTCTTGCTTCAAATGGGCCTGAAGCAATTCCTTGAGCTCCCTGATCTCGGCTCTTACTTCCACCGAATCATCCAAGCTCGCATCACTCGAGGAGGTATCTGCTTCATACCTTCCCTCACCAGCGGCCAACTCCTGGCCCTGGTCTGTGGCTTCCCCGATGGACTCCTCCCTCTTTTTCCGCTCAGCTTCCATCTTGCTGACTGTTTCTTTAAGGCACGTCTCCGCCCTCTGGAGAATTTCACAGGACAGCTGTAGCTCCTTCACCTGAGCTTCCAGACCTAGGGTCTTTCCACGGAGATCATCATTCTCCTCACGGGTCTCTTGCAGAGTGGTCTCAACCACTTGGCGCACTTGCTCTGCATCCGCCTTATCCTCCTCTAGTTTTTCTTTTACCTTGGGGAGATCCTCATAATCTCTCTTAAGTTGTTGCAGTTCCATACCGAACTTTTCATCACACTCCTTCTTGGAGTCACACAGCTCCTGGTTGAACTGTTCGCGCAATCGTTCTATGTTTTGTTCACGCCCAGCAACTTCATGCTGCAGCGCCTCTTTGAGGGCAGACAGCTCTAACTGTACCAGGGAGAAGCGATCTTTCACCTCTCATAACTCATCTTCACACACCGCTTTGTCAATCTCTAATTGAAAAACCTCCTCCTTGATTTTGCGGCGGTCCTCCTTAATTCCGTAGAACATTTCCTTCCAATGGTTAATTTCCGCGTTGCTTCCCTCCATGTCTCGCTGCCAGTTCCTCATAACCTGGTATATTTTCTGCTGCTCAGACTCCAGGTTCAGCTGGTCTGAGGACACGTTCCCCCGGTTTTCACATAGCTGCTGCACGTCAATCTGACACTGCGGCCTGATAGGCTCCAGCTCTTGGTCATGACTGGCCGCCTCCCCTTTCAGGGCTGTCGGATCCTGATCCGTCAGTCTCAGTACCGTACCGGAGGTTGCTACTGGCAACGTCATCTCCTCTTCTACCTCTAAAGGAGGATCCACACTTGAAGCATAGGCACACAGTACTACATTCTCTTTATTTTCATTTTCAGGGAGTACTACCAGAGCAACCTTTTTGTGGCCCTTGCGCCGTCGACGACGAGAGGGGGACTCTCTCCCCTCGTCTAGCCCCTCCTGACTGAACTTACTTTTTACTTTCGTAGTGTCACCGTCAGCTACGGGGTCTGTGTCACTCCCCATGGTGTTGTGGACTAACAGGTCACCTCCCACTTTGACGTCACCCCCTTCTACTGGAGTTACCCTGTTATCAACGATCACATTGTCATTTTTAGGAGGTACCAACCCACAACCAGTAACAATTTTCAGTTTTCTACACTCCATCCACACTCTTGTGAAAATCCGCCCCTTTTTTAGACCCCGCCCCCTTTTTAACAACCACACCGGCAGGGTAATTTTTACACAAAAAATCAGCAGTAGTCTTAGGACTCAGTTCACAACATCTCTTACCACCTCCCCGGGCACTCTGGGACAACACTGGCGCCCCCGGAGAGTTCATTGAATGGTCCACTGCCGCCATTCCACATGGTGCCCACAGCTCCTGTGGTTCCTGCACCACGTCCAGTTTCATGTCCAGTACACGTTTCTCAAATACCTGCTCCGGTTTTAACAGGCACTTTAATCGCTCTAAACGCTCAATAGCTTCAGACTCAGTTGCGGCTCCTTTCACAGTCATTTTTATCTGCTCCTGCATTTCCTCAGGACACTATTCACACACCGCTCTCCTCGGAAAAATCTTCGTGAGCCCCGCCGAGCCACAGCAAACCAGGTTTGAGTGCGACGCCAATCTTCGCAACCCCACGAGTTGCAGCCAGATGCTTTAATCCACACTCGTCCTGTGCCGTTGCCCCTAGCAACCGGGCTGCAGCTGCCCCTAGCAACCGGGTTGTCATTGCCGCTAGCAACCGGGCTGCAGTTTGCCCGCATTCTCCACCATATGTAAGGCAGCACTAGTCATCATAATGGGGAATACTCGCTTTGCTGCGACAATCAATGCACACGTGCAATGTCTTTCCGTTTTTAAACAATGCTCAGCAGTTTATTACTTCATAAACCACAGTTCACACAGTTCATCTTAGTCCGCCACTGGCATGTTTACACACTTAACATCCGGGAGTCTCTCAAGTAGCAGACAGGCCCAAGTGGCCCAAGTAACAGCCTTCAGCAAGGTAATAAAATAGCAATGTCCATATTAATGTCCATATAACACAGGGTATTACCTTTGCCGGGTTTAGCTGTCTCAGTCAATTACTCCGCCACCACTGTGGCTTTGCGGCTTCCCAGGTAGGGGTCTCCAGCTGTCGTTCCCTCAAAGGCCACTGACATTCACACAAGATCCAGGCTCTGCCTTTCAGGACTCTTCCTCAAGCCTCTGCCTTCCAAGGCCACTAGCATCCACACAGGATCCAGTCTTTGCCTTTCAGGCTGCCAGGCTTCACTCGGCCTCACTAGGCCTCTCACAAACGGTGTCCCACACACACGGAGCACAGGCCTCATGCCTCACACCGAACACACCAGTCTCCCATCAAGCAGGGTTTATATATGCAACCCGTGCACACACACACACACACACACACACACACACACACACTGACAGGACCTTAACTGTGTGCATAAGGACCTGTGTGATGTCACGGTCATGTGACCAGTCAGTTAAAGGGGAAGGTACATGGTCAGGTAAAACACATCCTGGCCCATTTACAGTAATGCTAGCAAGCTGCTGCATTACAGTACATATTTGTATGATTGATAATTTAATTTATTCCTGCATGCCTTCCCTTGTAAGTCTGTGTTCTGTATTCTTATACACTACTACTCCCCACTTCCCTGGGCTGGGTGGGGCAGGGGACAGTTTAGGGCTGATCTATGAGCTCAGCAAGGTATGTAGCTCCGGCGTCTTCACCGTTAGAAGTAATCCAGGGAGCAGGGATATCCAGGGCGCCCCTAGCTTTAGGGATAGGGGAGGAGCTCCTAGCCCCAAGAAATCAGACAACAGAGCCGTAACAGATACATCATCAATTTGTGGGAGTCTTGTCAGCTAGTTATACCTTCATATTTCTAGGCGACTTATCCTTTAATATTCAGCGTGGCTCAGCACCATCTGTTAGAAAGCGGCTCACAACCCTCAGAAGGGAGAACATCTGATTTAAAATTACAAAATGTCTCATCTGTACTTGCTAGCGTTGGTTTATAACACGACATCAATGATAAGTCGTCCTGACATTACTGCAGCAGCGACATATGATACCTCACATATTGCCCAAAAAATATACTGTCATTCAGTGAGATTCTGTTTAGTCTAAGGTTATGCCATTTTTCACATCAGGAACATAGTCTACAAGAACTACGGCACACCCTCTCCAAGTCATGAAGACACTTTTTTTTGTCAGGACTCAACAAAAAGGAGTTATCCGAGACTTTGCTTATTTTCTGCTATGGTGCTAAAAACTTACTGCTAAGTAGTTACTAACTACCTGCCTGTTCTGCACAGCGCCAATCTTTGCCAGCTCTGTAACGGATCACTCCGGACGGCAATTCTGCTGCTTAATTTGACCTCACAGAGCAGCTCTTCCTCTTCTAGTCTGCTTTGTCGATGGGGTATCACTCCCTGCAGTTAGGCAGCGGGGAGCCAGCTGTCAGTCAGCATGACATTGACAGTGATGCCACATTGACAGTGCGTAAACAAAAACGCTGCTCTGTCGACAAGACATTACCGAAAGCCACAGAATCACTGGCAATAGTGGTCAGTGTCCGATCTGAGCCACCAGAGAGTGCAGTCAGGGAGAACAAACAGGTAGTTAGAAATTACCTTGCAGTAAGTACTTCGCCTCATAGCAAAAAATAAGCAAAGTCCCAGATAACCCTTTTAAAAAGAAGGTATATGATATAGCTGCAAACTCATGGCACTACTGTGAACAGAGCCCATCAAAAACACATGCAACCGCTTTGCACTAATCCAAAAAGTAACAAAAAACTGTTAGTAAAAATATCATTTTTTTTATTAAAAAGACCAAAAGACAGACACCGTTTGGTATTTCTGAGATACATTCTGCACATTGGATTCATTGCAATCTTCGGCAATCATCATCTTATTCATAAATATTAATCAGCAATAGCAAAATGACATATGTAGGATTTTTTTCAGGATTTCAATCAACGGAACAAATCAGATAAATTCAATTCCTTCATACTTAACGTCACCAATCTTTGTCTCACGTAATAGGACTCGACCATCCAAAATAAAAACTGTGATGTACGTAGCCACTGCACCATTGTTTTCTTCGGATTTCAGAGCGACAATGATCTGATCATCTGTGCCCGGGATGAATTTGAATGAGGAGAATCCATGCGTAGGATTCTGTGTTCCCACATGAGATAGTTTTATGTCTGAGAAGTCAGGAGAGGCGCGCAGAAGGATATTTGCACCACGCTGTTCATCCTCTTTCTCACTGTACTTTTCCTTACTGGCACGGCGTGGTAGGAAAAACCAGCTATTTAGTGAGTCACTCCATGCTGCAGACTCATGGATCAAGTAACCTGGAATGTGGATAAAAAATATGTGTATGAAATATAGTGAACAGCAACAAATACCCAGAGAGAAAGATCAGTGTTGCCGAAAAGCCCAACCCAATACATCTTGGGCCTTATTTGGATGTTTGATATTTCAAGTATGCAAAAAAAGTGTCTTATCAGTGTTCGGTGAATGTGTTCAGTTTTTACCATTAGCAGTGTTGAGCGAGCGTGCTCGCTTAATCCTTTAAACGAGCACGCTTGGGTGCTACCCGAGAATATGCAGAGTGCTCAGCATCTATGTTTGAGCGGCCGCATGTGTCAAGGCTGCTAAACAGCTGTGACACATGCAGGGATTGCCTGTTTGTTAGGCAATCCCTGCATGTGTCACAGCTATCTAACAGCCGCGACACATGCAGCCGGGCGGCTCAAACACAGATGCTGAGCATGCCGGACATGAGTCGCTAGTCTCTGCAAGAGAAATGAGATCACTGCAAAGTATTAAATGCGGTGAATCCGCATGGTTCAATGAACACTTGCGGATTCACCTGTATTCATATAAAGCAGCGCTTTGGACGCAGCATAAAGAATGCTGCATCCAAAGCTCTGCCTGTCCGAATCGTGTACACATACCCTTAAAAGGAATATGTCACCAGGTTTTTGCTATTCCATCTGAGAGCAGCATGATGTAGAGAAAGAGACCCTGGTTCCAGTGATGTGTCACTTACTGGGCTGCTTGGTGGGAGTTTTGATAACATCACTGCTTTATTTGCTGCAGATCTACCAGTTCTCTATATAACCCCGTTCACACCACTGACTCACAACTTTCTGCCTATGCAGTGTACACAGAAATCTGCCAATCAGTGGTGGGAGCAGGGTTATACAGAGCTCATGAATATGGAGGACTAGAAGGTAGCAAGTTTATTGATAAAATCTAGGTCTAGTGATAAATTGTATGTTTTATCATCAGTAAATTATCAAAACTACAGCAAGAAGCCCAGTAAATGACACACTGCTGGAATCAGGGTCTAAGTCTCTACATTATGCTACTCTCAGATTAGGTGGAAAAAAAATCTGTTGACCGATTCCCTTTAATCATAGATGGATGTCATCTGTGTACTGCTGTACATGTTTTTCACAGACCCATTAACTTGAATGTGCGATTTCGTTCTTAGACATGGTCTGCAAAAAAAAGATCCTAGTTACTTACCGGTAACGGGATTTTACAGAGCCCATGACAGCACCACCTGAGAGAGGGTATCCGCCCACCAAGGACAGGAACCTACTGAATAAAAAGGCGGTACCTCTCCTCCGCATCAGTTTTTTGTTTCAGAGCATGAGAGGGCCTCCGAAGACAGGTTAATACATAACCACCACCTCAACATATGTACTAAACACCTTAAAAAAAGTGCACACCACAGTGATAAAGGGGAGGGAATTAATAGGGTGCTGTCATGGGCTCTGTAAAATCCCGTTACCGGTAAGTAACTAGGATCTTTTCCCCTTCTCCCATGACAGCACCACCTGAGAGATTTATAGAGATTAAATACCAGAGGGAGGGATCACCGCTTGCAACACCCTTCTACCAAAGGACAGATCAGTAGAAGAGGAAAGGTCAAGACGGTAATGTTTGTAAAATGTAGCAGGGGATGACCAAGTTGCCGCCTTACATATAATGTCGATGGGCACATCCGCCTTCTCGGCCCAGGAAGCAGCTACCGCTCTGGTGGAATGGGCCTTCAGGTTCTCAGGAACCGGCAGATTGCTAGAAGAGTAGGCTAAGGTAATAGTATCCCTGACCCATCTAGCTATGGTCCCCCTTGTAACCTTAAGTCCTTTCCTAGCCCCCTGAAAGGATATAAATAAAGCATCACTCTTTCTCCAGGCTTTTGTCACTTCCAAATACTGGACTAACACCCTCCTAACATCTAAGGTGTGAAGCTTATATTCCTCAGAATCCCTAGGATTAGGATAGAAGGAAGGGAGAGTGATTACTTGCGTCCTATGGAACTTGGAGGCTACCTTTGGGAGATAAGACCAGACCCGGCCTAAGATTACTCTATCCATACATACTTGAGTGAATGGATGGTTAACGGATAGTGCGTGTAAGTCACTGACTCTACGAGCTGATGTCAGGGCCACCAATAGCGCAGTCTTTAAAGTTAAGATTTTTTCTGAAACCTTCTCTAAGGGCTCGAAGGGAGGTTTGGTTAATGCTTCCAGAACTAAATTAAGGTCCCAAGGAGGCATTCTTGGAACAGGAATAGGTCTGGATCTATGACAGGCTTTAATAAATCTAATGATCCATCTATTTGCTGCCAAGTCATAATTATACAGTGCCCCCAGAGCCGATACCTGTACCTTAAGAGTACTGGTGGCTAGTCCGATGTTTAACCCCTTCTGGAGGAATTCTAGTATGGCCTCAATAGGAACCCTCCCTTTGGCAGACTGACCCGAGGTAGACAAGAACTTAGCCCAGGTTCTACCATAGATTCTAGTTGTTATCGGCTTTCTACTTGCTAGAAGGGTAGTAACAAGATCTGGAGAAAACCCCCTTTGCGTCAATAGCGACCTCTCAAAATCCAAGCCGTCAAATGCAGGCCCGCTCTTTGGGGATGACAGACTGGGCCCTGCCTGAGGAGATCCGGGATGTCCGGAAGAACCCATGGATCTGCTTGGGACATTCTCTTCATCCAAGTGAACCATGGTCTCTTGGGCCAGAACGGGGCGATCAATATAACCCTCGCTCGTTCCTCTCGGATTTTCCTCAGGATAGTAGGGATCAGTACTAAAGGGGGAAAGGCATAAGCTAGAGTGAAATCCCACTGAATCTGCAGCGCGTCCACCGCAAACGCCCCCTCTTTTGGATTCAGGGAGCAAAAGGTTTCGGTCTTCCGATTGTGTCTGTTTGCAAACAGATCTATCTGGGGCTGTCCCCACCGATTCACAATCCGCTGAAAAACGGCTGGATTCAACTCCCACTCTCCTTGTTTCAAGATGTGACGACTCAAGAAATCGGCCTTTATGTTCTCTTCCCCTTTTATATGCAGTGCCGAGAGCGTAACCAGCCGACTCTCGGCAAACCTGAAGATCTGATCCGCTATTAACATCAGAGGGAGAGACCTGGTACCCCCCTGATGATTGATGTAGGCGACTGTTGATCTGTTGTCTGACATTATCCTGACGTGAGGACCCTGAAGAACAGAACTGAATTCTTTTAGCGCGTTTCTGGCTGCCAACAGCTCTTTCATGTTGGAAGAAAGGCTTGTCTCGCTGTCCGACCAGAGGCCTTGTACAGAACGATCCCTTAGGTGAGCTCCCCAACCTTCCGCACTTGCGTCTGTTGTAATTGTATCTGACACCTGGAAGGTCCAAGGAACCCCCAAAGATAGGTTGACCGGAGATGTCCACCAGTCCAGGGAGTTGATCACAACATCTGGAAGAGATATTTTCCCATTCAGGCGACCTTTGAGCCGCCTGTCCGCTGCCAGAATCTCCTGTTGAAGACATCTGGAATGGTGCTGGGCCCACTGAACCGCCGGAATGCAAGACGTCATTGTACCCAACAGAGACATTGCACTCCTCAGGGTGATGGTCGGATTGCTGACAATCTGAGATGTTAGGGATCTGATCTTCAGTTTCTTTTCCTCTGGCAGAAGACAGGTTTGGTTTTCCGAGTCCAGAATGAGACCCAGGAAAGACTGAACCCTCTTTGGTTCCAGCCTTGACTTCTCCAGATTTAACAGCCAACCTAGGCGTCTTAGACTGGCCATGACGTCCGCCAGGGCTAGAGCACAGAGTTGACTTGATCTGCCCACTACTAAGAAGTCGTCCAGATAAGGGATGACTAAAATATCTCTTTCCCTCAAGTGCGCTGTGACCTCCAGAATGATTTTTGTGAAGACTCTCGGCGCCATGGAAATGCCAAAGGGAAGAGCTGCGAACTGAAAATGCCTTACGTGCCTGCCGAATTGTACAGCTACTCTTAGAAACTGTTGATGATCTGGCAAAATCGGGACGTGGTAGTAGGCGTCCTTCAGATCGAGGACGCACATAAAACAGTCCGGAAATAACATCTTTATGGCTGATTTTATTGTTTCCATCTTGAAAGGCCTGTAGATTAAATGGTCGTTCAGTCTCTTTAAGTTCGCAATGGTCCTGAAGGAGCCATCCGGCTTCTTTATTAGGAAGAGGGTCGAATAGAATCCTCTTCCTTGCTCGGGTGCAGGTGTTTCCACCAGAACTCCTTTCCTGAGCAGAGAGAGAACTTCCTGCTGTAAGGCTATCTGTTCCGCTGGGGGCTGATATTTTGACAGTGTTCTTGGGCCTGCTCTTGAACTCTAGTGTGAGCCCCCTCCTGATTATCCCTAAGATCCAAGAATTGGATGAAATTTTCTTCCAGGCAGGCAGGAAGTGGGACAATCTTCCTCCCACCTGGGGGGAACTGTCACTTAGGGGCTTTCTTATTCTCGGAGGAGGGACCCCCAAACATGAAGCCTCTGCTATACGGCTTTCGGTCTTTCCAGCTACCTTGGTCTCTGGGAGCTTTACTGCGGCTGTATTTTCTCTTCCGAAAGGAACTGTTAAATCGGGAACCAGACACCGTGGGAAATCCATGTTTTTTGTCTGCGGCTTTATCTAGGATGTCATCTAGACCTTTGCCGAACAAGAAGTCCCCCTCACAAGGGACTGAGCACAGTTTAGACTTTGACTGCACATCTCCTGGCCAGCTCTTGAGCCATAGCGCCCTACGGGCTGCATTAGAGAGGTTTGCAGACCGGGCAGCCAGCCTAACTGAATCTGCCGATGCATCTGCCAGGAATGCAGCCGCTCCCTGCACAAGAGAAAGGTCTGATAGAATTTTCTCCCTGGACACATTCCCCCTGATCTGGTCTTCCAATTGTTGAAGCCAGATCATCATAGATCTAGCAGTGCAGGTCGCTGCTACTGCCGGTTTAAGGGCCCCTGCTGACGACTCCCAGGTTTGCTTAAGGAAGGACTCCGCTTTTTTATCCAGCGGGTCTTTTAAGGCTCCTAAATCCTCAAAGGGCAGAGTGGATTTTTTTGAAGATTTTGAAATGGCCACGTCAATCTTAGGGGTTTTGTCCCATTTAGCCGCATCCTCATCCTCAAAGGGGTACCTCCGCTTGGAGGATGACGGCAGCTGACCCTTCCTCTCCGGTTTCTTCCATTCCCTTTCTATCAGAGATTTAATCCTGTCATTGACCGGGAATGAGCGTCTTCTCCTTTGGTCTAAGCCCCCGAACATAACATCCTGGACTGTTCTGGGCACTTTGGTATCGGTAATACCCATAGTCCCTCTGACGGCTTTAACTAGTCTCTCAGTATTATCAACCGAAAAACAAGGTCTGCCCCCCCCATTATCATCCGAAGACTCCGATGACGATGAGGAGTGATTAGAGGAGGAAGGCAGTTCTCTCGTAAAACGGGACTCCACTGATTCCTCTGATTCTGAAGAAACTAGTTTTCGCTTCTTCTTTTTGAGTGAGGTTAAGCCTCTTAAAGACTCTCTGACCTCTGTCTGGATTAGATCCTTTAATTCTAAAGAAAACCTGGGGGACTCCTCTGCAATGGTTTTCTGAATACAGTCTGAGCATAGGTTTTTGGCATAGGAGGTGGGAAGACCGATTTTGCATAAAGCACACTCCCTGTTTTTATTTTTAGCACTACACTTCTTCGCCTCCTGCCCCAAGAAATAAAAGGAGAAGAAGGAGGAAAAGAGAGAGAGAGAGAGAGAGAGAGAGAGAGAAGAGCACATTATTCAAGGTGAGACTTTCACGAAGATCACTCACCACACTGCCATTCAGACTAGGGTACCGGAGGCGGTGGTTGCCGTTCACATGAGGGCTCCCATCTGGCGGAGGTGGACTGACGAAGTCTTTTCTGACCAGTCTTGCCGGAACTCGTACGCCCCTCACTGCTGTGACTTTGTCGATGGGAAGATTCCCGTTCCATTTGTTTGAGCTGCTTGCGCTGCTTTGATGGCTGTGGCTGCTGCTGTACTTCCTGTGGCGGTGACAGCTGCTGCCCAGGTGACTGCGGTTCCTCATTCATCATGGCGGGGATGCAGACACCGCCATCCTGATTGCTCCCCATCCTTAAAAGCAGTAGGGCTCCACCTCCTTTAGGCTCCTCCCCTTCCGGCAGCGTGCTCATCTCTCTTTTTCTTTTTTTTTTTTTTTAAATTTTAGCCAGCTGGCGCGCTACCCGCAGATCCACCTACCTCTGCGCGTGCGCAGCCCAGCGGCACCCGGCGCGCTTGCAGCGGGATGACAGCTTCCCACCCGCGCATGCGCAGACCCGGTTTCCGGCGCACTCCGTGATAGGGCGCGTCAGCACCCCGCGCGTGCGCAGCCCGGACTTCCGGCGCGCTCCGTCACAGGGTGCGACGCGACCCCCACGTGCGCAGCCCGGAAGACCTGCCGGCCGGCGCGCTCAGTTCATCTTTGCGAGGCGCAGACCCGGCCGCAGGCCCCGGCGCAAGCAGGGAGGCATCCAAAGGAAAACAGCACCTCCTCCCCACACGCAGACCCGGGCAGCAGCCAGACGGGCTGGGAACAGGGACCATCTGCTGCTTCCACGGCCTCCAGGCCGCACCGTCCATAATCCAGGTACGTGAGGTACCACCTGGTGAGGCTCCCATCAGGGACAGGAACCAAAAAACTGATGCGGAGGAGAGGTACCGCCTTTTTATTCAGTAGGTTCCTGTCCTTGGTGGGCGGATACCCTCTCTCAGGTGGTGCTGTCATGGGAGAAGGGGAAAAACATGAGATGAATAGTACCATAGACTTTAATGGGTACATGTATTAAGCTTGAAAATCATGTTTGTGATTCACAGATGAGCGAATGAGACCATAGGTTTATGCATATGCACACAATTATTTTGGGGTGGTCAAAAACGACAAGTTTTCTAGTGGAAACTGCTTTATGAAATGCCTTTTCTTTCGGGAGACCATGGAGGAGTTTCTTTTCCTGGAGTATTTCCTGAAGAAATTCTGAACATTTTTTTCCTAAAGTGTTACTTGCAGCCATTTGATATCTTCTGTATGAAACTAGCCTTAGTGAATGAACGTAGTCTTATTCTGGCAGATTCCACCTGGAACCCACCTGAAAATATTAAAAAAAAAAAGTAAAAAAAAAAAAATATGAACATATGCACTGCAATGTAAAAATGACCTTTGTTACTTTTTTTAATCACTTCAGACTTCGAAAGCCATGAAGTACTCGCTAATTTATATAGTTTAAAATATAAAAGCAAAGAAGCTGGCAGCAAAGCCACCATTAACCCCTTCACCACCGTACGGTTTTCCGCTTTTGCTCCCCTTCTTCCCAGAGCCATAACTTTTTTATTTTTCCGTCAGCATAGCGGCGTGAGAGATTGTTTGACACCATTGATTTTCCCATATAGTGTACTGGAAAACAGGAAAAAAAATTTCAAGTACAGTGAAATTGCAAAAAAAAGTGCAGTTCCACAATTGTTTTTTTTATTTACTATGTTCACTAAATGGTAAAACTGACCTGCCATTATGATTTCTCAGGTCAGTACGAGTACGCAGATACCAAACATGTATAGGTTCCTTTTAATTTAAGTGGTGAAAAAAAATCCAAAGTTTGTAAGAAAAGTTTTGAGACCCGCAGTGCCTCCATTTTTCGGGATAGGGGTTGGGTGAGGGCTTATTTTTTGCTCCCTGAGCTGACGTTTTTATTGATATCATTTTGGGGTAGATACACTGTTTTGATTGCGACCAAAGAACCGTAATTTCTGGCTTTTCTTTTTCTCGTTACGCTGTTTATTAATTTACTTTATATTTTGATAGATAGGACATTTCTGAACGCAGCGATACCAAATGTGTATTTTTTATTTTACTGTTTTATTTTGACAGGCGCAAAAAAGGGGTGATTTGAAGAGTTTTTTATTTTTTTTTTTACTGTCAATAGTCCCCTTAGGACACTTGAAGCTGTGATAGTCTGAGCTCTTCTATATGTAGCAAAAATCATGATCTCCTTTGAACATCGGCCTCAGGCGTTCATAGGAGATTTACATTGACAGGTACGGGGATCTTTTGCAGACCCCTGGCTGACATGACATCTCATCGGCGCCCCGTGACAGGGTCGCCGATGGGCGTGTCTTAAGACGCGCTTCCAGCTCGCACGAGTTAAATGCAGCTGTCAGAGATTGACAGCGGCATGTAACATATTAACAGCCGCAGGTTAATCGCGGATCCACCCGTGGCTGTTAGAGGCACATGACACCTGATCAGATCAGCTGTCATGTGCAGGGAAAGATGCAGGCTCAGTGCCGGAGCCCGCATCAACTGCAGGGAGACAACTTTGGACATACCTATACATCCAAAGTCGTAAAGGGGGTAAAGAAGCCTGAAAGGACAAAAAGCAATACACCCGATGGCGTTTTCCTAAAGTGTCTTCCTACAGCTAAAATTGTGCAAGTATGCCAGCGTCTAAAATACACCATGTGTGCACTTACCGTCAGGGTATTTGCACAGTTTTTTTTACGGAGTCTTTGGAGCAGAAACTACAAGATTTTGTAGAATTTCTGCTTCAAAAAGTCAGCAAAAAGACACATGCCGGTCTTGAGGAGATGGGCTGGAGTTAGAGCTCCTGAATCATGATGAGGCATTATGCGACGAGTGGCGTGCACCTCAGTGTTCACCTTGTCACAAATACTCCGGTCCCTGTGTGCGCCTAGCCATGCCTCGTTCCTGCACCAGTCCCGCCCACTTTGTCGGAGCAGGGCGAAAGAATGCCAAAAGTGGCATAATTTTACTGTAGCCTCCAGTTGTGCCAAAATTATGCGACTTTTTACAACAGAATACTGGCGCAAAAGTTCCTATGAATCTGTCCCTCAGTGTACACATACCCTTAGGACAATTTTCACAAAAAAAAGATGTCGGACAGCATGGATTATTAAATTTATGTTGGTCTATCTACATCCATTGCAAAAAAACAAAAAAAAAAAACCAATGCATACAATCAAGCACACGGCTATGCAATCTTCATTGACAAAAACCGATAGTAGTAAAGGCCAAACTAAAGAACTGTAAACATAGCATAGGATAGTATGTTTGCCACAAGTCAGTTTTTGAAATTTCATCTGTACATTTTGATTATTATGACATGTTAATGTTTAGGGCCAACAGTTCTGCCGTTAAGTCGTAGAACATAAAGGGAATGAACTGTAGATGGTTAATGTGTGGTGCATACATATCAACAATTCTTTGTTGCATGGACACAAACCTAAGTTCACTATGGCAATGCGTTGGCTGTAGTGATGTACTGCACACCACTACGGGACACGTTTGCGGGAATAAGGATGTATATGGGTTATCCGGTCTTGTGGTGAAAGTCTGCAGTTACTCTATGTGACTGCAGTCTTCTGAATCCTTACAGCGTGTGCAGGACGCGCTTTTAGGATTCTCAGGTGTTGATACCAAGACCGGGTGGTCAAGTAACTGCAAGCATGAGATTTGCATACTTCCAGCCACATTCCAATTAGACATGCTTTACCTTGCTCAATATTGAGTGAGGCTGAGCACATCTGTTCAGCACGTGACCGTCCAGTCTCGATAGCGACATGGGAGAATCCTGACAGTGTGCATGCTATAAAAATTCAGAAGTCTGTAATACCATAGAGCAGACCTGGGCAAACTGTGGCCCGCGGGCCACATCCGGCCCTTTGACCGCTTCTGTGTGGCCCGCTGACACAGTCAGCCAGACGCAGGAGAAAGCCTGAGCTATTATCTTACTCAGACTCAGCATTCTGATTGTAGCTCCGCCCCCCTGTGGATGCCAGCTCCGCCCCCCTGTGGATGCCATCTTCTCATTGGTGGATGTGGGGATGCTCCGTTCCTTGCATGCAGAGCAGAGCTACTGTAATGTCTTCAGTCAGGAGTGTTCAAGAAGAGGGAAACTTGGACTACTACACCCATCTGCTGCACATAGTGGGCAAGTGACATCTAAGTTGAGCCCCATGGTGTAAAATAACAGCTAGGAGCTGACATTGTGTCTACTGTGCTGATCAGTTCACAGCACAGCACTGCCTCCTTTCTCAGACCGCAGTTTACACTCAGTGAGAGCAGCTAATTATCTGCAGCTTACTGAGTCTTCCCCTGGCAGCTCAGACTGATCGGAGAGAACATTTGCATTCCTAGTGAATGACTCCAACAGTGAAGTGCCCCTCCTCACCTGGGATATTCTATGTGCTCCCCAAACTGCACCCCACATACTCTGCTGCCTCTCCACCTTTGAGTGAGGGTTAACCCTTACCTCACCCTTTACACTGAGCTTTTGAGTTATTGCGCTGTGTTCTATGTCCTGTGCAGGTGAGGTAAGTGTTAAGCTCCTCACAATGCTCCCTGCTGTGATCTGTGACTTATCACAGCCATAGACTTTAATAAAGATCCCCCCCACCTGCCTGTTACCTCCTGCCCCACATGTGATGTGGATCTATGCATGTGGAACAGGGGTGGGCAAACAACTTTTTTTTTCCACATGCTCCCAATTTATGTATTGATTGATCAATTGCCAATGCTTGCTATGATAAACTTTATTGTAGCAAGTATTATCAGGGTGTGTTCACACAACTGTATTTTCGGTCCTAGTGCTTTTCGTGAAAAAAATAAAATAAACCTGACTTCACACGGACAGGACTAGTAGCAATGCTTTGCAATTGAGCTATTCAGATTACAGTTTAAGTCCATGGCCCCACTATCAGTATTTGGCAGAATTTTTTTCTCAGGAGTGGGAGCCAAAACCAGGTGAGGAACAATCAGAGAATAATAGAAGATATAATAGAAACAAGTCACCAGTTCTGCATTTATCACCCACTCCTGAGAAAAAATACTGACTGAATACTGATAGTGGGGCCGTGGCCTAACACAGACCAAATATCCGTGTGAAAAAGATCACAGCACACACCAGTTTCTTCTGTGTATCGGATAACACTCACTTATTGAAGTCAGAGTTTGCAAAAAAAAAATTGAATCACATATTAATCATCTGTATGGCATCTGATTTTTACAGATACATTTCCATTACAATCATACGAAACTGTATTTGTTTTTGTACATTTTATTCACTTCTGATATATAAAAATGGATCACAATACAGATGATAAAAATAGTCTGCCTTTCTGGATGACAATCATGGCATCGCTCGTGTAAACGTAATCATATAATCACCTTCTTTTTATAAAGCGATAAAATTAATATTGAGCAGAATTAAAGGGGCGGCCTAAAACAGAAGGTAAATTTCATACTAAATGTCTATTTAATTCAATCCAATCACTTATCTAGTACAGTTCAATTAAAAATTCCCTACCGTTTCCTCTCTACTCTAACTTCTTGTTTGTTTTTTCTCATCCAATGGTGTTTTGTTGAGAATTCCAGAGCATTTTGGGATACTCACATGGGACGTCATCAAGGGGAAAAGGATGCGATCACTGACGCTGCTTTCCTCACATTTAAACGAAGCACCATCAGTGACCTCTGTTTCGGAGTCTGGGTTAGTCCATGCTTGCTGCGTGGTGTCCTTACAATTTCCACTGACAGCGCACTCTCTTGCTGGCTCATCACTTCTCTTTAGAGCCAGCAAGGGAGTGCACTGTCACTGTTCATTCAAAGGAATATAGTGCCGGGAGCTCATACTGTCCATAGGTCATAATTTATAACCGATGCATTATCAGTAGAGCAGGGACTAGCCCAACCTCTGAAACAGACATAATTGATGCCACTTCATTTCATGGAGGGGGCAGAAGCTGCGGAAGTGACCACAGCTTCTACCACCTTATGACGTCCTGTGTGAGTATTCCAAACAAAATGCCATTGGAGGTTAAAAAAAAAAGACTGGAAGTCAGACTGGAGAGGGTATATTAGGGAATTTTCAATTGAAGTATATAAAAAAAGGAGATTAGAAAATTACATTATTTAGATAAATGTTTAGTATGAAATTCACCTTTGGTTTCGGACCACCCCTTTAAGTTCAGCCGACTGGTTCGGCCCTCAAAAGCAGTGCCAGTTTCTCATGTGGCCCCTTGGGAAAATTAATTGCCCACCCCTGCCATAGAGTGACTGCAGACTTTCACTAGAAGACCGGACAACCCCTTTAAGTTTCACTAGTCTGATGAATCAATATGGATTTTACAGATAGCCTGAGTAAACAGCCAACTATATGCATAGTTCCTATTGTCAAATTTGGTAGAAGAGGGATGAAAGTATTTAAAAAAAAAAAAAACATACAAAGAAATTGGTATTTGTTGCCTACCATTATGCCTTCTGTTTTGAAACACTACAATTGTAAGTGAAACCCTAATATGGACCTAGCATATCACAGCCAGCCATGTCTGTTTACACTCATTTACCTGGGGGCTTTATTCCAGCAGCCTCTCGTAACAAGTTGTAGTTGGGAACCCAGTTTTGGTGGCGTACGTCACCATGTGCTCCTACTACTTTTATCCATTCAGGGTTTTCATTCAGCACCTTGCCAGTAGTGGTCGTCCATTCCTTTCCCAAACCCCCGACATACAAGAGTTCATCCTTTACCGCAAGCCACTCGGCTTTAAAACCTACAATGTTAATAAGACAGAATATGAGGGTCTGTATGTACACTAAAATATGTAAAATGTTAATGGAAATATTCAAGTTATATCGTACAAAACCATCCACCGAACAAGTAGCTTTTATATTGAGCATGCTTATTGGGGAGAATTATGCCACAATGTATTGCTTTTGTGCAAAAAACACACTTTTGCTATAAATATAAATAAATATATTATGACTTGATCTAAATATAGATTAAGTATATACTAAGTAAAACACCAAACATAACACAAAATAATGATGCCCCATAGTACAATACAGGATTGTACTTGGCAGGCCGCTTATATGTAGAGCAGACCAGCAAAGGGCACACTCTCAGTACATGGGCACAGCGGAGAGGCCTTTATATGACTGCATTATGTGGAGACACCTTCTGTGACAACCTGTGGACCGAGTTTGCCGGACAGTGGATTTGGCAGAAATATTGATTTAGCTACTTAAGGTATGTGCACACATTGCGTATTTGCAGCCAATTTTTCTGCAGCAAAAAAAACAGAGATGGCAGGAAAAATGCCGCATAAAATACGATTTTTAACCGCTTCCAGACCGCCCATTGTACATAAACGCCGGCGCTGCCTGGGCTCTGTGCAGCGCCGAACGTTTATGAACAGTTGGTGGTCCCGCAGGCCTCAGGACCCCCAGGGTCTGACTGGGGACATCATCAGGACCTGATTGGATCAGGTCCCAATGATGTTAACCCTTTGCTATCTTCTATATGCTGCGATCTATAGTGATCGCGGCATTTAGAAGATAGTGAGAGGAGAGGGGGTCGTCCACTTACCTCTCCGACGGCCCCCTGATGTCTTCCAGGACCTGCCGTTGTTATGGCAGCCGGAGGTCACATGACCGCCTCCAGATCTGCCATATATGGTGTCCTGCTAGGCTCTGATTAAACACCTGAACAAGGAATGTATAAGCGGGGCCCAATTGCAAAACTAGACAACCAACAGAAGATTAGACCCCTAAAATATAACTTTTATTCGAATATGCTAAAAAGGACTCAGTAGTCACCATAACAACAAACACAAAAACAAGACAAAATGCCAGGGAACAGGGATAAGTCACACATCAGTCAGGAAGGATTACGGGCTCTATCTGTCCCTATTTTGTCCCTAAATTCTCTCCCTTCCTGACAGCGGAGGTTGGCACCCTAATTTTTGCTCCGTGGCGCCCCCGCTCAACGTCGGTGTCCCTAATATCCCTGGTAAATATCTATCTTTATATTTAAAAAACCACAATCGTGAATAAAAGATAGAAAAAAGTGAACGTTCAGATTAAGAAGCCGACAATTCATCATAGATATGCATTTAAGGAGACCCAAGTCTATATATTGCGACAATAGTAATAGCCCTGGGAATTTTTAGAAGGTAAAATTTGTCTCAAGATAGCTGATTTATTACATTCATACACAAACCAGTATATACTAAATAACCAAAGCTAATAAAGCAGGTTCTGTTATATATGAGACTAATCCCCAGAAGTAATGCCCACAGACCGGTATCACATGTGCATCCTGCTCTATGTCGTTCTAAGTTGTCAGAGCCAGAATGTGATAGAGACTGTAACACATACAAGCAAAACAAATGACCAATTCTAAATGCATTATAACAATCTCAATATCATTTAGTAAGGAATAGCATTTATCATTGGTAATGCATTATGTCACATCTCATAGATATCAAAGAAATAACACAAATCATTAGTGATTCCTAATATCCTATGTCAGAAAATACAGGGACTTAGCACTTATCATAGATAGTCCCTTATATCATGTCCCAAATGCAAAGACAGTCTGATATCATATAAATAGACAGGGAGCAACACTTATCATTGATGATCCCTCATATCTCGTCCCATTTTGTCTTGTTTTTGTGTTTGTTGTTATGGTGACTACTGAGTCCCTTTTAGCATATTCGAATAAAAGTTATATTTTAGGGGTCTAATCTTCTGTTGGTTGTCTAGTCCTGCTAGGCTCAGCCTGCAGCTGAAGTCTAGCAGGAGACAGACAGTGTGAAACTGTCAGCAAAGTTCTCATGCAATGCAATACATGTCTATTGCATTGCATGAGAACAGTGATTAGAAAAAAAAAATTAATGTCCCATACAGGACTAAGTAAAAATGTAAAAGTCTAAAAAATGTTTTCAAACTATTAAAAAAAAAAAAAATCACAAAATAAATAAAATATTAAACCAATAAATCCGTATATTTATGCAAAAACAAAGAAAGTACACATATTTGGTATTGCCGCGTCTGAAACAACCCGATCTATAAAACTGTCACACTAATTAACTCCTTCTATCCACACCGTAATAAAAATAAATAAAAAACGGAGCAAGAAACTATGCTTTTTCATCATATCGCCAAACAGAAAGTGGAAAAAAATGCGATCAAAAAGCAAAATGGAAATAAAAATGGTACCGCTGAAAACGTCATCTTGTTCCGCAAAAAAAAAGCCGCCATACAGCTCCATCAGCGGAAAAATAAAAAAGTTATAGATCTCAGAATAAAGCGATGCAAAAAAAATATTTTTTCTATAAAAATTGTTTTATTGTGTAAAAGCGCCAAAACATAAAAAAAATATACAGCAAGTGTAGTATCGCTGTAAACGTACTGACCCGAAGAATAATCCTGCCTTATCACTTTTACCACACGCAGAACGGCATAAAAAAAATCAACTCAAAAAACAATTCCTAAATTGTTGGTTTTTGTTAATTTTACCTCCCAAAAAACGGAATAGAAAGCGATCAAAAAATGTCACGTACCCAAAAATGGTACCAATAAAAATGTAAACTCGTCCCGCAAAAAACAAGCCATCACATGACTCTGTCGGCCGAAATATGGAAAAATTATAGCTCTCAAAATATGGTGATGCAAAAACTAGATTTTGAAAAAAAAAAGCGTCTTTTAGTGTGTGACCGCTGTCAGTCATAAAAACCCGATATAAATCTGCTATCTTTGTAATCGCACCGACCCGAAGAATAAAGTAATCTCATCACTTATACCGCACGATGAACGGCGTAAAAAATAAATAAAACCAATTCTTCACCTGCTACTGATTTGTTTATTATGTCTCCCAAAGATCGCAGTAAGGCTCTGCTCACATTTATCCTGCGCTCTGCGCTGAGCACTTACACCAGAGTTTCCGTGTAAATCTCTGAAATACGTGATTCAGACGGAACCCATGACGGAAGATTCCCTGTAATGAGGCAGATATAGGCCACTGTGGATGCCATCTGGCCTGTGATCCCACGGTGTCAGTTTTTTCAGGCGTGCATAAAAGTGTGGTTGGCCACAGTTTCGTGCACTTCTGAAAAAAAGGACACCACTAAACAGAGGCCAGACGGAGTCCAGAGTAACTCTGCTGCCTTATTACAGTGAATGGATCCCGCAGGGCTTTCATCTGAATTACATCACTTGGAAATTTAGATGGAAACCCCGATGTAAGTGCTCAGCCAAGAGCGCCGGATAAATGTTACATAAAATGTTCCCAATAAAAGCTTCAACTCAGTCCTCAAAAAAAAGCAAGTCCCCACTCAGGTCCGTCATCTGTTAAAAATGTAAGGGACTTCCAAGTTACTGGTAGCAGAAAGGCTCTGGAAAAGCAAAATGGCCCTTGCCCCCCAAAAGAAATTCAGAAAATTGTGTGCTCCCAAATCCAAATGCCTATTCTACAATAATTTGTTCTCCAATTGTCAAATAGCGCTCCGTCCCTCCCAGATCTCGCCGTATGACTAAGTGGTACGATACAGCCACATATGGGGTATTGCCAATTTTAGAAGAAATTGTGTGACACATTTAGGCACCATTTTTACCCATTGCCCTGTGTGAAAATGTAAAATCTGAGGGTAAAACATTTTTTTGTGGTAAAAATATAATTATGTTTTCTTTACTGCCCAATGGTACTCACTACTTCCCTAGATGAATTCCTTGAGAGGTGTAGTTTACAAAATGGGGTCACTTGTGGGGGTTTCTGCTGTTTCGGCATGTCAGCGACTCTTCAAATGTGACATGGTGTCTGCAACCTATCCCAGCCAACATAGCGCTCCTTTCTCTTCCGAACCCTGCCGTACACCAAAGCAGTGGTTTTCTCCCACATATGGGGTGTCGGCATACTCAGGAGCAATTGCACAACAAATTTCATGGTGCAATTTCTCCTGTTTTCCTTATGATAATGCAAAATTAGGGGATGAAAACAATTTTTGTGGGAAAAATGTGAAAATTTTATTTTTACGGCTCAATATTATAAACTTCTGTGAAGCACCTGGGGGTGCAAGGTGCTCAACACACATCTAGATAAGTTCCCTAAGGGGGTCTAGTTTCCAAAATGGTGTCACTTGTGGGGGGTTTCCACTGTTTAGGAACATCAGGAGCTCTCCAAACGCAACATGGCGTCCGCTAATTATTCAAACAAATTTTACATTCAAAAAGTCAAATGGCGCTCCTTCCCTTCCGAACCCTGCAGTGCGCCCAATAAGTGGTTTTCCCTCACATATGGGGTATCAGAGCACTCATGAGAAATTGCACTACAAATTGTGTATTCCATTTTTTCCTGTTACCCTTGTGAAAATAAAAAAATTGGGTCTAAAGTAACATTTTTGTGAAAAAAGTTAAATGTTCATTGTTTTCTTCCACATTCAAAAAATTCCCGTGAAACACCTGAAGGGTTAATAAACTTCTTGAATGTGGTTTTGAGCACCTTGAGGGGTGCAGTTTTTAGAATGGTGTCACTTTTGGATATTTTCTGTCATAAAGGCCCCTCAAAGTCACTTCAAATAAGATGTGGTCCCTAAAAAATGTTTTTGTAAATTTTGTTGGAAAAATGAGAATCGCTGCTCAACTTTTAACCCTTATAGCTTCCTAACAAAAAAAAATTTGGTTCCAAAATTGTGCTGATGTAAAGTAGACATGTGGGAAATGTTATTTATTAACTATTTTGTGTGACATGTCTCTCTGATTTAAGGGCATGAAAATTCAAAGTTTGAAAATTGCAAAATTTTCGCCAAATTTCCGATTTTTTCACAAATAAATGCAAGTGATATTGAAGAAATTTTACCATTATCATGAATTACAATATGTCATGAAAAAACAGTCTCAGAATCAGGGGAATCCGTTGAAGCGTTCCAGAGTAATTACTTCATAAAGTGACAGTGGTCAGAATTGAAAAAAATTAGCCCGGTCACGAAGGCAAAAACAGGCTCTGGCGCGAAGTGGTTAATGCAATTTTTCCCTATTCATTTGAATGAATGAAAACACTGAAAAAACAAAGACTTGACATGCTGGAGATCTGAAAAAAGATAGCCCTGATGGGTCAGATCCGCATGGGAAAAATAAGCAGCATGTGCATGAGATTTCAGAAATGTTATTCACTTTGCTGGTACTGTAAAGTGCAGCGTTTTTTCAGCGGCAAGAACACACGGGAAAAAAATGCTGCAAAAAAATGCAGTGTGAACAAGCCCTTAGGAACATGACTGCCTAATGTTGGGCAATGGAGATACTTTATGTGTATTAAGGCATTTAGAGGACGGCCCGGACAACATATTAGGTCTGGATGTAATATGAAAATAGAAAAAATGTAGAGAAATCGAAACAAGTTGAAACTGAACTATAAGTTACGTAACTCTTCATTATACAACAATGAAAGTGGTTGTCAAGTACTTTTACAGTGATGGCCAATCCTTAGAATGGGTCAACAATATCAGGTCAGTGGGGGTCTGACACCCCCATTGATCAGTTGTTCCCAGTTCTGGCAGCGGACAGATTTAATCACTTGTGGTGATGCACTGCTCCATACACTATATATGGACTGTGGGCGAGTACTGCACATCAGCACTTTTTAAATGAATAGGGACGGATCTTCAGAACCCCGCTGCAGCCACTATATAGTTGACAGAGCCGAGCTGTTCCGTTCCACAACTGATAACATAGGGCTATAACTGGTACCAAAAACAGGCGAATGGAAGGGTGACGGGTGTCACACCCCCACTGATCTGATATTGATGACCTATCCAGGATTATGACCACCAGGCAAGTAAGGTGCATGGGCACCACTCTACAGGAAAGAAAATAGTTGACACAGCACCATAGTAGTGCTGCATCCCCTTAATTCTCAAAATCAGTGTGGGTTCCCTTAAGCCAGATCCTCTCCAATTATAGAGTTATGACAAAACCCATCAATATGTCATTCATTTAAATTGCTGAGGTCTGGTTAGGACAGAAGCACACAATAGGACAACACCACAAGAGCAATGAGAGAATGTGAGAGTGAAGGTAATGCTCATTTGGGGTGGTTGTGTATGGACACATCTATCAGAGCATTAGAATCCGCGGATGCAGCCTCGGGGCAGGGCTGTGGAGTCGGTAAGCCAAACGTCCGACTCAGACTCCCCAATTAAGTGATAAATTTAATGTAGCAGATTCATCTCAGCTAAAAGTCTAGACCCTTAGATCAGGAATAGGACATTTCATAACTTTCCCAAATTCTTATGAAAAAAATATTCCCCACAAACAGCATTGAACTACTGTACCCAATTTATTATAAATAAATTTTCTCCAGACCCAGGTACCATCCGCACATTGAAACGCTTGGATTCTGCATGTACAGATGCACTGATGTGTAATCCATGCGTTCTAATGCAAGTCGATGGCGGCGAAAACGCAGCGCTTCCGCAAAATAATTGGTAATGCTGCGTTTTTTCCCTGCAATGATAATCCGCAGCGGAAATTTCCGCAGCATGTGCACAGCACATGCGGATTATCATTGGGGAACATGGCAGGCCTTCTACCATGCTTTTAAGCGTTTCTGCCGCTGCGAAAAATGCTTAAAAAACGCATCATGGGCACACAGTCTAAAAATAGCAATTCACGTTAGTGGAGAGATCACAGTACCTGGGCTGCGCTTGTGGAAATTAAGAATCCTCTATTGTATAAAACAGGGTCTTTTAATAACCAACGCGTTTCGGTGCCGGACTTGCACCCTTTTCAGGGTAAAAAAAAAAAAGCAAAATACTTGTTTTTATTTTTACCTTGAAAACGCGTTGGTTAATAAAAACCTCTATTTTATACCATGGAGGATTCTTCATTGCCACGAGTGCAGCTCAAGTTCTGTGATCTCTCCAGTAAAGTGAAGTAATTTAAATTGGGAATACCACCTGAAGCTCGACTTACATGAAAACTGAGACCGCATATAAAAGTAGTAAATGTAAAATTAACCTGTTAGTACCTTGGAGTGTTACACAGGAGCTTTAAGAAGTATAAGAAGCATTCATTATTCTATGGCATTTACACATACATCAAATTCTTGACATATAATATAGCCACACCTAAATATATGGCGCCGGTTAGAACAAGTGTCAGGTATACTGCTGTGACCCAATACAAGGAAATAAGGGTGCTAATATGTAATATATTGGAAGCTTAAAGCATTCATATCACAGAGGTCTTCTCTAACCACCACTCACCTTTATCCACGGTGCCATCTCCATCTGTCAGTATGACCCATGGCACAGCTTTATTTCCATCCAACCTGTAAATGACACCTGTACGATCGTCCACTGAATACAGCTTTCCATTAAATACTATTAGCTCGGACAGTTCCATTCCTCTCCCTTTTTCTGCCAGGTGTGTTTGAAAGACATTATTTTCTTTCTCCCATTCTACTGTAACTTGGTCACCACTATGGAACAGTGTTAGGTGACCTTTCTTAAGATAGCTGAACCAAGTGTGGTCTTTGGAGCTGCGAGAGTCAGTGTCTAAGTCTGCAATAACTGCAATTTGGTATCGGAGTCCATCTGGGGTCTTCAGAGGTGGAGAAAGCGGGTACGTGTCATTATAGAGTACACCAGCTAAAGGCTGAATTATCTTCCAATTGTATGCATTCGGTAATACAGTCTTTGGGCTTGAAGATGGATGAAAGTAGAGCAGCAGCAGCAGTAACACCAAGCCCAATAAGGACACTACAATGGCACGCCAGCGTGGCCTGAAACGGGGGTCTGCAGTCTTTGTCATGGAGGCCAGAACAGGAAGCCCACCCACACTGATCCGCAGGGGGCTCATAGACTCTTTACATTCCAGTAGTTTGTAGGGATTCATAAGGCATCTGTGTTGCAAGTCAGGACCTTAGTAGCAAATAAGAATCCAAAATGAATGACAAGAAAATAACAAGGCATAACATACAATATGACTTTCTCCACCCTGTAAAGGCATAAACAACATGTAAATAGGTTGTCTGGGGAGTAATTGTGTTCACAAACTGTTCAGATTGATTTAAAAATAATACATCTCTCGTGGCCCCATTCTATAGCACCCACTAAACAGTCTGCTGGTGTTCCAGCTCTGTCCCAAAGCTGTAGTTTTTTTCCAAAATCTTCTAAATGCCAACTTTGCATTAGGCCTCATTCATATATCTGTGTTTAAACATGTATGCGAAAAAAATGACACCGGTGTCAAAAGTGTTTTGAATCAATGTGTCATCAGTGTGTGGTCCATGTGACCGTTTTTAAAATCAATGTGTAATCAGTGTTTTTCACAGCTCTTTTGAAGTGGAGCTGGCAATGGATAGAACAAGAAGTTGCCTGTTAGCAACTAGTTGCCTGTCAGTTTTTAGGTCCATAGTGCGATATGGAGACCCACTTTAAATACGGACAGCACATGGATGCCATCCACGTGCTGTACGTGTTTTTCGAACTAATCGACTTGTATTGTCCCTTTTCATCTGTGATACCGGAGAAAAAAGGACATATATTTCCATGAGTTTTGCACAGACACACAAGCTGTAAAAAAAAAAACAAGGACACATGAGTAGCACCATAGACTATAATGAGTACGTGTTCTATCTGTGAAAGAAACGTGTCTGAATGAGGCCTTAGAGGAATACCCCCCACCCCTCCCCTTTTACATGGGACTAATCTACTACATATCTAGTCCATCAATGCTCGTATGGATCAATGCAAGCTGTATGATGAACAATCATTAATAAGATAATTAGGTGGACATGCAGGCTGCATATTGTTGCTAGATAAGCTGCTGATAATTTTTTAGGATGCATAAAAAAAAAAAGATTGGCAGGTTATTGGCCGTGTATACAGACCCTCGTGTGCAGGGTTCAGTAATTAGATGCTAAATCACTATGCTTTCTATTGGTTGGGTTCCACCAAGGTCTGGTCTAGCCTGCTGTTAGGAGTTATAATCACTAGGTGTAGTCTAGGAAAAACTTGTTCATCAGGTAAACACGGATCTCCATACCACGTATTTCAGGGTGTGCCGCCCTTTCATGTCATTCTGTCAGAGGCACCAGCCCAGTCTGTTACTTGATAACTTGCTGAGATAAAGCACATCTGTGAATAGCTAAACTTATTTGTCTTTTCCATTCACATAAGAAAAGAAATTTACATAACTTTGGTGGATTTGGGACAAAACAATGAGATGTTTATTTGCAATTACCAGAGAAATAAAGACATCTTGGTGAGGATGTAAATTTCTTGATGTAATCACTGAGCCCCTTACTGGGCACCCACTGCTTTGATGTGTGTTAGCCCTGCTTCCCCCTCCTGGCTGTGTACCACTTGGGAACAGTCAGGCTCATACATACACATTAAGAGTCAGAAGGTTAAACTAATCAGAAAGGCCAACCTAGTCTGCCAATACCTATCTGATAGTAAACAATAATGCCTGGCACAACCTGGCAGTGGTCATTGGCTCAGATACACACAGTGTATGCACAGTGTTGAGGAATACAGTGCTCATTTTCCAGCCCTGTAAAACAGAAAAGAGGTTTCCCAGCCGCTCGAATTTTAATTAATTTTCATTTTTTAACCAAAAATCACAGAGTAATACTCACCTTGCTGATTTCTTGCAGTTCCCACAGCGCTGCTTCTCGGTCTCTGTCGCACAAACATGTGAGGGCTGCAGTGGTGACCTCAGAGGTGTACGCGGCAGCGGTCATATGTTTGCATCAGAATATCACTGCTGGCGGACAAAATACAGAGATCGCTGGGAAACGGCAGCATGACAGCGGCGGGGATGTGTATTGTACGATTAGGCCATGCTCCCACTTCAGAAAAAGCTCTTTTTGCACCCCAATGTGTTTTTTTTTATGCAGGAGTCTGCACAGCAAAATATGCAATAATCTGCTGTAATGAATGAGATTTAACTGCACTGCATCAGTTTCCATGAAATCACAACCACTTAGGATTGAACTGTAAGGCCTCATTCAGATGTCAGTGATTTTTCAGGTATGCAAAAACTGACCAATTTCCATGATTGAGCAGGGTCAGATT
The DNA here is from genome assembly GCF_046119375.1 of Phyllobates terribilis. Classification (NCBI taxonomy): domain Eukaryota; kingdom Metazoa; phylum Chordata; class Amphibia; order Anura; family Dendrobatidae; genus Phyllobates; species Phyllobates terribilis. The sequence continues at coordinate 259,458,768 of NW_027362765.1, read as the reverse complement.
TTCATAAGAGATTGATTAGACTTTCATTGGTGAGTTTGATCTATGACTCGGATCGAAATCAGACTTGTCTCTATTCAGTCCGCAAAATACAAGGACATGTGAACAACCCCATAGACTATTATAGGTACAAGTTTTATACATGAAAAGGACAAAACTTGTACATGAAAAACTGACATCTGAATAAGCTCTTAAATGGCAGCAGATTTTCTGCGCAAAAAAAAAAAAAAAACAGCAAGGAAAAAGAACGTGTTTACGCTGCATGAGAACATGGCCGTTTACTGCTTTATAACATTCTGGAGAGACCTTTTACATCTAAACAATTTGCCCTTAAATATATATCATACTCCATAGCAAACGAGTAATGCAAAGTACCTGACATCATACAACCCTGTTAGGTATCATACAGCTGAGCCTACATTACTACTGCCTTGTGACAATAATGGAGATCACTAAGGGGTAATAATGGAGATGACATGGCCCCATGGCAGTGAGAACACATAACAGGGGAAGCCAGCTTTCTGCTCCCAAGTACGAGGACACTACATGGTCTGGGAGCAGAGCTCAGGGACAGGGCTCAGTGACTGAGATGATAGATGGATGGAGCATCACTATCTACACAGTGCACCCACACAATGTAACACGTACTACACGGGGTCTGCTGGTCACTGACAACTCACCGATGTCCTGGTCCTGGGCTGCCGCTAAAACCAAGAGTGCGGTGATCACTGCTCCATGGTCACAACCCAGCACAGGCACTGTACTTCCGCCTCCTGCAGCAAACTACAATGTCCGGCATGCCACGCGAACAGGCTTCCTTGTTCCCAGCATGCCTCAGGGCTGGGCTGCTGCTCTCTGGTCTGTGTCTGCCTTGTAAGAATGAGTGACATGCACATTATTAAGGTTCTCTATGTGACCCTAGGGTTCCAAAGACAAGAAAATAAATAAGGATGCCAGCCACAGATACCCCCATAATACTGCCAGGTTTAGCCTAGAACAATAGCTATGAAGAAATTGGCACTCAGATGATGTAGACCAAAGGTGATTTATTTGCAGTCTACAGTGAACAGATATGACGCTTCTGTCTCAGTTTAGACCTTCAGCTATACGGATTGCCATAGAAGTATATAGCACTGAATGCGGGATGCTGTGTGACTAGAGAGTGGGAATACTACTAAAGGTTTGTGCCCATAGGAGTCAGCTGGACTCAAAAGCGCAGCCGACAACGTGTTTGTGCCCATTTCAAAAAGGTGGACATTGTCAAAAATGACAGAAGCCCCAACGGAGCCACTGACATGTTGGAAAAACGTGATGTGAACCCGGCATTACCATCCTGATGTCATGTGTATCTCATGGATCCATTACAATTGTTAACATAGGAAACTGTATATGGTCTTTTATTATTTATTGGCAAACGGATGACAAAACAGATGAAAAATCTCAGTTTTTTTCTGGACAAAAAATGGATGATTTGGCGTACCCTCATCCTCGTTCACATGTTCAGTATTTGGTCAATAATTTACATCAGTAAAATCAGGAGTGGAACAATCAAAGGAACAGTATAAGGGTACGTTCCCACGATCAGTGTTTGTTAAATTTTTTACTCAGCTGAATTCCCACATGATTCCCACACCTCAGTTCCGTTTTTTTTATGCAGCAAAAACGTTGCGTTTTTATAAAGTATAGATAGATAGTAGTGATGAGCGCGCATGCTCGCCACTGCTCGGTACTCGCCCGAGCATCTCATTGCTTGAGATGCTCAACGCTCGCCGGGTACTTGCGCGATGCTCGGGCGGGAGCTCGGGTCCCCGTCCAGCATGTTTGGCGCTAGTTAGAGCACCAATCATGCAGGGATTGTCTGCCACTCACTGTAATGTCACAGCCATGGTGGTTGTGGCATTACAGTGATTGCCCAAATCGATGGAAACAGTGTTCACAGTGAAACATGAAAAGCCGGCAATTCAGCAGCGGCATACACCGGTACCCGACAATTTAGAACAGAAAGAATAGAGCATCACACATAGATTAGATAGGTAGAAACATGTTAGTCACATATATAATAAGTACAGTGATAGTGTTGGTTACTGTACTTGTTACTTAGTATTAAAATAAAGGACGTCACCGCTTGAGCAGGAGAATTCTCCCACGCTGGGACGGCATTGAGATGGCAGGCTGGATGGTAGCAGAACGCTGCCATCCAGCTTGTCATCCTTCAGAGACACTGCAGAGCGCAAGCATGCCTGCTCTCCGCAGCGTTCTGCTACCATCCAGCCTGCCATCTCAATGCCGTCCCAGCGTGGGAGAATTCTCCTGCTCCAGCGCTGACGTCATTTTCCGGCACCGCATGCGCAGGAGAATTCTCCCACGCTGTCAGTGACGTGCATGAGGTGAGCTGAGTTCATTGGACATGAACTCGGCTCATCTGGATGCCGTCACAGCCAGACACTGAGGAGCTTCTCAGTGTCTACGGCATGGCAAGCTGGATGGCAGCGTTCTGCTGCGTTCCAGCCTGTCATGTGAATGTAGCAGAGCTGGAGCCGTCCTGGGAACCATGGAAAGGTAAGGATGAGGTTGGTTAATTATTTTACTTGCATTGCAGGAGATCGTTGGCTTCAGCTGGAATGGGCGTGACGGTAAGTAGAGTTTAATTTAGAACATTAAAGAATTGTGTCTTTATTTCAATTACAGGATTTTATTCTGGGTGTTTGTGTTTTTTTTAACTTTCGCTATGGGGTTAGTAATGGGGGTGTCTTATAGACGCCTCTCCATTACTAACCTGGGCTTGATGTCAGCTGGCATTATAAGCTGACATCAACCCCAACCCTATTACCCCACTGCCACCGCTACAGGGCAGTGGGAAGAGCGAGGCTAAGTGCCAGAAATGGTGCATCCTTTGCTAGCTATTAAAATAGGGGGGTCCCCACGTCATTTTTTGGGGGTCCCCCATTTTAATAGCTAGTAAAGGCTAGATATTCACCTGGGGGCTGATATTAGTAGCCTGGGAAGCTCCGTGGGTATTACCCCCTTCCCAGGCTTCAAACATCAGCCTCAGCTGTCTGCTTAACCTCCGCTAGAGACTAAAATTACGGGGAACCCCACGCCAATTTTTTTTTAATAAATCCTTTATTTTAACACTAAATGACAAGTACAGTAACCAACACTGTCACTGTACTTATTATATATGTGACTGACATGTTTATATCTATCTAATCTATGTGTGATGCTCTATTCTTTCTGTTCTAAATTGTCGGGTACCGGTGTATGCTGCTGATGAATTGCCGGCCGGCTTTTTTAAAGAGACGGGTGCATGAAAATCGGAGGGCACTAGTGTGTTCTTAGTGCCCTGCTATGTTTTTCATGCACCCTCCTGTATACCCTGCCTGCCTGTCTGCTTATATATTCTGCCTGCCTGACGTTTAATTGAGCACTGTTCCCATCGATTTGGGCAATTTTTGACCTTCTGCAGACCGCCGGGGGGGGGACCGCCAGAAAAATGCTTGAGTTTTCCATAGACTTACATTGGGCTCGTTGCTCGGGTCGAGGACCCGAGTATTCCAATGTGCTCGACCCGAGCTTCGAGCACCTGAGGATTTTAGTGCTCGCTCATCACTAATAGATAGATATAGGGTAGATAATAGATGTCCGTGAGATTAATTAGTGTTTTGCTATGTAGTTTACTGTACGTGTATTAACTTAATAAAAAAAAACAATGGATGTCTGAATGAGGCTTAGGGTATGTGCACACGATGCAGAAATGAAGCAGAAAATTTCTGCATCATTTCTGGATCTCCCTGGCAGAAAAAACGCATGCAGATTGTGCATGCGTTTTTCCTGCGGAATACATGCGGATTCACATGCGTTTCCGCATGTGGATTGACAAGCGCTTTCCAGGCGATTTTAGCATCACCTGGAAAGTGCTTGACAACTAGGTCACACTATATAAATCCATGCAACCGGCATGGATTTATATAGTGTGACCCGAGAGAGTGGTAAAAATAAATGTATACTTTACCCTCTGATGGCCCGCGCTGTCCTGCTCACACCTGGGTGTAGATGAGACTCTCCTCTCCTCCACACCCGGGTACCATCCGCACATTAGAACGCGCCAATTACGCAAGTACAGATGCAGTCTTGCGGAATTGGCGCGTTCTAATGCAAGTCAATGGCGGCGAAAACGCAGCATTTCCGCAAAATTAATGGACATGCTGCGGATTTTTGAGCGCAGCATTTACGCTGCGGAAAAATCCGCATCATGGGCACAGCACATGCGGATTTCAATTGGGGAACATTGCTGCCCTTCTACCATGCGTTTTCAATGCGTTTCCGCGGCGTTTACGCAGCTGCAAAAAACGCCGCGGAAACGCATTAAAAACGCACCGTGTGAACTCAGCCTTCGGCTATGTGCCCACTAGTAGATTTGATGCAGAGCATTTTTTGCCTCTCTCCGGCAGAAAAAAACGCATGCAGATTTACATGCGTTTTTTCTGCCAGAGAAAAGCGTTTTTTCAGCGTTTTTACATGCGTTTTTTCAAGCACTTTTCCAAGCGATTTTGAGCATCACTTGGAAAAGTGCTTGACAAGTTGGTCACACACTATAAATCCATGCAACCGGCATGGATTTCTATTGTGTGACCAACTTAGATGCTTTAAATGCAGCATCTATAGTAAAAAAAAAAAAAAAAAGAATTAAAAAGTTAAAAATAAAAAAACCCTGTATACTCACCTCTCCGGTCTCCTCGCTGCGACGATCCTCTCTCCTCGGCGTCCCGCGGTGTACTGGCAGGACCTGCGGTGACGTCATTTCAGCTGAATAAATGACATCACCGTAAGTCCTGCAACTACACCGCGGGACGCCGAGGAAAGAGGATCGCTGCCGCCGGGAGGAGACTAGAGAGGTGAGTACACAGGTTTTGAAATTTTTAACTTTTTTATTTCTTTTTTTCACCGCGTGGTAGCCGGGATGAAGAGAGTTGTAGTCTCCTCTTCATCCCGGGTACTACACGCAACGCGATTACGCTGCAAATTCGCGGCCATTGAATTTAATTGAAACGCAGCAAATCCACATATACCTGTGGGTTTGCTGCGTTTCAATGTTCCTCAATGGCTGCAAATTTGCGGCGTAATCGCGGTAGAAATGGTCATGCTGCGTTTTGCAAAGCAATGCGAATTCGGCGTGCCAATTAGCGCATCATGTGCACAGCACATCCGAATTCACATTGCTTTGCATGGCAGACGGTTTTACAAGTGTTTTCGCGGCTGTAAAAACGCCGAAAAAACGCTACAAAAACACTATGTGTGTACATGGCCTTAAAGAGGTTGTCCGGTCTACATCTAGAACTCTGCAGTCACTCTGTGAGAGTGTTACCATCTGAGAGAAACGGACATTTTTTCTGAGATGTCATCCTAGTTGCTTCCGTTTTTTATCTTATCCGGGGGTTTTTTCACTGAAACTCGTAGACCGTCTGAACTTATTTATGTGTATATCAAGTATATTCACTAACTCTGATGATGTACCTACATTGTTATTGATACCTCTGTTTTTCGTTTTTGTATCCACATATTATGGAACTAGTCTAAAGCCCCTGACGAAAACCCGTGAGGGTTGAAACGATGGGCAGGAACCACCTTTTGCATTTGGATTTCACTGTATGTACATCAATAAAAGGACATAAAAAGAACCTTTGACCTCTGTGCTATTGTTATTTTGAGTGCCAGAACCTTATCTTAATCCATGAACTTATTTATCTGTTAATGAGCGTATGAAAAATTAATCAGTTTCACCCAGAAAACTCAGATTATTTTTTCTCACCCATGTGCAATCTGTTGTCTCAGCAGCAGTTATTAATCATTTTACAAGACCATTTACAGTTTCCAATGTGTCTGTAGTAAACGGATGCTATATGGTAGCTCCATATGACATCTGACATTTTTACACACCCATAGACTTGAATGGGTTAGTCTCATCCGACACACAGAAGAAACTAGTGCATGCTGCAATTTTTTTCACACACAGATTCGGTCAGTGAAAAAAAAATTGCTCATCTGCACTGCCCCATTGAATGACAATGGTCCATGTGCTGTCCGTTGTTTTCACGGACAGCACTCAGATCGAAAATACAATTGGGTGAACCTACCCTTAAAAACAGATGAACCTAGGAAGGAACTCTGAGTATGAAGCATGTCTTCCTAGTATCATCTGTCTCATGGATCTAAATAGTTTTTAATGGCCAAGTCTAATCCGCAAAATATGTAGAGAATAGGACATGCTTTGAGCCTCACGGACTGTAGAACGGAACCCATTTTTAAAACGAATATGTGTATGGCTCAATGAAACACTATGGTGCTGTGTGCAGTCCAAGAAAATGTGAATGTAGCCTTAAAGGGGTTTTCCCACGAACAAAAGTTGATTTTAATCAATAGATCTTGGAATAATAATAATTTACACAATTGGATGTGTTTAACCCCTTTCCAACCCATGACGTCTTAGTACGCACATTTGCGTACCCCCGGTTCAGTGAGGGCTGCTGCGCTGAGCCCTCACTGAACGGAGCACATGTCAGCTGATTCTTACAGCTGACATGTGCCCGCAACAGCCGCGGGTGGAATCGCGATCCACCCGCGGCTGTTAACATGTTAAATACCGCTGTCAATCTCCGACAGCGGCATTTAACGCGCGCTTCCGGGTTGCGCGTCATAAGCCCCGCCCATCGGCGACCCCGTCACGTGATCGCGGGTCACCGATGGGTGGGCATGACAACCCAGGGTCTGCAGCATACGCCTGTGGTTGTCATGATCTCGTCGCTATGAGTGCCACCTAGTGGTCGGCGCTCATAGCACAGGACCAATTCTGCTATATGCAGGGGATCTGCTGGTCCCCTGTATGTAGCAGAGCCGATCAGACAACTGCTGCTTCTAGTCTCCTATGGAGACTATTGAAGCATGCAGTAAGTGAAAAAAAAATGTTTTTAAAAATATAAAAAAATAAAAAATACATAAAAGTTTAAATCACCCCCCTTTCGCCCCATTCAAAATAAAATATAAAAAAAAAAAACCCACATACACATATTTGGTATCGCCGCGTTCAGAATCGCCCCATCTATCAATATAAAAAAAGAATTAATCCGATCGGTAAACGGTGTAACGTGAAAAAAATTCTAAACGCCAGAATTACGTTTTTTGGTCGCCGCAAAATTGCAATAAAATGCAATAACGGGCGATCAAAACATCGGATCTACCCCAAGATGTTATCAATAAAAACGTCAGCCCAGCGCGCAAAAAATAAGCCCTCACCCAGCCCCGGATCACGAAAAATGGAGACGCTACAAGTCTCGGAAAATGGCGCTATTTTTTTTTGTTTTTTTTTACCAAATTTTGGAATTTTTTTTCACCACTTAAATATAAAATAACCTATACATGTTTGGTGTCTACGAACTCGTAATGACCTGGAGAATAAGAATAGCAGGTCAGTTTTAGCATTCAGTGAACGTGGTAAAAAAATAAATAAAAAACAACTGTGGTATTGCACTTTTTTTGCAATTTTACCGCACTTGGAATTTTTTTCCCGTTTTCCCGTACACGATATGGTAAAACTAGTAATGGCGTTGAAAAGTACAACTTGTCCCGCAAAAAATAAGCCCTCACACGGCCATATTGCCCAAAAAATAAAAACTCTATGGCTCTGGGAACAAGGGGAGCAAAAAACGAAAAAGCAAAAATGACAAAACCCAAGGTTGTGAAGGGGTTAAATAAAATGTTCCTGTGCTGAGATAATCTTATAAATGTGCCCCTGCTGTGCACTGTGTAATGGCTGTGTTGGACCATGATCTGATCATACCACAGCTCCTGGGCAGGGGAGGAAGCAAAAGAGTATACAGACAGGACAGCAGGGGATCACAGCTGATTCTTTCTGTGAGGTAAAACATTTCACTGCCTGTTTTTAAACAATGTTTTACTTCACAGAAAGAATCAGCTGCGATCCCCTGCTGTAGTTTGTTTAAAAAAGGCAGTGCTGCAGCAAATAACTGAGTTTACCAGCTCGCAGCAAGTTGATGGCACGAACCACTGATTGACTGCAGCGTTGTCTACGTGATGTCAGCGTTGAAACAATAACCGACACCAGAAGCAGCAGTGGAAACTCAGTGCAGGACCCGGGGAGGGTGAATAAAGTGGTTTGCTTGTTTGTTTTTTTTTAAACATACTGCAGCCGGGGGAGAGTAGTTTTCTGACACCAGAAAACCCCTTCACCATCTTGTGAGTTTCTGTTTTCTCCTCCCTTTCTTCCCAGAGCCATAACTTTTTTATTTTCCGTCAATATAGTCATGTGAGGGCTTATTTTTCATTTGAACAACCCCACTGGTTTTACCATATCGTGTACTGGAAAACAGGAATACAATTCCAAGTGCAGTGAAATTGCAAAAAACGTGCAATACCACAATTATTTTTTTTTTTTACTATGTTCACGAAATCCTAAAACTGACCTGCTATTATTATTCTCCAGGCCATTAACAGTTTGAAGATACCAAACATGTATAGGTTCTTTTTTTATTTAAGTGGTGAAAAAAAATCAAAACTTTGTAAGAAAAAAATTCGCAATTTTCCCCGACCCGTATCGTTTCCATTTTCCCGGGATATGGGGCTGGGTGAGGGCTTATTTTTTGCGCCCTAGCTGATATCTTCATTGATACCATTTTGGGGTACATACGATGTTTCGATCGCCTATTATTGCATTTTATTCCAATGTTGCGGCTGCCAAAAAAAATCATAATTCTGGAGTTTCAGTCTTTATTTCTCGTTACGCCGTTAACAAATCGGATTAATGTAATTTATATTTTGATAGATCAGGCGTTTCTGAACGCAGCGATACCAAACGCGTATTTTTTTAATATTTTTAAAAACTTTTATTTTTTACTTCAATAGTCCTTTTAGGAGACTTGAAGCTGCAATCATTCGATCGCCTGTGCTATACATAGCAAGGATCATTATCTCCTATGAACGTTGACAACAAGCTGCTGTTCATAGATTTACAATGGCAGGCATGAGGGTCTTCTACAGAACCCTGGCTATCATGACAACCCATCGGCGCTCCGCTGTCAAATAGACAGTGGCATTTAACATAACAGCCGCGGTTGGATTGTGGATCAGTAGTCACGTGCAGTGAAAGATGCAGGCTCAGAGCCGGAGCCCGCATCAAATGCAGGGAGATGACCTTGGACGTATCTAAGTCATCGCTTGTGAAGGGGTTAATTTCAATCTGTTCCCAAGTGTATGTGTCTTTTTCAGATGGATTCCGCCTGAAAAAAAAGCTAAAAAAAATGCCAAAAAAGATAGAACATATGCAGTATATTGCTTACAAATACTGATGTAAGATACTGAACGTGTGCACGTAGCCCTAGGCAGGGTTCACACTTGATTATGTGCCCTGCCTCAGGCATTCAGTAATGCAGTTATCAGCTGCATGGCTTTTGCAAGTGAAATGAAACAAAAGAGAGGATGGCGCCTCATGTAATACATCGTATCACTCCAGCACGATGTAGCATCAGACCTGAGGTAAAAAACGCTATTTTATCCGTACAGTGGTTAGAACAGGTTACACAGATGCCCGACACATTTTATATGTCCCTATAAGATAAAATAACATCTTTTACCTCAGCACAGACACTATATTGTGTTGCAGCGACAGCACCTATTTGCACGTTTTACATTTGTACCCACCCCTCCAAATACCTGACTAATACATAGAACTGCCACATTCGCTGTATACACGAACTTTATTGCAAATATGAGCCCAGCTTTACAAGCAGCACAGCCATTGCATCTGGACTATGACAGGCTGCACCCGACATGTCATCACCACCTCACACAACAGGTCTCATAAAAGTGGCGGGAGTTCGGAACTGGGAGAGCGGCGCTTGCCTTCTGCTATGTCTCCCTCTAGTGGCCCAGCATGGGTACTACAGCCGTCTGTGCATAGCGCTTCTTCTCTGGAAGACTTTATAGCCTATGTTATAAATGACACTGCGACGTTATTGACGCGTCACACAGGCTCTTGTATGAACCGCTCATTATACAGTGAACTTTCTTTAAAAGGCGGGACGAGGCTGAGTGACGAGTACAGGCGGCCCTCACGCCTCAGTGACCGCAAGATGAGGAGGCGGAAGTGAGGAGAGACCTGCAGAAGTGTCTACGGAGAGAATGACAGCCGGGGACAGCGGGAGGGAGGCGAGCCTGTGAGGAGAGCCGCCATCCTGCTGCAGGTGTCGCCTGTGTGCTTAGCCTCCTGTGTACACACGTGCTGTGCAGGAAACATGGCCGAGCTCTGATACATCCTCTTCTGTTCTTCCTCCCACACATTTGCTGTGGTTGACGCCTCAGCAGAAGGCGCGGACCTGCGGTGCTGAGTGCCAGACCTCATTCTCCTCATAGTGAGACAGGTATTCCCTTATTATATGCCGCGTACACCCATAGTGACATATTTATCTTCGCTGTGAGCCCTGTATGGGTGCTGGTGGGTATCCGTCAGTGCCAGGGAAACCCCCCACACATGTCATTAACCCCCATTTATGTGACCGGCACCATGACTGGGGTCTTTATATGTCCTTTTTTTCAGGTGGATTTTGCTGTGACACCCGCCTGAGAAAGCGCCGACTAAGCGCCCAGAAGAACGAGCGTACATTTCTATGTAGGAACGACCTGCTGGTCCTATATTCAGGCTTTTCAGCATCTTTTAACCACTTCAGGTTCCCAAAAATACCAAGTGGTTAAAAGATGTGACCGCTCCATTCTTCTGCTCTGAAGAAGCTCTATATCTTATAAGAGAAGTCAAAGGACAGTCAGAATATGCCATAAAACAAGCCGGTGGGAAGGTATATATAAATGATTGGCGCCGCCGTGCAGAATTGAGCGCCTGTGCTTGGTTTGAACAGTCATTCTGTGCTGAGAGGTTTCCTTTAAAAAAGCACTAGCAGTTTCTTCATTGTTGAAGTAAAAAAAAAAAAAAAAAAAAAAGTCAAGAAAACGCTAGAAAAAATGATGCCCCAAAAACAATGGAAAAAATTCAAGCTGTCAAACGTAGAAAAAGTGCTCAGGAAGTCACGGGATAAGGTATGCAGTGCATTTCTGGCCTATTCCCGCTCTGAAAAAACGCCCAGTATGCATATAGCCTTAGGGTGGTTTCACGCATCCAATGTTCATAGTTTGAGTGAGAACTGCGATGTACAGACCGGCTGCGCGTCTCGTGACCAACCCTTGAGGCATGTATGAGGACTAGCTTTTGAATTTGTTCTACACCCGGGTGGTGAGCATTTTTATTGGTGCGTTTTTTGGAGTGTGGGCATATGCAGTGCTTTGTTAATTTTGTAGTCCAATACTTCAATAAAATGGTGCCGGATAGAGCAATATTCACACGCTGTCCGGCGCCATTTTTTGAAGACACTGTATCTGCGAATTTGCATCTATAGTGTCTTCAATAAAATGGCAGTGGAGATCAGGGTATGCGCACGCGCTGACTCCGGCGCCATTTTATTGAAATAATGTACTACAATGTTAACAAAGCAGTGCGCCGGCCATAGGGATAATTGCAATGGCCAGCGCATGCGCACTGCTATGTTGACTTTGTAGTAGAATTCTTTTTTTTTTTATTTTGTTGAAGACACTGTGTCTGCTTATTCGCTCACACACAGTCTCTTCAATAAAATGGGGCTGTAGTGCGGTATGCGCATGCGCTCACACGGCTGGACAATTTGGTAATGTGTGTATATATACATTTTGCTGAGTATGCCTTTGCAAACTCAAAATCTATGTATTCACTTTTGTTTGAGTATGTGTGTATATATTCAGATTAGTGAGGGTCTGTATATATGTGGCCGGGCAGCCAGATGTAAACATTCAACAGAGCAGTGCAGCCCAACTCCATTTAATGTGTAGTGACTGGTGTTAGGTGTTTCAGATCAGCTGCTAGCTAACAGATGCGTGGAGTCTTAAAGGGAATCTGTCACCGGGTTTTTGCCACCTAATCTGAGCGCAGCATAATATAGCAACAGACCCTGGTTCCAATGAAGTATCACTTACTGGACTGCTTGCTGTAGCTTTGATAATCTCCTGCTGATAAAATCTGTGTTATATCACTAAAAGAATTGTAAACATTCTGCCATGTATTCCTCTATATTCCTGAGCTCTGTTTAATCCCACCCTCATGACTGATTGGCAGCTTTCTGCCTATGCACTATGTACACAGGAAGCTGTCAATCAGTGGTATTGGCGGGGTTATACATAGCTCAGCATTCAGAGAACTGGTAGATCTGCAGCAGATAAAACAGGGATTTTAGCAATACTGCAGAAAGCCGAAAAAATAAGTGACCCATCGCTGGAATCATCCTTCATTATTTTGCTTTCTGATCACATATTTTGAAGGGGAATATGTCATGTCCAAAAAAAAAATGCTATTTACATGCAGACCTAGTGATAATCTGCAGATAAATAGCATATAAATTATGCTGGTTGCTGTACTGGAGCAGTGTTGCTAGAGAGAGAAAATGAAGTTATATTTTCCCTGCAGCTGCTCGCTTCCAGTCATCGGGTTATGTAGGAAGCTGTTAGTCATTGCTCACTACACAATAATCACTCCCCTGCACAGATTGACTGCCAGATTGCCAGTGTGTATTTGCCGTGAAGGCTTACAATTAAATTGTCAGGGTAGTGATTACAGCTGCCCTTTCAGTGTATTTGGCAATAACTGTATCCGCCCCAATGACTGGAAGCGAGCAGCTGTAAGAATATAATTTCATTTTTTTCCCTGTAGCCACTGCTCCAGTAAGCCTGCCAGACATAATTTAAATGGTGTTTACCTGCAAATTACCTCTGTGTCTTCAGTTACATAGCCTCTTTTTTAGACATCGTGTTTCACTTACATATTCTTTTTCACAGATGGTGCACGTACCCATTATAGTCTGTGGGGCTGTTCCTGCACGGTTTTCATTTGCAGGCCGATTGTTCCCCCAAAAAACGAAAAATGATTAAACTCACCTATTCGGGAGCAACTTAAAAAATGTTTTTTGTATGCAAGAAAAACTGCAGACACACTGATGGTAAAAACAAGTTACATGGATCAAACACTGATGAAAATTTAATGCAGTACACTAATTTTAAAAAAAATGGTCCACCTTTCTTGAATGCAAAGAAAAAATAGATATCCCACCTAAAAGGTATGAATAGCAGTGTTTTAAGTTGCTTGTCCCAGAATCTCAGTTGCTTGCATTTGGTCAGTGATTTCCTTCTTAGGATATCATCTGGCTCATTTACAGTGCATGGCTTGCATACGAAAACGACCAGTGATCGGATACATATTGCTATTCGGAGTCCGTTTAATAGCACATGTCCTCAGACTCGCTTCATTCCCCATGTGCACAGAACGATCATTAATAGTTCATTGTGTGCGCATAGTCTGCCGTTTTTTTTTTCTGCAACACATTCTGTTTCCTGACCCTAGTATTAGCTGCCGTCTTCATCTGTTCTCAGTGCCGCATTGGACGTCTTCTGCAGTTTGTGACCTACCGGATCTCTGCAGTGTTTGCAGGGTGACCCAGAAGTCACTACTTAATGTAAGTCTATGAGAGCCAGAATGAGACTCTCCTACACTTACATGGAGAGCTTGTGACCCGTACCTCTGACCTCCAGTCAGTCAGAAGGTGCAGCCACAAGATGGTGGATCGGGACCGGAGCAGCGCCTTGAAGAGCTGAAGACAGCGGCCGGTAAATATATTACTAGGAGCGGGGAACTTGCATTAGGGCCACCACTCCAGTGCTGCATTTAAAAATAAAACTCTGGAGTGGTGCTTTTAATAATCATTTCACCAGACAAATAAGAGTTTTTCTTGCTCCTTTATCAGGTGATTGACAGGCTTTCTACAATGCCTAGGTATCGGGGAAACAAGCGTTACGATTATCTTGCAGTGTCAATGTAACTTATATGTTCTTATTGCACTCAACCATTTTCTCTCATGTTTTCTTTTAGATAAAATCTTAGTCCAGACATGAAGGTTTATAAAGAAGTCATTAGATATGAGTCTGCTCCACTGTCAGGTAAGCAGCAGCATTACTGCAGTATAATGACTGACCCTGGCATGGGCTTTGTACCTGTTCCACATTAATGCAAGCACCATTTACCTCCGCTCATAAATATTTCTTTCAAATTTTAGCTCGACATCATGACAGAGTGACGACCGAACCAATCAGCTTTTTCTTTTCAAATATGGAAGAACTGCTTTCATGGAAAGCAACCAGCCAAGATATGTTTAATATTGCTGTGACACCTCTGGCAAAACGATATCCACCTATTGATAGCCAGAGACCGAAGACTTTGGTCTGCCATGACATGATGGGAGGGTATCTGGAGGACAGGTTGGCTGGGGTGGTTTTCACCGTGTGACTTCAAACACCACGACAAGCAAATGTTAGGAAGTAAATCTATGTAATCTCGATCTGTCCTGCAGGTTTATCCAGGGCACTGACTCGAAGGACCCCTATGTATTCTACCATTGGCAGTACATTGATATCTTTGTGTACTTCAGTCATCGGATGTTCACCCTTCCACCTGTGGGTTGGACAAATGCTGCTCACAAGCATGGTGTTTCTGTCTTGGGTAAGGCTTGTTGGCATTAAGTTGCATTCCCATATTGGCTCCTTGTGCACATAAAAACAAGGTTGTGCAGATGTGTCACTACAATATGCTTCCCTGGTGGGTGAGCTGCAGTATATTATTCAAGGTTTGTCAGAAATGACAGAACTATCTACTGTGTTGTTTGTCTGATAATCCAATGCTAATAATACAGCAGCCTCTATGAGGACAATGTATTTATTGTATGATGAGAGCATTGACCTCTGCCGCTTCATAAGGGTCTTTTCACATCTTGTTTTTTTAAAAAAAAAAAAAATAATAATAATAATCATAACCTATGCAGATCATCCGTATTGCATCCCGTTTTTACAGCTGCATTGCAGTTCTTAACATGGGGAAACTATTTGGTCCTGTAAGTATTGGTAAATGTTTATGTATAAAAATGGACGCATGGATGACAATATGGGTGAGAATTGTCCAAAATATATATATATATAATATAAATTTTTTTTTTTTTTTTTTTTTTTTTTTTTACTTGCTGAAAATCAGAAGACTTTTCATACCCTTGTTTGAACCCGACCTTTTGGAAACCTTACTGAAACATTGCAATGCAGGCTTTATTCCAATATCTTTTTTTGGCTTTTTACCTGGCTAGGTTTACAATGAAAATAGTGCTAATGTTTTAATAATGGTGACTATTTCAAGAACATTACTATATATTTCTGGTGGTATATTGCTGAGCTATAGTGTTGAAGCACCATTGTAATGAGAGGTTGTATACTGTTCATCCATCTATTTGAAAACCCGGAGGAACATTGCGCAGATAGTGAGGTCACTTCACTGCTTTCAGCTAGTCACCATCAGTGTAAATGTTGAAGTTCTCTGTCTTGAATGAAGCTGCATCTGTTCTTGTACCTGTCATTTCAGCTAACTTTTCAGAATGTTTCCTGTGTATGTACATGAGGAATAATACTATTTCTGGCCATTACATGATTGTACCCGGTTTCTTACCAACTCATTTTCAGTTTTCTCTGACGTAGTAAGAGAATAGTTTCTATGATTTCTCCCACACACAGTGCACATACAGTCATGGCCAAAAGTTTTGAGAATGACACCAAAATTATATTTTCACATGATCTGCTGGCCTCTGGTTTTTATTAGTGTTTGTCTGATGTTTATATCACATACAGAAATATAATTGCAATCATATTATGAGTACCAATAGGTTATATTGACAGTTAGAATGAGTTAATGCAGCAAGTCAATATTTGCAGTGTTGCCCCTTCTTCTTCAAGACCTCTGTAATTCTCCCTGGCATGCTCTCAATCAACTTTTGGACCAAATCCTGACTGATAGCAGTCCATTCTTGCATAATCAATGCTTGCATTTTGCCAGAATTTGTTGGTTTTTGTTTGTCCACCCGTCTCTTGATGATTGACCACAAGTTCTCAATGGGATTAAGATCTGGGGAGTTTCCAGGCCATGGACCCAAAATCGTTATGTTTTGTTCCATGAGCCATTTAGTTATCACCTTTGCTTTATGGCAAGGTGCTCCATCATGCTGAAAAAGGCATTGTTGGGCGCCAAATTGCTCTTGGACGGTTGGGAGAAGTTGCTCTTGGAGGACATTCTGGTACCATTCTTTATTCATGGCTGTGTTTTTAGGCAAGACTGTGAGTGAGCCGATTCCCTTGTCTGAGAAGCAACCCCACACATGAATGGTTTCAGGATGCTTTACAGTTGGCATGAGACAAGACTGGTGGTAGCGCTCACCTCTTCTTCTCCGAATAAGCTGTTTTCCAGATGTCCCAAACAATCGAAAAGGGGATTCATCAGAGAAAAATGACTTTGCCCCAGTCCTCAGCAGTCCACTCCCTGTACCTTTTGCAGAATATCAGTCGGTCCCTGATGTTTTTTTCTGGAGAGAAGTGGCTTCTTTGCTGCCCTCCTTGAAACCAGCCCTTGCTCAAAGAGTCTCCGCCTCACAGTGCGTGCAGAAGCACTCACACCAGCCTGCTGCCATTCCTGAGCAAGCTCGGCACTGCTGGTAGTCCGATCCCGCAGCTGAAACAGTTTTAAGATACGATCCTGGCGCTTGCTGGTCTTTCTTGGGCGCCCTGGAGCCTTTTTGACAACAATGGAAGCTCTCTCCTTGAAGTTCTTGATGATGCGATAGATTGTTGACTGAGGTGCAATCTTTGTAGCTGCGATACTCTTCCCTGTTAGGCCATTTTTGTGCAGTGCAATGATGGCTGCACGTGTTTCTTTAGAGATAACCATGGTTAACTGAAGAGGAACAATGATACCAAGAACCAGCCTCCTTTTAAAGTGTCCAGTGATGTCATTCTTACTTAATCATGACTGACTGATCGCCAGCCCTGTCCTCATCAACACCCACACCTGTGTTAATGGATCAATCACTAAAACGATGTTAGCTGCTCCTTTTAAGGCAGGACTGCAATGATGTTGAAATGTGTTTTGGGGGTTAAAGTTCATTTTCTGGGCAAATATTGACTTTGCAAGTACAGTAATTGCTGTTAAGCTGATCACTCTTTGACATTCAGGAGTATATGCAAATTGCCATTACAAAAAATGAAGCAGTAAACTTTGGAAAAATTACTATTTGTCTCATTCTCAATACTTTTGGCCATGACTGTAGACATGAAGGATTCCTTCTCTTCTTTTTTTTTCTTTTTTTTTTTTTCCCCCCTCTGTAGTACACAGACAGAAGCATCAGCATTATACAATAGTACTAAGCTGTGTGGCTGTGAATCCAGCTCTGGGGTTAGGTAAATCACTTGGTAGAGAAGCCTCAGCATGGATCTTTCTCTGCCTGTAGCTGGATTCACAATGCCGTGCTAAAACTTAGACC
This sequence comes from Phyllobates terribilis, assembly GCF_046119375.1. Lineage (NCBI taxonomy): Eukaryota > Metazoa > Chordata > Amphibia > Anura > Dendrobatidae > Phyllobates > Phyllobates terribilis. The sequence continues at coordinate 259,441,288 of NW_027362765.1, read as the reverse complement.
AGACGCTACTCACTTTCTGTACTCAACCATACAGCGGATGAATCCGGAATTGCTCACCTGTGTGAAATGGGCACATTTGAGCCGCCCATTGATGTATCCCGAAGCCTAACTGTGCATGCGTTAGCAGCGCGGAATCCGATTGGACACCAATCAGGTAGAGAAGGGGCAGCAACTAATATAGAACAATAATAAGCAATCAAAAGTGTAAATGACGCTTTACCCACATACTGTAACAAAGGTTTTAGAGATATATTTTGCTGCCTTTTAATGGACCGGATTCACAATGCCGCTGTAAAACTCAGACATGACTCTGTCCATGTGCTCAACCATACAGCAGGTGAACGCTGGAGCTGCCTGTTACTGGTCTAGGAGGAGGACCAGATTAGAGCATGCTATGCCTTTTTTTCACACTATCACCTGTATAAAAATCTCTTGCTTTGACCAACATGAATTCAAGTGTTTTTTTTTTTTGTTTTTTTTTAACCTGAATGATGAGTTCATACTATGCTGCTATAGTCTCACTCTCATCAAGAGGATCAGCACCAGTCCATGAGATAAAATATAACACAATTGTCTACGTGGGGGATATATAGATATAGATAGATATTTTGTACTATTGCCTTATCTTCTTGCTTATTTGTGCGTTTATTTTTTTTGTAAATCAGTACTTTATTGAGAAAATAATTAAGTCATTAATTGAAGAACGATTACAGAGAGTGTGACATTTCTGCTAGTTGTACATATATAGACTAATGCAAAGTGCGTCACATATGATTAGATGACCATTGAGGTAAAAAGTTATAAATCAATATAATCTGTAATCAAAAATATGAGCAATAACGTATTAATAACATAATGATATATGAGAAGTGAAGAAGTCCATGAAAGAGGTAGAGTGGAAGAGGGTAAGGAAGGAAGGGACGAGGGGGTAGGAGGGAGGGGAGTGGGAAGTTGAATCTGCTTCTCTCCTCCGGGAGAGCCCATCCAGTGGTCCTGGTCGTGAGCCAGGCCACTCTATTAAAATGACCGGTTTATGAGTTTGATATGGCTAAGGTGAGAGGCAGAGTGTTGTTCACTTCAGGACGCGAACCAAAGTCAATTCAGGTAACTGTTTAACTCTGGGGTTTCCCTAAAGGCAATCCTTGGAGCCCACGTGCTATATATCTTGTCTGAGTTTCCATCTATTTGACCTATCAAAAGTTCCATTCTATAAATGTTATTAAGTTCAGACACAAATTCCGAACGTGGTGATGTTTTTTCTTGTGTGCGTTTATTTTTTTATTTAACACGTTCCTCCTTAGGCATTCTTTGCAGGTCTTTCATAAATAGTATTGAATAAACTTTTCCCCATCGCTCAGGTACATTTATCACCGAATGGGAAGATGGTGCCAAAACCTGTGAATCGTTCCTGGCTGGTGATGAGTCTACATATAAGGCAGTTGCTGATCAGATGGTTGCACTTGCACGTTTCTATAGGTTTGATGGATGGTTGATTAACATTGAGAATGTGCTTAGTGTAAGTAGTAAACTTAACATTTAATTACAATTCTTTCCTCACATTACAAGTGAAAAATTATACACCACTCTAAACTTTATTGTATTTTTTTCTTCACGTGTAGCCGGTTGCAGTGTCCCACGTGCCCTTGTTCCTCTGCTATTTAACTGAAAAAATGCACTCACAAGTTCCAGGTGGCCTAGTTCTTTGGTATGACAGTGTGATCCATACTGGGGAGCTGAAGTGGCAGAATGAACTTAATGGTGACAATAGGTAAATGCTCAATTATATTTCAAACTTTACTATGTGGTTGTTTTTTGTTTTTTTTGTTATTTTACATTTTTTAGCTACAAATGATGCCATTTTTTTATATTTGTCTTTCCCTCTCCTGATTTCCGAATTTCCAAAGCTATGTAAAAATTATGGTGAACATGGATTTCACTCTGTTATCTTATATGGCAGAGGGGCAATTGGCAGTCATAGTTATTGGTGCATTTGAATGAAATGGACATGAAAGTGAATTTTTGTAGTTCAGTAAAGGATGTTTTTTTTTAATTCCCTCTACTAGTATGTGAAAATTTAATATGAGTAGCAGATATGTTCCACAGCATTATCAGTAGACAACCCTAGTGTTCTGCAAAGATGTGGAGCTGCCCAGGGCTGGGGAGTTGGTAAGCCAAACCTCCAACTCCGACTCCTCAATTTCCATGACACCGACTCCACGACTCCGACTCCCTCATACATGGCTCATGTTTAACCCCTTTACAACCCAAGGTGGTTTGCACGTTAATGACCAGACCAATTTTTACAATTCTGACCACTGTCACTTTATGAGGTAATTACTCTGGAACGCTTCATTGGATCCCCCTGATTCTGAGATTGTTTTTTTTCGTGACATACTGTACTTCGTGATTGTGGTAAAATTTCTTTGATATCACTTGCGTTTATTTGTGAAAAAAAAAAAACGAAAATTTGGCGAAAATGTAGCAATTTTTAAAATTTGAATTTTTATGCCCTTAAATCAGAGAGATATGTCACACAAAATACTTAATAAATAACATTTACCACTTGTCTACTTTACAGCAGCACAATTTTGGAACTAAATTTTTTTTTATTAGGAAGCTATAAGGGTTAAAAGTTGACCAGTGATTTCTCATTTACCAACAAAATTTACAAAACCATTTTTTTAGAGACCACATCACATTTTAAGTGACTTTGAGGGGCCTTTATGACAGAAAATACCCCAAAGTGACACCATTCTAAAAACTGCACCCCTCAAGGTGCTCAAAACCACATTCAAGAAGTTTATTAACCCTTCTCGTGCTTCACACCAATTAATTGAACGTGAAAGGAAAAAATGAACATTTAACTTTTTTTCACTAAAATTTTATTTTAGACCCCAATTTTTTTATTTTCACCAGGAGAAATTGGACCCCAGAAGTTGTTGTGCAATTTCTACTGAGTACGCCGATATCTCATATGTGGGGGAAGCCATTGTTTGGGCGCACAGCAGGGCACGGAAGGGAAGGAGCGCCAATTGACGTTTTCAATGTAAAACTCGCTGGAATTGACAGCGGACCCCATGTCGTGTTTGGAGAGCCCCTGATGTGCCTAAACAGTGGAAACCCCCCACAAGTGACACCACTTTGGAAACTAGACCCCTTAAGGAACTTATTTAACTTATTTAGATGTGTGGTGAACACTTTTAACCCCCAAGTGTTTTGCAAAAATTTATGACATAGAGCCAAAATATTTTTTTTTTCCACAAAAACGATCTTTTAGCCGCAATATTTTTATTTTCACGAGGGTACTAGGCAAAATTGGACTCCAAAAGTTGTTGTGCCATTTCTCCTGAGTACACGGATACCCCATGTGTTGGATAAAACTACTGTTTGGGCGCATGTCAGGGCTCGGAAGGGAAGGAGTGATGCTTTTGAATGCAGACTTTGCTGGAACGGTCTGCAGGCGTCATGTCACGTTCTCACAGCCCCTGATGTGCCTAAACAGTGGAAATACCCAACAAGTGCCCCCTTTATGGAAGTGGTAACTAATTTTTGAATTCTATAATGCAGTGTCATACGTCAGTTGTGTAGGACAACCTGACGAACACTACATAACTGACGTATGACAACCTGACGAACACTACGTCAGCTGTGTAGTGTTCGTCGGGTTGTCATACGTCAGAAATTAATTTAATAGTCCATGGAAGTATGGTACTTTTTGAAGCAGTTTTTCATGCACAGGCCAGGTTTGTTGGGGCAGGTGTCACATTGATAAATGGTGTCCTTGCGTATTCCCCTTTTATAGCACACTCGGCACCTCTTTTGTGACTTACCTTTTTTTGCGACTTGAGGGATCTCCCCTGGGAAATGCTGGCCTAGTACAATTCTCGGTCCTTCAGTTCCGGAAGTACTGGGGGGTGGTCCATCACCGCTGCCAAATATCAGGGCCTTGATAACTGTCTCCTGGAAGTGAAGATACGACGCAGAAGTCTGGCCTGCACATTGTGACAGAAGGAAAGCGTTGTGCATTGCCATCTGTACAATGTGCATGGCCAGCTTCTTATACCATACCTTGGCCTTTCTCAAAGCACTGTACGGCTGGAGGACTTGATCAGAGAGATCAACTCCCCCCATGTACTTGTTGTACCCCACTACACAGTCTGGTTTGGCGACCTGTGTAGTGGAACCTCGTACAGTGCTGAGGGTGCTGCCATCACCATGTATGGTGGTCAAGAAAAGGACATCCCTCTTGTCCTTGTACTTGACCTTCAGCAGGTGGTCGCTATGTTGGGCTCTGCTCTCACCCCTTCTGAGCTGCTGCCAAATTAGCGTCTTTGGGAGGCCTCTCTGATTTTTGCGGACCGTACCGCAGGCTGCGGTACCTCGCACAGAGAGGGACTTGAAGAGCTTGATACTTGTATAAAAGTTATCCACGTACAGGTGATAACCTATATCGAGCAGTGGGTCCCACACAATTTTCCCACTCACTCCCAGAACAGGGGGGCATTCAGGGGGGGTTCAATCCGGGAGTCTTTCCCTTCATAAACTTTAAACTTGTGAGTGTACCCTGAGGTACTCTCACAAAGTTTATACAGCTTAATCCCGTACCTTGCCCTCTTACTGGGCAGGTACTGCCGGAATCCAAGCTGCCTCTTGAAAGAGATTAAGGACTCATCCACACAGATGTCCCTTTGGGGCACGTACACTTTAGCAAACTTGTTGTTGAAGTGCTCCATGACCGGCCGAACTTTGAAAAGACTATCAAAGTTCGGGTCATCGCGTGCAGGACACCTTGCATTATCTTGGTAATGCAAGAACTTGTGGATGGCCTGAAAACGTTTCCGGATCATGACCATTCGGAACACTAGAGTGTTATACAAAACGTCAACACTCCAGTATTGCCGAACTTCTGGCTTTTTCAGTATCCCCATAAGGACGAGGCCCCAAAACTTCATCATTTCTACTGCGTCTACAGGAGACCAGTTAGAAAATGATGAAGAGGGGTTTTGTTCCAAAAATTGATGAGCGTATAAATTAGTTTGGCCCACCATGAGGTTTACAAAATCCTCAGAGAAAAAGACTTAGAAAAAGTCTAGTTCTGTGAGGCCGGTGGTGTTGAACTTGACTCCTGATTCCGCCACGAAATCAGGAATCAGTGGCTCATAATTTTCGAGGGGCGAGGTCCATATGGGATCAGTAGTGGGGAGCGCTGGATCATCTTCTCTCCTGCGACGACTGCGGGGCGGTCCAAAAGCACCTGAAGAGGTGGAGGAGCAAGGCGATGAGTCGGAAAAACAAAGAAATGTGGGATCCTCGCTGTCAGTGTCGGAGGCAAGAAAAGCGTATGCCTCCTTCGCTGAATAGCGAGTTTGGGATGAGCGTGACATTTTTTGTTATGTATGTGGTACGTGTGTGTAAGTACTTTATTTAGAGTGTGTGGGAAAAAAAGAAATACTGTATGTGGTGCAAACAGCGAGCACGAGTGTGGATTGGTGAACTATGTCACCGATCAACACTTGGTGGCTGCTGGATGTGTGCACGGATGTGTGGGGAGTGGGAAGAGGGGAATTGGGGTGGATGAGGGGAGATCAGAGATGGACTTAGCAAAGTCTTCTCTGTTCTTCTTTCAGCAGCAGGAGTCCAGCGCTGGTGACCGGGAGCCCGGAGCTGGAGATCACATCCAAGAGAGTTAACAGACACTGGGGTGAGAGGGATTGGGGTGGATGAGGGGAGATCAGAGATGGACTTACCAAAGGGTCAGCAGGATCAGCAGCAGGACCGGGAGCCCGGAGCTTGAGACCGGGAGCCCGGAGCTTGAGACCATAACCGAGAGAATCAACAGGGACACTGGGGTGAGGGGGATTGAGGTGGGTGCCAAAGGATCAGCAGCAGGTCGGAACAGAAGACCCAGACAGGAGACGGAGCCCGGCGCTGGGGACCGGAGCTGGAGACCGCTGCAGGAAAAAAAAAATGGTGGTAAGGGTATAAAAAGAGGGGGGGATTGGGGTGGATGTAGGGAGAACAGACTTACCAAAGTCTTCTCTGCAGGATCAGCAGCAGGCTCTGGAGCAGGAACCACAGCAGGTCAGGAGCAGGAGACACAGGATGCTGGAGCAGAAGATCCAGCAGCAGCGACTGGAGCAGGTGAGAAGATGGTCTTGTGGTGTCACAGAATATTCTGTGGCACTACAAGGCCCAGCACAGACACATCAGACGTGACCGCTCTGCCGAAATCCTCACCAAGTGTGGGGGTCTGCAGGGCGGTCACATGGGGGTGATGGGGTGGTGACAGGTGGAGGTCACCTCCCGGTCAGGTAATCTGATTGGAGCTATTGATGATGACATTGATCGCTCCAATCAGAGTACCTGAATACAGGTCAGAGGGAGGTGTCACCTCCCTGTAACCCCCTGTGGTGGATGCTGTGCCCCAGCCATCTGATTGGTGATATTGATTGCACCAATCAGATGGCTGGGGCACAGCATCCACCACAGGGGGTCACAGGGAGGTGACACCTCCCTGTGACCGCCCGGTCACCTGTATTCAGATACTCTGATTGGAGTGATCGATGTCATCATCAATCGCTCCAATCACAGCAGTCTGGGGGCTTGGATCACATTACAGGGGGTCATGGGGCGGTGACAGGCAGGTCACAAGCCGGTCAACGCCCCATGACCTCCCTGTCACCAAGCGCTCGTGCTACGATCGATGCAATCGTTGTGGTTGGCGATCGCACCGATCTTAGCGCTTTGGGTCCAGGGCTGGGGTGTCCTAGCAACAGCCTAGGATCAGTGCTCTTAGGAGCTGCAGATCACTGTTTCCGGCAATCACATTGCCGGAAACAGTGAGAAATGCTGTGATTGGCTGTTGAGATTTGATCGCTGGTGCGGGGGGGGCGGCGACACCCCCCGGGATGACTACGCCATCTACCCAGAGGTAAGATGGCGCCGGAAATTTAATACGATCTCCGCGACTTCGGTTGCAGTGCCGCATTAAAGATATGATGTACTAATACATAGCAGGCTCTTAAGTCCCAGGGCACAGATACCTATTAGTACTTCTTGGACTTTAAAGGGGTTAAATGATAAATTTACTGTAGCACAGATTCATCTCAGCTAAAAGCCTAGACCCTTAGATCAGGAATAGGACTGACATTTATAGGACATTTTATAACTTTCCCAAATTCTCATGAAAAAATATTCCCCACAAACTACATTGAACTACTGTACCCAATTTATTATATATTTTAGGAGTTGGAGTCGGTCCATTTTATACTAACTCCGACTCCACCAAAATGGACAACGACTACAACTCCACAGCCCGGGAGCTGCCCTAGTCATGGAAGAAAATCCCAATAGTTAAAGGGGTATTCCCATCTCCAAGATCCTATCCCAATATGTAGTAGGTGTAGTAGAAATAATAATAATATTAGCAAATACCTCCAATTAGAAATGTAGTATAGTATTTTTGATTCACTATCTCTTACCTCATGTGCAGGCATCACAGGACCTTAGGTATCCATGGTTACGACCACTAGCAGCTAGCTAACTAACTGTTACTTTATCAGTGGACGTAACCATGGATACCCAAGGTCCTGCGATGCCTGCACATGAGGAAAGAGATAGCAAATCAGAAAAAATATACTACATTTCTAATTGGAGATATTATTATTACACATACTACATATTGGGATAGGATCTTGGAGATGGGAATACCCCTTTAACTATACGGTAATTTCTGCTTTGATTGAAAAGGGGATCTTTCTGTGTAATGACTGAGATGAGAATGATTAAATTAAAAGTTATGCTAATTATTCTAAGTTTGACACTATTCAATGAAGCAAACTATGTATTCTATACTTATATAATATAGATGGAGAAAATGCAGGTGGTGATTTTGTCGAATTCATTAGTAGTTACTTAATCTAATGGCGTAAAAAACATTCCCAGCGCGACAAGGTGTACCCAATTGGGATGGTCCTATCTCTAGTATTAGTGTGAGCCAGCCTCAAAATAGATATCTTCACAGCTGCCAAGAGCAAGTGAATGCTGTGTTTAATTTGTGAATGTGAATGCCTTGCTAATTGCTTCATTTAAATATAAGTGCTGCTTTCACACTGTGAAGAACCATTGTCCATTTGCTCTGTGCATTGAAAAAGTATTCATACCCCATGAAATTTTCAACATTTTTTCACTTTACACCCAGAAACTTAAATATTTTTTTTTGTGATATTTTAACCCCGAGGGTGGTTTGCACGTTAATGACCAGGCCAATTTTTACAATTCTGACCACTGTCACTTTAGTGAACGCTTCAACGGATCCCCCTGATTCTAAGACTGTTTTTTTTCGTGACATACTGTACTTCATGATTGTGGTAAAATTTCTTTGATATCACTTGCGTTTATTTGTGAAAAAATCTGAAATTTGGCAAAAATGTTGAAAATTTAGCATTTTTCGTACTTTGAATTTTTATGCCCTTAAATCAGAGAGATATGTCACACAAAATAGTTAATAAATAACATTTCCCACATGTCTACTTTACAGCAGCACAATTTTGGAACCAACATTTTTTTTTTTTTGGTTAGAAAGTTATAAGGGTTAAAAGTTGACCAGCGATTTCTCATTTTGCAACAACATTTACAAAACCATTTTTTTAGGGACCACATCACATTTGAAGTGACTTTGAGGGGTCTTTATGACAGAAAATACCCAAAAGTGACGTCATTCTAAAAACTGTACCCCTCAAGGTGCTCAAAACCACATTCAAGAAGTTTGTTAAACCTTCAGGTGCTTCACAGGAATTTTTGGAATGTGGAAGAAAACCATGAACATTTTAACTTTTTTCACAAAAATGTTACTTTAGACTCAAATTTTTTTTATTTTCGCTAGGGTAACAGGAAAAATAGACCCCAAAATTTGTTGTGCAACTCCTCCTGAGCACGCCGATACCCCATATATGGGGGGAAAACCACTGTTTGAGCGCACGGCAGGGCTCGGAAGGGAAGGAGCACTATTTGACTTTTTGAATGTAAAATTTGCTTCAATAATTAGCTTCTGCCATGTCGTGTTTTGAAGAGCCGCTGATGTGGCTAAACAGTGGAAACCGCCCACAAGTGACACGATTTTGGAAACTAGACCCTTCAAGGAACTTCTCTAGATGTGTGAGCACTCTGAACCCCCCAGCTGCCTCACAGAAGTTTATAATTTAGAGCTGTGAAAATAAAAAAAATCGGTAACTTTTTCCACAAAAATGATCTTACTCGGTCGCCTCATTGGGGGACACAGGACCATGGGTGTTATGCTGCTGTCCACTAGGAGGCGACACTATGCATAATCTGCCACAGATTAACCGTGGCTCCTCTGCAGTATACACCCCTGGACGGCATCCGCCTTCTCCAGTTTTTGCTTAGTGTCGCATAGGAGGCACACCTAAAACTTTTACTCAGTTTTCACTGAAGGGATTACAGATGAAGAAAAGTGGGTTTACTGCGAGACTCCCGGCATGTCTCCTTCCTCGGCCCCTTATTATGGGGTGCACGGTTGAAGTTGAGATGGCTATTCCCCATGTCGCTCCTTCCCCAGCCCCTCGGGTGCTGGTTCGAAGTTGAGACCCCCCCCCCTCCTTCCCCAATTCCCTTTGGTTTCTGGGTTGAGGTCGAGGCGAGGATATAGCCCCCTGATGGTGACAACAGCACCTCCCTAATCCCCCCCCACTGGGGGTATTAGGTTGAAACGCCTCAGGTAGGGCCTGTATAGGCAGCAGTTCCCAGCAGCCAGCACACTACGGCTGATTCCAGGGACCCCAGCCCTGCTGCGGGCTCCTGTCGGGGCCGGGGGGAGTGCAGGCAGAACACAACAGAGGCACAGGCCTCCCTGTGCCCTGTTTCTGCGGCAGCACCAGCTCTACGGTGCCTCAGGGGGGACTCTTCACAGGGCCCGCCCCCCCCTTCCGCTTATACCCGCTATCCTGCCTTTAAATCCGGGGGGGGGGGGTCCAGTTCAGATCCGGCTCCCTCCCGGACTTCCGCGCCGGCCTGCAGTCCCTTTGGACATCAGGCATCTAATTTAGGCTTCGGCCTAGCCGAAGCCGCCACCTCCTCTCCCCGGCCCGCCCCCCGATGACAAATATGACACTCTACAGTGTCATAGAGGGGGGCTTATCGAGACTGAAAGGGCACGATTTCACATAGTTCTGCCGCCCTTTTTCTGCTCAGGACTGTGGATCTTCGGCACTGGACCTAGGGACACACTGGTGGGATAAGATCACAGCTGGAATTCTCCTCGGCTGTGAGTCCAGGCTCCTCTGCATAGCCATCCCTGTAGGGCTCTCTGCATAGCCACCCCAGTGCACTATGCCGGGCTCAAGGTCCAAGAGAACCAGGCAGGACTGCTATTATGCACTCTGTACAGCCTGCAGCAATACTCTCCCAAGTGGCAGCACGTACCCGCACTGCACCCAGACTACTGTGCCAGAGCCCCAAGAACCCCCTGCCAATGCTTCGGTGTCTAATGCCACGCCGGAATGGGTCACTCATATGTCGCAATCAATGACTCAGTCTATAGATAACCTAACCTCCACATTGCTTCAGGCTCTGCAGAGTCATGTTTCAGCTATGATCGCTACCCAGCAAAGGGAAGGCTCGACTCATGACCCGGGCACATCCACGTCTAGGTCAGGACGCAAGCGGACCCACAGGTCACGTTAATCTGCGTCCTCCCATAGCACACGGTCATCCCCTTCTAGGGAGAGACACCGTAGTTCCAGGTCATCTAGACCGTCCCCTACCAGGGACAGACAGTGCAGTTCTCCGCAGCGATCCCTGACCAGAGAAGGCCTCCACACTGGTTCACCCAGCCGGAGACGCCTTAGCGATACACAGGATTCGGAAGGCATCTGTGATTCCGACTCAAGACAAGGAAACTGAAGGGTCTCTGATCCCAATCCCCCCTAGCAATACAGCGCTAGTTGAGGACGTAATCTCGTCCATCCATCGGGTGCTAGACATTTCTGATCCGCCCCCGGAGGCACCACAACACAAGATTTCCTTTGATGGAGTTCTGAAGCCGCCTAAGGTCTTCTTTGACCACACAGAGTTTAAGTCGTTCCTTAAAAAGCAGTTCTCACTGCCTGAGAAGTTTACCAATCGCAAATATCTGGAGGCGCCGTACCCCTTCCGACAGGAGACCACCAAGGAATGGACAGATCCACCCGAAGTGGATCCCCCAGTCTCTAGGCTAGCAGCACAGTCACTCCTTTCACATCCAGATAGCTTAACCCTCAGGGACACAGCAGACCGGCAGGTAGAACGCATGGCTCGTTCAATTTTCGAGGCCGCAGGGGCCTCCCTGGCTCCCGCGTTCGCTTCAGTTTGGGCTGCCAAGGCCATCCTGGCTTGGGCCCAAAATTTACAAGCTGGCCTCCAAGTATCTGCTCCTGAGCTGTCAGACCAAGCGGTTCAAATAGCAGTTGTAGCAGATTACATGCTTCATGCAGCTCTGGATTCTGCAAGGGGTGCAGCGGTGATGGCATCAAACGCAATCACGATTCGGCGTATCCTCTGGCTGCGGGAATGGAAAGCAGACGCAGCCTCAAAGAAGTCCCTCACGCACCTCCCGTACCTCAGTGGTTGACTTTTTGGTGAACAGTTGGACGCGATGATATCCAACGCCACCTAGGGTAAGAGTACCTCTCTCCCCCAACTGAAACCCAAACGCACTTACAAGAAGCGTAACCAAACTCAATTCCGATCCTTTCGGAACTCTTTGGGCTGGTCCGTCTCGCGGCCAGCACAAAATAGCAACCGCTCCCTACGCAGGGACAACTCGCGGTCGACGCAAAAGTCGGACAAGACCTGGCAGTCAAAAGCAGGCCAGTCAAAGTTCAAAGGAGGAAAATCTGAGACTTCCTCCTCATCATGACTCACGGACTCCGGAAGACACCCCACCTGTAGGCGGCCGACTTTTGCTCTTTCATCAAGTCTGGCTGCCTATTACAGAAGACAGGTGAGTCAGGGAACTGGTGTCTTCCGGATACAAGATAGAGTTCACTTCCAACCCACCAAACAGACTCTTTCTTTCTGTTCCCCCAAAACCGCCAGCCAAGGCTTGTGCCTTCCGCCAAGCGGTCTTGTCTCTTCTTCAAGCAGGAGTCATAGTACCGGTCCCCGCGGCCGAGCGCTTCCAAGGGTTCTACTCCAATTTATTCGTAGTCCCCAAGAAAGGAGGCGGCATACGGCCCATACTGGACCTAAAACGGCTCAACAAATATGTACGGGTACGTCACTTTCGCATGGAGTCCCTTCGGTCCATCATTGCGTCCATGGAAAAGGGAGAATTTCTCACCTTCTTAGACATACAAGACGCATACCTGCATATACCAATTGCACCCGCCCATCAGAGATTTCTCAGGTTTGCAATCGACCAGGACCACTACCAGTTCGAGGCTCTCCCGTTCGGACTCGCCTCGGCTCCCAGAGTGTTTACCAAAGTCATGGCAGCCGCCATGGATGTCCTGCACTCCAGAGGCATAGTAGTTCCATACCTGGACGATCTCCTTATCAAGGCTCCCACCTTCAAGGACTGCGAGCTCAGCGTCTCAATCACAATCGACACTCTGAGTCGCCTGGGCTGGTTAGTCAACCTACAAAAGTCATCACCAACCTCGAGTCAGTCTCTGACCTTCCTGGGAATGCTATTCAACACCTTCAGGGGTCTAGTGCTCCTTCCCAAGGACAAGGCACTGCCTCTCCGTCTAGGAGTTCGCACTCTCCTCAGCAAACCCCCTCGATTTCTCCGGTTTGCCATGAGGGTCCTCGGCAGGATGGTGGCGGCAATAGAAGCAGTCCCATTTGCCCAGCTTCACCTCAGGCCTCTCCAACTAGCCACCCTCAAGTCATGGGACAGGAACCCTTTTTCCCTCGACAGGGAGTTCCAGCTGACGTCGTCAACCAGGAGGTCCCTGCACTGGTAGCTCAAGCCAACCTCACTAACAAAGGGGAAATCCTTTCTCACGGGTCAATAGAAGGTTCTGACCACCGACACGAGCCTGACGGGTTGGGGTGCGGTACACCTACACCACAGAGCACAGGGCAAGTGGTCCCCAGCGGAAGCGACCATGCCCATCAACATCTTGGAACTTCATGCCATCCTCCTGGCATTGAGAGCCTTCCATCACTTACTGGCATCCGCTCACATCAGAGTACAGTCGGACAGTGCCACTGCTGTGGCATATGTGAATCACCAAGGGCGGACCCGCAGTGCCCAGGCCATGCGAGAAGTGACACACATTCTCCACTGGGCGGAAGACACAGGTTCGGTTCTCTCTGCGGTCCACATTCCGGGTGTGGACAACTGGGAAGCAGACTTCCTCAGCCGGCAAGGAATGGACTCGGGAGCGTGGTCTCTCCATCCCGAAGTTTTTTGCCAGATCTGCCATCGCTGGGGGACTCCGGACGTGGACCTAATGGCATCCCACTTCAATGCCAAGGTCTCCAACTTCATGGCCAGAACATCTCGACCCGCGAGCACTAGGAGCGGACGCCCTGGTTCAGGACTGGACCCAGTTCCAGCTCCTGTACATCTTTCCACCTCTCCCCCCTGATATCCAGAGTGGTGAGGAAGATCAAGCAAGAGGGAGTTCCAACCATCCTAATCGCATCGGACTGGCCCAGACGTACATGGTATGCCGACATCGTACAGCTCACAGCAGACGTCTTCTGGCATCTCCCCGACTGCCCGGATCTTCTGTCACAAGGCCCGTTCTACCAACAGAACTCAGGGGCCCTCAATTTGACGGCGTGGCCATTGAGACCTGGGTTCTAACCCAGTCAGGGTTCTCGGCGGACGTCGTTGGAACCATGATTAGGGCACGGAAGCCAACCTCTGCTAAGATTTATTACCGTACCTGGAAAGCCTTCTTTACCTGGTGCGAATCTCGTGGTCAGACCCCATTCCCTTATTCCCTCCCCAGGGTACTTGGTTTTCTCCAATCGGGTCTGGAGGCCAGACTGTCCCTGGCCTCCCTTAAGAGCCAGGTGTCAGCTCTCAGTGCTTTTTCAGAGGTACATTGCTAACAAGCCGCAAGTAAGGACATTTCTTCAGGGGGTTTCCCGATTGGTACCACCCTACAGACGACCACTAGAAACGTGGGACCTTAACCTGGTGCTGACAGCATTGCAGGAAACACCCTTTGAATCCCTTAGGGAAGTCCCACTCCGCCTTCTATCTCAGAAGGTGGTTTTTCTGGTGTCTGAACTGATAGCACTCTCCTGTGGACGGCCCTTCCTGGCTTTTTACCAGGACAAGGTAGTTCTCCGTACGGTCCCATCCTTCCTTCCGAAGGTTGTGTCCAACTTCCATCTCAATGAGGAAATTTCACTGCCATCCCTCTGTCCGGTCCCGGTTCATAGAGTGGAGAAGGCTCTGCATACCTTTAACCTTGTCAGAGCATTGCTTATCTATGTGTCTAGGACTGCTCCCTTCCTTAAGTCTGATTCTCTTTTCCTTCTTCTGGAAGGTGGCCGCAAGGGTCTGCCAGCTTCCAAAGCTACCCTTGCCAGGTGGATCAAAACCACCATACAAGAGGCCTACCGCCTCAAAAATTCTCCTCTTCCAGCAGGTAGGGGCCTCCTGGGCCATTCGGCACCAGGTTTCGGCACAACAAGTGTGTAAAGCAGCCACCTGGACTAGCCTACACACTTTTACCAAACACTACAGGGTTCATACTCAGTCCTCAGCAGACGCGAACCTGGCTAGACGTGTTCTGCAGGCGGCGGTACCCCAATTGTAGGGGCCCGTCTACACAATATTCGTCCATTGCTTTCCACCCAGGGACTGCTTTGGGATGTCCCATGGTCCTGTGTCCCCCAATGAGGTGACTTAGTAAAGGAGATTTTTGTGTACTCACCGTAAAATCTTTCTCTTAGCCTCTAATTGGGGGACACAGCTCCCACCCTGTCGCCCGTTCCGGGCCGTTGTTACGTTGAGTTCTCATATTGTTTTGAGCTCGTACATAGTTGCCTTCTTATAGGCATGGTTATGTTATCCATGTTACGTTCTTCCTAATGCTTTTGCACAAAACTGGAGAAGGCTGATGCCGTCCAGGGGTGTATACTGCAGAGGAGGAGCCACGGTTAATCTTTTTCAGATTATGCATAGTGTCGCCTCCTAGTGGACAGCAGCATAACACCCATGGTCCTGTGTCCCCCAGTAAGAGGCTAAGAGAAAGAGATTTTACGGTGAGTACACAAAAATCTCCTTTTTAGCCCCAAATTTTTTATTTTCAGGACAACATCGGGTCACCATGACAACTACCGGGACCCGGCACACAGCACGGGACGCCGAAGAGGAGGTAAGCAGGTCACGCTTACCTCCGGAATGCTGCGATCGACTTCGATCGCAGCATTTCGGGGGTTAATGTGCTGGGAGCAGTGCGGCACTGCTCCTGACACATAGCACCAGGTGTCAGCTGTGAGAATCAGCTGACACCCGATGGCGAGCACGCCGCACCGCTTGTGTGCGGGTGCGATCGCAATGCGTGTAATAGTACGTCCCTGGTCCAATAGGCCCAGGTCAGTATGACGTACTATTACTGACAAAAAAAAGGAGCATGGACCGCACCTCCAAAAAATCATACATTTGATCTACTGCCTCTCGGCAAAAATATATATAACTGAACATGAGGTTCTTAGTTTAACATTCTGATCAGATTGTATGAAGCCCACTGCCACGTCACGGCAAACCTCGTAGTGGGTCCTAACATTTCCTGCCTAAACGGGAGCGGAGCTGTTCGCCAACCACTGCCACAGCGACAATGCACCAGCAGGGCGGGCGGCCTGTTGCCTCACAGCACCCATGCTGCAAGACCGAGTCCCCATGACTCCAGGCACACCACCTCACAAGCACAAAACCACAGCAACAATGGCCGACACACTGCACCAACACCATGGTCTTGCAGCATGGGTGCTGTGAGGCACCAGGCCGCCCGCCCTGCTGGTGCATTGTCGCTGTGGCGGTGGTTGGCACACGGCTCCGCTCCCGTTCAGGCAGGAAATGTTAGGACCCACTACGAGGTTTGCCGTGACGTGGCAGTGGGCTTCATACAGTCTGATGAGAATGTTAAACTAAGAACCTCATGTTTATTTATATATATATATATATATATATATATAATTTTTTTTTTGCTGAGAGGCATTAGATCAAATGTATGATTTTTTTGAGGTGCGGACCATGCTCCCTTTTTTTTTGCATTGCGTACTATTACTGAGCACGTCAGAAAGGGGTTAACACAAAGTAGCAAGTATTTTTGTGAAGTATCAATGAAATGATACCTGGTTTTCTAAATATTTTTTTAAAATATGAATCTAAAAATTGTAAATAAATTCTTTGTAAGACCACCTTTCGCTGCAATTACTGCTGCAAGTCTTTTGGGGTACTGTATGTCTCTACCAACTTGGCACATATAGACGCTGACATTCTGCTTTGCAAACTAGTTCTAGCTCAGTGAGATTGATTGGAGAATGTCTGTGAACAGCAATTTTCAAATCTTGCCACAGATTCTCAATGGGATTTAGGTCTGAAATATGACTGGGCCATTCACACACATGAATATGCTTTGATATAAAACATTCCATTGTAGATCTGTCAGTATGTTTAAGATTGTTGTCCTGCTGGAAGGTGAACCTACCATTCTAAAGTCTTTTGCAGCCTCTACTAGGGTTTCCTCCAGGATTGCCCTATATTTAGTTCCATCCATCTTCCCATCAACTCTGTCCCTACTTCTGAAAAAAAAAGTTACCCCACAGCATGATGCTGTCTGATGTTGGGTATAGTGTTTTCAGGGTGATGTACAGTATTAGTTTTCCGCCATACATAGCGTTTTGCATTTACTACAAAATGTTATACTTTGGTCTCATCTGACCAGAGCACCTTCTGCCACGTGCTAGCTCCCTTCAACGCTATTTGCTAATATCAAACATGACTTTTTATGGCTTGCTTTCAAAAATGGCTTTCTGCTTGCCACTCTTCCATAAAGGACAGATTAGTGGAGTATGTGACTAATAGTTGTCCTGTGGACAAGTCCTCCCACCTGAGCTGTGGATCTCTCCAGCTCCTCCAGAGTGACCGTGGGCCTCTTGGCTGCTTCTCTAATTAATGCTCTCCTTGATTGAGATGTCAGTTTAGGTGGACATCCATGTCTTGGTAGGTTTGCAGTTGTGCCATACTCCTTCCATTTTTAGATGATGGATTAAACAGTGCTACATGAGATATTCAGAGCTTGGACTATTTTCTGTAACCTAACCCTGTTTTACTCTTTTCCACTACTTTATCTCTGACCTGTCTGGTGTGTTCCTTGGTTTTCATGATGCTGTTTGATCCCTAATGTTCTCAAGCAAACCTCTGAGGTCTTCACGGAACAGCTGTAGTTATACAGAGAATAAATAACACACAGGTGGACTCAGTTTACTAATTATGTGACTTCTGGAGGCAATTGGACACTCAGGATGTTATTTAGGGGTATCAGACTACAAGGGACTATATACAAGTGTACATCAACATTTTCAGATTTATATGTTTAAAGTAATTAGAAAACCATGTATTATTTCCTTTACACTTCACAAATAATTGCTACTTTGTGTTGGTATATGACCTAAAAGCCCGTTAAAATACATTTGTTTGTGGGTGTAACTTGAAAATATGTGGAAAAGTTCAAGGGGTATGAATACTTTTTCAAGGCACTGTATATATCTATATAACCTCATTTACCATATGAAGGCCTGAAGTGGTATAACTTGGGAAATCCTGCAGAAAAAAACTCCCAGCAGAAGCTGTAAAATGCCATGCAAGTGACCCTTCACATTGCAATGTGCATGGCATTCTTGTCTCCACATAGGGCTTCAGTCTGAATCTACAGTCTAGGCTACGTTCTTGGGCATGTCTGAAAAGACAAACGCCACTAGAAAGGAGTGCAAAAAGATCCCAAAATTTCATAATCTGGACTCAGTCTGCCGTTTTGATTTTTGGTTTTTGGGCATCTAGACAGAAGTCTTGGACAGAGACATGACCACACTGCCAAATGCAGTGTGAACCGCTTCTAACAGCAGGCCTTAATTAGTTAGCTAATTTTAATCTATAATTGTTATATACCGTATTCTCTTTCTGCAGACAGTTCTTTAGTTCATGTGACGGAATTTTTACAAATTACAACTGGAAGGAGGATCACTTACAGCGCATGGCAGCAGAGCCACGGAAGACAGATGTCTATATTGGTGTGGATATCTTTGCTCGGGGAGATGTTGTCGGAGGAAAGTTTGAAACTTTCAAGGTAACATAATAACATAGTCTTCCTTCAACCTTAAAAACTAAGTCCATCTAGTTCAACCTATAGCCTAACATGTTGATCCAGAGGAAGGCAAAAAAAAAAAACCATGTGGCAAACACTAAGCTCCACATTGGGGAAAAAAATTCATTCCCGACTCCATTCGACAATCGGACTAGCTCACTGGATCAACGCCCGATCAAGGAATCTAGTATATATAACCTGTAATATTATACTTTTCAAGAAAGGCATCCAGGCCCTTCTTAAATTTTAGTAGTGATTCACTCATTCCAACATCATGCGGCAGAGAGTTCCATAGTCTCACTGCTCTTACAGTAAAGAATCCGCGTCTGTGATTATGATTAAACTTTCTTTCCTTCAGACATAGAAGATGCCCCCTTGTCCCCATCTCGGGCCTCAGAGTAAAAAGATCAGTAGAAAGGTCTTTGTACTGTCCCCTCATATATTTGTACATAGTAATAAGATCACCCCTAAGCCTTCGTTTTTCCAAACTAAATAACCCCAAGTGTAATAACCTGTCTTGGTATTGCAGACCCCCCAGTCCTCTAATAACCTTGGTCTCTTTTCTCTGTACCCGCTCTAGTTCAGCTATGTCTTTCTTATACACCGGAGACCAGAACTGTACACAGTATTCTAAGTATGGTCGCACTAGTGACTTGTATAGAGGTAAAATTATGTTCTCCCCATCAGCATCTTTGCCGCTTTTAATGAATCCCATTATTTTATTTGCCTTTGCAGCAGCTTCCTGACACTGGCCACCAAACGTGAACTTGTCGTCCCCCAATACACCCAGGTCTTTTTCAGTGACAGTTTTGCCCAGTGTTTTACAATTAAGCATATAATTATACATTTTATTTCCTCAGCCCAAGTGCATTACCTTACATTTATCCCCATTAAAGCTCATTTGCCATTTATCAGCCCAAGCTTCTAGTTTACATAGATCCTCCTGTAATATAAAATTGTCCTCCTTTGTATTGATTACCCTGCAGAGTTTAGTGTCATCTGCGAATATTGAAATACTACTCTGTATGCCCCCTACAAGGTCATTAATAAATGTTAAAAAGAAGCGGGCCCAATACTGACCCCTATGGTACCCCACTGTTAACTGTGACCCAGTCTGAGTGTGTTCCGTTAATAACCACCTTTTGTTTACTATCACTGAGCCAGTTCTTAACCCACATACATATATTTTCCCCTATCCCCATTGTTCTCTTTTTATGTATCAACCTTTTGTGTGGAACCGTATCAAAAGCTTTTGAAAAGTCCATATACACAACATCCACTGCATTTCCTTGATCCAGTCCGGAACTTACCTCTTCATAAAAGCTGATCAGATTAGTTTGACAGGAACGGTCCCTCGTAAACCCATATTGATATTGGGTCATGAGGTTATTCTTCTTCAGATACTCTAGTATAGCATCTCTTAGGAAACCCTCCAAGATTTTACCCACAGTATAGAGGTTAAGCTTACTGGCCTATAATTTCCAAGTTCGGTTTTTGTCCCCTTTTTGAATATTGGCACCACATTTGCTATACGCCAGTCCTGTGGTACAGACTCTGTTGTTATGGAATCTTTAAATATTAAAAATAATGGTCTATCTAGGAGTTTACTTAATTCCTGCAGTACTCGCGGGTGTATCCCATCCGGGCCCGGGGATTTGTCAACTTTAGTGATTTTTAGACGCCGCCATACTTCTTGCTGGGTTAAGCAAGTGACATTTAATGGAGAATTTTTGTTATCACTGATCATGTTTTCTGTCATGCGATTTTCTTGTGTAAATACGGTTGAAAAAAAATCATTTAGCATATTTGGCTTTTTCCTCATGCTCATCCACCATTTCATCCAGACTATTTTTAAGGGGGCCAACACTATCATTTTTTAGTTTCTTACTATTTATGTAGTTAAAGAATATTTTGGGATTATTTTTACTTTCTCTGGCAATGAGTCTCTCTGTCTCAGTCTTTGCTGCCTTGATTTGGTTTTTACAGAATTTATTTAATTTTCTGTATTTATTTAATGCCTCATCACTACCTACTTGCTTTAGTTCTCTAAATGCTTTCTTTTTGTCACTTATTGCGCCCCTTACAGCTCTATTTAGCCATATTGGTTTCCTCCTATTTCTAGCATGTTTATTCCCATAGGGTATATATTGTGCACAGGTTCTATTCAGGATGCTAATAAATGTCTCCCATTTGCTTTGTGTATCTTTATGTCTCAGGATATCGTCCCAGTTTATTGCACTAAGATCATCTCTCAACCATTGGAAATTTGCCTTCCTGAAGTTTAGTGTCCTTGTAACCCCTCTACTACACATCTTATTAAAGGATACATGAAAACTTATTATTTTGTGATCACTATTACCCAAGTGACCCCCAACTCGTATATTTGATATGCGGTCTGGCCTGTTGGTTAATATTAGGTCTAGCAGTGCCCCCCTTCTTGTTGGGTCCTGAACCAGTTGTGAAAGGTAATTGTCGCTCATAGTTGTCAAAAACCTTTTTCCTTTGCTTGAACTACAGGTTTCTGTTCCCCAATGTATTTCAGGGTAGTTGAAGTCCCCCATAATAACGACTTTTCCTTGAGTCTCTGCTTCATATATTTGCTTTATGACGATTTTCTCCGCTGCTTCCATTATTTTTGGAGACTTAGGGGTTTGTTCTATCAGTAATTTATTATTTTTTATCCCCTCCCCTTATCTCCACCCACAGGGACTCTACATTTTCATTAGATTCACATGTATTCTCACGCAAGATGAGTTTTAAGGATGATTTTTACATATAAACACACACCCAACCTTGCTTGTTTGTACTGTCATTTCTGAACAGACTTATGCCCTGTAAATTAACTGCCCAGTCATGGCTCTCGTCCAGCCATGTCTCAGATATCCCCAATATGTCATAATTATTTTCCAACAAAATTAATTCTAATTCCTCCATTTTGTTGGTGAGGCTTCTGGCATTAGTGTACATGCATTTTATGTATCTCTCTGTACCTCTATTCCTTCTTACTATATTGACTGTTCTAACCCCATCCCCAATTTCTTTATTAGTGCAGATAGTGACCTGGGCACAATCTTCCCCACCTATAAAATGAATACCCCCCCCCCCCCAAATTCCTTGTTTAAACACTCCACCAACCTTCTAGCCATTTTCTCCCCCAGCACAGCTGCACCCTCCCCATTAAGCTGCAGCCCATCCCTAGCGTAGAACCTGTAGCCAACTGAGGTAACTTATTTTTCTAGCTGCTTCTATCGTATATTTCTCATATTTTACTCAAGCATATGTAGAAAGAGTGCAAACTTTGCACATAGATTAGTGTTGTTATTTCTGTAACAATTTGTTCCTATCTGAGTTGTGTGCAAGAAGAGATTTTTCGGGTTTTCAGGGATTGGTCCTTTGGATGGATTTTCAATGTATAAGCGGCATTAGAGCAGCAGTGCTCATGGATGTGTGACTGTGGTGTTGCAGGCCAATCCATTCAAGGGGCTTGTCCCACAACAATATTTATCATCTATCTACCAGATAAGTGAAAAATGTATGATTGTTATTGATTAAACTGCTGGGACACCCAGTAATTAAGAGAAAATATGTCCGTAGTTTGAATGGACTGGTGGTCACACATGAGCACAACTTCTCCATTCATGCTGTACCCATGGGTTCCCAACAATCATACATTTATTACCTATTGTGTGGAAAGATGACAAATGTTGTCCGTGAGACAACCCCTTTTTAATACTAAAGATTTAACAATCTGGTTTCCAGACTGAGATCTCAGGAAATTAGGCTATGTGAAATGCATATTCTATCTAAATTGCTTCTTAAGAGAAGAAGAGGACTTTCAATATATAATCAGCATAATAATTACTGCAGCAGCTGAGGTATATGCATGGCGTATAAGTCTTCTCACTCTGACATGCCAGGCTTGGCTTGTCACTGTCCACAAGGAGAAACCTTACCCCTTAGATCCCAGTCTTAAGCCTCTCACCTAGCCAAATCAGATCTTATACTTTGCACTGACAAGGAGCAATACTCCAAAACACCTTGTCTGCAAATTGGGATTCTGGTTTGATTTTTATCCTAAGTCATATGGCAAGCCTCGTTAAAGGGTCAGTAGTGACGTTTAGGTTTGCTACTTCCAGTAGCTTGCACTAGAGTTCTTGTCCTTTTAATTTTCCAGATGAGCATGCATGGTTTGTAAGCCTTTTCACTCTGACAGGTCACTCTCTACAAGGAAAAACTTTACCCCTTAAATTCTAGTCTATGTGCACATCAGATCAATAGGTGCATTACTTCCAACATGTGGGCCGTACAGCAGCTGCAGCAGTAGTCCACAAGATTGCGAAGGAAAGTACATTACTATATTTCACAAAATTTGGCCACAGCTGACAGATCACTACTTCTTATGTACAGTGTACATCAAATGCAATAACACCAATTCAGTTTGGTGTCTACTTTTAAGTATTTAACAGTCTAAAATGCATTTTGTTTCAGTCGTTGGAGATGATTCGGCAGTATGGCTTCTCTGTTGCGTTGTTTGCTCCAGGATGGGTGTATGAGTGCTTCAATAGGGAACAGTTCCTTCAGAACCAGTACAGGTAAAATATACAATTCCTGCATGTCTTATCTAGTAAACTAATGAGTAAAAGGAATTTGTCACCAAGTACATATAAAAAAACATGGATTTCTCTTTTTATTCAGCTTCCTATGATCTGTGTGCCCATATAGACGTATTCAGGTGATCCTACTGACAGACTGCATTTAAGTTCCTGGTTGTTTTGATATGATTGTGAATTTCTGGTTTTAAGAAAGCCAAACATATTGTGTAATAATAATGAAAATTTCTCATATACCTGACACATAAATAGTTATACATTTGCTATATGGAATAAAGACCTTTGACGTACCTTTTACGTCATGGTCGGGAAGGGGTTCCCGACCTCTGACGTATAGGCACGTCCTGGCGATCGTGTGCAGTCCAGGAGCTGAGGCCGCGCGATCGCCACCTGGAACTTGCCTTACGTTATATCCGAATTCCGGCTGTCATGGCCAGAAGCAGTGCCCGCACCATCCCAGGCCATTTAACACCCTAAATGCTGCAATCAATATCGATCACAGCATTTAGAAGGCTGGGAAAGAGATGGGCTCCCTCTCTCTTCCGATCGGTGTTAATCGCGAGGGCCGATCATTGCCATGGCAGCCCGGGTCAGCTAGCTACAGCAAGCCTTTCAGACCATGCCCTCAGGGGCTCTGCCAATGTGATATGGCACCCTCAAACCATTCCAGCAAAATCTGAACTTCAATATGGCACGCCTTCCCTTCTTTCCACTGTGCCTCAAAAGTAGTTTTCGACCACATATAGGGTATTGGCGTACTCAGGAGAAGATGCGTAACAAATTGTACTGTACATTTTCTCCAATTATCCCTTTTGAAAATTAAAAACTTGCGACCCAAGGAACATTTTAGTGAAAAAAATGGTAATTTTCCATTGACTCAGCTCAATGTTATACAATTCTGTAAATCGCCTGATGGTTAAAAATACACACTACACCCCTATATGAATTCCTCAAGAGGTGTAGTTTCCAAAATAGGTCACTTGTGGGGGTTTCTGCTGTTTTAGTATGTCAGGGGGCTCTTCAAATCTGACATGGCGTCCACTATTTCAGAATTCAATTGGCGCTTCTTCCCTTCCTAGCCCTGCCGTGCGCCCAATCAGTAGTTTTCCACTACATATTGGGTATTGGTGCACTCAGGAGAAATGGCACAACATATTTTGGGTTTCAATTTCTACTGTTACCTCTGTGAAAAGGAAAAATCTGGGGCGAAAGCAACATTTGTTGCAGGGAAAATGTTATTTTTTTCATTTTCACTGCTCAATGTTATATACTACATTTAGTATTTTTTACAAAATGGTCTTGAATGAAAATTACTTTTATGGGTATGCAAAATAACAAACCTTGTTTGCAGTCAATGGCCCACGTTTATGGGAGTTTTTTGTACTGTAGTATCCCTTAGAATATGTTGATTCTGAAAGATAACTTAAGGTTTTCTGACAAATCTGCTGGGGTATACTCATTCACTCTGAGCACTGTATGTTGCATTTTGTGTTTTTGAATGTTCTTCTGAATATCTGTGTCCTTTTTTTGATGCAGGTTTTGGTCTCTGTTGGAAAATCACCTGTACAGTCACAGCCTAAGCACCCTACCTATATGTTCCTCTTTCTGTCTTGGCCGTGGAAAAAAGAGGTTTTCCTACGGGCAGGTGAGACGCGTGTTCTGTAATTGGATTTTGTACAAATTTTCAAATGAAAATCTATTTATATATTTGAGTCTTACAGCTAGCAAGTGGTTAATACATATATGTGTGTGTGTGTGTATATACGCTGAACAAAAATATAAACGCAACACTTTTGTTTCTGCTTTTTATGAGCTGATCTCTAAGATCTAAGACTTTTTCTATGTACACCAAAAGACATTTTTCTCTCAAATATTCACAAATTTATCTAAATCTGTATTAGTGAGCACTTGTTCTCCTCTGCCGAGATAATCCATCCACCTCACAGGTGTGGCATATACAGATGCTGATTAGACAGCATGATTATTGCACAGGTGTCTCTTAGGCTGGCTACAATAAAAGGTCACTTTAACATGTGCAGTTTTATCACTCAGCACATTGCCACAGATGTCGCAAGTTTTGAGAGAGCGTGCAGTTGGCATGCTGACTGCAGGAATGTCCAACAGAGCTGTTGCCTATGAATTAAATATTAATTTCTCTACCATAAGCCGTCTCCAAAGGCGTTTCTGAGAATTTGGCAGTACATCCAACCAGCCTCACAATTGCAGACCACGTGAAACCACACCAGCCCAGGACCTCAATATTCAGCATCTTCACCTCCAAGATTGTCTGTGTGAGACCAGCTGCCCGGACAGCTGCTACAACAATCGGTTTGCATGACCAAAGAATTTCTGCACATACTGTCAGAAACCTTCTCAGGGAAGCTCGTCGTACTCATTGGGGTCTCCACCTGATTGGAGTTTGTCGTCGTAAGCGACTTGGAGTGGGCAAATGCTCACGTTCGATTGCGTCTGGGACGTTGGAGAGGTGTTCTCTACATGGATGAATCCCGGTTTTCACTGTACAGGGCAGATGGCAGACTGTGTGTATGGCGTCGAGTGGGTGTGCGGTTTGCTGATGTCAATGTTGTGAATTGAGTGACCCATGGTGGCGGTGGGGTTATGGTATGGGCAGGTGTATGTTATGAATAACGAACACGGGTGCATTTTATTGATGCCATTTCGAATGCACAGAGATACAGTCACGAGATCATGAGGCCCATTGTTGTGCCATTCATCCACCCATGTTGCGGCATGATGATGCACTGCCCCATGTTGCAAGGATCTGTACACAATTTCTGGAAGCTGAAACATCCCAGTTCTTGCATGGCCTGCATACTCACCGCACATGTCACCCAATGAGCAGGTTTTGGATGCTCTGGATCAGCGTGTTCAAGTTCCTGCCAATATCCAGCAACTTCGCACAGCCATTGAAGAGGAGTGGACCACCATTCTACAAGCCACAATCAACAACCTGATTAACTCTTTTCGAAGGAGATGTGTTGCACTGTGTGAGGCAAATGGTGGTTACAGCAGATACTAAACACAGATTTAGACAAATTTGTAAACAATATTTGAGAGAAAAAGGCATTTTGTGCACATAGAAAAAATCTTGGATCTTTGAGTTCAGCTCATGAAAAATGGGATCAAAAACAAAAGTGTATTTTGATTGCTATATACAGTGGGTACGGAAAGTATTCAGACCCCTTTAAATTTTTCACTCTTTGTTTCATTGCAGCCATTTGGTAAATTCTAAAGTTCATTTTTTTTCTCATTAAAGTACACTCTGCACCCCATCTTGACTGAAAAAAACCAGAAATGTCGAAATTTTTGCAAATGTATTTAAAGAGAAAAACTGAAATATCACATGGTCCTAAGTATTCGGACCCTTTTCTCAGTATTGAGTAGAAGCACCATTTTGAGCTAGTACAGCCATGAGTCTTCTTGAGAATGATGCAACACGTTTTTCACACCTGGATTTGGGGATCCTCTGCCATTCTTCCTTGCAGATCCTCTCCAGTTCCGTCAGGTTGGATGGTGGACAGCCATTTTCAGGTCTCTCAGAGATGCTCAATTGGGTTTAGGTTAGGGCTCTGGCTGGGCCAGTCAACAATGGTCAGAGTTGTTCTGAAGCCACGCCTTTGTTATTTTAGCTGTGTGCTTAGGGTTATTGTCTTGTTGGAAGGTGAACCTTCAGCCAAGTCTGAGGTCCAGAGCACTCTGGAAGAGGTTTTCATCTAGGATATCTCTGTACTTGACCGCATTCATGTTTCCTTCAATTGCAACCAGTTTTCCGGTCCCTGCTGCTGAAAAAACACCCCCATAGCATGATGCTGCCACCACCATGTTTCACTGTTGGGATTGTACTGGGCAGGTGATGAGCAGTGCCTGGTTTTCTCCACACATACCGCTTAGAATTATCACCAAAAAGTTCTATCTTCGTCTTATCAGACCAGAGAATCTTATTTCTCATAGTCTCTGAGTCCTTCATGTGTTTTTGAGCAAACTCTATGCGGGCTTTCATATGTCTTGCACTGAGGAGAGGCTTCCATCGGGCCACTCTGCCGTAAAGGCCCGACTGGTGGAGGGGTGCAGTGATAATTGACTTTGTGGAACTTTCTCCCATCTCCCTACTGCATATCTGGAGCTCAGCCACAGTGATCTTGGGGTTCTTCTCTACCTCTCACCAATGCTCTTCTCCCACGATTTCTCAGTTTGGCTGAACGGCCAGGTCTAGGAAGACTTCTGGTGGTCCCAAACTTCTTCCATTTAAGGATTATGGAGGCCACTGTGCTCTTAGGAACCTTGAGTAATGCGGAAATTCTTTTGTAACCTTGGCCAGATTTGTGCCTTGCCACAATTCTGTCTCTGTGCTCCTTGGGCGGTTCCTTTGAGCTCATGATTCTCATTTGGTCTGACATGCACTGTGAGCTGTGAGGTCTTATATAGACAGGACTTGATTTGGAAAGGCACACACCTATCAGTTTAATTAACCCCTTTACCCCCAAGGTGGTTTGCACGTTAACAGGCCAATTTTTACAATTCTGACCACTGTCACTTTGAGGTAATTACTCTGGAATGCTTCAACGGATCCCCCTGATTCTGAGATTGTTTTTTTTCGTGACATATTGTACTTCATGATTGTGGTAAAATTTCTTCGATATCACTTGCGCTTATTTGTGAAAAAAAACGAAAATTTAGCAATTTTCAAAATTCTAATTTTTATGCCCTTAAATCAGAGAGATATGTCACACAAAATAGTTAATAAATAACATTTCCCACATGTCTACTTTACATCAGCACAATTTTGGAACCAATATATATATTTTTTTTTTTATTAGGGAGCTATAAGGGTTAAAAGTTGACCAGCGATTTCTCATTTTTCCAACAAAATTTACAAAACCATTTTTTTTTTTTTTAGGAATCACATTTGAAGTGACTTTGAGGGGTCTTTATGACAGAAAATACCCAAAAGTGACACCATTCTAAAAACTTCACCCCTCAAGGTGCTCAAAACCACATTCTGGAACTTTATTAACCCTTCAGGTGTGTCGCAGGAATTTTTGGAATGTGGAAGAAAAAAATTAACATTTAACTTTAACAAAAATGTTACTTTAGACCCAATTTTTTTTTTTATTTTCGCAGGGGTAACAGGAAAAAATGGACCCCCAAAATTTGTTGTGCAATTTCCCCTGAGCACGCAGATACACCATATGTGGGGAAAAAACACTGGGCACACGGCAGGGTTCGGAAGGGAAGGAGCACCATTTGACTTTTTGAATGTAAAATTTGCTTGAATAATTAGCGGACGCCATGTTGCGTTTGGGGAGCCCCTGATGTGCCTAAACAGTGGAAACCCCCCACAAGTGACACCATTTTGGAAACTAGACCCCTCAGGGAACTTATCTAGATGCGTGGTGAGCAGCCTGAACCCCCAAGTGCTTTACAGAAGTTTATAACATGGAGCCGTGAAAATAATTTTTGTGGAAAAAGTTTGATTTTTTTTTTTTTATGTTTTAGCCCCAATTTTTTTATTTTCACAAGGGTAAGAGGAGAAAATGGATGCCAAAAACATTTGTGCAATTTCTCCTGAGTACGCCAATACCCCATATGTGGGGAAAATACAGTGTTTGGGCGCACGGCAGGGTTCAGAAGGGAAGGAGCACTGTGTGACTTTTTTTAACGCAAAATTGTCTGGAATTGAGAGCGGACGCCATGTCGCGTTTGGAGAGCCCCTGATGTGCCTAAATAGTGGAAACCCACCACAAGTGACCCCATTTTGGAAACTACACCCCTCAAGGATTTTATCAAGGGGTATAGTGAACATTTTGAACCCAGAGGTACGACACAGAATTTGATAACATTAGGTCATCATATTGAATAAGTTGTCATTAGTCTTGAGTGCAAATGCGCGCTACTTGAGTTTGCATCGGGTACTCAGGTTTGCACCATGTATCGCGTGTGCTCGAGTGACATGCTCGAGTCCCCGCTCGCATGTTTCACGGTTATTAGACACCCAAAAAAAAACATGCGGGGATGGCTCGTGCATGGCAGGCAATCCCCGCCTGTTTTTTTGGCCGCGAAGCATATGGGGCGGAGACTCGAGCATGTCACTTGAGCACCCACGATACTCAGTGCATACCCGAGCACCCGATGCAAACTCAAGTAGCGAACACTTTTGCTCAACACTAGTCGCCATATCGTCATCATTAATTATTTTTTTTTTTTTTTCTTTCATTTTTTAACACTTTTTGGACCTTTATACTTTGTCCCACTATGGGACTTTCACTTTTTACATTCTGTTCACCTGTATAGCATAGGGATGGAGCACCATCCCTGTGCTATACAGGCTGTCTGCTCTGCAGATGCAGAAGATACTGCATGTTGCCATAACGGCATCGGGTCGTCATGGCAACATCCGGGAAGCCGCGGCAGACAGCGTTGGACGCCGGCAGGAGAGGTGAGTATCGCTATTACCTTCCCTTGCCACCGCAATGCTGCGATCGACTTCGATCGCAGCATTGCGGGGGTTAATGTGCCGGGAGCGGTGCGGGACCGCTCACAGCACCAGGTGTCAGCTGTGACAATCAGCGCGGGCTCGATCGCCATGTTGTACTATTCCATACCTGGCTCTTAAGTCCCAGGGTGCAGGTATGTATTAGTACGTCTTGGCCTTTTAAGGAATTAAACACAGCTGGACTCCAATGAAGGAGTAGAAACATCTCAAGGAGGATCGCAAGGAAATGAACAGCATGTGACTTAAAGGGGTCTGAATACTTGGCAAGCTATATATATTTCAACGGGTGCAAAGCCCAACAGGCACAACCAAACCTCAGTCATAGTCCATGTAGAAAAAGGCAGCACTCCATTGTTCATTAAATAAGCTGAGCTGTGGTTTATTGACAAATAGTCATGGCAGCAGTGGCAACGTTTCGTTCCTATTGAGGAACTTTCTCAAGCAGTGCTCAATACATCAGGTGAATAATATATATGCATTACAATTAAGATTATTTCAATAACCATTATCATAAAAGTTTCACAAAAAGTGCTCTCCTTTAGTGCATACAATGTTAAAGTGCATCATAGTGCTTGCATATTCCATAAGGCAGCTCATTACATGATTTGTTTTATATTATATACACTAGAAACATCTTATCAACAATACTCAATAATATTACATCACCTTAGCTAATTTGTATAATGAATAATTCACCTACCAGTCCGTTTGAAATCTATCGTACCGCGCTATTCTTGACATCTCCCCAGCATCACTGCGCAAGTCAATAGCCCAATGATTTTTGGGAATGACTCGTGCATGTGCGCCACAGCCACAGGTGATGGAATATTATTGAGTATTGTTGATAAGATGCGATTTTTAATTTTCAAAATTTTGGCCAAAATTGCGATATTTTCACAAATTAATACAAGTCATATCGAGCATATTTTACCACTATCATGAAGTACAATAAACATAAAAAACAATCTGAGAATCAATGGGATCCTTTGAAGCGTTCCACAGTTATTGAAAAAAGGAACACAAGGTCTGAAACGCATTTGCAACACTAGATGCCTTTGGTAGATTGTGATCATTTTCCCGATTTAATTGGATGTTTAAATAAACTTTTTGGCTTTTATTCGGATGCTGGAAATATCCTCCTTTTTTCTATATTTTTGCTGTGGCACTGCTGCTGTTCCATGCATCGATCCATAAGAGGGTGAGCTGATTTGATCCTTTCTATTTTTGTTCCAGTTATTACTTCATAAAGTGACACTGGTCAGAATTGTAAAATTTGGCCTGGTCATTAAGGTCAAAATTAGCTATGTCACTAAGGGGGTTAATCACATGTTGCTCACCTTAAAGGGGTTTTCCCACAAACAGAAGTTCATTTTAGTCAATAGATCTTGGAATAATTATAATTTCTACAATTGGATGTGTTTAAATAAAATGTTCCTGTGCTGAGATAATCTTATAAATCTGTAATTGCCGTGTCTGATCATACCACATCTCCAGGGAAGGGGGTGGACTATATAGATATTACAGCACAGGATGACGGCTGATTCTTTCTTTGATGTAAAACATTGTTTAAAAACAGGAAGGGCAGTTTTTTACCTCAATCAGCTGTGATCCCATGCTGTGCTACCAGTATCCTCTTTTCCTTCCTCCCCTGCCCAGGAGATGTGGTATGATCAGATCATGTTCCGTACACGGTCAGGCACAGCCATTTCACAGTACACAGCAGGGGCACATTTATAAGATTATCTCAGCACAGGAACATTTTTATTTAACACATTCAATTGTGGAAGTCATTATTATTCCAAGATCTATTGGTTAATATGAACTTTTGTTAGTGGGGAAAACCCCCTTTAAGATTTCTTATTATAGTATACTCTTATTTACAAATACTTTATCATGTTAGGCTGAAGATATTGGTCCTTGGTTTAACCTAAGCGCTCAGGAGTTACAACCAATTTTCTCTGAAGTTGCTATTGATGAAGGTGTTAGTCATGTCAAGTCTCAGATCTGCCCAGAAGATGCCTGGCATGGAGGCTATTCCCTGCTTATTGAAGGAACATTGTCTGCGGACACTAAGGGGGTTTCTTTGAAGTAAGTGAAAAACTGTAATATAGGGTGGGAAGGTTTAGCTTTGAGAATTAGTAGGACAGGATTTGCAAATCATGTTTTTTTATTTGACTATTACGTTTTCGGCGGGTTTTTTTGTGACTTTTTATACAAAATAATTTACACACTTGAGTGATGTTGGCTTTTAATATTTGTGTATGTATAATCACCATAAGCTTCACAGACTGTATGTTGTAGATCCAGAATTTTCTGTTTATATATATGGCTCTATTCATGCCTGTGTCAATGGCTCTTTTTAACCTCTTAAAGCGCACCTAGCAGCAGGATTGTGCTCAGTAAACTGCATACACTATCAAGTGGGCGCCGTTACACTAATTAGAATGATGCCTGGGTTGATGAAATCCGTCCTGAAGTTCTTGTGTAATCTTTACTTTCAGTTGGGAGATGATATGCTCGTGCTCTGGGGCGGCCTGTGGGGGGCGCTCTGTCTGGTGCTCTGCTTATATATTCAGCTGTATGCTCTTATGACCGCTCACTGTGCCTTCACTGACCTGCCTCCCATTTTACCTAGCCCTACACTACTAGATGCATTATGTAAAATAGGAGGCAGGTCAGTGAAGGATCAGTGAGCTGTCATAAGAGCATACAGATGAATATGTAAGCAGAGCACCAGATAGAGCGCCCCCCACAGTCCCGCCCCGAAGCACGAGCATATCATTATCTCCAAATTGAAAGTAAAGATTACACAAGAACCACAGGGCGGATTTCATCAACCAAGGTATCATTTTAATCCGTGTAATGTCGCCCACTTGACTATGTATGTGGTTTACTGAGCACAATCCTGCTGACAGGTGCACTTTAAAGACATATGCCGTATTCATGTCTTTAAGGGGTTCACTTGCTATGAGCGGTCGGTGCTCATAGCAAATGAGAATTTCTGCTACACACAGGCGATCAGATGATCGCAGCTTCTAGTCTCCTATGGAAAAAAAAAGTTTTTAAAATAGTATAAAAGCTTAAATCACCCCGCTCTCTTGCTCCATTCAAAATTAAAATAATAAAAAAATAAATCAAATATACACCTATTTGGCATCGCCACATTCAATATCGCCCGATCTATCAATATAAAAAGAAAAGGAATTAATCTGATCGATAAATGACGTAATGATAAAAAAGAATCATAACGCCAGAATTACGTTTTTTTGGTTGCCGCAACATTGCAATAACGGGCAATCAAAACATTGTATCTACCCTAAAATGGTATCAATAAAAACGTCAGCTCGGCTCACAAAAATAAGCCCTCACCTGGCCCCAGATCCCGAAAAATGGAGACGCTGCGGGTCTCGGAAAATGGCAACCCCTTTTTTTTTTTTTAAACAAACTTTGCAATTTTTTTTTCCCACTTAAATAAAAAAGAACCTATACATGTTTGGTAACAAACTTTTAGCATTTAGTGAACATGGTAAAAGAAACCACCCCGAAAAACGATGGAATTGCACTTTTTTTTTGCAATTTCACCACACTTGGAATTTTTTTTCTGTTTTGCCGGTACATGATATGGTAAAACCAATGATGTCATTCGAAAGTATAACTTGTCCCGTAAAAAATAATCCCTCAAGTGGGCATATTGACTGGAAAAATAAAAAAGTTATGACTCTGGGAAGAAGGGGAGCAAAAAACGAAAGCCAAAAATGGAAGATGGCCCGGGGGTTAAACGGAACCTGTCATGTGAAAAACCGCTGTTCTGCTGATATGGGGTTGATCTGCAGGTTTTTGAAGTTCGGACCACCCAATGAAAGTCCAGCCGTTGTGAGGAAATTAACTTTATTCCTTCCGGGAGCCTCTGGCTTTGAGTCATAGAGATGCGGCTTCAGTCACCGCTCAGTATATAGTGAACGAAAGCTGCAACCACACCCCAGCACTGGCTGACAGTCGGCTCAGCAGTGCATCAGTACAGAGATGGCTGTCAGTCAGTGCCGGGGGCATGGATACAGCCATCGTTTACTATGTACTAAGCGATGACTGAAGCCTTTATGACTGAAAGCTGGAGATTGCTAGGAGAAAAGTTCTGGCTGCCCGGCTCTTAGTGCAATGGCCGAACGGCTTCAGAATGCTATTAACCTGCAGATTGACCACATATCTGCAGGTTCATAGTGTTTTTTTTCAGATGACCGGTTCCCTTTAACATCAAATAGTCTGACTCACTGAGGGGGCCCAAAAGACCACTGTCATTTGTGTCTGTAGGCCGGACCTGGAACTGTGTTCACATCTTTGTCATAGATTACTTTATTAACAGATACTACAACAAAGTCTTTTAGGAATGTTTTGTATTCATTGATGTTATATGATAGATAAATGATTGATTAATCTAGTTTTCAGTGACTATATAAAGTTTGTTGTCTGCATCTGTCCCTCATGTGACTTGTAAAATGTTCTCATGCCTTGAATGTTTGGGGGTGGGCTGGGTTGGCTAGGTTGTTCTCTTTACATGTTCCAGCTCCAGAAAAACTCATGCTGTCCATCGTGTACAAGTTGGAGGATGCTCCCAATGTCTCATTGTCACTAGAGCTGTCCACACAAGACGCTCCTTTCTGTGGCGTGGAAAGTGTTACTGAAATAACTGGTAAGAGATTTGCTTTATGTGCAAGCAGAAACCATGTCGGCTTGCGCTATATTGCTTTTGTAATATTCCATAGCACTATTCCTATTTGCTGTCCTCAAGGCTACACAATAGACTTATGTTGTACTGGAGGACATTGGGCGTCCTTGTATTAAATTGACAGTCCATTGATTTCAATGAAAACTGTGTAATACTGTTTTATATGTAGTGACTCTGCAGGTAAATTGAACACTAAATATCTGTTTACTCTAAAAATATTTTTGAAAAGTGATTATTCAGAGCAGCAAACAGCCACTGAAATTTCCAATCTCTGAATGTTCAGTACTTTGTGTAATGCAATATGTCATGCTGGACTGGAATCTGCCTGCCCTTACAAATCATCTTAAAAACTAGCTGGTAGTTGATCTCCCCTGTAATCAGGCCTTGGGTACTCAGTGGGCCTTTTGTTGCCAACATCTGGGTCCTGCCGCACCAGATATACAGTACAGACCAAAAGTTTGGACACACCTTCTCATTTAAAGATTTTTCTGTATTTTCATGACTTTGTCAATTGTACATTCACACTGAAGGCATCAAAACTATGAATTAACACATGTGGAATTATATACTTAACAAACAAGTGTGAAACAACTGAAAATATGTCTTATATTCTAGGTTCTTCAAAGTAGCCACCTTTTGCTTTGATGACTGCTTTGCACTCTTGGCATTCTCTTGATGAGCTTCAAGAGGTAGTCACCGGAAATGGTTTTCACTTCACAGGTGTGTCCTGTCAGGTTTAATAAGTGGGATTTCTTGCCTTATAAATGGGGTTGGGACCATCAGTTGTGTTGTGCAGAAGTAACGTGGATACACAGCTGATAGTCCTACTGAATAGACTGTTAGCTGCTTTTTTCTTGCCATAATACAAATTCTAAGTAAAGAAAAACGAGTGGCCATCATTACTTTAAGAAATGAAGGTCAGTCAGTCCGAAAAATTGGGCAAACTTTGAATGTGTCCCCAAGTGCAGTTGCAAAAACCATAAAGCGCTACAAAGAAACTGGCTCACATGAGGACCACCCCAGGAAAAGAAGACAAAGAGTCACCTCTGCTTCTGAGGATAAGTTTATCCGAGTCACCAGCCTCAGAAATGGCAGGTTAACAGCAGCTCAGATTAGAGACCAGGTCAATGCCACACAGAGTTCTAGCAGCAGACACATCTCTACAACAACTGTTAAGAGGAGACTTTGTGCTGCAGGCCTTCATGGTAAAATAGCTGCTAGGAAACCACTGCTTAGGACAGGCAACAAGCAGAAGAGACTTGTTTGGGCTAAAGAACACAAGGAATGGACATTAGACCAGTGGAAATCTGTGCTTTGGTCTGATGAGTCCAAATTTGAGATCTTTGGTTCCAACCACTGTGTCTTTGTGAGACGCAGAAAAGGTGAACGGATGGACTCTACATGCCTGTTTCCCACCGTGAAGCATGGAGGAGGAGGTGTGATGGTGTGGGGGTGCTTTGCTGGTGACACTGTTGGGGATTTATTCAAAATTGAAGGCATACTGAACCAGCATGGCTACCACAGCATCTTGCAGCGGCATGCTGTTCCATCCGGTTTGCGTTTAGTTGGACCATCATTTATTTTTCAACAGGACAATGACCCCAAACACACCTCCAGGCTGTGTAAGGGCTATTTGACCAAGAAGGAGAGTGATGGGGTGCTACTCCAGATGACCTGGCCTCCACAGTCACCAGACCTGAACCCAATCGAGATGGTTTGGGGTGAGCTGGACCACAGAGTGAAGGCAAAAGGGCCAACAAGTGCTAAGCATCTCTTGGAACTCCTTCAAGATTGTTGGAAGACCATTTCCGGTGACTACCTCTTGAAGCTCATCATGAGAATGCCAAGAGTGCAAAGCAGTCCTCAAAGCAAAAGGTGGCTACTTTGAAGAACCTAGAATATAAGACCTATTTTCAGTTGTTTCACACTTTTTTGTTAAGTATATAATTCCACATGTGTTAATTCATAGTCTTGATGCCTTCAGTGTGAATGTACATTTTTCAAAGTCATGACGGTGTGTCCAAACTTTTGGTCTGTACTGTAGCTGATTTTACTTTAACAAGTATCTTGTGTTTATCCAGTTAATTTTTACTCTCTCCCTCTGCATCTGTGGTAGAGTGTAGAAACCCCTTGTACTTCATGCCACAAGCTGTCCTTCATACTAGAGACTGTATAACATAGAGGACGCTTTTCTTGTCCCTGGTAAACTATAAGGTCGAGTTACTGCTACGAGACTGCCACCGCTCTGCTGTTAATTGGGTTCATGATCCATTGAATGTAAAATGTGGGTTTATGAGGAGAACAATTTTTACTTTATGTATAATATATTATACCGATTGACCATTTTTCTCTTTTGCCCAGGAGGAGCCCCCAGTCAGACACATACTCTGGAACCATTTTCAAAACCCCCCACATCTCTCACAACACCTGAACAGGACAAGACATTTGGATGGTTAAAAAGGTAAATGTGAATAGTGTGCTGCTTGTAATTTCAAGATGTGACGTTCCCAAAACACTATTACTTAATATTTTGTAAATTCATATAGGATTGTCTCTCTCCTCTTATCCTCGTCATCAGTTTCCTCTGTCTGGCTTTATCTTCCTTGGTTTTGATTACTTATACACCCTGCATGTATACATTCGCTTGAACCTCTGGTGTGTACATTGTACAGAAGTTGCCCTTTTACAAGAGGCAGCGGCTGATGTGAAGTAACTTTCTACAACAGCTAGCCTTCCACGAAGGTAACATTGCTTTTTAGAGACAATAACATGTTGTTGGTAAAGATAAGGAAAGTTCTGAAAAAAACAAACATACATTTTTAAAGTGTCTTGAAATTAGAAAACCTGTGTTTACGTGTTACTACAGTTAAATCAGCGTATATGCTGATTTATTTAATATCCTCATACCATTGCAGAACATATTTCACATTAGCATCTAGTACAGAACCATTTACAATTGCTGATCCAAGTTATAAGATCAGGCTGACTACTGCGTCCTTTCAGCAATTGTGAAGTGTTTAAGAAAATACTGTGCTAATTTTAAAATTACAGTGATACATTTATTGTTATGGCTTTTACTAGAGACGCTGGTATTAAGACGATTTTGTTAACTGATGGTACCATTTCATTTTAGATTTTATGAGGTGCAACTAAGTGGATGTTTGCTGACTGGTTTATCAGTACATGTTTCCAGAACGAAGCACAACGGGGAAGATGAGAGCTTTGTGTGCCGTGTTGGAGAAATAAGGGTATCTAGTCTGAAAATTTTTCTCAAGCTTTTCCTTCTTGCTTAGTCTTTTAAATGTATTTACTCTTGTGAAATACTTTTTCCAGATCAACTGTTAGTAATCCTGGTAGTGAAGTCTCGTCAATTAAGACATCATGTGACTTTACTGTCCTAGCCAGTTATGGCAGGGTCTCATGGATGAAACTACTAAGAATTCACAATGAGTATTGCTCACTAAAGTAGCAGATTAGCATACCAAAGTACTAGCCACGTCACCCACAGAAAAAGCCTATAAGCTAATAGATGATGCAGCTAAATAATACAGACCAGACAGCGATACTTGCACACCCCAATGCACGTTTCGCATTAGCTTCCTCTAGGGCAGAGGTCCCCAACCTTTTTTGCACCAGGGACCGGCTTTAAGCAAGACCAGTTTTCCATGGCCTGGTGGGGGTGGGGGCGGGGCTTTGGTCATATGGGGGTGGGGTTATGGAGGGGTGGAGCTGTATGGGGAGGATGCTGGCGGGACCTCGGTGTACAGCGCTGCTAAGTAGCAGCATTGTACATTGAGCGTCAGTGTATACAGCGCTGCTGCTTAGCAGCGCTACACACTGAACACCGGTACCGGGAGCCGCGTCACTGAAGCCAGTCTGCTGCCCCAGCACGCCCCACATAACATGTTCTGCCGGGGGCGTGTCAGTGAGGAGAGCCTGCCGCCCCACCCCGTCAGGAACACACCATGCTGTGCAGGAGGGCCGCGTCACTAAGACCCGCCCCGTGACGTACAACAGGTACCATGCTGTGCTGTGGAGGGCTGCGTCATTAAGACCCGCCCGACGCCCCACCCCGTCCTGCATAATGTTCTCTGCCTGGAGCTGCGAGCTGTCACGGCTATGGCAGAAAACATTATAAATCCACACAGAGCGAGCTCTGACCAGGCGCAGGGCCGCGGAGCTAGCTGTCAGCGGCACCGCGTACCGGCTGAAAAACCCCAACGGCCCGGTCCTGGTCCGCGGACCGGCGGTTGGGGACCTCTGCTCTAGGGCACACATGTCAAACTCTGGCCCGTGGGCCAAACTCCAGCCCGCCGGGTGAGTATATTTGGCCTGCGACGCAAAGAGGTCCCCTGCTCTGCATCGCACTTTCAATTGTATGGAGGACTGTGTGGCCCAATCATACTGTATTGAGGACTATGTGAGGCCATTATACTATACTGTATGAAGGACTATGTGGGGCCCATTATGTGTGGGGATTTCAGTTTGGGAATAATACCGTGTTGGGGCCACCATACCATGCGTGTGGAGAGTACTGTGGAGGAATTCACTGTGGGGGGTATCTAACTGTGTTTGAAGGGGCACTTTTGTTGGCAACATACTTATTATCTGTGTTATTCAAGGTTTTCTATCCTTTACTGCTCTTACACAACATATATTATAATATTCTAATTTTTTTTACTAAGATCTATTAATTAAAATGTATTTTGTTTGTGGGACAACCCCTTTAAGTTTGTTTCCATATGAAAAGGTTCATCATTATATTTGATAAGGAAAAACTTCCTAAATTTTAGACTTTTTTAAAATAAATATCAAGGTTCGCCCAAGACCTTGTCCAAGCTTTTCATTTTTGCCCTCTGTGTATTTGAGTTTGACATCCCTGCAGGGTACGCAAGAGATAATAAAGTAGTACTATAGTGTTATAATGTAATACAAGACATTGACTGTGCTCTTTATTCTGTTGTAGATTTTAGATGCTTCTCTACCTCTACAACGTCCTTTGCAGCCTTCTGACCTCACCTTGACTCATGTACATTGGCGAAGGGACCAGGAAAGCAATCAGCTATTTGTTAGCTTAACCCTTCATTGGAGCCATGCTATGGATAACTTTCGCCACTTCCGCATATACTGTCGTGGTGTTACCTGTCATCGAGCTCCAGACTCACAGCCTCATCTTCTAGGGTTGGCACATGCTTGCATTTACCGTGTGGTTGATCTAGCCGTTCCGAATCCATGCCCACCAGCTCCTGGCAGGCTTGAATTTACAGTCCAGCCTGTTAATAAGGATACCGTGGAAGTCTTGCCTCCAGTATGGGGGCATCTGTCCTTGGAGTTTGTGGAACAGACGCACACTGAAGTGTAAAAATAATGCACATTTTTAAGCAGATAAACAAACTGGGGGGATGATTTTTTATGACATGTACTAGTATATTTGACTATAAAAGAAAAGGAATTAAAGTCCTTACTTATCTTTTTATATTCGTACTACTACAAATTTAAATATCCATCATATCATTGTATGCTTGCCTGTCATGTTTAGCGTTTTTTTCAGATCACGTTATATAGCAGTTACTCATATTGTAAGTCTAACCATTTATGCCATGTGTCCCTAGATAAGCCGCTAGTCTTGGGCTTGCTGTCTTTTATACATTGTGGCATATGACTTTCCATAGTTTTATCCACTCTGAAGAGCCCCAGACATCATAAATTATAGTCATCCAAACGCTCAGATTTCTGCAGGAAATCTAGCGTGTATGTGGACCTCCCAACTCTACCCCGGGAAAGAAGACCCTTCTGGTGGTGTCTGGCAGCAGCTTACTTTCTCTCCCTATTGAAAAAAAATGCACACTCAGCGTGTGTATGGAGGAGCTAGGAGGGACAGCTGATAGTCAAATGAGTGTGCTACCTACTATCTAAGTATATGGGCACCTTTTAATGGCAATTTTCAAATGTAGCACATTTATGCAATATCTACTAGATATGCAATAAATGTATGATCGATGCAGATCCCATTGGTGCGTGATCAGCGTGATCACCTTTTCAGGAATAGGTAGGTGCTGTAGTGGCATCTGTACATTTATAGCTTATCTCGTGGATATGCCATAACTGCATGAGTTGAGAATATGCTTTTAACTGTAAAGAACACATTCCTGAAAGACTTTGCTGAAGATTTCTATGCTCCTTGAATGCCAATTCTTCATAGTGACTACATTTATTTGTAAATGTGGTGAAAGGTAACCTGTCATTTGAAAAATGCTATTAGTCTGAAGATAGGGGTTAATCTGTATGTTAATTGCGTTCAGAAGCAGTGACTGCGAGCTCAGTAGCTCATTAATACAGAGTCGGCTGTCAGTCAGTGCCAGCGTGTGGTTTCAGTCACCACTTACTATGTGCTGAGGAGTGACTGAAGCCGTGCCGGCCGCATCTCTATAAGTGAAAGTCTGAGGCTGCCAGGAGAATTAAAGTTCATTTCCTCCCAGCAGCCAGGCTCTAAACACTGCTCTTGCACGGTTTCTGAACACTATTAAAGGGAACCTGACCGGTCCCCCATGCCCTCCAACCCACCAGCATTTGTGTATTTGTTGTTAAATACCCTGCCTAGCTAGCCCTTAATAGTGATTATCACTGTCGTCTTCACTTCTAGACATGCACAGTGTGCCTCTGAAGGTGGGAAGTGTACACCCGGCTTCAGAGGCACCACAACGTGGGTGAAGAAAGACGCACATGCGTGAGGTTTGCAGAGAGCTGGCGATAACATGATTTGCAAGAGCCAGCGTCATCGCTCCCACAGGGGCATGATAACATTCTGTGAGGGCCAACTAGTCTGGGGAAACACCCAATCTACTAGTCAAAGGGCTAACTAGCGTAGGAAAAGCAAACGTTCTAAACTTTCTTTAAACATATATAGGTGATAATCACTATAAAGGGCTGGTTAGGCAGGGTATTTAACAATAAATACACAAATGCTTGTGGGTTGGAGGGCATGGGGTGCCTAGCAGGTTCCCTTTAACCTGCAGATTAACCCCATAGCTGCAGGTTAATAGTATTTTTCACACGACTGCTCCTATTAAGATCTTCTTTTCTATTTTCCAAATCCTCATTTATAAGGCCTTTTTCAGTATGTGGTCAGCATTTTGCATCAGTATCTGTAAGCCAAAACCAGGAGTGGGTGATAAATACAGAGGTGGTGACGTGTTTCTATTATACTTTTCCTCTAATTGTTCCACTTTTGGTTTTGGCTTACAAATGTTGATGTAAAATACTGACCAAATTCTGAACGTGTGCACGTGGCCTTAGACAGACCTCCACCCACCTTTTGACCCCTTTTCAGCTTTTCTATAATAAGCTGACTGCCATTATTCGAATTGTTCTCTCATGTGGTATTTATAGAGGCAATATTATATTTGGATCGTAGGTTTTTACCTCTTGCCCATGTTGCCTTCTTATCATGGTCTTAGTGCTTAGTTGTTCACCTTAGACCAGTACTTGTGTTTAAAAGAGGACTGCAGGCCTAGTCCGTTCTACTTTGTAAGGTCAGACACCTGTATTTGTTATGAAAAAGATAGGAAAATATAGCATGTCTTATTAACTTGTTTTCAAGATCTATATATTATTAGTATAATATTCACTTCATGTAATCAGACTAATTAGCTATATCAGGACAAATCATCTAATAGATAAGAGCAAAGATAAAAAACGATATAATGTCCATAAATGATAATCAAACTACAAAAGTTTATTAGAAGATTAGGGCTAGGGGAGAGGAGGAGTGTATATACAAACATGCAAAAAATGGGCGCACATCACATATAGGTAAATACTACAGTCACCTGGGGTCAAGCGTCCCTATGTGTCCCGGGGCTGCAGAATGAACGTGCGTCCACCCTGAAGCGTGTTTCGGCAGAGCCTTCATCAGGGGCAGGACACATATAAGTTAAGGACTTGGTATAAAGCAGGACACCATCCAATCAAATCGCGACACGAACTGGAAGTAACAAATGTGTCACCAAGGCATGTCAGAAGCACATGCCGTCGCTGACATTGTTTGGTGCATAACTCGGACTCCGACTCTGGCATTCCGGCTGCCATGGTGACGCATGCGTCACTTCCGGTTCCCGAATTGATTGGATGGTGTCCTGCTTTTATACCTGCTCCTCACTTCTATGTGCTGTCCCCCGACGAAGGCTCTGCCGAAACGCATTTCGGGGTGGACACGTCCATTCTGCAGCCCCCGAACATGTGACTTTTGACCCCAGGTGACTGTTTGTAGTATTTACTACTTGCAATTATATGTTATATATGCTTTATTATCACTATACCGTTACCCTGGAGGATAGACAAATTAGTTCCAATATGGCCAAATGAGGCTGTGCCATTATGCACTGACATGTATACTCAGTATATATATAACTATTGATATGTACCTATATGTGATGTGTGCCCATTTTTATCATGTATGTGGGTGTGTATACCACTCCTCTTCCCTATCCCTGATCTTCTAATAAACTCTTGTATTTTGATAATCATTTATGGACATTATATCGTTCTTTGTTTGCTCTTATCCTGCATTTGTTAGCAGGGACTTGGTAGTGGAATAGTCCGTTCTCCAGCCAAAAGCTGTGTTTTTACCAATTGTTTCCCGATTGTCAATGAACACATTTTTATTTTAATTTTTTTTTATTGACGATTCATGAACATAAGTTTTAATCATCTGTCAGGAAAGTAATCATGGAGCACAAAACTTGGTCACAATATTTCATGTTTATGAAATCTTTTTTGGTGTAGGTTCAACAATTGCGTGACTGTGTTTTACAGATCATTAGATATCTGCATAACATATTGCACCTATTTAATACATTTGATGTAAATCATTCCAGCTACCTCCTACAAATGCATTTGACTAGGGTAAAAATTGCCAGCCTTGGTAAATGTGTGACCGTGTCTACAACACCACCTTAATATTGTAGCCGAACTTCTATAATGCAATTCTCTCTGCTGTTGTATCTACGTGGGATCACTCTACGGCTTGTTTTACTTGTTTGTGAATGCAAATCACTAAACAAACTGGGTTTCCTTGAGATATTAATATCAAGGAAGTTACTGGCCCATCTGTCTTTATGACTTCTATAGATTTTAGTAAAGATGGCAGCCACATGCCATCTCCACTGCTTGTGGCTGCGATAGGTGGTCAGATGTATGCTCCTCGTCAACCTGAAATTGATCCTGATTTCTGTGAAAGATTTTTGGTGCAAATCTGAAATTGTAAATTATTACATTTTATGCCATTTTTTTAAGTGAAAATGAAAACTTAGTACAAGTTTTTTTTCTATACCTGATGTTTTTGTATATGTATGGATAAAGAAGTAATTGCCGTCTCCTTTATTGCCATTCCCCCTCCTCTGCCCCATTTATCTTTTTAGTAATACATGGACTGAACTAGTAAAAACCTTCACTTTTTCAGAACTTCTGAAAACTAAACTTATGAATTCTAGTTTACTCATATTGTACAAAAAAGAGAGCTGGAAATGTGCCTTTTCCTGCTAGAAATGTCACAATTTCTTTTCTTTTTTTAATGTAATTTGTTTTCAGCAATGTACAAGTGACGGGTTCATTTGTATCGCATACACATCCAGTTTAATGATACAACAGCTGAAATATTACAGTTTATTATGGAATTGTGCAAAGTGCTTTTTCTGATGTAACCAGGTATAATAAATATTTCACAAAGCTTTTGTAAGGTAATGGTGTACATTTCTAGTCTGGATGTAATGCTAAGTTCAAACGAGCATATGAAAATCCTACATCGTTCACCAAGAAATGTCCATGATATTGGTTACACCACCAAATCAATGTAACACACCGAGCTGTTAGTGTATCTGGAATGGAAACTAGGGTGGGCGGCTACCATACATTATGCCATCGGGCCATTCCATGTCAAGTGAACCAATGAATATTACCACTATATTTTTCATTATTTTGAGAATTTGTTCTTGGGTAATACTGTGTTAGAGGATGCAAAATGCGAAGAAAAATAATTATACATTTTAGTTGTTTTTTTAATTAATTTTCAAAGTTGTGAAAAAATGTGAATTTCATTCAACTCAGAACAGTACAGGCTTCCAACAGACATGTCACAAGAGAATCTTTGTTAATATTTTACCCATGCGGAATCAAACGCAAAATTTCCAAGTGCATTTC
Source organism: Phyllobates terribilis (assembly GCF_046119375.1). NCBI lineage: Eukaryota > Metazoa > Chordata > Amphibia > Anura > Dendrobatidae > Phyllobates > Phyllobates terribilis. The sequence goes on along the minus strand of NW_027362765.1, from coordinate 259,396,909 downwards.
TGAAAAATCAATATGATATTAAATGTGAAAAAAATTCACATGTACCTCCTATGCTCTTAGCCACATCTTTACCAAGATTCAAGTGAGCTCTCAGCGGGATCATACTTTATATACCGTATTTTCTGGAGTATAAGACTACGCCATGGGCGTACCCAGGATCAAAATTAGGGGGGGGGGGGGGGGCAAGCCACGGTCACAGATACCGAAGAGAAATATATATATAGTTCAATGCAAAGATTTCACTTCTTACATTACATGAGTGATATCTATTGTAAATTCCACAATAGCTCAGAAACCGGCGAATCGTTCCACACAGTATACTGGCTGCCATAAAATGCCCCATACAGGATACTGGCCCCCATATAACGCTCCATGCAGGATACTGGCCCCCATATAACGCTCCATGCAGGATACTGGCCCCCATATAACGCTCCATGCAGGATACTGGCCCCCATATAACGCTCCATGCAGGATACTGGCCCCCATATAACGCTCCAGGCAGGATACTGGCCCCCATATAACGCTCCAGGCAGGATACTGGCCCCCATATAACGCTCCAGGCAGGATACTGGCCCCCATATAACGCTCCAGGCAGGATACTGGCCCCCATATAACGCTCCAGGCAGGATACTGGCTCCTATATTACGCTCCATGCAGGCTGTTTCCCACACATAATGCCCCACGCAGGCTGTTCCCCCCCCCCCCCCATATAATGCCCCATGTAGGGTGTCACCCCACCTTATAATGCCCCATGCAGGATGTCACACCCCCACCCCCTTATAATGCCCCATGCAGGATGTCACACACCCTCAGCTCACCCCCCCTCCTCCCTTATATTGCCACAGGCCTCCATATAATAATAAAAAAATATGAAATACCTCACATCCAGCGTCGCCGGCCTCATCCCGCTCTGTGCTGTGACTGCTCAAGAGAGAGCGCGGTGTAAGGACGTCACCACGCCCTCTGACCTGAGACGTCACAGTGCAGCAGCCGCGGAGGATGCAGGAGCTGCTGCGGAGGCACGGGGAGGGGTAAGTATTGTGTCAGGGCCCTGAGCAAGCGGGGGGGAGCGGGCGCTGACGGTGAGGGGCCCCCCCTGCCTGCTCAGGGCCCCGGCATTTGCCCGGGTGCTGACGCCAGCCCTGGTGTGCGGCTTGCATGCCTGCTTCTAGGAGGGGTCAGCTGCCTCACGGTGGATACGCCCATGGACGACACCCAACTTTTCCAGATAAAATATAGAGTTTGGGATATATTCGCCGTATAAGACTACCCCTCTTCTAACGCACATACGGTAAAAATTAAAAAAAATCAGATTTGATTTCAATATGGTAATTTTAAAGTGATGAACCTTACCAGCGATTGGCTGTCTTTTTTTTATACAAATCCTGCTTGGATTGGTCAGTTCTCCCTGTCTCCAAGACTATCCGAGAGGTAGCACATTTCTCTGGCCCGCCCTTGTATCCTGTTACCGGTACCTCCTTCTCTGCCTCTCTGATCTCGCTCCTGAGGACTGCAGTGATGAGCTGAGGGGGTGCCTCACCGGGAAGGTGTAAGTGAAGCAAGCTGCAGGCGTCCGGGACGCCCGGGGTATGGAAAAAAGAGAGAGCTGTGCTATGCCCAGAAAAACACATCTTGCACTCATCTGGCCTGCCCTTGTATTACCTCCTTCTCTGCCTCTCAGATCTCGCACATGCACGCCTGCACCGCTTCACAGTCCTCAGGAGCGAGATCTGAGAGGCAAAGGAGGTAATACAAGGGCAGGCCAGACGAGTGAAAGAGGTGTGTTTTTCTGGGCATAGCACAGCTCTCTCTTTTTTTTCATTACCACGGGCGTCCCGGACGCCTGCAGCTTGCTTCACTTACACCTTCCCAGTGAGGCGCCCCCTCACCTCGCCACTGCAGTCCTCAGGAGCGAGATCAGAGAGGCAGAGAAGGAGGTACCAGTAGTAGGATACAAGGGTGAGCCAGAGGGATGTGCTACCGCTCTGATAGTCTTGGAGACAGGGAGGGCTTATAAATTACCAGAAATACCGTACTTTTCGGACCATAAGACGCACCTAGGTTTTAGAGGAGGAAAATAGAAAAAAAAATTTAAGCAAAATGTGTTCACAATGCTTTTTTTAAGGGGGAGGGGGTCTTCTGCTGACACTGGTATAGGGGTAATGTCCCCCAATTCTGACAATATCCCCCATCCTGGTATATATGCCCCCCCTTCCTTTTATACGTGGCCCCCATCCCCATCCTGGTATGCCTGGCATCCCTCCATTCTGGTATGCATGCCACCCCTCATCCCTGTCCTGGTATGTATGGCACCCCTCATCCCTGTCCTGGTATGCATGGCACCCCTCATCTCTGTCCTGGTAAGCATGGCACCCCTAATTCCTATCCTGGTATGCATGGCACCCCTCATCTTTATCCTGTTATGTATGCCCCCCTCAGCCTTATCCTGGTATGTATGGCCCCCTCATCCTTATTTTGGTATGCATGGTCCCCCTAATCCCCATCATGCTGCACATAAAAAAATAAACACTCCTACTCACCTTTCTTCTCTCCTCCAGCGCTGCGTCCTGTCTGCCCGCAGTGATCTCACCATGTGAGCCATGCGCGGCTCACAAGGAGAGATCAGCTGCCGGAAGTCACTGCTCCCCACGCCGGGACTGTGTGCGCGGAAAGCAGTGACTTCATGCTCCTTCATAGCCGGCACACAGTGTAGCCGCAGCGCGGCTCCTGCTGCTGCCAGGCAATCGCATGTGCCCGCCATGGGCATAGAGAGAGGTTGAATATTCATGCCCTTTAACAGCGGGCACAGGCAATTTCGACAGTGGTAGGAGCCGCGCTGCGGCTCCACTGTGTGCCGCTATTAAGGAGCATGAATATTCATGGGGTGTGGTGAGCAGTGAATATTCATTTAATTAATTTTCTTTAGCAGCCGGACAGTGTAGGCTGCTGCAGGCGGCTGCTGCCTCCTGTGCCCGGAGTGTATGTGTATGTGTGTGTGTGTATATATGTATGTATGTATATATGTGTATGTGTGTGTGTGTGTGTGTGTGTATGTATATGTATATATATATATATATATATATATATATATATATATATATATATATATATATATATATATATATATATATATATATATATATATATATATATATATATATACAGTTATATGAAAAAGTTTGGGCACCCCTATTAATCTTAAGCTTATTGTTTTATAAAAATTGGTGTTTTTGCAACAGCTATTTCAGTTTGATATATGTATAACTGTTGGACACAGTAATGTTTCTGCCTTGAAATGAGGTTTATTGTACTAACAGAAAATGTGCAATCTGCATTCAAACAAAATTTGACAGTTTGCATAAGTATGGGCACCTTACCAGAAAAGTGACATTAATATTTAGTAGATCCTCCTTTTGCAAAAATAACAGCCTCTAGTCGCTTCCTGTAGCTTTTAATGAGTTCCTGAATCCTGGATGAAGGTATTTTTGACCATTCCTCTTTACAAAACAATTCCAGTTCAGTTAAGTTTGATGGTCGCCGAGCATGGACAGCCCTCTTCAAATGATCCCACAGATGTTCAATGATATTCAGGTCTGGGGACCGGGATGGCCATTCCAGAACATTGTAATTGTTCCTCTGCATGAATGCATGAGTAGATTTGGAGCGGTGTTTTGGATCATTGTCTTGCTGAAAGATCCATCCCCTGCGTAACTTCAACTTCATCACTGATTCTTGAACATTATTGTCAAGAATCTGCTGATACTGAGTGGAATCCATGCGTCCCTCAACTTTAACAAGATTCCCGGTGCCGGCATTGGCCACACAGCCCCAAAGCATGATGGAACCTCCACCAAATTTTACTGTGGGTAGCAAGTGTTTTTCTTGGAATGCTGTGTTTTTTTGCCGCCATGCATAACACCTTTTTGTATGACCAAGCAACTCAATCTTGGTTTCATCAGTCCACAGGACCTTCTTCCAAAAAGAAATTGGCTTCTCCAAATGTGCTTTTGCATACCTCAGCCGACTCTGTTTGTGGCGTGCTTGCAGAAACGGCTTCTTTCGCATCACTCTCCCATACAGCTTCTCCTTGTGCAAAGTGCATTGTATAGTTGACCGATGCACAGTGACACCATCTGCAGCAAGTTGATGCTGCAGCTCTCTGGAGGTGGTCGGAGGATTGTCCTTGACTGATCTCACCATTCTTCTTCTCTGCCTTTCTGATGTTTTTCTTGGCCTGCCACTTCTGGCCTTAACAAGAACTGTCCCTGTGTTCTTCCATTTCCTTACTATGTTCCTCACAGTGGAAACTGACAGGTTAAATCTCTGAGACAGCTTTTTGTATCCTTCCCCTGAACAACTATGTTGAATAATCTTTGTTTTCAGATCATTTGACAGTTGTTTTGAGGAGACCATGATGCCACTCTTCAGAGGAGATTCAAACGGGAGAACAACTTGCAAGTGGCCACTTTAAGTAGCTTTTCTCATGATTGCATACACCTGGCTATGAAGCTCAAAATCAATGAGGTTACAAAACCAAAAAAAGTGCTTTAGTAAGTCAGTAAAAAGTAGGTGGGAGTATTTGAAACAAGAAAATGATAAGGGTGCCCATACTTATGCACCTGTCAAATTTTGTTTGAATGCAGATTGCACATTTTCTGTTAGTACAATAAACCTCATTTCAAGGCAGAAACATTACTGTGTCCAACAGTTATTACATATATCAAACTGAAATAGCTGTTGCAAAAACACCAATTTTTATAAAACATTAAGCTTAAGATTAATAGGGGTGCCCAAACTTTTTCATATAACTGTATAAAATATATATATATATATATAATATATATTGTATTCCCTCCTCTCCCAACATTCGGACTATAAGGGTATACGCCCTATAAGATAACAGACGGCGTATAAGACGACTCCTGACTTTTGAGAAGATTTTCAGGGGTTAAAAAGTAGTCTTATATGCTGGAAAATACCGTAGTAGTTTTTTTTTAAAGTGTCAATTTGAAAATCTTGAATTCAGATCTGTTCAGCCTGTGGTCTAAAAGTGCAGGGTCTATGTTTTCCAAATAAAAAAAACATATTTCTTTTTTTAGATATTGGGAGGATGGCAGGGATTCTTTGGCTGCTTCTTCACACAACGAACAGCTGACTGGACTGTGAGATGAGCTTTATACACACTCAAATCTTCCCACTCAAACTGCTCCTCACCAATCCAGTCACATCTCCCAGCTCTGCCCAGTAACCTAGACAAGCTGAGCGAGCAGATTCTAGGAAGGTGAGTACCACCAGCACAACCCAGAAGGGCTGTGGAATATAGCAATCATTGCAATAAAAAAGGAACAAATTAATAAATACCTGAAGCAGAACCCAATAAAGAGACTCCGCAATACCACACTTTCATTCCATTAAGTGAAACAGAAATAAAAACAAGGATTTTTTCATTAAGCAATGACCATAAAGTCCATGAAGTGATTGAAGATGGTACAAGATTGGCAATGGATGACGTATCTGGTTATGTGACCTTTGAACATGATTGGCAATGGTGACCGGCTAATAGACTCTCCAAAGATTATGCCAATGAAGTAGAAGTGACTTTATGGTCCATCCCCATCCTTTGTGTATCCAAGAAAACCAGACATTAAACGTAAAAAAAAAAATCAGATATTAAGTCAGGTGGACCCAAACACCATAACAGGCCGTACATACTCTGACACAAAAGGAAAAGGCCATTGTTTGTAAGAGATTGTGGACAAGGTTAAATCTCGCCCATTAGAAGGGACAAACTGATTATAAAAGCTCAGTTTAAAGACTTACTATTAATTGTTCAGACTAGTTAATTTTGTTTTATTTTAAAGCTTGATGATTTAATTTAAAAACTTGAAAAAGGACATGTCTAGTGTCGTAATAATAAAAAAATTGATACACGTGTACTTAAATGTTTAATATTGCTTCTTTTACTTTAGTATTAAACATATGATTAGGACGAGATGGTATTTAGAAAATCACACTAAAAATATGATTCCAAGGAGAGCCCAACTTGAATCCTTGCAGAAATGTAACCAAGAACTCATGTAATACGTATGGGTTTTTTGAAAAATTTATAACCTTGTTTTTTCAAATTTGCACATCAACATTTTGAATTTAACTCCTCAAAAACAAAATAGCAACAAACATAATCTTGTGACATATCAAATTAACCCCTTAACGACTGCTGTAACACATTTTTACTGCGGTGAGGAATAAGGCTGTAGCGCCCCCCAGTGTCGGAAATTCTCCAGGGTAGCTGAGACCCTGGAGAACATGATCAGTCTCCGCCCCATATGTTTCACGGCTGTTATACAGCAAGAATTGCCTGCCATACTCGGGCAATCCCCACATTTTTTTTTGGGTGTCTTAACAGCTGCAAAACAAGTGGGGTGGGGATTTGAGCATCTCACTCGAGCACCCGTGATACTCGGTGCATACCCGAGCACCCTAGGCAAACTCAAGTAGCGAGCACTTGCGCTCAACACTAATGACAACTTATTCAATATGATGACCTAATGTTATCAAATTCTGTGTCGTACCTCTGGGTTCAAAATGTTCACAATACCCCTTGATAAAATCCTTGAGTGGTGTAGTTTCCAAAATGGGGTCACTTGGGGGTTTTCACTGTTTAGGCACATCAGGGCCTCTCCAAACGCGACATGGCGTCCGCTCTCAATTCCAGCCAATTTGGCATCCGCTAATTAGTCCAGCAAATTTAAATTCAAAAAGTCCGTGCTCCTTCCTTTCCGAGCCCTGCCTGCAGTGATTTTTTCCCATATATGGGGTATCCGCATACTCAGGAGAAATTGCACAACAATTCTCGGAGTCCATTTTCTCCTATTACCCTTGTGAAAATAAAAAATTGGGGCTAAAAGATAAATTTTGTGGAAAAAGTTTGATTTTTTATTTTCACGGCCCTTGAACCTCCCACAGACCCACTGTCCACTCTTGGAAAAAATCCGACCATTGGAAAGCACACCGATCGGAAAAATGGGCAACAGGTGGGATGTCTGTCTGTAGATCCACTCATACTCTTTGAAGCTTCCAGAAAAAGCCAAGTGCAGTGTGCAGCCACTTAGGGAATGAATGGATCAGTTGTCGAGAGGCCCACATGAGCTCCATTGTAATGGGGATAAAAGTTCAACATACTGCCGATTAGTGCGGGTCCCAGCAAACAGACCTCCACCAATCAATAACTTACCACTTATCCTCAGTCCACGTTCACATGTTCAGTATTTTACATCACTTATTGGTAAGCCAAAATCAGGAGTGGAACAATCAGAGGAAAAGTATAATAGAAACACATGCATCACGTCTGTATTTTTCACCCACTCCTGGTTTTGGCTTACAAATACTGATGAAAAAAACTGACGAAATACTGAACGTATAAATGTGTCCTTAGAATAGGTGATTACTTGTTTTCACCAGAGTAAAGTGTATAATTGCTACTGTCTAATAGTAACAGGACAGGGAGGGGTTAAACGAGCAAGTAATTAATCTCTATTGGAAATAAAAAATCTTCCCCTTATTGATATCAGAGAGAACAAGTGACCTCCATACACAACACAATTCAAGACCAATAATACCACATATAAGAGAGAAATCCTGCCACACCATGACAAGACCACATATTGGGGACAAATACCGCTACACCATGCCCAAATCACATATTACCACCACATAGTGACCGAATAATACCACATACAAGGACAAATACCACCACACCATGGCCGGACCACATATTACCATCACAAAGTGGCTGAATAATACTACATACAAAGAACAAATACTGCCACATCATGACCAGACCACATATTACCACCACATAGTGACCGAATAATACCACATACAAGGACAAATATCACCACACCATGGCCGGACCACATATTACCACTACAAAGTGGGTGAATAATGCTTCATACAAAGACCAAATACTGCCACATCATGACCAGACCTCCTATTACCACCACATAGTGACTGAACAATACCACATACAAGGAACAAATACTAATATAATACATGAAGATGCCGAAAGGTGAGTATCAGACACCACTCCAGCGCTAACATAAAAAAAAACGCTGGAGTGGTGCTTTCAGTATTTGCTGTTTTTTTTCCAGCAAAAACTGCAGGATTTCTTAGTACCAGCTAACTGATATCAAATCTGCAGCATGTCAATTCTTTCAGTGTTTTTTACCCTATCCAATGCAAGGGGGTAAAGAAAAGCAAGTAAAAAACTCAAAAAAATGCAAGTAAAAAATAAGATAAAACCATGTGTATTATATATTGCATTATATATATTGTATTATATATTGCGTTTTTCCTGTCACAAGACACGTTTTTGGTGCAGAAATGTCACACCCTATTTCACACACACAAATTCAGATATATGCCTTATATAGTATATATAGTATATACCCAAATGCACACATATAGGAATTGCAGTGTACAAACACACATACACAAACATGCATTACACACATGGCACATTTTTTAGACATACACATTACATGTACTGTGCATATATTATACACATGTACACTTTGTGTAGAGGACACGGCATCATGCATCCTCAGTCTCTGTGTCCTCTGCAATGCTCTGGAGGGCACAGGACCCTCGGTAAGCTTTCCATGTGCAGCTCTGTGCACAGCGGACTGCTTCCCTCCCTGTCCCGTTGCCGACTACTAGCCGACTACTAGCTGTTCTGGAAAGACAGGAGGGGGAGTTATAATGATTGCTGTAAGGTTGCTGAGAAGTAGTAGTGCCGAATAGGGGGCAGGGGGACTATTATCCCCGATCCTGTTGTAAGAACAAACCTGTGGGCCAGCAGAGAGGAGGTTTTTTTGAGCCTGGAGGCAGCAGTCTACTCTGCTCTGCAGGTGGCTCCGGGGAGTGGGTGAAGTCTGAAGATTGCTGCTGCCGGAGCAGGGAACTGAGTGCAGCACTGCATCCGCTCGTGGCTCTTGTGCATTGAGTACAGACACTTGCAGGAGTGGTCACATGTGTGTGTTGTGCTCCCAGGTGCAGGAGAGGGAGCCAGGAAAAGCAACGTTTCTGTGTCAGGCTGGTCTGGAAGAAGGTGCCCTCAGGAGGTTCGAGGCATCAAGCTTTTGATATGGGGCTCAGGTGTCGAATGTAACTGGCTAACAACGCCCCTGCCCTGGGGCCCAATGAGCAGAAGCAAAGAGGGGCACCCCAGCTTGGTAAGACACGCTGCCAGCATATCTCATCCGGTCCAGGCCCCCCCTCTTTGCTTCTGCTCACCGGGCCCCATACACCAGTAAGGGTAGTAATACCCTGATTGCGGCCCTGGGCTTAACCACTGTGGTCACAGCGGTCAATGCTGCGACCATGCTTGGCGGATGAGGAGCTTGCCGGCGCCAGCAAATACTTCAGCTGGATGGGCGCACCCATCGGATTCATGTGCGGCAATACACGCTGCCGGCCAATTATGGGCTAGCAGCTGATGGTGTGCACATGACTAGGGTCGCATGGCAGTGACGTCATGTGCTCCTGTCGCTTGCACACTGAAGTCAGCTGACGGCTTCAGAAGAGAATGCCATGTGGCGGGGGAGCGGATGGGAGGTGAGTATATATATATTTTTTTTAAATCAGTGAGTACACGGTGGCCATACTAGTACATGGATGACTATGAGCTGTACATTATACTTTATGGATCACTATGGGCTGCGCATTATACTTTATGTTTGACTCTTGTCTGTGCATTATACTTTATGGAGGACTGTGGGCTGTACATTATACTTTATGGATGACTATGGCCTGTGCATTATACTTTATGGATGACTGTGGGCTGTGCATTATACTACATGGATGACTATGGACTGTGCATTATACTTTATGGATGGCTATGGCCTGTGCATTATGCTTTATTATACTACAACCCCTGGAAAAAATTATGGAATCACCGGGCTCGGAGGATGTTTATTCAGTTGTTTAATGTTGTTGTAAAAAAGCAGATCACAGACATGACACAAAACTAAAGTCATTTCAATTTGAAATGACTAATTTGATGCAGGTGTTAGTTTTGGAAATGAAAATTTACAGGGTGGTTCCATAATTTTTTCATCAGAATTGAGTGATTCCATTATTTTTTCCCTCTGCTTGGTCTGAAAAAAATTACCCTTACTGAGTACCACATTTTTAATAATTTAGTTGCCATTTGAAATTACTTTAGTTTTGTGCCATGTCTGTGATCTGCTTTTTTCAACAACATTAAACAACTGAATGAACATCCTCCGAGCCCGGTGATTCCATAATTTTTGCCAGGGGTCGTATACGGAGGACTATGGCTTATGTATTATATACAGAGGTGTGGTGCATTATGCTATATGGAGGAATATGGCTGATGCATTATATACAGAGGACTATGGAGGTAGATTATATTATGTGGAGGACTATGTTGTGCATTATACTATATGAAGGAATATGGGGTGCATTATATTATATGGAGGACTATGGGTTGTGCATTATACTATGGAGGAATATGGGGGTGCATTATATATGGAGAACTATGGAGGGTGCATTATACCATATGGAGGACTATGGGGTACATTATACTAGATGGAGAAATATGGGGTGCATTATATTATATGGAGGACTATGGGGTGCATTATACTATATGGAGGACTATGGGGTGCATTATACTATATGGAGGACTATGGGGTGCATTATACTATATGGAGGACTATGAGGTGCATTATACTATATGGAGGACTATGGGATGTATAATACTATATGGAGAACTATAGGGGCTTATTATACTATATGGAGGACTATGGGGGTGCATTATACTATATGGAGGACTATGAGGGGTGCATTATACTGCATGGAGGAGTATGGGAGATGCATTATATTATAGGGAGGACTATGGGCTGTGCATTATACTATATGAAGTACTATGGGAGGTGCATTATAGTGTATGGAGGACTAGGGGGGCTGCATTATACTATAGGAAGAACTATGATGAGTGTATTATACTTGTGCTATAGGGCACCATGACTTATATGTACGGCACTGGTGAGTATAATGTTGTTGTTTTTTGTTGTATAAAAGAACAGCGGCAGAACGGAGGACATATACCAGGATGGGGGATGTACCGTATATACCATGATGGGGCCCAGGATAAGGGAGACTTACCAGGACGGGGGATAAATATACCAGGATGGAGGACATATAAACAGTATATATATTTATATATATTTTATATATATATATATATACTGTATATATATATATATATTTTATATATATATATATATATATATACTGCTCAAAAAAATAAAGGGAACACTGAAACAACAGAATATAACTCCAAGTAAATCAAACTTCTGTGAAATCAAACTGTCCACTTAGGAAGCAACACTGATTGACAATCAATTTCACATGCTGTTGTGCAAATGGAATAGACAATAGATGGAAATTATTGCCAATTATCAGCACACACTCAATAAAGGAGTGGTTCTGCAGGTGGGGACCACAGAACACATCGCAGTACCAATGCTTTCTGGCTGATGTTTTGGTCACTTTTGAATGTTGGTTGTGCTTTCACACTCGTGGTAGCATGAGGCGGACTCTATAACTCACAGAAGTTGCTCAGGTAGTGCAGCTCATCCGGGATGGCACATCAATGCGAGCTGTGGCAAGAAGGTTTGCTGCGTCTGTGAGCGTAGTGTCCAGAGGCTGGAGGCGCTGCCAGGAGACAGGCCGGTACACCAGGAGACGTGGAAGGGGCCGTAAGGGGGCGACAACCTAGCAGCAGGACCGCTACCTCCGCCTTTGTGCAAGGAGGAACAGGAAGAGCACTGCCAGAGCCCTGCAAAATTACCTCCAGCAGGCCACAAATGTGCATGTGTCTGCACAGACAGAAACCGACCCCATGAGGGTGGTATGAGGGCCCGACGTCCACAGATGAGGGTTGTGCTCACAGCCCAACACAGTGCAGGACGCTTGGCATTTGCCACAGAACACCAGGACTGGAAAAGTCGCCACTGGCGCCCTGTGCTCTTCACAGATGAAAGCAGGTTCACACTGAGCACATGTGACTGACGTGACAGAGTCTGGAGATGCCGTGGAGAGAGATCTGCTGTCTGCAACATCCTTCAGCATGACCGGTTTGGCAGTGGGTCAGTAATGGTGTGGGGTGGCATTTCTTTGGAGGGCCGAACAGCCCTCCATGTGCTCGCCAGAGGTAGCCTGACTGCCATTAGGTACCGAGATGAGATCCTCAGACCCCTTGTGAGACCATATGCTGGTGCGGCTGGACCTGGGTTCCTCTTAATGCAGGACAATGCCAGACCTCATGTGGCTGGAGTGTGTCAGCAGTTCCTGCAAGATGAAGGCATTGAAGCTATGGATTGGCCCGCCCGTTCCCCAGACCTGAATCCGATTGAGCACATCTGGGACATCATGTCTCGCTCCATCCACCAACGTCACGTTGCACCACAGACTGTCCAGGAGCTGGCGGATGCTTTAGTCCAGGTCTGGGAGGAGATCCCACAGGAGACCATCCGCAACCTCATCAGGAGCATGCCCATGCGTTGTAGGGAGGTCATACAGGCACGTGGAGGCCACACACAATACTGAGCCTCATTTTGACTTGTTTTAAGGACATTACATCAAAGTTGGATCAGCCTGTAGTGTGTTTTTCCACTTTAATTTTGGGGGTGACTCCAAATCCAGGCCTCCATTGGTTAATAAATTTGATTTCCATTGATGATTTTTGTGTGATTTTGTTGTCAGCACATTCAACTTTGTACAGAACAAAGTATTCAATGAGAATATTTCATTCATTCAGATCTAGGATGTGTTATTTGAGTGTTCCCTTTATTATTATTTTTTTTGAGCAGTGTATATTTATCTCCAAAGAAAAAAAGGCAGCACTCCATATTTAGTGGAAAAAATAGGACTTTATTAGCCTATCAAAATTGTGCCAACGTTTCGGCTGAGCACAGCCTTTCTCAAGCTGTGCTCAGCCGAAACGTTGCCACAATTTTGAGGGGCTAATAAAGTCCTATTTTTTCCACTATATAGGAAGCGCTGCCTTTTTTTCTTTGGAGATATATTACATTAAGACAACGGAATCATTGAGAGGATTTGCACCCAGCACCCACCCATGGATTCCTGTGCTGTTCCATTTTCTTCTGAAATATATATGTAGTCAGAATGGAGGTGAGCCCGGTCCAAATCTTGCATTGGGTCCCATCAGATTCTAGTTGCGCCACTGACTGTATGCTACATAGTCTTAACCCTTTAATGCCTTATGATGGATATATTCGTCATGTAGCGTGTCAGGGACTTTGGAACAGTCTCAGAAGCAGAGCCCACTCTGCACTGGGCAGATGTCGGTTATATTATATAGATGGCATCTGACGTCGCAACAGCGACATGCCTGACGATTGCTGCTGTTAACCTGTTTAATGCCGCTATCAGTTGCTGACAGTGGAAATTAAGCAAGACATGATCACATGAAGTCGATGGCTTGCTACGACAGCTATGACTGTTTCTATGTTATGTAATCTCTCCTGTGACTTCCAGCCTGTTGTTTAGTGTCATGGAAGACAGTGATTTTTACTATATACTGCAATACTCTTGTATTGCTCTATATTGCATAAGCGAGCAGACCATCGTAGGTTGAAGTCCCCAAAGGGGACCAAGAAGGAAGGTAAAAAAGTAAATAAAAAGAGTTTTTAAAAATGGAAAAAGAAAATCAAAATTCGAATCACCCTTTTTTCTCTAGATAAAATTAAACTATGGAGAAAGATATAAAAAATTCAGGGGGGGCCAAGAAATAAAAATTAAGGGGAAAAATTAAGAAAGAAAATTAAGGGGACCAAGAAATAAATTAAAAATGTAAATAAAAAGAGTTTTTAAAAATGTAAAAAAAAAATCTTAATTCAAATCACCCTTTTTTCTCTAGATAAAAGATATAAAAAATTCACATATTTGGTATCAACGTGTTCATAAAAGTCCAAACTATGAAAATATAAAATTAATTGACCCAATCTGTAAAAACTGTAAAGCAAAAAGAAAATCAAAATGGCAAAATTGTATTGGTTGTTGTTACAACTCCACAAAAAGGTGCATTAAGAATCGATCAAAGCGTCGTAAACACCCCAAAATAAAATCAATTAAAATATTAGGTCACCAAGCAAAAAAAGAAGCCCTCACACAGCTCCACCGACCAAAAAATAAAAATGTTACAGGTATTCAAAATTGGTGACTCAAGCTAAATTCTGTTTTTTTATGAATTTTTGAATTTTTCTTCACCACTTAAACAAAAAAAATGCAAGACTGGTATCGTCGTAATCATACTGACCTGATTGGTCCAGGCATTTGGCCATGCATAAAGATCGGACATCAGACAACAAAAACTAATTTTTATATATACAGTTGAAACCAGAAGTTTACTTACACTATAAAAAAGACACATATGCACGTTTTTCTCAATATCTTACATGAAATCAGAATAAACCTTTCCTGTTTTAGGTCAGTTAGAATAACCATAATTTTTAATATTTGCCAAATGACAGAATAATGAGAGAGAGAGAATTTTTTAAGGCATTTTTATTACTTACTACAAAGTCAAAAGTTTACATACACTAAGATTACTATGCCTTTAAACAATTAAGGACTGCCCATATGATGATAGCATGTGTTTGGAAGCTTCTGTTTTTGGCAACATCTGAGTTAATTAAAAGACACACATGTGGATGTATTTTAATGCACACCTGAAACATACTGCTTCTTTGTGTAGCATCATGGGAAATTCTAAAGAAATCAGCCAAGATATCAGGAAGAGAATTGTGGGCTTGCACAAGTCTGATTCATCCTTGGGTACAATTTTAAGATACCTAAAGGTGCCTCGTTCATCTGTACAAACAATTATCTGCAAGTACAAACAAGGTGAGAATGTCCAGCCATTATACGGCTCAGGAAGGAGACGCGTTCTGTGTCCCAGAGATGAACATGCTTTGGACCAACATGTGCATGTCAACCCAAGGACAAAAGCAAAAGACCTTGTGAAGATGATGGTGGAAGCTGGAAAGATTGTGTCAATATCCACAGTGAAGCGAGTACTACACTACCGTTCAAAAGTTTGGGGTCACCCAGACAATTTTGTGTTTTCCATGAAAACTCATACTTTTATTCATCAAATGAGTTGCAAAATGATTAGAAAATATAGTCCAAATATTGACAAGGTAATAATAATGATTTTTATTTGAAAGAATAATTTTCTCCTTCAAACTTTGCTTTCGTCACAGAATGCTCCCTTTGCAGCAATTCCAGCATTGCAGACCTTTGGCATTCTAGCTGTTAAGTTGCTGAGGTAATCTTGAGAAATTTCCCCCCATGCTTCCTGAAGCCCCTCGCACAAGTTGCATTGGCTTGATGGGCACTTTTTGCGTACCATACGGTCAAGCTGCTCCCACAACAGCTCAATGGGGTTGAGATCTGGTGACTGCGCTGGCCACTCCATTACAGATAGAATACCAGCTGCCTGCTTCTTCCCTAAATAGTTCATGCATAATTTGGAGGTGTGCTTTGGGTCATTGTCCTGTTGTAGGATGAAATTGGCTCCAATCAATTACTGTCCACAGGGTATGGCATGGCGTTGCAAAATAGAGTGATAGCCTTCCTTATTCAAAATCCCATTTACCTTGTACAAATCTCCCACTTTACCAGCACCAAAGCAACCCTAGACCATCACATTACCTCCACCATGCTTGACAGATGGCGCCAGGCACTCTTCCAGCATCTTTTCAGTTG
This sequence comes from Phyllobates terribilis, assembly GCF_046119375.1. NCBI lineage: Eukaryota > Metazoa > Chordata > Amphibia > Anura > Dendrobatidae > Phyllobates > Phyllobates terribilis. The sequence continues at coordinate 259,381,093 of NW_027362765.1, read as the reverse complement.
TTCTGCATCTCACAAATGTTCTTCTGTGTGATCCAAACACCTCAAACTTTGATTTGTCTGTCCATAAAACTTTTTTCCAATCTTCCTCTGTCCAATGTCTGTGTTCTTTTGCCCATATTAATCTTTTCCTTTTATTAGCCAGTCTCAGATATGGCTTTTTATTTGCCACTTTGCCCTGAAGGCCAGCATCCCGGAGTCGCCTCTTCACTGTAGATGTTGACACTGGCATTTTGCGTGTACTATTTAATGAAGCTGCCAGTTGAGGAGCTGTGAGGCGTCAATTTCTCATACTAGAGACTCTAATGTACTTGTCCTCCCACTTCTCTTTCTACTCTGGTTAGAGCCTGTTTGTGCTCTCCTCTGAAGGGAGTAGTACACACCGTTGTAGGAAATCTTCAGTTTCTTGGCAATGTCTCGCATGGAATAGCCTTCATTTCTAAGAACAAGAATAGACTGTCGAGTTTCACATGAAAGTTCTCTTTTTCTGGCCATTTTGAGAGTTTAATAGAACAAACAAATGTAATGCTCCAGATTCTCAACTAGCTCAAAGGAAGGTCAATATAGCTTCTCAAATCAGCCAAACCGTTTTCAGCTAGGCTAACATACTTGTGCAAGGGTTTTCTAGGGTTTTCTAAACATCCATTAGCCTTCTTACAAAGTTAGCAAACACAGTGTACCAATAAAACACTGGAGTGGTGGTTGTTGGAAATGGGCCTCTATATACCTATGTAGATATTACAATAAAAACAAGACGTTTGCAGCTAGAATAGTCATTTACCACATTAACAATGTATAGAGTGTATTTCTGATTCATTTAATGTTAGCTTCATTGAAAAAAAAAGTGCTTTTCTTTCAAAAATAATGACATTTCTAAATGACCCCAACCTTTTGAACGGTAGTGTATATCAACATGGGCCTGAAAGGCCACTGTGTCAGGAAGAAGCCATTACTCCAAAAGAAACATAAAAAGACAGATTAATGTTTGCAAATGCACACAGGAACAAAGACCTTAATTTTTGGAGACATGTCCTGTGGTCTGATGAAACTAAAATTTAACTGTTTGGGCATAATGACCATTGTTACATTTGGAGGAAAAAGGGAGAAGCTTGGAAGCCTAAGAACACAATCCCAACTGTGAAACATGGGGGTGGCAGCATCATATTGTGGGGTTGTTTTGCGCTGGAGGGACTGATGCACTTAACAAAATAGATGGCATCATGAGAAAAGAAGATTATGTGGCAATACTGAGCAACATCTCAAGACATCAGCCATGAAGTTAAAGCTTGGGCGGAAATGGGTCTTCCAAATGGACAATGACTGAAGCATACTGCCAAAATGGTAACAAAGTGGCTTAAGAATAACAAAATCAATATTTTGGCGTGGCCATCACAAAGCTCTGATCTCAATCCTATTGAAAATTTATGGGCAAAGCTGAAAAGGCAGGTGCGAGCAAGGCGACCTACAAACCTGGATCAGTTACACCAGTTTTGTCAGGAGGAATGGGCCCAAATTCTGGCCAACTATTGTGAGAAGCTTGTGAAAGGATATCCCAAACATTTGACCCAAGTCATTCAGTTTAACCCCTTAACGACCGCACATTTTTACGGTGGTCATTAAGGGTACTTATGCCACAGCGCCATGAAAAAGTGGTGACAGCTGACACCCTGCAGTATCGGCTCCGGCTGGTTTTGATGCCAAGGGGGGCCTATTAACCCCTTAAATACCGCTGTCAATCGTGACAACGGTATTTAAGTTGTTACAAGGGGGTCACAAGACCCTCTTAGTAACCATTGGACCCTGAGAATCACAGGTCCCGATGGTTACCATGGTGCCCTGAGATCATGTCATGATCCCAGAGTATGGTGGCCTGTGAGATCCAGCAATAAACTGGATCTCACAGGCAGAGTCAGTGACTCACTGACAGGTCTCATACACTGCAGTACAGGAGTGCCGCAGACACCCTGAGACCATTCCATCAAAGTCTGCGTTCCAAACGTCACTCTTTCCTTTCCAGGCCCTGCTGTGCACCCAAAAAATAGTTTTCCCCTATATATGGGTATGTCCATACTCAGGAGCAATTGCACAACAAATTTTGGGGTACATTTTCACCTCTTACCCTTGTGAAAATAAAGAAATTGGGGCTAAAAGTACATTTTTGTGGAAAAAAATGGATTTCTTATTTTTACAGCTCTATGTTATAAACTTCTGTGAAGCACCTGGAGGTTCAAGTTGCTCACCACACATCTAGATAAGTACCCTGAGGGGTCTAGTTTCCAAAATAGGGTCACTTCTAGGGGGTTTCCACTGTTTAGGCATATCAGGGACTCTCCAAACACGACATGGCGTCCGCTCTCAATTCCAGCCAATTTTGCTTTCAAAAAGTCAAACTGTGCTTCTTCCCTTCCGAGCTCTGAAGTGCACCCAAACAGTGGTTTTCCCCCACATATGAGGTATCGGCAAGCTCAGGATAAATTGCACAACAAAATTAATTCATGTCAGACATTGAGAAAAACACTCATATGTGTCTTTTTAGATAGTGTATGTAAAATTCTGGTTTCAACTGTACGTATAGAGATAGCATTGCAATCACTATCCTGAATTACATGACTGTTCTTATTTCATACTTACATAAATTGTTCTTCAATTTGTGCTTGACATTTTTCTAAATAGAAGTAATTGCAAAAACCTTAATTGGATAAAAAGAGAGACGTTTCCTTATAAATAGCCTAATGTTAAATACCATTTTTTTTTCATTTATTTATTAACAGTAAAATACACATGCAAGGTAACCTTAGTTCACAGACTCCAGGTATTCCAGCAGCTGGAAACTCCAGTAATCTTAAAGCGCACCTTGTGCTCAGTAAACCACATATGCTGTCAGGTGGACGCCATTATACTGATTAAAATGATACCTTGGATGATGAAATCCGTCATGTGGATCTTTTATAATCTTTATTTTCAGTTTTGAGATAATGATATGCTCGTGCTTTGGGGCGGGCCTTTGGGGAGGGGCTTTACCTTGTGCTCTGCTTATGTATGTCTCCCTCAAAGGTTCCCATAAAGTTTCAGGTGGCTGTGGCTGTGAACTCTGGCAACCTTTAAGGTTACTTGAGTTCAGAGTTCACAGCCACCCGGTCTCTTGGTAGCTCGAGTGCCGGACTAATGAGTGCCAGAGTGCCGAGCATTGGACTCGTGGTCGCTCATCAGTATGGCACTCGAGCTGCCCTGGTGAGAATCAGGCGCTGTGAACTGAGGTGATGTCAGTAAAGTTACTTCAGTTCACAGCGGCGCTGCCCTCCTGAGAACCAGCTACTCTGAACTAAGATAACCTTACTGATGTCACCTCGATTCACAGTATCCTGGTCTTGCAGAGCGCAGTGTGAGACTCAGCAGTGGCTGCTGCTCCAGTCTATGGAGCTGCGTTCTCTGAAAGGAGCTCCATAGACTGGATGAAGAAGATTGAGATCATTGTGGGACCTCCATGTTATGGATTACGGCGGACCCTATGGATTACTTTTTAATTATTTTTTAATAAATGGTGGAAAGAGGGAAATTGTTGGGGAGTTTTTTTCAAACAAAGATTTTTTTCTGTGTGTTTTTTTCAAATAACGATTTTTTTTCTGTGTGTTTTTTTCAAAGACTGTTTTTCTTCTTTTTACTTACTGAGTTACTAGTGGGGGTGTCTGATAGACGCCTCTCCATTACTAACTCATGGGCTTGATGTCAGCGGACATTACACCACTGGCATCAAGCCCACAATCCCATTACCCTGATTGCCACCGCACCAGAGAAATTGGGAAGAGCCGAGGCTATGCGCCAAAATTGGCGCATCTAATGGAGTAGCTGTTTCTGGGGTGGCTGAGAGCTGGTCTTATTAGGCTGGGAAAGGGACAATATAAATGGCCATTTTCAGCCTATTTATATCAGTCCCCAGCTGTCTGCTTTGCCTTAGCTGGTTATTAAAAATGGGGGGAACCCCACATCATTTTTTTAGGGTCCCCCATTTTTAATATCCAGCAAAGGCAAAGCAGACAGCAAGGGGCTGATATTAATAGAATGGGAAGGTCCATGGATATTGAGCCTTTCACAGAATTATAAGACCAGCTCACAGCTGTCTGCTTTCTCTTGGATGGTTATTAAAAATAGGGTGGACACCATGTAGTTTTCTTCATTCATTTATTTATTAGTATTTTTAATTTATTAGTAATAAACAAAAAAAAAACGGCGTGGGGTCCCCCCTATTTTTAATAACCAGCTAGGGGAGAGCAGACAGCTGCGGGCTGATATTAATAGGCTGGGAATGCCCATGGTTATTGGGCCATTGTCAAACCTACAAATATCAGCCTGCAGCCTCCCCAGAAGTGGTGCATCATAGCTGATGTGCCAATTCTGGTGATTAGCCTCTGCTCTTCCCAATTTCCCTGGTGCGGTAGCAGTAAGGCTGTGTGCCCACGATGCATTTTTTAAGTGTTTCTGCAGCGGCAAAAACGCTGCAGAAATGCTTAAAAAACGCATGGTAGAAGGCCTGCCATGTTCTCCAATGATAATCCGCATGTGCTGTGCACATGCTGCGGAAATTTCCGCTGCGAATTATCATTGTGGAAAAAAACGCAGCACTAACAATTATTTTGCGGAAGCGCTGCGTTTTCGCCGCCATTGACTTGCATTGGAACGCATGGATTCCGCATCACTGCATCTGTACATGTGGAATCCATGGGTTCCAATGTACGGATGGTACCCGGGTGTGGAGGAGAGGAGACTCTCCTCCGGACCCGGGTACCATAGAACCTGTGAAAAAAGAATAAAATAAAAAATAAATATTATACTTACCTTCTGATGGCCCCCGGTCTCTTTGTCTTCACTTGCCGGCAACTTGCGGTGGACTGAAGGACCTGCGCTGACGTCATAGTCATGTGACGGCAGGTCCTTCAGTGCAGTGTACCGCGAGCTGCTGGCAGCCAGGACAGAGCGAAGGAAGACTTCGGGGGCCATCAGAAGGTAAGTATAGATTTATTTTTTATTTTATACCATACTTATACCATTCTTTAGGTCACAGTATATAAATCCATGCCTTTTGCATGGATTTATACTGTATAGTGTGACCAAGTTGTCAAGTACTTTTCCAAGTGATGCTAAAATCGCTTGGAAAGCACTTGTCAACCCGCATGCGGAAATGCATGTGAAGAACGCTTCACATCCGCATGTCCCTGGCAGGAAAAACGCATGTACAATCCGCATGCGTTTTTTCTGCCAGGGAGATGCAGAAACGCTCAGGAAAAAATCCTGAGCATTTCTGCATCTTGGGCACATAGCCTAAGGGTAATTGTTTTTGGGGTTAGTAATAGAGAGTTGTCAGTCAGACACCCCCATTACTAACCCAGTAGTAAAATAGATAGTAGTGGATAGTAGTAAAGCTACCACTATGCACAGCCGCCGACTAACGACTACTCTCATCAGCGTCACCTGCTCTCGCTGCTATTAGCGAGAGCAGGAGACGCTGATGACACTAGTAGTCATCTCAGATGACACCTGACAGGCAGTAACCTTGTCACTGCCGGCCACAGCTGCTGGTTCAAACTGTCATCTGTGTGACAGCGTGGGAATCGTGATACCCTGCGGCTATGACCGGCGGTGACTTCAGTAAGGTTACCGCTGGTCAGAGCCGGTGTTTCCCACGCTGTCACACAGATGACAGTGTGAGAACCGCTGGATGTTCGGGTCCCCCATTGACTAAAATTAGGTTCGGGGTCAAGTTTCTGTACCGAACCGAACTTTTAACTGTAGTTCGGCCGAACCTGACAAACCAGAACATCCTCGGGTTCGCTCGTCCTTACTTATGATACTGTATATTCTGCAGTACACTTACATTAGTCACCTGTATGACACCATATGTACATATTTCCACCATTACCTTTCCTTTCTAAATCCTTGGTACCCAGTATATATATATATACCTATAACCATGTGCTTTGGCATACACTGTGTGCAGAATTATTAGGCAAATGAGTATTTTAATCACATGATACTTTTTATACATGTTGTCCTACTCCAAGCTGCATAGGCTTGAGAGCCAACTACCAATTAAGTAAATCTGGTGATGTGCATCTCTGTAATGAGGAGGGGTGTTGACTAATGACATCAACACCCTATATAAGGTGTGCTTAATTATTAGGCAACTTCCTTTCCTTTGGCAAAATGAGTCAGAAGAGAGATTTGACGGGCTCTGAAAAGTCCAAAATTGTGAGATGTCTTGCAGAGGGATGCAGCAGTCTTGAAATTTCCAAACTTTTGAAGTGTGATCACCGAACAATCAAGCGTTTCATGGCAAATAGCCAACAGGGTCGCAAGAAGCGTGTTGGTCAAAAAAGGCGCAAAATAGTTGCCCATGAATTAAGGAAAATCCAGCGTGAAGCTGCCAAGATGCCATTCGCCACCAGTTTTGCCATATTTCAGAGCTGCAACGTTACTGGAGTATCAAAAAGCACAAGGTGTGCGATACTCAGGGACATAGCCAAGGTAAGGAAGGCTGAAACACGACCACCTTTGAACAAGAAACATAAGATAAAACATCAAGAATGGGCTAAGAAATATCTTAAGACTGATTTTTCAAAGTTTTTATGGACTGATGAAATGAGAGTGACTCTTGATGGGCCAGATGCATGGGCCAGAGGCTGGATCAGTAAAGGACAGAGAGCTCCACTCCGACTCAGACGCCAGCAAAGTGGAGGTGGGGTACTGGTATGGGCTGGTATCATCAAAGATGAACTTGTGGGACCTTTTCGGGTTGGGGATGGAGTGAAGCTCAACTCCCAGACCTACTGCCAGTTTCTGGAAGACAACTTCTTCAAGCAGTGGTACAGGAAGAAGTCGGTATCGTTCAAGAAAAACATAATTTTCATGCAGGACAATGCTCCATCACATGCATCCAACTACTCCACAGCATGGCTGGCCAGTAAAGGTCTAAAAGAAGAAAAAAAAATGACATGGCCCCCTTGTTCACCTGATCTGAACCCCATAGAGAACCTGTGGTCCATCATAAAATGTGAGATCTACAGTGAGGGAGAACAGTACACCTCTCGGAACAGTGTATGGGAGGCTGTGGTGGCTGCTGCACGCAATGTTGATCGAAAACAGATCAAGCAACTGACAGAATCTATGGATGGAAGGCTGCTGAGTGTCATCATAAAGAAAGGTGGCTATATTGATCACTAATTTTTTTGGTTTTTGTTTTTGCATGTCAGAAATGTTTATTTCTAAATTTTGTGCACTAATATTGGTTTACATGGTGAAAATAAACAAGTGAGATGGGATTATATTTGGTTTTTATTAAGTTGCCTAATAATTCTGCACAGTAATAGTTACCTGCACAAACAGATATCCTCCTAAGATAGCCAAATCTAAAAAAAAAACACTCCAACTTCCAAAAATATTAAGCTTGGATATTTATGAGTCTTTTCGGTTGATTGAGAACATAGTTGTTGATCAATAATAAAAATAATCCTCTAAAATACAACTTGCCTAATAATTCTGCACACAGTGATTCTTATCACTGTAGTCTAATACATACCATAGGGTGATCTGTTTCATCAGCTATTATTTATGTATCATTTCTTATCTATGTACTGTATTTATTTATATACTATTTTGTGTCCTAGCTATTAACTTTCTCTGGTTTGTGATATTCTGGTCTTGTTAGCATGTTATATTATCTGCCAATTCAGATGTGGAATCTATTACACAACATGAAGCACCTTTCTTTTCTTGTGTAGATTGGGAGGAAGAAGGCGCTATTAGGCCGCTCACTATGGTGGCTGCGAATTTGTAGACAGGGAACCGATGCCAGTCCGTATGGATGTATTGTAGATTTAGAGTTTTTTTAAAATTGCGCCAGCGATAGTGGAATGGATTAGGGAGACGGGGTAATTAGTTAAAATTCCTTTATTGGGTTACAAGTTATTAAAATGTGTAAAATTGGAATAGAATAGGATATAAGATAGTCCGTAAGAAGTACACTAGGTCCGGGTGTGTACAGTAAATTTTCAATAAATAAAATAAAATAAATAGAGTTCATAGATTTCAATAGATGAATATCAGTTCAATAGGCCAGTAGGTAGTTCAATGGAAATGGGTCAGTACTGGCATATGAACCCGATTTTCCTTGATGGAGGTATTGGTGCGGAGACCGTGGTCAGACGTGGTGATCGTTCCTCAGCGTAGTGGGGTTTTTTGGCTTCTTTTTGGATTCAGCTAGGGAGAAGGGGGGGGGGGGAGAAAATATATAATGGGAGTAAGATGATTCTTTTAGTATAGAGTTGTGCATACAGTTTGGTGATCAGGGGTGTGATCACGTACCTTCTGCCGGATGTGATTGGCCCACTTTTTTTCGTTGATCCTGTCTGTGGGGCCTGTAGACTTCACAGTGTATTAGTCATATTCAACCGCTGTGTCAGATTCGAACATGGCCAATGTCCTGAGAAGGAAGAAGCAGGGTGAGCTGGGTCCTGCCTGGGGACCCTGTTTAAGTGGGGTCTGACCTTGGTGAGGTACCTGCCCTTTTTTGGACGTGCTTTAGTGTGTAAGTTCACTGACCTGTGATGGGTCCAGAGGGTGGGTGTGCTTGCTGAGAGTCACCTGGGTCTGAGTGTGGTGGGTGCAGCAGGAGGCTCTGACTGAGCTGTCCGTGGCGGCTGCGATTGAGGTTAGCGTCCTGAGGGGCTGAACAAAAGTGAGCAATGGAGGTGGTCACAGAGTGATGCAAAACAAACACAGAGGGGTTACTGTAGTGCGAGGAGTACTTACACTGGGTGGTTGTGCCTTAGGTAAGCCAAGGGGCTTAATGTTGGTCCAGAGAGGTGGTAGTAGAGTATTATGGAGAAGCACTCGGTGTCATACAGTCAGGTGCAGCAGAAGATGCACTGGGTTTCCTAGGGTCACATGTAGCAGGAGGCTCTGGCTGCACTATAGGGGAACAATGGTAGGCAGTCAGGAGGTTGTCACAAAGTGATGTAAGGCTTATACAGAGGAGTTGATGTAGTGCAGGAAGTACCTTAGATGAGTTGCAAGGCTTATTGGTGGTCCAGAGGAGTGGCAGAGTATAGTGCAGAGGCACTTACAGTTATATGAAAAAGTTTGGGCACCCCTATTAATCTTAAGCTTAATGTTTTATAAAAATTGGTGTTTTTGCATCAGCTATTTCAGTTTGATATATGTAATAACTGTTGGACACAGTAATGTTTCTGCCTTGAAATTAGGTTTATTGTACTAACAGAAAATGTGCAATCTGCATTCAAACAAAATTTGACAGGTGCATAAGTATGGGCACCTCACCAGAAAAGTGACATTAATATTTAGTAGATCCTCCTTTTGCAAAAATAACAGCCTCTAGTCGCTTCCTGTAGCTTTTAATGATTTCCTGGATCCTGGATGAAGGTATTTTTGACCATTCCTCTTTACAAAACAATTCCAGTTCAGTTAAGTTTGATGGTCACCGAGCATGGACAGCCCTCTTCAAATGATCCCACAGATGTTCAATGATATTCAGGTCTGGGGACTGGGATGGCCATTCCAGAACATTGTAATTGTTCCTCTGCATGAATGCCTGAGTAGATTTGGAGCGGTGTTTTGGATCATTGTCTTGCTGAAAGATCCATCCCCTGCATAACTTCAACTCTGTCACTGATTCTTGAACATTATTGTCAAGAATCTGCTGATACTGTGTGGAATCCATGCGTCCCTCAACTTTAACAAGATTTCCGGTGCCGGCATTGGCCACACAGCCCCAAAGCATGATGGAACCTCCACCAAATTTTACTGTGGGCAGCAAGTGTTTTTCTTGGAATGCTGTGTTTTTTTGCCGCCATGCATAACGCCTTTTTGTATGACCAAACAACTCAATCTTGGTTTCATCAGTCCACAGGACCTTCTTCCAAAAAGAAATTGGCTTCTCCAAATGTGCTTTTGCATACCTCAGCCAACTCTGTTTGTGGCGTGCTTGCAGAAACGGCTTCTTTCGCATCACTCTCCCATACAGCTTCTCCTTGTGCAAAGTGCGTTGTATAGTTGACCGATGCACAGTGACACCATCTGCAGCAAGTTGATGCTGCAGCTCTCTGGAGGTGGTCTGAGGATTGTCCTTGACTGATCTCACCATTCTTCTTCTCTGCCTTTCTGATGTTTTTCTTGGCCTGCCACTTCTGGCCTTAACAAGAACTGTCCATGTGTTCTTCCATTTCCTTACTATGTTCCTCACAGTGGAAACTGACAGGTTAAATCTCTGAGACAGCTTTTTGTATCCTTCCCCTGAACAACTATGTTGAATAATCTTTGTTTTCAGATCATTTGACAGTTGTTTTGAGGAGCCCATGATGCCACTCTTCAGAGGAGATTCAAACAAGAGAACAACTTGCAAGTGGCCACTTTAAGTAGCTTTTCTCATGATTGCATACACCTGGCTATGAAGTTCAAAGCTCAATGAGGTTACAAAACCAAAAAAAGGGCTTTAGTAAGTCAGTAAAAAGTAGGTAGGAGTATTTAAAACAAGAAAATGATAAGGGTGCCCATACTTATGCACCTGTCAAATTTTGTTTGAATGCAGATTGCACATTTTCTGTTAGTACAATAAACCTCATTTCAAGGTAGAAACATTACTGTGTCCAACAGTTATTACATATATCAAACTGAAATAGCTGTTGCAAAAACACCAATTTTGATAAAACATTAAGCTTAAGATTAATAGGGGTGCCCAAACTTTTTCATATAACTGTAGTCTCATATGGTCAGGAAGGGCACCTGGTCTCGTACGGTCAGGTGCAGCAGGAGGCTCTGGCTGCGCTATGGGGAGCAGTGGTAGGCAGTCAGAAGATAGTTTCACATTGGGGTAGGATAGTATACGCTAGGGGGCCTAAGTCCACTGGTACTCACGGTCCTTACGGTCCTGAAGGTGTGGTCGTGGCGTCCGATAACCGGAGCGGGTGCGGTGTCCCAGCCGGTGATTGCCGCAACCCGCGTAGTTCCGGTGTGAGGAGATGGAGAAGAGGAGATAGGGACGTGCGCTTCCTGCAGAGAAGCGCGCGAGATGCTGGGCGTGTGACGCGGCGTCACGTGGTGCACGGAGTGCACAAGGTACGGAAGCCTGGGTATGCTTCCTGGTCTGGGTTAGGGACAGTCCGTCCAACGCGTTTCAACAGCTGCGGCTGTCTTCATCATGGTTAGCCCTACCCAGTAATATGGTGCCCTTATATACCTGGTGATGGTATAGTATACACAGTCCACCTGTCAATCATTAAAGGCGAATAGCTCCAATTCAGTGTTCAGTCCCTTTGGTTTTAGTGTATTTAATTTGAAGATCCATTCACTTTCTTTTCTAGACATATTTTTAATATGGTCACCCAGTCTCCAATTCCTATGGACTACCTGTATGCCAACTACTTTGATCCCTTTAATGGATCCACTGTGTTTTTCCATAAAATGTTTAGATGACATCCTCTTCATCTGGTCAGGCGACCAACCCTCTCTAAATACATTCCTACAACAAATTAACAATAACGACTTCTTTTTAGAATTTACAGCCACCACTAGCACCACTACCATAAACTTCTTAGACCTCAGCATCTACATCGAGGACAATCACATTCGGACCCGCACCTACCACAAACCCACCGATGCAAACGGCTATATCCCCATAGACAGGGGCGGACACAGACTGTAGTGGGCCCCTGTGCAAGAAATTTTTGGGGGCCCCCCCCCTGCGCTTCATAAGGCAACAAAGTTATGTAAACATAACCCCCCCATGTGCAGCTCTCATCCCCCCCATGTGCAGCTCACCCCCCCGATGCATCTCTCATCCCCCCCGTGCATCTCTCACCCCCCCATGTGCATCACTCACCCCCCCATGTGCATCTCTCACCCCCCCCATGTGCATCTCTCACCCCCCCATGTGCATCTCTCATCCCCCCCATGTGCATCTCTCATCCCCCCCATGTGCATCTCTCATCCCCCCCATGTGCATCTCTCACCCCCCCCATGTGCATCTCTCACCCCCCCATGTGCATCTCTCATCCCCCCCATGTGCATCTCTCATCCCCCCCATGTGCCCCTCTCTCATCCCCCCATGTGCATCTCTCATCCCCCCCATGTGCATCTCTCATCCCCCCCATGTGCATCTCTCATCCCCCCCATGTGCATCTCTCATCCCCCCCCATGTGCATCTCTCATCCCCCCCATGTGCATCTCTCATCCCCCCATGTGCATCTCTCATACCCCCCGTGCATCTCTCATCCCCCCCACTCCTAGTTAATTAATTGTATTTAAGAAAAATAAAACTTGTTATACTTACCCCCATACGATCCCTGCAGAATCCTGGCGCTCGTCCACGTCGCTGCCACCAGGCTCTCCTGACGTTCGGCCATGTGACGGTGCCACATACATAGCCAACAGCTTTTGTTTTGGCCAAAAGATTTTTAAAGCCGCCACCACGATAAGGTAGACTCTTCTGGCCGGGCCCTACTCTAACCTATTAAAATTTTCTTAAAATATCCAATACTCTTTTTAGATATATTTTTATTTAGTTTTCTTTAAGGGAATGTGTCATATACATTTTTTTTTTAAATGACCAATAATACCACATACAGGGAATACCGCCACACCATCACCAGACCACATATTACCACAACATAGTGACCGAATAATACCACACAGAAGGGAGAAAAACTGCCACACCATGACCAGACCACATATTACCACCACATTACTAATATTACCACCACATTACTAATATTACCATAAGTGTCATTATACACGGGAGCTCTATACATGGTATATATAATGTAAGTGTCCAGGTAATCTAGTGATCACCAGTGACATTATACACAGGAGCTCTGTATATAGTGTCAGTGTACAGGTAATACAGTGATCACCAGTGACATTATACACAGGAGCTCTGTATATAGTTTACAGGTAATACAGGGATCACCAGTGACATTATACACAGGAGCTCTGTATATATTGTCAGTGTACAGGTAATACAGTGATCACCAGTGACATTATACACAGGAGCTCTGTATATAGTGTCAGTGTACAGGTAATACAGTGATCACCAGTGACATTATACACAGGAGCTCTGTATATAGTGTCAGTGTACAGGTAATACAGTGATCACCAGTGACATTATACACAGGAGCCCGGTACATAGTATATAGTGTAAGTGTACATGTAATGCACTGACTCACTGGTGACGTCTCTAGGTGAAGTCCTTCAGCTACGCTTTTCTCCTTCATCCAGCACAGACCGCCATCACGTCTTCCAGCCAGGACTCGTCTCTGCATAAAATAACACAGTTATCTAGAGCACATTCCCCAACTTCTACATTACGCAGCTGAATACAGACGTGCATCCACCATCAATATATGGTTAGTTATTATGCAACCTACCATTCCAAATATAAATTGTAATCCACCACGGTGCCCCCATTAACTGTAAATAGGCACTTAATATATAATTTAATTAGAACCTCTACTCTATACTTCCTGCTCCCCGCATTCATTATTTACATGCACCCCCTGCCCCAATTCATTATATCATGTCCGTGCTCTCCCCACCCCATCGTCATTTATCATTTACTCTCCCCCACCCCACATTCATTATGTGCAGATCATTATCCCCCTACTCCTAATTCCCCCATGTGCAGCTCATTTTCTCCCAATTCCCCCATGTGCAGCTCTCACCCCCCCATGAGCAGCTCTCACCACCCCCCCATGTGCACATCTCTCATCCCCTTCCCCCACATGTGCCCCTCTCTCACCCCCCCATGTGCACATCTCTCATCCCCCTCCCCCACATGTGCCCCTCTCTCATCACCCTCCCCCACATGTGCCCCTCTCTCATCCCCCTCCCCCACATGTGCCCCTCTCTCATCCCCCCCATGTGCATCTCTCATCCCCCCCATGTGCATCTCTCATCCCCCCCATGTGCATCTCTCATCCCCCCCACATGTGCACATCTCTCATCCCCCTCCCCCACATGTGCACCTCTCTCATCCCCCCCATGTGCATCTCTTATCTCCCCCCCATGTGCATCTCTTATCTCCCCCCCATGTGCATCTCTTATCTCCCCCCCCATGTGCATCTCTTATCTCCCCCCCATGTGCATCTCTTATCCCCCCATGTGCATCTCTTATCCCCCCCCATGTGCATCTCTTATCTCCCCCCCATGTGCATCTCTTATCCCCCCCCACATGTGCACCTCTCTCACCCCCCCCCACCCCATGTGCATCTTTTATCATCTCCCCCCCCCACGTGCACCTCTCTCATCCCCCTCCCCCCACGTGCACCTCTCTCATCCCCCTCCCCCCACATGTGCACCTCTCTCACCCCCCCCACCCCATGTGCATCTTTTATCATCTCCCCCCACCCCATGTGCATCTCTTATCTCACACACACACACACACACACACACCTCCCATTCCCCCCACTCCTAGTAAATTGTATATTGAAAAAAACAAAACTTGTTATACTTACCCCCATGCGATCCCTGCAGAATCCTGGCGCTCGTCCAAATCGCTGACACTAGGTTCTCCTGACTTCCGGCCATGTGACGGCGCCGTCACATGACCGGAAATCAGGGGAATCATGAAGGCGCTGCCGCAGGAGCGCAGCGCAGCGCTGAGATGTCCCGGAACCGGCACTTAGCATGGGGCCGGGGGCCCCATGAGGAGATAGACTCACAAGAGGGGGCCCCCAACGGGGCTCCAAGGGGGCCCCTACCGGCTGGGCCCCACACTGGAGTCAGGGCAGACATGCCCTGATGGCGGCCCTGCTGGAGGCTGGAGGGGCCCCCTCTCCCTCGGGGCCCCCGTTCAATGAACCGGCTGCACGGGCGGTAGTTCCGCCCCTGCCCATAGATAGCTGCCATCTCCCAAACTGGCTCCTTAACTTACCCCGCAGCCAATACCTACGGCTACATAGAAATTGCACAAAATATCAAGACTTCCACATGGAAGCAGAACAATTAACAAACAAACTACTAGAGAAGGGCTATAACGCACAATTTCTCGAACAAACAGTAAAAGAAATAACAGCCATACCACGAGAAAATCTCCTAAGTGCAACCAGGACAAACAAACAGAAAGAAACCAATTATAATGCCAATATCCCCATCATTACTCGCTACTGTGCCAATACTCACCTGTTCAGTAAAATTGTAGAAAGACACTGGCACATACTAAAAGACGACAAAGTAATTGGGGACCAAATGACCAACAGACCCAATTTCATTTTTAAAAAAGCCCGTAAACCTAGGGTCCATTGTAGCACCTACTGTTAGAAACTACACAATTAACCAGATACCACATAGCCCATTCCAACAAAAGATTAAAGGTTTCTTCCCATGTAAAAAATGCAAAATGTGCAAAACAGTAATAACACAAAAACAACACACGGTCAAACACCAGGAAGAGTCATACCCCATCCCAGAATTTATAACCTGTACCACCACAGGGGTTATCTATGGGCTATCATGCCCTTGTGAAAAAATGTACATAGGGAGAACCAAACGACCCATGCACACTAGAATCAATGAGCACCTCAGGAACATTAAACCCAAATTCACGGGCCACCCACTCTCCAAACATTTTATGGAAAAACACAGTGGATCCATTAAAGGGATCAAAGTAGTTGGCATACAGGTAGTCCATAGGAATTGGAGACTGGGTGACCATATTAAAAATATGTCTAGAAAAGAAAGTGAATGGATCTTCAAATTAAATACACTAAAACCAAAGGGACTGAACACTGAATTGGAGCTATTCGCCTTTAATGATTGACAGGTGGACTGTGTATACTATACCATCACCAGGTATATAAGGGCACCATATTACTGGGTAGGGCTATCCCTGATGAAGACAGCCGCAGCTGTTGAAACGCGTTGGACGGACTGTCCCTAACCCAGACCAGGGAGCACACCCAGGCTTCCGTACCTTGTGCACTCCGTGCACCACGTGACGCCGCGTCACACGCCCAGCATCTCGCGCGCTTCTCTGCAGGAAGCGCACGTCCCTATCTCCTCTTCTCCATCTCCTCACACCGGAACTACGCATGTTGCGGCAGTCACCGGCCGGGACACCGCACCTGCTCCGGTTATCGGACGCCACGACCACACCTTCAGGACCGTAAGGACCGTGAGTACCAGTGGGCTTAGGCCCCCTAGCGTATACTATCCTACCCCAATGTGAAACTATCTTCTGACTGCCTACCACTGTTCCCCATAGCGCAGCCAGAGCCTCCTGCTGCACCTGACCGTACGAGACCAGGTGCCCTTCCTGACCATATGAGACTAAGTGCCTCTGCACTATACTCTGCCACTCCTCTGGACCACCAATAAGCCTTGCAACTCATCTAAGCTACTTCCTGCACTACATCAACTCCTCTGTATAAGCCTTACATCACTTTGTGACAACCTCCTGACTGCCTACCATTGTTCCCCTATAGTGCAGCCAGAGCCTCCTGCTACATGTGACCCTAGGAAACCCAGTGCATCTTCTGCTGCACCTGACTGTATGACACCGAGTGCTTCTACATAATACTCTACTACCACCTCTCTGGACCACCATTAAGCCCCTTGGCTTACCTAAGGCACAACCACCCAGTGTAAGTACTCCTCGCACTACAGTAACCCCTCTGTGTTTGTTTTGCATCACTCTGTGACCACCTCCATTGCTCACTTTTGTTCAGCCCCTCAGGACGCTAACCTCAATCGCAGCCGCCACGGACAGCTCAGTCAGAGCCTCCTGCTGCACCCACCACACTCAGACCCAGGTGACTCTCAGCAAGGACACCCACCCTCTGGACCCATCACAGGTCAGTGAACTTACTCACTAAAGCACGTCCAAAAAAGGGCAGGTACCTCACCAAGGTCAGACCCCACTTAAACAGGGTCCCCAGGCAGGACCCAGCTCACCCTGCTTCTTCCTTCTCAGGACATTGGCCATGTTCGGATCTGACACAGCGGTTGAATATGACTAATACACTGTGAAGTCTACAGGCCCCACAGACAGGATCAACGAAAAAAAGTGGGCCAATCACATCCGGCAGAAGGTACGTGATCACACCCCTGATCACCAAACTGTATGCACAACTCTATACTAAAAGAATCATCTTACTCCCATTATATATTTTCTCCCCCCCCCCCCTTCTCCCTAGCTGAATCCAAAAAGAAGCCAAAAAACCCCACTACGCTGAGGAACGATCACCACGTCTGACCACGGTCTCCGCACCAATACCTCCATCAAGGAAAATCGGGTTCATATGCCAGTACTGACCCATTTCCATTGAACTACCTACTGGCCTATTGAACTGATATTCATCTATTGAAATCTATGAACTCTATTTATTTTATTTTATTTATTGAAAATTTACTGTACACACCCGGACCTAGTGTACTTCTTACGGACTATCTTATATCCTATTCTATTCCAATTTTACACATTTTAATAACTTGTAACCCAATAAAGGAATTTTACCTTTCTTTTCTTATACCATGTTTTAAATTTATTCACACTAATGTTTTATCTGGATGTGCACCTGCTTTTCATCTTGTTGCATGATTACCGCACACCAACTGCTTGATCAATAAAGTTTACATTATCATCACCATATTCTATATTGACCTGTTTTTTCAGCTTTTCAGCTGAGGTGTGTATTATGCTTTTCTGCAGCAACTTAGTTGTGTATTGTGAGGTTTTGCAGCAATGGAGGTGTTCTTAATTTACATCTAAGAATTATGTAGCCATATGAATAGAGATTGATATAGATCCATATTTACTAGTGTTGAGCGAACATGCTCGACACTGCTCGGTACTCGCCCGAGCATCACGCTACTCGGGATGTTCGGCGAGCACCGAGCATTTCCGGGTTACTCGGGCGGGAGCTCGGGTCTCCGCCCTGCATGTTTGGCGCTCTTTACAGAGCCAATGAACATGCAGGGATTGCCAGCCAGTCACTGTAATGCCGCAGCCATGTTGGTTGTGGGCATTACATTGATTGTCAGGCCGCACAGTGTCACCTTGAGTATTTAAAACCGGGCGCCGCCATCTTGGACACAGACGGCTGGGATCAGACAGTGTAGGGACAGCGCTGCTGATTTAGGGAGAGATATATACTGCGAAATAGTTAGTTTAGGGTCTGTAAAGGCTGCCAGATCAAACAAACAGTCCTTCTCAGGACTAATATCCAACCCAGATATCAGGCAGTCAGGCTGTATAGGAGACGCAGTGGTTATACCAGCAAACGCTGCATTACAGTCCTGTGTGCTCCTGTTGCTGAAATTGCTGGACTTAGCTCCAGGTCTCGGCGGCCAGGAAAAATCCTTTTTTTTTTTTCCTCCTTCACACTGTACAAATACCCGTCTTATTAACCTTTTGGTGTCCCCCCACAAAACAAAAAAGTGTGCCTGTGACAGTTCAGACACAAATATATTTTTTTAAAAGAGTCTGGTGTAGGCCAGAGAAATAGAAGTGTGGTTTTGCAGTTCCACAGTTCAAACCTCTGTATTATCCGCTTTTGGGGCATTTTTACCTAAAAAAAAACAGTTTGAGTGTGTCGCTCACTGTTCAGCGGCAAATATATCTATTTAAAAAAGTCTGGTATACACCAGTAAATTATAACTGTGGTTTTGCCATTCCACGGTGAAAAGTTTCTATTATCCAGCTTTTGGCATTTTTGGCCGTAAAGAAAAACAGTAATAGTGTCTCCTGATTGGTCAGACACAAATATATCTGTTTAAAAGAGTCTGGTATACACCAGTAAATTATAACTGTGGTTTTGCCGTCCCACAGTAAAAAATCTCTATTATCCAGCTTTTGGTATTTTTTCCGTAAAGAAAAACAGTAATAGTGTCTCCTGATTGTTCAGACACCAATATATCTGTTTAAAAGAGTCTGGTATACACCAGTAAATTATAAGTGTGGTTTTGCCGTTCCACGGTAAAAAATCTCTATTATACTGCTTTTGGCATTTTTTGCCGTAAAAAAAAAAAAAATTAATAGTGTCTCCCTGACTGTTCAGACATAAATATATTTGTTGAAAATAGTCTGGTGAAGGCCAGAGAAATAGATGTGTGGTTTTGCAGTTCCACGGTTCAAACCTCTGTATTATCCACTTTTGGGCCATTTTTACCTAAAAAAAAAAAACAGTTTGAGTGTGTCGCTCACTGTTCAGCCGCAAATATATCTATTTAAAATAGTCTGGTATACCCCAGTAAACAATAACTGTGGTTTTGCCATTCCACAGTAAAAAAATCTCTATTATTCAGCTTTTGGTATTTTTTCCGTAAAGAAAAACAGTAATAGTTTCTCCCTGAATGTTCAGATTGTTTAAAAGAGTCGGGTGTAGGCCAGAGAAATAGAACTGTGGTTTTCCTCTTCCACGGTTCTAATCTACTTTTTATTACCCTATTTCCATTGATATTGCGAGTGTAAGCTATTTTACTTCCTTTACAATGGGCAAGGCGCGTGGCAAGGGACGTGGAACTGGACGTTCTGGTGATGATGCGTGCAGAGGATGGGGCCGTGGCCAAGGTGAAAATGTGCCACAACCAACAACCACATCTTCTCGCTCCCACTTCTTGACCGAATTACTAGGGAAGCACAGAACAACACCAGTATTGCGAACTGATCAGTGTGAACAAGTTATTAATTGGATAGCAGATAATACTTCCAGTTACCTGGGCACCACCACCTGCGGTCTGTCTTCCACATGGTCAAATCTTAGTAGCCGTGAGTCTCGACCGCATACTCCTCCTCACCCTGATGCTCCTTCCTCCCACCATGCCGAGTGTCGTCAGACAGCAACTGATCCCATACTTGGACACTCTGAAGAGCTGTTCACTGGTCCATTTCCAGATTTTTGCCCCTCGCCTGCTCCTCTTGAAGTGGTGGAAGAGGAGATCCCATGTAGCGATGCCCAAATATTTGAACAGCCACGGCCACAGGAAGTCGACGCTGGCAATTTGTCACAAGAGGTGGACGATGACGAGACACAATTGCCAGGAAGTGAGGAGGAGGATCGTGGTGCGCAAGTGGAAGAAGAGGAGGTGATGGATGATCTAGTAACTGACCCAACGTGGCAGGAGTACATGCAGAGCAAGGCCAGCAGCACTCAGGGTGAGGGAGGCAGAGTACCCCAACAGGCAGGAAGAAGCAGTGTGGTGGCCGCACACAGAAGGCAGGCAACAGTTCCCCGTAACACCAACACGAGGGACGTTGCCAGTACAACCTGTAGGTCTTCCAGAGTCTGGAATTTTTTTAAAGACTCTGCTGATAACCCCAAAAAGGCCGTTTGTACCACCTGCCATGCCAGCATCAGCAGGGGTGACAAAACTACCAGCCTGACCACCACCAGGATGATCAGGCACATGGCAGCAAAGCACCCAACTTTGTGGGGCGAACCCCAGGGTCCACGACCAGTGTCAGCGGGTGTCACCACTGCTTCTTCCGCTGTTGTGCGTGCAATAGAACCCATCGTTGTGTGTGCAAGGCAATCCCCTGTCCATACTGCATGCAAAGATGCCCCCTCCTCTCAGTCTTCACTTGTTATGGCAGTTTCTCAAGAAACAGCATCAACGTCCACGTCCCACCACAGCGTTCAATCGTCCATATCCCAGACCTTTGAACGAAAGCGGAAATTCGCAGCCAACGCCCCACAGGCCACAGTCCTAAATTCGCACATTTCACGACTGCTTGCGTTGGAAATGCTGCCTTTTAGGCTGGTGGAGACGGAATCCTTCCGCAACCTTATGGCGGTGGCCATCCCTCGGTACTCGGTCCCCAGCCGACACTATTTTGCCCGGTGGGCCATCCCCGCACTACACAAGCACATGTCCCAAAACATCTGCAGTGCCCTCAACAATGCAGTTACTGGGAGAGTCCACCTGACAACGGACACGTGGACAAGTGCTTGTGGCCAGGGACGGTACATCTCCCTGACGGCACACTGGGTAAACATAGTGGAAGCCGGGACCCAGTCGGACCTTGGGACGGAACACATCCTCCCCACACCGAGGATTGCGGGCCCTATGTCAGTCAGAGTTGCCCCCAGAGTGTACAGCTCCTGCGCATCATCCTCCTCCTCCTCCTCATGTTCAGTCTCCATCTCAGATATCACCACATCAGTTACAAGCTGGAAGCACTGCAGTACTGCCTCCACCAAGCGGCAACAGGCTGTGCTGAAACTCATAAGCTTAGGTGAGAAACCTCACACTGCTTGTGAGTTGTGGACAGTTGTGAAAGAGCAGGCACATCTGTGGCTGAGACCGCTGAACCTACATCCAGGCATGGTCGTGTGTGACAATGGCCGTAACCTGGTGGCGGCTCTGAGGCGAGGCGAGATCACACACGTACCATGCCTGGCTCATGTGCTTAATCTCGTGGTTCAACGGTTTCTTAAATCGTAGCCCGAGTTGCCAGATCTGCTCGTCAAAGTACGCCGCCTGTCAGCTCATTTTCGCAAGTCGGCTACAGCTTCCGCCGCCCTTGCTGTGTTGCAGCAGCGTTTGCAGCTTCCGTCACACCGACTGGTGTGTGATGTCCCCACACGTTGGAACTCTACTGTAACATACCTGGCGGCGTCCTTGCATAGTGGTCCATCTCCCACTATGCAAGAGCGCGCACTTGATCTCCAGTTCAGTCTGCTAGCCTGGCTTCCCTCCATGCTGTCTGCTTGCCTCTGTTTCTGCTGCTTAAGGGCAGCGCCCAATCACTTCCTGCTTCTTGTAGCTGCTGCAGGCACACCCCTTGTGCGTCCTCAGCCTATTCCTGTCTGTCACCTGGTATTTAACCCAGCTCCTCCCTGGAATTCATGCCTGAGCATTGTGTTCTCTCAGTTGGCTTCCGGTCGCTGACATGCCAGGTCCCGTCTATGTTTCCTGCCTATCGGTATCAGTTCCTGTGTCTGAACTGTGTCCTGTCTGTGCACTCTAGCCAGCTGTCTGTCTGCCTTCCTGAGGCTGTATTTCCAGGCCCGTCTGAACACGCTCCTAGCCTGTTCATCTCGCCCTCTGGGGGCTGCATACCCAGACTCGCTCCTGTTTTGTTGCAGTAACTGTTCTTGTCTGAACTGTCTCCTAGTTTCTTATCTGTTTTGTCTTCATGTCCGTTTGTTCCCTTTTTCTGCAGTGTCTGAACTAGCACTTGGCTTTACCTAGGCTCTTTCCTGCATTTTGTTGCAGTAACTGTTCTTGTCTGAACTGTCTCCTAGTTTTTTATCTGTTTTGCCTTTATATCCGTTTGCTCCCTTTTTCTGTAGTGTCTGAACCTGCACCTAACTCCTTCTCGTTGTCACTGTACTTCCGTTTGTGAGTTGGAGTCCTCTCGCTACTTCTTTGCAAGTATCTAGTGTGTATCTGGTTCTGCCTTTCTTTCTGATCCGTGTGAACAGAGCCCTGTCCCCTTTGCTTTGTCTTTGTTTACCTCTTCGGCGATTTATCTCAGCCCTGTCCACCGCGTCTGCGGTTTCGCTTTGCTCAGCCTTGTCTACCGCGTCTGCGGTTTTGCTCTGCTCAGCCTTGTCCACCGCGTCTACGGTTCTGCTCTGCTCAGCCTTGTCTACCGCGTCTGCGGTTTTGCTCTGCTCAGCCTTTTCCACCGCGTCTGCGGTTCTGCTCTGCTCAGCCTTGTCCACCGCGTCTGCGGTTCTGCTCTGCTCAGCCTTGTCTACCGCATCTGTGGTTTTGCTCTGCTCAGCCTTGTCTACCGCGTCTGCGGTTTCGCTCTGCTCAGCCCTGTCTACCGCGTCTGCGGTTTAGCTCTGCTCAGCCCTGTCTACCGCATCTGCGGTTTCGCTCTGCTCAGCCTTGTCTACCGCACCTGCGGTTTCGCTTTACTTTGTTTGATTACCGCATCTGCGCCTCTGAATTCGTCTCCCAGTCTGTATTGGACCCTACCCAGCCTGCGCTCTAGCCTGCCTGTTCCTGTATTCCCCGGTGTGGGTCAACAGCCGTGTCCGGAGTCTGACCTGGAGTAGACCCTGGTCCCTCTGCTCGGTTCCTCCCTGGTGCACTGGCGTCGTATGCCGTCGTACGACCTTGGTCGGATCGAGCAGATACTTAGTTGCGCCCCTCCAGGCACTCTCCCGTTCATGGCACAGTGGAACCACTAAACACGCACACGCCAGTCTGTCCGGGCGTGTGCATTACAGCATGCTCAGGCCATGGTTCCCGTTGAGCCCCACGGCCTTCGCTCTCTGAGACCTTTTCCAGCGAATACGTACATCTAGAAGAAATTTATTTATTTATTTTTTTTTTTGCTACTAGCTGAGTTCCAGGCGTCTGCGGTTCTGCTCTGCTCAGCCTTGTCTACCACGTCTGCGGTTCTGCTCTGCTCAGCCTTGTCTACCGCGTCTGCGATTTTGCTCTGCTCAGCCTTGTCCACCGCGTCTGCGGTCCTGCTCTGCTCAGCCTTGTATACCGCTTCTGCAGTTCTGCTCTGCTCAGCCTTGTCCACCGCGTCTGCGGTTCTGCTCTGCTCAGCCTTGTCCACCACATCTGCGGTTCTGCTCTGCTCAGCCTTGTCCACCTCGTTTGCGGTTCTGCTCTGCTCAGCCTTATCCACTGCGTCTGCGGTTTTGCTCTGCTCAGCCTTGTCTACCACGTCTGCGGTTTTGCTCTGCTCAGCCTTGTCTACCGCGTCTGCGGTTTTGCTCTGCTCAGCCTTGTCTACCGCGTCTGCGGTTTTGCTCTGCTCAGCCTTGTCTACCGCGTCTGCGGTTTTGCTCTGCTCAGCCCTGTCTACCGCGTCTGCGGTTTCGCTCTGCTCAGCCCTGTCTACCGCGTCTGCGGTTTCGCTCTGCTCAGCCCTTTCTACCGCATCTGCGGTTTCGCTCTGCTCAGCCTTGTCTACCGCACCTGCGGTTTCGCTTTACTTTGTTTGATTACCGCATCTGCGGCTCTGAATTCGTCTCCCAGTCTGTACTGGACCCTACCCAGCCTGCGCTCTAGCCTGCCTGTTCCTGTATTCCCCGGTGTGGGTCAACAGCCGTGTCCGGAGTCTGACCTGGAGTAGACCCTGGTCCCTCTGCTCGGTTCCTCCCTGGTGCACTGGCGTCGTATGCCGTCGTGCGACCTTGGTCGGATCGAGCAGATACTTAGTTACGCCCCTCCAAGCACTCTCCGGTTCATGGCACAGTGGAAACACTAAACACGCACACGCCAGTCTGTCCGGGTGTGTGCATTACATCTACCCTCCACATGTTGCAAAGGATTTGTGAGCAGAAGAGAGCAGTTGTGAAGTACCAGCTGCAACAAGGCCGTCGATATTCAGGTCAGACTCCACAGATAAGACCTCAGGAGTGGACCTGGATGTCTGACATATGTACCATCTTGACAAACTTTGAGGAGTCCACCAAGATGGTGAGTGGTGATGACGCAATCATTAGCGTCAGCATTCCACTTGTCTGTCTTTTGCAACTCTCTCTGCAGAGAATTAAAGAGGAGGCATTGCAGCCAAAGTGTGATGAGATGGATCAAGAAGCCTTAGCGCTCGATTACACACAGCCCAGCCTCATCTCATCCCAATGTGCATTGGGGGACAATGAGGGAGAGGAGGAGGAGGAGGAGGAGAAGGAAGAACAGGAGCTTGTATCATGCGCTGTAGACGGTAGTACTTGTACAACTGTCATACCGTCGGTTCAGCGTGGGTGGCCTGAGGACAGGGGGGAGGAGGAGGAGGAGAGCATGGTCAGTCGTTATCTTGGTGAGGACACGGAAGTCTTGCCCATTACCAGTCTGGCACACATGGCTGACTTTATGCTACGCTGCCTTAACCGTGACCCTCGCGTTGTCAAAATGTTGGGTGACAATCATTACTGGTTGGTGACACTTTTAGACCCCCGCTACAAGGAGAACTTTCACTCTCTTATTCCTGAGGTGGAGAGGTCTACAAAAATGGGGCAGTACCAGAAGGCCCTTGCTGCAGAACTGTTAAAAAAATTCCCATCTGAACACGCTAGCGACAGAGGTCACAGTTCGTTGCCCAACCAAGGCGTACATGTGAGAGAGATGCAACTCCAATCCAGCAGAGGAAGGGGAACACTGTCAACGTTCTGGGACAGTTTTCTTAGACCCTCCCTTCGCACAGACCCTGAGGCGCGGGGTACTCTCACAAGGAGTGGAAAGTTTCAAAAGATAGCGAGGGAGTACCTTGCCGACCGTACCAGCGTCCTCCGTGATTCCTCTGTGCCTTTTAATTATTGGGTATCCAAGCTGGACACTTGGAATGAACTCGTTCTGTACGCCTTGGAGGTCCTGGCCTGCCCTGCCGCTAGCATGTTATCGGAGCGTGTTTTTAGTGCCGCTGGGGGAATTATAACTGATAAGCGCACTCGCCTGTCAACTGACAATGCTGACTAGCTGACCCTTATCAAAATGAACAAGAGCTGGATTGGGCCAGACTTCTCATCACCACCAAATGACAGCAGAGTAACATAAAGTCAAATCCACTGTGTTATTTCGGGAGGTGTATTCACATGCACTGCTTCACACCCACACATGGGTATACGCTTCCTCATTTCAGCTGTTTTATGTTCTTCTCCTTATCCTCAGCCTCCACCACCACTATACCACCAGGGTGACCATGGTCCGTGTTGCC
The DNA here is from genome assembly GCF_046119375.1 of Phyllobates terribilis. Lineage (NCBI taxonomy): Eukaryota > Metazoa > Chordata > Amphibia > Anura > Dendrobatidae > Phyllobates > Phyllobates terribilis. The sequence continues at coordinate 259,355,463 of NW_027362765.1, read as the reverse complement.
ATTATTGAAAGTTCCTCCGTCCTTATTTTTGTCAGCTTTTGCTTGGAAGGCATAAGCAAAGACTGTGGAAGACCCACTCCCAAATAATGGGAATAATATTTTTAAGATGCTGTACTATATGGCTCTTGTAAGGGGCATTAAAACCATCTTGTTAAGCTGCTGCGACCTCCACCACTTTTCCAAGGGGCATTAAAACAGTCTTGTTAAGCTACTGCGACCTCCACATCTCTTCCGAGGGGCATTAAAACCATCTTGTTAAGCTACTGTGATCTCCACCACTTTTCCAAGGGGCATTAAAACCATCTTGTTAAGCTATTGCGACCTCCACGTCTCTTCCGAGGGGCATTAAAACCGTCTTGTTAAGCTACTGTGACCTCCACCACTTTTCCAAGGGGCATTAAAAACGTCTTGTTAAGCTACTGCGACCTCCACGTCTCTTCCGATGGGCATTAAAAGCATCTTGTTAAGCCTGTTAAGCCACTCTGAACTGCACAGTTCTTCCAAGGGGCATTGAAATGTTGTTTTTAATTAACTCTAACCTCCACGACTCTTCGAACAGGCATTGCATTTCCTCCTAATTTTTGGCAGCTTTTGCTTGGAAGGCATAAGCAAAGACTATGGGAGACCCACTCCCCAATAATGAGAATAATGTTTGTAATATGCTGTACTGCATGAATCTTGTAAGGGGCATTGCAAGTTCCTCCGTCCTAATTTTTGGCAGCTTTTGCTTGGAAGGCATAAGCAAAGACTATGGGAGACCCACTCCCCAATAATGGGAATAATGTTTGTAATATGCTGTACTGCATGGCTCTTGTAAGGGGCATTGCAAGTTTCTCCTTCCTAATTTTTGTCAGCTTTTGCTTGGAAGGCATAAGCAAAGACTATGGGAGACCCACTCCCCAATAATGGGAATAATGTTTTTAAGATGCTGTACTGTATGGCTCTTGTAAGGGGCATTAAAACCGTCTTGTTAAGCTACTGCGACCTCCACCACTTTTCCAAGGGGCATTAAAACCGTCTTGTTAAGCTACTGTGACCTCCACCACTTTTCCAAGGGGCATTAAAACCATCTTGTTAAGCTACTGCGACCTCAACGTCTCTTCCGAGGGGCATTAAAACCGTCTTGTTAAGCTACTGTGACCTCCACCACTTTTCCAAGGGGCATTCAAACCGTCTTGTTAAGCTACTGTGACCTCCACCACTTTTCCAAGGGGCATTAAAACCATCTTGTTAAGCTACTGCGACCTCCACGACTCTTCCAAGGGGCATTAAAGCCATCTTGTTAAGCTCTGTGACCTCCACGACTCTTCCAACGGGCATTGCATTTCCTCCTAATTTTAGTCAGCTTTTGCTTTTCAATGCATAGGCGAACACTAAGGGAGACCCACTCCCCAATAATGGGTAGAAGGTTTTTAGTACGCTGTAATCCATGTCTGTTTCAAGGGGCATTGCAGTTCCTCATAATTTTTGGAAAGCCTTCCATTCACTGCTCAGGCCAACAGTGCACAGGAGACCCAGTTGCTATAAATGGAAAAAATGGTTTAGTTAATGCCCTCTGACCTCCATGTCACTTCCAAGGGGCATTGGAGTGCCTCTAAATTTTTCGTAAACATTGCACTCACTGTATGCCCTATAACTGTGTAGCCGAACCGCTCCTTTTGGTACAGAAACATATCCTACAAGACATGTGTGGTTGACTGGCCTGATATTGATGTGAATGGTCCCTGTTCCTCCGGCTCTTTGTCCTTTGCCACCACCTCTTCCATCATTTATCACCTGAAGCTTTGTTTTAACGGGAGTCATAGAACTGGGATAGTAGCAGGAAAACATCCAGCAATCCTCGGAGGAGGTAGGATATGCGCCAAAACGCTGACCACCTCAGGCCTAGCCGCTACTACATACATGCGCTTGCATTCCAAGAAAACAAAGCAGATGCTAACTTCTATCATCATCATCATGCTCCTCACCTTGGCACTCTCAACTCCCCTGATGGAGAAGCCAGGGCCCACTGGAGGAGTCTGGTTCTCTGGTGGGCTCATCCAATGCTGCCCTAAAGCAAGCCAGGCTAACAAAAGTGTGTGGGAAGGTGACAGGAGAAATAGGGGCGGCTGGGGACCGTTTATAGACACCCGGCCGCCCCCAGGCGGCTGGGGACCGTGTGTGGACACCCGGCCGCGGGGCGGCTGGGGACTGAGTATGGACACCAGGCCGCCGAAGCAGCCATGAGGTAGTGGCCAGCTTCGGCCTACTCCAAACTAAAAGGCCCCATTTCAAGTGCAAGCTAGCAGTATGGCATTGCAGCCTGGGGGTGGGTGGGTGGCAGGCTGCACACTTACGCTTGTATGAAAAGAAAACAAAGCAGATGCTAACTTCTATCATCATCATCATGCTCCTCACCTTGGCACTCTCAACTCCCCTGATCGAGAAGCCAGGGCCCACCGGAGGAGTCTGGTTCTCTGGTGAGCTCGTCCAATGCTGCCCTAATGCAGGCCAGGCTAAGAAAAGTGTGGGGGAATGTGACAGGAGAAATAGGGGCGGCTGGGGACAGTTTATGGACACCCGGCCGCCGGGCGGCTGTGGACTGAGTATGGATACCAGGCCGCCGAAGCAGCGATGAGGTAGTGGCCAGCTTCGGCCTCCTCCAAACTAAAAGGCCCCATTTCAAGTGCAAGCTAGCAGTATGGCATTGCGGCCTGGGGGTGGGTGGGTGGCAGGCTACACACTTACGCTTTCATTCCAAGAAAACAAAGCAGATACTAACTTCTATCATCATCATCATGCTCCTTACCTTGGCACTCTCAACTCCCCTGATGAAGAAGCCAGGGCCCACTGGAGGAGTCTGGTTCTCTGGTGGGCTCGTCCAATGCTGCCCTTAAGCAGGCCAGGCTAAGAAAAGTGTGTGGGAAGGTGACAGGAGAAATAGGGGCGGCTGGGGACCGTTTATGGACACCCGGCCGCCCCCAGGCGGCTGTTGACCGTGTTTGGACACCCGGCCGTGGGGCGGCTGGGGACCGAGTGTGGACACCCGGCCGCCGGACGGCTGGGGACTGAGTGTGGATACCTCGCTGCCGAAGCAGTCATGAGGTAGTGGCCAGCTTCGGCCTCCTCCAAACAAAAAGGCCCCATTTCAAGTGAAAGCTAGCAGTATGGTATTGCAGCCTACAGGTGGGTGGGTGGTTGGCTGCATATTTGCGCTTGCATTGCAAGGAATGGGGGAGGTACAATTGAACACTGCCCTGGGACAAGGACTTGCACGGGGATAGTTGCAAGTCTGATGCAGCAAGGATCACTTCTGATATGCACACTTTTAGGCAGTGACCTGGGTGTTAGAGATGCTTCCAGGGGTCTTCCCCATGCTGTTCCCATGTCTTTTCAGCACTGTATGCATGTGTCACACAGCACATGGCCAGATAAGGTTGTAAAATGTTAAAATGACATTTCCCGGTGAATGCATTTGTCACGGTTGAAAGCAATGCAAAAGTGCAAAAACGCATGAAAAATGCTGCTTGTGAACATAGCCCAAGGTATGGAGGAGTATTTTTGTTTTTGGTTATTTATTTTACCTTATACACAAGTCTTTACCCTGGAAAGGAAATTCCTTAACATATTTCACAGGAAAGCACTTTCAGTTTCTTTTTTGAACGTTTTCTTGTGAGCCCGTTAAAGTGGCTTAATACCTCTGACCTTGTCGTTGACAGCAGTAACTTGGGGGTCAGAAATGCTTCCTGGGGCGATGCCCATGCTGTCCCCATGTCTTTTGAGCACTGTCACTATCGTTTTGGGCACTTTTTAGGCTTTCTACAGACTGCCGGGGGTGCCGCCGCAAAAATGCTTGGGTCTCTCATAGACTAACATTGGGCTCTTTTCTCGGGTCGAGCACCCGAGTATCACGGTGAGCTCGGCCCGAGCTTCGAGCACCCGAGCATTTTATTGCTCGCTCAACACTAGTAATAATCACCAATAAGAGGTTCTTATGTTTACGTAACTGTTATGTTAGGGTCTAAAGAAATCCTATAAAGAGAAGAAAGAAAAAGAGAAAAGACATAGGGACGAAGGCTGGGGGTCCTTATGCCCATGTAGCTAATTATGAGCACAATCACATAAATCTGTTGAAACTATTAAAACAGGGTATGAAAATCATGTGAATCCTGAAACAGAATCCATCCGCTCCAAATCCTTCTGAATTTATCGTTAGTTCCATTACATTCTGCAGAAAGTTCTTCCATTCTACATAAATTCACCATTTCATTGTACCAATCCAATATGCTAGGTGGGTTTTTCATTTTCCAAAACCGCGGGATTGCCGCCCGTGCCGCTATTAAGCAAAATCGAAGTAGGTCTTTCTTTTGAGTACCTATTGAAGAAGGGAGAATTTACAGCAGAGCTATTTGGGGAGACCTTGTTACTCTGTTACCTGTGATACGTTGGTAATTATCGAATACCTTCTCCCAAAATGCTTTAATTCTAGAACACTCCCACCAGATATGAATCATGGAACCACTTCACATTTACATCTCCAATACATTTCTGAAACTGTAGGGAATATTGCATGCAATTTAGAAGGGTAGTGATACCATTATGTAAGTATTTTATAGTTCTCCTCTTGTGCACTCCCAGTATTAGTGAGCGGGTGTGTGCCGAGAAACCCTTTTGCCCATTCAAGAGGGGACAAACTAATCCCCAAGTCCCTCTCCCATGCTTTCTGATTTGCCAGCTTTTCCATTCCCTACTCTCTACCCAATCCCTCACAGATCACAGAAATGGCATGAGTCGGTCCATTTTCCTGAAGGAACATGTTCTCAAAGAAGGTGTAGTTTAAGAGCGAATTTACATTTGGGTTATGTGCTACTAGAAAGGATCGAATTTCCAAGTATTCAAACCATTTGAATTTCACATTTGGAGACTTTGTTTGTAAAGATACAAAAGAAGGTATCATACCATTTTCCAATATTTGAAAGAATTGGGTGTCCTCCACTACCATCCGACTGAGGAAGGACCCGCGTAGATATCCGGGTAGAAAGGAAGGGTTATAAAATATTGATGCGAGTGGACTAATTGTTTTATCAGGAAACACTTTTTTCCTCAGGGAATGCCATGTTCTAAGTGTTTCCCTAGTTAACTTGCACTTGACCAAGGTTACTGAGTCTTCTTGACACCATGGTAGATGTAGTAGAGGGACTTCTAAGCCTTCCTGTTCCACCTCCAGCCATTGTTTAGTGTCTGCATAAAAGTGCCAATCTAGGATCCTCAGCAAGGCAGAGGCCTGAAAATATCTCTTGAAATTTGGAAGGCTTGCACCACCCATTGATTTATGACGAGAGAGTGTCTGTATGTTTATGCGAGGTTTAATCTTACCCCAAATGAATTTAATCATAGCTGACCTTAGTTTACGAAAGAAACTATGGGGAGGAGGGATCAGGACTATTTGGAAAATGTACAAGAAGCTAGGTAAAATGTCCATTTTGAGGGCGTTCATTCTTCAAAACCAAGATAGCTTCAATTTACCATATTTCAATAGATCGCCATATGTTCTATTCAGTAAAGCTTGATGGTTAAGCTCAAATAATTTATTAGGATCCGAGAGAATATGGATCCCTAAATATTTCCATGATTCTTTCTGCCATTTAAATAGAAATTTAGTCATATCTTGTGAGACTTCATTCTGTGGGAGAGATATGTTCAAGGCCTCTGGATTTAGAGTAATTGACTTTAAAATTACTAACTGCTCCAAATCTATCAAATTCTTTTAGAATCATTGGAAATGTTATTTGTGGTTGGGATATATAGAAAAGTAAATAATCTGCATACAGAGCTGCTTTATAAGACTTAGATCCCACTTTGTATCCGTGAATATTGGGATTATTTCTGAGAGCATTGTCCAGATGCTCCATTACCACTACACATAACAATGGAGATAGGGGGCAGCCTTGTCTAGTTCCATTGTTAATTGCAAATGGAGCAGAAAGATAATTATTTAGTCTCACGCTTGCTGCAGGGCTTTTATATAGTACCATAATTTTCTGTAGGTAGCAAGGGCTCAAACCTATCTGTCTTAAAGCTTCCTCCATGAACCCCCAGTGAACTTTATCGAAAGCCTTCTCTGCGTCTATAGATAGAAGACTTATTGGGGTGGACCCAATTTTTGCTTTAGAAATAAGGAGTAGTGTCTTAATGGTATTGTTCCTAGCTTCTCGTCCTTTGATAAAGCCTGCTTGAGCACTATTAACTAACGAGGGGAGTAAAGGAGCTAATCTATCGGCCAAGATTTTTGAAAATAATTTAATCTCTATATTTAATAAAGAGATTGATCTAAAATTAGCAATTATTGAGGGGTCTTTACCTGGCTTGGGTAGAACACTAATATGTGCCTCTAGAGATTGGGGGACAAATCCAGTATTTCCATCAATTGTATTAAAGGTTTTAGCCATTATTGGAGAGAGTTGCTCTCTAAACTGTTTGTAAAATGTTGACGTAAAGCCATCTGGGCCCGGGCATTTACCTGACGGGGAGGCCCGTATCGCAGAGTCAGTTTCTTCTATGAATATCACCGCTTCCAGAGTTTCCACCATTGAGTCACTCAACATGGGCAGAGGTGTCTCCTGGATGTATTCTTTAATCTTATTGGAGCAATCTGAGGGAGACATGTCTGCAAATTGGTTCTTAATGTATAGATTCTCATAGAAAGACCTAAAAAGATCTACAATTTCTATGGGATTATGTTCATCCCTACCCTCCTTCCCTCTGACATATGGGATAAATGTAGCTGTCATACATGGGTGGAGCAATCTGACCAGCGGTCTCCCACATTTATCTGAAAAATCGTAGAAAAAACGTTTCGATTTTTCCCTGGATTGCAAATATTTTTTTTATCTAAGATTCCTTTTAATTCGTCTCTTTTCTTTGTTAACTCAACAAGGGTGGAGGCATGGAGATTTTGTTTATGTAAAATTTCAAGGGAGTGAATTTGATTTAATAATTCTTTCACTTTCCGAGCCCTCTCTTTCTTTAACCTTGAACCATGCTTTATCAGAATCCCGCTCATGACACATTTCAAAGTCTCCCACTGTAAAGGGATTGAGGTTTGATCAGAAGCATATAACATAGTAACATAGTAATGTAGGGTGAATAAAGACATAGGTCCATCAAGTTCAACCTTTCTCCCCCAATTGTACTCCCCATACCAACACTACACTAACTTACTCGAACTAGGCCTTACAAATGTATTACCATTTTTATTATTACTGCACTATTACAATTACAAATGAACCAGTTTATAATTTTTTAATTAGTTTTATTTTTTGTATTACCCTTATGGTATTACTAAAATCCCTGTACCTAAATCTGTTGATCCAGGAGAAGGCAAAAAAAACAGTACATATTCAACCAATTTGCATCACGGGGAAAAATTCCTTCTTGACCCCGAGAAAAGGCGATCATTCCTAGAACCCTGGATCAAATGTACTACTATTGGTGTAACATTTTGTCTAATTTAACTGTAACCCACAATGTTACCTGTATCAAGGAAATCATCCAGCCCTTTTTTGAAAGCTGTCATAGTGTCTGCCATTATTACCTCTTGTGGTAAGGAATTCCACAGTCCGACTGCTCTGACTGTAAAGAACCCTTTCCTGTTTAGGTGCCGGAATCGCCTTTCTTCCACCCGTAATGAGTGCCCCCTGGTCCTTAGTATAGTCTTTGGAAGGAATAAGTCATGGGCTAGACCTTTGTACTGACCAAACACATATTTATACATGTAAATGAGATCCCCTCTGAGGCGTCGTTTTTGTAAGCTAAACAAACAAGTTCAACTTTTTCAATCTCTCATCATAGGAGAGGTCTTCCATCCCTTGCAGTAATCTAGTTGTCTGCCTCCTTTGTACTGACTCTAACTTCTGAATATCCTTTTTAAAATGTGGAGCCCAAAACTGGATCCCATATTCCAGATGTGGCCTCACCAGTGATTTATAAAGGGGTAACAATATGTTGGGATCGTAGGATTTTATTTCTCTTTTTATACACTCTAAATCTTGTTTGCTTTTGCAGCTGCTGCTTGACATTGAGTACTGCTGCTGCTCAGCTTACTTGTAACCAGAATACCCAAGTCCTTCTCCTGTTCTGTAGTCCTGAGTATACTTCTATTTAATGTGTATGCAGCAATAGGATTACTCCATCCTAGGTGCACTACATTTATCTACATTAAACTTCATCTGCCAAGTGTTTGCCCATTCAGTCATCTTATCCAGATCATTCTGCAATATTGTGATGTCAAGATCAGATGTTAATATCCTACATAGGTTGGTATCGTCAGCAAAAATTGACATTTTACTCACAATACCATCCCCAAGGTCATTAATAAATAGGTTAAAAAGAATCGGTCCTAGCACAGATCCCTGTGGCACCCCACTGCTGACTATGTCCCATTTAGAGAAAGTACCATTTATGACAACCCTTTGTTTACTATCATTTAGCCAAATCCTTACCCATCTACATATAGTTCCCCCCAAGTCCTTGCTTCTGTAGCTTCAGTATAAGGCTGCTATGTGGTACAGTATCAAATGCCTTTGCAAAGTCCAGATAAATCACATCAGCCACATTACCAACATTCAGATTTGCACTTGCCTCTTCATAGAACCCCAACATGTTGGTTAAACACAAACTATTTTTCATGAATCCGTGCTGATTATTATTTATTATATTATTCTCTGCGATATAACTCTGCAGATCATCTCTTATGATGCCCTCAAAAACTTTGCACACTACTACCTGGATCCACCTTCTTACCTTTCTTAAATATCGTTACCACGTTGGCTATTCTCCAATCCTGTGGCACTACCCCTGTTACATGAGAGTCTAAGAATACGAGATACTGCGGTTTGTCAATTACTGAGCTCAATTCCCTCAGTATCCGAGGATGAATACCATCTGGTCCAGGGGATTTGTCAATGTTTAATTTGCTCAGACGCAGGTGTACTTCTTTTTGTGTTAAACTAGTTATATTAGAGAGTGAACTTTGATTCTTGCCCTGTTGAAAGATTCTTGGAACAGACTGTTTGTTGGTGAACATAGATGAAAAGTGTCTGTTTAATATCTCAGCCTTTTCTTTGTCCTCTATAATAATCTTGTTATTATCGTCTTTTAAAGGGACGGTACCATTTGATTTACTCTTTTTGGCATTGATATACAGTACAGACCAAAAGTTTGGACACACCTTCTCATTTAAAGATTTTTCTGCATTTTCATGACTATGAAAATTGTACATTCACACTGAAGGCATCAAAACTATGAATTAACATATGTGGAATTATATGCTTAGCAAAGAAGTGTGAAACAACTGAAAATATGTCTTATATTCTAGGTTCTTCAAAGTAGCCACCTTTTGCTTTGATGACTGCTTTGCACACTCTTGGCATTCTCTTGATGAGCTTCAAGAGGTAGTCACCGGAAATGGTTTTCACGTCACAGGTGTGCACTGTCAGGTTTAATAAGTGAGATTTCTTGCCTTATAAATGGGGTTGGGACCATCAGTTGTGTTGTGCAGAAGTCTGGTGGATACACAGCTGATAGTCCTACTGAATAGACTGTTATCTGCTTTTTTCTTGCCATAATACAAATTCTAAGTAAAGAAAAACGAGTGGCCATCATTACTTTAAGAAATGAAGGTCAGTCAGTGTGAAAAATTGGGAAAACTTTGAAAGTGTCCCCAAGTGCAGTTGCAAAACCCTTCAAGCGCTACAAAGAAACTGACTTACATGAGGACCACCCCAGGAAAGGTAGACCAAGAGTCACCTCTGCTTCTGAGGATAAGTTTTTCTGAGTCACCAGCCTCAGAAATCGCAGGTTAACAGCAGCTCAGACTAGAGACCAGGTCAATGCCACACAGAGTTCTAGCAGCAGACACATCTCTTCAACAACTGTTAAGAGGAGACTTTGTGCAGCAGGCCTTCATGGTAAAATAGCTGCTAGGAAACCACTGCTAAGGACACAAAAGGTTGGTATATAAAATGAGAATGCTTGGTCTGGGGGATAATGTGTGCAAGTGGGTAAATAGCTGGCTGAGTGATAGAAAGCAGAGGGTGGTTATCAATGGAGTAAGCTCAGGGTGTGTCAGGGTTACTAGCGGGGTGCCTCAAGGGTCTGTCTTGGGCCCTATATTATTTAATATATTTATTAATGATCTAGTGGAAGGGTTGCATAGTAAAATAGCAATATTTGCAGATGATACTAAACTTTGTAAAGTAGTTAATACAGATGAGGACAGGGCACAGCTACAGGAGGATTTGGATAAATTGGGGAGTTGGGCTAAAAAATGGCAAATGGGGTTCAATGCCGATAAATATAAGGTCATGCACATGGGAAAGAAAAACAGCAGTCACCCATACATATTAAATGGGAAACCGTTGGGGAAATCTGACATGGAGAAGGACCTGGGCATCTTGGTTAATAGCAAATTAAATTGGAGTGCCCAGTGTCAGGCAGCAGCTGCGAAGGCAAATAGAGTCATGGCATTCATCAGAAGAGGAATAGGGGCATATGATGAGAACATTGTTCTTCCTCTGTATAAAGCGCTGGTAAGGCCGCACTTAGAATATTGTGCACAGTTCTGGGCTCCGGTGCTCAGGAAAGACATATTGGAGCTAGAGAGGGTACAAAGGAGGGCGACTAAGGTAATAAAGGGAATGGAGGGACTAGAATACCCAGAGAGGTTGTCAAAATTAGGCCTATTTACATTGGAAAAGAGAAGGCTTAGGGGAGACCTCATAAACATGTATAAATACATCAGGGGGCAGTACAGAGATCTCTCCCATGACCTGTTTATACGAAGGATGGTGACAAAGACGAGGGGGCACACTATGCGTCTGGAGGAAAGGAGGTTCCTGCACCAGCATAGAAGGGGATTCTTTACGGTTAGAGCCGTGAGACTCTGGAACTCTCTGGGAGAGGAAGTGGTGATGTCCAACTCACTTAAAGAGTTCAAGAGAGGCCTGGACACCTTTCTTGAGAACAATAAAATTACATCTTATGCTTAGTTAATTAATCCAGGGATTTAATCTGACTGCCAGATTGGAGTCGGGAAGTGAATTTTTCCTCAATGATGTAAATTGACCTATACCGCATGGTATAGGAATAGCGGAATAGCTGCAGTGCACAAGAAATAGGCTGAACTGGATGGACGCTTGTCTTTTTTCGGCCTTATAAACTATGTAACTATGTATGACAGGCAACAAGCAGAAGACACTTGTTTGGGCTAAAGAACACAAGGAATGAACATTAGACCAGTGGAAATCTGTGCGTTGGTCTGATGAGTCCAAATTTGAGATCTTTGGTTCCAACCACCGTGTCTTTGTGCGACGCAGAAAAGGTGAACGGATGGACTCTACATGCCTGGTTCCCACCGTGAAGCATGGAGGAGGAGGTGTGATGGTGTGGGGGTGCTTTGCTGGTGACACCGTTGGGGATTTATTCAAAATTGAAGGCATACTGAACCAGCATGGCTATCACAGCATCTTGCAGCGGCATGCTATTCAATCCGGTTTGCGTTTAGTTGGACCTTCATTTATTTTTCAACAGGACAATGACCCCAAACACACCTCCAGGCTGTGTAAGGGCTATTTGACCAAGAAAGAGAGTGATGGGGTGCTACGCCAGATGACCTGGCCTCCACAGTCACCAGACCTGAACCCAATCGAGATGGTTTGAGGTGAGCTGGACCGCAGAGTGAAGGCAAAAGGGCCAACAAGTGCTAAGCATCTCTGGGAACTCCTTCAAGATTGTTGGAAGACCATTTCCTGTGACTACCTCTTGAAACTCATCAAGAGAATGCCAAGAGTGTGCAAAGCAGTCATCAAAGCAAAAGGTGGCTACTTTGAAGAACCTAGAATATAAGACATATTTTCAGTTGTTTCACACTTTTTTGTTAAGTATATAATTCCACATGTGTTAATTCATAGTTTTGATACCTTCAGTGTGAATGTACAATTTTCATAGTCATGAAAATACAGAAAAATCCTTAAATGAGAAGGTGTGTCCAAACTTTTGGTCTGTACTGTTTGTATAAAAAAAAATTGGGATTTAATTTAATGTCCCTTGTTGCTCTGTAGATAATTTTGCTAGCTTGATTTCTTTTTTACATTTTTTATTTAGGTCTTTATACTCCTGAAATGCTATTTCCGTATTCTCAGCCTTCAAGATTTTCAATGCCCTTTGTTTTTGTCTTATTAAACTTTGTACTCTCTTATTTATCCATAATGGTTTCTTTTTATTGCTAGACATTTTATTACCAGAGGGTATAAATTTTCTACAGAATTTTAGTAGTATTTCCTTAAACACGCCCCATTTACATTCCGTATCCCTAGTTACCATGATATGGTCTGTAGCGTCGGCGTCCCTGCCTCCTGCTAGGCAGGGACGCTGTTCCCCTCACCTCTCTGCTCCGTGCCCGGCGGCTTCCTCCCGCTCTGCTTGCAGCGCCCGCTCTCCCCCGGTCACTGTGCTTAGGGCGCGCGCGCGCTCCCCCTCTCTTAAAGGGGCCGCGCGCGTCGCCCTAAGGAGTCCCCGGCCAATGGCCGGAGGATCCCTCCATATATAAGGCACCTCCTCCAAAATGGAGGTGCCCGAGCAATGTTGTTGCACTGTTCACTACTCTGCTTCAGCCCTCAGGTCCCGTTGCCTGTTACCTGCCTGATACCTGCCAGTTGCCTGCCAGTTACCTGCCAGTTACCTGCCTGTTACCTGCCTGTTACCTGCCTGTTACCTGCCAGTTGCCTGCCAGTTGCCTGCCAGTTTCCTGCCAGTTTGCTGCCTGATTCCTGCCTGTCATCCGCTTTCCTGCTTGCTAGCCTGAGGTCCGACGGTCTGCCTTCCGACACCTGTCAGTCTGTCTATGGACCAGCTTACCCGCTCACCTGGGAGCGCTCACCGGCTACCTGTCTGCTAGCCTACCTGGAGGCTCCGCTGTCACGTGCTGTGACCACCTGCCAGTCCAGAGACTCTTGCCTGCTCACCTGGGAGCGCTCATCTGCTACCTGCCTGTTAGCCTACCTGGAGGCTCCGCCGTCACGTGCTGTGACCACCTGCCAGTCCAAAGACTCTTGCCTGCTCACCTGGGAGCGCTCATCTGCTACCTGCCTGTTAGCCTACCTGGAGGCTCCGCCGTCACATGCTGTGACCACCTGCTTATCCAGAGACTCTCGCCCGCTCACCTGGGAGCGCTCATCTGCTACCTGCCTGTTAGCCTACCTGGAGGCTCAGCCGTCACAGGTCGTACCTGCCCGTTTACCCAGAGACTGCCCCGGTCACTTGCCGTGACCTCCTGCCCGTTTACCCAGAGACTGCCCCGGTCACTTGCCGTGACCTCCTGCCCGTTTACCCAGAGACTGTCCCGGTCACCTGCTGTGACTGCCTGCCTGTCTTCTCTGGTCGCCACCCGCTTCCTTACAAGGACTGCCCCCTTGTATAAGTTGCTCAGAGGTTCCGCCTCCCAGACCCGTTACATGGTCCCAGTCTACACGAGTAAGCTCTTCCCTTAATTTGTTAAAATCTGCTTTCCTAAAGTTCCAGGTTTTTGCATTTCCTTTTTGAAATGTTTTATTAAATATTACATTGAAACTTACCATATTATGGTCGCTGTTTTCCAGATGCTCCCGGGCCTGTAAATCTGAAATTGCATCTGGTCTATTTGACAGCACCAGATCCAGCAGATTATCTCCCCTGGTTGGTCCATCTACCATCTGAGAGAGGTAATTGTCCTGAACTGTGGATAAGAACTTGCAGCTTTTATCACAACTGGAAGATTCTATATCCCATTGAATATCTGGATAGTTAAAATCCCCCATAATAAGGACCCTATTATTATTTGCTGCATTTTTTATTTGTTCTAGCATTTCGTCCTCTACCAGTTCAGCTATATTAGGAGGCTTGTAACAAACTCCAATTAGCAGCTTTCCATTATTGCCATCCCCATGTACATTTACCTAAAGTGACTTTACATTGTCGCAGCTTCCCCCAATGTTGTCATTGAGCACAGGTTTTAAAGGGAATGTGTCACCCCCCTGGGCGTTATCAAACCTCTACTATGGGCATACAGGTGATAGAAAAGTAAATCTATACTTACCTGTATGGCCCATATCAGAGGTCTGATTGCAGAGAAATCTGGTTTTATAAAGTCCAGGGGACGCCAAGCAAACCCTTCCTATCTGCTTATTATTCCCCTAAATCACTGCCTCTGTGCTAAATTACCATATCCCCCCCTTCACTGCACGTCATAGGGCCCTGTGATAGACCCTGTTATGTCCCCTGCTCTGCCTCCTCTCCCGCGCATGCGCAAAGCACCGCTTCCATGGAGTGCGCTTTGTTTCCCGCTGGCCCTGTTTGGCTGCGTACTGTGCCACAGTCTTGTATTGCGGTAGCGAGGGTGAGTCACTGAGACTTCCACTCCGCTGGCAGTACGCAGCCAAACGGGGCCGGAGGGGAGGCAGAGCAGGGCACGTCACAGGGCCCTGAGACGTGCAGGGGAGGAGGGGAATATGGTAATTTAACACAGAGGCAGCCATTTAGGGGAATAGTAATCAGATAGGAGGGGTTTGCTTGGCGTCCCCCGGTCACCAAGCCTCTGGAAAACAGACTTTATAAAAGCAGATTTCTCTGCAATCAGACCTCTGCTATGGGCCATACAGGTAAGTATAGATTTATTTTAATATCACCTGTATGGCCATAGTAGAGGTCTGATATCGCCCAGGGGGTGCCAGACTCCCTTTAATAGTCTCTCCCAGGTAATGATTTACATAATGTGTGTTATGTAGAGTAGTTTTCCCCAACCAGTAGTCCTGTAGCCAATTTTGGCTCTCTGGCACCCTGCATGTGGATGACTAGTCGTTGGCATCTGCATCAAGTATTAGATGGCTTGTTATGTATTTGAGAGGGAGTAATATAATAGTAAAATAATAATTTATTCAAGAAATAAAATTATAAGTTGAAACATTAAAGAGGTTGTCTATTGCTGTATAACTCATTATAAATGATGGTGGCTCAAGGTGATGGATAAAGTGAAAAAATATCATCTATACCCACCTTTCCCCTCAGACTGGCATCGCTGCTCTGCTTTCAGCTCTGTGTCCCCCACCGGTCTCATTGTTGAGGGAGGGCAATAACCCTTCACGGTTGACCAAGTGAGTGTCAAATTATTATGTTGATTGCAATCCACAGAAAACCAAACGGAGGCAATGCTCTGTATGGGAGGATTCAAAGAATCTCTGATCCCGTTTATTTTGCTTAGCATTTTATATTGTTTTGAGTTTATCAATAGCCAATCCCCTACAGCCATACTACAGTACTACAGGCTTGAGCCAATGTTAATGCAATTATTACGGAAACGCATATATGGTCATATTATCATCATTAATTCGAAGCACGATGGAAATGTACAAGGTCAATCCTGGCCTAGACTAGTTAGATAACAGGAGCTGGTGTCTGACAAAATGTTCTTGAGATAAAAAGTTAGTGTGAGAAAGTTCCATGTAAAGCATGAGAAACGCAGGAAAGAAGTATGTTATGCAAGGAGTGATAATAACATGATTTTGAAACAAGCAGACAAAATGGAGTTGCTATAGCATGAATATCAATATGTCCTTTACATCATTACATAAACAATATCACGTAACCACTGCAGCCAATCTGCAACCACTGATCAACTGCCGCCTTCATGGTTTTGTCCAAGTTGAAAAAGTGTTTTTTCTGCTCTGACAAAAATGTGAATGCTGCAACTGCTGATTGGCCTCGATTTTACTGTAAAATATAGACTGTGATCTCCTGCAGTATTTATTTCTTACATGTAAACTTCTTTGCTTTTTACATTGAAAACAGTTCAAGGTAATTGTTAATTTCTATTGCCATTGATTACAGCCTTGAACTAGTGTGGTATTGCTATATAATTACATGGATGCTCTATAATGTGACATGGTAACCTTTTATCCAGCGCTTAGTTCCAGCAGACCATTTACCAAAAAATGTGATTGATAGTGTCAGGGATTCGCACACACTATCCCGATTACTCATAGAGACCACCCACTGTGACCTCTTGAGCGAACAGCTCTCTGCTGCCCCCTATTGTCCAGACAATTGCACGATTGGCCGACGATCAATACAGGATGCCCACAGGCTGTTCTCACTTATTAGTTAATGGAAAGATAACAGTGAGAGCCTGGCATAACCACCTCCTTCCAACACATGGAATATATGTGTACACCCTCGTACGATCACTGCTAGCTTCACGATAACCCAAGAGAGGTTATTCACTGCCACCACCAATCAGTTTTAAAATACAATACAAGCCTGATTGGACGCCTTACAGGTAGCGTGTGGCTTCGGGGGAGGAAAGATTACAGTACAGAAGAAATATAACTATTACATTTTATATTTAATCCAAAGGGAGGCAGTGTTTATGAAAAAAATATACAAAAGATTTTACAAAGGGGGACAAAACAATACATCATATACAGTTACACAAATAAAAGGGATTAATAGAAAAACTTACTATACCAATCACAGAGACAATTCAGTTTAGACGAAGGAGAGAGCTTTGATTTGGCCTTTATGCAACGTGACCCCTGCTTACACAAATATGTATCTCCCAGCATGAGTATAGATCAATATTCGGCTTGATCTTTTATGCCGAAGGGGGGCCCTGCCCACACACTCCCCTGTGATGACCTCACGTGGACTGGTCTCCGCCCTTCATGGTTTTATTAAATCTCTAATTTTGGTGATATCTCCTCGCTCGATGATCGCAGAAGTTAGAAAGTGATGCCTTTTTCTTTATTGCGATTTTACCTTTC
Source organism: Phyllobates terribilis (assembly GCF_046119375.1). NCBI lineage: Eukaryota > Metazoa > Chordata > Amphibia > Anura > Dendrobatidae > Phyllobates > Phyllobates terribilis. Next base: position 259,338,634 of record NW_027362765.1, on the reverse strand, counting down.
TTTAGAGACCAAATATGACATGACTGCTGTCCGTTATGTTTGCCCTCTTGCGCTACAGTTCGCCGGCGGGCTCACAGATACGGGAAAATATGCATACTGTTCCTTAGTTAGTGTCACGGGTGTGTCAGAAGTGACAGACAGTCACCCTTCAGTTGGTTGCAGGAGATCTTTTCGTTTGGCATTACAGACAACTTCTTGAAGCTGTCCTTCTAGGACTCAGCGGCTACCTTCCTCTGGCTAATTAACACCCTGGCCTGTGTGTATAAATACCTGCTGCGTGCCAGGTGCCGGCGATATTCATTACTCCTTGTGAAGGCTTGAGCAAGAGCAGTATTTCTTCCTCTCTGGTGCTAGAGGACGTGTGCGCATTTGTCTGGAGTCAACTAAAGCTAAGCCATTTTCCCCTGTTTGTTCCCCCTTGTTGTCTTTAGTGTTCAGTGGGGATCGACTAGCGCTCATCCCCTTCCTTCCCTAACCAGGGCCAAACACCAGGGAAAGACAGGGCGAGGTACGTTTGCAGCGATCGGTGAAGAACCAAAATAGGGATGTTAGTGGAGACAGGGTGATGTTAGATCAGCCTAGGAGGTTTCCACTTCCCCCTTTCCCTAGAGTCTGGGTTCCCTTTCCCTCTTCCCTTTGTGTTGCACTAAGTCTTTCCCACACCTTGCATGACAGTTAGCCCCGCCGCTAAAAATATTTGTCCCATCACAATCAGAATTATAGAACTTACGATATTCCATAGTTCATTTTGGTACCTAAACGTCTGCCTAATGTGCAGCTGGGAATTTCCTGGCTATTGTAAGAATTGAGATAGATTCCCTTTGAAGCCTTAACGAGATGTTTGCTATCTCTTTCAATCTCTTGCTCATATGTTCAAATGGTATCTATTTTTCCTTTACCAGGAGCTTCATTTCATATGGTAATTAGCTTGACAATTAAGTTTGGCACTTCTTGTGTTCCCTGCCGCTTTGCATAGTAGCAGCCTTTTTAGATTGCTAGCTCTTCTCACTCCAAATGGTATAGGGGAGGGGGGATGAGGAGTATGGAGAGAGAGAGATTTTTAATATTTCCTGACAGATAGTGTTGAAGCATTAATTAACTTTCAGTTGGGCTTCAAAGGCATACTTATGTAAAGTGACATTTTGGTCTCCACTTCTTATGCTGTGGCACAATTGGTATGCATAAAAAAATATTGTGCAGAACACATATTAAATTGAAGCCAAGGCTGGCCTATAGAACATCTGTACAGAGCACTTGACTGGTGCACTCTGGCATAGGCTGTCTCACCACGCCCCTGAGGAACATCGCCCCTGAGGAACATATGCAGGCAGATCATTTACAAATTTGCTACACACATTTGCAAAATTTTCTCATACAAAATAGATTATCTATCTAAAGCCAAAATCTAAAGCCATGTTAAAGCAATTTTATGAAATTAGAAAAACAAATCTGTTTTGTGTCCAAATACAACACCGCTCTTTTCCATCAGCCAAAATATTATGTACTACACAGGTATATGGCCACATAAGCATCAAGCTGCAATGCACTGAGTGTTTTACCATCTCCCTATCAGTTTGTGCTCCAGTAGCTCTTTGGTAGGATCAGACTACGCCAGCTAGCCTTCGCTTCCTGCATACATCAATGAGCCTTGGGCTTCCATGACTCTTGTCTTATGTCCTTTTGTGGATCAGATTTGATAGGTGCGAACCAGTGCATACTGGGAACTTCCCCAGAATTCCTGCCATTTTGGAGATGTTCTGACCCAGTCATTTTGATGGTAAAATTTGGCCCTTGTCAGACATACGCTGCTTTCACCACATCAACTTTAAAGCACTACTTCATAGGTTTTTTTTATTGCAGCGCTGGAGTGATGCCACTAATCTAAGGTCCCTGCCCCTTGTCCTATACTTACCCGTCGCTGTCTTCACCTTCTATCGGCGCCTCTCTGGTCGGTCTATAGCCGTTTGTGATCTGTTGGATTGCTCCAGTGTTTGCTGGATGAGCCAGAGGTCACTTTTCAATAAAAGTCTATGAGAGCATCGTTCTGGCTCTCGTAGACTTACATTTAGCGCCTGTGATTGTTACTTCTGACTTCCGATCAGTCAGACGTTGCAATCACAAGATGGGGTTGGAGCGGCATCGATAAAAGGTAAAGACACTGGCGGGTAAGCATAAGACTAGGTTCAGAGACCTTAAATTAGAAGCAACACTCCAGCACTGACAGAAAAAGACAATGTTGGAGTGGTGCTTTAAGAACTGACTGATCATTTGCGTTAAACTATATCCTTCCCTTTTGATAAGTGCCATTGAGAGATAATTAATCTTATTCAGTTCACCTGTCAGTGCTTTTAAATGGGTTTCTCAACTGTGGGTACATTTTTTTTTAACCTTAAGTCTATGTATTTTGGGGCCAATAAAAAAATAATTTTTGTAATTCGGTTTCAGTAAATATTTTGCACTGTTTGGCTTTTAGAGGCACATTTAAATTTGATGTGTCTGTGCTCATAAATCAGCCGAGAGGAGCTAAAAACAAAATAAAGCTGAGTTACATACTCTCCTGTTGGATCCTCAGTTCAAGTCATTTACAAGTCTGAGTTAACCCATTCTTCATCAAGCAATAAATGTTTGGCGCAACGCAGTAGCTATGGGAGGAAAACTGTGACAAATTTTTAATGAAACTCAATTACAAAATGCTTTATTTTCAACCAAAAATACACGTATTTAAGTTAAAAATAAATATACATAGTATGGTTGATCATTGTATCAGGTGAAATACACAACATATAGACAGAGGTTTATCATAGTATCTGTAAAAAAATACTTATTTCCGTATATATTTTTCTATCGAGGACTTCTTATCAGATGCGATTGATCAAAGTATCAATATCACGATATTCTTATAAAAAAAGTATCGATTTATTCTTGAATTGTCCATTAAAAATAATGATTGCAGTAGTTACATATAATAGTTCTATGGTTACAGAGTGATTGTCCATTTGTCCATAATTAGCTTAATAGTTGAGATTCACCCATCTTTTCCTGGAATTCTGGATAGTAGATTGCATCTGTCTGTGTCCAGCACGTGTGTCAGGATGACACCATGTGTCCGGGTAAAGGACGTGTCTCCTTGGCCTACATCGGCAGCTGTTTCCTTGACACATCGATCCTCATCCAGTGTCCTGTGAAATGGCAAAAGCGTGCCCCCTGTCTCTAACATGAGATTATATAGCTGGTCATACCAGATGTTCTTCTATTTATGGTACTAACTAAAAATAAACAAATAGTGCATGTCATCTAGAAACCCTAGCACGATGGCTGATGCAATCTTATGCAATGTATGGTACAGAATTCAAAATTAAGAATAAAATGAATATCCGTAATTAATATTTAACAGTAGCTGAGGGGAGATTGTCATTTGGGCTAAAGAAAAAGAACAGCTCTGCTACATCTGTAAACTTCATATCCTTCTGTCGTGAAGCCACAAGATCCGAGTACTTTCCACTACATCAGACTGCACATAGACAAGCCATTAGTTTGTGCTGTACTGACAATAACCTGTTCTGTTCCCCTACAGGTAAAGAGAAGTCCGTGAGTTGTCAGTTTTCCAGCTTTTTAGAAATTACCGTCTTTTCCAGAAAAATATAGCAATATCATCACCATTGTAAGTCTCACAGGGATTTTACTTAGCTTTTTTTTAGACTATTCCTGCAGCATAGTGGACAGTGACAAACCCCTTACTTATTTTTGGGTGAACACTTAGGTACATTTGTTGGTCAGGACACAAGGAGAGATAATGGACAACCTCTCTTGGATTTATAGTGGCTGACATTGTGGATAAAACTCATACCAGTGAATTATACCTGTGTTTTTACAATTCCTGGTGCATTATCAGTGTAGGTAATGTTATCTTACACTTTCCTTAAGTAGCTTCAGATAGTGAGTTCCATACGCACCGGAAGAAATATGAATTACCGTGTGCTGGATGTGGAATGGTACTCGTCTGACAAAGTCATCTCGGCTTATGATGACGGCTGTATCAGAGTCCTTGAGATGTCCATGAAGCCTGCTTGCTTCAGAATGGATGAACAAGAACTGCTAGGTAAATTAATATGTGACCAGCAATAGTATGAGCACACAAGTCACCTCACTGTAGACATAAAACACAAGAAACCTCCCTACAGATGAGGTGATCTTTACTTTGTGTATTTGAGTTGTGTTACATGACTATATAAACCCACAACGATAGACGAAGGAGCTTTAGGCCACATTCAGTTGGAAAAATCCTCAAAGTGCCGTGCACATATGTGAATTCGGTTTTCAGAACTTTTCTAAATATAGAGATGCAACTTAATGCTGCCGATTTGAAATTTGTCCAATCCATGGATTTTTTACCCATGGATTGGACAAATTTCAAATCGGCAGCATTAAGTTGCGTCTGCATTGTCTGAATATAGCCTACAGCCAGGTTTGTGAAGTCACTTCTTTGTTCCCAAAATTTGGTTGCATTTTTTGTTGGTTTTGGTGCAGAAGTTAGTTCCACAAATATTTCAATATATATATATATATATATATATATATATATATATATATATATATATACATATACATATATATACAGTACAGACCAAAAGATTGGACACACCTTCTCATTTACAGATTTTTCTATATTTTCATGACTATGAAAATTGTACATTCATGCTGAAGGCATCAAAACTATGAATTAACACATGTAGAATTATATACTTAACAAAAAAGTGTGAAATAACTGAAAATATGTCTTATATTCTAGGTTCTTCAAAGTAGCCACCTTTTGCTTTGATGACTGCTTTGCACACTCTTGGCATTCTCTTGATAAGCTTCAAGAGGTATTCACCGGAAATTGTGTTCACTTCACAGGTGTGCCCTGTCAGGTTTAATAAGTGGCATTTCTTGCCTTATAAATGGGGTTGGGACCATCAGTTGTGTTGTGCAGAAGTCAGGTGGATACACAGCTGATTGTCCTACTGAATAGACTGTTAGAATTTGTATTATGGCAAGAAAAAAGCAGCTAAGTAAAGAAAAATGAGTGGCCATCATTACTTTAAGAAATGAAGGTCAGTCAGTGTGAAAAATTGGGAAAACTTTGAAAGTGTCCCCAAGTGCAGTTGCAAAAACCATCAAGCGCTACAAAGAAACTGGCTCACATGAGGACCGGCCCAGGAAAGGAAGACCAAGAGTCACCTCTGCTTCTGAGGATAAGTTTATCCGAGTCACCAGACTCAGAAATCGGAGGTTAACAGCAGCTCAGATTAGAGACCAGGTCAATGCCACACAGAGTTCTCGCAGCAGACACATCTCTTCAACAACTGTTAAGAGGAGACTTTGTGCAGCAGGCCTTCATGTTAAAATAGCTGCTAGGAAACCACTGCTCAGGACAGGCAACAAGCAGAAGAGACTTGTTTGGGCTAAAGAACACAAGGAATGGACATTAGACCAGTGGAAATCTGTGCTTTGGTCTGATGAGTCCAAATTTGAGATCTTTGGTTCCAACCACTGTGTCTTTGTGTGACGCAGAAAAGGTGAACGGATGGACTCTACATGCCTGGTTCCCACCGTGAAGCATGGAGGAGGAGGTGTGATAGTGTGGGGGTGCTTTGCTGGTGACACTGTTGGAGATTTATTCAAAATTGAAGGCATACTGATCTAGCATGGCTACCACAGCATCTTGCAGTGGCATGCTATTCCATCCGGTTTGCGTTTAGTTGGACCATCATTTATTTTTCAACAGGACAATGACCCCAAACACACCTCCAGGCTGTGTAAGGGCTATTTGACCAAGACGGAGAGTGATGGGGTGCTGCGCCAGATGACCTGGCCTCCACAGTCACCAGACCTGAACCCAATCGAGATGGTTTGGGGTGAGCTGGACCGCAGAGTGAAGGCAAAAGGGCCAGCAAGTGCTAAGCATCTCTGGGAACTCCTTCAAGATTGTTGGAAGACCATTTCCTGTGACTACCTCTTGAAACTCATCAAGAGAATGCCAAGAGTGTGCAAAGCAGTCATCAAAGCAAAAGGTGGCTACTTTGAAGAACCTAGAATATAAGACATATTTTCAGTGGTTTCACACTTTTTTGTTAAGTATATAATTCCACATGTGTTAATTCACAGTTTTGATGCCTTCAGTGTGAATGTACAATTTTCATAGTCATGAAAATACAGAAAAATCTTTAAATGAGAAGGTGTGTCCAAACTTTTGGTCTGTACTGTATATATAATGACCGCGCCACTCTTGCCCATGGTCTCCAATGAGGCTAAACTCCAGAACCAGACACAGCCCGTGGATAGGAAAGGTGTTGCTTGCATAAGAAATAATGGAGCAAATTCATCGCTTTGTTTGTTCTGTCTTGGCTCAGAATCCACTTGGATCCAGAGACCGATCGAGAGTTAGATACTAGTGATGAGCGAGCACTAAAATGCTCAGGTCGAGCACATTGGAATACTCGGGTGCTCGACCCGAGCAATGAGCCCTATGTAAGTCTATGGGAAACTCGAGCATTTTTCAGGTGGCTCACCCCTGCATTCTGCAGAGGGCCTAAAAATTGCCCAAATCGATGGGAACAGTGCTCAAATGACATGGGAACAGCATGGGGAAAACCCCTGGAAGCATTTCTGACTCCCAGGTCACTGCTGTCAACAACGTTGTCAGAGGTATTACGCCACTTTTACGGACTCACAATAAAACATACAAAAATGAAGCCAAAATGGATTTTCCTGGGAAATATGTTAAGGAACATCCTTTCCAGGGTAATGACTTGTATATAAGGCAAAATAAATAACCAACACCAAAAATACTCCTCCACACCTTGGGCTATGTTCACACGTAGCGTTTTTGATGCGTTTTTGCACTTTTGCATTGCTTTCAACCAAGACAAATGCATTCACCAGGAAATGTAATTTTAACATTTTACAACCTTATCTGGCCATGTGGTGTGTGACACATCATCAGACACATGCATACAGTGCTGAAAAGTCATGGGAACAGCATGTGGAAGACCTCTGGAAGCATCTCTGACTCCCAGGTCACTGCCTAAAAGTGTGCCCATCATAATTGATCCTTGGCGCATGAGAAGATGTCTCCCGCTATGCACCTGTCGTTGCAGACTTGCAACAATCACCGTCCACGTCCTTGTCCCAGTGCAGCGTTCCGTTGTCCCTACCCCATTCCTTGGAATGCAAGCGCAGGTATGCAGGCAGCCACCCACCCACCCACAGGCTGCAATACTATACTGCCAATTTTTTGACAGCTGCTTGCACTTGAAATGTGGCCTTTTAGGCTCTTGGAGGCGGAAGCTTTTCACAACCTCATGCCTGCGGCGGCCAGGTGTCCATACTCGCTCCCCAGCCGCCACTATATTTCCCGGTATCGCCTCCGCCTTCCACAAGCACGGGTCCCACAACATTACCCATGCCCTCCCCAGTGCACTTACTGGAAGGACCGCCTAGCCACAAACACGTGGACAGGTGAATGTGGCCAGGGACGGTACGGAGCCAGTCCACAACTTTTTTTTGCTAAGAATTGTATTTAGCTCGGTGAAAGGACTAGCATAGAGGGAAACCGTATGTACCCTGTGTGTCATTTCTCCCAGGAAGTCTTGTAATTGAGCTTGTTGCAGAAGCAATGGCAGCCCGTCCAACATCAACTCGCACTTGTCGGTGGTGCTTTGACACACACACATCTTTCTTTGCACATTTAATTTCTTGAATACAGAGTTGGACAATGGCCTGATCTGTAACGCGTTTTGAGAAATAACATGCATAAGCATGGCCGATCCACATTAAAAAAAGCAGCCATAGAGTGTCCAGGAACCTTCCCCCACACTTTTCTTAGCCAAGGCTGCTTTTCGGCAGGGTTGGATGGGCCCACCAGAGAACCGGAGACTCCTCCGGCGGGCCCTGGCTTCTCCTTCAGGAGAGTTCATAGTGCCGAGGTGAGGCCATGATGATGATAGAGGCCACCATCTGCTTAGCTTTCTGTTACTTGGAATGCAAGTGCAAGTATGCAGCCAACAACCCTCCCACAGGCCGCAACACTAAACTACCAGATTTCTGGGTAGCTCTTTGCACTTGAAATATGGCCTTTTAAGCTCGTGGAGGCGGAAGCTTTTCACAACCTCATGCCGGCGGCGGCTGGGTGTCCATACTCGGTCCCCAGCTGCCACTATATTTCCCGTTATCGCCTCCTCCTTCCAACTTTTTTTTGCTGAGAGTTGTATTTAGCTTGGTGAAAGGAAAATAGCTGTAGCTGACTTTCTAAAATAGGCACACAGGCGGCGTACTTTAACAAGCAGATCCGGCAGCTCCGGGTAGGATTTGAGAAACCGCTGAACCACGAGGTTAAGCACATGGGCCAGGCATGGTACGTGTGTGAGCTCGCCTCACCTCAGAGCCGCCACCAGATTCCGGCCATTGTCACACACGACCATGCCTGGCTGTAGGTTCAGCGGTGTGAGCCACAGATCTGCCTGCTCTTTCAGAGTTGTCCACAAGTCTTCAGCATTGTGCGGTTTTTCAGCTAAGCATATTAGCTGTTGCCTGTTGCCGCTTGGCCAAGGCAGTGCTGCAGTGCTTCCAGCTTGTGACTGAAATGGTCATTTCGGGATGGAGGCTGAAGAAGAGGAGGAGGCTGAGGAGGATGAGGTGCAGGAGCTGTAGATCGTGGGGGCATCCCTGATGGACCTAGGGCCCGCAATCCTTGGCGTCGGGAGGATGTGTTCCGTCCCAAGGTCCGACTGGGTCCCGGCTTCCACTATGTTAACCCAGTGTGCCGTCAGCGAGATGTACCGTCCCTGCCCACAAGCACTTGTCCACATGTCCGTGGTTAGGTGGACTTTACCGGTAACTGCGTTGTTGAGAGTACGGCTAATGTTTTGGGCACGTGCTTGTGTAATGCGGGGACGGCACACCGGGAGAAATAGTGGCGGCTGGGGACCGAGTACCGAGGGAAGGCCACCGCCATCAGGTTGCGGAATGCTTACGTCTCCATGAGCCTAAAAGGCAACATTTCGAGCACAAACAGTCGTGAAATGTGAGAATTTAGTAGTGTGGCCTGTAGGGCATTGGCTGCATATTTGCGCTTGCGTTCCAAGGACTGGGGTATGGACAACTGAACGCTGCGCTGGGACAAGGACATGGACGTGCTTCCTAATGTTACTACTTGAGAGTGTGCAACGACAGGTGCAGGGCAGGAGGCATCTTCGCATGCACCATGGATAGGGGATTGGCTTGCATGCACAACAGCGGAAGAAGCAATGGTGTCACCCGCAAACACTGTTCCTGGACCCTGGGGTTCGGCCCACAAAGTCGGGTGCTTTGCTGCCATGTGCCTGATCATGATGGTGGTGGTCAGGCTGGTCGTTTTGCCACCCCTGCTGATGCTGGCCTGGCAAGTGGTGCAAATGGCCTTTTTGGGGTTATCGGCAGAGTCTTTAGAAAACAACCAGACTTGGGAAGACCTAACAGTTGTACTGGCAACTTCCTTCGTGTTGGTGTTACGGGGAACGGTTGCCTGCCTTCTGTCTGCGGCCACCACACTGCTTCTTTCTGCCTGTTGGGGTGCTCTGCCTCCCTCCCCCTGTGTGCTGCTGTCCTCGCTTTGCATATCCTCCTGCCAGGTTGGGTCAGTTACTATATCATCCACCACCTCATCTTCCACTTCCGCACCCTGGTCCTCCTCCTGACTTTCTGGCAATTGTGTCTCATCATAGTCCACCTCTTTCCCACCATCGCCTTCGTGTGACTGTGGCTGCTCAAATATTTGGGCATCGCTACACACGATCTCCTCTTGCCAATCTTCAAGTGGACCGGGCGAGAGGCCCGAATCTACAAATGGAAAAGTGAACAGCTCTTCAGAGTGTCCAAGTGTGGGATCAGTTGTCTCTGGGTACTCGGCATGGTGGGAGGAAGGATGATCAGGGTGAGAAATATGCAGTCCAGACTCACGGCTACTGAGACTTGACTGTGTGGAAGACAGGGTGATGGTGGTGGTGGCTAAGTGACTGGAAGCATTATCCGCTATCCAACTAACAACCTTTTGACACTGCTCTGGATTCAATAGTGGTGTGCTGCGGTCCCCTAGAAATTGGGACAGGAAGGTCAGGCGAGAAGATGTGGGTGTTTGTTGTGGCACAATTTCAGCTTGCACACGGCCTTGTCCTCGGCCTCTGCATGCACCATCATCACCATCACGTCCAGTTCCCCGTCCCTTGCCACGTGTGTTGCCCATTTTAAATGGAGGGCAGTATCTTCCACGCTCACTACAAATGGCTGAGTTTGAAGCGAACTTATATGTGATCCGTGTGATAGAGAAAACAGAGTTTTAAATACCTGACCTGTAGGTAAGTAGTTTGAACAGCAAACTGCGGTGAATTGCTTCAATGACACACTGAAGGAATTTTTTAATGGAGGCCAGAAATGGCAGTATTTTCTGACAACGTATATGTGATCCGTGTGATGGAGAAGACTCGGTTTTAAATAGCTGGATTTCTAGCGCTCTAATATGGAAAGGACCTGGCTGTATTCTGCAGTGTCAACAAGCAAATGGCGCAGAAAAACGTTTTTTCTCTGGATTGCTTTTTTAAGAAAATAATGAGGATTAAGATCCAAAGAAAAGTATTCCTGGCCACTGAGACCTGGGCCTTTGTATAGAAATATCTAACAGCAGCAGAAGGCAGAATTGGAATGGAGCCTCTTGTGCTATATGCACTGCAGTCTGCTATATACACTGCCTGCCTATACACCCTGCCTGCCTGATATCTCTGCAGATGGATTAGTCCTCAGAAGGACTGTTTGTTAAGATGGATATGTGTAATGTACAGTTTTTCTCCCTACACTACCTAATACACAAGCAAATCTGTCCCTGACACAGCAGCACCTCTCCCAAAACAAGCAAATGGCGCAGAAAAACTGTGTTCTCTGGATTGCTTTTTAAGCAAATAATGAGGATTAAGATCCAAAGAAAAGTATTCCTGGCCCCTGAGACCTGGGCCTTTGCATAGAAATATCTAACAGCAGCAGAAGGCAGAATTGGAATGGAACCTCTTGTGTTATATGCACTGTAGTCAGCTATATACACCGCCTGCCTATATACACTGCCTGCCTGATATCTCTGCAGATGGATTAGTCCTCAGAAGGACTGTTTGTTAAGATGGATATGTGTAATGTATGGTTTTTCCTCCCTACACTACCTAATACACGATCAAATCTCTCCCTGACACAGCAGCTTCTCTCCCTACACTGTCTGATGCGGAGTGACTGTGACAAGCATGGCGGCGCCAGGTCTGAAATAGACCTGATGACGCTGTGCGGCCAGCCAATCACTGTAATGCCCACAACCAACATGGCTACGGCATTACAGTGCATGGCAAGCAATCCCTGCATGTTCATTGGCTCTCTAAAGAGCGCCAAACATGCAGGGAGGGGACCCGAGTTCCCGCCTGAGCAACCCGGAAATACTCGGCGAGCGCCGAGCATCTTGAGCAGTGAGATGCTCAGGCGAGCACCAAGCAGTAGCGAGCATGCTCGCTCATCACTACTTAGGAGTGTAGTGATCTGGATTCAGTTTGGTGGAGGTGTGACATAGTCCATGTAGTGAGAAATAAATTCAGGTGTTAGATTGAGTTCTCTGTTAAAGACATGAACTTCCTTATCAGCTTGAATACCCAGATTTTTCTCCATCTTTCTTAAAATGTCTTTTCAGCATTATCACTTTTATATCTGTCATACTGCAGAGCAGTAGATACTTGACCTGTGCAGTCACAGATAGCGCTTTTCCATCTGTCATCTGATGGACGACTCTAGGTTTGGTGAATGCCGGGAGAATGTGACCTGCCTGACTGCATTGTGCAGGCTGTAAAGTTTGGTTGAGAAGGATAATGCTATGGGATTGTTTTTCAGGGGTCGGCTTTGGGATCTTAGTTCCAGTGAAGGGAAATCTTAATTCTTCAACATAGAAGACATTATGGACAAATGTCTGTTTCCAACATTGTGGGAACAGTTTGGAGAAGACCCTTTTCTGCCTCAGTATGTCTATGCTCCAGTGCACAAAGCAAGGTCTAAAAAAACAAGGTTGGGGGAGTTTGATGTGGAAGAATCTGACTGGCCAGACAGAGCCAGGACTCCAACACCTCTAGGATGTACTAGAATAAAGATTGCTAGCCAGGACCACCCATCCAGCATCAGTGTCTGACGTCAAAAATGCTCTTCTGAATGAAGAGGCAAAAATTCCCACAGACGCCTCCAAAATCTTGTAGAAAGGGACCAACTCCAAATGAATGCCTATGGATTTTGAATGGGATTTCATAAAATTCTGTATCCCTATACGTGTGTCCATATGGTATATATGTATAATAATACTGTAGAAGAAAACAATTGAATTATAAGACGCTTCTGTGTATGTGTTCATGGGTCTATGTGTGTGTGTTGGGGGGTTGTTGTTTTCTATCATGTGTAACAATTTACTGTATCAGATTATTTACACACATTTATAAACCCCCCATAGACTTTATTATACATAATTAGATTGAATATCATTGGCTGCAGGGCTTGTTCTAGAATGTTGTGACATCACAGGATGGGCAACCATGGTCACCTCTGCCTGGATATTATGACATCATGAGGACTATATAAGCAACCGCTCACCCAGAATTCCGTTGAGGGTAATAGTAGGAGGTTTACAGTGAGTATCTGTGTCTTACACTCCTGTTCTGTCCTTATTATTTCCCATTTCCTATCGAAGTTTCTGATTTCTTACGACAAGCTTCCTCTACTTCCCAACTCTCATATCCCATACATTTTTAATTAGAAAACCTTATATTTGTTAAGTAGCTTGTTATTACAATATGTACAATTGGTACAATTGATACAATTGGTATTTAACATTAGGTTATTTATAAGGAAACCTCTCTCTGTTTATCCAATTCAGGATTTGCAGTTATGTATATGAGAAAAATGACGAGCAAAAATCAGACACCAATTGATGTAAGTCTGAAATAACAAACGTCATGTCATTCAGAATAGTGATTGTAATCATGTCTCTGTTCGTATATTAAAAAAAATATATTTCTGTTGCTTGAAACCAAACTTTCCTTTTTATTTTTAATTAAAAAAAAAAACAAAACAGAAAGTTGTAAAAAAACAAAAAAAATTAGCTTGAGTTGGCATTTTTGAATACCAGTAACATTTTTATTTTTTCGTCGATGGAGCTGGTTGAGGGCTTCTTTTTTTGCGTGGTGACCTGATGGTTTTATTGATACTATTTTGGGGTAGTCACGAAGGTTTGATCACTTCTTCATGCATTTTTATGGAGTTGTAGCAATTACTAACCCACATTTTTAAAAACTTTTTTTATTTACTTTTTACTTTATTTGTCAGTCTCCTTATGGGACCTGAACCTGTGATCATCTGATCGCTTGTGCTATATACAGCAATACAAGAGTATTGCAGTATATATATCACTGTCTTCTATGACACCCAACAACAGGCTGGAGGTCACAGCAGAAATCACATACCAGGCACAGGGAGGGGGGCCGCTGGCTGTCACAACAACCTGTCGCTGTCAGTAACTGCATTAAACAGGGTAGCAGTGGCAATCAGCGGTCACGCCAATTGCTGCTGTTAGAGGATGATGCCATCTATATAATATAGTGACATCTGCCCAGTGTGGAGTGGGCTCTGCTTCTGAGACCGCTCCAAAGTCCCTGACACGCTCCATGCTGAATATATTCATCATGGGGCATTAAAGGGTTAAGCTAGGTAGCATACAGTAACCGGAATACACATAACTCTTACATTCAGGCAGATTTAGTAATGCTGCTCTGCCAGTTTGCCCCCATCTTTTAACACAAATAAATGTGGAAAAAAATGGACGCAGCTTCAGAGAATTATAACACGCAGCTCATTTCTAGATATATTCCACACATATTATACTTGAATAAGTGGACAATAAAGTCAGATGTCTCTGAGTTGTCAGCAGATGCAGTTTATGGATTATATGAATGCTGCATGGGCACGGACTGGCACTCTGCTCATAGACTGCACTAGTATTAATAAATCTATCTTGTGCGATAACTTAAAAAACCCATTCATTATCCAGTGTAATAGAAGCCTATGAGTATGTGATGTACAATGTAAGAGGCTGAAATATTTCATGGACTTTATACAGTTCTCTGTGTTACTATTACAGCCTGCAGTGACCAACATCCAATGTAAGTACTGACATTCTCACACATAATTATAGCATTTATACCTCGCCGTGTTCCCCAGCGCCCGGCTCCGGTCTGTGCAGTGCGGGGACTGAGGCTTTGCACAGCAGGCGCCATCTATTGACGTAATGGCGCCTGCTGAGCTGAGTCTCAGACGCACAGGGGCAGGCTGAATGGTGAAACAGTAAATTGTGATGACGCTTGGGTGATGGGGGAACAGAGCCAGCTCTCCCCAGGACTCACAGCTGTGGTCTGCCGCTATGGATGCAACACCCCTTCACTTCAGTAGTTTCAGTATAGCCAATACCTGAATGTCTGATCAGATCCGAATATCGCGTAAGAAAGTCTCTGTACAATAACGTTGGAAAGGAAGGCCTCATTCACATGTTTGTTTCTGTACCAGGTGTGCTGTCTGTATTTTTCTCTGGCCCTTATATTCTATGGAGCTAGTAACATGTCTGCTTTGGGGTGAATGGTCGACCAAACTCACCCATTGACTGACTACTAAGAAAAACTTGGGAAACTTCCATCAGCTTTTGATGATAATTAGTTGGTTTGGTTTTATACAGATGAGAAAAAAAAGAAGTGTGAATATGGCCTAAAAATAAATCATCCACTGCAACGGAGTGACTTTTATTAAATACTTCAGTAAATCTAATTCTAAACTGTTGTTTGTCTTTCAGCTGCAGATGGAAATCACAGGTAGGAGTCTTTCTTCTCATTGTATAGTGGTGTGGTGCGCATGTGTCACCGCGGTTCCATCCTACAAGGGCATCTCAGAGCTGGAGGCTCCAGTGGACGGATCCCCAGTAGTGATGAGCGAGCATGCTCGGTTAACCCTTTAACTGAGCACGCGCGGGTGCTGACCGAGTATTTTCGGCGTGCTTAACAACTATGTTCGATTCGCCGTGGCTGCATGTGTCGCGGCTGTTAGACAGCTGCGACACATGCAGGGATTTCCTAACAAACAAGCAATCCTTGCATGTGTCGCAGCTGTCTAACAGCCGCGACAAATGCAGCCGCAGCAAAACTACCATAGATGCCGAGCACGCCGGTAAGCACCCGCGCATGCTCGTTCATCACTAATCCCCGGAAATCAGCAGCTTATTCCTTATACTGTGGAGAGGGGAGAATTAAATTGGGACATCTTTTTTAATAGTTCAAATCAATTACCAGTGTTACAAAAGTCCTAGTTTAACCCTTACCTAATATATACATTCATGTTTTCCTTGTACTATAGTGTGGACATCCTTGCTGTAATTAAATATAAAATGCAGAAAAAAATTAATGATGTCCAAGAGAAGATCACAATAATGTAAGTGAAAAAATGTAACAATGTAATATAAGCAAACCTTATAGATTATAGATCTAAGAATAAATCGGTCTTATTACTTTTACAGCATGGTGAACCGTGCAAAAAAAACTAGATATAAACTATAACTGAATTGCTGTTTTTTGTTCATTCTGTGTCTAAAAAAATCGGAATAAAAAGCGATGAAAAACTGTTATGTGCCCAAAACGGCACAAAAAAATGTTCAACTTGTTCGCAAAAAATAAGCCCCCATACAGTTCTGTTCACCAAAAAATAAAAAAGTTACAGCTCTCAGAATATGGCAACGAAAATTCTATTTTTTATTTAAAAAAAAAAAGCATTTACTGTGTGATAGCAGCAAAACATAAAAAAAGATATTAATCTGATATAGCTGTAATCGCACCGATCCAAAGAATAAAGTTGTCTTATCACTAAATAGTGAATGGCATGAAAAATAAAAAAAAATATTCTTGTACTGATGTCTATTTGTTCATTCCACCTCCCAAAAATGGGAATAAGGCTGGGGTCACATTTATCCTGTGCTCTCCGCTGAGCGCTTCTGTGGAAATCCCAAAAATTGCAAAAGCCCCAGATGGAATCACTCACTATGAGGCAGATTGAGATACTTGGACTGGTCTGTGATCCGGCGGTGTCTCATCGTTTTAGGTGTCTTTTTAGCGCAGAATTGTGGACGATCACATTTCTGTGCAAGCCTAAAAAGATGGATACCATCGGAACAGACGCTAAATAGAGTCCAAAGTGCCTCCATCTGCTTCCTAATATTGAATGGTTCCTTTAGGAGCTTCAACTGAATCACATTTTTTTGAGATTTACATAGAAACCCCGACGTAAATTCTCAGTGTAAAACACAAGAATGTGATCCCAGCCTTATACTGGAAGTGATCAAAAAATGTTATGTACCCCAAAATGTTACCAATGAAAACCCTAACTTATACCCGCACAAAACCAGCCCCCACTCAGGTCCGTCATCTGTCACTGGAAATATAAGGGGTTCCTATGTTACTGGTAACAGAAAAGCTCAAACCCCTCAAATAAAATCCAGTGAAATCTGCTCTCCCAAATCCAAATGCCTCCCCTCCTTCTGAGCCTCAATGTTCCTAAACCGCAGTAAGCGGCCACATGTCTGCATTAATGTAGTGGGGATAGCACACTTAATATATGGGGTGCGTATCTCCAGAAGCACAAGCTGGGCACAATGTATAGGGGGCTCTACACTCTATGGGGGCACAATGTATAAGGACATTACACGGTATGGGGGCACAATGTATAGGGGGCTCTACACTGTAGGGGGGCACAATGTATAGGGACATTACACGGTATGGGGGCACAATGTATAGGGACATTCCACGATATGGGGGCACAATGTATAGGGGGCTCTACACTGTATGGGGGCACAATGTATAGGGACATTACACGGTATGGGGGCACTACACTGTATGGATGTACAATGTATGGGTATGAAACTGACATATTTGCAATTCTCCAGAAAAAAAAAGCAAGACAGATTTCAAAAATTTTGCTAAATGGCTACCAGGGGAAAACACACATGAGCCACCATTGTAATATGGCTTCTTCAGTAAGAAAGGACGTATACTTTCTGTAGTGATCTGTATACAGACCTTATCGGAAAGTTTTCCCAGTGATCAGGATTCAGCAGTGGATTAGTGCATTCACTTTGTGGAAAATAGAAAATCACCATTAAATTAAATATGTCTGGAATAATCATCTATTGTAAATTTACAAAAGGGAAATAATATAGACAAGATGAACCACAGGGTCTTTTCTGCCAATATCTTCTAGGTCCTGGCAGCTGCTGGCAGACAGAAGTTCGGCATTTAGGGCTGCACCATCGTATACATCGGATGAGCGCTATCTGTTTATCGGATAGCATTCAGACCAATGTTATTCAATAGGGCAGCGCTGATGACAGAAACTGGCTGTGAAAAAAATCACAGCATGCGACTACCTGACACTCACATCAATCTTTGATCAGTGTTTGATCAGAGTGTTATTAACATAATCGACCTGATTCTCTTGGATGAGAGAATCTACGGTTGTGTGACCCTAGCCTTAAAGGAAATCTATCACCAGGTTTTAGCTACCACATCTAAAAGCACCGATTCCAGCAATGTGTCACTTACTGGACTACTTGCTGTAGTTTTAATAAAATCACAGTAATATCTGCTGTGGATCTCCCAGCTCTCTGAATGCTGAGCTCTGTATAACCCCGCCCACACCACTGATTGGCAGCTTTCTGTGCACACTGTGCATAGGCAGAAAACTACCAAACAGGGGCGGGTGAAGAGTTACACAGAGCTAATGAATGTGGAGGACTACATGGTAGCAGATTTACTAGTCCTTTAATGATAATCTCCTGTTGATAAAAGTTATTTTTACAAAACTACAGCAAACAGCCCAGTAAGTGACATGTGGCTGGAAGCAAGGTTTCGTCTCTACATTATACTGGTTTTAGATTAGGTGGCAAAAACCTGGTGACAATTTTTTTTTTTTTTAAAAGGGAATTTTTCTCCAAGTTTTTGCTGCGTAATCTGAGAGCAGCATGATGTAGGGACAGATATTGTGATCCCAGCGATGTGTCACTTATTGGGCTGCTTGGTGCAGTTTTAATAAAATCACTGTTTTCTCTGCTACAGATCTAGCTGAGCTCTGAATGCTGAGCTCTGTATAACCCCGCCCACACCACTGATTGGCAGCTTTCTGGGTAAATTGTACATTGACAGAAAGCTGCTAATCAGTGGTGGGGACGAGGTTATACAGAGCAGGAGGACTACATGGCAAGTGACAACTAGTCCTCTAGTGATAATCTCCTGCTGATAAAACAGTGATTTTATTGAACCTACAGCAAGCAGCCCAGGAGTGACATCTTGCTGAAATCAAGGTCTCTGTCACTACACATTCTGCTCTCAGATTAAATAGCAAAAACCTGCTGACAGATTCTTAATTGTGGAATGTAGTCAATGTAAAATGTTGACAGAGAAAGTACCTAGAATGGAGGGAGAAGGGGAGGGATGAAGCCAGATTTGTCAGGGTCCCTAATATTGTACATCGTAATAATTAATGGTATTTGTATATTTCAATATTCCATGTACAATAGGGAGAGAAACATACAACTTCTGAAAATAGAGATTCAGGAGGAGACCTGTGCCCTGGATAAGGCTGATCTGACTCTGTAAGTGCTGAGATTTATTGAGCTAAGAAAATCAAACGTTCTAGATAACATGATGATAAATATTCTTAGTTTTCCTCTACCCTCCCACTATGGACTGTAACTCAGTGCGGAGCTTAGTTACACTTTACACCAAGTTACATGGAAACTATGAGAAGGTGACCGGGTGACACAATAGTTACCAGCAAGATTCAATGAAAAATCCACCTACTATGCAGCAAGCTACAACACAGCTCTATGTAGGAGATTGGGGCGTGCTGCACCCAAGGCCACATTCACACCTTCAGTATTTGGTCAGTATTTTACCTCAGTATTTGTAAGCCAAAACCAGGAGTGGAACAATCAGAGGAAAAGTATAATAGAAACAGGTCACCACTTCTGTATTTATCACCCACTCCTGGTTTTGTCTTACAAATACTGATATAAAATACTGATCAAATACTGAACGTGTGAACATGGCCTAATACAGACATGGCTGAGAGCACAGTGGTATATGGAATAACAGAGGGAATGCTGGCTGCACTAAACCAGCACTGCGGACCCTTCACTTAGGATCTGTAGTACTGGTAGTCGGACCCCCACCAGGTTAGAAAGTGGAGACGTCCCCAGATTTGGTCATAGAGTCTGTATAAAATTATATAATAATGGATATTAATATTACTCAGTTATACGGTGGTTATAAGACACACACAGGACTGGTGAATGCCTAGATATAAAAACATTAAAGGGAATCTGCCACCAGGTTATTGCTGCCCCATCTCAGAGCAGCAGATGTAGGGGCAGAGACCCTGATTCCTGAGAGGTCCACAAGAAAGAAGGAAGGCTGACAGCACTCACTAAGATGGACACTCGTTCCAAGGAGCCCACTTGGAGGATTAACAGCATAGAGGCAAACAAACAGCCTCCAGTCCAGGGTGATGCATTTCATTTCAAAAGTTGAAGTTTATTCCGCCATCATATAGTATGATAGCGGAATGAACTTCAACTTTTGAAATGCATCACCCTGGACTAGACGCTGTGTGTTTGCCTCTATCCTGGTTCCTGAGATGTACACTTGCAGCAGGGTCATTTGCAGCAATTTTGATAAGATTACTGTTTTATCTGCTGCAGATCTACCAGTTCTCTGAATACTGAGCTTGGAATAACTTCACCCCTATCACTGATTGGCAGTTTTCTGTGTACACTGTACATAGGCAGAAAGCTGTCAATCAATTGTGGGGGTGGGGTTATACCGAAATTATGAATATGGAGGACTACAAAGCAGCAGGATTACTAGTCCTCTAATGATAATCTACTGCTGATGAAACAGCAAGCAGCCCACTAAGTGACACATCGCTGGATTTAGAGTCTCTCTCTATCACGCTGCTCTCAGATTAGCTGTCAAAAACCTGGTGACAGATTCCCTTTAAATCAGATGTATGTATTGTAGTCTAGTGTATAATGAAAGAGTCATGATACCATGCCTCATGGATGAACTGTTTTCTGTTGCAGACTTTACGGTTACAGACCTGCAGAAAAGAGAAGAAATAAATGGCTTTTCTGGCGCCGAGTCAACAAGTACGTATATTATATCAGAGAATATAGTATTATATGTAAATGAGGATGCAAGTGCCCTGACGGGGGGATTTCGGTCCAGTGCATATATTCTCCGCACTATTCCATCCCTAGTGTGCCAATATTATCAAGTGAATAAAAACCTAACACTCCTGTGGTTGAAGATCAATGTATTCAGCAGCGCAGCACAATTTAATGGGATTTATCCTTTGGATACAACATTATCAGGTCAGTGACAGCCTGAAAAAAAGCCAACTACAGCATGCTGCGTTTGTAAAAAAATAAATAAATGCCACTGAACCCCCCAAAAAAGGTAAGGTGAAGAATAACACCACAGGAAAGTTGGAGGAGTTTACAGGTAACCTATCTTGTCCCCAATCGTTGTTAGCCTGCAGATCTGGGGTAAATCTGCAGGGTAATGAGCAGTCTAAAGGTGTGCAGCTGCCACACTGACAGCCCGGATACAGGGATGAAATAACTTCATTCCTGCCAGCAGCCTCTGGCTTTCAGTCATAGAGGAGTGTCCGGCACAGTCACCACTCACTACACAGTGAGGGCGGCTGTAACTACACCCCGGCACTGACTGACAGCCGGCTCTGTACTGATGAACTTCTGAGCGACCTGTCAGTCAGTGCTGGGGTGTGGTTACAGCCGCCGCTCTCAGTGCTGCGGGCCGTGACTGTAATTCCTCCGGGCACACCTACATGACTGAAAGCCGGCGGCTCCCAGAAGAAAGAAAGTTAATTTTCTCCCAGGTTCGTCACTTTTAGTACAGCGGCCGGACACCTTCATAACACTATTAACCTGAAGATTAACCCAATATCTGCAGGTAATAGTGTTATAGGACCTGATAGGTTCAACATTTTTTTAGATATACAGTACAGACCAAAAGTTTGGACACACCTTCTCATTTAAAGATTTTTCTGTATTTTCCTGACTTTGAAAATTGTACATTCACACTGAAGGCATCAAAACTATGAATTAACACATGTGGAATTATATATTTAACAAAAAGTGTGAAACAACTGAAAATATGTCTTATATTCTAGGTTATTCAAAGTAGCCACCTTTTGCTTTGATGACTGCTTTGCCCACTCTTGGCATTCTCTTGATGAGCTTCAAGAGGTAGTCACCGGAAATGGTTTTCACTTCACAGGTGTGCCCTGTCAGGTTTAATAAGTGGGATTTCTTGCCTTATAAATGGGGTTGGGACCATCAGTTGTGTTGTGCAGAAGTAACGTGGATACACAGCTGATAGTCCTACTAAATAGACTGTTAGAATTTGTATTATGGCAGGAAAAAAGCAGCAAAGTAAAGATAAACAAGTGGCCATCATTACTTTAAGTAATTAAGATCAGTCAGTGCGAAAAATTGGGAAAACTTTGAAAGTGTCCCCAAGTGCAGTTGCAAAAACCATCAAGCATACAAAGAAACTGGCTCACATGAGGCCCGCCCCAGGAAAGAAAGACCAAGAGTCACCTCTGCTTCTGAGGATAAGTTTATCTGAGTCACCAGCCTCAGAAATCGCAGGTTAACTGCAGCTGAGATTAGAGACCAGGTCAATGCCACATAGAGTTCTAGCAGAAGACACATCTCTTCAACAACTGTTAAGAGGAGACGTTGTGCAGCAGGCCTTCATGGTAAAATAGCTGCTAGGAAACCACTGCTAAGGACAGGCAACAAGCAGAAGAACTTGTTTGGACTAAAGAACACAAGGAATGGACATTAGACATGTGGAAATCAGTGCTTTGGTCTAATAAGTCCAAATTTGAGATGTTTGGTTCCAACCACTGTGTCTTTGAGCGACGCAGAAAAGGTGAACGGATGGACTCTACATGCCTGGTTCCCACCGTGAAGCATGGAGGAGGTGGTGTGATGGTGTGGGGGTGCTTTGCTGGTGACACTGTTGGGGATTTATTCAAAATTGAAGGCATACTGAACCAGCATGGCTACCACAGCATCTTGCAGCGGCATGCTATACCATCCGGTTTGCGTTTAGTTGGACCATCATTTATTTTTCAACAGGACAATGACCCCAAACACACCTCCAGGCTGTGTAAGGGCTATTTGACCAAGAAGGAGAGTGATGGGGTGCTACGCCAGATGACCTGGCCTCCACATTCACCAGACTTGAACCCAATCGAGATGGTTTGGGGTGAGCTGGACCGCAGAGTGAAGGCAAAAGGGCCAACAAGTGCTAAGCATCTCTGGGACCTCCTTCAAGATTGTTGGAAGACCATTTCTGGTGACTACCTCTTGAAGCCCATCAAGAGAATGCCAAGAGTGTGCAAAGCAGTCATCAAAGCAAAAGGTGGCTACTTTGAAGAACCTAGAATATAAGACATGTTTTCAGTTGTTTCACACTTTTTTGTTAAGTATATAATTCCACATGTGTTAATTCATAGTTTTGATGCCTTCAGTGTGAATGTACAATTTTCATAGTCATGAAAATGCAGAAAAATCTTTAAATGCGAAAGTGTGTCCAAACTTTTGGTCTGTACTGTATGTATTCATTTTTCTTCAGAGTAGATGGTGAGTTCAAGACGCTGGTGGGAGTAGAAGTGGCTCATAAGTGGAGAAGGAAGCATACTTCTCTGTATAGCTATATTACAAAGCTTCTTACATTGGCTCGTACTATTGAGTTTGTGACCATTTAATATAAATTGATGTATCTTCCTTTTACAATAGTAACTATGAGAAAAATATGATGATCCAAATAGAACAGATCAAGAACAGGATCATTACTATGTAAGTGCAGAGAATTACTGATCTAATATAAGCAAACCTTATAGATCCCAATTATGTAGATATTTCCTTAAATCCAATATGGGATTCATTGTATCCAGGTACAGATGATATAAAACCTGTCTGCACATGATACACCGTATATCTACTACACAGATACAGTAGTTGCCATTTACTGGGAGTCTCTCATTTATCATTTTATTGTAAAAAGATGGCAAAGTGTTTTTTTATGGGATACAAACATTAGAGGAATTGTTATTTGACTTGTGGGAAGAAAAGAAAAATGAGCCAATATCTTAATATGGCTTCTGTAGAAATATATCAGATATATTAAACATATAAAGTTATCTCACCGCTGGAGTATTGAGGACTCCCAGATCGCAGTAACATCTGCCAGGAGACACAGAATCCAACATTTTACTCCAGCAAAGTAGATCCTATAAGTCTTAACATTTATTCCATCATGGATAAAATATGGTATAAAAATACAGGAGATAATGGGTTATTCCAATAGATAGGTGAAAAAAATATTTCTGCATTTTGGTTTCATTACAAATTTTGCACCATTTGGCTTTCACATGCGCTTTATTTCCCTTCACATTCAGCTTTGATGTGGTCTGTGGTCATGAATTGGCTAAGAGGAGCTAAAAAAGACAGATAAAGTTACAAACTCTCCCACTGTACCATTAGACCAAGTTCACTGACAGATTTTCAGTTAACTCATTTTGCAGCCAGCAATAGATATTGCAACACAGAAGCTATAGAAGGCAAACGGTGCAAAATGTTTAGTTGAAACCCAATTACAAAAATGATTTTTAGCCAAAAATAAAAACATTCAAATAAGATAAAAAATGTCCCCAAAGGTGAACAACCCCTTTAACCCCTTATCGACATCCGCCATACATGTAGGTGCTGAAAGACGTTGTGACTGACAGCAGACCATCTCTGCATGTAGTCCCGGGTCTGTGCTGCCTGCCCTCGCCCCCCGCATTACAGATCACTGTGATTGGCCAGTCAATTCTGACCCGCCAATCACAGCATTTTGTCAATAAATTTAAAATGAAAAAAAAAAAACAGTGTTGGAAAGTGGTGATTATTGCTTTCTGAGACAGCACCAATCACAGCAGGTAGAATGGATGGGGTGATTGTGGTACCACCTTTGCTTATTAACCCTTTTGGACAATTTATAGTTACTGACTAATCTGCGCTAAAAGGGTTAATATAAAATAACGATCGCTCCTCTTCACGCCATATGTTCTCTCAGATCTGGCGGGTGTATCGCCCCTGTGTACCTGTGAGAGAAATAATTGGTGGCCAGTGGCTGGGATCCACCATCTAAAGCTTCGGATCATCTGATCTTCTGCTGTGCTGTCTGCTCTATGTGCCTCATCTATGATCACAGCAGCAGCCGAGTTCCCAATCCCTGTTCTAGCTTCTCCCCTCCCCCATCCTTCCCCTTCTCCCATCCCCCCACTCCCCAATTTCATTTTTAGCGTACTTTTTTCCCGCCCTTTACATGTGCGCATCCCGCTGCCGCAGGACTCTGGTCAGTATTGCAGGTCAGAGTCTGGGCCAAAAGACTTTTCCTTTTTTTTTCCTATAAGTAGATTAGCGGACGTCGCAATGTTAGTGATGTCCAATTTTTGTAAAAAGATAAAATAGTAGTTAGCACCTTTTTGCTGTACTTTTTTACATTTTATAGTAAATTTCATAATAAATAGTACCTTTTATACACGCCCCAAACAATACACGTGTAACAGCACCACTTACATACTCATCCCCAGTATTTAGAAGACAAAAATAAAAATGACCCATTCAAGAAAACGCTTTTCACCAGAGGTGGCAATGCGCTTTCCTTGCCTCCGACACGGATTCAGTCAGTGAGGAAGATGTCACATTTCTCTTTCTTTCTTCCTCCTCCTCCTTGTCATCTAGTGAGGAGGGACCCCCAGCAAGATGCCCTAGGACTGAGGTAATCCCTACAGGCAATTGATCCCATATGGACTCCACTCCCCCCAAAATTAGCCTGTTATTCAGGATTTCCTGGGCAGCTCAGGAATCCAATGTGACACTACAAGTCTCACTGAAATTTACTTCTTTAAAGTCTTCTTCAGTGAGGACATAATAAATCTCATTGTGGCCCAGACAAATTTATATGCCCATCAGTTTTTCACCAAAAATCCCACGTCATCATTTGCTAGATAGACCCCTGTAAATACAGCAGAAATTTTGACATTTCGGGTATTGTGTTTCATAGAGACATAGTGTAAAAAAACCATTGATTAAGCAATACTGGAGGGCTAATATATTATACAGAACACCAGTTTTCCGTATGGCAATGACAAGGACAAGGTTTGACGCAGTCCTAAAATTTTTGCATTATAATGATAATGCGCAGTGTCCTCCCGTAGACGATCCCAACTCTGATCATTTATATAAAATTCGGCCAGTAGTTGACCACTTTAACAGAAAATTTGCTGAGGTGTACAATCCCCAAAAAGACATCTGATCTAAATCTAATTTATTTCAAAGGGAGGTTAAAATTCCGACCATACCTGCCCTGTAAGAAGGCAAGGCACCAAATTAAAATGGACAAATTGTGCGAGCGTACCTCAGGGGACACCCACAGATTTAGGGTTTACAAAGGGAGGGACACCCGGATTAACCCCCCTGAATGACCCTCTGTCCTGGGGTGAGTTGGAAAATTGTGTGAGAATTGGTGCACCCACTGCTGGATGGGGGTTTTCACCTCTACGTGGATATCTTCTACATCAGCATCCCACTCTTCAAGTCCCTCCCTGCCAGAGTATTAAATAAGTCTGGCATAGATGTATATCAAAAGTAAATAATATGGGCAGATGGACCATGAGGTCTATTTATGACTCCAGCTTTCTAGGTTTCTTCTGTCCCTATACAGTGAGCGCCCTCTAGTGATCGCTCCACGAAGAAAAAATTGTATCATTTGTGTGATGTAGATGGAAAATGTTGGCAAAGTATTTGGGATGGAGGAAAAGGGGTGGAAATTGTTCACTAATGCTCTTCAAATTTCTGATATTTATACATTTACATATGAGATGATAATATATGCTTCATGTACAACAGGAAGGACATAAAACAAAAAATGGAAAATAAATTAGAATACACCAACAAACAACTGAAGAGAATGGAGGAAACTTTGTACGTTTTTTTTCTGGTAGAAATTATATAAAACCTGTCTGCTAGTGATGAGCGAGTAAGTTCGGTTAACCCTTTCCCCGAGTATACTTGGCCGAGCACCGAATATTTATAGAATGCTCGGGCTTTAAGTTTTCTTTGCTCCGTGAACATGATTTGCAACTGTTTGACAGATTTAATACATGTGAGGAATGCCTGTTTTTCCAGCAACCCTCACATGTATTAAATCTGACAAACAGTTGCAAATCATGCTCACGGAGTGTTGAAAACTTAAAGCCCGAGCATTCTATAAACACTCGGTGCTCGGCCGAGTATACGCGGCGAAAGGGTTAACCGAACATACTCGCTTATCACTACTGTCTGCACATACTATATCTGGCTATGTTGATAATTGTCATTCAGTGTGTGAAAGCCATTTCTCAGTTTAGGAGGTTTATAGGACACATAAATTAGATGAATTCTATTTATTTGACTGTTTAAAATGGTACCAGGAAAAATAGAACATGACTCAGTATTTTATATGGCTCCTTTAGAAAGACAAGACTTATAATTATAAGTATGTATACTTTCTATAGTATACCTCCTGTCTAGGATGCTGGATTTGGGAACCTTTCTGTATCCTCATAGATATGGTTGAATACAATAGTGGAGCATGGAGCCGTCAGCTCCCTGCACCACCACACGGCCTATGCTCTCTGCGCTGTCTAAGGTTTGGTGCAGCTGACATAATGATGCCACTAGGTCATGTTTGTAGCGCCCAGCCATACACATCATAGAATAGAGCCTGTAGATTCATACTTATCATGGGAACAAGGCTCTGTGAGGTTTTTTTTTAGCTATTTCACTATTCTGAGTGTCATGAGGTGGGCACTGGGGAGGGCATTTTGAGGCATTGTACTGAGCGTGAACCGTACTGAGCACCTTGGGGCATTATACTATGGGGGAACATAGTGCGAGGGGGATGCCTTGGGACAACATACTGTATGGGAGTGTAACTTTTTGGGGCATCATGTGTAGGGGCATCATCATGTATGTGTGTTGAGGGTATTATCCTATGGGTGGGAATGCATCACTGGGCCATTATACTATATGGAGGGGTATGGTGGGGTGTCATACTGGGGAGGTTTTATACTGTGGGGCATTTAGGTGGGTATTCTCCTGTGATAGAAGATTAAGTGCCTTCACAACACTTGACAATTTCTGCCTTTCAAAGTTGGGAGGTATGTCGTGTGAATGTGATTTTATAAGAGTAATGGACCTCGCATGTAGACACGAGTTCAGATGAAATAGAAAGTAATTCCCTAAAATCATTCTCATCCCTTCTTTAATTCGTAATATTAAAGTAGAAAATAAAACCCAAAATGTCACTTTTTTATTGTAGATTTTTAATTTATGCACCATGGAAACACAGTGGGCGCATTACTCAGCTGCCTTAAGTACATTTTTATCCCTTAATAACATGACTAATTTTAACTTTTGTGATTAGAAAAAAAATTTCATTGGAGTTATATTAAGAAAGAAAAACTAAGGCTCCGATACAT
Organism: Phyllobates terribilis; assembly: GCF_046119375.1. NCBI lineage: Eukaryota > Metazoa > Chordata > Amphibia > Anura > Dendrobatidae > Phyllobates > Phyllobates terribilis. Next base: position 259,310,863 of record NW_027362765.1, on the reverse strand, counting down.
CAAGATCGGTGATTTCCTCGCTGTTCTTGATGAGGGGGGTGTGGTGACGCCAGACGCTCCTGATCCATGAAGAGGTGTCTTCCTTTTCATGAATCAGGAGCATCTGACGAGTGACGTGCACCATTTTGACGGAGCTAGGAGTTGTGCCAACGTTTTTCGACTCTTCAAAGCAATTTATGCCAGAATTATGGTTAAATTGCTTTGATAATTTCAGCCTTAGTCTGTATAAAAAATTAAAGCGTCCAGTAAATTACACATTACTTTACCATCCATCATCCTGAGCTGATGAATGAAGCTGCAGGGAGAGGAAGCTGCTGTTAGATCGTGTGTAGTGTGACTGCAGGGGGCGCCACTGAGTGGTGTGATCTCTCCGATATATTACTTTTGTTCAGATCATTGTGGGTCGCTGTCATACTTTCGCTGTTGTGAAATCTTTCTCATTACTTTACTTCACTTCTCCAACAGATTGACCTTCAAAATTGCAGCTCAATCACCAGCTACAAAGAGTCAAAGACGTGTACACTTCAAAATACCCAGTATCCATCCCTTGAAACCATCATGTACGTATGTTATTTCTGAAAATATACTATATGAGTAACCTGATATATTATACAGGGTTGTGTTTTTGCTTGATCCAGTGGTGGAGTACAGTATTTGTAGTGATCCTGCTATCTATTGCTCGCACCCGCTATTAGTTGTTTTACCACCAGAAATGACCCACTTGGTTGACTAGTGGTTCATCTTAATAATAGAATACCTGGTTTCTCAGGAATATGCACTGTTCAAAAAAATAAAGGGAACACTCAAATAACACATCCTAGATCTGAATGAATGAAATATTCTCATTGAATACTTTGTTCTGTACAAAGTTGAATGTGCTGACAGCAAAATCACACAAAAATCATCAATGGAAATCAACTTTATTAACCAATGGAGGCCTGGATTTGGAGTCACCCCCAAAATTATAGTGGAAAAACACACTACAGCCTGATCCAACTTTGATGCAATGTCCTTAAAACAAGTCAAAATGAGGCTCAGTATTGTGTGGCCTCCAAGTGCCTGTATTACTTCCCTACAACGCCTGGGCATGCTCCTGATGAGGTTGCGGATGGTCTCCTGTGGGATCTCCTCCCAGACCTGGACTAAAGCATCTGCCAACTCCTGGATAGTCTGCGGTACATCGTGACGTTGGTGGATGGAGCAAGACATGATGTCCCAGATGTGCTCAATCGTATTCAGGTCTGGGGAACGGGCGGGCCACTCCATAGCTTCAATGACTTCATCTTGCAGGAACTGCTGACACACTCCAGCCACATGAGGTCTGGCATTGTCCTGCATTAGGAGGAACCCAGGGCCAACCGCACCAGCATATGGTCTCACAAGGGGTCTGAGGATCTCACCTCGGTACCTAATGGCAGTCAGGCTACCGCTGCCGAGCACATGGAGGGCTGTGCGGTCCTCCAAAGAAATGCCACCCCACACCATTACTGATACACTGCCAAACTGGTCATGCTGAAGGATGTTGCAGGCAGCAGATCGCTCTCTACGACGTCTCCAGACTCTGTCACGTCTGTCACATGTGTTAAGTGTGAACATGCTTGTGAAGAGCACAGGACGCCAGTGGCGACTTTGCCAATCCTGGTGTTCTGTGGCAAATGCCAAGGGTCCTGCACAGTGTTGGGCTGTGAGCACAACCCCCATCTGTGGACGTCGGGCCCTCATACCACCCTCATGGAGTCGGTTTCTAACCGTTTGTGCAGACACATGCACATTTGTGGCCTGCTGGAGGTCATTTTACATCGCTCTGGCAGTGCTCCTCTTGTTCCTCCTTACACAAAGGTGGAGGCAGCGGTCCTGCTGCTGGGTTGTTGCCCTCCTACGGCCCCCTCCATGTCTCCTGGTGTACCGGTCTGTCTCCTGGTAGTGCCTCCAGCCTCTGGACACTACGCTGACAGACACAGCAAACCTTCTTGCCACAGCTCGCATTGATGTGCCATCCTGAATGAGCTGCACTACCTGAGCAACTTCTGTGGGTTGTAGAGTCCGTCTCATGCTACCACAAATGTGAAAGCACAACCAACATTCAAAAGTGACCAAAACATCAGCCAGAAAGCATTGGTACTGAGATGTGGTCTGTAGTCCCCACCTGCAGAACCACTCCTTTATTGAGTGTCTTGATAATTGCCAATAATTTTCATCTATTGTCTATTCCATTTGCACAACAGCATGTGAAATGAATTGTCAATCAGTGTTGCTTCCTAAGTGGACAGTTTGATTTCACAGAAGTTTGATTTACTTGGAGTTATATTCTGTTCTTTAAGGCTATGTGCCCACGATGCAGAAATGAAGCAGAAAATTTCTGCAGCATTTCTGCATCTCCCTGGCAGAAAAAACGCATGCAGATTGTGCATGCGTTTTTCCTGCAGAATACATGCGGACTACATGCGGATTCACATGCGTACCCACATGCGTTAACGCATGTGTTTCCGCATGCGGACTGACAAGCACTTTCCAAGCGATAGCATCACTTGGAAAGTGCTTGATAACTAGATCATACTGTATAAATCCATGCAAAAGGCATGGATTTATATAGTGTGACCGTAAAAATAAAAAAATAAAGCTATACTTACCCCCGATCCCCCGCCACGTGTGCTGTCGCGCTCGTCCTGGCTTCTTCCGGGTTGCCGGCATCTCGCGAGACAGCCTACGGTCACATGACTGCGACGTCATCTCAGGTCCTGGAAGGTAAGCGCTGCAGGGGCCGCCGGACAGGTGAATATAAACTTTATTTATTATTTTATTCTTTTTTTCACAGGTACAATGGTACCCAGGTCTGGATGAGAGTCTCCTCTCCTCCAGAACTGGGTACCATCCGCACATAGAGACGCATAAAATCCGCTTGTACAAATGTACAGACACGGATTCTATGCGTCTCAATGCAAGTCAATGGCGGCGCTTCCGCAAAATTAATGAACATGCTGCGGATTTTTTTGCGCTGCAGAAACGCTGCGGAAAAATCCGCAGCATGTGCATTGACATTGCGGAATGCCATTGGGGACCATGGGGTGCGGATTACCATGCGTTTTTGATGCGTTTCCGCTGCGGAAATTCCGCAGCATAAACGCATGAAAAACGCATCGTGTGCACGCAGCCTAAGTGTTCCCTTTATTTTTTTTGAGCAGTGTATATTAAAGGGCCTGCATTGTGAAAAAAACCCACTTCCAAATGTGAGTAGAGATGACTGGGATATAGAATTCATATGGCATACTTGCCTATATCAATCTTTTTGATTATTTTATCCCAAGGTTGAGCAATTAAATTTCCCAAGAGTCCACATGAGACACCGTTGACTGTTGCGGAGGGTTAAACCAACATGCTGAAATTAAATGTGCTTATTATTATTATTATTCAAGGTCAACGTTAAGTGGGTCAAACATCTGCAGCCACTTTATGAAGTAAACAGATGTACAGTATTACTTGCAGTTTCTGCTGCACATCTTCCATTGTCTTGTCAAATCATTCAACTTAATGCCAACATTGGGTCAGAAGCTAAAAGTGGGTGGAGGGAAAGGGTTCTCAGCACAGCAGTGTGCAGACAGAACAGGAAACAGCTTTCAGACCTATCTGTACTACATGCCCCTCCTCTTCATGATGGCTCACCCCCTCCACGACTGTCCTGAGATGAGTGGGTATACAGAAGGATCTTGGAAGTGAAGGGCAGCAGATACACACATACTCTTTGTTACATATATACAAAATAGGGGGGGACCCTGCATAGTTTTTTTCATTTATTAACAACTTGTTAATAAATAAATTAAAAAAACAATGTGGGGTCCCCCCTATGTTTGATAACCAGCCAAGGTAAAACAAACAGCTGGGAGTTGATATTATCATGCTGGAAAGGTCCATCGATATTGGCACCTTCCCAGCCTAAAAATACCCGCTCTGAGCCAACCAATCTAATGTGATGCGCCAATTCTGGGGCAGTGGCAAGCTTGTATTTTTAGTCTGGGAAGGGGCCAATATCCATGGACCTTCCCAGCCTGATATCAGCCACCAGCTGTCTGATTTACCTTGGCCGGTTATCAAAAAAAGCAGGAGCATCCCTATGCTGTGAAAGCTGTCATTGCTGCACTGCAGGCAAACTTGCTAGATCATGCACTGAGCATGATTTAACAACTTTGCTAGCTCTGGTGACTCAGATGTCGTCATGACGACATTGGGTCACCAAAGCAATGATCGGCTCCCTGTGATGACGTCGCCAATCCAAGGGCAGAGGGGGCTTCCTCCCTTTGCCTGCTCACTATATACTGTGATCGATTTTGAACGCAGTATTTAGGGGGTTAAAGTGCCAAGAGCTGTGCAGGACCGCTCCTGACACCGAGTGCTGGGTGTTAGCTGTCAGAACCAGCTGACACCAGGCTGACACGCAGCGTTTGTGCGCACAAAATCGCTTGGACGTATCCATATGTCTAAGTACCTACAGACCTGGACGTTTAGATACGTCCAAGTTCGTGAAGGGGTTAAACTTTTTCTCTATTATTGTCCTTTTGGCTCCTTGCCAAATATTCTATTACATCAATATTATTGTTTTTTTTCCCAGTACTGTGGAAATATCTTCCCGATCTATATCTATCGTTTTGGGTTTATGATATTTTATCTGTGTGATGTAGTCAATGTACAAATTTTGCTAAGAAAGTATTTGGGTTGGAGTGACAAACTGGAAAATTTACTATGTCTGTCATGCATTTGATGACGAACCTTGTGCAAATCCTAATCCCCACTGTTACTTGTACATTTACATGAGATGATAAAGTGTTTCATGTACCGTAGAGAGAACACCAAAATAAAAGCAAAGGAGAAGACAGTCAAGACCAGGTGAGCGCAGAGATTTCCTGAGCAAAGTTTCTAGATGACATGATGATATTGATGATTTCTTACTACTGTATATATCCGACTGCACAGATAGCTACCATTTATTGGTCACCAGTCACGCAACTTATATACTGTATACACTCGAATATAAGCCAACTTTTTCAGCACATATTTTATGCTGAAAAAGCCCCCCTCAGCTTATATTCGAGTATATACTTATACTGTATGTACTTCTATATATAGTATATACCGGTGGAGTGGGGGGGTTGCGGCTGTGGAGGAGCGGGCACAGGCAGTAGCCGATGCTGCAGCTACCACTTGTGCCCGCTTCTAAAGAGAATTAATATTCACCCCTCTCCACGCCCATCAGAGCATTCTCCTTATACTTATTCAGTCTCCTTAATAGCGCAGTGTGAGTCACAGCTGCCACTTCTTGCTGCGGCTCAGCGATCCTCTGTACCCGCTATTAGCGAGAATGAATATTCATTCTTCTCTACTCCCATGGGCGTGGAGAGGGGTGAATATTCATTCTCTTTAGTAGCAGGCACATAACTGCGCTATTAAGGAGAATGACTGACTATTCTCTCCTCTCCATGTGCATAGTCCAGGCACAGAGAGGAGTGAATATCCCCGCAGCTCACCTAGGCGTCTGAGGGTATATGTGGCATCCTTGCGGGTCCAGTTGCCACAGAGGTACTGCATCTTAGCCAGAAGTGTGGTACCCCACTTTCAAGTAAGGAGGGAGCACTACCCGGGACCCACACACTCACATCCAACACTACACTACTCCATTATGGAAGGGCATGATTGCTCCTGAGGGAGAGCACAGACCCTGTCCCTGTCTGGAGGATGGAACTAAGTAGAGGAGTTGGGTGGAGGAAGTAGTTTAGGGGAGCACTGAAGCAAGGACTGAAGGTAGAGGGGACCATGCAGAGTGACAGTTGGTGACGTGGGTCACATGACAGAGAATATAAAAGAAAGGGTAGAAAGATCTAGAAGGGTCCTGGTCCTAAGAGCAAGAGTGCATTGAGTGAGGACCGTGGAAGAGAGAGTTAGTCAATCAGAGGAGTTGGTGACAGGAGTCTGTCACCGGGATTGAAGAGTGAAGAGTGAAGACCGGAGCAGTGGGAAGGGCTGCAGAGTGAGAGAAAGGATCTTAGGGGCACGGGAAATGCGGAGTCCACCTGTGCGCCCGAGTTCACGCCGACCGTGAAGAGATCAGGTCACAGTAGGGGACCGGCCCCAGACGAGTGGAGGACTGCAAGACTCAGCAAGCAAACCAGAGGCTGCGGTATCTTTACGTTCGGTAGCCAAAAACCACACATATTCGCTGAAAAGGTGGCCATATAGGACCAAGGGGACAGAGAGGACGTCGCCCGACAAGGCCTGCGGCCACTGGCTCTGGACACTGTGTGTGAGGCGCAGGGCAGGAGGGCGAGAGCCAGCGCAGAGAGATGACCCGGGAAGGTACATAAGAAGGGGGTCCCGATCAAGTGCACCCAAGTTATCTAAGAGTTGGCTGGATCACTTCCCCGGAGGACACAGGACTCGGTGGGCTGTTATAACCTGGCTAGCCGTTATAATCTGGAACACCGTAAAAACTGTGAGTAAACACTTGAAGACTGCACCCCACTGTGTCCTTGACTTAATTGCTGCGTCACCTGCCTTGCACAACAACACCAAAGTTCATCTCTTTAACTGCCCTGGGGCCTAGCTCTACCCGTGGAGAGCTGAACCATCTCTGCTGTGTCACCAACAGCCCCAGTGGACCTGATCAGCAGCAGCGGCGGCCACCTATAGCCACATACTACGGGTGGTGTCGCAAAACTTTATTCCCCTCTTTTCTTTATTTATTGACCGCCCTGGGCCACGGACCGGGTCACTGCCACCGTGACTACCCCAATAGAACCGACCGGCCCGGCTTCCGAGTAACCCACGTCATATATGGCAGAGATGTCATGTGCTGCTCAGATGCCGAGGTGAGATGCTGGCAGACAGGACACGGCGCTAGAGCAGAGGGGAGAAAGGTGAGTAGGGGTGTTTTTTTTCTATGTGGTGTGCAGTGATGGGGTCCATGCATACCAGGATAGTAGAGTCATGCTTACCAGGATAGGGGATGTGGGGGCCATGCATACCAGGATTGGGATGAGGGGTGCAATGCATATCAGGATTGGGTCTGAGGGGGGCATGCATACCAGGATTGGGATGAGGGGTGCCATGCATACCAGAATTGGGATTAGGGGGGCATGCATACCAGGATTTGAGATGAGGAGTGCAATTCATACCAGGATTTGAGATGAGGGGTGCCACGCATACCAGGATTTGGGGTGAGGGGTGCCACGCATACCAGGATTTGGGGTGAGGGGTGCCACGCATACCAGGATTTGGGGTGAGGGGTGCCACGCATACCAGGATTGGGGATGAGGGGTGCCATGCATACCAGGATTGGGGATGAGGGGTGCCATGCATACCAGGATTGGGGATGAGGGGTGCCATGCATACCAGGATTGGGGATTAGGGGTGCCATGCATACCAGGATTGGGGATGAGGGGTGCTATGCATACCAGGATTGGGGATGAAGGGTGCCATGCATACCAGGATTGGGGATGAGGGGTGCCATGCATACCAGGATTTGGGGTGAGGGGTGCCATGCATACCAAGATTTGGGGTGAGGGGTGCCATGCATACCAGGATTGGGATGAGGGGTGCCATGCATACCAGGATTGGGATGAGGGGTGCCATGCATACCAAGATTGGAATGAGGGGTGCCATACATACCAGGATTGGGATGAGTTGTGCCATGCATACCAGGATTTGGGATGAGGGGTGCCATGCATACCAGGATTTGGGATGAGAGGGGGGCCATGCTTACCAGGATGGGGAAGTTTACCAGTAGCTGCTGCATTTCCCACCCTAGGCTTATACTCGAGTCAATAAGTTTTCCCAGTTTTTGTGGTAAAATTAGGGGCCTAGCCTTATATTCGGGTCGGCTTATGCTCGAGTATATACGGTACCTGATTTTTAAGAGGTTTTGGAAGAGTTTTTTTCTCTGATGCGTTCTTTGCTGTCTTCTAATTGAATAGTGCCATGTTTGGACAGGTTTCCTTTTGGACCCTCTTCAGAAAAATGATTTGCAATTTATTTTTTCCAAAAGGTGATTTTCTAAACCTCTTCAGGGGAAAAACAAAAAAGAAAACTAAAAAAACCTCTTCATATAAACAAAGTGGATTTATCATAGAAATTAACTGGAATTGCTTTCCAAGAGTTTTTGAAACAATTTTTGAAGTGGATTTTGGAGCGGATTTGCTTAAAAAAAAACTCATCCAAAAAATTCTGTGTGCACTTACTCTTCATGATGTAACTAATTTTTAGTTTTAGGCTGTGTTCACATTAAATCTTTTACTAAATTTTTGGAGAAAAAACTCTAAAATCCTCATCAAAAATTCAAAATGCCTCAAAAATTAGGAATTTCTGCTTGCTTTCCACTCCAAAGATTGGGGAAAAAGACTCAGTGTGAACACACTCATAAAGAGAACCTGTCAGAAGGATTTTGCCATATTGGGGCTGTGATACTGATTAAAATGATACCTGTGGTGCAGAAATCTGTTTTGTGGATTTTGTGTAACCAGGGTTTGAAGTTTTCTTATAATCATAGCTTTGTGCATCGGGGCAGGACTGTGGGTAGGGTCTTCGGCTCCGCTACGGCCCCTTCGCTGCTCCTGTTGTCTTCATCGTCCTCCAGGTTTAGACTTTGAGCCAGCGCTGTCATAGCTGTGGGCGGCGTTTGCGCACATAGATCTCTGGTAGTCTCCAGGAAAATGGTGCTGGTGATAGCGCCTGCGCAGATTTAGATCTTGTCTCAATGACAACCCGAGATCTTAATCTACGCATGCGCCGACATTCACAAGAGGATCGTAATGACAAGCACGGGTGTCATCAAGAGAGCACCAGTTGTCATGACAACACACCATCGCCAAGGGGCCAATGGGCAGGATGAATGACGCGCTTTTGGCCGGTACATGTTAAATCCCGCTGTCAGTGATGAACAGCGGAATTTAACTCATTAACAGCTGCAGGCGGAACACAGCTCTACCTGCGGCTGTTGAGGCATATGGTGGCTGATTCAAATATATGTCGTGAATAGGTTAACTGTCTCGGCTGTTAGAGGTAGGCTCTGGCTGTGTGTCACAGCCATTATCTGCCGGGTATGGGGTGGGCTAGGCAATCTTTATGTAGTGCAGAGAGTTCTTTGCCATTAGGTGCCATGTTAAACTTCCAGTGACCACTGACCAGTATGAGAAAGTGTGAGAGCGATAACCTCCAATTTAAGCCACCTGCTCCCCATTCACACCTGAGACCTTGTAACACTATTGAGCCACATGACACCAGGGAGAGAAAATACACAATTCGGCCATTTTCGCTTAGGGGTGTACTCACTTTTGTTATCAACAGTTTAGACATTAATGGCTGTGTATTGAGTTATTTAAAGGGCACACCAAGTTTACACTGTTATACAAGCTGCACACTGACTACTTTACATTGTGTCAAATCCTCACTATTGTCCCATGAAAAGACAATATAATATTTACAAAAATGTGAGGGTTGTACTTACTTATATGATATACTGTAGGTCCTGAGGATAACTCAACAATAATTTGTGACTGGAATGTGCTTTAATGTTATTGTTTGATATATCTCCATTCTAGGAGGCAACTTAACACCATCTGGCAACTTAACACCATCTGGCAACTTAACACCATCTGGCAACTTAACACCACCGTAACAGTTTTTAAAGCCGAATAAAGACTTGCGTCCATCAAGTTCGACCTATTAGTTCTGTAATTGCTAAAGTTGATCCAGAGGAGGGCAAAAACCTCAAATGATTTAGCCAATCTTCACCTGAGGAAAAATTCCCTCCCGACTCTGAAACCAGCAGTCAGAATAAATCCCTGTATCAACCTACTATTTTATTTTATTTTTAAGTATACGCTAAAATCTGCATGGTATCTAGAAATGCATCCAGTCCTCGCTTGAACTGGTGTAGTGAATCCGACATTACCATCTCCTCACTCAGTGAATTCCATATTCTCACTGCTCTTACCGTAAAGAAACCCTTCCTATGCTGGTGCTGAAACCTTTTCTCTTCCAGTCTTAGTGAATGCCCTCTTGTTACCGTAATATCCCTCCTTTTGAACAAATCCCGGGCAAGATCTCTATACTGTCCCCTAACATATTTGTACACATTTATTATGTCCCCCCTCAACCTTCTCTTTTCCAGGCTGAATAGTCCTAGTTTGCCAACCTCTCTGGGTATTGCAGTCCCTCCATTCCCTTTATTAATTTTGTTGCCCTCCTTTGTACCTTTTCAAGCTCATTTATATCCTTTCTATATATTGGGGCCCATAACTGAGCACAGTATTCCAAGTGTGGTCTGACCAGTGCTTTGTACAGTGGAAGAACAATGTTCTCATCCTTTGCAGCTATACCTCTTCTGATACATCCCATTACCCTGTTTGCCCTTACAGCAGCGGCCTGACTTTGGGCACTCCAATTTAGTTTGCTATTGTGACACCCCAGGGGTCTGGTTGCCACAGTGATAGAGATATTACGTCTGAGAGCAGGTGGGAGGTCTCTTGGTCAGGAATCCTATGCATGCCACACCTCCTGCCCAGTCCTGGGAGGGGAAGAACTTCCCCTATATAAACCTAGGGCTGAGGCAGGGTTAGTGAGTAGAGAAGAAGTAGAGACAGAGAAAAGAAGCAAATATAGGAACAGAACATCAGGAGCTCTGTGGGAGCAGTGTTACAAGGAGTCAGGGGCTGGCAGCTGCAGAGCTCGCCCTGACTGAGAAGATTTCTTACCGGACCCGGAGTCCGAGGCTGTGGGGACTAACTCCTACCCAGCAGCAGAAACCGCCCGGCAGGGGATTCCAGGTCCTCTGGCCAAGAAACCCGAAGGCACGGTCACACGCATGGGACCAGCACCGCCGTCGTGGAGCGGAAGCTACTAGAAGGCCCCGAGTCACCGGCCATACGGGTGAGCACCACACGGTACACTGAGGGACGTGGGCTACTTATACCCGCCTCTAGCAAGGTAGCCAGAAGAGTACAGTTAGTTTGGGAGGCCTACAACTCCGCCTGGCCAGGGGAGATCCCATCTGCTCAAGGACTGACCAGGCCCCAATCGCTAGCCAGTACTCCGGGAGGGTCTATCTTTGTCACCAGTAAAGACCCTGAACTACACCGTACCGTCTCCGAGTGGTTCCTGCTACCCCCATCATCCACGTCGGATGCCCTGAGGCCATACCCCTCCCGTTGGGGGTTATACTATCACGCTGCACAATCCTACCACCGGCCTCAGCGGTCTGCCCTGCAGCAGCAGCTCCTTAGCTGTACTCAACGGGTGGCGTAGTCGTCCAACATCTACCGCTGATACATTGCCGCTCAGTTTGACTCCCTGGGCACGGACCGGGTCACCGCCACGAGACTACAACCCTCAACAGATCCGGCTCCGGGTAAGCTCCCGCGTGCGCAACGCAGCGCGACACAGGCCCAGGGGCGCGTCACTATCAATCAAGATGCCCAAGTCCTTCTCCATCTCTGAATTCCCCAATGATTTCCCATTCAGTGAGTACTGGTGACTTCCATTTTTCCTTCCCATATGTGTGACCTTACATTTCTCCTCATTAAACCTCATTTGCCATTTAATGCTCCACCCACCCAGCTTATCCAAATCCCTCTGTAGGTCTGCACTGTCCTCTTTTGTATTAATTGTTTTACATAACTTTGTGTCATCTGCAAATATTGATATTTTACTATTTATCCCGTTGACTATGTCGTTAATAAAGATATTAAATAACATTGGGCCTAGTACAGACCCCTGTGGTACCTCACTAGTGACGCTTACCCAATCTGAGTACATTCCATTTATAACCACCCTCTGCCTTCTATCCCTTAGCCAGTTAGCTACCCACTTGCAAACATTTTCCCCCAGCCCCATCATTCTCATTTTGTATACCAACCTATTATGTGGCACGCTATCAAACGCTTTTGAGAAGTCGAGATACACGACATCCACTGGTTCCCCCTGATCTACTCGAGAGCTAACCTCCTCGTAGAAGTCAATCAGGTTTGTTTGGCAGGAGCGATTCCTCATGAATCCATGTTGGTTCGGGGTTAAAAGATTATTAGCATCAAGATGCTCCGTAATTGCCTCTTTAATGAAGCTTTCAAAAATTTTGCCCACAACGGACGTCAGACTCACCGGCAATAGTTTCCGGTGTCACTTTTTGCTCCCTTTTTGAATATTGGCACTACATTTGCCTGTCGCCAATCAAGTGGTACAGACCCAGTCTCAGAGTCCTTAAATATAAGATATAACGGTCTGTCTATCACATTACTTAGTTCCCTTAGTACCCGTGGGTGTATGCCATCAGGTCCTGGTGATTTGTTTATTTTAATGTTACTGAGGCGTTTCTGTACCCCAACTTGGGTTAGATTTGTCATACTTAGTGGAGGATTAAGCTTGTCACTTCTCATTTCGCCTGTTAGTTCTATTTCCTTTGTGAAAGTTGTCGAAAAAAAATTATTTAATAGGTTAGCTTTATCCTCATCTTTCTCTATGATTTTGCCTTCATCACTTTTTATCGGTCCAATATTATCCGATTTAATCCTTTTACTATTTATATATACGTAAAGAACAGTTTGGGATTTGATCTACTTTCCCTAGCAATACGTCTCTCTGTTTCCTCCTTCGCTATTTTTATTTGTTTTTTGCAGGTTCTCGTTTTTTCCTTGTAACACTTTAGTGCCTCCTTACTGTTTTCCTGTTTTAACCTCTTAAATGCCTCTTTTTTGCTATTTAACGCCCCTTTTACGTTCTTGTTCAACCATATTGGTTTCCTCTTATTTCTGGCCCTTTTATTCCCATACGGTATATACCTCTCGCACTGAGTATTCAGAATTCTTTTGAAGGTTTCCCATTTACTATTCGTATTCCATTGATTAAGAACTTTGTCCCAGTCAATAAGTTGGAGGTTTTCTATCAGCTGATCAAACTTCGCCCTCCTAAAGTTTAATGTTTTTGTTGTTCCCTTATTGATAACCCTACTGAAGGGCATTTTGAAATCGATAATATTATGATCGCTATTACCTAGGTGCCCCCCTATCTGTACCTCAGTTATTCTATCAGGCCTATTAGTCAATATTAAGTCCAACACTGCCTTCCCTCTCGTTGGTTCCTGCACTAGTTGGGAGAGATAATTATCCTTAATATTTGTCAAGAACCTTTTTCCTTTCTGAGATCTACAGGTTTCTGTTTCCCAGTCAATATCCGGGTAGTTGAAATCCCCCATTACAATCACTTCATTATATTTTGCTACTTTGTCTATTTGTCCTAATGGCAACATAACATCATCTGGCAACATAACATCATCTGGCAACATAACATCATCTGGCGTCATAACATCATCTGGCGTCCAATCAATCTTTTACAGCTAATTTTGTATGACATCCCAATAAATTGTTTTTGTTTTTCCTGAATATGACTGCATTGCCTGCACCCTGTTTATTTACATGCTACTCTCCAGCTAATATTTACGGTCGCAGAGGGTGTGACTGGGCCCATGCTGGGGGAAATGGTTTGCTGACAACAGTGCCTACTTCATTTGGATGTGCGCCCAATCAGCTGAAGTGTGTTACGACGCAGAGACGTGCTGGGTCACTGCAGCTGATGTTGGCGTGCTAGGCATTGGCGTTGCATGGCAGTGACATTAGCCTAAACACACACGGGCAAGCCAAAGCTGGGGCTACACGACATTTGGTCACAACATAGGTCAAGCTGCCAAACTTCGTTCTATGCCGCTGCTACATGGTAGCGTGATGCAGATGAATAGGGTCACATTGCGACCCCTGTGGTGATGTGACAAGTTTTGATTTTTTTTTAATCTGCTTGTTGCGGTATGAAATGTGACCCTATTCACTTTATTTCTGCTACTATGTAAGATAGCAGCAGCTTACAATGATGTTTTGCGCACAACCTGTGCCATGGCAAAAATCACTGTGTCAATATAAGTGTAATGTAGAACCAAACAAAAAGATTCACAAGACTCCATGAGAATCTAATTAGGGTCATGTAAAATTATTCAGTCAGTCAAGAAATAGTGCGCCCTTATGTTAAATGTCACATACATCCAAAATGCTTGTGCCCGAATACTAGCCAAAGAAGTTTGCAGGACCTTGGTTCAGCGACAATAGATCCTGCTGATCAATTGGCTCAAGTCTGTATATTATATACTAATATATGAGGACACATGTGCAGTTATTGTTTTACACATAAAAAATGTAAGCATATGAATAGAGATTGATATAGATACATAATTTATAGTGATATACAGCAAAAAAAAAGGCAGCACTCCAGACACGAGATAGTGGGGAAAAAAAAGATCTTTATTTAACCATGTATGTGCGACATTTTGGCTCTTCAAGCTGTGAGCCTGTCTTAAGCCATGAACATTTACTGTGCAGAAACAAGTTATATATAGGTTACACTCCATAATCAGCAATTAATCAATATATAGCAGGAAAGTATAGTGCATATGTATACAGTGCAATAATATATCATAATGACACATGAGGAGATTTATAACAATAATTCACTTTTAGTTTGTGCCAGGTATTGTGCATATAATATTAAGAAACCTTAATTGCATCATAATGATAATGTGATAACTCCTGTGTTATAATTACAGACTGCTGATGTTAGTAATATGCATAGTATGGCGTCCCAGGGATGGCCTTGCATGTGCTCTAGGCTCAGCTGTGATGTCAGGGATCCCATGTACTCACTGCACCAGGGGCGGACACATCGCCGGTGCAGCTGCACCAGGGCCCAGGGGTGGAAGAGGCCTGCCGACACCAGCGACTATTTCAGCTGGATGTGCGTCCTCAGCTGACATTCAGCTGAAATGTATTGTGGTGCAGTGAAGCCGCCGGTTCCCTGCGCTGCAATACATGGAGAGCAGAACAGGACACCTTATCCCAGGAATGGTCCCAGCATGGGAGACATTATTGCAGTTGCGTCCCGTCTTATGTACCATTTTCTCTAGTTATTTATGGGGCGGTCTTTAATCGCGTAGCATCCTCTCTGTTATGTACAGTGCTGTCACATTATTACATAGTGTTATGTCTTGTTATATATTTATATATACACACACACACAATATATAGCACCGTCCAGGGGCAGACTGACAGCTTGGGGCTCCTGGGCAAGAAATATGTCAGGGCCACCCTCCTTTTATGGTGACAAAGCAATATTTGTATAATATATTTTACATAGTGCCCTCTTTTACATATCGGATTCCCATGATTTTTGGTATTTATAGTGCCCTGTCTTTATTTCACAGTGTCTGCTTTCTTAGATATAAACTGAAATGACTGCTGATGGAATATGGGAAAGTTTCTTTTCTGCTGGAGGCGGCTGATGGACCGGTCTTCTGGTCAGATGCTGCCCCATTAGCAGTCATTTTATATCTACCAGGGGAGGACTATGTGATAGAGAGAGGGCGCTGTGAATAACAAAAATAACGAGAATACACTATGTAAGGGACGGTGCTATATATATCACAAGACATAATCCTATATAATAATGGGATGGTGTTGTACATAACAGAGGACGCTGTATAATAAGAGACAGCACCATACATAGCTAGAGGGGATGCTAATTAATAAGGGACAGCACCGTACATACCTAGAAAGGATGCTACATATTGAGGGATGGCGCCACATGTGGCGGCCCGGCCGGCCGCTGTGGTCACGTTACTGGTACACGGCATTCCGAGTGCTGGTCAATTCCGACTGGGGGCGCGCGACAGTCTGTGTCAATTGTGGGGCTAATAATAAAGTAATTAAAAGGTTTGTGACGCAAGTTGGGATGTTTGGCCTGGTATGGCAGGGCACTGATGAAGGTCCCTGGGAGTTAGGTGGTGATGAACAGTGCAAGATGATTAACCCTTCTCAACCAGGGCTGGCTCCCAGGGGAGTTGGAAAAGGCATGGTGCAGCAGAGAATAATCAGCATTAGACGGGGTAATAATCAGTTTGTACCTTTTGCTGAAGTTCTGCAAACAGTTCCAGAAGATTCTATACAACTCACACAAAGGGTTTTGGTCGGACCTGCATGGTGAGTGTTCAGTTTCTCTGCTGTGATGTAATGTAGCCTTCCCACTGCTAATCATATCTCTGGTAAAAGATTCTTTGGACCTCAGGGATCCAAGATAAACAGGCACTGGATCAGTGATCCCTTCCAGCAAGCAGGCAGCTCAAATCCTGTCAGAGCACTTACTTTCTCTTACAGCAGTGTCCCTGATTCTATGCGCTGCTGAGCTCCTGGGCAAAGCACTTTACCGCTCGTCATATGAAGACCGAGCAGTCTCTCAGTTTCACCACAGACTCTGGAAGTCTCTGTAGCTCTAGGGACTGATACCCTGTCTCATGCAGCTTGTCCTTGAAGAGAGCACGCTGCTCCTCTTCATCCCAACCTCCATGTTGCTACTTCTCCTCACATCAGAAGCACCTCCTCCCCCTGAGGGATCGTGCAAACGTCCTGTAAGGGATCAGGTGCAATGTGTGGATGTAGTTTTCCCAGCAGAGAAAACAGACCTCACCATAGCTGGCAATACATATAAAAGTAAATCACACATGCAGGCATTTTGTGGCGCTAGAGAAACGGGCACCACACATACATACCTAGAGAGGATGCTGCGTATTAAGGGACGGCACCATACGTAGTTAGAGAGGATGTTACATAATTAAGGATGGTGTTATATATATTAAAGGAGGAACCTATGTAATTAAAGGGGTATTCCCATCTCCAAGAGCCTATCCCAATATGTAATTTGCTAATAATATTAGCAAATACCTCCAATTAGAAATGTAGTATAGTTCTCCTAATTAGCTATGTTGCTTACCTCATGTGCAGGCATTGAAGTAGCTTAGATATCCATGGATATGACCACTAACAGCTGATTAACTAAACCTGTGTGTGGCCATAACCATGGATAGATAAACTACTGCAATGTCTGTACATAGGATAAGAAACATAATTAGGAGAATATACATTTCTAATTGGAGGTATTTGCTAATATTACTACACCTACTACATATTGGGATAGGATCTTGGAGATGGGAATGCCCCTTTAAGGACTGTGCTATACATAGTAAGTGACTACACCATACACTAAGGGACGGCGCTATATATAATAAGGCTACTGCTAGATTTTCTTTTTCTCTCGAACAGCACACAGACCCACTGAGTGAGTCCTATTCTGATCTTCAAGATCAGATCAGAACAGGACATGATCAGCATCTCTCAGATCCATGATTTTAACAGATATGTAAATGAACCTATGAGTCCATGTGCCGGCCAATAAAAAAAATCTGTCATCACATACATTTCACACAAATGGGGCCTGAGGGATTTCACAAATAACAGTATTACTCCAAGTTATACAGTTCAGATACAGAATAAATACTTACTTCCAGTGACCACTGATGTCTCATCTGATTAGAGCAGTTTTCTATTTCTTCTTCATTGGGTCAGACCTTCATGTCGACATCTCCCAGCCACGACTCATCTTGTCACACTGATCACAGCAGCCCTGAAAACAACAAGGTCACATATTATATATACACACATACAAGACTGAAGATAAAAATAGATTTTAATGTTCGGAAACATGCTTTCATGTATATAAGGAAAAATTTAAAAAGAGAAACAAAAAAGGCCTCCTGCATCCCCAAACAGCCGGGCCATCTCTCAGCGTATTTCCCCCGTCGCCAATAACGAGAGACACAGAGACACAGTTTTAGGGCATTTTTATTACTTACTGCAAAGTCACAAGTTTTACATTTCATTAGTATTTGGTACCATTGCCCTTAAACTGAATGACTTGGGTCAAACGTTTGGAATATCCATCCACAAGCTTCTCACAATAGTTGGTCAGAATTTGGGCCCATTCCTCCTGACAAAACTGGTGTAACTGATCCAGGTTTGTAGGTCGCCTTGCGCGCACCTGCCTTTTCAGCTTAACCCATAAATTTTCAATAGGATTGAGATCAGGGCTTTGTGATGGCCACTCCAAAATATTGATTTTGCTATCCTTAAGCCACTTTGTTACCATTTTGGCAGTTTGCTTAGGGTCATTGTCCATTTGGAAGACCCATTTCCGCCCAAGCTTTAACTTCCTGGCTCATGTCTTGAGATGTTGCTTCAGTATTGCCACATAATCTTTTCTCATGATGTCATCTATTTTGTTAAGTGCACCAGTCCCCCCTGCAGCAAAACAACCCCACAATATGATGCCGCCACCCCCGTGTTTTACAGTTGGGATGGTGTTCTTAGGCTTCCAAGCTTCTCCCTTTTTCCTCCAAATGTAACGATGGTCATTATGCCCAAACAGTTAAATTTTAGTTTCATCAGACCACAGGACATGTCTCCAAAAATTAAGGTCTGTGTTCCTGTGTGCATTTGCAAACATTAATCTGCCTTTTTTATGTTTCTTTTGGAGTAATGGCTTCTTCCTGGCAGAGTGGCCTTTCAGCACATGTTGATACAGTACTCGTTTCACTGTAGATATTGACACAATCTTTCCAGCTTCCACCATCATCTTCACAAGGTCTTTTGCTTTTGTCCTTGGGTTGATATGCACATGTTGGACTAAAGCATATTCATCTCTGGGACACAGAACCCATCTCTTCCCTGAGTGGTATGATGACTGGACATTCCCATCTTGTTTGTACAGATGAACGAGGCACCTTCATGTATCTTGAAATGGTACCCAAGGATAAGCCAGACCTGTGCAAGTCCACAATTCTCTTCCTGATATCTTGGCTGATTTCTTTAGACTTTGCCATGATGCTACACAAAGAAGCAGTGTGTTTCAGGTGTGCATTAAAATACATCCACAGGTGGGTCTTTTAATTAACTCAGATGTTAATCTTAGTGTATATAAACTTTTGACTTTACAGTAAGTAATAAAAATGCCTTAAAACATTCTCTCCCTCTCATTATTCTGGCATTTGGCAAATAAAAATCATGGTTTCCTAATTGACCTAAAATGGGAAAGGTTTATTCTGATTTCATGTCAGATATTGAGAAACATGCATATGTGTCTTTTTATATAGTGTATGTAAACTTCTGGTTTCAACTGTACATACACACACGTAAGAATTGTACGGGTAGGGCTCAAACATCCTGTAAAAATAATGGAGGGCATCATACACACCCAAGAACAATTAAAAGCTAGGGTAGCACGATGACCCTCTAAAAATTATGAGCTCAGATATTTGGATATCATTACACACGATCTACTCATATCCTTCTTGAAATGTGCAGGGAGAAAGGCCAGCATTAATCAATGGAAGTGTAAAGAGCTCCTCGGAGTGTCTGAGTGTGGGCCTACCAGGAAAACAAAACATAACGTATGGCAGTGTCCTTATTGCTACGGGAATCCGTCTGTTTCAGGAACAAACAACACAAGGTTTAGCTTTCCTTAACATGATACAGCTCCAGACCTTTCACCTCCAGACCCACCCCACACCGAATGCTCTAGAAGGCTGGTTATTTATCCTCTGGACTCCTACCACTCTACAGCTGTTTAATCAACCTAGCACTAAACATGGCCGATTAACCCCTCTCAGCACTTAGTGTGCTGGAGCATTTTTCTGGGTTTATATTACTGGAGCCAGCAACCTCAGTGCTACAGATCTCCCCCCGCCCAGTACTTTTCCAGTGACTTTGTCACAATGCCCACTTAACATTTAATAATGTCCACTGGGTCCCTCAATGTACAGCTCCTCTATATACAGTATGGTGGACCCACAGCTCTCTTATACAGAGTATGATGTCGCCACAGCTTCCCTATACACAGAACCACCATCAGAACATGATTGCAGCAGCAGAACCACTATAGGTAAATAAATGCAGTGCCAGAACCACCATCAGTAGATTAAAACAGCACTGGAACCACACTTCCTCCTCTGCATACTGCCCACACAATACTGTGCCTTCTCATTAACATCCCTCAAATACAATAAAAGTCCCTATAACCTTCGGCTCTATAAGGTGCTTACCTTTCCCACTTTAGCAGAAGGCTGACGGTGGCAGCAGGGTGACAGCCACAGTAGTGAACCAGTGGCAGAAAGGTGACTGCCTCAGCCGGGTCACGACCTCTGATCAGTTATGGATTGGTACACGATCAGGTCCACGGTCAGTACATGAATCCATTACCAGATCCACTGTCATTACATGAATCCAACTTCTCCATACTGTGCCCCCACGGCTCTCTCCTCTCTATACTGTCCCCCTACTGTGCCCCCACTTCTCCATACAATCCCCTCACATTCCCACCTCTCCATATGGTCCCCACACGCTCCCAATTCCTCGTCCTGTACCCCCATTTCGCCATATTGTCCCTTATGCTCCATCCTGTTCTCCAAATTGTCCCATTTGCTCCCACCTCTCCATACGGTCCACCTATTGTCCCACTTCTCCATACAATCACCTACACTCCCATTTCTCCATATGGTCCTCGGATGTTCCCATTTCTCCATCCTGTTCCCCCATATTATCCCCGACACTCACACCTCTCCATACTGTCCCCCCACCTCTTTATAATGAACACACATTTCTTCATATAGTCCCCCCACTCCTCCATATTGTCCCCCGTGATCGCTCCTCTTCATACTGTCCCAACACTTCATATGGTCCACCCACCCCACGCTACTCCCGCTCACTATTTTCCCCACTGCCCCATAATATGCAAGCACAACATATCCTTGCCACCTCTGTCTCAGTGATCACAACAGCAGAGTGGCAAGGTCATCTCTAAGAGATGTGAATACATCTGAGCACAGGGAAAAGGGAGTCAGTGGCGAGTCGCATGCTGTGCAGCCCTGGCTTAACTATATCGGGGTGCTGTGCCCTCCAATATAGTTAAGGGTAGCGTATCTCCAGGTGGAAGCCCTGTGGTGGACCCCCACCCGCACTGGGCCACTGCACCCTCGGCCCCCTGTAGGTACGTTACTGTTTCTGGTATAAGAAGAAAAAGGTGCTATTCATGGCAGACTATCAGTTAATCTCCAGATCGTTGTATGTATATCTCATCCATTATGTGCATTACAACTTAGTGCTCTCTACCAAATTGACAGACACCCATTTATGGGTCTCTTGACCCGCTGGTGTGACAAAAGATGGGCACATTGGATGTGCCATATGGATATGGAGGATACTGGGTCAGTACTCTAAAGCTTGCACCCATTTGCAATGTAGGTTTTGTATAGTGCTGCTTTCTTTAGAGGATATAGTGATTTATCTCTGTGTATAAGTGCACAAATACTAATACACACACACACACACACACTCAGGTAGGCATTACACAGCATTCATACAGACATTGGATTCTTGTGAAACTATGTGACATTTATTTGTGCAGGTTGCACAGCACAAAAACATAAATCTCTAGCCTTGTCCAGGCACTAACTACACAAAATAGACCCTGGCTACTCAGACACGGCTGAGCTAGTCCCAGTTGGGTCAAACAAAACAGCTATTGTCCATAGCGAGCAGTGATACTTGTAGTTTGGTGCATATGGCCTGTGCAGTTTCTATTCAGCTTCAATATCACCCACTCCAACCGGCTTCTGCTCCCATCTCAAGCAGACTGACTAAAGTCAGCACCTAGCCTAATTATATAGAGAGCCAGCCAGGTGCAAATAATCAGAGCCTGTAGAGCTAGGATTTATCCCTGTCCTACCTGGCTTTGCTACAATGCTCACTGTATGTAAATATGGATCTATATCAATCTCTATTCATATGGCTACATTATTCTTAGATGTAAATTAAGAACACCTCCGTTGCTGCAAAACCTCACAATACACAACTCAGCTGCTGCTGAAAAGCATAATACACACCTCAGCTGAAAAGCTGAAAAAAACAGGTCAATATAGAATATGGTGATGATAATGTAAACTTTATTGATCAAGCAGTTGGTGTGCGGTAATCATGTAACAAGATGAAAAGCAGGTGCACATCCAGATAAAACATTAGTGTGAATAAATTTAAAACATGGTATAAGAAAAGAAAGGTGTTTCATGTTGTGTAATAGATTCCACATCTGAATTGGCAGATAATATAACATACTAACAAGACCAGAATATCACAAACCAGAGAAAGTTAATAGCTAGGACACAAAATTGTATATAAATAAATACAGTGCATAGATAATAAATGATACATAAATAATAGCTGATGAAACTGATCACCCTGTGGTATGTATTAGACTACAGTGATAAGAATCAATGTGAATGTGCCAAAGCACATGGTTATAGGTATATAGATATACTGGGTACCAAGGATTTAGAAAGGAATGGTAATGGTGGAAATATGTACATATGGTGTTGACTCGCCCAGGGGATGGGGACGACTCGGCGCCCGGGTCTTGTTATTGCCTGATCTCGGGGGATGTCGCGGTGGTCGGCTCCCGGGCCCGTACACTGGGGTCACTCTTAAAAGAAGGGGGAAGTTATATGGGATAGGGAATGTTTGTGACGCCACCTGTCATGTCTGGAGAGGATTACCAGCGCTGCAACAGTCCTCTGAGGCCGGTGTTCAGGCAGCTTAGTTGGTGCGGCTCCCCACAGGTGGAGCGGGGCCTCAGGGCAGCGTAAGTGTAGGGATGCAGGACAGAGGGGACCCAGCCGGGTCAGAGGAAGAATAGGCACACACACAACAGTTCACTTCACTACCTTTACTGGTGGTGTTTCTGGCACGGTCCAGGGTGCTTCAGGGTGAAGGGTGCATATCAGGACTCTCCCCAGTGAGCGGGTGTGGGACCTCCTGTTCCTTGCATTTCCTTGATAAGTTTCTGACCTGCCTGGAGCTAGGCCTAACTTGGTCTCTGTCTTGCACCTGCTGACCTGGTGATAGGGCCTTCTGTTGGAGATCACACCCCCTGGTCTCTTGGGCCTCTGTGACTCCTGGCCCTGGTATAACAGTCAGCTTCTGGTGAACCTGGGACGTAAAGTTCTCCAGGGGTTCCGGTTATTCCTGCTGGGGATATAGGCCCCCTGTAGGCGTGGACCCGGTGTCCGGTAAATGGTTTTGGGGTGAGCTGGTTAAGCTCCTCTGCCCCCTATGTTCCTTGCTTACTTGACTCGCCTTCGGCCACGCTCGGGGCCCTCACTAGGCTTCACACTGCAGCAGGCACACTGTGCTTCTCCGCTCTTTTGGCGTCGGCACGCCCTAAGCTCACTAACTCGAGCTCTCTGAGTCTGGACTGAACTGACTGAGCTCCACTGCAGGCTAGCTTCTGCAGGAGCTCCTCTCAACAGACTTACCTTCTAACAGACTGACCTTCTCACAGACTGTAGACTCTAGACTGCGACTACAACTGAGCTGCCTAGCTCCACCTTCCCTTTTTATATCTCTAACGGGCTCCCTCTGCTGGTCTGAGGTGGAAGGTGGAGGTGTGTGAATGCTATGAGGGCCTCTTGTGGAGGAGTCCGTCCATGCACCGCTCTGGGATCTGTGGCACCAATGCAAAGCAGGGCGCCGCATTCCCCCCTAGCAAAGCTCAGAACTCCCGAACTGAAGTAATTTTTTATAACAGGTGACAACAATAACTCTTCCCTTTATGGGAGGCACTTTGCTTGAACTTTGCATAATAAAACATTATAGATAATAAATATATACATACATACAATAAGAAACCTCAGAATTTAAGTCTGCTCCGGTATGGTCCCCTGACAGGGTGTCCATCTCACGGGTAAAGTACAAGGTAGCTTGAGGGACCTGTCCAAAGAAAACCCTCAAAGTAGGCCCTGGGGTGGCTGCAGGGCATGGCGATCCTGAGTTGGACCTCCACTTCTGCCACGCCAGACAGGTTTTTGTTCTGAGGTCACCTAAAGGGACACTCCAGGGAGTGCAATTGACTCGCCCAGGGGGATGGGGATGACTCGGTACCCGGGCCTTTGCCTGGCCTTGGGGATGTCACGGTGGTCGGCTCCCGGGCCCGTACCCTGGGGTCAGCTTTTAAAAGGGGATTGTTTGTTAATTTTATGGAAGTTCGTGACGCCACCTGTGGTTTCTGGTGAGAATCACCAGCGCTGCGGCAGTCCACTGAGGCCGGTGATAAGGCAGCTTGATGGTATAGCTCCCACAGGTGGAGCTAGGCCTCAGGGCAGCGTACGGAGAGGGGGATGCAGGACAGGCGAGACCCAACCGGATCAGAGCAAGAATGGGGACGGACACGGTAGTCACTTCAGTACCTTTTACTGGTGGTAGTTCAGGCACATCCCGGAGCACTGTAGGGTGAAGGGTGCATATCAGGATCCTCCCCAATGAGCGGGTGTAGGGCCTCCTGTTTCTTGCCTCTGCGTAGTAAGTTTCTGACCTGCCTGAAGCTAGGCCTAACTTTATCTCTGTCCTGCACCGGCTGACGTTGTGGTAGGGCCTTCTCTTGGAGTGCACGCTCCCAGCTTATGGGGCCTATGTGTCTCCTGGCTCTGTTACGTATCAGCTCTCTGGTGAACCTGGGACCTGTAGTTCTCCAGGGATTCCGGTTATGCCTTACTGGGTCGTAGAGATCCCGGTAAGCTCGGACCCAGTGTCCGGTATATGTTTCGGGGTGAGCAAGGTAAGCTCCTCGGCCCCCACTGCTACTCACTTTCCACTCGCCTTCGGAAACGCTCGGGCCCACACTAGGCTACTCACACTAACGGCAGCTTGCCGCTCTTCACCGCTCTTACAGGCGTCGGCACACCTTGGGCTCATTCACTTGAGCTCCTGAATCTAGACTGGGCTTCAGGACCGCTGGGGGCCTTGCTTGCCTACACGGCAACCCACATGCTTCTCTGCACACACAGCTTTTCACTCTCTGTGCACTCCAGACTAACTAACTGCCTAGCTCCACATTCCCTATTTATATCCCTAACGGGCTCCCTCTGCTGGTCTGAGGTGGAAGGTGGAGACGTGTGAATGTTTATGGGGGCCTCTTGTGGAGGATTCCATTAATGCACCTTTCTAGGATCTGTGGTACCAAGCGCAGCTGGGCGCCACATTCCCTCCTAGCAAAGCTCAGCACTCCCGGCCTGAAGTACATTTTAAAAACAACGATAGTAAGCATTAACAAAACAATAACTCTTCCCTTTATGGGAGACACATTTATTAAACGTTGCATAATTACATAAACAGGTAAAAAGCGTCCTCAGAATTCAAGTCTCTTATGGTGAGGTTCCCAGACAGGATGTCTATCTCACAGGGTAAAGTACTTGGTGGTTTGAGGGACCTGTCCCAAACCCTCAACATAGGCCCTGGGGTGGCTGCAGGGCATGAAGATCCCAAGTTGGACCCCCATTAGAGCCACTCCAGACAGGTTTTACTTCTGAGGTCACCTAAAAGGGGCACTCCAGGGAGCGCAATTATATACAATAAATAGTTTTTGGGCTGCACACAGTCCTCAGCCATGGAGTTCTTAGATAAATAAGGAAGTCATTAGGCAAAGTGTCCATATGACTTGAACTGTTCAGTAATAAAACAAAGAACAAAATAATATACATATGCATGAAAACACACAATATAATTCAATTTAATTCAATGCTATATAATACCCCAGGGGTAACTATCTACACTTGTCAGTGTTTAGCTATCTTACACAGTATATCTGACAGGTGGTTGACCTCGCGTGGTACGTGTTGATCTGTGCAAAACTGGGATGCATGAAGCTCTAGTTGGTGCACTACCTCCCCTTCTGTCAGTACTAGGTGTGGAGGGGCTACAAGGCTGCATTGACCTCTCTACAGGACTGACAAGTTCACCATTGGCTGGGCCTTCTTGCTCTTCTCCTACTGGGGATCCTTCGTCTGGGGATTCTTCTTGAGCTGGCTCCTCTTCAGCACTTACAGGCTCTTCTTGCTGTGGGTAGAAGGTGATTACAGGGATGATTACTGCTCCTCCTAGTTGGGGCCAATCTGCCGGGAAATCTCCGAAGTCAGTGTGTATTACTGCTTCTTTAGGCTCCTCCGGGATAATGAGAGGCACTTCTCCTTGGGGCTTTAGCAGGTCTGGACACAACTTTAGGTGATCCCTGGATACTGTTGCAGTCGTCCTTCCTCCGTCTCTACTAATTATGCAGGTCTTCTTATTATCAAATCTTGAATTCAACACAGTGTAGGGTTCCCTCTCCCACTGGTCATCAAGTTTGTGGTTTCTTCTTTTCCTTTTTAGTACTACTTCACCAGGTGTGAAGGGTTCTGCTTGGGCAACTCTGTTGTATTGAGCTTCTTGCTTGTCCCTCACCCGAGTGAGACTGTCTTCAACACAGGCTTGTACTCTTCTGTACTGCTCCTGTCTGGCCGTGTCCCAGTCCTCAGTGGTCACATCCGCTTCTGGTTATACAACACTAAGCTCCAGGTCCATGGGCAGCTTTCCTGGCTTTGCTCGCATGAGATATGCTGGACTACAGTTGGTGGAACTTACTGGTATGTGATTGTACAGATCTACTAGGTCAGGTAGTAGGTCTGGCCACTGATTTCTCTCCTCAAGTGGTATGGTCTTTAGCAGGTCGATGATGATGTTATTCATCTTCTCACAGAGACCATTGGTTTGTGGGTGGTACGGTGTAGTTCTTATCGTCTTACACCCGTATAGATGGCAGAACTCCTTGAACAACTCAGCCTCAAAGGCCGGGCCTTGGTCCGTCAGCACCTGCTCAGGATAACCATGGGGTCTACAGAAATACGCTTGGAACGTCTTTGCTGCTGTCTCTGCCGTCAGGTCTTTGACGGGGGCGACCACCAGGAAACGTGAGTAGTGATCCACCATGGTCAGAGCATAAGAGTTCCCTGATCTGCTGGGGGACAGCTTTAGATAGTCCAGGGCCACGATCTCCAGGGGTCGGGTCGTCTTGATGGGTTGCAGGGGTGCCTTCTGGCTGCTGTAGTCTTTTCTTCTGAGGCGACAGGGTCCACAGTCCCGGCACCACCGCTCAATGGAGCTGCGCATTCCTACCCAGTAGAATCGACACTTCAGCAGGGTCTCTAGCTTTTTCCAGCCAAAGTGCCCCGCCTGATCGTGGTAGCCCTCCAACACCATTTGGATGTCTGTCTTGGGAACCACTATCTGCCATACCATCTCATGGGTTTTTGGATTGACGTACCTCCGGCACAGCTTCTCAAGGTAGATAAACAGCTGGCTTCTCTCGTTCCACAGCTGCTTTGCTTGCAGAGACGCTTCTTTTTCCAGGGAGGAACCTTCTTGGGTTATCAGCTCCCTGATGCGGCTGACAACCGGGTCACTGTCCTGGGTCTCTTTCCAGCTATGGTGAGGCAGGGGGTTTAACGTCCTTCCACGCTGCCTCCTGGAGGCTCGTTGCTCGTGGATCATCCCATTCCAGTGAAATGCAGGTAGCTCAATCTCTTCCAGGTCATCCACTTCTTCTTCTGTGTCTGACTGGTGAGGCATCCTGGACAGGGCATCGGCGTTGGCGTTCTTGCGGCCCGCCCGGTATTTAATTGTGAATTTATAATTTGACAGGCGAGCCATCCATCGTTGTTCCAGTGCCCCTAGCTTAGCTGTTTCAAGATGGGTCAAGGGGTTGTTATCAGTGAAGGCAGTAAACTTACTGGAGGCTAGCTAGTGCTTGAACCTTTCAGTGATGGCCCAAACCAAGGCCAGGAACTCCAATGTAGCATCGGCGTCTCTGCCCCCTGCCAGGCAGAGACGCCGTCCCTCTCACCTCCCTGCTCCCTGTGCGGCGTCCTCCTGCGCTCCTCTTCCTGCTGCTGCCGGCGCGCGCAGCTTCCCGGGCACTGTCTTTAGGGCGCGCACGCGCGCGCTCCCTCTCTCTTAAAGGGGCCGCGCACGCCGTCCTAAGGAGTCCCCGGCCAATAGCCGAGGGTCCTCCCATATATAAGGCACCTCCTCCAAAATGGAGGTGCCCGAGCAAAAGTTGATGCACAGCATACTTACCTCTGCTTCAGCCCTCAGGCCCAGTTACCAGCCTGACTACTGTTCCAGTCCGCCAGTCTGACTACTCTCCAGCCCGACAGTCTGCCTTCCGTTCTACCCGCCAGTCTGTCTATGGGCAAGTCCGCCTGCTTACCAGGAAGCACCTGCCAGTTACCTGCCTGCTACCTGCCGTGCCTGCTAGCCCGCTCACCTGGGAGCACTCGCCTGTTACCTGCCTGTTACCTGATAGCCTACCTGGAGGCTCCTGCTGTCACTTGCCATGACCACCCGCCTGCTAACCTAGAGACTTCAGCCTGCTTGGCCGTCACTTGCCGTAGCCTACCTGGAGGCTCCTGCTGTCACTTGCCGTGACCACCTGTCTGTTACCTAGAGACTTCAACCTGCTCATGCCGTCACGTGCCGTGACCACCTGTCAACTATCCAGAGACTTCTGCCTGCCTGTTGTGTCCATCCGCTATACCGGTCAGTCCCAGTCTGCTGACCCGTGGGAGCCACCTGATTTCTTACAAGGTCGTCCCCAGAGTAGCACCTGGTCCCTCTTCTCGGTCCCTCCCTGGTCACGGAGTCGTTAGCCGCCGTACGACTGGGGTCGGTCCGAGTTGATACTTGGTTACGCCCCTCTGGGTCCCTCCTTGCACCGCGGCACAGAGGTTCCACCACCTGGACCCGTAACAGTTTGCTCGGGCCATGGAACCCAGTGGCACCCAAGCTCCCTCGCTCTTTGACCTATACCAGGAGGTGTCCCGTCAGAGATCCCAACAGGAAACCATCCTGAACTTCCTGCGGAGTGTCAACTCCCGCCTGGACACACTGCCTGTCCCTCCTGCGTCCACCTCGAGACGTACGACTTCCTCTCCGGCAGCGCCGCTGCCCACCAGTACCATGGCATCCGGCCCCGGTCCCCGGCTTTCTGCACCTCCTCGTTTTGGTGGCGACCCCGCCTTAGCTCGAGGTTTCATAAACCAGTACACCCTGCACTTTGAACTTTTGGCACATCAGTTCATCTCCGACCGGGCCAAAGTGGCATTCATCATGTCCCATCTCACTGGGGAAGCACTGGCATGGCTAAATCCCCTGTGGGAGAGAGGGGATCCCCTGGTGTCCGACCTGTCATCTTTCCTCGCTGCTTTCCGGAAAGTCTTCGATGAACCATGGCGAAAAAACCTTTTCAGCCTCCTCTCTGCTATGTCTCCGCCAAGGGAGTCTCACCGTGGGCCAATATGCCATACGGTTCCGTACCCTCACTTCTGAGCTTGCCTGGGATAACGAGGCTCTGGTGTCCGTCTTCTGGGAGGGTCTTTCCGGTCGGATTAAGGATGAGCTAGCCGGTCGGGACATTCCTACCACCCTGGATGACCTGGTGTCACTCGCTACCTGGATTGACATCCGCACCAAAGAGACCACTCGGGAGAGAAAGTTCCCCTGCCTCGCTCCTACTTTCCAGAGACCTGCCTCTCAACCAGTCACTCCCCGGGTGCACTCGCCCGAACTCATGCAGATCGACCAGACCAAGATGGTCAAATCTCGCCAAGAGTCACGTCGAGCCGAGGGGATTTGTTTCTATTGTGGCAGTAACGAGCACCTGATCCGTTCCTGCCCGGAGAGGCCGGGAAACTTCAGTGTCTAGGATCGCTCGGAGAGGTCATCCTAGGCAAAAGTAAGGCCTCTCCATCCCTGACTTTGTCTGTCTCTATCTCCTGGGGAGAAAACCGTCTCTTTGAAATTGCTCATCTGGATTCTGGAGCTGCTGGAAACCTAATTTCCCAGTCCCTGGTAGAGAGCTACCGAATTCCCACCAAACCTCTGGCTGAACCATTGTCCTTCGCCTCCGTGGATGGAAGACTCCTTCCGGTGACCATCCTGCTCGTCACTGAGCCCCTAACCCTGCAGGTGGGAATGCTGCACTCGGAGAAAATCTCCTTCCATGTGCTGTCCGGACTCTCTCACTCCCTATTGCTAGGTCTACCCTGGCTCCAGACACATGAACCCTTGCTGAACTGGCAATCCGGTGAAGTACTCCAGTGGGGGCAGGACTGCCATAGAACCTGCCTGATTCTGGTTCACCCGACTTGTCCACCACCTACCCCAGCTAATTTACCCGGTCTTCCGGCTCTTTACTGGTCCTACGCGGATGTCTTCGGTAAAAAGGAAGCAGAGACTCTGCCACCTCATAGGCCATATGATTGCCCGATCGACCTGGTACCTGGCGCCACTCCACCCCGTGGGCGTATTTACCCGTTGTCGTTGGCCGAAACCCGGGCCATGTCGGAGTACATTGAGGAGAATCTGGCTAGGGGATTCATCTGGAAATCTACCTCCCCGGCTGGAGCCGGATTCTTCTTTGTCAAGAAGAAGGATGGTTCGCTACACCCCTGTATTCATTATAGAGGACTCAATCAGATCACGGTAAAAAACAAATATCCCCTGCCGCTCATCTCCGAGTTGCTTGATCGCCTTAAGGGCACCAGGCTCTTTTCCAAGCTGGATCTACGTGGAGCTTTTAACATGGTCCGAATCCATCAAGGAGATGAGTGGAAGACGGCATTCAATACCCGGGACGGTCACTATGAATACCGCGTGATGCCCTTCGGTCTCTGCAATGCTCCCTCTGTCTTCCAAAAATTGGTCAACGGCATCTTCCGTGATCTTCTTTACTCCTGCGTGGTGGTATACCTGGACGATATCTTTGTCTTCTCTCCGGATCTTCCCACACACCGGAGGGATGTTCGTCAGGTCCTGCTTAGGCTCAGGCAGAACCACCTCTATGCAAAATACGAGAAGTGCCTCTTCGAGCAGACCTCTCTTCCATTTCTGGGCTACGTTATCTCCCAGACAGGCTTACGAATGGATCCTGAGAAACTCTCTGCTGTCCTAAAGTGGCCCAGTCGGGAGGGGTTGAAGGCGATTCAGCGGTTCCTGGGCTTCGCCAACTACTATCGTCTCTTCATTCCGCACTTTTCTTCCCGGACTGCTCCCATATCTGCGCTCACCTGTAAGGGAGCAAATCCTAAGGTATGGTCGCCCGAAGCTGAGGAGGCCTTCCTCTCCTTAAAGCAAGCCTTCTCCTCTGCCCCGGTACTACACAGTTCGGACTGCAACACACAATTCTACCTGGAGGTTGATGCTTCCTCCTCTGGAGCCGGAGCGGTGCTCACCCAAAAGTCTTCATCTGGGAGAATGGTAACCTGCAGCTTCTTCTCCAAACTCTTCTCCTCGTCTGAGCGCAACTACTTCATTGGAGACCGAGAATTGTTAGCCGTTAAATTGGCGCTGGAGGAGTGGCGCTACCTGCTTGAGGGGGCTCTGTACCCGGTGATCATCTATACGGATCACAAAAATCTGGCATATCTCCAAAATGCCCAAAGACTCAATCCGCGTCAAGCCCCGTGGTCTTTGTTCTTCGCCCGCTTCGACTTTGTCCTACATTTCCGCCGGCGGACAAAAATGTCAAAGCCGATGCCTTGTCCCGATCCTTCCTATCCTCCGATCAAGAGGAGGAGCCCATGCACATCATCGACCACTCCAAGCTGATGAAGGTGGCCCACTTGGATCTGACTCGTCTTCCACCCGGTAAGGTGTTTGTAGCAGTACCGGATTGTGAGAAGGTTCTTCGCTGGGGTCATTCATCTAAACTAGCCGGCCATGCTGGCCAAAAGAAGACCTTCCTGCTCATCACCCGGCATTACTGGTGGCCTACCCTGCGCAAGGATGTGGTAGACTTCGTCTCAGCCTGTTCGTCCTGTGCCCGCAACAAAGTTCCCAGACATCTACCAGCCGGTCATCTCCTGCCTCTTCCTGTACCTGACGCCCCGTGACAACACATTGCTATGGACTTTATTACAGATCTCCCTCTCTCTGCCGGTTGTACAGTCATTTGGGTGGTCGCCGACCGCTTTTGCAAAATGGCTCACTTCATCCCTCTGCCTGGTCTTCCGTCTGCATCAGTGCTAGCTAAGGAATTCTTCCTTCACATCTTCCGTCTCCATGGCTTACCCCTCCACATCATGTCGGATCGAGGGGTTCAGTTAACCTCACGTTTCTGGTGAGCTACGTGTAAGCTGCTGGATGTCACCCTGGATTTCTCCTCCGCTTATCATCCACAGTCCAATGGTCAAGTGGAGCGGATCAACCAGATCCTTACCAGCTACCTCCGGCACTTTGTTGACACTCACCATACTGATTGGGTGGATCTTCTGCCATGGGCCAAATTCTCCTACAACAACCATGAGAGCGAATCACCTTCCAAGTCTCCGTTCTTTATAGTCTATGGTCAACATCCCCGGTTTCCGTTTCCCGTCTCCGTTTCTGTGGACAACCCTGCCACGGAGTCTCTGGTCAGTGAAATTTCCACCATTTGGGAGAATACTAGGTCCGCACTTCTTCAGTCCTCTGAGCGGATGAAGAGACATGCTGACAAGAGACGTCTGGATCCGCCTCAATTCCGTCCGGGAGACAAGGTTTGGCTCTCTTCCAAACATGTTCGGCTCAAAATACCCTCCTACAAGTTGGGCCCTCGGTTCATCGGTCCATTTGAAGTCCTTAAACAAATCAATCCAGTGGCTTACAAGTTAAAACTCCCAGCCACCTTACGGATTCCCAACTCCTTCCACGTATCTCTCCTCAAACCAATTGTCTTTAATTATTTTTCCAACAATCCAGGTTCTTCCCCTGCTCCGGTTTCTACTGAGGACGTTTTTGAGGTAGAGAATATTCTGGCTACCGGGCTTCCCCGACCAGGACGTGGAGTAGCAAGGTCGGGTGTCGGGGGCCGGTACCCCTCTTGCAGCCAAAATCCCTCTGAATAGATCAGGTTGGCGAGGACAGGTGGCGTATACCGCTCCGTCTGCATCCCCCTGGGATCCATTTGCGGTGGAGCTACACTCTTAAGCTCCGGGCTTTCTTGGTCATGGTCCTTGACCGGGCTGAGACATACATTATCTGCAGCCTGCCCCTCGACCCAAGGTCGGGGTACAAGGGGCCGTGTCCCTGTCCTCTGCAGGTCCACACAGGATCCACGCTCAGGGAGGAGAGATCACGATAAGGAACAGTCAAAGAACCCAGAGCCAAAATGGCTATGTATTAAATATGAAATTTACAGTGTCACTAAAATGTGAATCCTCCACCCTCACCCACTAATTGGTTCCCCTATCTCTTGGTTCCCCAGTCTCCCAACTTCCAGCAGGGGCAGCACCTAGTGCATTCTAGCCCCCTCTGGTGGGAGTAGTGTGGTGTTGAATGTGAAGGAAGGGTCCTGACCATCACACTGTTCTAACCTCAGAGGAGGAACACCACACTCCATTAGAGAAGTGCAGCATTCCTGTGGCGGTCGAACCCTCAGGGGCGCCACATTTCCACTTCCCGTTCCGCAGCACCAGTCAGTTGTCCTAATACAACAGCGGCCCTCTGCTTGCCTGTCATTGAGTACATGTCCAAGATACCGCATATCTTCCGTTTGGATCCAGACAGGGTATCTGGTTTGCCGTTGTACTGGGAGAGCCACTTTGCTCCAGGAATGTATGGTAGAGTTATGGGGATGACAGGAGTTACAGGCGCTGCTGGTAGAGCGGCCGCCTCGGCCTGCCCGGTGTCGGGCGCGGGTTGAACATCAATGCCATTAACCGGTATTCCGGCGTCGTGCTGTTCCTCGGACATTCTGACCCCCCCTAGCGAACCGTGGCCTACCTTCTTTTTCTTTTCTTCCGGTAAGCCGCAGCTCCGCAGGTGACGGTCGTCTTCAGGACCTTGAATCGCTTACGTCCTACGTCAGAGCGTTCAGCGACGCTCCTTCCAGGACCTGGCGCTTCCTGGTTTGACGTCAAGGCGTGGGGCGTGTCCGGGGCTTCGCACGCTTCAGCAGGTACGCCCCTCAGTTTCCCGCGGTTACGCCCTTCTTCTCGCTCGGCGGCCTAACAATGGCGGCAATCTTCACCACTGTTTAACGTACACAGTTTTTAATTAAAGGCGCACAGTACCCGTTGGCATCGGGCATATCACTCCATCGTTGCAGCGGGCACGCAATCCTGTTCGTGACGCCAGGAAAGATGACTCGCCCAGGGGGATGGGGACGACTCGGTACCCGGGCCTTGGGGATGTCGAGGTGGTCGGCTCCCGGGCCCGTACCCTGGGGTCACCTTTTAAAAGGGGATTGTTTGTTAATTTTATGGAAGTTCGTGACGCCACCTGTGGTTTCTGGTGAGAATCACCAGCACTGTGACAGTCCACTGAGGCCGGTGATAAGGCAGCTCGATGGTATAGCTCCCCACAGGTGGAGCTAGGCCTCAGGGCAGCGTACGGAGAGGGGGATGCAGGACAGGCGAGACCCAGCCGGATCAGAGCAAGAACGGGGACGGACACGGTAGTCACTTCAGTACCTTTTACTGGTGGTAGTTCAGGCACATCCCGGAGCACTGTAGGGTGAAGGGTGCATATCAGGATCCTCCCCAATGGGCGGCTGTAGGGCCTCCTGTTTCTTGCCTCTGCGTAGTAAGTTTCTGACCTGCCTGAAGCTAGGCCTAACTTTATCTCTGTCCTGCACCGGCTGACGTTGTGGTAGGGCCTTCTCTTGGAGTGCACGCTCCCAGCTTACGGGGCCTATGTGTCTCCCTGCTCTGTTACGTATCAGCTCTCTGGTGAACCTGGGACCTGTAGTTCTCCAGGGATTCCGGTTATGCCTTACTGGGTCGTAGAGATCCCGGTAAGCTTGGACCCGGTGTCCGGTATATATTTCGAAGTGAGCTGGGTAAGCTCCTCGGCCCCCACTGCTACTCACTTTCCACTCGCCTTCGGCCACGCTCGGGCCCTCACTAGGCTACTCACACTAACGGCAGCTTGCCGCTCTTCACCGCTCTTACAGGCGTCGGCACACCTTGGGCTTTTCACTCTCTGCGCACTCCAGACTAACTAACTGCCTAGCTCCACCTTCCCTATTTATATCCCTAATGGGCTCCCTCTGCTGGTCTGAGGTGGAAGGTGGAGATATGTGAATGTTTATGGGGGCCTCTTGTGGAGGATTCCATTAATGCACCCTTCTAGGATCTGTGGTACCAAGCGCAGCTGGGCGCCACACAATTATTTACAGCAAACAGTTTTTGGGCTGCACACAGTCCTCAGCCACAAAGTTCTTTATGTACCCTTACGGGTAAGTAGAGATAACAAGGGAAGTGTCCATATCACTTAAATTGTCCATTAGTAAGGCAAAGCATATATCAAGATACACATACATGAAAATACACAAGACAATACCCCAGGGGCAACTATCTACACTGTCAGAGTTTCCTTTTCTAGTCTCTGTATCTGACAGGGGTCTGACCTCGTGTGCTACGTGTCGACCTACGTGGTACTGGGATGCTTGCGGTACTAGTGTTTGCACTACCCCCCATTCTGTCAGTCGTAAGTGTTGGGGGACTGCAGGGTTGCCTTAACCTCTCTATGGGACTGGCAAGTATACCATTGGCTGAGCCTTCTTGCTCTGTTCCAACCGGGGATCCATCTTCCGGAGATTCTTCTTGAGCAGGCTCTTCTGATGCACTTACAGGCTCTACTTGCTGTGGAGGGTCTTCTGGCTGTTGAAAGAAGTGTATCACAGGTATTATTACTGCTCCTCCTAGTTGAGGCCAATCTGCCGGGAAATCTCCTAAGTCAGTATGGAGTACTGCTTCTTTAGGCTCCTCCGGTACGGTGAGAGGCACTTCTTCTTGGGGCTTTAGCAGGTCTGGACACAACTTCAGATGGTCTCTAGATACCGTTGCAGTCCTTTTCCTCTTTAACACCACTTCTCCTGGTGTGAAGGGTTCTGCGGGCGCACTTTTATTGTAGTGGGCTTCCTGCTTGTCCCTTACCCGAGTGAGACTGTCTTCGACACAGGCCTGTACTCTTCTGTACTGCTCCTGTCTGGTCGTGTCCCAGTCCTCAGTGGACATATCTGCCTCTGGTTCTACTACACCAAGCTCCAGGTCCATGGGAAACTTCCCTGGTCTTGCTCGTATGAGATATGCTGGAGTACAATTGGTGGAACTCACAGGTATGTGGTTGTACAGATCTACCAGGTCAGGAAGTAGGTCTGGCCACTGATTCCTCTCCTCTAGTGGTAAGGTCTTCAGCAGGTCGATGACGATGTTATTCATCTTTTCACAGAGACCGTTGGTTTGGGGGTGGTACGGTGTAGTCCGGATCTTTTTACACCCGTACAGATGGCAGAACTCCTTGAACAATTCGGCTTCAAAGGCAGGGCCTTGATCTGTCAGCACCTGCTCCGGGTATCCATGGGACCTGCAGAAGTACGCCTGAAACGTCTTTGCCGCAGTTTCTGCCATCCGATCCTTGACGGGGGTGACCACCAGGAACTGGGAGTAGTGATCCACCATGGTCAGGGCATAGGAATATCCTGACCTGCTGCGTGACAGCTTGACATGATCCAGGGTCACGATCTCCAAGGGACGAGTCGTCTTGATGGGTTGCAGGGGTGCCTTCTGGCTGCTGTAGTCTTTTCTTCTGAGGCTACACGGTCCACAATTCCGGCACCACCTCTCAATGGAACTGCGCATTCCTACCCAATAAAACCGACACTTCAGCTGGGCTTCTAGCTTCTTCCAGCCAAAGTGCCCCGCCTGATCGTGGTAGGCTTCCAACACCATCTGGATGTCCGTCCTGGGCACTACGATCTGCCACACCATCTCTTGGGTCCTCGGGTTGACGTACCTTCGGCACAGCTTCTCTCTATAGATGAACAGCCGGCTCCTCTCATTCCACAGTTGCTTGTCTTGTGGAGACGCGTCCTTCTCCAGGGAGGAACCTTCCTGGGTTATCATTTCTTTGATACGGCTGACAGCCGGGTCGCTGTCCTGGGTCTCCTTCCAGCTGTGGTGAGGCAGGGGGTTTAACGACTTACCGCGATGCCTCCCGGAGGCTCGTTGCTCGTGGACCACTCCATTATGGTGGAAGGCAGGTAGCTCAATCTCCTCCAAGTCATCCACTTCTTCTTCAGTGTCCGACTGGTGAGGCATCCTGGGCAGGGCATCGGTGTTGGCGTTCTTGCGGCCCGCCTGGTACTTAATAGTGAATTGGTAGTTTGACAGCCGAGCCATCCATCGTTGCTCCATGGCTCCTAACTTGGCTGTTTCTAGATGAGTCAAGGGGTTGTTATCAGTGAAGGCAGTGAATTTACTGGAGGCTAGGTAGTGCTTGAACCGCTCGGTGATGGCCCAGACCAGGGCCAGGAACTCCAACTTGAAGCTGCTATAGTTCTCTGGGTTCCTCTTGGTCGGGCGGAGCTTCCTGCTTGCATAGGCGATCACCTTCTCTTGGCCATCCTGCTTCTGACTCAGTACAGCTCCTAATCCTTCGTTGCTGGCATCAGTGTACAGCAGGAACGGTTGGCTGTAGTCAGGGTAGGCTAGGATCTCTTCGCTGGTCAGGATCCGCTTCATCTCCTCGAAGGATTCAGCTTGCTCCTTACCGCAGTGGAACGGGGGGGTTCCTGCCTCTCCCGGACTGTCCTACCAGGAGATCTTGCAAAGGTGCCGCTTTCTTGGTATAGTCCTTCACAAACCTCCGGTAATACCCGACTAGTCCCAGGAACTGACGTACCTCCTTGAGGCTCTTCGGCTCCGGCCATTTCTGGATGGCAGTGACCTTCTCCAGGTCTGGGGGTCTGGTGCTACTCCCTCTGGACTAACGATGTGCCCCAGGTACTGTACCTTTCGCTTGAGCAGATGGCACTTTGAGGGCTTCAGCTTCATCCCATACCGGGACAGCGACTCAAATACCTCCGTCAGGTGCTTCAAGTGGCCCTCATACATTTTGGAGTACACTATCACGTCGTCCAGGTATAGTAGTACAGTCTCGATGTTGCGGTGTCCCAGGCAGTACTCCATCAATCTCTGGAACGTTCTGGGGGCGTTGCAGAGTCCAAACGGCATTCTATTGAACTCGCAGAGTCCCATCGGGGTAGTGAAGGCCGTCTTCTCCCGATCCTCCTCAGCAACAGCTACTTTCCAGTACCCACTAGTGAGGACAAGGGTGGAGAAGTAATTTGCAGACTTCAAGGCAGTCAGGGATTCCTCTATACGTGGTAAAGGGTATGCATCTTTATGTGTAATGCGATTTACTTGTCTGTAATCTACACACATTCTCATGCTTCCGTCCTTTTTCCTGACTAGAACTAGGGGAGCTGCCCAGGGACTACAACTATCCCTTACTACCCCTGCCTTCTTCATGTCGTGCAACATCTGCTTCGCCTTCTGGTAGTGTGCTGGTGGTATAGGCCGTTAATGTTTTTTGATGGGTGGATGGGGATATGGTGTTGAACCCCCTTAATCCTCCCAAAGTCAAGTGGGTGCTTACTGAATACCTGCACATATTCCTGAACCACCTGTTGTACACCCTGCTTCTGATGGGCAGGAGTGGTGTCTGTCCCAACATGGAGCTGTTGACACCAATCCTCCACCTAGGTTGCTGGGTCATTATCCTCTACTTCGTCTGGTGAGGTTAAGGACTCCGCCGTGTGTATGGAGTTGTTATTTACTGTGTACCGTTTGGCAACAGTGGCGTAGCGTAGTAATGTAACCTCGTCCTCCCCATAGTTTAGGAGGCGGATGGGCACCCTCCCATTGCGTACATCCACTATCCCTCTGGCAGTCAAGAATGTAGGTCTATGCTCCGAGCTAAGGAGCTCTACTACCGCCTGGTAGCTCCGTCCTTTGAGACCTATTGCTGCTCTACAACAAATCAGCATTTCACTCATCGGGGGAATCACAATGGGTACCGGGTCTGTCACACGTACATTACCAATTTCACCGCCTGTTAGCTTTACCTGTGGCTGGTACATAAGGGCTCGGGATCTCTTTCTGGAGTGCCCTTCTCTGCCCTGGTCTGGCAGTGTCAGCTATCTGTTGGAGCAAGAACAACACTTCTCCCAAACAGTTACTAACAATATTTGTGCCAAGTACCATATACAAGTCTGTATCATCAGGATTAGTCTCTACTGCAATTAGTCCCTGGTCCTTCAGTTCGACTCTTCCCACCTTCACTACCACATCCTTAACCCCGACTAGGTTAAGGGGCAGGCCGCTTGAGGCATACACGGAAAGATTTGGATCTGGTGGGTGAAGTTCGTCTATGGACCTGAACCTTTTGTAGAGGACATCAGGCATGATGGTTACCTGAGATCCTGTGTCCAACAGAGCGGGTGTCGCGATGCCGTCCAGCACAATGGACAGGAAAGGTCTTCCTCCCACGAACCTGAGGTACCTGAGGGGTCTACTCCTGGGTGTCGGTCCTCGGCCCCAGGGTTTGCCCGTTTAAAGGACAGGTCCGGACTGCGTGACCTGTCTTGTGGCAGCTGTGGCAGACAGGGTCCTTCGGCGGGCGGCGTTGGTCGCTGGTCCTTCCTAGGGGGTGGCGTTGTCCTCCTCCTCCTTCTCATCCAGGGGACATCCTCAGTACTGTCGGCTAGCAGGATCCTTCCTTCCTCCTCGGGCTCCGTCCGCAGCTGCAGGGCACTCAGTACATTGGTCAGGGTTTTGCTCAACTGACGCACTTCAGAGCGCAGGTTGTCCAGCTCACTAGGGGACGTTGCTGGAACCTTGGCTTCAGCAGCCACCGGGGAAAAGGTGGACGCTGCAGGCACTGGGGTGGCCCACCCTGGTAACATTGGATAGCAGTTGTTTCCAGGGGCTGCAGTCCTTTTATAGCCATGTCCTTAAGGGTGTCAAAGGTGGCATCTGGATGATCCAGGGACCACCAACGCACAGTCCTGCTCTCCTCTTGAGACCTCAGTCCCCGGATAAACTGTTCCTTCAGCATTTTATTTTCATTATCGATGCTGGTTGGACTAACCTGTTTCAGAGCTCGCAGGGCCCCTTGTAAACGCCAGGCATAGTCCCGAACACTGTCCTCCGGTTGCTGAGAGCAGTTATAGAAGCTCATCCGGAGGTCTGTCTCAGTACGATCCTCAAAGACAGTCTGTAACTTTTTAAAGATTGCGGACACTGACTCCTGGTCTGCGGCCGACCAGGTTTCTACTTCTCGCTCCGCAGCACCAGTCAATTGTCCCAATACAACAGCGGCTCTTTGCTTGCCTGTCATAGAGTACATGTCCAGTATACCACATATTTCCCTTTTGAATCCAGACAGGGTATCTGGTTTGCCGCTGTACTGGGGGAGCCACTTCGCTTCAGGGATGTACCGTAGGGCCATGGGTATGACCGGGGTTACAAGCCCTGCTGGTGGAGTGGCTGCTCCGACCTGCTCAGAGCTGGGCGCGGGTTGATCATCAGGGTCGTTAACCGGTACTCCGGCGTTGTGCTGTTCTTCGGACATTCTGGCACCCCCCTAGCGAACCGTGGCCTACCTTCTTTCCTTTTCTTCCGGTAGGCCGCAGCTCCACAGGTGACGGTCTTCCTTCAGGGCCTTGCGTCACTTGCGTCCTACGTCAGAGCACTCACCGGCGCTCCTTCCAGGACCTGGCGCTTCCTGGTTTAACGTCGAGGCGTGGGGCGTGTCCAGGGCTTCGCGCGCTTCAGCAGGTACGCCTCTCAGTTTCCCGCGGTTACGCCCTTCTTCCCGCTCGGCGGCACAACAATGGCGGCGATCTTCGCCATAGTTAAATACACAGTACACAGTTCTGATTAAAGGCGCACAGTACCCGGTGGCAACGGGCACAACACTCCGTCGTTGCAGCGGGCACGGAATCCTGTTCGTGACGCCAGGAAGAGATGACGCGCCCAGGGGATGGGGACAACTCGGCGCCCGGGCCTTGTTATTGCCTGATCTTGGGGGATGTCGCGGTGGTCAGCTCTCGGGCCAGTACCCTGGGGTCACTCTTAAAAGAAGGGGGAAGTTATATGGGATAGGGAATGTTCGTGACGCCACCTGTGGTGTCTGGTGAGGATCACCAGCGCTGCGACAGTTCTCTGAGGCCGGTGTTCAGGCAGCTTAGTTGGTGCGGCTCCCCACAGGTGGAGCGGGGCCTCAGAGCAGCGTAAGTGTAGGGATATATATGACAGGAGAAACGGAGTATAAATGGCATAAAACAGATTTCTTTATTTAATACATTGTCAAAATCTAGTCCACAAAGTTAAAATAGTATCACAATATATATTATTCATCACAATACAGGGTAAAATATAGTGTACACACAGGTCATAGAACCCCAAGAGGCAAACACAAAGTGTGAACCCTAATATAAATATGGCACGCCAAGCGGACCACTAGTATATATATTATCCACAAGTGTGTGTGATTACTATAGCATAGTACTCAACAAGGATTCCGCTTACCGGCCAATTTCATAGGGAAGCCCAAAGGAGGGGGGAAAGAAAAGTGAGGATCAGATTGCCATCTGGCCAGGAAGGAGCCCCGACACGCGTTTCGTTGCTGATGCTGCAGGCTTTCTCAAGAGGCATGGTATTGAGCGGATAAAGAACCTTTTTAAATGCCTCCCCTAACGATCACGTGACCGCAATATCAGTCACGTGATCGGGGGTTGCCAAGCGACCGATGTTCTACGGCGCATGCGCCGGGTCCCGAGGTCCCACAGTGCGGGCAACAGCCGTCACCCGGCCGAGAGCCTCCGGAAGCACGTGTCGCGCAACCCGGAAGTTCGCGGCCAGGATGGAGACAGCTGAGCCCGGACCAGAGACCACGCACCCGACGCGCATTCGCATCACATTGTGAGTCACAGGGCAGCACAGTGGTACAATGAAAGAAATAAAAGGGAGGAAAGAGAAGGAAACGGGACACTATGAATCACAGCACAATGAAATAGTATTTAACACTGATGCAAAACAACGGAAATACAATATTATAGATATACATAAAACATAACTTAAGGTGGGCATAGTCCATCCCGTGCATCCAATGATGTGAGTTGCCCCAGATGGTTAGGTGTTGTCCCACTTCAAAACTAAATAAGAAAAAGGAAAAAAATGAGAATAATAATAAGCAAAAATTAAAGACATATATAAAAAAACTTGATGCCAGAGTTAGATCAATAAGCCAAAAAAGGAGACACTCAAAAAAGACGAGATGTTCATCACAAGAAGGAGGCGAAACCGAGTGCCTCATTCAGGCCCCGAGGAGCCATAGTATCCAGGCGGACAATCCATTTTGTTTCCTTTTGGGCAAGAATTTTACCCCAGTTACCCCCACGGGATCCCAAATGTAAGATATCAATTCCACGTATTTTCAAAGATTTAGGATCACAATTATGTTTACGTTGAAAATGACGTGGGAGAGTTCTCAGTTCCCGTGGGTCGGTCACCGTCCTGGCTGCACAAATGTCGCGCACGTGCTCCCGTATCCTCACTCTGAGCTCCCTAGTGGTCAAACCAATATAAATTAAGAAAGAGAGGCATTGAAACAATTACGAGATATTAATACCTACTCAAAATTACCATTCAATCCAACTGCCTCCTTCTCCGCTGCGCTCCAGGGAATCCTGGCCCGGGCCTGTGATAATCACATCATTGATAAAAGAACGGTGGAGGCATTGACGGTGCGTTTTCCCCGCACAGCTACATTCTACCTTCTTCCCAAAATCCACAAGGACCCCCTCTGTCCTCCGGGATGTCCAATTGTGTCGGGTATAGGAGGTTTAAATGGTCCAATATGTACATATATTGACAATCACCTCCGCCCATTGGTAGAGACTCTACCTTCCTATATCAAAGACACATCGGATGTCCTCAGACGGGTTGATGGAGTCCTTGTGGATAATCAGACCCTAATGGTCACGGCCGATGTAGAGAGCCTGTATACCTGTATCAAACATGAACTCGGTTTGGGAGCGGTACGTCTCTTCCTCGGGGGGTCGGACCTGGACGTCCCCTCTTGTGATTTTTTGCTTGAGCTCCTCTACTTTGTCCTGCATCATAATTATTTCCTTTTTAATGATGTAGTTTATTTGCAGAAGTGTTGCACGGCCATGGGCGCGGCCTGTGCGCCCTCTTACGCCAACCTCTTCCTGGGAGCATGGGAGAGTGAGATTTTTGGCGATGGGGGCGTGCGGAGTACCGACAGGGTCGTGACGTGGCTTAGATATATAGATGACATCTTTCTTCTTTGGCAGGGCTCAGTGGAGGAGCTCGACGAGTTTATGGGCAGGTTGAATCAGAATGAATGGGGGATTAAACTAACATATACTCACCATCAATGCAAAATGCCGTTTTTGGACATCAGCCTGGAAGTTGATGAGGCAGGCCATATCCAGACTGATGTGTTTCGTAA
Source organism: Phyllobates terribilis (assembly GCF_046119375.1). Classification (NCBI taxonomy): domain Eukaryota; kingdom Metazoa; phylum Chordata; class Amphibia; order Anura; family Dendrobatidae; genus Phyllobates; species Phyllobates terribilis. Next base: position 259,267,742 of record NW_027362765.1, on the reverse strand, counting down.
ATCAACAGCGGTTAATGCCCTCATTCATGCTTCATCTGCCCATCATACTACAACTATTGGTGCCGTGCCGGTCGGACAATTCCTGAGGATGAGACGGATCTGCTCGTCTGACTCTCAATTTGAGAGACAGGCGGCGGATCTAACCAAGCGCTTCCAAAACCGGGGATACAGTAACAGGTGCATCAGTCGTGGCTATAGGAGAGCAAGGGGAACCTTACGTAACCATTTATTATACCCTGCCCTTGCTGATGGGAAGAAGGATTTGGGGAAGATCCGCTACATCTCCACCTTCAATTATGAGTGGGAGGCGATGCGGCGGATCTTCTCCAAACACTGGGGAATTCTTGGTGCGGAGCCCTCCCTACGGGAATTTGTAGGTGATCATCCATTGATGACACCAAGGAAAGCCAACAATTTGGGGGACGTACTGACATGTAGTCACTACGTCCCCCCTTTAACCAATCCATTTGGATCCCGGGGACCCAGGGCGGGCTTCTTTCCATGCGGTCACTGTCTGGCGTGCGCCAATGCCGTGCGCTCTGTCTCCTTTACCTCATCTGATGGCTCCCGAGAATATCAGATCCGCAACTATATTTCTTGCGGCTTGACTCACGTAGTGTACTACGCCACTTGTGCTTGCAAATTAATTTATATTGGTTTGACCACTAGGGAGCTCAGAGTGAGGATACGGGAGCACGTGCGTGACAGTTGTGCAGCCAGGACGGTGACCGACCCACGGGAACTGAGAACTCTCCCACGTCATTTTCAACGTAAACATAATTGTGATCCTAAGTCTTTGAAAATACGTGGGATTGATATCTTACATCTGGGATCCCGTGGGGGTAACTGGGGTAAAATTCTTGCCCAAAAGGAAACAAAATGGATTGTCCGCCTGGATACTATGGCTCCTCGGGGCCTGAATGAGGCACTCGGTTTCGCCTCCTTCTTGTGATGAACGTCTCGTCTTTTTTGAGTGTCTCCTTTTTTGCCTTATTGATCTAACTCTGGCATCAAGTTTTTTTATATATGTTTTTAATTTTTGCTTATTATTATTCTCATTTTTTTCCTTTTTCTTATCTAGTTTTGAAGTGGGACAACACCTAACCATCTGGGGCAACTCACATCATTGGATGCACGGGATGGACTATGCTCGCCTTAAATTATGTTTTATGTATATCTATAATATTGTATTTCCGTTGTTTTGCATCAGTGTTAAATACTATTTCATTGTGCTGTGATTCATAGTGTCCCGCTTCCTTCTCTTTCCTCCCTTTTATTTCTTTCATTGTACCACTGTGCTGCCCTGTGACTCACGATGTGGTGCGCATGCGCGTCGGGTGCGTGGTCTCTGGTCCGGGCTCAGCTGTCTCCATCCTGGCCGCGCACTTCCGGGTTGCGCGACTCGTGGTTCCGGAGGCGCGCTGCCGGGTGACGGCTGTTGCCCGCACTGTGGGACCATCTGGACCCGGCGTATGCGCCGTAGAACATCGGTCGCTTGGCAACCCCCGATCACGTGACTGATATTGCGGTCACGTGATCGTTAGGGGAGGCATTTAAAAAGGTCCTTTATCCGCTCAATACCATGCCTCTTGAGAAAGCCTGCAGCATCAGCGGCGAAATGCGTGTCGGGGCTCCTTCCTGGCCAGATGGCGATCTGATCCTCACTTTTCTTTCCCCCCTCCTTTGGCTTCCCTATGAAATTGGCCGGTAAACGGAATCCTTGTTGAGTACTATGCTATAGTAATCACACACGCTTGTGGATAATATATATACCAGTGGTCCGCTTGGCGTGCCACATTTATATTAGGGTTCACACTTTGTGTTTGCCTCTTGGGGTGTTATGACTTGTGTGTACACTATATTTTACCCTGTATTGTGATGAATAATATATATTGTGATACTATTTTGACTTTGTGGACTAGATTTTAACAATGTATTAAATAAACAAATCTGTTTTATGCCATTTATACTCCGTTTCTCCTGTCATATATATATAATTGAGTAGGCATGTGGTTGATAGACACGATGCATTGACGGGTTGTCTGTCAACCCGTTTTGAAGGATGAAGGCCGTCTTTTGTGTGGTAAGTGAAGGGATGCAGGACAGAGGGGACCCAGCCGGGTCAGAGGAAGAATAGGCACACACACAACAGTTCACTTCAGTACCTTTACTGGTGGTGTTTCTGGCACGGTCCAGGGTACTTCAGGGTGATGGGTGCATATCAGGACTCTCCCCAGTGAGCGGGTGAGGGGCCTCCTGTTCCTTGCCTTTCCTTGATAAGTTTCTGACCTGCCTGGAGCTAGGCCTAACTTGGTCTCTGTCTTGCACCTGCTGACCTGGTGGTAGGGCCTTCTGTTGGAGATCACACTCCCTGGTCTCTTGGGCCTCCGTGACTCCTGGCCCTGGTATAACAGTCAGCTTCTGGTGAGCCAGGGACGTAAAGTTCTCCAGGGGTTCCGGTTATTCCTGCTGGGGATATAGGCCCCCTGTAGGCGTGGACCCGGTGTCCGGTAAATGGTTTTGGGGTGAGCTGGTTAAGCTCCTCTGCCCCCTATGTTCCTTGCTTACTCCACTCGCATTCGGCCACGCTCAGGGACCTCTCTAGGCTTCACACTGCAGCAGGCACACTGTGCTTCGCCGCTCTTTTGGCGTCAGCACGCCCTAGGCTCACTAACTCGAGCTCTCTGAGTCTGGACTGAACTGACTGAGCTCCACTGCAGGCTAGCTTCTGCAGGAGCTCCTCTCAACAGACTGACCTTCTAACAGACTGACCTTCTTACAAACTGTAGACTCTAGACTGCGACTCCAGACTGCGACTCCAGACTGAGCTACCTAGCTCCACCTTCCCTTTTTATATCCCTAACGGGCTCCCTCTGCTGGTCTGAGGTGGAAGGTGGAGGTGTGTGAATGCTATGAGGGCCTCTTGTGGAGGAGTCCGTCCATGCACCCCTCTGGGATCTGTGGCACCAATGCGCAGCAGGGCGCCACATTGTCATACAGGTGACTAACGTAAGTGTACTGCAAAATATATCATAAGTAAGGACGAGTGGACCCGAGGATGTTCTGGTTGTCAGGTTCGGCCGAACTAGAGTTAAAAGTTCGTTTCGGTACACAAACTTGACCCCGAACCTAATTCTAGTCAATGGGGGACCTGAGCATCCGGCGGTTCTCACACTGTCATCTGTGTGACAGCGTGGGAAACACCGGCTCTGACCAGCGGTAACCTTACTGAAGTCACCGCCGGTCATAGCCGCAGGGTATCACGGTTCCCACGCTGTCACACAGATGACAGAGTGTGAACCAGCAGCTGTGGCCGGCAGTGACAAGGTTACTGCCTGTCAGGTGTCATCTGAGATGACTACTAGTGTCATCAGTGTCTCCTGCTCTCGCTAATAGCAGCGAGAGCAGGCGACGCTGATGAGAGTAGTCGTTAGCCGGCGGCTGTGCATAGTGGTAGCTTTACTACTATCCACTACTATCTATTTTACTACTGGGTGTGTCTGACTGACAACTCTCCATTACTAACCCCAAAAACAATTACCCTTAGGCTATGTGCCCACGATGCAGAAATGCTCAGGATTTTTTCCTGAGCGTTTCTGCATCTCCCTGGCAGAAAAAACGCATGCGGATTGTACATGCGTTTTTCCTGTCAGGGACATGCGGATGTGAAGCGTTCTTCACATGCATTCCCGCATGCGGGTTGACAAGTGCTTTCCAAGCGATTTTAGCATCACTTGGAAAAGTACTTGACAACTTGGTCACACTATATAAATCCATGCAAAAGGCATGGATTTATATACTGTGACCTAAAGAATGGTATAAGAATGGTATAAAATTTCGGTCGCCACAGAGGTACTGCACCTCACCCAGAGGTGTGGTGTCTCCCTTTCTCTCAGGTAAGGAGGGAGTGCTGCACGGAACCCCAACACTTACATCCAACACTACACTACCCCAGGCCAGCAGGAGGGGCAAGATGCAATGTAGTTTTCTGCTGAGCCCTGACCCTGGCTGGGGTGGGGGGGAACCCAAAAGGTAGGGGGAACCAGTAGTGGGTGTTGGTGGAGGAAGTAGTTTATGAGAGCACTCATACAGTAGATATATAAAAAGGTAGACATCTTAACAGTAAGGGAGTTGGAGTAGGGACCGTTCAGAGGAACAGTCTGGGAGCAGAGTCTCGGTAGGAGCTCTGCTCCACTACAAGGGCCCAGGACTGAGGCCCAGGAGGGGAGCAGGGAGCAAGCTCCGTTCTGTTGAAAGGATCCTAGGGGAGTACGGCGAGTGCAGGCGGCACCCGTACACCCCAAACCTGCCAAGTGTCAGGAGGATCTAGACCGCAAGAAGGGGACCGGCCCCTGGCCCAGTCGTGCAGCTTCAAGCCTCGGCTGGAAAAACCGGAGGCTTCTGGCTTCTATAGCCACCAGCCAAACCCTCATTTCAATCCAAAAGTAAGGTCAAGCAGGTCTGTGCAACTCCGACGGACAGGGGGGACCTCGCAGCAACCGAACAGGATTCACAGAGGGAAGCGCAGGGCAGGAGGGAGAAAAGTCGGTCTAGAAAGGTACATAGGAAAGTGGGGTTCTGCCAGGTACACCCGAGCTACCTGAGGAAGGACTGAACCCGTGCCCGGTGAACGCAGTGCGACGCGGGAGGCTTGCACCAGTACTGTGCACCTGTGGACTGTCTAAGAACTGTGAGTAAATCTTGGATGACTGCACTGCACTGCCTCCGCTCCTTTATTTCGCCGGTGCCATTTCCCTCCCTGCAGTACAACGCCCAGCGCACCTCCATCTATTCTACACTGCCCTGAGGCCTGCTCCACCTGTGGGGAGCCGTTCCATCTCAAGCTGCCCTATCATCTGCCTCAGAGGACTGTCGCAGCGCTGGTGATCCTCACCAGACACCACAGGTGGCGTCACAAATAAAAACCCCAAAACCCCATACAATAGAAGTTTCCCCTTTTCACTGACCACCCTGGGTCACGGACCGGGCCAGCCACCATGATATCCCCCGGCAACCAGAGGCCCGGCTGCCGAGCACCCCACGGCCCTGGGGGCACGTCACTTCACTCCGTCCTGGCTGCCGGCAGCTTGCGGTACACTACACTGAAGGACCTGCTGTCACATGATTATGACGTCAGCGCAGGTCCTTCAGTCCACCACAAGTTGCCGTCAAGTGAAGACAAGGAGACCGGGGGCCATCAGAAGGTAAGTATAATATTTATTTTTTATTTTATTATTTTTTTCACAGGTTCTATGGTACCCGGGTCTCCTCTCCTCCACACCCAGGTACCATCCGCACATTGGAACCCATGGATTCCGCATGTACAAATGCAGTGATGCAGAATCCATGCGTTCCAATGCAAGTCAATGGCGGCGAAAACGCAACGCTTCCGCAAAATAATTGTTAGTGCTGCGTTTTTTTCCGCAATCATAATTCGCAGTGGAAATTTCCGCAGCATGTGCACAGCACATGCGGAGTATCATTGGGGAACATGGCAGGCCTTCTACCATGTGTTTTTTAAGCATTTCTGCAGTGTTTTTGCCACTGCGGAAACGCTTAAAAAACGCATCATAGGCACACAGCCTTACTGCTAGTGCACCAGGGCAATTGGGAAGAGCAGAGGCTAATCACCAGAATTGGCACATCAACTATGATGCACCACTTCTGGGGAGGCTGCAGGCTGATATTTCTAGGTTTGACAATGGCCCAATAACCATGGGTATCCCAGCCTATTAATATCAGCCCGCAGCTGTCTGCTCTCCCCTAGCTGGTTATTAAAAATAGGGGGGACCCCACGCCGTTTTTTTTTATTTGTTTATTACTAATAAATTAATTAAAAATACTAATAAATAAATGATTGAAGAAAACTACCTGGTGTCCACCCTATTTTTAATAACCATCCAAGAGAAAGCAGACAGCTGTGAGTTGGTCTTATAATTCTGGGAAAGGCCCAATATCCATGGACCTTCCCATTCTATTAATATCAGCCCCTTGCTGTCTGCTTTGCCTTTGCTGGTTATTAAAAATGGGGGGACCCTAAAAAAATGATGTGGGGCTCCCCCCATTTTTAATAACCAGAGCGGTTCTCTCCACAGGAGATAGAAATGGACAAACTCAAGAACGGAGAGGATTTGGTCTTGCCTAGGACAACCTCTCCGAGTGGTCTAGACACTGGAGTTTCCTGGCTTCACCGGACAGGAACGGATCAGGTGCTCTTTACTACCACAGTAGAAACAGCTCCCCTCGGCTCGGCATGTTTCTTGGCGAGACTTGACCATCTTAGTCTGGTCGATCTGCATGGGTTCGGGTGAGCGTGCCCGGGGAGTAGCTGTTTGGGAAGCCAGTTTCTGAAAAACAGGAGCAAGACAGGGAAATCTTCTCTCCTGTAGTGCCGGCGTCCCTGCCCTCTGCTAGGCAGGGACGCTGCTCCTCTCACCGCTCTGCTCCGTGCCCGGCATCCTCCCCCCGCTCTGCTGTCAGCGCGCGCTCCGTCCCGGCGTCCTCCTCCTGCTCTGCTCTCAGCGCGCGCTCCTTCCCGGCCCCTGTGCTTAGGGCGCGCGCTCCCCTCCTCTTAAAGGGGCCGCGCGCGCCGCCCTAAAGAGTCCCCGGCCAATGGCCGGAGGACTTCATCATATATAAGGCACCTCCTCCAAAATGGAGGTGCCCGAGCAATGTTGTTTGCACCTGTGTCTCACCTGTGCTTCAGCCCTCAGGTCCCGTTGCCAGTTACCTGCCAGTTACCTGCCAGTTTCCTGCCAGTTTCCTGCTAGTTACCTGCCTGATTCCTGCCTGAATACTTGTTACCTGCCTGCCTGCCTGAGGTCCGACGGTCTGCCTTACAACTCCGGTCAGTCTGTCTAAGGACCAACTTGTCCGCTCACCTGGGAGCGCACATCAGCTACCTGCCTGCTTGCCTGAGGTCCGACGGTCTGCCTTACAACTCCGGTCAGTCTGTCTATGGACCAGCTTGCCCGCTCACCTGGGAGCGCTTCTCCGCTACCTGCCTGCTTGCCAGCCCGGAGGCTCCGTTGTCACGTGCTGTGACCACCAGCTATCTCAGAGACTCTTGCCCGCTCACCTGGGAGCGCATCTCCGTTACCTGCCTGCTTGCCAGCCCGGAGGTCCCGTTGTCACGTGCGGTGACCACCAGCTATTCCAGAGACTCTTGCCCGCTCACCTGGGAGCGCTTCTCCGTTACCTACCTGCCTGCCAGCCCGGAGGTTCCGCCGTCACGTGCCGTGACCACCTGCTATTCCAGAGACTCTCGCTTGCTCACCTGGGAGCACACATCTACCATCTGCCTGCTAGCCTACCCGGAGGCTCTGCCATCACAGGTCGTACCTACCCCTTACCCAGAGACTGCCCTGATCACTTGCCGTAACTCCCTGTCCGTTCACCCAGAGACTGCCACCCGCTCCCTTACAAGGGCCGCCCCCTTGTATAGTAGCTCAGAGGTTCCGCCTCCCGGACCCGTTACAGTTTGCTCGGGCCATGGAACCCGGTGGCACCCAAGCTCCCTCGCTCTCGGACCTCTGTCTTGAACTGTCCCGTCAGAGGTCCCAACAGGAGGCCATCCTGGGTCACCTGCGGAATGTTAATACTCGCCTGAACACTCTGTCTGATCCACCAACAACCTCCGCCAGTGCCATATCTTGCAATCCGGCAGCTCCGCTGCCCACTAATACTATGGTATCCTACCCCGGACCCCGGCTCTCTGCACCTCCTCGCTTCGGAGGCGACCCCGTCCAGGCTCGGGGCTTCATAAATCAGTGCACCCTGCACTTTGAACTTTTGTCCCATCAGTTTAATTCCGACCGGGCCAAAATTGCCTTTATCATGTCCCATCTCACCGGGGAGGCCCTGGCCTGGCTAAATCCTCTATGGGAGAGAGGAGACCCCCTGGTGTCCAACTTGCCTGCTTTTCTCTCGGCTTTCCGGAAAGTCTTCGACGAACCCGGACGGAAGACCTCATCCGCATCCTCTCTGCTACGCCTCCGTCAGGAGGGTCTCACCGTGGGCCAATATGCCATACGGTTCCGCACCCTTGCCTCGGAGCTGGCCTGGGATAACGACGCTCTGGTATCCGTCTTCTGGGAGGGTCTGTCCGGTCGTATTAAAGATGAACTTGCTGGTCGGGACATTCCTACCTCTCTCGATGATCTAATAACCCTTGCCACCCGGATTGACCTACGGTTCCAAGAGCGTGCCAAAGAGGTCACCCGTGAGAGAAGGATTCCACGTTTAGCTCCTACTTTCCAGAAACCCGTCATTCCCTCCGTCTCTCCCCAGGTACACTCTCCTGAGCCTATGCAGGTCGACCAGACCAAGATGGTCAAAACCCGTCAGGACTCACGCCGTGCCGAGGGGAGCTGCTTCTACTGTGGCAGTAAGGAGCACCGGATCCGTGCCTGCCCGGAGAGGTCGGGAAACGCCTGTGTCTAGGTTCGCTCAGAGAGGTCCACCTAGACAAGAATAAATCCTCTCCATCCCTGCTGTTGTCTGTTTCGATCATCTACGGGGAGAACCGTTATTTCGAACTAGCCCAACTTGACTCTGGAGCAGCCGGGAACCTTATTTCACAGTCCCTGGTTGAGAAATACCGCATCCCCACCAAACCTCTGGCTGTACCCTTGTCTGTCGCTGCCGTGGATGGGGGCCTCTTACCTCGCCCCATTCAACTCATCACCGAATCCATTACCCTGCAGGTGGGAATGCTGCATTCTGAAAGTATCTCCTTTCATGTTCTGCCTGGACTCTCTCACGCCCTCTTGCTAGGTCTGCCCTGGCTCCAGAGACATGCACCCGTGCTAGACTGGCAAACCGGAGAGGTCCTTCGCTGGGGACAAGACTGTCATAAAACCTGCCTGGTTCCCGTCCATCCCGTCCGTCCTTCTCCTACCCCAGCTAATCTACCTGGACTTCCGATTCCTTATTGGTCTTATGCAGATGTCTTTAATAAAAAGGAGGCAGAGACATTACCACCACATAGACCATACGACTGTCCCATCGATCTGCTACCCGGTACTACTCCTCCCCGTGGGCGTATCTATCCTTTATCCGCTGCTGAGACCCGTCAATGTCCGAATATATTGAGGAGAATCTGGCCAGAGGATTCATCCGGAAATCTACCTCCCCGGCGGGAGCAGGCTTCTTTTTCGTCAAAAAGAAGGACGGCTCTCTCCGTCCCTGTATAGATTATAGAGGCCTAAACCTGATCACGGTGAAGAATAAGTACCCCCTTCCGCTCATTCCAGAATTATTTGATCGTCTGAGGGGGGCTAGGATCTTCACCAAACTGGACCTTCGTGGGGCGTACAACCTGGTTCGTATTCGTCAGGGGGATGAATGGAAGACGGCATTCAACACCCGGGACGGCCACTATGAATACCTGGTAATGCCCTTCGGTCTCTGTAACGCTCCTGCCGTCTTTCAAGAGTTGGTCAATGACATCTTCCGGGACCTTCTCTACTCCTGCGTAGTGGTGTACCTGGACGACATCTTGGTCTTCTCTCCGGATCTCCAGACTCACCGGAGGGACGTTCGTCAGGTCCTGCTCAGGCTAAGGCAGAACCATCTCTACGCTAAATTTGAGAAGTGCCTCTTTGAGCAGACCTCGCTTCCGTTTCTGGGCTACATTATCTCTCAGACCGGCCTACAAATGGATCCTGAGAAGCTGTCTGCCATCGAGAAATGGCCCCGACCGGAGGGGTTGAAGGCCATTCAGCGATTCCTGGGCTTCGCCAACTACTACCGCCTCTTCATACCACACTTCTCTTCCCGGACGGCCCCAATTTCTGCGCTCACCCGTAAAGGTACTAATCCCAAAGAGTGGCCACCCGAAGCAGAGGAGGCCTTTCTTTCCCTTAAACAGGCCTTCTCTTCCGCCCCGGTGCTGCATCGCCCAGATGGCAACAAGCAGTTCTTCCTGGAAGTTGACGCCTCCTCCTCTGGAGCCGGAGCAGTACTTACTCAAAAATCATCTTCCGGGAGGATGGTAACTTGTGGCTTCTTCTCAAAACTCTTCTCCTCCTCAGAGCGCAATTATTCCATAGGAGACCGAGAGTTATTGGCCATCAAACTGGCATTGGAGGAGTGGCGTTACCTGCTCGAGGGGGCTCTTCACCCGGTAATAATTTACACTGACCACAAGAACTTGGCTTACCTCCAGCATGCCCAGAGACTTAACCCGCGCCAAGCCCGGTGGTCCTTGTTTTTTGCTCGTTTTGATTTTGTCCTTCATTTTCGCCCGGCTGACAAAAACGTCAAGGCGGACGCCTTGTCTCGATCCTTTCTGGTGTCTGATCTCGAGGAGGATCCGAAACACATCATCGATCCCGCCAGAGTAATGCAGGTGGCTCCCGTGAGTCTAAATCGTCTTCCTCCTGGTAAGACGTTCGTACCAGTACCTGATCGGGAGAAGATCCTACACTGGGGTCATTCGTCTAAACTAGCTGGCCACGCCGGTCAGAAAAAGACCCTCCAGCTTATTACCCGGCACTACTGGTGGCCTAACCTGCACAAGGATGTAATTGACTTTGTTTCTGCCTGTGTGTCCTGCGCCCGCAACAAAGTTCCGAGACACCTGCCGGCCGGCCGCCTCCTACCTCTGCCAGTACCTGCTGCCCCCTGGCAGCATATAGCGATGGACTTCATAACTGATCTGCCCATCTCTGCCGGTTGTACGGTCATTTGGGTGGTCGCTGACCGCTTTTCCAAGATGGCTCACTTCATTCCACTGCCAGGTCTTCCGTCTGCACCCGAGCTGGCTAAAGACTTTATCCGCCACATCTTCCGTCTTCATGGCCTGCCCCGTCACATCGTGTCGGATCGAGGAGTACAGTTCACTTCCCGTTTCTGGAGAGCCACTTGTAAATTGCTGGACGTCACCCTGGACTTCTCCTCCGCTTACCACCCACAGTCTAATGGTCAAGTGGAGCGGATCAATCAGAACCTGACCAGTTACCTTCGGCACTTCGTTAATGCCCACCATTCTGACTGGGTGGATCTCCTGCCATGGGCCGAATTCTCGTACAACAATCACGAGAGCGAGTCTTCCTCCAAATCCCCGTTTTTTGTAGTCTACGGTCAGCATCCTCGGATCCCGTTTCCCGTCTCCACCTCGGTGGACAATCCGGCTGCGGAATCTCTTGTTAACAAATTTTCCTCCATATGGGAGAGTACCCGGTCCGCACTCCTTCTGTCATCCGAGCGTATGAAAAGACACGCTGACAAAAAACGTCTGGACCCTCCTCAATTCCGCCCTGGGGATAAAGTCTGGCTCTCGTCCAAATATGTCCGGCTCAAGATCCCTTCCTATAAGTTAGGGCCTCGGTTCATCGGCCCACTGGAGGTCATCAGTCAGATCAACCCGGTGGCCTATAAATTGAAACTCCCGGCCAACTTACGGATCCCTAACTCCTTCCATGTGTCTCTCCTCAAACCTGTGGTGCTTAACTCTTTTTCCAAGTCTACAGGTACGCCTCCTGCTCCGGTTTCTGCTGAGGACGAGTTTGAGGTAGAGAACATTCTTGCCACCAAAAGGGTAAGAGGAAAGACCTTTTTTCTGGTAGATTGGAAGGGGTTTGGTCCTGAGGAGAGAACGTGGGAGCCCCGGGAGAACATCCATGCCCCTCTCATCCTAGCTAAATTTCTGTCTGGCCTAAAAAAGGGGGGGCCTAAAGGGGGGGGTACTGTAGTGCCGGCGTCCCTGCCCTCTGCTAGGCAGGGACGCTGCTCCTCTCACCGCTCTGCTCCGTGCCCGGCATCCTCCCCCCGCTCTGCTGTCAGCGCGCGCTCCGTCCCGGCGTCCTCCTCCTGCTCTGCTCTCAGCGCGCGCTCCTTCCCGGCCCCTGTGCTTAGGGCGCGCGCGCGCGCGCTCCCCTCCTCTTAAAGGGGCCGCGCGCGCCGCCCTAAAGAGTCCCCGGCCAATGGCCGGAGGACTTCATCATATATAAGGCACCTCCTCCAAAATGGAGGTGCCCGAGCAATGTTGTTTGCACCTGTGTCTCACCTGTGCTTCAGCCCTCAGGTCCCGTTGCCAGTTACCTGCCAGTTACCTGCCAGTTTCCTGCCAGTTTCCTGCTAGTTACCTGCCTGATTCCTGCCTGAATACTTGTTACCTGCCTGCCTGCCTGAGGTCCGACGGTCTGCCTTACAACTCCGGTCAGTCTGTCTAAGGACCAACTTGTCCGCTCACCTGGGAGCGCACATCAGCTACCTGCCTGCTTGCCTGAGGTCCGACGGTCTGCCTTACAACTCCGGTCAGTCTGTCTATGGACCAGCTTGCCCGCTCACCTGGGAGCGCTTCTCCGCTACCTGCCTGCTTGCCAGCCCGGAGGCTCCGTTGTCACGTGCTGTGACCACCAGCTATCTCAGAGACTCTTGCCCGCTCACCTGGGAGCGCATCTCCGTTACCTGCCTGCTTGCCAGCCCGGAGGTCCCGTTGTCACGTGCGGTGACCACCAGCTATTCCAGAGACTCTTGCCCGCTCACCTGGGAGCGCTTCTCCGTTACCTACCTGCCTGCCAGCCCGGAGGTTCCGCCGTCACGTGCCGTGACCACCTGCTATTCCAGAGACTCTCGCTTGCTCACCTGGGAGCACACATCTACCATCTGCCTGCTAGCCTACCCGGAGGCTCTGCCATCACAGGTCGTACCTACCCCTTACCCAGAGACTGCCCTGATCACTTGCCGTAACTCCCTGTCCGTTCACCCAGAGACTGCCACCCGCTCCCTTACAAGGGCCGCCCCCTTGTATAGTAGCTCAGAGGTTCCGCCTCCCGGACCCGTTACATCTCCCAGGTAGTCTCCTTGGCACGTTCTAGGAAACGGATATCAATCCGGGTAGCCAGTGACACCAGGTCACCCAGGGTGGTAGAAATGTCCCGGCCGGTTAACTCGTCCTTAATCCTACCGGAAAGACCCTCCCAGAAGGTGGACACCAGGGCCTCGTTGCCCCAGGCAAGCTCAGAAGCGAGGGTATGGAACTGTATGCATACTGGCCCACAGTGAGACTCCCTTGACGGAGACGGAGCAATGAGGAGGCAGTAGAAATACTTCGTCCGGGTTCATTGAAGACCTTCCGGAAGGCAGTGAGGAAAGCCATGAGATCGGACACCAGGGAATCCCCTCTCTCCCATAGAGGGTTTAGCCATGCCAAGGCTTCCCCGATGAGGTGAGACAGCGTGTCCAGGCGAGAGTTGACAGACCGCAGGTAGGTCAGGATGGTTTCCTGTTGGGATCTCTGACTAGAAACCTCCTGGTACAGGTCAGCAAGTGAAGGAGCCTGGGGGCCACCGGGTTCCATGGCCCGTGCAAACTGTTATGGATCCGGGTGGTGGAACCTCTGTGCTGCAGTGCAAGGAGGGACCAGAGGGGCGTAACTAGGGATCATCTCGGACAGACCAAGGCCGTATGGCGGCTCAATCGACTCCGTGACCAGGGAAGGACCGAGCAGAGGGACCAGGTGCTACTCTGGGGACCGACCTTGTATGAGAGCAGGTGACTCCCACGGGTCAGAAAGCAGAGACTGACCGGTACAGCAAATGAGCACGGCAGGCAGGCTGACAGGAGATTCGGGCAGACGGGCTGGCAGACACGGCAGGTAACTAGCAGGAGCCTCTAGGTAGGCTGTCTGGTGATCACGGCAAGTGACAGGCAGTAGCCTCTAGGTAGGCTGTCAGATGGTCATGGCAAGTGACGGGCAGGAGCCTCTAGGTAGGCTGTCAGGTGTACACAGCAGGTGCAGGCAGGAGCCTCTAGGTAGGCTGTCAGGAGGTCACGGCAAGTGATGGACAGGAGCCTCTAGGTAGGCTCTCAAGTATACACGGCAGGTGCAGGCAGGAGCCTCTAGGTTGGCTGTCAGGAGGTCAAGGCAAGTGACCGACAGGAGCCTCTAGGTAGGCTGTTGTTATGATCAGCTACAAGCACTAAGGAAAGAAAGGAGATCTGTCCCTACAATAGAACTAAGCTAGATCCCTACGATGTAACGGGGAACCTGATCCTGCGATCAGACCCGCTAAAGTCCTCGGCTAGTCTGTACGAAGACCTATAGATGCAAGGGAGGGATCCCTACAAGAACTAGGGACTGGGATAAAGTTGGACACCTCCTAGCAGAGATTGTAGCAGTAAAAGACAAACACACAACATAGAACATAAAGGTCCGAAGACCTAGCTAAACTTACTGAGAAAGGTAACTAAGCACCAGGCTAGCTTAAGAGTAGAAATTACAATGAAGTCCAGCAAGGCCAGGAGGGCGGAGCAGGATTAAATAGGCAAAAAAGGTCATCTGACCAGCAAGATAGAAAAAACCTAACAGGAGAGTTCTAACAGTACCCCCTCTTCTATGAGGATCCTCCGGATCCCCTAGGCCCAGGCTTATCAGGAAACCTCTTGTGAAACGTTCTGACAAGTCTGGAAGCAGAAACATCATCCGCCCTCACCCATGAGTTATCCTCGGGTCCGAAACTCTTCCAAGCGACGAGATACTGCAAGCTCCCTCTATACCGTCTAGAATTTAGGATGCGGGAAATTTCGTATTCCCCGTCCTCCACCACCGGAGGAACAGTGGCAGAGGCGTCTCCATCCGACACATAAGCTCTTTTCAACAGAGAAACATGAAACACCGGATTAATCTTCCAGGAGGTAGGAACCTCCAACCTAACAGCAGATTGGTTAACTACCTGAAGCACCTTAAAGGGCCCTACAAACTTGTGACCCAATTTTTTAGAAGGAATCCTCAACCGCAGATTCTTAGAGGACAACCAAACCATGTCACCAATAGCAAACAAAACCTCTTGCCGTTTCATATCAAAGTACCTCTTAGATTTTTTGTTAGCCTCCTGAAGATTACCACGCACATCCGTCCAAACTCTCTCCAAATCACCGGAAAAACTCTCCTCCTCAGGCACAGCCGATACTAATTTGCAGAATGACCCAAAAGACGGATGTCTCCCAGAACAACAAAAAAAAGGCGAACAACCAGCAGAAGAGGATGTATGGTTGTCAAGAGCAAACTCAACAAGTGGCAGAAACTCAGACCACCCCTCCTGATTGTCTGCCACAAAACAACGCAAGAACTGCTCAACATCCTGATTCTTCCTTTCTGTCTGGCCATTAGACTCAGGATGATATCCGGATGAAAACGACAAATGAACTCCCAACCTGTCACAAAAAGCACGCCAAAAACGAGCCACGAACTGAGGTCCCCTATCCGAAACAATGTCAGTAGGAACGTCATGTAGTCTGACAATTTCCTTGACAAAGGCCTTAGCGAGTGTCTTAGCGCAGGTCAGTTTGATGAAAGGAACCAAGTGACACATCTTGCTAAAACGGTCCACGACCACGCAGATGACTGTGAAACCCTCAGAGGGGGGAAGGTCAGTAATAAAGTGCATAGCCAGATGTGTCCAAGGTGCACTAGGAACCTCCAGAGGGCAAAGCAACCCCGCTGCAGGAGTATGTGAAGACTTAGATCTAGCACACACCGTACATTGACGCACCCACTTAATGACTTCCTTCTGCCATCCAGGCCACCAAAAACTGCGACCCACAGGTCTCTTGGTCTCAGAAATTCCTGGATGACCTGCCAACCGAGACTCATGACACTCAAAAAACAAATCTCTCCTAAAGGTCCTAGGCACAAACAACCTCCCATGGGGAGTGTTAGATGGGGCATTCTCCTGTGCTTTAAGAATCTCATCTTCCAAAACGGAGTCCAATGCAGCAATTGTGACACCCCAGGGGTCTGGTTGCCACAGTAGTAGAGATATTATGTCTGAGAGCAAGTGGGAGGTTTCTCTGGTCAGGAGCCCTAAACATGCAACACGGCCCACCCAGACCTGGGAGGGGAGGAATCTGCCCTTATAAACTGGGTCTGGGGCGGGATTAGTCGGAGTCAGAGTCTGGAGAGGGAAAGTAAGATCAGGAGCTCTGGAGGAGCAGTAGCAGAAATCCAGGGGCTGGAGCTGAGCAGAGTTCGCCCTGGACGAAGATACTAAAGCCGGACACAGGAGTCCGAGGCTGTGGGGACTGATATACACCCAGCAGCAGAAACCAGCCGGCAGGGGATTCCAGGTCCTCTGGCCATAGAAGCCCGGAGGCTAACAGAAGGCCCAAGTCACCAGCCATACGGGTGAGCACCACACGGTATACTCAGGGACGTGGGCTACTTGTAACCGCTGACAGCAAGGTAGCCAGGAAGAGTGCAGATTAACGGGGAGGCCTACAACTCCACCTGGCCAGGGGAACTCCTGCTTGCTCGCAGACTGACCAGGCCCCTTATACTAGCCAGTACTCCCGGGAGGGTCTGCCTTGTACCATCAGTAAAGACCCTGAACTGCACCTCACGTCTCTGTGATTCCTTGCCGCTCCTGCACCATTTGCACTGGGACCCTCACACCATCACTCCCATCATCTTCCACATTAGCTGCCCTGAGGCAATACTTCTCCCATGGGGAGTCATCCCATACTCGGCTGCGCAAACAACATCAGCCTCAGCGGTCGGCAGCGCAGCGGCGGTCCCCACTGACCGCAATCCACGGGTGGCGTAGTCGGACATTTGCTATACATTAAGACTGCCACTGGTTTGACCACCCTGGGCACGGACCGGGTCACCGCCATGGAGAACTACAACCCCCAGCGATCCGGCTCCGGGTATTCCCCCTGCACAGCAGCAGCAGCACAGGCCCAGGGGGCGCGTCACAATCACAACACCTTCTTGTAAAATGCTCCCCTCCTCCTTAGCACCGACCATGGGAGAAAAGCTGCGAGACAAAGCATCAGCTTTAACATTCTTGGTACCCGGGATGTAAGTAACGGAAAAATTAAACCGCGAGAAAAAAAGTGCCCACCTAGCCTGACGGGCATTCAAGCGCTTGGCAGCATCAAGATAGATTTTTATGATCAGTGAAAACCTGAATGGGAAATTCAGCACCTTCCAAGAGATGACGCCAGTGTTCAAATGCGAGTTTAATAGCCAGCAATTCCCGATTACCAATATCGTAGTTAAGTTCAGTCTCAGAAAATTTTTTTGAAAAAAAAGCACAGGGATGTACTCCATCCTTGTTTTTCTGAGACAACACCGCACCGACCCCCACCGAAGAAGCATCAACCTCAGCCAAAAACGGCTTAGTCACATCAGGCTGCATAAGGATGGGAGCAGAGCTGAACCTCTCCTTTAGAAACACAAAAGCTTCAATGGCCTCAGTAGTCCACTGAACCGCATTAGCACCTTTCCTGGTGAGATCGGTCAGTGGTTTGACAATAATAGAAATTTTTTTAATGAATTTTCTGTAATAATTGGCGAAGCCCAAAAACCTCTGTATCGATTTCAAACCAATAGGCCTAGGCCATTCCTGCACAGCTTAAACTTTCACCGGGTCCATCTCAAAGCCCTCGCTGGAGATAATGTAGCCCAAAAAACTAATTCTCTGTACAGCAAACTCACATTTCTCCAGCTTAGCAAAAAGCGAATTGTCAATTAATAACTGTAATACCTCACGTACGCTCCGCCAATGAGACTCCAGATCCGGTGAATAAATCAAAATGTCATCCAAATACACAACCACATTTTTGCCGATCAAAGGTGTAAGGATGTCTTTAATAAGATTCTGAAAAAATGCTGGAGCATTGGTAAGACCAAAAGGCATAACCAGATTCTCAAAATGACCCACAGGAGTGTTAAAAGCAGTCTTCCATTCATCACTCTCCTTCATGCGCAACAAATTGTATGCCCCCCGGAGATCAATTTTAGAGAACCACTTGGCCCCCACTAACTGGTTAAACAAATCAGGAATCAATGGCAGTGGGTAAGGATTGCGTACAGTAATTTTATTAATCTCACGAAAATCCAGACAAGGACGTAAACCGCCGTCCTTTTTTTTAACAAAAAAAAATCCAACAGCCACAGGAGACTTGGAAGGCCTAATGTGACCGGCGGCCAAGCTTGTCCGTATGTATTCCTCCAAAGCCTTTCTCTCAGGAATAGTAAGATTAAATAAACGACTTTTAGGAAGAGTCGCTCCAGGGACAAATTCAATGGTACAATCATAGTCTCTATGGGAGACAAAATTTGTGACTCCTCCTCAGAAAAAACTCTCCAAAAATCCTGAATAGGTACAGGTAATTCCCCTTTTTCCACCGCAGCAATACGTCCGTTACAACACTTGTCATAACACTTAGGGCTCCAGGACTTAATTTCACTGGTAGACCAATCCAGTACAGGATTGTGCAATTTTAACCAGGGTAACCCCAAAACTACTGGAGAAGGCAAATTATTTAATACTACCAAATCCAAATTTTCTTGGTGAATACCATTAATAATGAGGGGAAATTCACAGACCTTGTGAGTAACACTCTTCAAGGGGGAGCCATCGACAGAAACCACAGCAATAGGGGATGACAAAGGTTTGGGTTTTAATTTAAGTTTTTCCAAGAATCCCCCATCAATCACATTTAGAGTAGAACCACAATCCACAAATATCCGAAATTCAATTAATTCTTCCTGAGCAGCAGTAGTAGCAGAAAGAAATACCTCCTTAGTATTTAAACAGGTTATACGGGCGTAACTGACCTTTTTGTTTTCTTTGTTCATACGAAGCACACAGTTCTTAATAAAATGGTCAGATTTCCCGCAATAAAAGCACAAACCTTCAGAAGATCTGCGGTCTTTTTCCTGAGAGCGGGGTCCCATCGCCTCAATCTCCATCGGCTCTCCAATGTCAGTACAGACCCTCTCAAGACTCGGAGCTGACAAGGCAGAGGATTTACTCTCATTAACCCTTGCACGCAGTCTCCTGTCCACCCGTATAGCTAATTGCATTGCCTCCTGCAAGTTTCCAGGTGTGGGATAAGCAATCAGCAAATCCTTAACCCTTTCACCTAACCCCGCAAGAAACAAACTTTTCAAAGCTGAATCGTTCCACCCCACCTGGGCAGACCACCGACGGAAGTGAGAACAATATTTTTCCACATTACCTGATCCCTGCCTCAAACGTCTCAATTCAGTCTCAGCTGATGAGACACGATCAGGATCATCATACAACAAACCCAAAGCAGAAAAAAAACTATCCACTGATCTAAAGCATGGATCACTAGGTTGGAGAGAAAAGGCCCATCCCTGAGGTTCTTTGCGCAAAAGTGACATTATGAACCCTATGCGCTGTGATTCATCACCAGAGGATCTGAGTCTCAAACGAAAATACAACAAACAAGCATTTTTAAAGGAAAAAAATTCTTGTTGAACACCAAAAAATAAATCAGGCAATCGTACCTTTGGCTCCACAAAATGTGCTCCAGAACAGCTACTCACGTGTTGTTGGAGCTCGGCCACCTCCAGAGAGAGTCCCTGCAGGCGTTGAGCCAAATCCTGAACCGACACCATGATGGAAACTGGAGGTCTTTCCTTAGAGATATTTTTGGGCTGGACTTACTGTTATGATCTGCTACAAGCACTAAGGAAAGAAAGGAGATCTGTCCCTACAATAGAACTAAGCTAGATCCCTACGATGTAACGGGGAACCTGATCCTGCGATCAGACCCGCTAAAGTCCTCGGCTAGTCTGTACGAAGACCTATAGATGCAAGGAAGGGATCCCTACAAGAACTAGGGACTGAGATAAAGTTGGACACCTCCTAGCAGAGATTGTAGCAGTAAAAGACAAACACACAACATAGAACATAAAGGTCCGAAGACCTAGCTAAACTGACTGAGAAAGGTAACTAAGCACCAGGCTAGCTTAAGAGTAGAAATTACAATGAAGTCCAGCAAGGCCAGGAGGGCGGAGCAGGATTAAATAGGCAAAAAAGGTCATGTGACCAGCAAGATAGAAAAAACCTAACAGGAGAGTTCTAACAGCTGTCAGGTATACACGGCAGGTGCAGGCAGGAGCCTCCAGGTAACAGGCCAGTTCTCCAAGTAGGCAGGCTAGCCTAGCCCATAGACAGACTGGCAAGTTAGACCGTAGGCAGACCGTCGGGCCGGAGAGTGTCCTTGGCAGGCGGAGACAGGTAGCAGGTGAAGGATCCGGATAAGCGGACTGGCCAAGCCCATAGACAGACTAGCGGACTGGGTTGTAAGCAGATTGTCGGGCTGGACTGGTAATGAGGCTGGCAGACTGGACTGATAGACGGAATAGACTGGTAGTCAGACAGGCAGCAGGACCAGTGGGCTAAAGCAGAGTTTAGCATACAGAGCAACAACCTTGCACGGGCACCTCCATATTGGAGGAGGTGCCTTTTATAGGGGAAGTCCTCTGGCCATTGGACGGGGACTTTTTAGGACGGCGAACCCGGCTCCTTTAAGAGGGAGGAAGCGCGCGCCCTAAGCACAGTGCCCGGGGAGCTGCGCGTGCCGGCAGCAAGAGAGGCAGGAGTGCCGGAGGACGCCGGGCAGGGAGTGCGGCGGTGAGTGGGACGGCATCTCTGCCTGTCAGGGGGCAGAGAAGCCGATACTACACACGCTTTGCGCATGCGCCGGGAGGTAAGAGAAAAAAGCGCACGTCACAGGGGAGGGGGGGAAATATGGTAAACGTGGACATAGGCAGGGAATTGGTGGAATAATAAGCAGATGGGCGGGGATAGCTTGGCGTCCGGGGGCCTGTGAAACACTAAGAAGATAAAACTACATTTCTTTACATTCATACCTCTACTATGGGCCAAACAGGTATGTATAGATTTACTTTTCTATACCCTGTATGCCCATAGTAGAGGTCTAATAACTCCAAAGTGGTGACAGATTCCCTTTAAGAGGGGAATTTACCATGACATATACGTTATTAAAATTCATTAAAATTAGTGCTTTATACCTCCAGTCATAGTCAGATGGGCCCCGCTGCAAGATATCTATCTATATATACTGCATATATATATATATATATATATGTATATGTATATATATATATATATATATATATATATATATATATATATATAAAAAAGCATCCTTCATCCTGGTATATATATCCCCCATCCTGGTATATGTCCCTCCCTCTCCCTCTGTTCTTTATTGTAAAGAAGAAAATAAACCATTATACTCACTAGGAGCGTACATAGAAGTCATGGGGCTCTATGGAAGAAATATAATGCACTCCCCACAGTCCGCCATATAGTATATTGCATCCCATAGTCCTCCATATAAAATACTGCACAACTCATAGTCATCCATGTAGCATAATGCACAGCCCATAGTCATCCATAAAGTATAATGCACAGCCCATTGTCATCCATAAAGTATAATGCACAACTCACAGTTATCCATAAAGTATAATGCGCATCCCATAGTCATCCATAAAGTATAATTCACCCCCATAGTCATCCATAAAGTATAATGCACCCCAATTAGTTATTCATAAAGTATAATGCACCCCATAGTCATCCATAAAGTATAATGCACCCCCATAGTCATCCATAGTAGTATGATGCACTGCATAGTCATCCTGTGAAGTATAATGCAAAGTCCACTTTCTTCCATATAATATAATGCACTCCCATAATCATCCATAATAGTATAATGCACCCCATAGTCATCCTATAAAGTATAATAAAACCCCATAGTCATCCATAGTAGTATAATGCGCCCCATAGTCATCCTATAAAGTATAATGTAGCCCATAATCATCTATAGTAGTATGGCCACTGATTTTTTTTAAATAAATAAATACTCACCGTTCCTTAGCTCCTGCGCACGTCCTCTTGTGAAGCCAGCAGCTGAATTCGGCGTGCTACAGGAGCGTGTGACTTCGCTGTGCCCCGTCATGTGCACGCAGACATCAGCTGCTGGCCTCTGATTGTCCGTCAGCGTGTATTGTGGCACTGACTCGCGTGCCACAATACACTTCAACTGTATGTGCGTCTGTATAATTGCCGCCCTGATTTTGTGTTTTTCACCCCTAGTGACCTGTCAATTTTTCAATAGTACCTTGATTTTAACATTTATATTCAATAAAATTTTCTATTTTAATACAATCTAGTATTGCTCTATACTTCCTTATGGGGGTCATACTCTATATTCTTATAGGTCATGTATTTAAGTAGGAGTACCCTGAACATACAGTATGGTGTTAATGATTTACCATAGAGTTCGGTTCAATTGTATTCAAAATGAAATCTATGCCTGCTATAAGCTGGTGTATATTTCTGCTATAATGTCCGCCAGTTTTTTGGAGTAGATTTGTTGTGTGTCTGTTGGCTATGCCCCCTTTTGAAAACTCCTACCAGCTGTTTAGCAAAGTACCTTGTGCCAATTTTTCTACATTTTGACAACAGAAAACTAGCAGGGAGGGATGATAACTTACCCTTTTGTTTCTTCATTTGGTTTATGTATGTTTTTATTTTGAGAAGTTCTATATTAAAATGTTTTTTTTTCTTATTTCATTTTAGAGTGAATATTCTCTGGGACAAAAGTTATCAGCAGCTAAGGAAAGCAATTTATTAAGTGTGAAAAAGCCCCTTGTGTGCAGAACCCACTCACTGCCAAATGACAGCTACATGTTAAGGACAGAACACGTGTGCTCAGAGTGCCAAGCAAAAAGAAATCTCTCTTACCGGAAATCAGGTACTATATAGGCAATGTGCTCTGTGAACTTTAATAAATCACAAGATATCAGTGGAGCTGACGACCTTAGTTACTTAGTTGGCCAGGATAACATGCAGTAGCAGGGTGGTTAGGCCTTTGTAGGGTACAGGTATGGGGTGAAAGCCAGGGTTGGATTACTGATTTTCTGGATAAATTGTAAGTACCGTAGTTCTTACCCAGACACTTCCCACCACTGACCCTATTGCTCCTCTTTATTCCCAAACAGTCAAAGGCATACACATCATATAGGAATGGAGAAATGGGGTCCTTTGAGGGAGAGACCACTCAATTTTCATCCCATACGTTTTATTGAAAAGTGGCGAGAACCTGTGCAGGACTCCCCACTCTAGAGCAGGAAATTATGCCCATGGATTATGGGAAGGGAATTAAAGGGGCCACATTCCTTCTTTTCGTGGCAAAATATGCACTCGAACTGGACTCTATTTTTCCCATTTGACACTGTAGGCTATAATTGATTTGCAGCTAATTTTGCACTGCAAAATATCTGTGTAACTAATGATTTACTTTCTCTTTTCCTTATGATATTCAATTTGCACCCATGTTAATCCTAGCTAATCTGAAAAAATATAATGCATTTTGTTTTTTAAAATTAGTCCCATGCTATCGACTAATTTGAGGATAACAGAGTTTGTCCTGAAAGTTATTCTAACTTTTAACAGGCCGAATTATGCTGTTCTACCTTTCGGTCTCATGAAACAGATAAAGTTGGCAACTTTACTGACAAAAATCGGAAAATGAAAATCTACCTATCACACCCCTGCCATTCCTATAAAGGTCTGTTGCTGCCCATCCTTGCATTGCGTGAACAATGGACACTCTGATCTCTGTGTCCATATGATGAAGATGGTGGGAGTCACTTGATTATAACATGTGATGACTTCCTGACAGTCCCTGTGGCGCCCCTGAGGGTTCAGTCGCCACAGAGGTACTGCACCTCACCCAGAGGTATGGTGTCTCCCTTCTCTCAGGTAAGGCGGGAGTGCTGCACGGAACCCCAAACACCTGCATCCAATACTACACTGCTCCAGGCCGGTTGGAGGGGCAACATGCAGAGCGCAGCTGCTGAGCCCTGACCCTGGCTAGAGTGGGGGGAACCCAAAGGTAAGGGGAACCAGTAGCGGGTGTGGGTGGAGGAAGTAGTTAGAGGAAGCACTTTAGTAGGAAGTATAAATAGTGAAGCCATCTTACAGTGGCAAGTCAGTTCTAGGGAGCAGTTCAGAAGAACAGCTCAGGACAGTTCAGAAGAACAGTCCGGGAGCAGAGTCTCATTAGGAGATCTGCTCCACAAGTAGGGCCAGGTCAGGAGGCCCAGGAGGGGAGCAGGGAGTAGGCTTCGTTCTAAGAAGGGATCCCAGGGGGTACGGCCCGTGCAGGACGGCACCCGTACGCCCCGCATCGGTCAGAAGACAGAGGGATCGCAGACACATTCTAGTCCCCTGAGGGTCAACAAGTCTGTGTAACTCCGACAGACAGGAGGGACTTCAGAGAACCTGAACAGGACTGAGAGTGGGCAGCGCAGAGCAGGAGGGAGGAAGACCAGAGTGAAGACTGTCAAAATTGGGAACACGAGAAAGTGGGGTTCTGCCAGGTATTCCCAAGTTGCCTGAGGAAGGATTGAACCCCTGCCCGGTGAATGCAGCGCGACGCAGGAGGCCTTTACCTGAATAGCGCACCTGTGAAGTGTCTTAAGAACTGTGAGTAAAATCTTGGATGACTGCACTGCACGGCCTCTGTCCATTCTTCATCGGCGCCATCGTTCCCCCTGCACCATAACGCCCAGCGCAACCCACTCTCTACTACTACACTGCCCTGAGGCCCGCTCCACCTGTGGGGAGCCGTCCCATCACAAGCTGCCCTAACATCTGCCTCAGAGGATTGTTGCAGCGCTGGTGATCCTCACCAGACACCACAGGTGGCGTCACGAACACTTTCCAAATCCCCTATAAATAATTTCCCCCCTTTTGATTGACCGCCCTGGGTCACGGACCGGGCCAGCCACCGTGATATCCCCCACCGGCATCCATAAGAGGCCCGGCTGCCGAGTACCCCACGGCCCTGGGGGCGCGTCAGTCCCCATTTTTGAACAGGCGCAGAACATCTCCAGCTCTTGAACAAGTTCAGGATATTTTTCTGCGGTTTGAGAAAGATTTCTGTTATTTTCTGCAAATTTGAACCCTTAACAGCGAAAAAATAAAACATATCACAGTTAACAATTCTGGTATACAAAACTATCGCACTATCCTGATTCGTGGTAACTTGGTGCTCGGGTAAGGTACCAAGCCAGTATAGAGTCTATTAAAACCCGGCACTCAAAAGCTTTTGTTAAATTTTTTTATGATTTTAATCAAGTAAGTACAGTGTAACAAACGTTTCGGTCACTGAGGACCTTCATCAGTGTACAGTATATGAGTGGAGTTCCCTTGTGGTGGACTATATCCACTAAGGAGGCTGAGCTGGGAAATGGCGCTGTGTGGCGTTCCAGAACGTGGTATCCACCGCTTGTTCGTATGGTGTGTCACA
Source organism: Phyllobates terribilis (assembly GCF_046119375.1). Classification (NCBI taxonomy): domain Eukaryota; kingdom Metazoa; phylum Chordata; class Amphibia; order Anura; family Dendrobatidae; genus Phyllobates; species Phyllobates terribilis. The sequence continues at coordinate 259,242,629 of NW_027362765.1, read as the reverse complement.
ATTCTGATATGACTCAAGTATTCATCATAGATATTGTATTGCAATATGAATAAAGTGCAGAGGTTAGTAGATATCTCCTAGTACCGACTTAATTAAAATTCCACCCCTTCAAAAAAAGGTATAATGCAAACAGATGCAAATTTATTTCAACTATACTGGTCAGGAATAACATTGAAACCATCCACCTAATATTGTGCCTTCAAAACAGCTGACTCCTCACGGCTTGGTCTTCCGCACCTTGGATGGTGTGCTTTTATCTGGCACTAAAATGATGCTATGATATGTGGCCTCAACAGATCTGACTTTTGTTGTAGCACATTCCACAGATGCTCGATTGAACTAATATAATTCGAAAGCCATGTCAACACTTTGAACTCTTGCCATGTTCCTCAAACCATTCCTGAATATTTTTTGGAATGTGGTAAGTCGCATTATCCTGCTGAAGAGACCACTGCCACTAGGGCATACTGTTAGCATGAAGGATTGTCTAAGTAATATCCACATGAATACTGCATCCTAGTGCCTTCTCCATCCCCCCAGATAAGGGACACACGTTCCCTGCCATCCACTTATGTAAAGGTAAACATAACGTATTAGACCAGACCATCTGCTTCTCTTCTTCCATGGTCTAGAATTAATGCTCACTTGCCTAATGTATTAAACAAAACAACGAGATATCACTCATGGTTTGTGGCCATTCTCAGACCCTACTCTACAGCAAAAAAGATCGAAGATTGTTGTGCACATGAACTGACATGCCCATTGTACACACTTTTGGCAGTGGACACAGATCAACATAGTGACTCTGACTGGTCCGTAACTACACCGCAGGCTGTGATGCGCTGGGTGTTCTGACACCTTTCTATTATAGCCAGCTTTATTATTTTCATTTGTTTCTTATTCAGTTTTTTTTTATTTGAACCAGGAGGGCTAGCTTTCACTTTCCGTGTCCATCAGTGAGCTCTGGGTACACGTGACCCTGCTGCAAGTTCATCAGTTGTTCTTTTGTTATCACTCGTAGTCGTTACCAACCTCACAAGACCCAGTATTTTGGAGAAGCTCTGACAAGTTGTCTAGCCATCATAATTTGGCCCTTGTCAACATCACTTAAGTCATCTTTATTTATTTTATTTATTTATTTTACTCACCATTAATTCCACAGCACTTCACAGACAATATCGGCACTGTCCCCATCAGGGCTCACAGTCTAAATTCCCTATCGGTATGTCTTTGGAGTGTGGGGGAGAACATACGACTCCTTGCAGATGTTGTCCTTGGTGGGATTTGAACCCAGGACACCATAGTTTGTAAAGCCGAATAAAGACTTGCGTCCATCAAGTTCGACCTGTAAGTTCTGTAGTTGCTAAAGTTGATCCAGAGGAGGGCAAAAACCCCAAATGATTTAGCCAATCTTCACCTGAGGAAAAATTCCCTCCCGACTCTGAAACCAGCAGTCAGAATAAATCCCTGTATCAACCTACTATTTTATTCTATTTTTAAGTATATGCAGAAATCTGCCTGGTATCTAGAAAAGCATCCAGTCCCCGCTTGAACTGGTGTAGTGAATCCGACATTACCGTCTCCTCACTCAGTGAATTCCATATTCTCACTGCTCTTACCGTAAAGAACCCCTTCCTATGCTGGTGCTGAAACCTTTTCTCTTCCAGTCTTAGTGAGTGCCCTCTTGTTACCGTAATATCCCTCCTTTTGAACAAATCCCGGGCAAGGTCTCTATACTGTCCCCTAACATATTTGTACACATTTATTATGTCCCCCCTCAACCTTCTCTTTTCCAGGCTGAATAGTCCTAGTTTTGCCAACCTCTCTGGGTATTGCAGTCCCTCCATTCCCTTTATTAATTTTGTTGCCCTCCTTTGTACCTTTTCAAGCTCATTTATATCCTTTCTATATATTGGGGCCCATAACTGAGCACAGTATTCCAAGTGTGGTCTGACCAGTGCTTTGTACAGTGGAAGAACAATGTTCTCATCCTTTGCAGCTATACCTCTTCTGATACATCCCATTACCCTGTTTGCCCTTACAGCAGCGGCCTGACTTTGGGCACTCCAATTTAGTTTGCTATCAATCAAGATGCCCAAGTCCTTCTCCATCTCTGAATTCCCCAATGATTTCCCATTCAGTGAGTACTGGTGACTTCCATTTTTCCTTCCCATATGTATGACCTTACATTTCTCCTCGTTAAACCGCATTTGCCATTTAATGCTCCACCTACCCAGCTTATCCAAATCCCTCTGAAGGTCTTCACTATCCTCTTTTGTATTAATTGTTTTACATAACTTTGTGTCATCTGCAAATATTGATATTTTACTATTTATCCCGTTGACTATGTCGTTAATAAAGATATTAAATAACATTGGGCCTAGTACAGACCCATGTGGTACCCCACTAGTGACGCTTACCCAATCTGAGTATATTCCATTTATAACCACCCTCTGCCTTCTATCCTTTAGCCAGTTAGCTACCCACTTGCAGACATTTTCCCCCAGCCCCATCATTCTCATTTTGTATACCAACCTATTATGTGGCACGCTATCGAAAGCTTTTGAGAAGTCGAGATACACGACATCCACTGGTTCCCCCTGATCTACTCGAGAGCTAACCTCCTCGTAGAAGTCAATCAGGTTTGTTTGGCAGGAGCGATTCCTCATGAATCCATGTTGGTTCGGGGTTAATAGATTATTAGCGTCAAGATGCTCCATGATTGCCTCATTAATAAAGCCTTCAAAAATTTTGCCCACAACGGACGTCAGACTCACCGGCCGATAGTTTCCGGCGTCACTTTTCGCTCCCTTTTTGAATATTGGCACTACATTCGCCTGTCGCCAATCAAGTGGTACAGACCCAGTCTCAACAGAGTCCTTAAACATAAGATATAACGGTCTGTCTATCACATTACTTAGTTCCCTTAGTACCCGTGGGTGTATGCCATCAGGTCCTGGTGATTTGTTTATTTTAATGTTACTGAGGCGTTTCTGTACCCCAGCTTGGGTTAGATTTGTCATACTTAGTGGAGGATTAAGCTTGTCACTTCTCATTTCGCCTGTTAGTTCTTTTTCCTTTGTGAAAGTTGACGAAAAAAATTTATTTAATAGATTAGCTTTATCCTCATCTTTCTCTATGATTTTGCCTTCATCACTTTTTATCGGTCCAATATTATTCGATTTAATCCTTTTACTATTTATATACGTAAAGAACAGTTTGGGATTTGATCTACTTTCCCTAGCAATACGTTTCTCTGTTTCCTCCTTCGCTATTTTTATTTGTTTTTTGCAGGTTCTCGTTTTTTCCTTGTAACACATTAGTGCCTCCTTGCTGTTTTCCTGTTTTAATCTCTTGAATGCCTCTTTTTTGCTATTTAACGCCCCTTTTACGTTCTTATTCAACCATATTGGTTTCCTCTTATTTCTGGCCCTTTTATTCCCATACGGTATATACCTCTCGCACTGAGTATTCAGAATTCTTTTGAAGGTTTCCCATTTACTATTCGTATTTCCTTGATTAAGAACTTTGTCCCAGTCTATAAGTTGAAGGTTTTCTTTCAGCTGATCAAACTTCGCCCTCCTAAAGTTTAATGTTTTAGTTGTTCCCTTATTGATAACCCTACTGAAGGGCATTTTGAAATTGATAATATTATGATCGCTATTACCTAGGTGCCCCCCTATCTGTACCTCAGTTATTCTATCAGGCCTATTAGTCAATATTAAGTCCAACACTGCCTTCCCTCTCGTTGGTTCCTGCACTAGTTGGGAGAGATAATTATCCTTGATATTTGTCAAGAACCTTTTTCCTTTCTGCGATCTACAGGTTTCTGTTTCCCAGTCAATATCCGGGTAGTTGAAGTCCCCCATTACAATCACCTCATTATGTTTTGCTACTTTGTCTATTTGTCCTAATAGCAGTTTCTCATTCTCCTCTGTTATATTGGGTGGCTTATAGCAGACCCCCAGTAATATTTTATTATTATTTTTTGCCCCCTCTATCTCTACCCACATGGACTCGACCCCCTCTTCTCCCTCTCCTATATCTTCCCTTAGTCTGGGCTTTAGACGTGAATTTACATATAAGCAGACTCCTCCGCCCTTCCCCTGTTTCCGGTCCCTTCTAAATAAACTATAATCTGTTAAATTTACCGCCCAGTTGTAGCTATCGTCTAGCCAAGTCTCTGTTATACCTACGATGTCATACCTCTCCTCCGATATAAGCGCCCGCAGCTCATCCGCCTTATTGGTCAGGCTTCTTGCGTTGGTCAGCATGCAAGATAAAACTTTGGGGTTATTTAGCATCCTATTCTTCTCTAACGATCTAACTGTACTATCCCCACCCCCCTCTCCACCCTCATTATATTCACTTCTCCCCTTCCCCCTTGCTTGCCTCACATCCCACCTATTTCCTTGGTTTCCCCCCCCCGTCTCTAGTTTAAAAACTCCTCCAACCTATTAGCCATCTTCTTCCCCAGCACCGCTGCACCCTCCCCATTGAGGTGCAGCCCGTCCCTACGGTAGAGCCTGTAGCCGACAGCGAAGTCGGCCCAGTTCTCCATGAACCCAAACCCTTCTGCCTTGCACCAACTCTTTAGCCACTTATTCACCTCCCTAACCTCCCGTTGGCGCTCCTGTGTGGCTCGCGGGATTGGTAGTATTTCTGAGAAAACTACCTTGGAGGTCCTTGCCCTAAGCTTCCTACCTAGATCCCTGAAATCATTTTTAAGGACCCTCCATCTACCACTCACTTTGTCATTGGTGCCAATGTGGACCATGACCGCTGGGTCTTCGCCAGCCCCACCCAGTAACCTGTCAACCCGATCCGCGATGTGCCGGACTCGAGCGCCAGGGAGGCAGCACACCGTTCGGCGATCCCGGTCTTTGTGACAGATTGCCCTGTCTGTCCCCCTAATAATAGAGTCACCCACTACCAGGACCTGTCTAGCCTGCCCTACACTTCCCCCCTCCCCCTCATTACTGGAGCATACACTCCCCCGGCGGTCAGAGGATCTGTCGTGCTCCAATAATGCTGGTTCTGAACCAGCCTTCCTATACTTCTTCCCTCTATCCCTTCTAACCGTTACCCAGCTCCCTGCCTGTTCAGCCTGCGCTTCCCCACTAAGCTCCACCCCCAGTGTTGACCCATTGAGTGTCTGCTCGGTGAGCAGCAAACTCCGTTCCATGTTGTCGATGCTCCTCAGTACCGCTATCTGAGCACTTAGATCCAGGATTTGGGCTTCCAAGTGCACGATATGCTCACATCTCTCGCAGCAGTATGGATCCCTGCGTTGCAGGGCTGCAGTGCGAACCCATGAGCCATGCCCTTTTTCTCGCTTCCAGCACATTTACTTCAAAAACTGACTGTTCACTTGCTGCCCAATATATATTGCAGTCCTTGACAGGTGCGAGTGTCACAACATAATAAATGATATTCACATTATGTTTAATGTTATGGCTGATCTGTATGTCTGCTTGTTCTAACAGATTTGTTTTTATTTGGAAAAGGCAAACATATTCAATGGAAACCTATCCTCTTACATTTGGATAGTGTAAATATCGTAAAAACACAATTGCCTAGCCAAAAAAATGGATCTGCAAATAAAATCTGCAACAAATTACCAATACAACTCAAAAAGAAAAACAACGTATCAAGAACAATCAATTAAAAATATACTTTATTCACATTATAGTAAAAACAACACATATATAAGATACTAAAGGGCAAAAGATGGTCAGTTGTGAATACCCAAACAGGCACCACAGAGTGGCACACACCGTCAAGGGATAACATATAATGATATATGGACAAAAATTCATCAGAGGATTAGAGTGGTTGTTAATAGTGTTGAGCGAGCACTAAAATGCTCGGGTGCTCGAAGCTCGGGCCGAGCTCACCATGATACTCGGGTGCTCGACCCGAGCAACGAGCCCAATGTTAGTCTATGGGAGACCCGAGCATTTTTGCGATGGCACCCTCGGCAGTCTGTAGAAAGCCTAAAAAGTGCCCAAAACGATAGTGACAGTGCTCAAAAGACATGGGGACAGCATGGACATCGCCCCAGGAAGCATTTCTGACCCCCAGGTCACTGCTGTCAAAAGCATGGTCAGAGGTATTAAGCCACTTTTACGGGCTCACAATAAAACGTTCAAAAACGAAACTGAAACTGCTTTCCTGTGAAATATGTTAAGGAATTTCCTTTCCAGGGTAAAGACTTGTGTATAAGGTAAAATAAATAACCAAAAACAAAAATACTCCTCCACACCTTGGGCTATGTTCACAAGTAGCATTTTTCATGTGTTTTTGCGCTTCTGTATTGCTTTCAACCGTGACAAAATGCATTCACCGGGAAATGTCATTTTAACGTTTTACAACCTTATCTGGCCATGTGCTGTGTGACACATGCATACAGTGCTGAAAAAACATGGGAACAGCATGGGGAAGACCCCTGGAAGCATCTCTAACTCCCAGGTCACTGCCTAAAAGTGTGCCCATCAGAAGTGATCCTTGCTGCATCAGAAGATGCAGACTTGCAACTATCCCCGTGCAAGTCCTTGTCCCGGGGCAATTTTCAATTGTACCGCCCCCATTCCTTGCAATGCAAGCGAAAATATGCAGCCAACCACCCACCCACCGACAGGCTGCAATACCATACTGCTAGCTTTCACTTGAAATGGGGCCTTTTAGTTTGGAGTAGGCCGAAGCTGGCCACTACCTCAAGGCTGCTTCGGCAGCCTGGTATCCATACTCAGTCCCCAGCCGCCCAGCAGCCGGGTGTCCACACTCGGTCCCCAGCCACTAGAGGGCGGCCGGGTGTCCATACTTGGTCCCCAGCCGCCCCGCGGCCGGGTGTCCACACACGGTCCCCAGCCGCCCCTCTTTCTCCTGTCACCTTCCCACACACTTTTCTTAGCCTGGCCTGCTTTAGGGCAGCATTGGACGAGCCCACCAGAGAACCAGACTCCTCCGGTGGGCCCTGTCTTCTCCATCAGGGGAGTTGAGAGTGCCAAGGTGAGGAGCATGATGATGATGATAGAAGGTAGCATCTGCTTTGTTTTCTTTTAATGCAAGGGTAAGTGTGCAGCCTGCCACCCATCCACCCCCAGGCTGCAATGCCATACTGCTAGCTTGCACTTGAAATTGGGCCTTTTAGTTTGGAGTAGGCCGAAGCTGGCCACTACCTCAAGGCTGCTTCGGCGGCCTGGTATCCATACTCAGTCCCCAGCCGCCCAACAGCCAGGTGTCCACACTCGGTCCCCAGCCGATAGAGGGCGGCCGGGTGTCCATACTCGGTCCCCAGCCGCCCCGCGGCCGGGTGTCCACACACGGTCCCCAGCCGCCTGGGGGCGGCCGGGTGTCCATAAACGGTCCCCAGCCGCCCCTATTTCTCCTGTCACCTTTCCACACACTTTTCTTAGCCTGGCCTGCTTTAGGGCAGCATTGGACGAGCCCACTAGAGAACCAGACTCCTCCGGTGGGCCCTGGCTTCTCCATCAGGGGAGTTGAGAGTGCCAAGGTGAGGAGCATGATGATGATGATAGAAGGTAGCATCTGCTTTGTTTTCTTTTAATGCAAGCGTAAGTGTGCAGCCTGCCACCCACCCACCCCCAGGCTGCAATGCCATACTGCTAGCTTGCACTTGAAATGGGGCCTTTTAGTTTGGAGTAGGCCAAAGCTGGGCACTACCTCATGGCTGCTTCGGTGGCCTGGTATCCTTACTCAGTCCACAGCCGCCCGGCGGCCGGGTGTCCACACTCGGTCCCCAGCTGCCAGGGGGAGGCCGGGTGTCCATACTCGATCCCCAGCCGCCCCACGGCCGGGTGTCCACACACGGTCCCCAGCCACCTGGGGGCGGCCGGGTGTCCATTAGCGGTCCCCAGCCGCCCCTATTTCTCCTGTCACCTTCCCACACACTTTTCTTAGCCTGGCCTGCTTTAGGGCAGCATTGGACGAGCCCACCAGAGAACCAGACTCCTCCGGTGGGCCCTGGCTTCTCCATCTGGGGAGTTGAGAGTGACAAGGTGAGGAGCATGATGATGATGATAGAAGGTAGCATCTGCTTTGTTTTCTTTTAATGCAAGCGTAAGTGTGCAGCCTGCCACCCACCCACCCCCAGGCTGCAATGCCATACTGCTAGCTTGCACTTGAAATGGGGCCTTTTAGTTTGGAGTAGGCCAAAGCTGGGCACTACCTCATGGCTGCTTCGGTGGCCTGGTATCCTTACTCAGTCCGCAGCCGCCCGGCGGCCGGGTGTCCACATTCGGTCCCCAGCTGCCAGGGGGAGGCCGGGTGTCCATACTCGATCCCCAGCCGCCCCATGGCCGGGTGTCCACACACGGTCCCCAGCCACCTGGGGGCGGCCGAGTGTCCATTAACAGTCCCCAGCCGCCCCTATTTCTCCTGTCACCTTCCCACACACTTTTCTTAGCCTGGCCTGCTTTAGGGCAGCATTGGACGAGCCCACCAGAGAACCAGACTCCTCCGGTGGGCCCTGGCTTCTCCATCTGGGGAGTTGAGAGTGCCAAGGTGAGGAGCATGATGATAATGATAGAAGTTAGCATCTGCTTTGTTTTCTTGGAATGCAAGGGCATGTATGTAGCAGCGGCTAGGCCTGAGGTGGTCAGCATTTTAGCGCATATCCTACCTCCTCCGAGGATTGCCGGATGTTTTCCTGCTACTATCCCAGTTCTATGACTCCCGTTAAAACAAAGATTCAGGTGATAAATGATGGATGAGGTCGTGGCAAAGGAGAAAGAGCAGGAGGAACAGGGACTATTCACATCAATATCAGGCTAGTCAACCACACATGTTTTGTAGGATATGTTTCTGTACCAAAAGGAGCGGTTCGACTACACAGTTATAGAGCATACAGTGAGTGCTATGCCTACAAAAAATGGGTCTCCTGTGCACTGTTGGCCTAAGCAGTGAATGGAAGGCTTTGCAAAAATTATGTGGAACTGCAATGCCCCTTGAAACAGACGTGGATTACAGCGTACTAAAAACCTTCTACCCATTATTGGGGAGTGGGTCTCCCTTAGTGTTCGCCTATGCATTGAAAAGCAAAAGCTGACTAAAATTAGGAGGAAATGCAATGCCCATTGGAAGAGTCGTGGAGGTCGCAGTAGCTTAACAAGACAGTTTTAATGCCCCTTGGAAAAGTGGTGGAGGTCACAGTAGCTTAACAAGACAGTTTGAATGCCCCTTGGAAAAGTGGTGGAGGTCACAGTAGCTTAACAAGACGGTTTTAATGCCCCTCGGAAGAGACGCGGAGGTCGCAGTAGCTTAACAAGACGATTTTAATGCCCCTTGGAAAAGTGGTGGAGGTCACAGTAGCTTAACAAGACGGTTTGAATGCCCCTTGGAAAAGTGGTGGAGGTCACAGTAGCTTAACAAGACGGTTTTAATGCCCCTCGGAAGAGACGTGGAGGTCGCAGTAGCTTAACAAGATGCTTTTAATGCCCCTTGGAAAAGTGGTGGAGGTCACAGTAGCTTAACAAGACGGTTTGAATGCCCCTTGGAAAAGTGGTGGAGGTCACAGTAGCTTAACAAGACGGTTTTAATGCCCCTTACAAGAGCCATACAGTACAGCATCTTAAAAACATTATTCCCATTATTGGGGAGTGGGTCTCCCATAGTCTTTGCTTATGCCTTCCAAGCAAAAGCTGCCAAAAATTAGGACGGAGAAACTTGCAATGCCCCTTACAAGTGCCATGCAGTACAGCATATTGCAAATATTATTCCCATTATTGGGGAGTGGGTCTCCCATAGTCTTTGCTTATGCCTTCCAAGCAAAAGCTGCCAAAAATTAGGACAGAGGAACTTGCAATGCCCCTTACAAGAGCCATGAAGTACAGCATATTACAAACATTATTCCCATTATTGGGGAGTGGGTCTCCCATAGTCTTTGCTCATGCCTTCCAAGCAAAAGCTGCCAAAAATAAGGACGGAGGAACTTGCAATGCCCCTTACAAGAGCCATGCAGTACAACATATTACAAACATTATTCCCATTATTGGGGAGTGGGTCTCCCATAGTCTTTACTTATGCCTTCCAAGCAAAAGCTTCCAAAAATTAGGACGGAGGAACTTGCAATTCCCCTTACAAGAGCCATGTGACTCGCCCCATGGGCCGTGGGGTACCCGGAACTGGGCCTCTGTACGATGCTGGGGGCAGTAGTGGCAACCCGATCCCGTGGCTCAGGGTGGTCAGACCAAATTGTGGCAGTCTATTTATCAGTGTTTTGAATGTCCGACTACGCCACCTGTGGATTGTGGTCAGGGATAACCGCCGCTGCAAGGCAGACCACTGAGGCTGGTGTTGGTGTGCAGAACAGGGGTAGGACAACTCCCCACGGGAAGAGTGTAGCCTCAGGGCAGTGTAGGGGGATGCTGGGGGTGATAGTGCCGGCCGCAATAGTAAAAGTTCAGAGCCCGTTTCAAACAGTCCTGGGTCTTTATTGTAGATGTTATTAATGACCCAACAGTAGTACCGTTTAGGAAAGGGCCTGGGTGTCTGAGAGCATTCGGGCAAGCCCCACTGGTCAGGGTGAGTGTGTAGGCCTACCGTTCTCTCTATGCTCTTTCTGACTATCCCCCTCTTCGTGGTGTAATAGCCCACGTCCCTGAGCTGGCCGTGTACTTGTCGCCTGTATGGCTTGCGACTCGGGCCTTGGGTACCTTTTTGCTTTCTCCTCGCTGTACTGGTCCCTCTGTGTAGCGGAGCCTCCAGGCTTCTTAGGCCAAGGGACCTGAAATCCCTCGCGGGTTGGTTCTCTGCTGCTGGGCTTGATAACCCGGGCAGCCTCGGACCCCAATGTCCAGTTAGATTCGTTCTCTGCCAGGACCGGCTCTCGTCACCTCTGTCCCTGGCTTGCAGTTTCTCCTCTGCCTCACGGACTCCTCGGCTACAGCTGAACTGTCCCTCCTTCTCTGGGACTAGTCTCAGTCCTGAGCTAGGTCGTCCAGCTCTCTCTAACCCTGCCCCCAGTTCCAGCTTTTATAGGGGCAGCCAGCTCCCCCTACTGGCCTGGGACAGGAGGTGCTGTATGTTAATTGTCCCTAACCAGGGAACCTCCCTCCTGCTCTCAGACACAGCCTTTAATATTTGTGGCATCCAGGCCTGGGGTGCCAAAAATTAGGACGGAGAAACTTGCAATGCCCCTTACAAGAGCCATGCAGTACAGCATATTACAAACATTATTCCCATTTATTGGGGAGTGGGTCTCCCATATTCTTTGCTTATGCCTTCCATTATTGGAGAGTGGGTCTCCCATAGTCTTTGCTTATGCCTTCCAAGCAAAAGCTGCCAAAAATTAGGAGGAAATGCAATGCCCATTCAAAGAGTCGTGGAGGTTAGAGTTAATTAAAAACAACATTTCAATGCTCCTTGGAAGAGCTGTGGAGTTCAGAGTGATTTAACAAGACGCTTTTAATGCCCCTCGGAAGAGACGTGGAGGTCGCAGTAGTTTAACAAGACAGTTTTAATGCCCCTTGGAAAAGTGGTGGAGGTCACAGTAGCTTAACAAGACGGTTTTAATGCCCCTTGGAAAAGATGTGGAGGTCCCAGTAGGTTAACAAGACGCTTTTAATGCCCCTCGGAAGAGACGTGGAGGTCGCAGTAGCTTAACAAGACGGTTTTAATGCCCCTTGGAAAAGTGGTGGAGGTCACAGTAGCTTAACAAGACGGTTTTAATGCCCCTCGGAAGAGACGTGGAGGTCGCAGTAGCTTAACAAGACGGTTTTAATGCCCCTTGGAAGAGATGTGGAGGTCCCAGTAGCTTAACAAGACGCTTTTAATGCCCCTTGGAAGAGACGTGGAGGTCTCAGTAGCTTAACAAGACGGTTTTAATGCCCCTTACAAGAGCCATACTGTACAGCATCTTAAAAATATTATTCCCATTATTGGGGAGTGGGTCTCCCACAGTCTTTGCTTATGTGACGCGCCCCCTGGGTTGTAGTCACTGTGGCAGTGACCCGGTCCGTGACCCAGGGCGGTCAATCCAAGGATAATTTCTATATATGGGTTTTATAATGTCCGACTACGCCACCTGTGGAGTGCGGTTAATGAGGCCGCCGTTGCGGAACAGTCCTCTGAAGCTGATGGTTTGGCAGCAAGGGTGGTAAACTCCCCACTGGAAGAGTGTAGCTTCAGGGCAGTGTGTGTGGATGATGGTGGTTGTGCAGGGTGTCGCGGTGCAGAAATAACCACAGAGTCCGTATAGCGCAGTCCCAGGGTCTTTACTGGTAGCAATTAGACAGGCCTGGACTGGAGTACTGGCTAGAGATTAGAGTCTGGTCAGTCTGGGAGCAAGCATAGAGTCCTCCTGGACAGGTGGAGTTGTAGGCCTGCCGTTCTCACTATACTCTTTGGCTATTCTGCTTGTAGCGGTGTCGTAGCCCACGTCCCTGAGTGTAACTTGCTGTGCTCACCCGTATGGCTGGCAACTCGGGCCTTGTGGATGCCTCGCTCCTCCTTGGTGGTACTGGCCCCTCGGTGCTGCTGAGCCTCTGGGCGTATGATGGGGGCCAGGAGACCTGCAATCTCCTGCCCTACGGTATCTGCTGCTGGGTCTGGAATCCCCACAGCCTCGGACTCTGTTGTCAGGTTCTCTGTGTATCCTGGCTAGGACGAGCTAGCTCCTGCTCCAGTCCCTAGCTCCTCACTCCTTGACGTCCTCTCCTTGACTACTGACACTAAGCTCAACTAACCCCGCCTCCAGATCCAGTTGCCAAGAGGAGGGTCCTCCCCTTGCTGGTCTAGAGCCAGGAAGTGCTGCATGTATTGTGTTCCTGACCAGGAAACCCCTGCTTGCCTCCAGACATGGCATTACTTCTTTTGAGGGAAGCAATACCACTGTGGCAACCAGACCCTCTGGGGTGCCACATTCCCCCCTAGTTAATTTCAGTACTCCGGGACTGAACATATTTTTCAAAAGTAACCACAACATTAACAATAACAGGCACATTAGAATATTTACAAACATTACAGTCCTTGATAGGTTACAGTATAATCTGCAACCAGGTTTCCATTCCACTGTGCAAGGTGTAATTTGAGGGACCCGTCCAAAACCCTCCACAGAGGCCCTGGGGTGGCTGCAGGGCATAGATGATCCAAGTGCTGGACCACGTCTTTGGCCACCTCCAACGGGTTTTTGTTCAGTAGCCTTTCAATAAGGGGCACTTTAACAAGTGCAACTATTTACAATGGAGAGTTCTTTGGTTATTCACCATCCATAACCTAAAAGTCTTTGTACCCTTTTCGGGTAACTGGATAAACACACATATAAAACTTTTCAAATTTTGGCAATATCTTTGGCATACCCTTGCGGGTAACTATATACAGCATGCATTTCAATACTATTACACTTTAAACTTTGCATTTTAAATTCTCCAACGAGCAGGGGGTTGACCTCTTGTACTTCTGGTGGATCTACGGAGTACACTATATGTTAGTGCTCTACCCTGGTCCCTTGTGTCTACCCCTGGTGTGGTGGGTTCAGTGCGAACTGCATTACTAGTATTTTCAGGTGACACTGGTAGGTTGGGCAACTTCCTACGGATTCTTTGGCTTACCGTGGGTACGACAGGTTCGCTACTAGCAGAGGGTAGATTCTCCTGGTCTGCTGATGGGGAAACTTCTGCCTCTGAGCCCAACTGTTCTTTCAACTCTTCTGGGACTTCTGCAACTTCCTGAGGGGCTGGTTGGAGAAAGGTAAGGACTGGCACAACAATTGCATTGTTCGCTTGTGTCCACGACCGGGGAAATTCTCTGAGTACTGTTTTGACCATTTCTTCCACTTCCTCTGTGGGTTGAGGGCTATCCTGGTCTTCTTTAGTGTGTTATAATTGCTCGGGACATTTATTCAAGTGGTCTCTTGAAACTGTTGCTGATGTTTCTCCTCCATCCTTACTAATGAGGCACACCTTGGTGTTATCATGACTCCAGGGTAGGATGGTGTACGGTTCTACCTCCTACTGGTCATCCAATTTGTGGAGTCGCCTCTTTCTTTTAAGGACTTGTTCTCCAGGTGACAAGGGAACAGCAGGTGTGTGTTGATTGTAAGTCTTCTCTTGTCTTTGTCTTGCTTGGGACAGACTTTTTTCAACACTCTCTTGCACTTTGCGGTATTGTTGTTGACGCTCAGTGTCCCAATCTGCATCTGGTGAGGCCGTTTCTGGTGTTAGGACTCCCATGTCCAGGTCGATGGGCAGCTTACCAGGTCTTAATCTCATCAGGTAAGCAGGTATGCAGTTGGTAGAGTTTACTGGGATATGGTTATAGAGGTCCACCAGACCTGGTAGCTTTTCTGGCCACAGGCTGCGTTCCTCAAGGGGCAACGTCTTCAGCAGGTCTATCACCACCTGGTTCATCTTCTCACACAACCCGTTGGTTTGGGGGTGATATGGCATTGTCCTGATTTTCTTGCAGCCATACAGGTTGCAGAATTCTTGGAACACTTCCGCTTCGAAGACTGGACCTTGGTCAGTAAGCACACGGTCAGGGTAACCATGCGGGCGACAGAAGTGTTGTTGGAATTCCTTGGCTGCCGTCTGAGCCGTCTGGTCCTTTACTGGCACTACTACCAGGAACCGGGAGTAGTGGTCTATGATGGTGAGAGCGTAGACATAGCCTGACCTGCTTGGGGCTAGCTTCACGTGGTCCAAGGCTACCAGTTCAAGTGACTGTTTGGTGATGATGGGCTGCAGGGGAGCCCTCTGGCTGTCACGGTCTTTTCGCCTTAGGTTGCATGGTCCGCATTCTCGACACCACCTCTCGATTGCTTTCCTCATGCCAGCCCAGTAGAACCGTTCACGTAGCAGGACTTCCAACTTCTTCCAGCCAAAGTGTCCTGCTCCATCGTGGTATGCTTCCAAGACCATTGACGCATCCCGACTCGGGACTACCACCTGCCAGACCAATTCATGTGTCCGGGAGTTGATGGCTCTTTGACACAGCTTCCCTTCATAGATGAATAGCTTGCCCTTCTCCTTCCACAGCTGTTTGGTCTCCTCTGGAGCATCTGGATCAGGGTACGAGTCAGCTCGTGTCAGCAACTCCTTGACTAGGCGGACAGCCGGGTCACTATCTTGTGTCTCTGCCCATCCATGGTGGGGCAATGGATTGAACGTGGCCTCTCTGTTGGCGTAGCACCTGTTCTTCACACAATGGGAGCACTGGGTTACTCCATGACGGTGGACAGCGGGGATCTCTATCTCCTCCAGCTCTTCCGGGTCTTCTACCCCATCTGGCAAGTTAGGTATCCTGGACAGTGCATCGGCTTTTGCATTCTTGCGCCCAGCCCTGTTCTTGATGGTGAACTCATAATTAGACAGTCGGGCCATCCATCTTTGTTCCAGGGCACCAAGTTTCGCAGTGTCCAGGTGCGTCAGTGGGTTATTATCCGTGAAGACGGTGAATTTGGAGGAGGCGACTTAATGCTTGAAGCGCTCTGTCACAGCCCAGCTACGGCGAGGAACTCTAACTTGAAGGAACTGTAATTTTTGGGATTCCTTTCTGTGGGCCGGAGCTTCCTGCTGGCATAGGCAATCACTCTTTTTCTGCCTTGTTGTATCTGGGACAGCACCGCTCCTAGCCCCACGTTACTTGCGTCTGTATGGAGTATGAAGGGTTGGCCATAGTCAGGGTAGGCCAGGATCTCGTCTTCTGTGAGAGCCATCTTCAGTCTACTGAAGGATTCGTCTTCTGGCTTATCCCATTTGAATGGAGGCTTCGGGTTTTTGGCCTTCCTGGACTGGCCTACTAGGAGGTCCTGCATGGGTGCCGCCATCTTTGTGAAGCCTTGGATAAATCTTCGGTAGTAGCCCACCAACCCGAGGAACTGCCGCACTTCCTTGATAGTGGAGGGTCTTGGCCAGTCCTTGATTACTGTGACTTTGTCAGGGTCTGGTGCTACACCTTCAGTGCTTACCACATGACCTAGGTACTGTAACTTGGGCTTCAACAGGTGGCATTTTGACGGCTTCACCTTCAGGCCAAAAACAGCTAGGGCTTCAAACACCTCTGCCAGGTGCTTCAGGTGATCTTCATAGGACTTGGAGTATACTATGACATCATCCAGGTACAGCAGGACTGTCTCTAAGTTCTTATGTCCTAGACAGCACTCCATCAACCGCTGGAAGGTTCCTGGGGTGTTGCAGAGCCCGAATGGCATGTAGTTGAACTCGCTGAGGCCCATCGGTGTTGTGAATGTGGTCTTTTCTTTATCTGCCTCTGCTACAGGAACCTGCCAATACCCACTAGTGAGATCCAAAGTAGAGAAATAATTAGCAGATCTTAATGCAGCTAGTAACTCCTCAATCCTGGGTAATGGGTATGCATCTTTATGTGTAATGCGGTTGATTTGCCTGTAGTCTACACACATTCTCATCGTCCCATCTTTTTTCCTTACGAGAACTAATGGAGCTGCCCAGGGGCTACAACTATCTCTTATCACCCCAGCCTCCTTCATCTCTCGTAACATCCCTTTGGCATTTTGGTAGTGTGCAGGGGGTACAGGCCGGTACCGCTCTTTAATGGGTGGATGGTCTCCCATGGGGATATGGTGTTGAACCCCTTTCACCTGCCCGAAGTCAAGCGGGTGTTTGCTGAAGACCCTTTCATACTCCTGGAACACCCGGTATACTCCATGTTTTTGGTGCTGAGGGGTGGAGTCAGTGCCTACGTGTAGCTTTTGACACCAGTCCTCCATCTGTCCCTTGGAGCCATTATCCTCCGCCGGTTTGGATGGAGGTAAGGGTTCCACTGTTTTTATGGAATTGTTGCTGGCGGTGAATAATTTGGCAAGGGTAGCATACCGGGGCAAATGGACTTCTTGCTCCCCAATATTTAGGATGCGGACTGGCACTCTCCCATGGCGGACATCAACTACCCCCCGGGCTGTCAAGATGGTGGGCCTACTGTCAGAGTATACGGGCTCTACCAGGGCCTGGTAATCTCGACCCCTGAGACCAATTGCTGCCCGACACCATATCAACATTTCACTTCTTGGGGTCATGGCAATGGGGAACGGGTCACTCATCCTGACTCTGCCAATTTCACCACCAGACAGTTCTACCTGTTGTCTTCTCATCAGGGCTCTGATTTCTCTCTGCAGAACCCGCTGCTGTCTGGAACTGGCAGTCTCCGCAACCTGCTGTAACAAGACAATAATTTCTGAAAGACAATTTTCAATAGCATTAGTGCCTAAGGTTATCATGGGGTGACTTTCTCGGCGATCAATGTCAACAATTATCATTCCTTGCGCCGGCAATTCCACTTTGCCAACCTTTATGGTCACTTCTTTATACCCCACTTGAGGTACAGGCTGACCATTGCTGGCATAAATGCTTAAATGTTCATCTGGATGGCGGGTAATGTCTGAATCAGTCAAGTAGCGTTGGTAGAGAATGTAGGGGATAGTGGTCACCTGGGATCAAGTGTCCAGCAACGCGCTCATCGGGATGCCGTCAAGCACGACAGGTAGGACCGGTCGTCCCCCCACATACTTGTCTCGCCAGTTATGTGGGCCTGGTGGTCTTACGCCTGGGGGTTGGCCCTCTGCCCCAGGTTTTGCTCGTTTAAATTACAGTCCCTTGCATAATGTCCTGGCTTGTGACAGCGGCGGCAGATGGGTTGTCCGTCCTGGTCATAGCGGTCACTGTTCCTCCCTCTGGTTGGTGGAATCCTCCTCTGTTGTCGCCACGGGGCGTCCTCCGGACTGGAAGCCAGCTGGATCTTCCCTTTGGGGGACACCTGCAAGGACTGCACAGTTTTGGTTAGTGCAGCTACACTTTTAGTCAGCTCTTGGACCTGAAGGTGCAGGTCTGTAGACAGATCATTGTCCAGAGTCTGTGCATCAGCTCCCACAGGCTCTGGGGAAAAGGGTGCCACCTCCTGGTGGTAGGTGATAGCTGGGCGCCGGTGAGATGTAGCGCCACCTGGTGTTGGTTCTCGCAGCACCCGGGTGGCTCTGTCTTTAAATTGTGCAAAGTCCAGATCAGGGTTTTGCAGAGCCATTATGTGCAGCTGTGTCCGGTGAGCGCTGGACAGTAGACCCTCAATAAACTGCTCAGTTAACAGTCTGTTCTCATCATGCACACTGTTGGGGTCTACCTGTTTGATGGCTCTCAGCGCCTCCTGCAGGTTTAAAGCATAGTCCCGTACACTGTCCTGCGCCCGTTGTTTGCACCCATAAAACTTCATTTTTATCTCAGCTGTAGTACGGGTGTCAAAGGTGTCCTTTAGGCGGGCCAGTATCTCTTTCACAGTCCCTTTGTCTCTGGCTGACCAGGACTTCACTTCTCTCTGGGCTGCTCCAATTAACTGGCCTATGAGGATGCTCACTTTCTGATCCTCGGACAGGGGGTACACTTTAAACAAGCTGGTCAGTCTTTCTTTAAAGTCACTCAGGGTGTGTGACTCTCCTGAGTACTGGGGCAACCACACCGCCCCCGGTATATATGGCATGGAGAATGGCATTACCGCGGCAGCGGCCGCGTCTGCGGCTGAAGTTCCCTTCATATTGGGCGTCTTCCTCCCCCCTAGTTAACAGTGGCCTACCTTCTTTCACTTTGCTTCCGTAGGCCGCAGTTCCGCAGGTGATGGTCTCCTTTGAGGACCTGGCGTCGCTTGCTTCTGACGTCAGCGCTTGCTGGGGTTCCTTCCAGGACCTGCCGCTGCATCAGTGCGTGAAGCGGGGCTTGGGCTACGCGCGCTTCCAGCGGTTACGCCCCTCTTCTTCCCGCGCGGCGACTCGGAAATGGCGGAAAATGGCGGGAAACAGCGGCAATTGGCGGGAAAACTTCTCCACGGTATGTGACACAGTTCGTGAAGGCGCACAGTACCCGGTGGTAACGGGCACGAAATCCTGCCGACTACGCCAAATTTGACGCGCCCCCTGGGCCGTGGGGTACCCGGAGCCGGGCCGGTAGATGCTGGGGGTTGTAGTCACTGTGGCGGTGACCCGGTCCATGACCCAGGGCGGTCAATCCAAGGATAATTTGTATATATGAGTTTTATAATGTCCGACTACGCTACCTGTGGAGTGCGGCTAATGAGGCCGCCGCTGCGGAACAGTCCTCTGAAGCTGATGGTTTGGCAGAAAGGGTGGTATAGCTCCCCACAGGAAGAGTGTAGCTTCAGGGCAGTGTGTGTGGATGATGGTGGTTGTGCAGGGTGTCGCGGTGCAGAAATAACCACAGAGTCCGTATAGCGCAGTCCCAGGGTCTTTACTGGTAGCAATTAGACAGGCCTGGACTGGAGTACTGGCTAGAGATAAGAGTCTGGTCAGTCTGGGAGCAAGCATAGAGTCCTCCTGGACAGGTGGAGTTGTAGGCCTGCCGTTCTCACTATACTCTTTGGCTATTCTGCTTGTAGCGGTGTCGTAGCCCACGTCCCTGAGTGTAACGTGCTGTGCTCACCCGTATGGCTGGCAACTCGGGCCTTGTGGATGCCTCTTTCCTGCTTGGTGGTACTGGTCCCTCGGTGCTACTGAGCCTCTGGGCGTATGATGGGGGCCAGGAGACCAGCAATCTCCTGCCCTATGGTATCTGCTGCTGGGTCTGGAATCCCCCACAGCCTCGGGCTTCTGTGTCCGGTTCTCTGTGTATTCTGGCTAGGACGAGCTAGCTACAGCTCCAGTCCCTAGCTCCTCACTCCTTGACGTCCTCTCCTCGACTCCTGACACTAAGCTCAACTAACCCCGCCTCCAGATCCAGTTGCCAAGGGGAGGGTCCTCCCCTTGCTGGTTTAGAGCCAGGAAGTGTTGCATGTATTGTGTTCCTGACCAGGAAACCCCTGCTTGCCTCCAGACATGGCATTACTTCTTTTGAGGGAAGCAATACCACTGTGGCAACCAGACCCTCTGGGGTGCCACATACGCCTTCCAAGCAAAAGCTGACAAAAATAAGGACGGAGGAACTTTCAATAATGGCAACACGGACCACGGTCACCCTGGTGGTATAGTGGTGGTGGAGGCTAAGGATAAGGAGAAGAACATAAAACAGCCGAAATGAGGAAGCGTATACCCATGTGTGGGTGTGAAGTGGTGCATGTGAATACACCTCCCGAAATAACACAGTGGATGTGACTTTATGTTACTCTGCTGTTATTTGGTGGTGATGAGAAGTCTGGCCCAATCCAGCCCTTGTTCATTTTGATAAGGGTCAGCTTGTCAGCATTGTCAGTTGACAGGCGAGTGCGCTTGTCAGTTATAATTCCCCCAGCGGCACTGAAAACACGCTCCGATAACACGCTAGCGGCAGGGCAGGCCAGGACCTCCAAGGCGTACAGAGCGAGTTCATTCCAAGTGTCCAGCTTGGATACCCAATAATTAAAAGACACAGAGGAATCACGGAGGATGCTGGTACGGTTGGCAAGGTACTCCCTCACCATCTTTTGAAACTTTCCACTCCTTGTGAGAGTACCCCGCGCCTCAGAGTCTGTCTGAAGGGAGGGTCTGAGAAAACTGTCCCAGAACGTTGACAGTGTTCCCCTGCCTCTGCTGGATTGGAGTTGCGTCTCTCTCGCATGTACGCCTTGGTTGGGCAATGAACTGTGACCTCTGCCACTAGCGTGTTCAGATGGGAATTTTTTTAACAGTTCTGCAGCAAGGGCCTTCTGGTACTGCCCCATTTTTGTAGACCTCTCCACCTCAGGAATAAGAGAGTGAAAGTTCTCCTTGTAGCGGGGGTCTAAAAGTGTCACCAACCAGTAATGACTGTCACCCAACATTTTGACAACGCGAGGGTCACGGTTAAGGCAGCGTAACATAAAGTCAGCCATGCGTGCCAGACTGGTAACGGGCAAGACTTCCGTGTCCTCACCAAGATGACGACTGACCATGCTCTCCTCCTCCTCCTCCTCCCCCCCTGTCCTCAAGCCACCCACGCTGAACCGACGGTATGACAGTTGTACAGGTACTACCGTCTACAGCGCATGATACAAGCTTCTGTTCTTCCTCCTCCTTCTCCTCCTCCTCTCACTCATTGTCCCCCAATAAATGTTGGGATGAGATGAGGCTGGGCTGTGTGTAATCGACCGCTACGGCTTCTTGATCCATCTCATCATACTCTGGCTGCAATGCCTCCTCTTTAATTCTCTGCAGAGAGCGTTGCAAAAGACAGACAAGTGGAATGCTGACGCTAATGATGGCGTCATCGCCACTGACCATCTTGGTGGACTCCTCAAAGTTTGTAAAGATGGTACATATGTCAGACATCCAGGTCCACTCCTGAGGTCTTATGTGTGGAGTCTGACCTGAATATCGACGGCCTTGTTGCAGCTCCACAACTGCTCTCTTCTGCTCACAAATCCTTTGCAACATGTGGAGGGTAGAGTTCCATTGTGTGGGGACATCACAAACCAGTCGGTGTGACGGAAGCTGCAAACGCTGCAGCAACACAGCCGCTTGGCGGAGGAAGTACTGCAGTGCTTCCAGCTTGTAACTGATGTGATGATATCTGAGATGGAGGCTGAACATGAGGAGGAGGAGAAGGATGATGCGCAGGAGCTGTACACTGTGGGGGCAACTCTGACTGACATAGGGCCCGCAATCCTCGGTGTGGGGAGGATGTGTTCCGTCCCAAGGTCCGACTGGGTCCCGGCTTCCACTATGTTTACCCAGTGAGCCGTCAGCGAGATGTACCGTCCCTGGCATCAAGCACTTGTCCACGTGTCCGTTGTCAGGTGGACTCTCCCAGTAACTGTGTTGTTGAGGGCACGGCAGATGTTTTGGGACACGTGCTTGTGTAGTGCGGGGATGGCACACCGGGCAAAATAGTGTCGGCTGGGGACCCAGTACCGAGGGACGGCCACCGTCATAAGGTTGTGGAAGGATTCCGTCTCCACCAGCCTAAAAGGCAGCATTTCCAACGCAAGCAGTCATGAAATGTGCGAATTTAGGACTGTGGCCTGTGGGGCGTTGGCTGCGAATTTCCGCTTTCGTTCAAAGGTCTGGGATATGGACAATTGAACGCTGCGGTGGGACGTGGATGTGGACGTTGATGCTGTTTCGTGAGAAACTGCCATAACAAGTGAAGATTGAGAGGAGGGGGCATCTTTGCATGCATTATGGATGAGGGATTGCCTTGCACACACAACAGGGGGTTCTATTGCACGCACAACAGCGGAAGAAGCAGTGGTGACACCCGCTGACACTGGTCGTGGACCCTGGGGTTCACCTCACAAAGTCGGGTGCTTTGCTGCCATGTGCCTGATCATGCTGCTGGTGGTAAGGCTGGTAGTTTTGTCACCCCTGCTGATGCTGGCATGGCAGGTGGTACAAATGGCCTTTTTGGGGTTATCAGCAGAGTCTTTAAAAAAATTCCAGACTCTGGAAGACCTACAGGTTGTACTGGCAACGTCCCTCGTGTTGGTGTTACGGGGAACTGTTGCCTGCCTTCTGTGTGCGGCCACCACACTGCTTCTTCCTGCCTGTTGGGGTACTCTGCCTTCCTCACCCTCTGTGCTGCTGGCCTCGCTCTGCATGTCCTCCTGCCACGTTGGTTCAGTTACTAGATCATCCACCACCTCCTCCTCTTCCACTTGCGCACAACGATCCTCCTCCTCACTTCCTGGCAATTGTGTCCCGTCATCGTCCACCTCTTGTGACAAATTGCCAGCGTCGACTTCCTGTGGCCGTGGCTGTTCAAATATTTGGGCATCACTATGACGCACCCCTGGGCCTTCGTCGCGCGGCATCGCGCGCACGGGAGCTTACCCGGAGCCGGATCTGTTGAGGGTTGTAGTCTCGTGGCGGTGACCCGGTCCGTGCCCAGGGAGTCAAACTGAGCGGCGATGTATTAGCGGTAGATGTTGGACGACTACGCCACCCGTTGAATGCAGCGAAGGAGCTGCCGCTGCAGGGCAGACCGCTGAAGCCGGTGGTAGGATTGTGCAGCGTGATAGTATCACCCCCAACGGGAGGGGTATGGCCTCAGGGCAGCCGACGTGGATGATGGGGGTAGCAGGAATCACTCAGAGACGATGCGGTGTAATTCAGGGTCTTTACTGGTGATAAAGATAGACCCTCCCGGAGTACTGGCTAGCGATCGGGGCCTGGTCAGTCCTTGAGCAGATGGGATCTCCCCTGGCCAGGCGGAGTTGTAGGCCTCCCAAACTGACTGTACTCTTCTGGCTACCTTGCTAGAGGCGGGTATAAGTAGCCCACGTCCCTGAGTGTACCGTGTGGTGCTCACCCGTATGGCCGGTGACTCGGGGCCTTCTAGTGGCGTCCGCTCCACGACGGCGGTGCTGGTCCCATGCGTGTGACCGTGCCTTCGGGTTTCTTGGCCAGAGGACCTGAAATCCCCTGCCGGGCGGTTTCTGCTGCTGGGTAAAGATTAGTCCCCACAGCCTCGGACTCCGGGTCCGGTGATAGCTTCTCAGTCAGGGCGAGCTCTGCAGCTGCCAGCCCCTGACTCCTTATAGCACTGCTCCCACAGAGCTCCTGATGTTCTTTTCCTAGATCTGCTTCTCTTCTCTGTCTCTACTTCTTCTCTACTCACTAACCCTGCCTCAGCCCTAGGTTTATATAGGGGAAGTTCTTCCCCTCCCAGGACTGGGCAGGAGGTGTGGCATGCATAGGATCCCTGACCAAGAGACCTCCCACCTGCTCTCAGACATAACATTGCTGTTACTGTGGAAACCAGACCCCTGGGGTGCCACATTCCCCCCTAGTGAAATTTAGTACTCCGGGACTAAACATATTTTTAGAAAAACATAACAAGGTATAAACAATAATAATACAATAAGAAAAACACATAAAGATGGTTACGGCGTGTCCGCAACCGGGTGCAGTTTTGAAGAAAAGCAAGGTGTCCATTTCACCAAAACAGGGAGACGTAACCAGGTAGGGGTCTGTCCTGCCCCGAGTCCTTAACAGTCTTTAGTCCATTCCTGGGTTACGCTCCAACCAATTGTACAAGGATTCCCGGTAAATCCACCAAGGACTCCTAAAAATAACTAGAAACACATAATTATTTACAAGTAACAGACAGGTGACCACAAATAAAACAATTTAAACACTTCAAATCCTCCAACGTGCGGGTAACTGGCCTCTAGTGGCCCTAGTGGACCTACGGAGTTGACTGTCTGGCTCTGAACTACAGGGTGTAGGAGCTGTCAAGGGTAAACTGGGCAGCTGTCTACGGGCTCTTTGGCTCACTAGGGGTACGGCAGGCTCACTATGAGCAGAGGGTTGATCCTCCTGTTCTGCTTGTGTGGAGTCTGCTGCCTCCTGGACCGGCTGCTCTTCCAGCTCTACCTGTTGCTCCGTAGGCACTTGGGATGCTGGTTGGAGGAACGTGAGGACGGGTACCACAACTGCACCATTGACTTGAGTCCAGGATCGAGGGAAGTCTCCGAGCACAGTACTAACCATATCTTCCCTTTCCTCTACGGGTCGAGGGTCTTCTTGCTCTCCTTCTGGGTTCCGTAGCTGTTCGGGACACTTCTTCAGGTGATCCCGGGATACAATGGCTGTGGTTTCCCCTCCGTCTTTACTGATGGTACAAACCTTTGGGTTGTCGTGGCTTGAGGGCAGTACGGTGTACGGGTCCTTCTCCCACTGGTCGTCCAACTTGTGGAGCCGTCTCTTCCTCTTCAAGACCTGCTCTCCGGGTACCAGGGGAACAGCGGGAGCATACTGGTTGTAATTTTTCTCTTGTCTTTCCCTAGCGAGACAGAGACTTCGCTCCACGCTCTCCTGTACTTTCCGGTACTGCTGCTGCCTCTCTGTGTCCCAGTCTGCTTCCGGTGAAGTGTCCTCGGGTGTCAGGACTCCCATCTCCAGGTCAACAGGTAGCTTACCAGGCCTTGCCCTCATTAGGTAAGCCGGAGTACAGTTGGTGGAACCTACAGGGATGTAGTTATATAGGTCCACCAGGTCGGGCAGCTTCTCAGGCCACAGACTGCGTTCTTCCAGGGGCAACGTTTTCAGAAGATCCATTACCACCTGGTTCATTTTCTCACAAAGTCCATTAGTTTGCGGATGGTAGGGTGTCGTCCTTATCTTCCGGCAGCCATACAGATTGCAGAATTCCTGGAAGACCTCCGCTTCAAAGGCAGGTCCCTGGTCCGTCAGCACTTGGTCCGGGTACCCGTGTGGACGGCAGAAGTGCTGCTGGAAGGCTCTAGCTGCTGTTTGAGCTGTTAAGTCCTTAACGGGGACGACAACCAAGAACCGGGAGTAATGATCCACAATGGTTAACGCGTAGACGTAGCCACTTCTGCTTGGGG
The DNA here is from genome assembly GCF_046119375.1 of Phyllobates terribilis. Lineage (NCBI taxonomy): Eukaryota > Metazoa > Chordata > Amphibia > Anura > Dendrobatidae > Phyllobates > Phyllobates terribilis. Next base: position 259,217,393 of record NW_027362765.1, on the reverse strand, counting down.
TCAGTTTTACATGATCCAAGGCTACCAGTTCCAACGGCTGCTTGGTGACGATGGACTGAAGGGGGGTCTTCTGGCTGGCACGGTCCTTCCTTCTTAGGTTGCACGGGCCACAGTCTCTGCACCACCTCTCGATGGTTCCCCTCATGCCTACCCAGTGGAACCGCCCGCGCAGCAGGAACTCCAGCTTCTTCCATCCGAAGTGTCCAGCCCCGTCGTGGTATGCCTCCATCACCATGGCTGCGTCTCTTCGTGGCACCACTACTTGCCAGATTAGTTCATGCGTCCGGGAGTTAACCATTCTGCGGCACAACTTCCCCTTGTAAAGGAACAGTCGACTCTTCTCAGCCCACAGTTGTTTGGCTTCCTCCGGAGCATCTGGGTCAAGGCGAGCCTCTGGCCGAGTCAGCATCTCCTTCACCAGTCGGACGGCAGGGTCACTGTCCTGCGTTTCCTCCCAGTTGTAGTGAGGCAAGGGGTTAAACGTAGCGGCTTGCTTACTCCTTACCCGATGGGAATACTGGATAGTCCCATGACGGTGGAACGCGGGGAGTTCGACTTCTTCCAATCCCTCTGGATCTTCTCCTACGTCCGGTAGGTTTGGCATCCTGGACAGGGCGTCCGCGTTGGTATTGGAGTGTCCTGCCCGGTATTTGATTGTGAACTCGTAGTTGGACAGACGGGCCATCCATCTCTGCTCTAGGGCACCGAGTCTTGCCGTGTCCAGGTGTGTCAACGGGTTGTTATCCGTGTACACGGTGAACCGGGAAGAAGCGAGGTAGTGCTTAAAGCGTTCGGTGACTGCCCACACCACTGCCAGGAACTCTAGCTTAAATGAGCTGTAATTCTCAGGGTTTCTTTCGGTGGGTCGCAGTTTTCGACTGGCGTAAGCGATTACTCGCTCTTTCCCCTGCTGGATCTGGGACAGTACGGCTCCTAGCCCGATGTTACTTGCGTCGGTGTAGAGGATAAAGGGCTGGCTGTAATCAGGGTACGCCAGGATTTCATCCCCCGTGAGGGCCATCTTCAGCTGGCGGAAGGACTCTTCTTCTAACTTCTCCCATTTGAAGGGCGGCTTCTGGTTCTTGGCCTTCCGGGACTGGCCTATCAGGAGGTCCTGCATAGGAGCTGCCTTTTTGGTGAAACCGGGGATGAATCTGCGGTAATAGCCTACCAACCCGAGGAACTGCCGCACTTCCTTTACACTGGAGGGACTTGGCCATTCCTTAATTGCGGTGATCTTATCAGGGTCGGGAGCCACTCCGTCAGCGCTCACCACGTGTCCCAGGTACTGCACCTTTGGTTTTAGGAGGTGACACTTGGAGGGTTTTACCTTTAGGCCGTAGTTTGCCAGAGCTTCGAACACTTCCGCCAGGTGTTTCAGGTGGTCCTCATAAGTCTTGGAATATACGATGACATCGTCCAGGTACAACAGGACCGTCTCGAAGTTTCTGTGGCCCAGACAGCACTCCATTAATCGTTGAAAGGTTCCTGGTGCGTTACAGAGTCCGAACGGCATGCAGGTAAACTCGCTAAGTCCCATCGGGGTGGTGAATGCGGTCTTCTCCCGGTCCGCCTCTGCTACAGGAACCTGCCAGTACCCGCTAGTGAGATCCAAGGTAGAGAAGAAGTTAGCAGATCTTAAAGCAGCCAAAGACTCCTCTATCCTTGGTAAGGGGTACGCATCCTTGTGTGTGATACGGTTGATTTTCCGGTAATCTACACACATCCTCATGGTGTTGTCTTTCTTTTTGACTAAGACTAGTGGAGCTGCCCAGGGGCTACAGCTATCCCTTATCACCCCAGCCTCCTTCATGTCCCTAAGCATCCCCTTGGCGTGTTGGTAGTGTGCAGGGGGTACGGGTCGATACCTCTCTTTTATGGGAAGATGGTCTCCCGTGGGGATGTGGTGTTCTACCCCCTTGACTCGCCCGAAGTCTAACGGGTGTTTACTAAACACTCTCTCGTACTCTTGAACCACCCGATAGACTCCCTGTCTCTGGTGTGAGGGAGTGGAGTCAGTACCCAAATGTAGTTGCTGACACCAGTCCTCCATTGTTTCCTTAGAGCCGTTACTTTCCTCCGGGGAAGATGGAGGCAAGGGTTCTACGGACTGTATGGAATTTTGATTGATGGTATACAATTTGGCTAGCGTGGCATACCGGGGCAGGTACACTTCCCTCTTCCCGATATTTATTATGCGAACGGGCACCCTCCCATGGCGTACATTGACCACCCCCCGTGCTGTCAAAATGGTGGGCCTACTGTCTGAGTAAACTGGTTCTACCATTGCCTGGTAATCTCTACCTCTCAGACCAATAGCTGCCCGGCACCAAATCATCATTTCACTTTTTGGGGGCATGGCAATAGGAAAAGGGTCACACATTCTTACGCTACCAATCTCACCACCGGAGAGTTCTATCTGTTGCCGTCGCATCAGTGCCCGGATCTCTTTCTGGAGCACTCGCTGCTGGCCGGAGCTGGCGTTCTTGGCAACCTGCTGTAAAAGGAAAATCACCTCTGCAAGACAATTTTCAATTACATTAGTTCCTAGAGTTATCTTTGGGTGACTCTCGTGCTTGTCAATGTCTACAATGATCAGTCCCTGTGCCGCCAGTTCAACTCTAACGATTTTAATGGTCACCTCTTTAAATCCAATCTGTGGCACGGGCTGACCATTGCTGGCGATGATACTCAAGTCGTCGTCAGGGTAGCGGGTGATATCCGAGTCATTCCAGTACTGCTTGAAGAGCACGTACGGGATAGTGGTAACCTGTGACCCGGTGTCCAGTAGGGCACTCATGGGGATGCCATCCAGTACCACAGGCAAGACTGGACGTCCTCCCACATATTTGTCGCGCCAGTTCGATGGGCCTGATGATCTTTTTCCTGGGGTTTGGCCCTCTACCCCAGGTTGTGCCAGTTTAAAGGACAGTACCTTGCCATATGTCCGGGTTGATTGCAGCGGCGGCAGATGGGTTGTCCGTCCTCGTTGTATCGGTCGCTGGGTCTTCCTCTGGCCGGTGGGGTCCTCCTTGGTCGACGCCACGGGATGTCCTCCGGTCCGGATGCCAGCTGGACCTTCCCTGGAGTGGAAACCTGTAAAGACTGCACAGTTCGGGTTAGCGCGGCAACGCTTTTAGCTAGCTCTTGGACCTGATGGTGCAGGTCTGGAGCCGGGTCATTGTTCAAAGCCTGCGCATCAGCTCCCACAGGCCCTGCCGACAAGGGTGCCGCCTCCTGGTGGTAAGTGGTAGTGCGGCGTCTGTGGGTCACAACGCCACCTGGTGCCGGTTCTCGGAGCACCCGGATGGCTCTGTCCTTGAACTGTGAAAATCCCAGATGAGGGTCCTGTAAGGCCATTGCCCGCAACTGGGTTCGGTGGGCATTGCAATATAAACCCTCTATAAATTGTTCAGTCAACAGCCTGTCCTCGTCTCCCACGCCGTCAGGGTCGGTCTGCTTAATGGCTCTCAGGGCCTCTTGTAGGTTCAGGGCATAGTCCCTTATATTCTCGTGTGCTCACTGCTTGCACCCGTAGAATCTAAGCTTGATCTCGGCTGAGGTGCGGGTATCAAAGGTGTCCCTCAGCCGGGTTAGTATCCCTGCAACAGTCCTTCCCCCAGGTGGCCAGGACTTTACCTCCCTTTGGGCTGCCCCGGTTAATTGGGCCACCAGGATGCTCACTTTTTGCTCTTCTGTGAGGGGATACACCTGGAAGAGGCTATCCAGCTTTTCTCTAAAGTCATGCAGGGTATGTGACTCCCCTGAGTACTGGGGTAGCCAGGCCGCTCCCGGGATATAGGGCATGGTGAAAGGCATGACTGCAGCAGCGGTGGCGCTGGCGGGGGTTGAGGCAGTGAAGCTCTCCTCCGTATCCGACATCTTCCTCCCCCCTAGTGGACCGTGGCCTACCTTGCGATGATCCTCTTCCGTAGGCGGCGGCTCCGCAGTGGATCGTCAGGGTTGAGGACCTTCCGTCGCGCTCCTGTGACGTCGGCGTCTGCTGGGCTCCTTCCAGGACCTTACGCAATGTCCGGATGTGAGGCGGGGCTTCAGTTCTCGCGCGCTTTCGGAGTCCACGCCCCTCTTCTTCCCGCGCGGCGTCTTCAAGATGGCGTCCAACGGCGGGAAAACTCCACGGATGGCGGGAAGAAGGCAGAAGATGGCGCCGGATGGCGGGAAAACTTCGCGGATGGCGGGAAGAAGGCAGAAGATGGCGCCGGATGGCGGGAATCTTCACCACTGGTAAGTTTGAACAGTCTTTTTCAGGCACGCAGTACCCGGTGGTTGCGGGCACGAAATCCTGCCGACTACGCCAAAAGTTGACGCACCCCTGGGCCTTCGTCGCGCGGCATCGCGCGCACGGGAGCTTACCCGGAGCCAGATCTGTTGAGGGTTGTAGTCTCGTGGCGGTGACCCGGTCCGTGCCCAGGGAGTCAAACTGAGCGGCGATGTATTAGCGGTAGATGTTGGACGACTACGCCACCCGTTGAATGCAGCGAAGGAGCTGCCGCTGCAGGGCAGACCGCTGAGGCCGGTGGTAGGATTGTGCAGCGTGATAGTATCACCCCCAACGGGAGGGGTATGGCCTCAGGGCAGCCGACGTGGATGATGGGGGTAGCAGGAATCACTCAGAGACGATGCGGTGTAATTCAGGGTCATGATAAAGATAGACCCTCCCGGAGTACTGGCTAGCGATCGGGGCCTGGTCAGTCCTTGAGCAGATGGGATCTCCCCTGGCCAGGCGGAGTTGTAGGCCTCCCAAACTGACTGTACTCTTCTGGCTACCTTGCTAGAGGCCGGTATAAGTAGCCCACGTCCCTGAGTGTACCGTGTGGTGCTCACCCGTATGGCCGGTGACTCGGGGCCTTCTAGTGGCGTCCGCTCCACGACGACGGTGCTGGTCCCACGCGTGTGACCATGCCTTCGGGTTTCTTGGCCAGAGGACCTGAAATCCCCTGCCGGGCGGTTTCTGCTGCTGGGTAAAGATTAGTCCCCACAGCCTCGGACTCCGGGTCCGGTGATAGCTTCTCAGTCAGGGCGAGCTCTGCAGCTGCCAGCCCCTGACTCCTTATAGCACTGCTCCCACAGAGCTCCTGATGTTCTTTTCCTAGATCTGCTTCTCTTCTCTGTCTCTACTTCTTCTCTACTCACTAACCCTGCCTCAGCCCTAGGTTTATATAGGGGAAGTTCTTCCCCTCCCAGGACTGGGCAGGAGGTGTGGCATGCATAGGATCCCTGACCAAGAGACCTCCCACCTGCTCTCATACATAACATTGCTGTTACTGTGGAAACCAGACCCCTGGGGTGCCACAACTACATGGGATCTCCTCTTCCACCACTTCAAGCGGAGCAGGCGTGGGGCACAAATCTGTAAATGGACCAGTGAACAGCTCTTCAGAGTGTCCAAGTGTGGGATCAGTTGCTGTCTGACAACACTCGGCATGGTGGGAGAAAGGAGCATCAGGGTGAGGAGGAGTATGCGGTCGAGACTCACGGCTAATAAGATTTGACCGTGTGGAAGACAGACCGGAGGTGGTGGTGCCCATGTAACTGGAAGTATTATCTGCTATCCAATTAATAACCTGTTCACACTGATCAGTTCGCAATACTGGTGTTGTTCTGTGCTTCCCTAGTAATTCGGTCAAGAAGTGGGAGCGAGAAGATGTGGTTGTTGGTTGTGGCACATTTTCACCTTGGCCACGGCCCCGTCCTCTGCACGCACCATCACCAGAACGTCCAGTTCCACGTCCCTTGCCACGCGCCTTGCCCATTGTAAAGGGATTAAAATAGCTTACACTCGCACTATCAATGGAAAAAGGGTGATAGAAAGTAGATTAGAACCGTGGAAGAGGAAAACCACAGTTCTATTTCTCTGGCCTACACCCGACTCTTTTAAACAATCTGAACAATCAGGGAGAAACTATTACTGTTTTTCTTTACGGAAAAAATACCAAAAGCTGAATAATAGAGATTTTTTACCGTGGAATGGCAAAACCACAGTTATTGTTTACTGGGGTATACCAGACAATTTTAAATAGATATATTTGCGGCTGAACAGTGAGTGACACACTCAAACTGTTTTTTTTAGGTAAAAATGGCCCAAAAGTGGATAATACAGAGGTTTGAACCGTGGAACTGCAAAACCACACTTCTATTTCTCTGGCCTACACCAGACTCTTTTAAAAAAATATATTTGTGTCTGAACTGTCACAGACACACTTTTTTTTTTGGGGGGGGGGCGACACCAAAAGATTAATAAGATGGGTATTTGTAAAGTGTGAAGGAGGAAAAGAAAAAAAGAGGATTTAGATGAAAAAAAGGATTTTTCCTGGCCCCTGAGACCTGGAGCTAAGTCCAGCAATTTCAGCAACAGGAGCACACAGTACTGTAATGCAGCGTTTGCTGGTATAACCACTGCATCTCCTATACAGCCTGCCTGATATCTGGGATGGATATTAGTCCTGAGAAGGACTGTTTGTTTGATCTGGCAGCCTTTACAGACCCTACACTAACTATTTTGCAGTATATATCTCTTCCTAAATCAGCAGCGCTGTCCCTACACTGTCTGATCCCAGCCATCTGTGTCCAAGATGGCGGTGCCCGGTTTTAAATACTCGAGGTGACGCTGTGCGGCTAGCCAATCAATGTAATGCCCATAACCAACATGGCTGCGGCATTACAGTGACTGGCTGGCAATCCCTGCATGTTCATTTGCTCTGTAAAGAGCGCCAAACATGCAGGGCGGAGACCCGAGCTCCCGCTCGAGTAGCCCGGAAATGCTCGGTGCTCGCCGAACATCCCGAGTAGCGTGATGCTCGGGCGAGTACCGAGCAGTGTCGAGCATGTTCGTTCAACACTAATTATTGCATAAACAATATGATGTTCAAGGTATTACAATGTGAATTGATATTCAAAGAGGTGATCTCATTTGAATGGTGGACATTTTCTATATTGTTATGTTTTCTTCAAATTCGAATTCAATATATTTTTTGATTTGCAAAATGTATAATAATCAATAATTGTTTAATTAATGTTTAATAAAACAGATTGAATATAAAATGTGGAGGCCAAAACTGGATCCCATATTCTAGATGTGGCCTCACAAGTGATTTATAGAAGGGGTAACAATACATTAGGATCACGGCATTTTATCTCTCTTTTTATACACCCTAAAATATTTCTTGCTTTTGCAGCTGCTGCTTGACATTGAGTACTGCTGCTCAGCTTACTTGTACCCAAGTCCTTCTCCTGTTCTGTAGTCCCAAGTATACTTACATTTAATGTATATGCAGCAATAGGATTACTGGACTGAGGCTGGACAGAAATCTGTCTGAGATGTGTAGCACCCTGAGGATTCGGCTGCTACAGGGGTATTGCACCTCAGCCAGAGGTGTGGTATTCCACTCCCGGGTAAGGATGGAGTGTGGAACTGAGCTCAGTAGGCTGCATGCACTACACACATCCCATTTCCGGGGGACAGACCAATGGTACTCCCACTAGAGAAATGTGCAGGTACGACAGTGTCTGTCCCTGGCTGGAGTGGGAGGGGGGTGGAACATCCCAGTAGTGTAGGGGCAGATAGGGGGAGCAGTCTGGGTAATGCTAGGAGCTCATTGGGTGCTGGTCACCTGAGCTCACACATAGAGGGAGTATATAAGGTGGGAACCATCTTAGGACAGGGTCTTTTGTAGAGGTTTGGTCAGTCTGTCAGAGTGTAACCTGAGGAGCAGAGCAGAGAAGAGCAGCTCCAAGGCCCAGAGAGAGAGAGGAGAAAGAAGGACCCAGAGGGGGAGAAGAGAGAACTCCAAGATCCCAAAATTAGACCAGAGGGTGAAGAGTTGGCACAAGGGTACCGGATCCCAAGCTGGTGGAGGGCACTAATCCTCAGCCAGAGACCGGAGGTCGTGGGCAGGATCTGCCACGACCACCCACTAAATCCACCCGGAAGGCAGACCAGGAATAGGGTCAGGGAACCCAGAGACAAGGGTTTACCAACAAGAGGCCCGAGGGAGCCGGACATAGGTGGATCCCTGGTGGGGAAGGCCAGAGAGAAGGACAAGTCAGAAAGGGAGCTCAGGATCACGCTCCAGAATTACTTGGGAGTTGGCCGAGTCCAGGACCTGGTGGACGCAGCATGGCTCGGGCGGTCGCTCAAGGCCGGAGTGACCAGAATAACAGCAGTAAGTAAAGACCCTGAACTGCACAGCCCGACTCTGAGTCTTATTACCACTCTCACTGCACCACCACAACCACCACCCTCTACAACTGACCCCCTGAGGCTATACCCTTCCCGTTGGGGGTTATACTACCTGAGCTGCACACACACCACCAGCCTCAGCGGACCCTGCTGCAGCGGCGGCCGTAGTGACCGCAAATCAACGGGTGGCGTAGTCGACACTAAAGAACATCCAGTAACATCTGTAGGAGTGCCACACACTGAGCTTGACACCCTGGGCACGGACCGGGTCACCGCCACTCGGAGACTACAACCCCCATCTGATCCGGCTCCGGGTATCCCCCAACAACACTGGCCCAGGGGGCGCGTCAACTTTGGCGCAGTCGGCAGGATTACGTGCCCGCAACAACCGGGTACTGCGTGCCTGAAGAAAAATTCACCGTTACCTCAAAAAGAAGTCTCCCGCCGGTTCCGGAGGGTCCCCGCCAACGGACCCCATCACAGGTCGTTTCCCGCCGGTTGTCCGCCATTTGCAGCTTTTTCCCGCCATCCATGGAGTTTCCCGCCACTGGGAGACGATTCCCGCCATTTCCAAAGATTTCCCGCCTTGGAAGAGCGGACGCCATTATGGGCGTGCCAGAGGGTGGCAAAAGGCCACCTCCCATCATGGGCCAGGTCGAAGAATGGCGCCAAAAGCGGAAACCGCGCCCACCAACAGAGACTGTGATGCTGGAAGTGTCCATCAGCGTGAGAGAACTGCCCCTGGAACTGACAATCACTAAGTTGCCCCGGGACCACCCTCGACGTGGGCGGAGACAGAACAAGAGAGCAAAGATGGGTGTCGCCTGGAGCAGTCTGGAGAGAGCGCACCCGGAGACAAGAAGTCTGGAGAGGAGTCCAGAGAAAGCCTACCCGGAGATGGAGGGAGAGTCAGGCAGCACCGACCCAGTGGTCAGGAGCCTGCTACAAGCCACAACCCCACTAGGCCTAGTGGAGGTCCTGGCACAGCTCCCCCGAGACCGGGAGTGTGCACAGACTGCGCTGGAGGGCCTCGCACGGAGGATGGCCCGGGTGCAGCGAGAGACGTTGGCGGAGTGGAGCCGAGAGATGGCCCAGCGGACCGAAACCCGTCAGCGGAGCACGCCACCCGAGACGAGGAGACAGACCGCCTCTGAGGATGGTGCAGGAGGACTCAAGGCCGGAGACGGCGCCGAGAAGGGAGCTGAACGAATGGAGGCAGGTAAAGGGGACGTCTCTACCCCGAGCCGGGAAACCGCGTGCCTGCCCCAGCTCCCCGTCGCAGAGCCCGAAATTCCCCCTGCCGTGCCCGTCGCTGCATCGTCACCGCCGCAGACTAGGCCTCAACCGGAAACCGCGGCCGCGACCCCTGTGACGTCACGCGCTTCGACCCTGAGCGCGGCAAAGCAGGAAATACCATCGGCCTGGTCGCAAGGCCTAGTACACCCGGGCGCCGCAATTCCAACAGCGCCCCCTACCTCCGCGGAGCCACCGGCCTGGTCGCAGGGCCGAATAACCCAGGGCGCCGCCGTTCTTACGGTGCCCTTTGCCTTTAAGGTGCCCCAGGCCTGGTCGCAAGGCCTGGTTAACCCGGGCGCCGCTACCATCAACGCGCCCTCAACATCTAGAGTGCCGCACCTGGGTGAAGATCTATTCGCCCAGCATACGTGCCCGGATGGGCAGCCCTTCATATGGCCCCAGGAGTATATTCAGCTGGAACTCCAAAAGGCAAGGCCCATGTGCGAGCCCCTGATTCCGGCTCCGAAGCCCGTAAAGAGGACCTCGCCCCCGCTGGAGGAGGCACAGTTTGAGTGGGACCCCACTGGAGAAGACCTCATGGGGTTCACTCAGGAGACTCGGGCGGCCGCAGCGGAGCGTGCAGAGTGCTGCCGGCAGCAGCTCGAAGTCTTCGAGAGGGAGCGGAGAGAGAGGCGGGTCCGGGAACAGCAGATGCAGATAAGAAGCGCGGAGCAGAAGAGCCGGACCAGGAGGAACCCCCGTGCAGCTCATGGTCCCCGTACCACCGGGACTGTGATTAAATTCAACCTGCAGCATGGGTGGGGCTTCATTAGAGACCATCATACCCCCGGCGACGTCTTTGTGACCCGCAGAGACGTAGAAAGCCATCTGCCGGAGGGACACAGAGGTCGTGACCTGTATGTAGGGGACGAGGTCACCTTCACCCGGCACAAGTGTGCCAAAAGACCCTACGCCCTCCATGTACATCGCCTGACGGAGGAGGAGCTGCGGTGTGAGGAGGAGCAGGAGGACCCGGACGGGTCTAAATCCAAAGAAAAAGCAGGAGGACGCCGTCGTTGAAGTACGGTAGAGAGAGACTGTATAAAGTTGCCCGTCGGGGTACCAAGAACTGTTACTTATTTAAAATATGTTCCCCGTTGGGACAAAGTCTGAACTGATACCCGTGTGTCCCTAGTTCCTAATACCTGGCCGAGGACTGAGAGCGGCCATATCCCCTTTGTATATAGTTGCGCTTCCTAAAGCGCCCCCTACTGGTTTTATGGGAAAACCATTTTTCTTCAAGAGACTGTCGCACTTTACCCGGTCACAAGTTGCACCGTGACCGGAGGGACCAGAGACAGGAATGTTTACAAGAATGTTATTTATGAAAACGTTTTATTGCTGATGATATATATGATGTTTTATATGTTTATATGTTGATGTTTCTGAAAAAAAAATTGTATGTTTTGGATGTTTTTATATCTTACAGCCCGAGGACGTGCTGTGATTTACCAGGGGGGAATGTAGCACCCTGAGGATTCGGCTGCAACAGGGGTATTGCACCTCAGCCAGAGGTGTGGTATTCCACTCCCGGGTAAGGATGGAGTGTGGAACTGAGCTCAGTAGGCTGCATGCACTACACACATCCCATTTCCGGGGGACAGACCAATGGTACTCCCACTAGAGAAATGTGCAGGTACGACAGTGTCTGTCCCTGGCTGGAGTGGGAGGGGGGTGGAACATCCCAGTAGTGTAGGGGCAGATAGGGGGAGCAGTCTGGGTAATGCTAGGAGCTCATTGGGTGCTGGTCACCTGAGCTCACACATAGAGGGAGTATATAAGGTGGGAACCATCTTAGGACAGGGTCTTTTGTAGAGGTTTGGTCAGTCTGTCAGAGTGTAACCTGAGGAGCAGAGCAGAGAAGAGCAGCTCCAAGGCCCAGAGAGAGAGAGGAGAAAGAAGGACCCAGAGGGGGAGAAGAGAGAACTCCAAGATCCCAAAATTAGACCAGAGGGTGAAGAGTTGGCACAAGGGTACCGGATCCCAAGCTGGTGGAGGGCACTAATCCTCAGCCAGAGACCGGAGGTCGTGGGCAGGATCTGCCACGACCACCCACTAAATCCACCCGGAAGGCAGACCAGGAATAGGGTCAGGGAACCCAGAGACAAGGGTTTACCAACAAGAGGCCCGAGGGAGCCGGACATAGGTGGATCCCTGGTGGGGAAGGCCAGAGAGAAGGACAAGTCAGAAAGGGAGCTCAGGATCACGCTCCAGAATTACTTGGGAGTTGGCCGAGTCCAGGACCTGGTGGACGCAGCACGGCTCGGGCGGTCGCTCAAGGCCGGAGTGACCAGAATAACAGCAGTAAGTAAAGACCCTGAACTGCACAGCCCGACTCTGAGTCTTATTACCACTCTCACTGCACCACCACAACCACCACCCTCTACAACTGACCCCCTGAGGCTATACCCTTCCCGTTGGGGGTTATACTACCTGAGCTGCACACACACCACCAGCCTCAGCGGACCCTGCTGCAGCGGCGGCCGTAGTGACCGCAAATCAACGGGTGGCGTAGTCGACACTAAAGAACATCCAGTAACATCTGTAGGACTGCCACACACTGAGCTTGACACCCTGGGCACGGACCGGGTCACCGCCACTCGGAGACTACAACCCCCATCTGATCCGGCTCCGGGTATCCCCCAACAACACTGGCCCAGGGGGCGCGTCAGATGATTTAGTGAATCCTACATTGAGATGGGGGATGGACCAGATGACCTTGGAGGTCCCTTCCAACTCTACCTTTCTGTGATTCTATAATACTCCGTCTTAGGTGCATTACTCTACATTTATCTACATTAAATCTCATTTACCAAGTGTTTGCCCATTCAGACATCTTATCCAGATTGTTTTGTAATATTATAATGTCAAGATCAGATTTTAATATCCTACATACTTTGGTGTCGTCAGCAAAGATTGACACTTTACTCTCAATCCCATCCACAAGGTTATTAATAAAGAGATAAAAAAGAATAGGTCCTAGTACAGATCCTGGCTTTGCGTCCAAGGTCATGAGTCTTCCAGCAGGACAATGACCCCAATCATACTTCAAGAAGCACCCAGAAATGGATGGAAACAAAGCCCAGAGAGTTCTGAAGTGGCCATCAATGAGTCTGCATCTAAATCCCATTGAACAACTGTGGAGAGATCTTAAAATTTCTGTTGGGAGAAGGCACCCCTCAAATATGAGAAACCTGTAGCAGTTTGCAAAAGAAGAGTGGTCCAAAATTCCAGTTGAGAGGTGTAAGAATCTTGCTGATGGTTATAGGAAGTGATTGATTGCAGTTATTTTTTCCATAGGGTGTGCAACCAAGTATCAAGTTAAAGGTGCCAACAATTTTGTCCAGTACTTTTTTAGGGTTTTGTGTGAAGTGATGTACAATTTGACTTTTTTTCTCAGTTTTTTTGTGTTGTTCCAATACATACAAAGGAAATAAACATGTGTATAACAAAACGTGTGATTGCAATAATTTTCTAGAAAAAAAAATCATTTTCTGGAACAATTTCAAGGATGCCAACACTTTTGACCATGACTGTATGTGTTCTCTATTATGAGGTCAGGGTAAGACCCCATCAAACACTTTCAGGGCATGCTTATCTACTTGGAGAACATAAGGATCATCCTTTGAATTCAAACTGCCTGATTCTTAACTCTCCTGATATCATCTGCAAGAGGTGGAAGCCCCCTCATCCACAATAGATGGTTAGTCATTCCTGCCTGCAATGTTATGTGTATGGGGGCCTTCAGCCTAGAGCAGGACCACTTCAGATTTTTGAACATATTCAAAGTTTTGGGCAGGGTGGAACTACTGCATATGAGCAATCTCTGTGCTCCAAAAACAGGTTCAAGGACTCACAGGAAGTTGTGTTTATTTGCCACCATAACGAGCATCGATAATAGACATTTCCTAGATAAACTAGAAGAAAAAGAAAAATATTGATGACTAATGATGTTTGGAGATGCATTATCTGGAGATTGTAATTGAAGCAATATATTTTCTGAAGAGCATTAATAGAAATAACATATCTGTATTGAGAAACACATTATATTAAATTCTGTATATACTCACATATTAATGCTTTCCGATCTTTGTATACACAGTGCTGAACCAGTGCTTGCATATATAGATTAGGAAGCACTGATAGTGTTTCCTCCTCAGGACCCAGTGTTCATATGTATAAGGGAGTCAGGAGAGATATCACAGCTCTTGGCTCTCTGAAGTATATGAGCACCATTTGGACTGGCCTGTCCCATTTATTCCAGCTGAGATATAAATGTAAACGTGCCAAAAGTAAATATATGTATTATTTATAAAGGCTTTGTATGCAGATCTGTGCTTACCACGACCGACTTCTAATCTTCACTGGTCAGCCATCATCGCATGCACATTGAAGATTAGCAGTCAGTCGCGATCAGCAATGACAGGGCATGGGTAGGAGAGGAGTGAATGGAGCATGGGTCAGAAAAGCATGCACACTGTGACATAAGAGCACTCATCAGTGATAACGTTCTGTTCGAGTCAGCACTAGGCATGGTGGGAGTTTCGAATAGAACATAATTGGAAGTAAACAATAAAATAACAGCCAGAAGTGTACTATATAGGAGCACTGGTACATACATTTTAATAGATGTAAATGACAAAAATGCTTCACAGTATAGATTATTCGGGCTGGAGTGTTTGGTATCAGACAACTCCTTTACTGCTATGACATAAATGATTATGTAAATGTATACCAATACTTCATGGAATGTTGACCCAGTTGTACAGCCACTTTGGTTCAGGAAGTATTGCTTTTCCCTTTATTTGTTTTTTTTCATCTTCCTATAAAACCCAACCTTCATATTTCCCATACTGAACTTGACAGAGAAATCTTTTTTTTCAACTATACTACTAACTTCCCGTATAATTCTAGATACAATGGGAAGACAATTAGAAATTTATTGTTTCAGTAACTTCTGTCCTTAAATATAAGGATTCTCCCGACTATGTTGCTCTTTTAATTATTATTTATATATTATATTGCACCTTTTATTCAAAATAATTTAGAATTGTATGTTTAGATATAAGAATTAAATTTTATGTCTATGCACATGTAACCTTAGGAGTCATGTGTCTATATCAGGACATGGAGTCCTTACTAGTCTATACAACAACATATACACGCTTAGGCACCATATTCGCCAAGAAGAGTACTGTTAGAAGACCCAATTTATTTGGTTCAATTTGCATTTAAATAGTACTTATTAGATTAATGCATTGGGAGGCCCTGCACCTACATTGCTTTAAAGGGGTTTCCCCATGAACAAATGTTGATTTTAATCAACAGATCTTGGAATAATAATAAGTTCCACAATTGGATGTGTTTAAATAAAATGTTCCTGTGCTGAGATGATCTTATAAATGTGCCCCTGGTTTGTACTGTGTAATGGCCGTGTCTGACCGTGTACGGAACATGAGCTGATCATACCACATCTCCTGGGCAGGGGAGGACACAAAAGAGACATTTCAACAGGGGATCACAGCTGATTCTTTCTTTGAAGTAAAACATGTCTAAAAACAGACAGTGAGAAGTTTTGCCTCACAAAAAGAATCAGCTGTGACCCTGTAATGTAATGTCTGTATACTCTTTTGCTTCTTCCCCATGGGCTTTGGGGCACTATGCTGTCTGAATGGTCAGTCTGTATAAAATTGGATGTTTGTGGTGATACAGTATGGGGCCACAACAGTCTTTAAGTAGATAAAATATATGGCCATGAGAATAAGTCCAATGACTAGAAAAAACACATTGTTGGATTTCAACTGTAAGGTCCATCTGATTTCAGTGAGATAAGCCACCATTAGAGGAGTCTAGCAGTAGTTTACCCTACTCTTCCTACTGAGATCACCTGTATGTTCTGCCTGGCCAAGCGTGTATGTACGGAAAGTACAGGAGAGAGATGGAGGTGAAGAGCTATCTAATGTGTACAGCCAGCCTAAGGCTGCATCTGATTGGATGTATTTTTCCTGATGGTATATAATATTAATGTTGATGTGGATCTGATGGTTATAATTCACATACACATAAACATTATTGCTATGACACTACAAAACTGTACACCCAACCTTAAAAATGATCAGTTGCGCAAGGTAATGTCCACCTTTGCAACAAATTGTTTTTATTGCTCTATTCCATCTAAAATTAAAAATTAGGCAACTTGCAGATAAACTTTATTTAAATTCTATAATTTTCTCTATAGAGCTCCTATACAGACTTATGTGTCTCCATGGTAGCAGACTATAAACAAACCCTGTGTAATGTGCAGTCACATTCTATTACACTAGTCCACAACTTCTTGCTTATTTACATTTGGTTAGGGTTTGTTTGTAGTCTGTTACCGTGAAGAAACATAAATGTGCATTGGTGATGTAAACTCAAAACAGCAGATAGAAAATGTAGACTATTGGGAGATTTGCTTACAGAACCATTCCCATTAACTTTTTCCCCTAAACCTGTGGAAATGTCCTATGTATTAGGCTCTATATATCACCCGGAAGTGGCTTTTATAATGTAAGCCTATGGAGTTCCGGAACAAGACTCCATAGACTTACATTGTAAAAGAGACTTCCAGGGCACACATAGAGCGTGGTTTGATCTGGACAGTCGGAATCAACATCATGTGACTCTGGAGAAGAGGTGATTGGTGAGTATATTAACACTCTGACACTACACTACACACACATATACACAGGTTTAGCGGGAAGAAATAAGTTAATAGGAGTGTTTCTTTAATTTTAGACTTTCACAACATTTTGAACAATACTCTACTTTGTAATGGAATTAATTTAAAATCTTATTTGTTTTCTAAATACTATAGTTTTTATGTCTCTGTATACTATTCAACACTTTTGTATTTCTTTCTAGCCCTTTTTTGGCATGGTAAATATGTTTTGCCCCTATACTATGATGTAGAGGTTTCTCTGTTCTTCTTAGAGGATCTATAGCAAACCAATCTCTATACCCTCAGTCTGAAAGGCATCCTATGTGCTTTATGCTAAATATAATATACTGGATTGCATATACATCTTTAACTTAAAGACCATATGACACTTTGAGTATAGCTGACACTCTATAGAGTTTATTTAATAAAAATAACATAATGAGTTCACTAGCTAGAGAAATGTGAAAATCCTTTTTGAAACTGTATTGCTGTTTGTCCAAATAGAACAGGTGTTCAAGTATTTCCCCACAGCTGCCGACCTTCAAGTTTTTCCATTTTTAGCCACTGGAGCAGCTCATCATTTTGTAACAAATGTTCACACTCAATCAAAAATAGGCATTTTTTTTTCTTTTCAATTGAATTGATAGAAAAATTATCATTAGAAATTAGGATATTGACATCTCTGGAACTAAGGGATCAACAATTTTAGGGAGGTCCTTTGAATCTAACGAGTACGATTGTCTTCTTAAAGCTTCTGCCTCTAAGCATGGATGTCCATGTGTCACACCAGAGGGCACACAGTCTGGGCAGTAAGGGATATGTCCACTTTTATTATGTACTGTTTGGAAGTCTTCTCTTTCATTGAGTATATGGCTAATGAAGCCACAAGAACGTGAAGCTGGGTAGTGAGACATAGTGTTTTCCATTGAACACACTTCAATAGAATGTCTCCTGGCGTCTTCAAGCCATGAAGTTGTTTTTTTAAGGGCACCGTGAGCATCCATGCTGTAGAACTTCTTCATGTCTCTTAAAACTACATTGTTACTGTTTTCCAGTTTTACTTTCTGGCTTAATGAGTAAGCAGCAGAGTAGAATCTTAGTGTCTCACAAGTTTTTAGACTGAAATGTTTTTTACATTGCGATGTATTCAATAAATGTGTCCTTTCTTGATCTCCGGTTGACTCTATGAAACTGTTTCTACTTGTCTGGGAAGCGCCTGGACAGTGAACAGTATCATGGCAATGTTGGGTGTAAACAGTTTGTTTTTCCCTCTCACGTAAAGTTCTTTCAGGTTCCATTGGCTTTAGAACGGTTGGCACGTTTGTAGCTAGTTGGCAAACTGGTAAGATTACAACATTTTCTGCTGCTTCATCTTGGTCACTTTCCTTGTTATCCGAAAACTTATCAAACGAATCATTCTGGACCGCTTTCTGTAATACCAAAAATAATGATAAGTACATCAAATTAGATCATACATTTCAGGATAATTAATAAAATGTCAATTAATAAAAAATAATCAAATATTAGATTCTTTATGGCAAAAAGGCTTTAGAAAGAATTTGACCAGGCTATGTATTTCAAGTGACTCCATGCAATACTATATTTTTCCAGTCGTCGCCCAGCAATATTAGCATAGGCTCACTGGGATTAGCTGACATTCCCAGCACAGGCATACATTATACGTACCTGACGTCGAAGCATTCTATGTGTAGATGGTGATCGTAGGGGGGCAGTGATTTTTGGGATCACTAATTCAGGTTTCACATCATTTAGCACAGCTTCTTGTAGAAGGCAGCTGCTGTCAACATGAGTGCTAGAGCCTACACGTGTGTCAAAGTAAAAAAAGGATTGAAATAACCATAAACTATCTGAAGAGATATAAATAACACTACAACATGAAGTTATACATCATTTATTTAGCAGGCAATATGAATATAAGCGCATTTACATTAAGTTCTTACAACCTGAAGAGCCATTTATTGCTTAAAGCAATAGAAGTAGTACTGCAGCCTCTTTAAATAACTACTCGGTGGTGGAGCCAAGAGTTGGACCAACACCAATTAAATACTGATGGCCTTTACTGTGGGTGGGTCATGAATATTATAATCCTGTTAAGATGCATGGATATGGTTTGAATGTTATCCTCTCCTAAACAGCATAATATAACATTTATAAGATATCTCTCCAATATCTAACCAAACTGTACTTGTAGCTAGAGTTCCAATTTCTTCTCAACCTCTGAAGTATTTGTTGTCACTACATTTTAGTTGGCCGATAATTTTCTGTAGCTTCAGAAATGTTGGGGTATATATCATCTTAAATGGGGTCTGATTTCTAAAACACCCCTAACTATAAATCTTCCATACACCTTATGTTGGCAGAACAATGGTTTGGCCAATCGTTCTGCCAACAACTATCTTCCTCGACTCCTCCAAATAGATTTGTTGTACACATCATATATATGGCTCATCTCTTACAGAGTAAACAGATACTTATGAGGCTGGAAATAAGTGGGTAAAAATCCACAATGCCAATGGTTCAGAAAGGAGTAGGAGACGTGAATAGTTGAAATGCGTTTTTATTTGCCACAACGTTTCGAAGTAAACACACTTCTTCATCAGGACAAATCATAATGATTTCTCCAAATTGTGGGTCTGCAGCAGCCTATTTATAAGCTGATACAAGGGTTGTGACACTCACAACCCCCCCAGGTGAGCATAAATGATTTTTAGCTCCTCATTTTCCACTTGGATATGACCCTATTGCGCTTATTGTCTCTTCAGTTTTATTCTTTACACAGAGCAAACGGATAGGCAGTTTGAAATCGGAAATGTCGGATCCTGACCTCCCCCAACATTATCTGTCGGGAGAGAGTTGTCAGACCTCCACACACTTTTTCAGTTTCGGCCAACACTAGTGTAATATGTAGGGGGGCCTTTAATCTACATAATACATTGGTAATTTGTTTGGGGCAGAGGCACCATCGGCTCGTATACACATGAGTCATCATGGGTTATCTCTTATTTATCTCTGGTTAGGTGGACGTGAGGCTGGGACCAACATACAATAGACATATGTTTGCACGTAGCACTTTAGCATTGATATATGGGCTGTTGGTATACCTTATCTATATGATTTACATTGAGTCTATTATTTTACTCTTAACAACCACTCTAATCCTCTGATGAATTTTTGTCCATATATCATTATATGTTATCCCTTGACGGTGTGTGCCACTCTGTGGTGCCTGTTTGGGTATTCACAACTGACCATCTTTTGCCCTTTAGTATCTTATATATGTGTTGTTTTTACTATAATGTGAATAAAGTATATTTTTAATTGATTGTTCTTGATACGTTGTTTTTCTTTTTGAGTTGTATTGGTAATTTGTTGCAGATTTTATTTGCAGATCCATTTTTTTGGCTAGGCAATTGTGTTTTTACGATATTTACACTATCCAAATGTAAGAGGATAGGTTTCCATTGAATATGTTTGCCTTTTCCAAATAAAAACAAATCTGTTAGAACAAGCAGACATACAGATCAGCCATAACATTAAACATAATGTGAATATCATTTATTATGTTGTGACACTCGCACCTGTCAAGGACTACAATATATATTGGGCAGCAAGTGAACAGTCAGTTTTTGAAGTAAATGTGCTGGAAGCGAGAAAAAGGGCATGGCTCATGGGTTCGCACTGCAGCCCTGCAACGCTGGTGTCCTGGGTTCAAATCCCACCAAGGACAACATCTGCAAGGAGTCGTATGCTCTCCCCCACACTCCAAAGACATACTGCTAGGGAATTTAGACTGTGAGCCCCGATGGGGACAGTGCCGATATTGTCTGTGAAGTGCTGTGGAATTAATGGTGAGTAAAATAAATATATAAAATAAATAAAGATGACTTAAGTGATGTTGACAAGGGCCAAATTATGATGGCTAGACAACTTGTCAGAGCTTCTCCAAAATACTGGGTCTTGTGAGGTTGGTAACTACTACGAGCGATAACAAAAGAACAACTGATGAACTTGCAGCAGGGTCACGTGTACCCAGAGCTCACTGATGGACACGGAAAGTGAAAGCTAGCCCTCCTGGTTCAAATAAAAAAAAAACTGAATAAGAAACAAATGAAAATAATAAAGCTGGCTATAATAGAAAGGTGTCAGAACACCCAGCGCATCACAGCCTGCGGTGTAGTTACGGACCAGTCAGAGTCACTATGTTGATCTGTGTCCACTGCCAAAAGTGTGTACAATGGGCATGTCAGTTCATGTGCACAACAATCTTCGATCTTTTTTGCTGTAGAGTAGGGTCTGAGAATAGCCACAAACCATGAGTGATATCTCGTCGTTTTGTTTAATACATTAGGCAAGTGAGCATTAATTCTAGACCATGGAAGAAGAGAAGCAGATGGTCTGGTCTAATACGTTATGTTTACCTTTACATAAGTGGATGGCAGGGAACGTGTGTCCCTTATCTGGGGGAATGGAGAAGGCACTAGGATGCAGTATTCATGTGGATATTACTTAGACAATCCTTCATGCTAACAGTATGCCCTAGTGGCAGTGGTCTCTTCAACAGGATAATGCGACTTACCACATTCTAAAAAATATTCAGGAACGGTTTGAGGAACACGGCAAGAGTTCAAAGTGTTGACATGGCTTTCGAATTATATTAGTTCAATCGAGCATCTGTGGAATGTGCTACAACAAAAGTCAGATCTGTTGAGGCCATATATCATAGCATCATTTTAGTGCCAGATAAAAGCACACCATCCAAGGTGCGGAAGACCAAGCCGTGAGGAGTCAGCTGTTTTGAAGGCACAATATTAGGTGGATGGTTTCAATGTTATTCCTGACCAGTATAGTTGAAATAAATTTGCATCTGTTTGCATTATACCTTTTTTTGAAGGGGTGGAATTTTAATTAAGTCTGTACTAGGAGATATCTACTAACCTCTGCACTTTATTCATATTGCAATACAATATCTATGATGAATACTTGAGTCAGATCAGAATTGTTAACTGTGATATGTTTTATTTTTTCGCTGTTAAGAGTTCAAAATTGCAGAAAATAACAGAAACCCTTGTCAAACTGCAGAAAAATATCCTGAACTTGTTCAAGAGCTGGAGATGTTCTGCGCCTGTTCAAAGATGGGGACTGTCAGGTAGTCATCACATGTTATAATCAAGTGACTCCCACCATCTTCATCATATGGACACAGAGATCAGAGTGTCCATTGCTCACGCAATGCAAGGATGGGCAGCAACAGACCTTTATAGGAATGGCAGGGGTGTGATAGGTAGATTTGCATTTTCCGATTTTTGTCAGTAAAGTTGCCAACTTTATCTGTTTCATGAAACCGAAAGGTAGAACAGCATAATTCGGCCTGTTAAAAGTTAGAATAACTTTCAGGACAAACTCTGTTATCCTCAAATTAGTCGATAGCATGGGACTAATTTTAAAAAACAAAATGCATTATATTTTTTCAGATTAGCTAGGATTAACATGGATGCAAATCGAATATCATAAGGAAAAGAGAAAGTAAATTATTAGTTACACAGATATTTTGCCGTGCAAAATTAGCTGCAAATCAATTATAGCCTACAGTGTCAAATGGGAAAAATAGAGTCCTGTTCGAGTGCATATTTTGCCACGAAAAGAAGGAATGTGGCCCCTTTAATTCCCTTCCCATAATCCATGGGCATAATTTCCTGCTCTAGAGTGGGGAGTCCTGCACAGGTTCTCGCCACTTTTCAATAAAACGTATGGGATGAAAATTGAGTGGTCTCTCCCTCAAAGGACCCCATTTCTCCATTCCTATATGATGTGTATGCCTTTGACTGTTTGGGAATAAAGAGGAGCAATAGGGTCAGTGGTGGGAAGTGTCTGAGTAAGAACTACGGTACTTACAATTTATCCAGAAAATCAGTAATCCAACCCTGGCTTTCACCCCATACCTGTACCCTACAAAGGCCTAACCACCCTGCTACTGCATGTTATCCTGGCCAACTAAGTAACTAAGGTCGTCAGCTCCACTGATATCTTGTGATTTATTAAAGTTCACAGAGCACATTGCCTATATAGTACCTGATTTCCGGTAAGAGAGATTTCTTTTTGCTTGGCACTCTGAGCACACGTGTTCTGTCCTTAACATGTAGCTGTCATTTGGCAGTGAGTGGGTTCTGCACACAAGGGGCTTTTTCACACTTAATAAATTGCTTTCCTTAGCTGCTGATAACTTTTGTCCCAGAGAATATTCACTCTAAAATGAAATAAGAAAAAAAAACATTTTAATATAGAACTTCTCAAAATAAAAACATACATAAACCAAATGAAGAAACAAAAGGGCAAGTTATCATCCCTCTCTGCTAGTTTTCTGTTGTCAAAAAGTAGAAAAAATTGGCACAAGGTACTTTGCTAAACAGCTGGTAGGAGTTTTCAAAAGGGGGCATAGCCAACAGACACACAACAAATCTACTCCAAAAAACTGGCGGACATTATAGCAGAAATATACACCAGCTTATAGCAGGCATAGATTTCATTTTGAATACAATTGAACCGAACTCTATGGTAAATCATTAACACCATACTGTATGTTCAGGGTACTCCTACTTAAATACATGACCTATAAGAATATAGAGTATGACCCCCATAAGGAAGTATAGAGCAATACTAGATTGTATTAAAATAGAAAATTTTATTGAATATAAATGTTAAAATCAAGGTACTATTGAAAAATTGACAGGTCACTAGGGGTGAAAAACACAAAATCAGGGCGGCAATTATACAGACGCACATACAGTTGAAGTGTATTGTGGCACGCGAGTCAGTGCCACAATACACGCTGACGGACAATCAGAGGCCAGCAGCTGATGTCTGCGTGCACATGACGGGGCACAGCGAAGTCACACACTCCTGTAGCACGCCGAATTCAGCTGCTGGCTTCACAAGAGGACGTGCGCAGGAGCTAAGGAACGGTGAGTATTTATTTATTTAAAAAAAATCAGTGGCCATACTACTATAGATGATTATGGGCTACATTATACTTTATAGGATGACTATGGGGCGCATTATACTACTATGGATGACTATGGGGTTTTATTATACTTTATAGGATGACTATGGGGTGCATTATACTATTATGGATGATTATGGGAGTGCATTATATTATATGGAAGAAAGTGGACTTTGCATTATACTTCACAGGATGACTATGCAGTGCATCATACTACTATGGATGACTATGGGGGTGCATTATACTTTATGGATGACTATGGGGCGCATTATACTTTATAGAATGACTATGGGGTGCATTATACTTTATGGATAACTA
Organism: Phyllobates terribilis; assembly: GCF_046119375.1. NCBI lineage: Eukaryota > Metazoa > Chordata > Amphibia > Anura > Dendrobatidae > Phyllobates > Phyllobates terribilis. The sequence continues at coordinate 259,193,861 of NW_027362765.1, read as the reverse complement.
ATTGGGGTGCATTATACTTTATGGATGACTATGGGGGTGAATTATACTTTATGGATGACTATGGGATGTGCATTATACTTTATGGATAACTGTGTGTTGTGCATTATACTTTATGGATGACAATGGGCTGTGAATTATACTTTATGGATGAGAATGAGTTGTGCAGTATTTTATATGGAGGACTATGGGATGCAATATACTATATGGCGGACTGTGGGGAGTGCATTATATTTCTTCCATGGAGCCCCATGACTTCTATGTACGCTCCTAGTGAGTATAATGGTTTATTTTTTTCTTTACAATAAAGAACAGCGGCAGAGCGAGGGACATATACCAGGATGGGGGATATACAGTACAGACCAAAAGTTTGGACACACCTTCTCATTTAAAGATTTTTCTGCATTTTCATGACTATAAAAATTGTACATTCACACTGAAGGCATCAAAACTATGAATTAACACATGTGGATTTATATAGTTAACAAAAAAGTGTGAAACAACTGAAAATATGTCTTATATTCTAGGTTCTTCAAAGTAGCCACCTTTTGCTTTGATGACTGCTTTGCACACTCTTGGCATTCTCTTGATGAGCTTCAAGAGGTAGTCACCGGAAATGGTCTTCCAACAATCTTGAAGGAGTTCCCAGAGATGCTTAGCACTTGTTGGCCCTTTTGCCTTCACTCTGCGGTCCAGCTCACCCCAAACCATCTCGATTGGGTTCAGGTCTGGTGACTGTGGAGGCCAGGTCATCTGGCGTAGCACCCTATCTCTCTTCTTATTGGTCAAATAGCCTTTACACAGCCTGGAGGTGTGTTTGGGGTCATTGTCCTGTCGAAAAATAAATGATGGTCCAACTAAACGCAAACCGGATGAAATAGCATGCTGGTGCAAGATGCTGTGGTAGCCATGCTGGTTCAGTATGCCTTCAATTTTCAATAAATCCCCAACAGTGTCACCAGTAAAGCACCCCCCCACCATCACACTTCCTCTTCCATGCTTCACGGTGGGAACCAGGCATGTAGAGTCCATCCGTTCACCTTTTCTGCGTCGCCCAAAGACACTGTGGTTGGAACCAAAGATCTCAAATTTGGACTCATCAGACCAAAGCAGATTTCCACTGGTCTAATGTCCATTCCTTGTGTTCTTTAGCCCAAACAAGTCTCTTCTGCTTGTTGCCTGTCCTTAGCAGTGGTTTCCTAGCAGCTATTTTATCATGAAGACCTGCTGCACAAAGTCTCCTCTTAACAGTTGTTGAAGAGATGTGTCTGCTGCTAGAACTCTGTGTGGCATTGACCTGGTCTCTAATCTGAGCTGCTGTTAACCTGCAATTTCTGAGGCTGGTGACTCGGATAAACTTATCCTCAGAAGCAGAGGTGACTCTTGGTCTTCCTTTCCTGGGGCGGTCCTCATGTGAGCCAGTTTCTTTGTAGCGCTTGATGGTTTTTGCAACTGCACTTGGGGACACTTTCAAAGTTTTCCCAATTTTTTGCACTGGCTGACCTTCATTTCTTAAAGTAATGATGACCACTCATTTTTCTTTACTTAGAATTTGTATTATGGCAAGAAAAAAACAGCTAACAGTCTATTCAGTAGGACTATCAGCTGTGTTTCCACCAGACTTCTGCACAACACAACTGATGGTCCCAACCCTATTTATAAGGCAAGAAATCCCACTTATTAAACCTGACAGGGCACACCTGTGAAGTGAAAACCATTTCCGGTGACTACCTCTTGAAGCTCATAAAGAGAATGCCAAGAGTGTGCAAAGCAGTCATCAAAGCAAAAGGTGACTACTTTGAAGAACCTAGAATATAAGACATATTTTCAGTTGTTTCACACTTTTTTGTTAAGTATATAATTCCACATGTGTTAATAGTTTTGATCCTTCAGTGTGAATGTACAATTTTCATAGTCATGAAAATGCAGAAAAATCTTTAAATGAGAAGGTGTGTCCAAACTTTTGGTCTGTACTGTATATGCCAGGATGAAGGATGCTTATATATATATATATATATATATATATATATATATGTATATACTGTATATGTGTGTATATATCTATATATATAAATATATTTATTCAGGATGGGGGGGGTGCGGTCCAAATCTTGCACCGGGGCCCATCAGACTATGACTAGAGGTATAAAGCACTAATTTTAATGAGTCAACCTACAGTGCTGGCCAAAAGTATTGGTGCCCCTGCAATTCTGTCAGATAATACTCAGTTTCTTATTGAAAATGATTGCAATCACAAACTCTTTGGTATTATTCTCTTCATTTAATTTGTCTTCAATGAAAAAAACACAAAAAGAATTGTCCTAAAGCCAAATTGGATATAATTCCACACCAAACCTAAAAAAGGGGGTGGACAAAAGTATTGGCACCCTTTGAAAAATCATGTGATGCTTCTCTAATTCGTGTAATTAACAGCACCTGTAACTTACCTGTGGCACCTAACAGGTGTTGGCAATAACTAAATCACACTTGCAGCCAGTTAACATGGATTAAAGTTGACTCAACCTCTGTCCTGTGTCCTTGTGTTTACCACATTGAGCATGGAGAAAAGAAAGAAGACCAAAGAACTGTCTGAGGACTTGAGAAACCAAATTGTGAGGAAGCATGAGCAATCTCAAGGCTACAAGTCCATCTCCAAAGACCTGAATGTTCCTGTGTCTTCCGTGCACAGTGTCATCAAGAAGTTTAAAGCCCATGGCACTGTGGCTAACCTCCCTAGATGTGGACGGAAAAGAAAAATTGACAAGAGATGTGCGGATGGTGGATAAAGAACCTCGACTAACATCCAAACAAGTTCAAGCTGCCCTCAGGCCGAGAGTACAACAGTGTCAACCCGTACTATCCGTCGATGTCTGAATGAAAAGGGACTGTATGGTAGGATACCCAGGAAGACCCTACTTCTTACCCCGAGACATAAAAAAGCCAGGCTGGAGTTTGCCAAAACTTACCTGAGAAAGCCTAAAACGTTTTGGAAGAATGTTCTCTGGTCAGATGAGACAAAAGTAGAGCTTTTTGGGAAAAAGCATCAACATAGAGTGTACAGGAAAAAAAAAGAGGCATTCAAAGAAAAGAACACGGTCCCTACAGTCAAACATGGCGGAGGTTCCCTGATGTTTTGGGGTTGCTTTGCTGCCTCTGGCACTGGACTGCTTGACCATGTGCATGGCATTATGAAGTCTGAAGACTACCAACAAATTTTGCAGCATAATGTAGGGCCCAGTGTGAGAAAGCTGGGTCTCCCTCATAGGTCATGGGTCTTCCAGCAGGACAATGACCCAAAACACACTTCCAAAAGCACTATAAAATGGTTTGAGAGAAAGCACTGGAGACTTCTAAGGTGGCCAGCAATGGGTCCAGACCTAAATCCCATAGAACACCTGTGGAGAGATCTCAAAATGGCAGTTTGGAGAAGGCACCCTTCAAATATCAGGGACCTGGAGCAGTTTGCCAAAGAGGAATGGTCTACAATTCCAGCAGAGCATTGTAAGAAACTCATTGATGGTTACCGGAAGCGGTTGTTCGCAGTTATTTTGGCTAAAGGTTGTGCAACCAAGTATTAGGCTGAGGGTGCCAATACTTTTGTCCGGCTCTTTTTTGGAGTTTTGTGTGAAATGAGCAATGATTTGATTTTTGCTTCATTCTCTTTTGTGCTTTTTCCTTGCAAGCAAATTAAATGAAGATAATAATACCAAAGAATTTGTGATTGCAAACATTTTCAGGAAGAAACTGAGTATTATCTGACAGAATTGCAGGGGTGCCAATACTTTTGGCCAGCACTGTATATGTCATGGTAAATTCCCCTCTTAAAGGGAATATGTCACCACTTTGGAGTTATCAGGACTCTACTATGGGCATACAGGGTATAGAAAAGTAAATCTATACATACCTGTATGGCCTATAGTAGAGGTCTGAATGCAGAGAAATGTAGTTTTATCTTCCTAGTATTTCACAGGACCCCGGATGCCAAGCTATCCCCGCCCATCTGCTTATTATTCCACCAATTCCCTGCCTATGTCCACGTTTACCATATTTCCCCCCCTCCCCGCACTTCACAGTGCCCTGTGACATGCGCTTTTTTCCCTTACCTCCCGGCGCCTGCGCAAAGCGTGGCTCACAGGGAGGGCGCTTTGTTTCTTCCCAGGTCTGTTTGGCTGAGCACAGTGCCGCAATGCTCTATTGGGCAGGTGCCGGGAAGTCACAGTGACTCCCTCGGCACTTGCGCAATAGAGCACTGCTGCACTGTGCTCAGCCATGGAGGGGGACGCCAAGCCTGTGAAAAACCAAGAAGATAAAACTACATTTCTCTGCATTCAGACCTCTACTATGGGCCATACAGGTATGTATAGATTTACTTTTCTGTACCCTGTATGGCCATAGTAGAGGTCTGATAACTCCAAAGTGGTGACAGATTCCCTTTAAAGCTGATTCGGACATCAGAGATTTTTCTCTTGCGCAAAAAAACAGTCTGTTTTTATCAGAGTTCCATCAGAGTTTACTTGGGATGTTAGTTTTTACTATCAAACTGTTATCAGTTTTTCTTGGATGGAAAAAAAAGGTTTCCCAAGCTTCTCATATCAAAGAGTCCGTGAAAACGGACAGCACAAGGATGGCATCCGAGAGCTGTCCAATTTTGTCATATCCCCTTAGACTTGCATTGGTGAAACTGAGATCAAAATCGCACACGTTTTCATGATTTTCTGCATATTTCTTGGTCGGCAAAATTACTCAAACATGTGAACAGTCCCACAGACTATAATGGGTAGTTCTATCCCTGAAAACCATGGATAGAACTAGTATGCAAAAAACTGGTGTCTGAATGAGCCCCTAGTTTCTGGATTTTCTACCTGCAATGCCCTTTTTTTAAATCTACTCATAGGTTCAATATTGTGTGCTTAAAACCTCTATATAGCAGTCAGAGCTCCATGTTTGTAATGCAGAGCTACAAAAATCATAGATAGTGGTTCTGGCCACACACAGACACCACTACATGGAGTACAGGAGCTTAGTCATGATTTAACCTAATGTAAGTGGTGTCATAAAGTGAGACAGGTGTCAAAAAAACACAACATTTCTCATACAACTGGTACATCTAGTCTAGTTCTAAGCTATCTAAATTTAACCCCTTCAACCCTAAGCCTGTTTTCACCTTCATGACCAGGCCAAATTTTACAATTCTGACCAGTGTCAATTTATGTAGTAATAATTCAGGAACGCTTCAACGGATCCCTCTGATTCTGAGAATATTTTTTCATGACATATTGTACTTCATAATAAAGGTAAAATTTGTTCGATTTGACTTGTGTTTATTTGTGAAAATATCGGAAATTTGGTGAAAATTTTGAAAATTTCACAATTTTCAAAATGTATTTGTTATGCCCTTACACGAGAGAGTTATGCCACACAAAAACATTTCCTACATGTCTACGTTACATCTGCATCCTTTTTAAAGCATACTTTTTTTTTCTTAGGAAGTTTCAAGTGTTAAAAGTTGATCAGCAATTTCTAATTTTCCAACAAAATTTACAAAACCTTTTTTTTAGGGACCACATTAAATTTGAAATGAATTTGGGGGACCTAAATGACAGAGAATACCCAAAAGTGACAGCATTCTAAAACCGACACCCCTCAAAGTCCTCAAATCCACATTCAGTGAGTTTATTAACTCTTTAGGTGCTTCACAGGAATTAAATGAACATTTAACTTATTTTCACAAAAATGTTACTTTAGCTCTAAATTTTTTATTTTCACAAGGGTAACAGGAGAAAATGGATCCCCAAATTTGTTGTGCACCGATACCCCATATGTGGGCAAAAACTACTGTTTGGGCCCATGGCAGGGCTTGGAAGGGAAGGAGCACCTTTTTGAAGGCAAAAGTAGCTGGAATCAAGAGAGGACGCCATGTCAAGTTTGGAGAGCCCCTGATGTGCCTAATCAGTGGAAACCCCCACACAAGTGACCCCATTTTGGAAACTAGATCCCTGAAGGAACTTATCTAGGTGTGTGGTAAGCACTTTGAACCCCCAGGTGCTTCACAGAAGTTTATAACGTAGAGCTGTGAAAATTTTTCCTACAAAAATGTTCTTTTAGCCCCACATTTTATATTTTCACAAGGGTAACAGGAGAAAATGGCCCCAAAATTTGTTGTGTGATTTATCCTGAGTACGCTGATACCTCATATGTGAGGGAAAACTACTGTTTTGGAGCATGTCAGGGCTCAGAACGGAAGGAGCACCGTTTAACTTTTTAAATGCAAAAATGGCTGGAATCAAGAGTGGATGCCATGTCGCGTCTGGAGAGACCATGATGTGCCTAAACAGTGGAAATTCCCCCACAAGTGACCCCATTTTGGAAACTAGACTCCCAAGGATTTTCTCTAGACATGTGGTGAGCATCTTTAACCCACAGGTGCTTCACAGAATTTTATATTCTAATTTTTCCAGCAAAATGTTGCTTCAGCCTCAAATTTTTAATTTTCATAAGGATAACGGGAGAAAATGGGCTAAACAATTTGTTGTGCAATTTCAACTGAGTACACCGATAACCCATAATTGGTGGAAGACTACTGTTTTACTCAGAATGGAAGGAGCACGATTTGACTTTTGGAGCGTAAAATTGGCTGGAATAGATAGCAGATGTCATTTTGCATTTGCAGAGCCCTTCACAAATGACCCCATTTTTGAAACTGCACCACTCAAGGAACTTCTTGTCACGAATCATTAAAGGATTCGTGACAGCTCTGGGTATGCTGGAATTTAAATGTAGTTTTTTTATTTGGTCCAGCAAGAGTTAATGTCAGTCTCTTGCTGGCAGCTTTTTTTGGCTGGTCAGCTGATGTTGGTTGGTAACCACTCCCTCCTCCCTTTAAGTAGTCACATGACCCATCAGCTGATTGTTGATTATAGAGTTTACTTCTATGCAGACCAGCTAGGTGTGTGGAGCCCTCCGGTGACTGTGGTTTTGCCGCTGTTGGAGTCCTGTTTACCTGGTGCAGTTTTGGAGCTTTTGAAGCAGAATCTGAGCTAAGTTGTAATTCTTTTTGTCAGTCCCTTGTTTGTCTTTTTCCTGTGTTACATTACCTGTAGTGGCAAGGCAAGCGTCCTTGCAGTCCAGTGGACTAACAAGGGTTAGTGGAAGTGACAGCCAGGAACTAGGCATGTGACAGCGGCAGGGGGAAGGACCTGCATAGGGAATTAGGGGAGCTTAGGGACAGACACAGGTTGGTGTCAGGCGGTGTCCCATTCCCTGCTCCCTACAATTAGGGCCTTCCTCTCACTTTATGATCCCGTTGTGCCCATGTCCGTACATGACACTTACCTAGAGGTGTGGTGAGCACTTTGAACCCACATGTTTTTCACAGAATTTTATAATGTTGAACCGTGAAAATGAAAAAAAAAAAATTTCCGGCAAAAATGTTGCTTTAGCCCCAAATTTTTACCTTTCACAAGGGTAAGAGGAGAAAATGGACCACAAAATCTGTTGTGTGATTTCTCCTGAGTGCGCCAATAACCAATATGTAGTGGAAAACTACTGTTTGGGCACACGCCAGGGTTTGGAAGGAAACAAGCGCTAATTGAATTCTAGAGCACAATTTTGGCTGGAATAGAATACGGATGCTATGTCACATTTGAAGAGCCCCTGATATACCAAGACAGTAGAAACCCCCACAAGTGACTGTATTTTGGAAACTACACCTCTTGAGGAATTCATCTAAGCGTGTAGTGAGCATTTTTAACCCTCAGGTTATTCACAGAATTGTATTACATTGCACTGAGTAAATGGAAAATTTGCTCTAAAGTGCCCCAAGTTTGCCAATACCACACATGTGATCGAAAACTACTTTTGAGGCACAGTGCAAAGCTCCAAAGGGAATATTGGATTTCAGATTTTGATGGAATGGTTTGAGGGTGCCATTTCATATTGGCAAAGCCCGTGAGGTGCCAGAACAGAAGAGCCCCTCCATAAGTGATCCCATTTTACAAACTACACCTCTCAATGAATTCATCTAGGGGTGAAATGATCATATTGACACCACAGGTGTGTTACAGAGCTTTATACCATTGGGCAGTGAAGAAAAAATAATTACATTTTTACCACAAACATTTTTTCGTCCCAGATTTTACATTTTCACACGGCTGTGCAGTACTGCTTAGCCTCACGGTGAGACTCAGGAGGGAAGGAGCACTATTTGACTCTTGGAGAACATATTATTGTAGGATGGTTTGCGGACTCCATATACAGAGCCCCTAAGTGCCAGAAGAGCAGAATCCCCCTAAATTGATCCCAATGTGGAAATTACACCCCGCTGGGAATTTATCTACAGGTGTAGTGACGATTTTGACTCCATGGGTGTTTTCCAGAAACGAGCAGCAGTGGATATTGCTGTGTGAAAATTGCAAGTCTGCCATTGTAGTGCCCATAGATTGTGCCCAGCTCATGTTTCTGGATACTTGGAACCTGTAAATTAAGCAGGCTCTCATGGCTACAGAAATGCTAAACATGTGGATGCTAAATGTGGTTTAGGCACATTGTGGGGCTCAGAAGGGAGGGGGTTGTTTGGATTTGGGAGCCGAGAATTAGCTAGATTTCTTTTGGGGACGAGGAGCCAAAGCTCTTTTCCATAACCTTTGTGCTTCCACCAGTAACATAGAACCCCCTATATTTCCATTAACAGATGACAGACCTGAGTGAGGGCTTGATTTTTTGTGAATTGAGTTGAAGCTTTTATTGGGAACATATTACATAACATTTTGGATCACACTTATCCTGTGCTCTATGCTGAGCACTTACATCACATATTTCAGAGATTTACACAGAAACCCCGGAGTAAGCGCTTAGCCTACAGCGCAGGATAAATGTGAGCTGAGCCTTTCTGTGACCTTTAGAAGGCAGAATGAACAAATCAACATCAGGTCAGGTTTTATTTATTTTTTATGCCGTTTTTCGTGCAGTATAAGTGATTAGATTACTTTATTCTTTGGGTTGGTGTGATTCTAGAGATATCAGATTTCTAGAGTTTTTTTTATGTTTGGCTGCTATCACACACTAGAAACGCTTTTTTTTTGCATTGCCATATTTTGAGAGCTATATTTTTTCTATATTTCTGCTGACAATCATGTGAGGGCTTTCCTCATAAGGGTGGAACCACTAGAAATGCGTCAACAGCCGGGTTGGTCTCTAACCGCCCCTCCATGGATTATGGACATGTTATCTTAACATGGTTTTAACATCACCACTTTGTTGATGAGATTCGCTAATAAAGAAGATTTAACTCTGTGAAGCTGGATCCTCCTTTAAAGAATGAACAAAAACCATCAATTCAGGAATTGTTTTTTTTTTTTTTTTAATGCCGTTCACTGTGTGGTAAAAGTGATAAGGCAGCGTTATTCTTCAGGTCAATACGATTATAACAATACCACGTTTATATAATGTTTTCAATGTTTTGCCACTTTTACACAATAATAACATAACTATTTTATAGAAAAAATAATTGTTTTTGCATTGCTATATTCTGAAAGCTATAGCTTTTTATTTTTCTGTTGATGGAGCTGTATGGCGGTTTGTTTTTTGCAAAACAAGATGATGTTTTCAGCAATACTATTTTTATTTCCAATTAACTTATTGATTGCGTTTTATGTCACTTTTGTTTGGCAGTATGATGAAAAAGCATAGTTTTTTGCCACTTTTTTTACAGTCTTCACTGAAGGGGTTAACTAGTGACAGTTTTATATGTCAGGTAATTCCGGACACAGATACCAAATATATGTACTTTTTTTGTTTATTTTTGTTTTAAATAAATATAGCTATTTATTGGTTTAATATTTTTTTCATTTTTTATATTCATTTTGTGTTTTTTTTATATTTGTACAATTTTTATTTTTAATTTTTTACTTAATCCCTCTATGGGACTTTAACTTTTATTATTGAGATCACTGGTATAATGCATTGCAATGCATCAGCATTGCAATGCTTTATACCTGTCAGTACTGAACTGACGGAAGCCTCTTAGAATGGTGCTCCTGGCATGGTCTAAACAGGCTACCGTAGCTGGCAGACCCGGAGGTTGTCATGACGACCTCAGGATGCCATGAAAATGAGTGGGCCCTTGCGATGATGACGTTGGCGTGCCACTCTCGTGAGGAGGGAGCCCCCTCTCCTATCCTCCCCATTGCTGTGATCGATATTCATCGCGGCATTTAGGGGGTTAAACAGCCGGAGGCGGTGTGGGCACCACTCCTGGCTGTGATAGCTGGGGCTCGGCCATCATGTAAGTCAAGCCCCCGGCGGCGATTGCACGAGCACAGCCCCTGTGCCATGCACAATCGCCATGACGTAGCTATATGTCAAGGGTCGTATAGGTACGACAGAGGTCGTGAAGGGGTTAAACATGTTTTACCTCTCGATAAAACTCAGCTGCAATCTCATGCTGTCCTGATTCTCATGCTGTATATACACTTCTGCTTCCTCCCCTGCCCAGGAGATGTGGTATGATCAGACCATGTTCCTGTACGGTCAGACACGGCCATTACACAGTACACAGCAGGGGCACATTTATAAGATTATCTCAGCACAGGAACAGTTTTTTAACACATCCAATTGTGGAACTTATTTTTATTCCAAGATATTTTGATTAAAATGAACTTTGTTCATGGAAAAACCCCGTTAAGATTTCTGCTTTCAATGGATAAGAATCTTGCATTTCTGGATTTAACAGATACCTCCCAAGTTGAAATCATAATAAATACTGCATAGCACGCCATCAAATTTTTTTTAATGCTAAGCCAGTTCCCTAACCTGAGCTCACACAGGGATATTGCTCCTAGTGAAGCTTACTAGTGTTCCCACACAGCAAGTTAACCCTTAATAGCTCCCACAGTACATTCCTCCACAGACGGTATTTGGTCTCTGCAGTGCCCACCCACAACCCCCCCACACAGTATGTTTCCCCCACCACACAGAACAACACACAGCTGTGCTACATCAACATACAGGCAACTGTGCTACACCAACACACACAACACATTATAGTAACCTTTTTGTGCCCCCCCCAGAGTGCGCAACACATAGTTTGGTGCCCCCACAGTCAGTGGCGTGACTAGAGTCCGATGGGCCCTGGTGCAAAATTTGGACATGGGCCCCCCCCCCCCTTCCCCGCATGTTGGTCAGATGTATGGGCCCTTGTAACGTTCTAAACCCTATACAGACAAATGAGTTTGGACACACATTGTCATTTAAAGATTTTTCTGTATTTTCAAGACTATGAAAATTGTACATTCACACTGAAGGCATCAAAACTATGAATTAACACATGTGGAATTATATACTTAACAAAAAAAGTGTGAAACAACTGAAAATATGTCTTATATTCTAGGTTCTTCAAAGTAGCCACCTTTTGCTTTGATGACTGCTTTGCACACTCTTGGCATTCTCTTGGTGAGCTTCAAGAGGTAGTCACCGGAAATGGTCTTCCAACAATCTTGAAGGAGTTCCCAGAGATGCTTAGCACTTGTTGGCCCTTTTGCCTTCACTCTGCGGTCCAGCTCACCCCAAACCATCTCGATTGGGTTCAGGTCTGGTGACTGTGGAGGCCAGGTCATCTGGAGTAGCACCCCATCGCTCTCCTTCTTGGTCAAATAGCCCTTACACAGCCTGGAGGTGTGTTTGGGGTCATTGTCCTGTTGAAAAATAAATGATGGTCCAACTAAACACAAACCGGATGGAATAGCATGCCGCTGCAAGATGCTGTGGTAGCCATGCTGGTTCAGTATGCCTTCAATTTTGAATAAATCCCCAACAGTGTCACCAGCAAAGCACCCCCACACCATCACACCTCCTCCTCCATGCTTCACGGTGGGAACCAGGCATGTAGAGTCCATCCGTTCACCTTTTCTGTGTCGCACAAAGACACGGTGGTTGGAACCAAAGTTCTCAAATTTGGACTCATCAGACCAAAGCACAGATTTCCACTGGTCTAATGTCCATTCCTTGTGTTCTTTAGCCCAAACAAGTCTCTTCTGCTTGTTGCCTGTCCTTAGCAGTGGTTTCCTAGCAGCTATTTTACCATGAAGGCCGGCTACACAAAGTCTCCTCTTAACAGTTGTTGTAGAGATGTGTCTGCAGCTAGAACTCTGTGTGGCATTGACCTGGTCTCTAATCTGAGCTGCTGTTAACCTGCGATTTCTGAGGCTGGTGACTCGGATAAACTTATCCTCAGAAGCAGAAGTGACTTTTGGTCTTCCTTTCCTGGGGCGGTCCTCATGTGAGCCATTTTCTTTGTAGCGCTTGATGGTTTTTGCAACTGCACTTGGGGACACTTTCAAAGTTTGCCCAATTTTTCGGACTGACTGGCCTTCATTTCTTAAAGTAATGATGGCCACCTGTTTTTCTTTACTTATCTGCTTTTTTCTTGCCATAATACAAATTCTAACAGTCTATTCAGTAGGACCATCAGCTGTGTATCCACCAGACTTCTGCACAACACAACTGATGGTCCCAACCCCATTTATAAGGCAAGAAATCCAACTTATTAAACCTGACAGGGCACACCTGTTAAGTGAAAACCATTTCCGGTGACTACCTCTTGAAGCTCATCAAGAGAATGGCAAGAGTTTGCAAAGCAGTCATCAAAGCAAAAGGTGGCTACTTTGAAGAACCTAGAATATAAGACATACATATGTTCCCCATCCTGGTCTATATGTTCCCAATTCTGTGCTCATCCTGGGCACATCCTAGTATACGTATATGCTCCCCATCCTGGCGTACATGTTCTCCTAGTAAATATGTCCCTTATACTGGGCATCCTGGTATATACATCCCTTATACTAGGACCCATCCTGGGATATACTGTATGTTTCCATCCTGGTATATATATTCCCCATCCTGGGCCTTTCCTGGCATATGTCACCCATCTTGGTATACAGTGTCGGACTGGGGTACCAAGGGCCCACCAGCAACCAACTCCAGGGCCCCAATTTTCACGTACATGCAAATGTGACATTATCCTCAATCACAAATTTATATAACAATGAACTGGGTAGATTGTTAAATGAATAAGATGCCGATTTTGTCCGTACATAGTGATTCAAGTATATTGTGCCAAGTACTGCTCAGATAAGAGGGTGGTGGCCCACTCTAGTACAGGAGCCCACCAGAGGACTCTCCTGTTCTCCTGTGGGCCAGTCCAAGACTGTTGGTATATATGTCCCTTATCCAGGCATACATATATCTGACCATCCTGGTATATATGTTCCCCATCCTGGTATATGTCCCCCGTTCTGCTGCTTTTCTTTAATGCAAACAAATAAATGAACGATTCTACCCACTTTCCCTCTGCTCCCCCGCCACGTGGCGTTCTGTTCTGAAGCCGGCAGCTGAGTTCAACGTGCAAGCGACAGGAGCACATGACGTCTCTGCCATGCGCCTCCCAGTCACAAGCACGCTGACGTCAGCTCCTGGCCTCTGATTGGCCAGCAGCATGTATTGCAGTGCACAGACCCAGTGGGTCTCTGTGCCGCAATACACTTCAGCTGAATATGCGTCGGAGGACGCACATCTAGTTTAAGTTTTCCCTGGTGTCGGAGGGTCCCCACCCGCATGAGCCCAGTTGCAGTCACAACCTCTGCCCACAGTACATTCCTCCACACACAGTATAAGGCCCCTGCAATGCCTACCCACAACGCCCCCACACAACATGATGACCCCACACACACAGCTCTGCTACATCAAGACACACACAGCTCTGCTACATCAAGACACACACAGCTCAGCTACATCAAGACAAACACTTCTGAAACATCAACATAACTCTACTACATTAAAACACATACTATTCTGCTACATCAAAATACACACATAAACAGACAGACACACAGTTTGCCTGTGTCTAGCTACTCTTCCTGCCTAGTCATGTCGCCTAAGACTCTCAAGTGACCCAAAGGGTCATGCTCCACTGTTACATTCAGCTGTACCTGGGTCCCGATCTCCCAGGACAGTGGGACAGCTCATTGAATCTGGGACAGTCCTGGTTGGAAGTTATGTCACAAGATCAGGACAGATTTTATCTACTGGAAGTAAATAATGAAGGGTCTCATTGAATTACTGTAAGTAGAGAGTCTCAAAAGCACGGGGAACTGATACACAAATTCTATTGGCTAAACTTGATAACTTTATTTGGGGGCAGTTAACCTCATGGATTCCTGTGGAAGGTATTTTTAACTAAAACAAATTGATGCAGATGTTCAGAAATTTGTGATTCATTTCAAGCCAGAATATAATAGAAATAAATATGGATACTTTTGGTTCGAGAACACTAAACACGATGTCATCTGGCAGTGAGTCGTCCGTTAGGGCTAAGGACCAGGACTTTTCGGACATAATATCTGAAGTCAAGGACAGTCCTTCCATCTCCGCTAGAGGAATCTAAATGAGGGAAAATGTCCAAGAATAAGAAAAGAACAAAATAAAATGTTACCTAAATGTCTCCTGAATACAAATCGTATCCCATGACACAAAATAATGGATTACTAATGAATGAAATGAAAACACATATATACTGCACTGTCTGATCAGCAGAGGTTTATTATATCAATCCTCTCTCTCCAATACTACTATTCCTGACTGGAACAATGTCCAGATTTACCTATAGTTTCCAATATACTCCAGAAGACATATAAGACACAACCAGTTATTTACAATGCATATGTGCATTTTTATATTAAACGCTACTGATGTTCCTCACAAATGGCATAGACACTGTGTTTTTTCTGTTTTGATTTGCGGATAGAAAATCCGAAGCGCATTACAGTAGCAGCAAAGAATTTAAAGGGAATCTGTCAGCAGGTTTTTGCTATGTAGTCTGGGGACAGTATGATGTAGGGGTTAAAATACTGAATTCAGGAATGTGTCACTTATCAGGCTGTGTTCTGTTCTTTGCTTACAATGAAGGTTTTATCACCAGGATATTATCACTGTTGGACTAGGTCTCATGCAACTGCAAGACTGACCACGCCCCCTCCTCTGATAAGCAGCTCACTGTCCTGTGGTGTGGGAGGGGTTAGCTTTCTGAGCTCTGCTACATGTTACATCTAAAAACTCTGACTGTATCACAACTGCTGCACCCAGTAAACTAAATCATACATCGGCTTAATCAGCGTCACTTGTCCTACATTATGCTGCTCTCAGATGAGGAAGCAAAAACCTGCTGACAGATTCCCTTTAATATGCAACATGTCAATTTAAGATGCAGATTTTACTATTTGCAATGCCTGGGTTATAATCTGCAGCATAAGGTATAATTTGTAATGCATGTAAAAAAAATTAGCAATTTTTGATGGAACTGTGGCAAAATCTGCAGTGGAAAATTTATACATCTAAATGTACTTTGACAGATGTACCCATGTAGCATCTCCACTGTACAGGCTACCCACATCAGAGATGCTGTAGTGATATCCTTAGCAGCATTTACGGCTGCAGATATCACTGAGAAAAAAGGTGCAAGTACTGTAAGTCGCACACATCACCCTTTGCAATTGCAATAACAATCACACAATAAATTGACAGGCTGCTCATTTCAAATCTGCAGCACTGGTCAATGTACACTCAAGATATTTTTCACTGCGAGCGTATAAGTTTCTTAAAATTCCATATACAATTCATGTATTGTAAAATGCAGCAGGTTTTCTGGAAGTGAAGGACCTTATCACATTATAGATAATTTGAAATATATTTTGGGGGTGAAAGACTCCCTTTAACCCGTTTACCCCCAAAGGTGGTTTGCACATTAATGACCAGGCCAATTTTTACAATTCTGACCACTGTCACTTTATGAGGTAATAACTCTGGAACGCTTCAACGGATCCCGCTGATTCTGAGACTGGTTTTCATGACATATTGTACTTCATGATAGTGGTAAAGTTTATTCGATATGACTGGCGTTTATTTGTGAAAAAATCGGAAATTTGGCAAAAATTTTGAAAATTTTGCACTTTTCAAAATTTTAATTTTCATGCCCTTAAATCAGAGAGATATGTCACGCAAAATAGTTAATAAATAACATTTCCCACACGTCTACTTTACATCAGCACTAGTGTTGAGCATTCTGATACTGAAATATCGGGTATCGGCCGATATTCGCGGTATCGGAATTCCGATACTTAATTCCGATACTTTTACAATATCGAATACCGGAATCGGAAGTTCCCATAATGCCTGCGCTCTGCAGTGTCTCTGAAGGATGACAAGCTGGATGGCAGAGCTCAGCTGAGATCCAGCCTGTCATCAGAATGCCATCCCAGCGTGGGAGAATTCTCCTGATTGTTTAAAAGCCGGCGGGCGATAAAAAGCCGCCGGCTTTTAAACAATCACACAGCCCCATACTGCTTCCCCGCAGCCTCCCACCCCGATCCTCCGCTCCCCTCGCCACCTCCCATCCCGATCGTAAGTTAGGACCGGGCGGGGAGCGCAGCACCAAGGAGCGGGGAGCGAAGAACCCGGGCGGGGAAGCCGGCAGTGAAAAGACTTCACCGCCGGCTTTCCCGTTCTGTGCTGCGCTTTCCCGCCGGTTATTTCAAATGAACAGCTGAGGTATCAGGTGATGCCGATCAGCTGTTCATTTGAAGTCGCCGCGGTGCCCTCAGAGGGTTCATGTGAGTTCATGCTTGACTGCATTGCATGAACTCACATGAACTTTCCCACGGCCGCACAGGTCAGCCTCACCTCCCAGACCGGTCATGATTGGTGTGTGTGGGGGTGTCTGTGCGGTGTCTGTGCGGTGTCTGTGCGGTGTCTGCGCGGTGTCTGCGGGTGTGTGCGGTGTCTGTGTGATGTCTGCGGGTGTGTGCATGCAGGCAGACATAGGCCGATGTGACACTACTACTCCCATCGGCCTATGTCTGTCCCCCGTCCACTCGTGCCAGCAGGATCAGCTCGATGGGAGCAGTAGTTCCCATCAGCCTGATCCTGCTATTTAAATTGCCCTACTGTGTCCCCAATAAATTTTAAATACATGTCATTGGTGGCCAGTGGTTACCTACAATAAATTAGTTCATACATTACCTGTCCCCGCCGATCGCCACCTAAAATAAAGTAAAAAATAAAAAAATACACCTATACTCACCTAGACACCTAATTCCCCGAAGCCATCGATCTCCTGTAATAAAATATAAAATAATAAACCACAACCTGATCCTTACCCCTCCGTAGTAGTCCACGAGTGTCCCACGATGATCTCCAGTTCAGAGCAGCCACATAGAATGTGACCGCTCTGAACCGCTGCCGCCGCTAGAATGATGGGGCCGTAAAGCAGCCCCGTCATTGCATAAGCGGGTTCGCCGGAGTTCAGGCAGCGCTGCTCCGGTCAGCTCCTTTACGGCCCTGCTGTATCGTGAGAAATTCCCACGGTACAGCAGTGCCGTAAAGGAGGTCTCTGGAGCTGCGCTGCCTGAATGCACTCCGGTGACCTCAGTCAGTGGCTCCCGCTGCCGGGAGCAGACGTGTTCCCGGCAGTGTGAGCTTACAGCAGCCATGCACAGCTGTCACCATCTCCAGATGTGACAGCTGTGCATGGGAGATCAGCGCAGGAACGTGGACAGGTAACTATTTTTTTTTAGTAAACTAAGAATTAAATAAAATGGTGTGTTTTATTTCAAATTATTTTTTTCTGGGTGTAGTGTGTGTTTTCTTTTTAACACTTTGTAGGTTAGTAATGGGGGTGTCTTATAGACGCCCATCATTACTAACCTGGGCTTCATGGCAGCTGGCGCTGACATGAACCCCACCACTATTACCCCCTGCCACCGCACCAGGGCAGCGTGGAAGAGCGAGGCTAAGTGCCAGAATTGGCACATCCTATGGATGTGCCATTTCTGGGGCGGCTGACGGCTGGTGTTTCTAGCCTGGGAGGGGGCCAATATTCATGGCACCCTTCCTGGGCTATTAATATCAGCCCCCAGCTGTCTGCCTAGCCTTTGCTAGCTATTAAAATAGGGGGGACCCCACATCATGTTTTTGGGGGGGTCCCCCATTTTAATAGCTAGTAAAGGCTAGGTATTCAGCTGGGGGCTGATATTAGTAGTCTGGGAAGCTCCGTGGGTATTACCCCCTTCCCAGGCTTCAAACATCTGCCCCAGCCGTCTGCTTAACCTCCGCTAGAGACTAAAATTATGGGGCATCCCACGCCAATTTTTTTTTTAAATAAATCCTTTATTTTAACACTAAATGACATTTGAGGAGTTAGTAAAGATGCAGTCCCTAAATTATTATTTATTTTTTAATTAATTTTTCCCAAAAATTTTGACGTGGGCTTTGCCATATTTTTGTATGCCAGCCAGGTACAGCATCCAGCTTCTATGAACGCGCCATTTTCTGGGGTGGCTGCGGACTGCAATTTGCAGTCGGGAGGAGGCCCAGAAAGCTTGGGCCTCCCTGCGCTGCAGATTCCATCCCCCAGCTGCCTAGTTGTACCTGGCTGGACACAAAAATAGGGAGAAGCCCCACGTATTTTTTTTTAAAATTATTTCATGAAATATTTTTTTTAAAAAAGGGCTTCCCGATATTGTTGTGTCCGGCCAGGTACAAATAGGCAGCTGGTGGTTTTGGGCAGCCCGTTCCTGCCTGCTGTACCTGGCTGGACACAAATATAGTGCGAAGCCCCATGTCAATTTTTTTTAAATTATTTCAGGAAATTCATGAAATAATTAAAAAAAATTGACGTTTGGCTTCGCACTATATTTGTGTCCAGCCAGGTACAGCAGGCAGGAACGGACTGCCCCCAACCACCAGCTGCCTATTTGTACCTGGCCGGACACAACAATATAGGGAAGCCCTTTTTTTCTTAATTATTTCATGAATTTCATGAAATAATTAAAAAAAAATACGTGGAGCTTCGCCCTATTTTTGTGTCCAGCCAGGTACAACTAGGCAGCTGGGGGCTGGAATCCGCAGCGCAGGGAGGCCCAAGCTTTCTGGGCCCCACCCGCTGCAAATTGCAGTCCGCAGCCGCCCCGGAAAATGGCGCGTTCATAGAAGCGCCATCTTCTGGCGCTGTACCCAACTCATCCAGGGCCCTGGTGCGGTGGCTCACTGGGTAATAAAGGGGTTAAGGCCAGCTTGGCATTATCAGCTGGCCCTAAGCCCGAAATTCATGGGGTCACGCCAATATTAGACATGACCACCATGAATTTCTAGTAAAGCATTTAAAAAAAACACAACACCCAGAATAAAGTCCTTTAATTGAAATAAACACACAATTCTTTATTGTTCTAAATTAAACCATACCTACCATCACGCCCATTCCAGCTGAAGCCAACGATCTCCTGCAATAAAAGAAAAATAATAAACCAACCTCATCCTTACCTTCCCATGGATCCCACGACAGCTTCAGCTCTGCTACATCGAGATGACAGGCTGGACCGCAGCAGAACGCTGCCATCCAGCCTGTCATCCCGCGGAGACTGAGAAGCGCAGGCATGCTTGCGCTCCTCAGTGTCTCTCTGTGACGTCATCCAGATGAGCCGCTGAGTGCAGGAGAATTTTCCCACGCTGTCAGTGACGTGCATGAGGTGAGCCGAGTTCATTGGACATGACCTCACCTCATGCACGTCACTGACAGCGTGGGAAAATTCTCCTGCACTCAGCGCTTCAGCGTGAGAATTCTCCCACGCTGTCAGTGACGTGCATGAGGTGAGCTGAGTTCATTGGACATGACCTCACCTCATGCACGTCACTGACAGCGTGGGAAAATTCTCACGCTGAAGCGCTGAGTGCAGGAGAATTCTCCCACGCTGTCAGTGACGTGCATGAGGTGAGCTGAGTTCATTGTCAGCTCATCTGGATGCCGTCACAGAGAGACACAGGAGCGCAAGCATGCCTGCGCTTCTCAGTGTCTGC
The DNA here is from genome assembly GCF_046119375.1 of Phyllobates terribilis. NCBI lineage: Eukaryota > Metazoa > Chordata > Amphibia > Anura > Dendrobatidae > Phyllobates > Phyllobates terribilis. The sequence continues at coordinate 259,173,965 of NW_027362765.1, read as the reverse complement.
GGGATGACAGGCTGGATGGCAGCTTTCTCCTGCGGTCCAGCCTGTCATCTCGATGTAGCAGAGCTGGAGCCATCGTGGGAACCATGGAAAGGTAAGGATGAGGTTGCTTTATTATTTTTCTTTTATTGCAGGAGATCGTTGGCTTCAGCTGGAATGGGTGTTATGGTAAGTATGGTTTAATTTAGAACAATAAAGAATTGTGTGTTTATTTCAATTAAAGGACTTTATTCTGGGTGTTTGTGTTTTTTTTTTTAACTTTGACTATGGGGTTAGTAATTGGGGTGTCTTATAGACGCCTCTCCATTACTAACCTGGGCTTGATGTCAGCTGGTATTATAAGCTGACATCAACCCCAGCCCTATTACCCCACTGCCACCGCTACAGGGCAGTGGGAAGAGCGAGGCTAAGTGCCAGAATTGGCACATCCTATGGATGCGCCATTTCTGGGGCGGCTGACGGCTGGTGTTTCTAGCCTGGGAGGGGGCCAATATTCATGGCACCCTTCCTGGGCTATTAATATCGGCCCCAGCTGTCTGCCTAGCCTTTGCTAGCTATTAAATTAGGGGGGACCCCACGTCATTTTTTTGAGGGGGTCCCCCATTTTAATAGCTAGTAAAGGCTAAGTATTCCACTGGGGGCTGATATTAGTAGCCTGGGAAGCTCCGTGGGTATTACCCCCTTCCCAGGCTTCAAACATCTGCCCCAGCCGTCTGCTTAACCTCCGCTAGAGACTAAAATTACAGGGAACCCCACGTCAATTTTTTTTTAAATAAATCCTTTATTTTAACATTAAATGACAAGTACAATAAGCAACACTGTCACTGTACTTCATATATATGTGACTGACATGTTTCTATCTATCTAATCTATGTATGATTCTCTATTCTGTCTGTTATAAATTGTCGGGTACAGATGCTGAATTGCCGGCCGGCTTTCTTAAAGAGACGGTGCATTAAAACACTATTATTTTTTAAAATAAATCCTTTACACTAAATGACAAGTACAGTAAGCAACACTGTCACTGTACTTCATATATATGTGACTGACATGTTTCTATCTATCTAATCTATGTGTGAAGCTCTATTCTGTCTGTTATAAATTGTCGGGTACCGCTGCTGAATTGCCGGCCGGCTTTTTTAAAGAGACGGTGCATGAAAACACTAATATTTTTTTTAATAAATCCTTTACACTAAATGACAAGTACAGTAAGCAACACTGTCACTGTACTTCATATATATGTGACTGACATGTTTCTATCTATCTAATCTATGTGTGATGCTCTATTCTTTCTGTTGTAAATTGTCGGGTACCGGTGTATGCGCTGATGAATTGCCGGCTTTTCGCATAATACATTCTGCATTATTCTTAGTTGTTTTACTTCATGTAGAATTAACCTACAAGGAAAGAAAGGGTTTATTTTCATTCCGATATTTCTGTCCCATTGACTTGCATTGGTTTCCGGTATCGGAATCGGCGATATCCGATACTTTTTGAGTATCGGTCCGATCCAATCCGATACGATATTTCCTGATATCGGAAGGTATCGCTCAACACTAATCAGCACAATTTTGGAAACAATTTTTTTTTGTTAGAAAGTTATAAGGGTTAAAACTTGACCTTCGATTTTCGTTTTTCCAACAAAATTTACAAAACCGTTTTTTAGGGACCACATCACATTTGAAGTGACTTTGAGTGGCCTTTATGACAGAAAATACCCAAAAGTGACACCATTCTAAAAATTGAACCCCTCAAGGTGCTCAAAACCACATTCAAGAAGTTTATTAACCCTTCAGGTGCTTCACAGGAATTTTTGGAATGTGGAAGAAAAAAATGAACATTTAACTTTTTTCACAAAAATGTTACTTTAGACCCAAATTTTTTTATTTTCGCAATGGCAACAGGAAAAAATGGACCCCCAAAATTTCTGAGCGTGCCAATACCCCATATTTGGGGAAAATCACTGTTTGGGCGCACGGCTGGGTTCGGGAGGGAAGCAGCGCCATTTGACTTTTGGAATGTAAAATTTGCTTGAATAATTAGCAGACGCCATGTCGTTTTTGGAGAGCCCCTGATGTGCCTAAATAGTGGAAACGCCCCACAAGTGACACCATTTTGGAAACTAGACACCTCAGGGAACTTATCTAGATGAGTAGTGAGCACCTTGAACACCCACGTGCTTCGCAGACGTTTATAACATGGAACTGTAAAAATAAAATTTTCACATTTTTCCCCAAAAAATGTTTTTCAGCCCCCAATTTTGCATTTTCATAATGGTTACAGGAGAAATTGTGCCATACCATTTGTTGTGCAATTTCTCCCGATTATGCGGATACCCCATATGTGGGAGACCCCATTATGGAAACTAGACCCCTCAAGAATTTTATCAAGGGGTATAGTGAACATTTGGACCCAGAGGTACGACACAGATTTTGATAACATTAGGTCATCATATTGAATATGTTGTCATTAGTCTTGAGCGCAAGTGCTCGCTACTTGAGTTTTCATCGGATACTCGGGTATGCACCAAGTATCGTGGATGCTCGAGAGACATGCTCTAGTCCCCACCCGCATGTTTCACGGTTGATAAATACTCAAAAAAAAAAAAAACATGCGGGGATCGCTCGTGCCTGGCAGGCAATCCCCGCGTGGTTTTTTTTGGCTGTATAACAGCTGCGAAACATATGAGGCAGAGACCGCGATACCGGTGCATACCCGAGCACCCGATGCAAACTCAAGTAGCGAGCACTTGCGCTCAACACTAGTCGCCATATCATCATCAATTTTTTTTCTTTACTTTTGAAAAATCCCAACCCTAACCTCAACCTTAATACAACCCCAACCCTAATACAAACCTCGCACAACCCTAACCCTAGAGTTTATTTTTTACGCTGTTCCTCGTGTGGTATATGTGATTGGACGACTTTATTCTTCTTACAGCGATACCAGAATGATATCGGGTTCTTATGTTTGGCAGCTGTCACACACTAAATGACGCTTTTTTTTGCAAAGATTAGTTTTTGCAATCATTTTTCCATATTTCGGCCGACAGAGTCATGTAAGGGCTTGTATTTTGCAGGACAAGTTGATATTTTATTGGTACTATTTTCGGGCACGTGACATTTTTTGAACGCTTTCTATTCCGATTTTTGGGAGGCAGAATAAACAAAAACCAACAATTCAGGAATTTTTTTATGCCGTTCTGCGTGTGGTAAAATTGATAAGGTAACTTTATTCTTTGGGTCAATACGTTTACAGCGATACTACATTTATATTTTTTTTTATGTTTTGGCGCTTTTACACAATAAAAACTATTTTATAGAAAAAATAATTTTTCACTTTATTCTGAGAGCTATAACTTTTTTATTCTTCGGCTGATGGAGCGGTATGGTGGCTTGTTTTTTGCGGGACAAGATGACGTTTTCAGCGGTACCATTTTTATTTACATTAGTCTTTTTGATCGCGTTTGATTCCATTTTTTGTTTGGCGCTATGATGATAAAGCATCGTTTTTTGCTTCGTTTTTTTTTTTTACCGTGTTCACTAAAGGGGTCAACTTGTGGGACAGTATTATAGGTCAGGTCGTTCCGGACGCTGCAATACCAAATCTTTGTACTTTTATTTTTTTTTTTTTTCATAATAATATTTATTTATGGGTACAGTATATTTTTTTTATTTTTTTGGATTATTTTTTCTTTTTTTTTTTAAATATTTTTTGAATTTTTTTTTCACTTTCTGACACCTTTTTTCTTTCACTTTTACACTTTGTCCCACTATGGGACTTTAATTTTTTGCAGGCTGATCACTTGTATAGCATAGAGATGCAGCAGCATCCTTGTGCTATGCAGGCTGTCAGCTCTGCATTGGCACAAGTTACATAGATCGTGCACTGTGCACGATCTATCTAACATGCTGATGCCTGGTGACCTGGATGTCATCATGACGACATCGGGTCACCATGGCAACAATCGGGACCCCACGCACACAGCACGGGGTCTTCAATCCAAGGTAAGAGGGGAGCTCTTACCTCTGCTTGCCCCGGAAATTCTGCGATCGACTTCGGCACATAGTACCGGGTGTCAGCTGTTAGAATCAGTTGACACCTGGTGGTGCTCGTGCCCGCACAGAGGCTGTGTAGGCACGATCGCCGGGCATAATAATCCGTACCTGGTTATTAAGACCCAGGGCGCAGGTATGTATTATTATGGCCCACGTCAGAATGAGGTTAAAGAGAGAACACCCAGTAGATACAAAAAAAGTTTAGAACAGATACTACAGCAGGATGTAAGCTTTGATTGATGTCTACACCTTCTTGTTATGGTTACGGCAAAACTCCTGTGGCCACACCATCACTGCAATATACCAGAACAGAGGTTTACCACTTTTAATGATGCACTGTACTTTGCCAGACAGGAAAAGAAAATGCAAACAGAGCTTAAAGAAGCACTCCCATGAAAGTTGTTATCCTTCTAATATGTTGTAGTGAATATTATATGGCACTGTGTACTTACAATTGCTCATTTTGCCTTTCTACCCAGCTAATTCTTCACTTTCTTGTGCTTGCAATATATTGAGATGATAAAAATTTTGATGGGAGGAGTGCTTCTTTAATGCCAAAGTGAAGTCTGTCAAGTCTGGAAGCTTGGACCTCCATGATTCATACAGCCATAGAGCTCCCAGAACACTTTGGCTCTGCTAATAGGCTGATGTTACTGAAATTCGATAATGCACTGTTGTAATAGAGATTGTATCTATGACACATTCAAGATCACTAAACGGATTTTCACTTTTAGTAACAATGTTGATACTATTGACCTTGGAAACTGTCACCTCTGGAGTGCTGGACACAGGACATGCTGTCAATCAAATGCCTATTGCTCTGACAGCTTTCTCCCCTAACTTCTCAATAAACATACACACTCAGCACAGGGAGAAAAGCTGCAGCCAGACACTCCAGACAGCAGCTTATTTATAGGCATAAAAAAGGACCTACGTCAGGAAATACAATGTATCTGATTCTAGTTTTACCTGACAGCAGATACAAGATTCCCTTATACCAGATCTGGGCAAACTGCAGCCAGCAGGCTACATCCAGCCCACTGGCTGTTCCTGTCTGGCCCGTGGCCGAGACAGCCGAAGGGCTGAAACAGTGGCCCACGGGCAGCACCATGCCCTCCCCGCCCGCTGTCCATCTGCCACCCGCTGTCACCGCTATCTGCATCCTCATGATGCAGACAGCGATGAATTGGTGGAGGACAGGGTCCCCGGCTCCATCTTCCACCAATTAGAGTTTGAGACAGCAGACGCAATGGTGTCATTTCATTGCGCTGCTGCTGAGACTTGATGCAGAGGATCAGAAAGCGGGGGAATGGGATTGAGGAGAGTATGTGTTGTTTTTTTATGTGTATGGGATATTTGTATGTATATAGGAGGCTACAGTACGTGTGACTCAAACTGGACATATGGAGGCTATGTGGGGCTCACACTGTATATATGGCGGGTCACATTGTGTGTTTATATATATATATACAGTACAGACCAAAAGTTTGGACACACCTCATTTAAAGATTTTTCTGTATTTTCATGGCTATGAAAATTGTACATTCACACTGAAGGCATCAAAACTATGAATTAACACATGTGGAATTATATACTTAACAAAAAAGTGTGAAACAACTGAAAACATGTCTTATATTCTAGGTTCTTCAAAGTAGCCACCTTTTGCTTATATGACTGCTTTGCACACTCTTGGCATTCTCTTGATGAGCTTCAAGAGGTAGTCACCGGAAATGGTCTTCCAACAGTCTTGAAGGAGTTCCCAGAGATGCTTAGCACTTGTTGGCACTTTTGCCTTCACTCTGCGGTCCAGTTCACCCCAAACCATCTCGATTGGGTTCAGGTCTGGTGACTGTGGAGGCCAGGTCATCTGGCATAGCACCCCATCACTCTCCTTCTTGGTCATATAGCCCTTACACAGCCTGGAGGTGTGTTTGGGGTCATTGTCCTGTTGAAAAAGAAATGATGGTCCAACTAAACGCAAACCGGATGGAATAGCATGCCGCTGCAAGATGCTGTGGTAGCCATGCTGGTTCAGTATGCCTTCAATTTTGAATAAATCCCCAACAGTGTCACCAGCAAAGCACCCCACACCATCACACCTCCTCCTCCATGCTTCACGGTGGGAACCAGGCATGTAGAGTCCATCCGTTCACCTTTTCTGCGTCGCACAAAGACACGGTGGTTGGAACCAAAGATCTCAAATTTGGACTCATCAGACCAAAGCACAGATTTCCACTGGTCTAATGTCCATTCCTTGTGTTCTTTAGCCCAAACAAGTCTCTTCTGCTTGTTGCCTGTCCTTAGCAGTGGTTTCCTAGCAGCTACTTTACCATGAAGGCCTGCTGCACAAAGTTTTCTCTTAACAGTTGTTGAAGAGATGTGTCTGCTGCTAGAACTCTGTGTGGCATTGACCTGGTCTCAAATTTGAGCTGCTGTTAACCTGCGATTTCTGAGACTGGTGACTCGAATAAACTTATCCTCAGAAGCAGAGGTGACTCTTGGTCTTCCTTTCATGGGGCGGTCCTCATGTGGGCCAGTTTCTTTGTAGCGCTTGATGGTTTTTGCAACTGCACTTGGGGACACTTTCAAAGTTTGCCCAATTTTTCACACTGACTGACCTTCATTTCTTAAAGTAATGATGGCCACTCAATTTTCCTTACTTAGCTGCTTTTTTCTTGCCATAATACAAATTCTAACAGTCTATTCAGTGGGACTATCAGCTGTGTATCCACCAGACTTCTGCACAACACAACTGATGGTCCGAACCCCATTTGTAAGGCAAGAAATCCCACTTATTAAACCTGTAAACCTGACAGGGCACACCTGTGAAGTGAAAACCATTTCCGGTGGCTACGTCTTGAAGCTCATCAAGAGAATGCCAAGAGTGTGCAAAGCAGTCATCAAAGCAAAAGGTGGCTACTTTGAAGAACCTAGAATATAAGACTTATTTTCAGCTGTCTCACACTTTTTTTTGTTAAGTATATAATTCCCCATGTGTTAGTCCATAATTTTGATGCCTTCAGTGTGAATGTACAATTTTCATACTCGTGAAAATACAGAAAAATCTTTAAATGAGAAGGTGTGTCCAAACTTTTGGTCTGTACTGTATATATATATATATATATATATATATATATATATATATATATATATATATATATATATATATATATATATATATATATATATATATATATATATATATATATATATATATATATATATATATATATATATATATATTATACAACCCATCGCAAAAAATTATGGACTCACCGGGCTCAGAGGATGTTCATTCAGTTTTTTAATGTTGTTGAAAAAAAGCAGATCACAGACATGGCACAAAGCTAAAGTCATTTCAAATGGCAACTTTAGGGCTTTAAGAAACACTAAAAGAAATCAAGATTAAAAATGTGGTACTCAGTAAGGGTATTTTTTTTTTCAGACCAAGCATAGGGAAAAAATTATGGAATCACTCAATTCTGAGGAAAAAATTATGGAATCATAGTGTAAATTTTAATTTCCAAAACTAACACCTGCATCAAATTAGATCTGCTCGTTAGTCTGCATCTAAAAAGGAGTGATCACACCTTGGAGAGCTGTTGCACCAAGTGGACTGACATGAATCATGGCAAATGCACAGCAAAACAAATGAGGAACGAATGGGAGGAAACTGGAGTCAATGTCTGTGACCGAACTGTAAGAAACCGCCTAAAGGAAATGGGATTTAAGTACAGAAAAGCTAAACATAAGCCATCATTAACACCTAAACAGAAAAAAACAAGGTTACTTTGGGTTAAGGAAAAGCAATCGTGGACTGTGGATGACTGGATGAAAGTCATATTCAATGATGAATCGCGAATCTGCATTGGGCAAGGTGATGATGCTGGAACTTTTGTTTGGTGCCGTTCCAATGCGATTTATAAAGATGACTGCATGAAGAAAACATGCAAATTCCCAGTCATTGATGATATGGGGCTGCATGTCAGGTAAAGGCACTGAGGAGATGACTGTCATTACATCTTCAATAAATGCCCAAGTTTACATTGATATTTTGGACAGTTTTCTTATCCCATCAATTGAAAGGATGTTTGGGGATGATGACATTATTTTTCAAGATGATAATGCATCCTGCCATAGAGCAAAAACTGTGAAAACATTGCTTGAAAGAAGACACATAATGTCAATGTCATGGCCTGCAAATAGTCTGGATCTCAATCCAATTGAAAATCTTTGGTGGAAGTTGAAGAAAATGGTCCATGACAAGGCTCCAACCTGCAAAGCTGATCTGGCAACAGCAATCAGAGAAAGTTGGAGCAGCCAGCTTGATGAAGAGTACTGTTTATCACTCATTAAGTCCATGCCTCAGAGACTGCAAGCTGTTATTAAAGCCAGAGGTGGTGCAACAAAATACTAGTGATGTATTGGAGTGTTCTTTTGTGTGTTTGTTTTTCATGATTCCATAATTTTTTTCCCTCTGCTTGGTCTGAAAAAAATTACCCTTACTGAGTACCACATTTTTAATCTTGATTTCTTTTAGTGTTTCTTAAAGCCCTAAAGTTGCCATTTGAAATGACTTTAGTTTTGTGCCATGTCTGTGATCTGCTTTCTTTCAACGACATTAAACAACTGAATGAACATCCTCCGAGCCTGGTGATTCCATAATTTTTGCCAGGGGTTGTATATACACACACAGTGAGGAAAATAAGTATTTGATACACTGCCGATTTAAATTTTCCCATCTCCAAAAAATGGAGAGGTCTGTAATTTTTATTGTCGGTACACTTCAAATGTGAGAAACAGAATCTAAAAAGAAAAACCAGAAAATCACATTGTATGATTTTTGCATAATTAATTTGCATTTTATTGCATGACATAAGTATTTAATACAATAGAAAAACAGAACTTTGCAATTACAGAGGTCAGATGTTTCCTGTAGTTCTTGACCAAGTTTGCATACACTGCAGCAGGGATTTTGGCCTACTCCATAAAGATCTTCTCAAGATCTTTCAGGTGTCGGGGCTGTCGCTGGGCAACATTGAGTTTCAGCTCCCTCCAAAGATTTTCTATTGGGTTCAGGTCTGGAAACTGGCTAGACCTCTCCAGGACCTTGAAATGCTTCTTACGGAACCACTCCTTAGTTGCCCTGGCTGTGTGTTTTGAATCATTTTCCTGCTGGAAGATCCAGCCATGACCCATGTTCAATGCTCTTACTGAGGGAAGGAGGTTGATGGCCAAAGTCTCGCGATACATGACCCCATCCTCCCTTCAATATGGTGCAGTTGTCCTGTCCCCTTTTCAGAAAAGCACCCCAAACTATGATGTTTCCCCACCATGCTTCATGGTTGGAACGGTGTTCTTGGGGTTGTACTCATCCTTCTTCTTCCTCCAAGAACAGCGAGTGGAGTTGATACCAAAAAGTTCTATTTTGGTCTCATCTGACTACATGACCTTCTACAATGCCTCCTCTTGATCATCCAGATGGTCATTGGCGAACTTCAAATGGCCTGGACATGTGCTGGTGTGAGCAGGGGGACCTTGCGTGTCCTGCAGAATTTTTAATTCATGATGGTGTTGTAACGGGTCTGGGAGGCGGAACCTCTGAGCTACTATACAAGGGGGCAGTCCTTGTAAGGGAGCGGGTGGCGACCAGGGAAGACGGGCAGGAGGTCACAGCAGGTGACCGGAACAGTCTCTGAGTGAACGGGCTGGAGGTCACGGCAAATGACCGGGGCAGTCTCTGGATGAACGGGCTGATGGTCACGGCAAGTGACCGGGGCAGTCTCTGAATGAACGGGCAGATGGTCACGGCAAGTGACCGGGGCAGTCTCTGGATGAACGGGCAGATGGTCACGGCAAGTGACCGGGGCAGTCTCTGGATGAACGGGCAGATGGTCACGGCAAGTGACCGGGGCAGTCTCTGGATGAACGGGCAGATGGTCACGGCAAGTGACCGGGGCAGTCTCTAGGTAAAGGGTTGGTACGACCTGTAGCGGCTGATGATAGACGTGAGCTCCCAGGTGAGCAGGCGAGAGTCTCTGGATGAACGGGTGGTCACAGCATGTGACGGCGGAGCCTCCAGGAAGACCAACAGACAGGCGGCAGATGAGCGCTCCCAGGTGAGCGGGCAGAAGTCTCTGGACAGGCGGGTGGTCACAGCACGTGACGGCAGAGCCTCCAGGTAGGCTAGCAGACAGGCAGCAGATGAGCGCTCCCAGGTGAGCGAGCAGGAGTCACTGGACAGGCAGGTGGTCACAGCACGTGACGGCGGAGCCTCCAGGTAGACTAGCAGGCAGGTAGCTGGTGTGTGCTCCCAGGTGAGCGGGCAAGCTGGTCCATAGACAGACTGACAGGAGTTGGAAGGCAGACCGTCGGACCTCAGGCAAGCAGGCAGGTGGCTGATGTGCGCTCCCAGGTGAGCGGGCAGGCTGGTCCTTAGACAGACTGACAGGAGTAGTAAGACAGACCGTCGGACCTCAGACTAGCAGGCAGGTAGCAGATAATCTGGCAGGAATCTGGCAGGTAACTGGCAGGTAACTGGCAGGTAACTGGCAACGGGACCTGAGGGCTGAAGCAGAGTAGTGAACAGTGCAACAACATTGCTCGGGCACCTCCATTTTGGAGGAGGTGCCTTATATATGGTGAAGTCCTCCGGCCATTGGCCGGGGACTCCTTAGGACGGCGCGCGCGGCCCCTTTAAGAGGGAGGGAGAGCGCGCGCGCGCGCCCTAAGCACAGTGGCCGGGAAGGAGCGCGCGCTGCCAGCAGAGTGGGAGGAGGACGCCAGGCACGGAGCAGGGAGGTGAGGGGAACAGCGTCCCTGCCTGGCAGAGGGCAGGGACGCCGGCGCTACAGGTGTCATGTGTTACTAACGGTAATGTTTGAGACTGTGGCCCCAGCTCTCTTAAGTTCATTGACCAGGTCCTCCCATGTAGTTCTGGACTGATTCCTGACCTTTCTCAGAATCAACCTTACCCCACAAGGTGAGATCTTGCATGGAACCCCAGACCTAGGGAGATTGACAGGCATCTTGTGTTTCTTCCATTTTCTAATAATTGTGCTTACAGTTGTTGCCTTCTCAAATACTTATTTCATGCAATAAAATGCAATGTGATTTTCTGGATTTTTTTTTAGATTCTGTCTCTCACAGTTGAAGTGTACCTATGATAAAAATTACAGACCTCTCCATTCTTTGTAGGTGGGAAAACTTGCAAAATCGGCAGCGTATCAAATACTTATTTTCCCCACTGTATATAAACTGTGGGGACTCATATTGTATATAGGGGCTGTGTGTGGGCTTATGTGGTATATAAGGAGGCTGTGTGCGGGCTCATATGGTATAAAGGTGGATGTCAGCATAATTAATTCTGTTCAAAATTAAGTGATACAGTTAATATTAATATTTATAATCATTAATATGTTAATATTGAGCAGAATTAATTTCAGCCTATTGGTTCGGCCCTTCACAACAGTCATGGTCTCTCATGTGGCCCCTCGGGAAAATTAATTGCCCACCCCTGCCTTATACAGATAAAATTGTATAATTGCAGATGTTACTCTAACGTAACATATATTGAAATGTCATTTCAGCTCCCACAATACACTACGTACACACTGCATTTTTCACACTGTTGCTGAAGCATATGCTCAGCATTAGAGATGAGCAAATGGATTTGCAGGACCCTGGTGCAGCAGCTAGGTCAGTATTTCCTGGCTGCCGAATGGGAGCCCTATATGATGGCGGAATCCACGGCTCTTCTTTTAGCCGGCTTGGTGCAACGTCATTGCTGGTGTGTGACATACACATGACGTTGCACCAGGCAGGCTACCCTAAAGAAGAGCCATGGATGCTGTCAGGTAGGGGAAGGTTCTTAGGACTCCCATCCATCAGCAAAGAAATTGACCTGCCAGCTGGACCAGGGCTCCACAAATGTATTTGCTCATCATATGAACATATGTTTGCTGCCAAGCTTATGTGTAAGACACGTGCACCTGCCATTTCAACTTTAGACATGGAAAATATTATGTATGTTATAATCAGATAAAGATCAGTAAAGCCCTGTTCTGTGATAGAAGTAGTGATAGGTACTTACAGGGAATCTGTCACCAGATTATTGTTACCCCATCTGAAAGCCAAATGATGTAGGAGCAGAGCCCTGATTCCAGCTATGTGTCACTTACTGGGCTGCTTGCTGCTGTTTTGATAAGATTACTGTTTTATCTGTAGCAGATCTACCAGTTCTCTGCATACTGAGCTCTGTAAAACCCATCCCACACCAGTGATTGGCAGCTTACAGTATACACTGCGTATAGGCAGAAAATTGCCAATCATTGGTGGGGGCGGGGTTATACAGCGCTCATAAATATGGAGGACTACAAGGCAGCAGGTTTACTAGTCCTTTAGTGATAATCTGCTACTGATTGTGATTTTATCAAAACTACAGCAAGCAGCCCAATAAGTGACACATCACTGGAATCAGGGTCTCTTGTCTCTTCATTATGCTGCTCTCAGATTAGGTGGCAAAAACCTGGTGACAGATTCTTTTTAAAGGGGTTTTCCCACGAATGAAAGTTAATTTTAAAAATTGTCTGTGTCTGACCGTGTACGGAACATACCACAGCTCCTGGGCAGGGGAGGAAGCAAAAGACAATACAGACATTACAGCAGGGGATTGCAGAGGATTCATTTTGTGAGGTAAAATATTTCACTGCTGTTTTTAAACAATATTTTACCTCACAAAATGAATCCTCTGTGATCCCCGGCTGTAATATCTGTATTGTCTTTTGCTCCCTCCCCTGCCCAGGGGATATGGTATGTTCCGTACATGGTCAGACAGACAATTTTCATTTGTGGGAAAACCCCTTTAAGGCTATGTTCACATTAATACAGTGCCTTATGTTGAGCTCTACATTGGTGTGACTGTTGAAATCCCAGAAAAACTCTATTCCAAAAGTGCTATTCACTTGAATGAAGCAAATGGGGTCACTGCGGACGCTGCCTAGCCTCCATCGTGGTGGTATTTGTCAAAAATGTGATAAACCTTGTTGTTAATAGGTTAACAGTTTAATCAAGCAAACGACTCTATCAGAGCTCTGTCAGGGTTACTGCCTGATTACAGTTTTCTGGGCATTTCGACTGAAGCCCCAACGCAGTGCTTGATGTAGAGCACTGTATTAATGTGAACCTAGCCTTAGCTATACCCATCTTCATGGATGTAGGAAATGATGTCTGACCTTGCATTACATTATATCTCCACATAATAAGTCATTCTTACAGGAGTAAATAATCACATCAATTTACGATTCACTGCCCTCTACAAGATCGACAAACACAAAGAATAACCTCACCTTAGTTTTTAATGTGAAATATGGAAAACACAATCTGAAATAAGGATTCCACTCTCATCATAAACACAGAACTATTCCAACACAGTCACAAAAACAGTGTAGAAGCCAGCAGACGTACAGTAGCATCAGGTTTAAGGACAGAACTGCAGCAAGCACACTCCAACCTATATCCATAAGAAGTTATATAGACAAGACACGGAGGTCTGACAGGATCCACCGGTGGCTGGATAGGCTACACGTACTTAACCCTCTCCACAATAAGGCCAGACTCGCATACCGCTGGTCTCGACTAAAGTGATCCCAAGTGGTCAACTATGATAGAAACTGTATCTGGACAACTACACTCTCGCTGGGATACACTGAACGACAAAACAAGAAGACGTCAACCAATAAAGTGCATTATCTCACTTTCAGATGTCGCTCTGATTCAGCTCGTACAACCTAGAGAGAGTGAAGGATAACAAATATAAGTCTATGCACAGTGTAAAAATTGTGTAAGAAGAAATATTCTGGCTCTACCTCTGTTATACTTTAGGACTCAGCGGGCAGAAGCTCAGGATCAGTATTAGCCACAATAGGACACATGATGCCCCGTTTTCAATTTCCTACTTAAGAATCTCCATTAGCTCCAAGGACAGGGAATAAGTGGTGGTCACACATGCCAACTACAACTCCATTCAGATATAGGACTTTGAGATCCAGTTTTCATAATCCCTGGGCATCCCAGAGGTCACATCTGCAGCAATCATACATTTATCACCTATGCAGTGGATAGATGATAAATGTATGTAGTGTAACACACCTTTAATGAATAAATATTTCAGAGGGAAGAAAATAGTTACTATTCCACTGATAACCACGAGGTTACAAAAAGTGATGTCATTGCATCCACTATAAAACAGCAAACAGTGGATCATCAGGGACGAGAGGTCTCGGTGTGTAGACCACACTGCAGAATACGGAAAATATAGAGGGAACTTGATAAGTAACTTTAATTTAAAAAAGAAATCAATGAACAGTAAACAGATCTGTCTAATGGTCTTTTCATGCTTAGGCCAATAAGCACGAGAAGAGGGAATTAATATATACAGTACTGTGCAAAAGATTTAAGCAGTTGTGGAAAATATGCTGCAAAGTAAGAATGCTTTCAAAAATAGAAGTATTAATAGTTTATTTTTATCTATTAGCGAAACGCAAATTGAATGAACAAAAGAGAAATATAAGTCAAATAAATATTTGGTGTGACCTCCCTTTGCCTTCAAAACAGCATCAAAGCATCAATTCTTCAAGGTACACTTACATACAGCTTTTGAAGGAACTCGATAGGGAGGAAGTTCCAAACATCTGTTAGAACTAACCACAGATCTTCTGTGGATGTAGGCTTGTGCAAATCCTATTGTCTCTTCATGTAATCCCAGACAGACTCAACAATGTTGAGATCAGGTGTGGGCCAAATAATCACTTCCAGGACTCATTGTTTTTGTTGACTCTGAATGTAGTTTTCAATGCTATTACCTGTACGTTGGGGGTTGTTGTCCTGCTGCAAAATAAATTTGGAGCCAATCATGTGCCTCCTTGATGATATTGCATGATGGGTAAGTATCTTCTTATAGTTCACAGCATTGAAGACACCATTAATCTTGAACAAATTCCAAACTCCATTTTCTGATATGTAGCCTCAAACTTGGAATGAACCTCCACCATGTTTCACTGTTGCCTGCAGACACTTATTATTGTATTGCTTCCAGCTGTTCAACAAACAAACCATCTTTTGTTACAGCCAAAAATTTCACATTTCGTCTCATTAGTCCAGAGCACCTATTGTCAGTTTTCAGCACCCCAGCTCCCATGTTTTCATGCATAATTAAGTCACTTGTTGGGTGTATGGTTTTTGATCATAATTCCTCCATGTAGACCACTTCTGTCCAGACTTCTCCAAACAATAGATAGGTGTAGCTGGGTTTCACTGGTTATAGCTACTTCTGAGCTGATGGCACTGCTGGATATCTTCTGATTGCAAAGGGAAATAGTCATGATGTGTCTTTCATCCGCTGCACTAAGTTTCCTTGGCCGACCACTGGATCTACGGTACTCTACGTTTCCCCTTTCTTGGTTTCCTTAATGCTAAGAAATACAGGCAGATACTTATCACTGATGCAATACTATCAGGGAGGCATCTGAAAGGCTACAAATTTATTCTGCAGCAAGACAAGGACCCCAAACATACAGCCAATGTCATTAAAAACTACTTTCAGTGTATAGAAGAACAAGGAGTCCTGGAAGTGATGATATGGCTCCAACAGAGCCCTGATCTCAACATTATCAGGGCAGTCAGGGATTACATGAAGAGACAGAAGAATTTACATAAGTCTACATCCACAGATCTGTGGTTAGTTTTCCAAGATGTTGAAAAAAAATTGCAGAGTTCCTTCAAAAACTAAATGCAAGTGTACCTAGAAGAATTGATGCTGTTTTGAAAGCAAAGAGTGGCCACTCATGCAGCCGTGGTGGCTCAAATATAGATGCCGAGCACGCCGAAACTACTTGGCGAGCACCCGAGCATGCTCGTTTAAAGGGTTAAACGAGCATGCTCGCTCAAAACTAGTGGCCACACCAGATCTTAATTTGATTTAGATGTTGCTTTTGTTCATTCACCTTGCATTTTGCAAATAATAAAATACACTATTAATACTTCTATTTTTGAAAGCATTCTTCCTTAGCAGAATTTTTTCATCTTCTGCTTAAGCTTTTGCACAGCACTATATAAGAGAATACATCAACATAAAAGTGGACTCTTAACAGTAAAAGCAGTGAGACTACAGAACTGTGCAACAAGAAGTTATTCTGATTCTTGGCAATTTTTATATAAGGCAATATATCAGGCATTTCACTGCCATATTTTGCCATACAAAATTAATTTTACTTAAATTTCTTAAATGAGTTAAAAAATTTGCTTAAAGGGCTTGTCTCATCTTCTTTCTTTAGGGGTTATTTAGGGGTTCTTTGCCTCTCAGTTTCCGGTTACAGAGGGGTAAGCGCACCTGAAGATTGACAGGCCAGACCAGTGGCATGCCACCACTGTGCACTGGTTTGAACTGTGCGCTCTGCCGATTTGTCTTTGCAGCATTGGAAGAGCGCAGGGACAGTGAAGCTTACCAGGTCAAGTGATCCAGCCAACTTCAGAGCTGTACTTGCAAACTGTATAGCAATCATTTAACAAATGTACAGTCCTTGCATAGGAAACCGGCCACCTCTAACAGACCGCAAAGAAAGCTAGCAAAGGACCATACTATAAAAGTAAATATCCCTCCATTTTAAGAACAAAAAATCTTTTTAATAATTAAGAAATGCAAAGTTGCTTTTTAGAACTTTGTATCCTGACATGTCAAGACGCACCATCAGCATGATATAGGTGCATCTCACTAAATTAGAACATCATCAAATTGATTTCAGTTCTTCAATACAAAAAGTGAAACTCATATATTACATAGAGTCATTACAAACATAGTGATCTATTTCAAGTGTTTATTTCTGTTAATGTTGATGATTATGGCTTACAGCCAATGAAAACACAAAAGTCATTATCTCAGTAAATTAGAATACTTTATAACAACAGCTTGAAAAATGTTTTTAAAATCCAAAATGTTGGCCTACTGAAATGTATGTTCAATAAATCCACTCAGTACTTGGTCGGGGCTCCTTTTGCATCAATTACTGCATCAATGCGGCGTGGCTTGGAGGCGATCAGCCTGTGGCACTGCTGAGGTGTTATGGAAGCCCAGGTTGCTTTGATAGCAGCCTTCAGCTCGTCTGCATTGTTGGGTCTGGTGTCTCTCATCTTCCTCTTGACAATACCCCATGGATTCTTTATGGGGTTAAGGTCAGGCGAGTTTGCTGGACAATCAAGCACAGTGATACTGTTGTTTCTAAACCAGGTATTGGTACTTTTGGCAGTGTGGACAGGTGCCAAGTCCTGCTGGAGAATGAAATTTCCATCTCCAAAAAACTTGTTGGCAAATTTCCTGGTAGACGGCTGCGCTGACTTTGGTCTTGATAAAACACAGTGGACCTACACCAGCAGATGACATGGCTCCCCAAACCATCACTGATTGTGGAAACTTCACACTAGACTTCAAGCAGCTTGGATTGTGTGCCTCTCCATTCTTCCTCCAGACTCAGAGACCTTGATTTCCAAATGAAAATTGGAACTCTGGGACCTTGTGGAGTGTGTCAATGACTGCCTTCTGGACATCTGTCAAGACAGCAGTCTTCCCCATGATTGTGGAGCCTACTGAAACAGACTAAGACTTAAACGCTTAGAAAGCCTTTGCAGGTGTTTTTTATTAATTATTTTAATTTACTTAGATAATGACTTTTGTGTTTTCATTGGCTGTAAGCCATAATCATCAACATTAACTGAAATAAACACTTGAAATAGATAACTCCGTTTGTAATGACTCTATGTAATATACACTGCTCAAAAAAATAAAGGGAACACTCAAATAACACATCCTAGATCTGAATGAATAAAATACTCTCATTGAATACTTTGTTCTGTACAAAGTTGAATGTGCTGACAACAGAATCACACAAAAATCATCAATGGAAATCAAATTTATTAACCAATGGAGACCTGGATTTGCAGTCACCCACACAATTAAAGTGGAAAAACACACTACAGGCTGATCCAACATTGATGTAATGTCCTTAAAACAAGTCAAAATGAGGCTCAGTATTGTGTGTGGCCTCTACGTGCCTGTATGACCTCCCTGCGACACCTGGGCATGCTCCTGATGAGGTGGCGGATGGTCTCCTGTGGGATCTCCTCCCAAACCTGGACTAAAGCACCTGCCAACTCCTGGACAGTCTGTGGTGCAACGTGACGTTGGTGGATGGAGCGAGACATGATGTCCCAGATGTGCTCAATTGGATTCAGGTCTGGGGAACGGGCGGGCCAGTCCATAGCTTCAATGCCTTCATCTTGCAGGAACTGCTGATACACTCCAGCCACATGAGGTCTGGCATTGTCCGGCATTAGGAGGAACCCAGGGCCAACCGCACCAGCATATGGTCTCACAAGGGGTCTGAGGATCTCATCTTGGTACCTAATGACAGTCAGGCTACCTCTGGAGAGCACATGGAGGACTGTGCAGCGCTCCAAAGAAATGCCACCCCACACCATTACTGACCCACTGCCAAACCGGTCATGCTGAAGGATGTTGCAGGCAGCAGATCGCTCTCCACAGCGTCTCCAGACTCTGTCACGTCTGTCACATGTGCTCAGTGTGAACCTGCTTTCAACTGTGAAGAGCACAGGGTGCCAGTGGCGACTTTGTCAATCCTGGTGTTCTGTGGCAAATGCCAAGCGTCCTGCAGGGTGTTGGGCTGTGAGCACAACCCCCATCTGTGGACGTCGGGCCCTCATACCACCCTTATCGAGTCGGTTTCTAACCACTTGTGCAGATACATGCACATTTGTGGCCTGCTGGAGGTCATTTTGCAGGGCTCTGGCAGTGCTCCTCCTGTTCCTCCTTGCACAAAGGCGGAGGTAGCGGTCCTGCTGTTGGGTTGTTGCCCTCCTACGGCCCCCTCCATATCTCCTGGTGTACTGGCCTGTCTCCTGGTAGCGCCTCCAGCCTCTGGACACTACGCTGACAGACACAGCAAACCTTCTTGCCACAGCTCGCATTGATGTGCCATCCTGGATGAGCTGCACTACCTGAGCAACTTCTGTGGGTTGTAGAGTCCGTCTCATGCTACCACGAGTGTGAAAGCACAACCAACATTCAAAAGTGACCAAAACATCAGCCAGAAAGCATTGGTACTGAGATGTGGTTTGTGGTCCCCACCTGCAGAACCACTCCTTTATTGAGTGTCTTGATAATTGCCAATAATTTCCATCTATTGTCTATTCCATTTGCAATACAGCATGTGAAATCGATTGTCAATCAGTGTTGCTTCCTAAGTGGACAGTTTGATTTCACAGAAGTTTGATTTACTTGGAGTTATATTCTGTTGTTTAAGTGTTCCCTTTATTTTTTTGAACAGTGTATAATTTTAACTTTTTGTATTGAAGAACTGAAATAAATGAACTTTTTGATGATATTCTAATTTTGTGACATGCAATAGTATATCAATTACACCCACTCCTAGAAAACATCCAAGAAGCTGGGGCCATATATCATTTTGGTCACCACTTTTATCGTCAAGAAAAAAAAGAGTTTACATTCACCTTGCACTCTCTGTAGAATCAGATTGCCTTTCAATTTCCTAAGTATTCCCATTCTAATTGATTCTCCCTCAAACCATTGTATCCCCTACTGTACTGACAAATGACATAGGCTGCTGCCTACTCACCTGACCCTCTACTAGATTTTTCATAGTGATTCGCAGGAGATATAAGTAACTTTTTCATCTCAGACACACAGGGTGCTATGTCATATCCATAACAAAACATTTACTATCTGACAGTCCTCCTTATACAGCAGATGAAATAAGTGTTGAACATGTCACCAATTTGATAAGTAAATATATTTCTAAAGGTGGTATTGACGTGAAATTCTCACCAGATGTCGGTAACAACCCATCAATCCATTCAGGCAAAGAAATCAAACCACAGATGTCCATAAATTAAGTTATGTGTAATAATTAGAAATGACACAGAGAAAAAGTATTGAATACATGAAGAAAGAGGTTACAAATGCCATGGAAAGTCATGAAACCAGATCTATCAGTAATGAGACAGCAAACCTGCCACTTAGTGAAAAATAATATCAGCTGGTTCAACTGATGGCCTATAAAAAGGTGTCTCATTACCAAGGTGCCACACAAGAAACATCTAATGATAGGTAAACCACTGAGCTGTCTCAAGACCTTCACAACCTTATTGTTGCAAAACATACTGATGACATTAGTTTCAGAAGAATTTCTAAACTACTGAAGGTTCTATTGAGCAGTGTTGGGGCCATAATTTGGAAGTGGATTGAACTTAATTTCACCATAAACCTGCCACGACAAGGTGCTCCCTGCAGGATTTTAGACAGAGGAGTGAAAAGAATTATCAAAAGAGTTGTCCAAAAGCCAAGTACCACATGTGGAGAGCATAGAAAGACCTGGAATCAGCAGGTACAATTGTTTTTAAGAAAACAATAAGTAATGCATTCAACCTCCATGGCCTGTATGCACGCTCACCACGCATGACTCCATTGCTGAACAAAAAGCATGTTCAATTGCATTTAAAGTTTGCTCAACAACATTTAGACATGCCTGTGAAATACTGGGAGAATATAGTTTGGTCAGATGAAACCAAAATTGCACTCTTTGGATGCCATAATACACGCCATGTTTGGAGGCCAAAAGGCATTGCATATCACCCCAAAAACACCATACCAACAGTTAAGTTTGAAGGTGGGAAAATCATGGTGTAGGGATATTTTTCAGCATTCAGCACTCGCAAACTTCCTATGATTGAAGGAAGGATGAATGGACAAAATGTACAGTACCTAGACTTTATTGATAAAAATTTGCCGCCATCTACCAGAATGAGGAAGATTAAAGTCTGGACATTTCAGCAAGACAATGATCCCAAAGACACAGCTAAGGAAACTCTCAACTGGTTTCAGAGAAAGAAAATAAAGCTGCTAGAATGGCCCAGCTAATCACCTGACCTAAATCCAATAGAAAATTTATGGAAATGAACTAAAGCTCAGAGTTTATAGAAGGATCCCACAAAGTCTTTAGGATTTTAAGAGTGTTTGTGTGGATGAATGACCCAAAATTACACCTGACCAATGCATGCAACTAGTTTCTCCATACAGGAGATGTCTTGAAGCAGTCATCACCAACAAAGGCTTTTGTAGGAAGTATTAAATAAATTTCAGTAAGGCTATGTGCCCACGATGCAGAAATGAAGCAGAAAATTTCTGCAGCATTTCTGCATCTCCCTGGCAGAAAAAACGCATGCAGATTGTGCATGCGTTTTTCCTGCAGAATACATGCGGATCCACATGCGGATTCACATGCGTTTCCGCATGCAGATTGACAAGCGCTTTCCAGGCGATAGCATCACTTGGAAAGTGCTTGACAACTAGGTTAGACTGTATAAATCCATGCAAACAGCATGGATTTATACAGTGTGAACCGTAAAAATGAAAACAAATAAAGCTATACTCACCCCCGAGGCCCCGACGTGGCTGCAGCGCTCGTTCCTGTCTGGTTCCTGGATGCCGGCATATCGCGAGACAGAGCGGTGAAGGGCCTGCGGTCACATGACTGTGACGTCACCGCAGGTCCTCAAGCGATGCCGGCATTCAGAGAGAAGCCGCCGGACAGGTGAATATAACTTTATTTGTTATTTTATTCTTTTTTTACAGGTACAATGGTACCCAAGTCTGGATGAGAGTCTCCTCTCCTCCAGAACTGGGTACCATCCGCACATAGAGACGCATAGAAGCTGCTTGTACAAATGTCCAGTCGCGGTTTCTATTCGTTTCAATGCAAGTCAATGGCGGGAGTTCCGCTGCGCTTCCGCAAAATTAAATGACATGCTGCGGATTTTTGTACGCAGCATAAACGCTGCGGAAAAATCCGCAGCATGTGCATAGAACATGCGGAATCCCCTTGGGGACCATGGGGTGCGGATTACCTAGCGTTTCACAAGCGTTTATGCTGCGGAAATTCCGCAGCATAAACGCTTGAAAAACGCTACATGGGCACTCAGCCTTAGCGTGTTCAATACTTTTTCCTTGTGTCATTTCTCATTATTACATATAACTTAATTTATGGACATCCATGGTTTGATTTTTTTGCCTGTGTGGATTGAATAGGTTGTTCTGACATCTGGTGAAAATTTCATGCCAATAGCACCTTTAGAAATATATTTACTTAGGAAATTGGTGAGGATATATATGAGTTATACATACTCCTGGCCAGTGGGCGTGGCCTTGCTTCATACATTTGTATTGAGCGAGATCGCGCCCCGTCTAGAAAGGTGAGGCCGCCCCCACTGGATAGGAATACATATAACTCATACATCCCGGGTTTCATACCAGCGAATTCCCGTAGCGCACAGTGCGTGTGCTGGGGGGGGGGATTCATAAGTCACACAGAGTGACTGCAGACTTATCGATCTGGACCAGACAACCCCTTTAAAGAGGACCTGTCATAAGGTCAAAAGTGGGCAGTTTTTGTTCTTATGTTATTCTCAGTGCTCCCCTGAGTATGCTGTTTGTTTTTTTGTTTAATCCACCATATGGTTCCAGAGACATGTACCTTTTTATTTAGTGCTAACTTTCATGGGTGCGACTCACAGGACTCTCTGGGGCCATATCTTTAGATTGCTCTATATTAACCTGTGAGCCACAGCCCAATGGTAAAGACCATAAAAATTATCACTAAATAAAAAGATCATATCTCTGGAACTGTATGGCAGTTTAAAAAAAACAACAACCTTGAAGACTCGGGAGCAGCAGGAATAAAATAAGAGTAAAAACTGGTCACTTTTGATGTCCCCTATAGGGGCGTTCTCCACTTTTAGAAAAGTGGACCCTAAATGATCTCTGTAATATAAAATAACGTAGCCAGATGGTACTCACCACCTCCCCAGATCCACACCGCTGCTCCTGTCTCTGTGTTTTGACTGCAAGTGATGATGTCACGTCGATAGCTTGCATCACTCTTGTAGCAAATCCCTGTGCTCAATTGTTTGTACCGTTTACATCAGCAAAGCCGTTGAGCTCAGTGATTGGCTGCAGTGGCGATGTAAGCTGATGATGAGATGTCACCGCTACAACTAAAGCATAGAGACGAAAGCAGCATCGGAGAGTCGGCACTGGAGCCAGGAAGGATGAGTAAAATCTGGCTTTCTTATTTTACATTACTTATATAGAGTCCACTTTTCTAAAAGTGAATGATGCTTCTGCCAATCATTCGTCCGTCAGCTGTCTTTTTCGACCCTCCTCTCATTTGGTTGAGCACCCTTGTGTTCCTGTGTTTACCATAAGGAAGCTGCCGGTTGAAATGTTGGTCGGGGCTTATTTCCGGGAGAACTAAGCAATCGGCAGTCTAAATTGGATATGACCGATTGACATCTTCCTCGACCATCAGTCGGCCGGCACCCTCATACAAATTAGACTGTTGGCCGAACACGTCAATATCGACAGGTTCGGCCGGCATTAGCTTAATGTGTATGGTGGGGGCCTTTATGCTTATTCTGTCTGTTTCCTTATTGGTGTGTGCTACATGAAGCTCCTCAATCTCCTTTTCTTTATTAGCATTGCAATGTGCTAATCCTTTCTATAAAATCAGCCTCATGGAAGCACAGAAACAGAACAGGCTTTCGCATTCAAATTGTCCTAAACTGCATTAAAATACCCATGAGATATGCTAAACCCAAACCCACAAAAAAAATTAAAATAATTATTCACGTCTACTTTATAGAATACACCAATGGCTCTCTCAGCACAAACTCATGGTTTGGCCAATGCGCAGTATCCAAAATAAATGTTCTACCACACTTACTATACTACTGCCAGCTTTCCCTATGTAAAATATGTTCCTTTATATTTTTTCTGCTCCGTCAATTCTGCATTACATAAGTTTATATGGAATGGGAAACCCACCTAAATTAAGGCATCCATCCTACATATGCCTAAAGACAGAGGTGGGATTGGCTGAACTAATCTTCATCTGTACTACCGGATGATCCTTCATAAAGTGGATAATAGATTGGTTCCGACATTAAACCCTAAGGGATCATATACACTGACCGATCTATGTAAGTAAATGATTGTCAATCAACCAAACAGAAAGCGATCAGTATTCGTTTAATAGCCTGTTTAAATAGGCTGACCACCATTCTGATGCACGCAAAATGATCGCTAATATATCATTCAGTGACTGTGAATATTCCCAGCAAAACATGTCATGTTTACACAGGACGATGTGCTGCTAAGAATAATGATGTTTAAGCTTTTTCTGCAATTTCTGATTTATACTCTGTAATATTTCTCAGCATTATGCCCCATGGTTGTGGATGAGTAATGTTTATTAAAATAAATAATTAAAAAAAATATATCAGCAGTGATGCAAGACTTCAGAGACTTCAAAATATAATGACACATTTGTTTTTGTTATATTTTCCTATTTATGCTCAAAGTTCATGTTAAATCTTTTATAAGTGATTATTTTCAACTATATTCCATTAATACAACCCCTGGCAAAAATTATGGAATCACCGGGCTCGGAGGATGTTCATTCAGTTGTTTAATGTTGTTGAAAAAAAGCAGATCACAGACATGGCACAAAACTAAAGTCATTTCAAATGGCAACTTTATGGCTTTAAAAAACACTAAAAGAAATCAAGAAAAAAAATGTGGTACTCAGTAGGGGTAATTTTTTTCAGACAAAGCAGAGGGAAAAAATTATGGAATCACCCTGTAAAGTTTCATTTCCAAAACTAACACCGCATCAAATTAGATCTGATCGTTAGTCTGCATCTAAAAAGGAGTGATCACACCTTGGAGAGCTGTTGCACCAAGTGGACTGACATGAATCATGGCTCCAACAAGAGAGATGTCAATTGAAACAAAGGAGAGGATTATCAAACTCTTAAAAGAAGGTAAATCATCACGCAATGTTGCAAAAGATGTTAGTTGTTCAGTCAGCTGTGTCTAAAATCTGGACCAAATACAAACAACATGGGAATGTTGTTAAAGGCAAACATACTGGTAGACCAAGGAAGACATCAAAGCGTCAAGACCGGAAACTTAAAGCAATAAGTCTCCAAAACAGGAAATGCACAACAAAACAAATGAGGAACGAATGGGAGGAAACTGGAGTCAATGTCTGTGACTGAACTGTAAGAAACCGCCTAAAGGAAATGGGATTTAAGTACAGAAAAGCTAAACATAAGCCATCATTAACACCTAAACAGAAAAAAACAAGGTTACTTTGGGTTAAGGAAAAGCAATCGTGGACTGTGGATGACTGGATGAAAGTCATATTCAATGATGAATCGCGAATCTGCATTGGGCAAGGTGATGATGCTGGAACTTTTGTTTGGTGCCGTTCCAATGAGATTTATAAAGATGACTGCATGAAGAGAACATGCAAATTCCCAGTCATTGATGATATGGGGCTGCATGTCAGGTAAAGGCACTGAGGAGATGACTGTCATTACATCTTCAGTAAATGCCCAAGTTTACATTGATATTTTGGACAGTTTTCTTATCCCATCAATTGAAAGGATGTTTGGGGATGATGACATCATTTTTCAAGATGATAATGCATCCTGCCATAGAGCAAAAACTGTGAAAACATTCCTTGAAAGAAGACACATAAGGTCAATGTCATGTCCTGCAAATAGTCCGGATCTCAATCCAATTGAAAATCTTTGGTGGAAGTTGAAGAAAATGGTCCATGACAAGGCTCCAACCTGCAAAGCTGATCTGGCAACAGAGAAAGTTGGAGCCAGATTGATGAAGAGTACTGTTTGTCACTCATTAAGTCCATGCCTCAGAGACTACAAGCTGTTATTTAAGCCAGAGGTGGTGCAACAAAATATTAGTGATGCATTGGAGTGTTCTTTTGTGTGTTTGTTTTTCATGATTCCATAATTTTTTCCTCAGAATTGAGTGATTCCATAATTTTTTCCCTCTGCTTGGTCTGAAAAAAAAATACCCTTACTGAGTACCACATTTTTAATCTTGATTTCTTTTAGCCCTAAAGTTGCCATTTGAAATGACTTTAATTTTCTGCCATGTCTGTGATCTGCTTTTTTTCAACAACATTAAACAACTGAATGAATATCCTCTGAGCCGGGTGATTCCATAATTTTTGCCAGGGGTTGTAGAAATCAGTGAAGCCTATTAAAATGTGATGCATCTTACATACATAGAGGAAAAATATATAGAAAAATACAGATTAAAAATATTAGCTCAGCATGACTTGCGTATAGATAAACCCATCTGTTTGATGTCTGTATTTAGAGTAAAACAGACAATGTACAGCAAAATTCTGTGGCCATTGCAAATGGGAGTGATTTGGCAGTGTGCATTCATCCGCACCGTCAGATCTCACCGTTAGGTCTGTATTTGAAGTCTCTTTAAATAAGTATGAGAGTAGACTCCATTTTTTGGCAGCATGTTGGCCTTGACACAAACTATATCATGACTTCTTAGACCTCCAGGAGTTCCAGTTATATCCCCCAACCTTTTATTCTCATTTCTTTCCCTTCCCTTTCCTTTTATCAGTGTTTATTTTAGATTTTTGGTCTCAATTTTTTTATGCTGTTTCCTAAGCAATATATACTAATGGCCCCCATACACTTTAGACTAACCTGCCGATATTGGCTGGACCTTCCGATAGCCTAAGAGGGTCTTCTGACTCTCCACCAACAGATGATGTCAGAGTAATGAAGGATCCAGCATGTCGGATTTCTGACAGCCGCTCCTTTTGTTCTCATGGAGAAAAATCACCGACAGAGGAGATTGACAGTGGCTCTATCATACAGAACACAGGAGCATGCGGCCGGGCTGAGACCACTTGTGTTTGGAGGACCCAGGAGAGATAACCCATCAGCTGAATGATCAAGTGCCTGACACCTATGTAATGTGTTAGGGGGCTTTAGTTCTTTGAAGGTAATTATATTTTTGTTGTGGTCATGTACCCCTCTCATTGTCTGATTATAAAGGTTAATTATATTTTTGTTGTGGTCATGTACCCCTCTCATTGTCTTATTGTAAAGGTTAATTATATTTTTGTTGTGGTCATGTACCCCTCTCATTGTCTGATTATAAAGGTTAATTATATTTTTGTTGTGGTCATGTACCCCTCTCATTGTCTGATTATAAAGGTTAATTATATTTTTGTTGTGGTCATGTACCCCTCTCATTGTCTGATTATAAAGGTTAATTATATTTTTGTTGTGGTCATGTACCCTCCTCATTGTCCGTTTATATCACTTGTTTTTTTACCTTGAGTTTTATTGCAAAAAATATTGAAATCGGAGTTATGTTAGTTCAAACTTAAATGTTGCACTTCTACAGTATGTGTTTCTTACTCAGAAATTCAATAATATGATGATGAATAAAAAAAATTGAATCTGCTAAATGCCATAAAATGTTAACCAATGCTTTACAATAGCAGGCACCAAACGGCTCACCAAAAGGCTCACCAAAATCCTAGGGTGCTATGAAAGGAACAGTATGCAGGGCAAGGAAGTGTTATAGAAAAGGGGATTTACCTGTCTGATCAGATCATCCCTGCAGAAAATGTGAGTACAGAATTGGTACAGAATTGCTAATATGGGATTGTATACCCATACAGTCAGGGCTTCCGATAGCAATATCTGAAGAATATACAGTATGTGATACAGTACTGTAACGTTTAGGCAAGGACTACATGGCAACATGTATCTCGTTAACAGTTCTGTAACAAATCTTACAATCCAAAAATGTTGTGCAACTTGTCTGCGACTTGCTGTCGGTGACTATTTTAGAGCTCTGATTTTTGCTGTAAATAAAATAGCCAAGTTGGAAACAAGTCACATAATTCTCATGTTGGAAATTACTTGCACTGAAGTTTATGACAAGTGTGTCTCGTGCAACTTGTGACCAGCGACATATAATCCAACACATTTGGAAACATACGTGACTCTGTGTTTCAGGTCTCAACGTGACACCATAGGAAGTGATTACTTAAAATGTTCCCAAGTGTCACTGAGATTATAGAGTCACCCCTTAGATGTCACTGTGCAGCCCGAGTCTTAAAAGATGAAGTCACAATTACTTTATACATAGATGATAAAAGATTTGAGTTTCTGAAAGGCCTTAAAGGAGTTTTCTGGTTGCAGTTTGTTTTAAAAATAAAAATGAACAAACTGTGCCTTACTCACCCTTCCTGGGTCTAGCGCTGAGTCTACTCTGCTGCTCAAAGTATATGTTATTGTCTGCAGTCGAAGCAGCCAATAAGTAAACTCAGGAGCTCTGTCCGAGTTGATGGCATGTGCAGTTCAGAACGTCTGACGTCAATTATTGGTTGCAGTGCTGACGACGTCATTTCAGCGCTGCAGACAATAACAGACACGGGGAGCAGCGGAGGAGACTTTGTGCTAAACCTTGGAGGTTTAGTAAAGTACAGTTTGTTTTCCAATCGCAGAAAAACATTTTCAGTCAAATACTCCTCAAAAAGTTTATAGAAACATGACCCAATTATTTTTCAACTATATGGCACAATTGTGAGGATATCTGCAGTGGACGTATAATCTATGTTTGTGTTTGTCTTCTATGCCAACAAGCCTATGTTATGGAAAGCTTCACATCTGTATAGAATTCCAGAGTATGCCAGTATTGAATTTGCTGCCCTCCGAGTCTTCTGTCCTTAGAAGCTGAGATGATAAAGCTTCTGAACGCACAGCACTACTCTCAAGCATTGACGCCGGTTGTCCTCACCTTTTGGACTCCTCTTGTCCTTACCTCACCAGAGTTTGAAAGGCTTATTTTAATACCTATTGCTATAGCTTGCTGAAAAATAAGTTTTATTTCTCCATATGCTAGAGTATGTGCAAATGATCTTGTTCTTTTCCTGTACATGTTATCTTTTAGTTGCTACTCAATGGTAGAATGCAGCAGGAGAGCAGACTGAGCGCAATATGCATAGGACTGACATTATGAAGATGATAATACAATGCTGTGTTGCAGATAGAAAGCTTTTTATAGCTGACACTAACCTGTTTCTCAGATGAGCCTTTGTCGAATGGAGGCAAAGCATAATGATGGCATACAGAACCAGAAAGGTTGTCCATAAGTTTCATCTCACCCTCTAACGACCCCTGGATTAGTAACGATATAGTATCAAACATATGTCTTTCCTGTAAAAAGAAAAAAGGTTAGGACTTCCTCCATTTTCTTTGAAATGTTTTCTAAAATAAAGCATGTGAAAATCATTCAAAGGGAACGTAGCACAATGAAAATGTCATCCATACTACAGGCAGCATGTTATAGAGCCCGAGGAGCAGCACAGATTGAATCTTTTCCCATAAAGCTTTATATCCGTGTAACATGTCATTTTCTATATTGACTCCTATTCATTCCTGGCTTAGAGGTCCATTGGGTGGCATACTCATAAACTGACAGAGATCTGTATGTACACGTATACAAGGAAGGCTGTCACCGATAAGAGCACCCACTGGACTCCTAGTGGGAACAGCAATGTAAATAAATACAAGGTATACTAAATGTTCTTCATTAAAACCATATAATAATTTGCTCAGGTTCCCATACATATTGCCTGGATTGAATTTTATCAGGTTCCCTTTAAGAAGGTGAGTACCATGAATTTCTTTGGTTATCGGATATTGGAAGAAACCCTGTTGGCTCTGATTGCCTATTGTTTGACCTCTGGTCTATAAATCCATAACACAAGGGAAAGCTCCAGTGTTAAATCATTGTATATTGATTTTTGAATAATAACATTTCTGGTAGAACATGCCTGTTGGGTAACTACAATTCAGGAATATCCTTGGTGGCAACTGAAAATCTTCGTTTCCCAATTATTTGAGCTTGCACATTGGCTGTGACATACATGGCGCTGCAGCCTGCCCTCTGCTCCATTTCTGTGACTCTCCTACTCACAATTTGGAATGTTCTACAGTATATAACTATCGCTTTTGCTAGATGCCATCTGATCTCAACTCCCTATGTCATACCTGGGCAAGGCATCGTCAAAACGACTGCCAGCAAGAAGTCATTTCTACAATCAAGCTGGTAGGCAGAAACTGAAATATGAGTATGTGCACATAGCGTCTTTTAGATGCCGGTGTATCAGCAAGGCTTTTGCTGTAGGGACACGTAAGACAACGCTGATGGTATTTTACTTGTAGCGTATTTTCTGATGTCTTTTGCAGCGGTCTTGCTGCCAGCTTTTTTAACACTATATATAAAAGAAGAATGGTCAGATCTATTAGTTTAGCTGCTTTATGGCTTTTGAAGTCTGAAATGCTTAAAAGAAGTGACAAAAGATGGAACATATGCACAGCAAGTTGTTTTAACATTACCCTGCATATGTTCACTCTTTTTGACAGTTTGACGCTTTTTCAGGCGGGTTTCAGGCAGAATCCACATAAAAGAGATCATATTTCTTCTAAGAACAAAATTCAAAGTGTGGCATATAGGTAAAGAACATTGCTGTAATGGGGACTTAGTGTATCCCTCAGAATCTCCTCTACTCCAGTGCAATGTATGCTAAAGTATGTCTCGTTTTTACAACCCCCTTACATATGCAGTATTAGGGCACACAGACATTTCACAGGACTATATAAGCATATATATAAGCGTATCATTCCTGCAAATAACTGACCTGCAGCTAGTGATGAGCGAGTATGTTCTGTTAACCCTTTCGGCGAGCATGCTCGGGTGCTTGCCGAGTATTTTCAGCGTGCTTGGGTGTTATGTTCCAGTCACGCTGTGCTCATGATTTGCGACTGTTTGACAGCTTTAACCCCTTCGCAACCTTGGGTTTTGTCATTTTTGCGTTTTCGTTTTTTGCTCCCCTTGTTCCCAGAGCCATAGCGTTTTTATTTTTTGGACAATATGGCCATGTGAGGGCTTATTTTTTGCGGGACAAGTTGTAATTTTCAACGCCATTACTAGTTTTACCATATCGTGTACGGGAAAACGGGAAAAAAATTCCAAGTGTGGTAAAATTGCAAAAAAAGTGCAATACCACAGATGTTTTTTATTTATTTTTTTTACCACGTTCACTGAATGCTAAAACTGACCTGCCATTCTTATTCTCCAGGTCATTACGAGTTCGTAGACGCCAAACATGTATAGGTTATTTTATATTTAAGTGGTGAAAAAAAATTCCAAAATTTGGTAAAAAAAACTAAAAAAAAATAGCGCCATTTTCCGAGACCTGTAGAGTCTCCACTTTTCGTGATCCGGGGCTGGGTGAGGGCTTATTTTTTGCGCGCCGGGCTGACGTTTTTATTGATAACATTTTGGGGTAGATCCAATGTTTTGATCACCCGTTATTGCATTTTATTGCAATTTTGCGGCGACCAAAAAACGTAATTCTGGCGTTTAGAATTTTTTTCTCGTTACACCGTTTACCGATCGGATTAATTCTTTTTTTATATTGATAGATCGGACGATTCTGAACGCGGCGATACCAAATATGTGTATGTGGGGTTTTTTTTATTTTTTTTTTATTTTGAATGGGGCGAAAGGGGGGTGATTTAAACTTTTATATTTTTTTAATTTTTTTAATATTTTTAAAAACATTTTTTTTTTACTTACTGCATGCTTCAATAGTCTCCATAGGAGACTAGAAGCAGCAGTTGTCTGATCGTCTCTGCTACATACAGGGGACGAGCAGATCCCTTGCATGCAGCAGAAATGGTCCTGTGCTATGAGCGCCGACCACTAGGTGGCGCTCATAGCGACCAGATCATGACAACCACAGGCGTCTGCTGCAGACCCTGGGTTGTCATGCACGCCCATCGGCGACCCGCGATCACGTGACGGGGTCGCGATGGGCGGGGCTTATGACACGCAACCTGGAAGCGCGCGTTAAATGTCGCTGTCGGAGATTGACAGCGGCATTTAACATGTTAACAGCCGCGGGTGGATCACGATTCCACCCGCAGCTGTTGCGGGCACATGTCAGCTGTAAGAATCAGCTGACATGTGCTCGGTTCAGTGAGGGCTCAGCGCAGCAGCCCTCACTGAACCGGGGGTACGCAAATGTGCGTACTAAGACGCCATGGGTTGGAAAGGGGTTAATACATGTGAGAAATGCCTAAGAAACAAGCATTCCTCACATGTATTAAAGCTGTCAAACAGTGGCAAATCATGAGCACTGAGTGACGAAAACCTAACATCCAAGCACTGCTGAAGATACTCGGCAAGCACCGGAGAATGCTCGCCGAAAGGGTTAACAGAACATGCTCGCTCATCACTACCTGCAGCTAATTACTTGAGCATAAATTCTTACCATGGGATGTACTAATGACTGAGAGTCAACCTTATCTTTTACAGAATTCATGTATCCATAAGGACTATCCTGAGTGTAGCTGAGGTCTCTCCCAGCCCATAGGAAATTATCATTATCCGGACTTTGAATGTTCTGAATTTGAAATTCTAACTCCATCTCAGCCTCAAGTTCAGCCTCCTCTTTGGCTTCTTTGTTGCTTTCTTCTAGGTGTTTCATCAGTACCGCAATCACCACATTGACTAAGACAAACTGTGCTGTCAGCACGAAGGAGACAAAGTAGATTGGGGAGATGACAGTGTTGTAACAGGTAGACTCCTCGTTGCAATCACGCAGTGTGTCCTAATGACAGAAATAACATTCATGTTATTTTCCACATTAGTAAATACATTCTCCTAATGTGTCACCCACTAACGGCGTTTTTAGGAATTTCTACTTCTCGAAAACATTTTCAAACAGAACAGTCCTGGAATCTATAATTTTCATATCTACAGTATCAAAAAAGAAGCAAGACAAAAATATATCTCATACCCTACCATAATTATATATAAATGTAAAGCAAAATTGCATAATAAATATAGGGTACTTAGTGAACTATTTTTGATCAAAAAAAGTATACAAGCCGTCCCACCAGCGGCAAGGTGACCCTAAATTGGGACGGTACCTATACTGCCTATATTAAAAACCTTACTGTATATCAAAGTTGAAGTAATGCATATAAAAGGGTAGACAAATAGGACCGGGTCCCAACTCCAGACCACCTAGGCCCGTGGTAAGCTACATATATAACAATCAGCTCAACAAAGGGCATGCCATACCCTTAAATTGTATGAGATATATTTTTGTCTTGCTTCTTTTGCCTAGGTGGTCTGGAGTTGGGACCCGGTCCTATTTGTCTACCCTTTTATATGCATTACTTCAACTTTGATATACAGTAAGGTTTTTAATATAGGCAGTATAGGTACCGTCCCAATTTAGGGTCACCTTGCCGCTGGTGGGACGGCTTGTATACTTTTTTTGATCAAAAATAGTTCACTAAGTACCCTATATTTATTATGCAATTTTGCTTTACATTTATATATAATTATGGTAGGGTATGAGATATATTTTTGTCTTGCTTCTTTTGCCTAGGTGGTCTGGAGTTGGGACCCGGTCCTATTTGTCTACCCTTTTATATGCATTACTTCAACTTTGATATACAGTAAGGTTTTTAATATAGGCAGTATAGGTACCGTCCCAATTTAGGGTCACCTTGCCGCTGGTGGGACGGCTTGTATACTTTTTTTGATCAAAAATAGTTCACTAAGTACCCTATATTTATTATGCAATTTTGCTTTACATTGATATATAATTATGGTAGGGTATGAGATATATTTTTGTCTTGCTTCTTTTTTGCTAGTGTGAACATGCCTCTGTTTCTTGTATGTCTGCCATCTTAGACCTCAGTTCACATTGTCTGGTTTTTTGACTTGTTTGCATTCTGTGCAATTTAAGGGTGTGGCATGCCCTTTGTTGAGCTGATTGGTATATATGTAGCTTACCACGGGCCTAGGTGGTCTGGAGTTGGGACCCGGTCCTATTTGTCTACCCTTTTATATGCATTACTTCAACTTTGATATACAGTAAGGTTTTTAATATAGGCAGTATAGGTACCGTCCCAATTTAGGGTCACCTTGCCGCTGGTGGGACGGCTTGTATACTTTTTTTGATCAAAAATAGTTCACTAAGTACCCTATATTTATTATGCAATTTTGCTTTACATTTATATATAATTATGGTAGGGTATGAGATATATTTTTGTCTTGCTTCTTTTTTGCTAGTGTGAACATGCCTCTGTTTCTTGTATGTCTGCCATCTTAGACCTCAGTTCACATTGTCTGGTTTTTTGACTTGTTTGCATTCTGTGCAATTTAAGGGTGTGGCATGCCCTTTGTTGAGCTGATTGGTATATATGTAGCTTACCACGGGCCTAGGTGGTCTGGAGTTGGGACCCGGTCCTATTTGTCTACCCTTTTATATGCATTACTTCAACTTTGATATACAGTAAGGTTTTTAATATAGGCAGTATAGGTACCGTCCCAATTTAGGGTCACCTTGCCGCTGGTGGGACGGCTTGTATACTTTTTTTGATCAAAAATAGTTCACTAAGTACCCTATATTTATTATGCAATTTTGCTTTACATTTATATATAATTATGGTAGGGTATGAGATATATTTTTGTCTTGCTTCTTTTTTGCTAGTGTGAACATGCCTCTGTTTCTTGTATGTCTGCCATCTTAGACCTCAGTTCACATTGTCTGGTTTTTATATCTACAGTATGTACAGTATATAATTACAATCAAAAGCAGTATCTCAGTGATGAGTATGTTTTGCTCTATGACTCCATCTAGAGTGACACACTTACTTTCATAGTAGCTTGGGACATTTAAAGGGAATGAGTTTAATTACATTTTTTGGCCATTAAGATAACTATAGTATATCTTTTCTACTAGTATAATTTTAATATGCACACATAGTCTCCCACTAAGCAAGGTGTTTATGCGTTATGGTAGTTGCTATGAATGGGAGTTAATATTTTATAAATATTGCACTTTCTGGGAACAAATGAAGAAGGGCTGCATACCAATCTGTATCTCTGTATATGGTGTATAGCATTACTTTCCTGCCTTATCATAAGCCCTCCATACACATTAGACTAATGCCGTCTGAACCCGCCAATATCGACAGATTTGGTCAACAGTCTACTGTGCATGGGGGCCCCTTGACAGATGATTGTCAGGGAGTTAAGGATTCGGTAAGTCATATTTCAGACTGCCGATCTCTTTGTTCTCTAGAGATAAGACAATTCAAAGAGAATACAGTAGCGCTTGACAGTGCGAGCGCTAGTGTATATGTGAGACTCAGACGAGATAGCTGCCGACTGAGCCATTGTTTGGCCAACAACTATCTAAAGTGTATGGGGAGCTTAAACCTTCTGAGGTGAAATAGAGTTGCTATCTGTCATGTAA
The DNA here is from genome assembly GCF_046119375.1 of Phyllobates terribilis. Lineage (NCBI taxonomy): Eukaryota > Metazoa > Chordata > Amphibia > Anura > Dendrobatidae > Phyllobates > Phyllobates terribilis. The sequence goes on along the minus strand of NW_027362765.1, from coordinate 259,138,564 downwards.
TTGTAACGCGGCGCGGGGCAGTAGTCATGGATGAAGTACTTGTCGCTTACGCCCCGGCACATTACATGAAAGTGGGGGCCCTGGCTGGGTGTGTGGACTTGTGCTGTGAGGGCGCTACGCCGATGCAGGCTGCATGTAACTGATATTGCTGGTTTGACAGGACCAGATGTTGGACAGTTCAATGAGGGAGACTACCATTCAAAAATAAAACTTTTACTGAACGGGAACTTGGTAGGGAATATATACAAGAGATAGCGGGTACACAATCTTATGAACGTTTCCTTTACAAGACTAAGCATTTTCCACACAGTTTCCTTCCTTCTTTTCTCTATTGTTCTCTATCTTCACTTTTCCTCTTTTGCTCTTTCTACTGATCCTCTATTTGCACTGTTTCTCTCTACTGCACCACAACCCAGCTCACCACTACTGTCCTGTTTAGCAAGAGTCATATACTAGTCCCAGGGTTCCACGTCTTCTCTCCCCTCAGGGTGTCAGTATGGCCGGTACTTATCTCCTTTTATGCTGTCGCTCTGGAACACCCATCCGGGGCACTTTACTTGTCTCATGTACTCAGTCCTGTAACCTTCAAGAGTTATAAACTCTGGGCCTTGTGACTAGGCGTCCTCTCTCAGGACCCATCTCTAGTAGTTCACTCTGTCTCAAGGTCACTTTTGCTCCGGATCTTGCTATCTCTTTCCTTTTGGTCTCCTCTTGCTTAGGGACACCCAGAATGCGGCACTGCGGAACATTGGACCTTAGGTCCACTTGCTATGCACTGCAGGAACTATCTGCCTTCCTGACAGGAAAACTGTCACTATCCCTTCAACCTAGCCCTCCCACTTTAGACTAGTCCCAAATATTAACCCTCACTATCCCTACTGTCAAACTACACACTTTACCAATACTACTAACATCATTAACGCACATCACAATTTCCATTTTACATCATAGTTCACATTTCATCATATAACATTAAACTTGTTTCTTCAAGAGGGAACGTGGGCAACATGTCCATCTCCTTACATGATCTTCAGATTTAGGGCTCATTCAGATGTCAGTATTTCTCATATGAGTGCTAGTCTTGTTTTTCACAGATAGAACTCGTACCTGTTCACATGTCCTTATATTTTTGCAGACCAAGTGATCGACATAAAATCACAGAGACTTGTCTGATTTTGATCCGAGTTTTGGATAAAACGCGCCAATGCAAGTCTATGGATCTGTGAATAATCGGACAGAACTTGTGTGCTATCTGTTTTTCATGGCCTTTTTGAGAGGAGAGGCTTGAGAAACCTCCCTCAATTTATTTTTTCATCCGAGAAAAACTGATGAAACTTTGATGGTAAGAACTGAACAATAACCAAACACTGATGAAACTCGGGCCATTTTTTGCATGCAAGGAATATCACTGACATCGGAATGAGCCCTTATAACAATAATGAGAAGACTCGTCTGACTCTACATAAATCTAAACAGCAAAGCTGTGCCGTGTGCCCCACTGTCTAGAGTGAAAAACTAAAATATTATCAGAATATTCATGTGACAGTTCTCCACAGATTACAGCAGATCACTGGATTTCTCACCAGTGGTAAACCCACTAATCAGTTTATCATACATGGACCCTTTGAAGAAAAAGGTGTCATTTTCTTCTTCAGGAGCAGAGTTGCAGTGCACTAGAGTGCTAACAACAAATAGCATGGATCTATGAGGTTTTGTCCTGGCTTGTATCTTTCCACCCCAGACAGTTCACCGATATGCTCTCCATCCTGGTATATACTGAATATCCCTCATCCTTGTCCTATCCTGGTATATATATGTGGCGCCCCTGAGGGTTCAGTCGCCACAGGGGTACTGCATCTCAGACCGAAGTGTGGTATCTCCTCTCCGAGGTAAGGGTGGAGCACCTCTCAGGGCTCAGCCATCCATCCAACACTACACCTCTCCCTCCTGAGGGGGGCTTATATGCACCAGGGTGCTGCCCCAGCCGGGATAAAAGGAGACGGGGGAACCAAAAGATAGGGGGAACCATGTAGTGGGTGAGGGTGGAGGACGCACTTTAGGTTACACCACAAAATTCATATTTAATAAACGGCCATCTTGGGCTTATGGTCTTTGATTGTGATCTTCATCACTGAACGTGGCTTTCTGTGTGAACCTGCAGCTGATTGAGGATACACGGTCCTCGTCCTCTGGCCTTGAGGCGAGGAGCAGGCTAGAGTTAACGGCTGTCTCTACCCGGTCAAGGTCCCTACCTAAGAAGGCCTGGAGGGGAGCAGAGGAGACAAGCTCCGCAGGCAAAAGGATCCCAGGGGGATGCAGACGGAGCGGCATACGCCACCTGTCCTCACTATTCTGGCCTAGCCAGAGGGACTCCTGCGGCAAAAGGGGTACCGGCCCCTGATATCTGGCTTTGCTACTTCATGTCCTAGTCAGAAAAGCCCGGAGGCTTAGAGGATCCCACCGGGTAACGGAAGGAGCGGAGTCGCCACCCGTAGCCTTGTTCTGTGTACAGCCAGAGGGAGACCCAGCCTTGTAACATGCACCACATATGGACAGGAGAGGACCTAGTGGGAAAGTCTAGGAACACTCTGGTGCAGGGGGTCCTGATTGATGCACCCGAACTACCCGGAGTATGCTGAACCCCTTCCTGGTGGCTGCAGCGCGCCGTGAGGAGCAAGGAGAAGCCTTGCAGCTGACACCTAACAACGTGAGTAAAGCTTGGAAGACTGCATCCATTGCCTCTGGTCCCTTATTTCAGCGCGACACCACACCGCACCACCAACTACGACCCCACTGATCCGTCTTCTCTGCCCTGAGGCCCTGCTCCGCCTGTGGTGAGTAGTACCATCTTCTGCTGCCAAGACATCCCGCCTCAGAGGACTGCCGCAGCGCTGGTGGCGAATCACCAGGCACCGCAGGTGGCGTAGTCATTTAATCCACTCGATTACCACCGTCCCTCCTGGCCCCTTATTTTTTACTGTGACGACCCTGGGCACGGGCCGGGCCTAGGCCACGACTGCATCCACCGTACACCAGGAGGCCCAGTTCCAAGTACCCCCATCTCACAGGGTAGGGCCAGCGAGCGGGAGCGAGGCGTCGCATATATATATTTATATATATATATATATATATATATGTCCTCCGTCTTGGTATATATGTTCCCCTTTCTGGCCCCATCCTGGTATATGTATCCCCTATCCTGGTATATATGTACCTTATCCTGGGCCCCATCCTGGTATATATGTCCACCATTTTAGTATAGATATCCTTTATTCTGGGCCCCATCCTGGTGTATGTCCCCCATCCTGGTATATATGTCCCTTATCCTGGCCCCATTCTGGTATATATATCCCCCATCCTGGTATATATGTCCTTTATCAAAGGCCCCATCCTGGTATATATATCCCCCATTCTGGTATATATGTCCCTTATCCTGGGCCCCATCCTGATATATGTCCCCCATCCTGGTATATATGTCCATTATCCTGGGGCTCGTCCTGGTATATATGTCCCTTATGTTGGACCTCATCCTGGTATATACTGTATATCCTCCAGGCTCCATCCTGGTATATATATCCCCCATCCTGGTATATATGTCCCTTTACTGGGCCCCATCCTGGTATATACATCCCCCATTCTGGTATATATGTCCCTTATCCTGGGCCCCATCCTGGTATATATATCCCCCATTCTGGTATATATGTCCCTTATCCTGAGCTCCATCCTGGTATATATATTCCCCATCCTGGTATATATCCCCCTTTCTGTCGCTGCACGCCAACATCAGCTGATGACCTCTGATTGGCCGACAGCGTGTATTGCCGTGCACGGACCTGACGGGTCACTGTGCAGCGATACACTTCAGCTGAATGTGCGTCCAAGGACGCACATCCAGTTTGCGCTGACGTCGACGGTTCCCTCACCCGCACGAGCCCGGTCGTGACCTCTGTGACCATGATCGTTATGCCCCTGCTTATACTGTGGCTCCGTATGGCATCTGATTTTTTCTTACACATCCATACACTTGAATGGGTGAGTTTCATCTGATTTATGGATGAAACTAGTGCATGCTGCGCCTTTATTCACATGTAGATTCGGTCAGTGAAAAAATGCGTTCATCTGCACTGCCCTATTGAATAGCATTGGTCCGAGCGCTGTCCGTTTTATTCACAGACAGCACTTGTCATTGCCTTATGGGGCACTTTTTGCACTGATGGTACAATTGATTATTCCTTATGTTATTGTCTGTACAAAAGGACTTATACAGATTCTAATAATATGACGCATAAAATAAGTTATTTGTGAAAATTTGCAAAATATGAACTGCCAATGACGGCTTTAAAACATTTCCATTTTCTTCCCTCAGAACTGACTTAACTTCTATAGAAATGACCCTTAATGAGGAAAGCAAAATATCAGGGGAAATGTTCAGTGGGAAGTAAATGTTCCTCTATGCAGTTAGAAATTGCACTGCAGAAATCAGGGACTTGCAGTACTGAATCATTAAAATGCCATAAAAGTTTAGTCTATGGATCCCTATCCCTGATAAACCCAATTATAAGAGCAGAATAATCTCACCGTACCATGGGGATTAATTCCATAGAGGATAAAAGAAGAGAACAGAAACACTAATATGGAACCTATTTTCAGTGAGTTATATATTTTCAACCCATTTATGTAATAATCTCTAGCTGAAGGGGAGATACATGAGATCTGTCCAATATTACAGTGTATATCGTACAGCTAAATCATTCAGTCTACCATCAGTGGGAACAGAGAAATGCTGGATTATCAAATATTCTTTAAAATTGTAATTTCATTGAAAAGTATGTATTCTGTATTTATAACCAAAAAAATGCAAAAAAAAAAGAATCCCATATAGGATGTGGCAGGTGTTGTATCTTATGCACAATAAAGTCAAAATTGCTTAGTTGCAATACCAGACACAACGAATAGACAAGAGAGGCACTGTTTTTTTTTTTTAAAGTAGATTCTTACAATCCTGGAAACCTGAAAAAGTATGGGTATACTGAAGTTTGGAAGTTACCCCCTATCTATGGGATAAGGAATAGCTTCTTTGTTACTGGGGGTCCGAAGGCAGGGACTCCCACTATCCTGAGAACCAGGACTCTGAAGTGCCCCATATGAATGGAGCACTGGTCAATAATTCGCACTACTGCTCCATTCATTCTTAATGGGAGATAGCCGAGCATTGTGTTCCCAGCGGTTGGACCCCAACAATCGGGAAGTTATCCCCTATTCTGTGGATAGGGGGTAACTTCCAAACTTGAGAATACCTCATTAATGGCAGGCAGGTGTTTGTATATATGTACAACGAAATCACGGAATAAGGCAATACTTATTTTTACCAGCTCATGGCAGTAGGTGTCTATGGGAAATACAGATATCTTGGGCAATATCATATGGAAGTTTTCCATATACTGACCTAACACTTCCATGTCTGTGCTTCTACATCTGGAAAATCAGAATTTAAGATTGGTAATGGTAATTATTTGCAGTTTACCAGATTAGGGCAGCTAAACACAAGGTTATTATTTGTATACATTTTTCATATTTTAATCCTGTATTAGGAACTAGCTTCACAATATACAGCACATTTCAAGTATCACCAGGTGGGTCCAACCCCCAGGACCATCTTAAAGGTCCCAGCCCAGAAGTTTGATGAAGTGCTGGGGCCCTGTCCAGTCATATACGTGACCAGTACTGCAGTATAGCCATGTTGACTTTAACAGACTGGGCTGCAGTACAGGGGACAGATACAATTGTAAGGATGTCTTTGCATCCCCTTCATACTGATGATTGATAATGGCCAATGATCTAATAGATATATGCCTTCATGTGTCCTGTGTGGGTTTGTAACTAAAATACTGCCACCATGTGGTTTGATGACCAAATGTCACTCTAAGGCATTGATATATGTGGGCCAACAGAGGGGGACACCTCATTGTATATCCTGTAGAAGATGGGTGGGGGTTGATTGAGAACGATGCCACACTACACACTAACCAGTGTGGTGGAGAGCGGCTCCTGCCGACATCGAAGTGCTGAACAGGATTGTATATTGTGAAGTTGGCGATGCCAAGCGAGGGCGAAGGGGCGAGCCTTGGGACAAGAACTATGCCTTTAAAGGGATTTTCCAGGGCTAATTTATTTGCTTACTATGGGCCTAAGAACGAACAGGCAGGTAGTTGCCAACTAGCTGCCTGTCTAGCCAGACGCTGATCACTGCTGGCTCTGACTGCTCACAGACGGCTCCTGCCAGCGATTCTGTTGACATCATGTCTACAGAGTAGCTGCTTCTCTTCTGCTCTGCTTTGTTGACAGGACATGACTGCCGATGTCATGCTGATTGACAGCCGGCTCCCTGCTAGCTATGGCCAGGGACCCATTAGCGAATCCTATCTGATGCGAGAGCATCGGATGCGATATGCTACTGACACTCGGCTCCAGCTCTGCTGTGAGTGGGAGCCGAGTGTCAGTGCTCTGTGCTCCGATCCTCTTGCATCAGAGAATCACAGCACAGGTGCGGAAGTAATTTCTCCATCTCCTCTGTTGCTGGAGTTGGCGGGAATCCCACTGCACTCGGGTGATATCCAAGTGCAGTGTGATGTTTCACACACACCCATAAACTTATATGGGTGATTGCGATCCGAATTCCGCATGCAATCACAGCATGCTGCGTTTTCTTTTCCGTCTGATCGCGATCCGATTGGAGCAGGAAAGAAAAACGCCACTGAGGACACAAGCATAGGATTAAATTACTGTGTGAAGCCGGCTGTCAATCAGCATGACGTTGTCAGTCCTGTCGATAGAGCAACCTGGAAGAGGAAGAGCTGTTCTGTTGAAGTGAAGCAGCAGAATCACCGGCAGAAGTGGTCTATGACTGCTCTGAGCAACTATCTGCCTTGTCAGTTATTATGCTCATATTAAAAAAAATAAAATAGTCCCAGAAAACCCCAATAAAGGGACTTTTTCAGCACAGAATGATTGTGGAAGCCAACTACAGGTGCTCGATGCACCCTTGGCATGACCAAACAGTTCAGTACACCTTCCCACCTGCTTGTATTCCATCTATTTCTGCCCTTCTCTGGCTCTATAAAGCCAGAGTTGTCAATCAAAGAAGAGGGGAGGGGTGGAAATAGCAGGAAAATAAGTGGTAGGTGGAAGGTGCACTTAGATGTTTGGCTGTGCCATGATGCACCGAGCGCCTGTACTAAACACTCATTCTGTGCTGACAGACTTAGGTGAATCCTGTGATGGGCGATTTACTAGTATGAAATGTGACTGAAACAGAGAACAGAATGATATGAATGGTGGATATATAGAAACATGCAGTACAATACCCAGGGGACCATCACTTTTTATATCAAACATTACTCAGGCGGTTATTCTGGTAATCGGTTTTCTTCACAATTATTTACATGCTCACATAATTTGGGTGCTTTTTTTACCTTCATAATCCCATTCCAATTATCGCCTGTAGATACCCGGAAGAGAGTTAAAAAAGCCATTCCAAAGTTTCTAAATGTGGCATGTCTCCCAAGACCTTCACATGGATGATAATCATCACACTCTATGGAAAACACCAAGAGCAGATTAAAAGTGTGTTATTCTTCAATCCCAGTAACGTCATCACCTTTCTGTACACTTACCCAAGTCACCAAACAATTCAACCCCCAAAGCAGCAAAAATGAAGAATAGCAGCATAAAGAGAAGACCGAGGTTCCCCACCTGTAAGGATAGTAAAGACATACAGGTATCACCGTATAAGATTCACCTATAGCAGAGGTCTCAAACCTGCGTCTCTACAGCAGTCACAACTAAACTACAACTACTACCGTGTCCTGATATCTTCATCATTCATTTACCATATCACATGGTAGACATGTTTTTAGGATAGCAGTAACTAATATGGACTGGGTGAGAGTATATACGTTTTCTTTTAAATAAGTCTTATTCTTTAATGTTGCTGTTTGTAAGGTTCTGTGTGCAGCCATATGCTGCCTCCAGCAGGAATGAACATCTGCATAAAATCAGATGTGTACAGTATGGCTTCTATTGGTGCTGTTTTACGGCTTTATACAACTTGGAGATTGTATGCAGCCATATGCGTGAGCTCTTAGTGTGCCACTGCAGCAAATATGGTTTATGTCTTTCTGTACCTGAGGAAGAGCCTGTAGAACAGTATCCAGCAAAGCCCTCATCCCAACAGCCATCTTCAGTAACTTCAGGACTGGAGGATGATAGCAAAATTATTACAAAGGAATAAGACACTAAACAAAAGCAAATGCAATACCAGATGCAACAACAGCATTCAAAAGACTTAGATGGCTACCTCATTGTAAATGGTGTATGTGTGGGGGATATAGAATGTGGGAGGGAGAGGGGCTATAGACGCCTAATTAAGTTGCACTAGTGATGAGCGAGTATGTTCGGTTAACCCTTTCGGCAAGTATGCTCGGGCGAGTACCAAGTATCTTCAGCGTACTCGGTGATATGTTTGAATCACTCCCATGTGCATGATTTGCGACTGTTTGACAGCTTTAATACATGTGAGGAATGCTTGTTTCTTAAGCATTCCTCACATGTATTACAGCTGTCAAACAATCGCTAATCATGCACACGGGAGTGATTCAAACATATCACCGAGTACGCTGAAGATATTCGGTACTCGCCCGAGCATACTCGCCGAAAGGGTGAACATACTCGCTCATCACTAGGTTGGACAGACATAAGCCAAACACCCACTAACACAGGTAGACTAAAGCCGACCTGTAGTCACTATTTTTGGGGTCTACAATATTTTTAATTCTATATGGGAAAAGCAGGACTCATGATGGCAGAAGGGCTATTAATTACTATGATTGGAAACTATTAGCATATGCATGGTTGCAAACAGGAAGGCTCTACCGGTAGAAGTAGGGGAGTATAGCAACAAGAGAATACAGCTAGAGTAGTTAAAATAGAAGTTACAAATTATAAAATTAAAATAAAGTCTCCTATTGGATGCAACAGGCAGAGATCAATACAGGGTCAAATCAATACCCAAATAGCCCAGTGTCCATATGCAGTGTCCGATTTTGCATGGACAAAGTTAAACATTTATAAAACAAGAGTCAGTGACACATAGTTTAGGAATCAAAATCACCAGCTAGAGAAAAACGTTTATAGAAAACATAGGTGCATAAAAGCTTCACATGAGATTAGTGGAGACAGTTATGTTACTGTTAAGACAGCCCAGCCTTGTTTGTGCTACATTTTAGAGTCTCCTGATGACTCCAGAAGGAAGAAACGCGTCGGACCGATAGGGCATGCACAAGGCTAATAGAGCAGTCATAGATGTGGACTGCCCTTGTCAGAGCAGGAGTAAGGGGTGTTAGATCAGTGCAGACATTTGCGGGTGATATTAGGGGCAGACTTATACGCCTTCCCTCCGGTTTTTGCCTGCCTGACTCCATCCTGTTTAAGGAGTATTTACCTCCCCCATCTTGCTGTGACGTGTGCCACTGTGCAACTAATGGGTGAGGATGTTCCATTTTTCTTATTATATACTGAAGTGCTATATGCTTCTATCCATCTAAGTAACTTAGGTTGCTCTCTTGAATCAGTCGCGGTCATGGCCTGGAGAGTGAATTAATACTGTCTCCTCTGTCATATTTTAATTTTATAATTTGTTACTTCTATTTTAACTATTCTAGTAAAAGTTATGTTTTATAGTCTAAATACCCTTACTGTATTCTACTGATGACTGGGTTTTGTTATAAATGATCACAAATCATTTTTTGCTGCCTGTGAGTATAGCAACAAGTCAGTTAGTAGCAATCTAAGCCTATTATATCTAGAAGTGAAACACTTGGGGTCGATTCATCAAGCAGTATGCGCCAGACATTTGGCATAAACCTGTAATGTCGCATTATTTTTGCATATCTACTAGCTGTGGTGGTTTTACACCAGTTTTTTGAAGGGTTAGCGAAGCTCAGTGAGGAGGGGGCTGGCAAATTTATCTTAATTTACTCCACCGAAATGGAGTAAATTGAGACAGAAATGTCCTTCAGTTCAGGACTGGAGTACAATTAATATGCTGGCACACTGTAACTGTACAATAATAATAATAAATAATAATCTTTATTGTTATATAGTGCCAACATATTCTGCAGCGCTTTACATACATTATCTTGCTGTCCCCATTGGGGCTCACAATCTATATTCCCTATCAGTATGTCTTTGTAGTGTGGGAGGAAACCGGAGAACCTGGAGGAAACCCATACAAACACAAGGAGAACATACAAACTCCTTGCAGATGTTGTCCTTGGTGGGATTTGAACCCAGGACCCCAGCACTGCAAGGCTGCAGTGCTAACCACAGAGCCACCGTGCTGCCCTATGTGTCACATTAATTAAGAGGCGCGCATCTCTTAAAGGGTTTATCCGGTATAGGTATTCGATTACTTATCTATAGGATAAGTCATCAATAGCGGATCAGTGTGGGTCCAACATCCGGCGCTCCCACCGATTAGCTGTTTTTTACTCCAGAGGCTGGATGTGAATACTTTGAACAGAACTGCTGAGCGCAGCTACATTCAAAGTGCATGGGCCATGGCCAGCTGTTGCGAGATACTTCAGTACAGCTTCTATTCTAGAGAAGAAGAGCTGCCCTGCAGTACCCAGTGACTGCCAGCATTGGCTGCAACACATACTAAACGGAGCTGAACAAAACACAGCTGATTGGTGGGGGCACGGGTGTCGAACCCTCACCGATCTGCTGTTGATGACCTATCCTGTAAATAGTGCTATCCGTTGCATGTGCAATCCATGTATTTTTCCTGCAGTTATAGCACTATTCTGTACATAGGTCATGGAATACATATACCCAGACAACTCCGTTAATGAATTTTGTATCTTACTCTGTAGACCCTTCATCCAGACTGATGTACAGAACGTCAGTCTTGATGAATCGGTTCAGTGATGTTTGATCAGTCCTGGAGCAAAGCTTTACAGGAACAGCGATAAATACATAATCATACTGCTACATACTGTACATCATAAGCTAATTAATATTTGTAATATTAGAGTACCCTCATTAATTAGGTTACATACCCCTCGCAATTCTCAGAACTCTCATAATGCGGATAATCGTCGGGTTTATAGGCAATGATGCATTCACTTCAATCTCTTCCAGTGTAATCCCCATGATTGAAAGAAGAACAATTGCTAAGTCCAGTTGATTCCATCTGTAAGGCAGGCATTTCAAGAATAAAAAGATTGTTAAATGTTGTTAGTAAGATCTCCCAAACATAAAGGCCACAAGTGTCTAGCTGCTGGGATGTCCAACAATCAGCCGATATCTGTGAGTCAACAGGTAACAAATGTTTAAAGGGGTTTTCTAGGTTGAAAATATTAATGGGCTATCGTTTGGATTGGTCATCAATATCCAATCAGTGGGTGAGTCGACTTTTGGCATTTCTGCTGATCATCTGTGGGAAAGGTCTACCACACTCACTGTGAACAGCAACCATTTTTGCTCTTTTCACCTGTCTTCATAATAGCGGCTGTGTTGGGTATTACACCATTGTTCCAATGAAAAGAAAGGGACATCACTGCAATGCCCAGCACATCTGCTACTATGTAGACAATACTACTATGTAGAATAAAAGGCTGCTGCATTTACCAAGTGTCGCTGCCCCTTTAAACAACTGATGGGGTGGAGACTAGCATCCCTACCAATCGGATATGGTAGGAGATATCAATTTTCTAAATCTGAAAAAACCCTCTTATTCCATCAGCACTGTACCCAGGGAAATTAAGCAGTATACCATATCCATTAAAACCAATGGGCTGTTTGGAGATAGGATGTGAATGTGAGACTTTGCTCTACCAGCTCTATAAACCAGTTAACCCCTTTGCGGAAAAAAGTCAATGACATTTTCAAAAGCTATGTCTTAATAGGACCTGAAACCAGATCATGTCATGTTAAAGAATTACATGTACAAATGTCATTACAATTTTTCCAACGAGGTGATGAATATGGTAAGCTATTTCATAATATTCTCATAAACAATTACTATTTTACCTGAGCTTTCGGTTCTTACAAGCATTCTAAATTTTTATAGACTGTGAATGCCTTGAGAACCTTATTTGCATACAATGACTTATGTTCTGGGTTTGATGTTTCTTTAATTAGCTAATTTTTATTTATACACCACAGACATATTCTCTAATGTTGCATAATGGGAAAAAAAAACAGAAAAAAGCTGATAGTCAGTAGAGGCTGGTCCATTTTACTGATCACTAGCTGAGATTGCATTGCTCCCGGGGGCTGCAGTGTATAATGCACCATCTTATTTTAGGGGAGGTGAAAGCTTTCAGGTCCTCTTTTGACAAGGCTTACAGAACAGTATAATCCTAAATTTGTATAGCTGCAAATGAAAACCAGTCCTCTAGTGTATAAGGCGAAAAAGGTGTCTAAAACACTTAACAAAAGTATCATCCTGAATCTGGGACCAAAGTTTATCTGAGAATAATTCTTGCATATTTAGGATAGTTAATATCCGTCTATGTATTAAGTTTGTCACACATGCTGTTAAGTAGAGAAAAGTCTATAGTTTATTTATATGGCGTCAGCATATTCCGCAGCACTTTACAATTTTGAAAGTACCTGTACAAATAATATCAGACATTACAGAGTAACACATAGTTCCAGGCTTGGACTGGCCCACAGGTGAACCAGAGAATCCTCTGATAGGGCCCTGTACTAGAGTGGGTCACCACCCTCTTATATGAGCAGTACTTGGCACAATATACTTGAATCACTATGTACAGACATAGGCAGCATCTTATTCATGTAACAATCTACCCAGCTCATTGTTATATAAATTTGTGATTAAGGATAATGTCACATTTGCATGTAGCTGAAAAGTGGGGCCCTGGAGTTGGTTACTGGTGGGCTCTTGGCACCCCGGTCCGACACTGCATAGTTCTACAAATCACACAGGAGGAATGAGGGCCCTGCTCATAAGAGATTACAATCTATGAGGAAACAGAGGTGACAGAAAAGGTAATAAAGTGCTTGTATTGTACGGTCCAGCCATCAGTATAATAAATAAGGGTGTTCATTGAAGCAGCATGAACTGATCACCTGACAGTATCATTTTATGTCCAGGTACAAAGTGCCATCAAATGCATGGAGGTTTGTGGGAACAAATGATAGAAAGGACCAGATTTTGGAGAAGTGTAGGAAGGGAAAACAGGGAATAGTAAAATTAGTGAGTCTAAAGAGATGTGTTCTTAGGGCACTCTGAAAACTGTGCATACTGGGAATTATCTGGATTGTCAGGGGTAGTGCATTCAAGAGAACTGGTGCAGCATGAAAAAAGTCTTGGAGAAGGAAGAGGGAAGTGCAAATTATGAAGGATGTTAGTCTTAGGATATTAGTGCAATGGAGATCACAGGTAGCATGGAGAAACTGGCATGAAAATGGCAAAAGGCACCAAATTTTTGTGCAACTACGAGTTGCGATAAAATGTAGTAATTTTTCAAAGCAGTTTACGCTAGAATTCTGATGAATCACAACCACAATGTGTAGGACTAGGCCTTATTCTACAGTGTGAATAATATGGAACAGGATTCTTTTGTATGTAGAACAGTACTACTCTAAACAGAGAAGCAATAAAGTGTTTCTTTCACCTTCTATGGATCAAGGAGCATATTGAAAAATATGTAGTATTTCTGGGGAAATGTCTATGTAAAATAACAGAGTTACTCTCCTGGTTTTGCCTTACAAATATAAGTACTGATGTAAAATACTGTCTAAATCAGAAGTGTGAATGAAGGTCATTACAGTCGCTAGAATTTGTCAGCTGCTTCATCTGCTAAACACAAACCTGTCGACCACAAAACCATCTAAATTTATAGAAGTAACTTTCAAAATAAGATTTTTGTACCTGTCTTTAAAAAAACGTCGGAATCCAAATGCAATCATTTTGCACCCCGACTCTAGGACAAAAATTAAGGTGAAAATGTAGTTACAGATCTTCAGGGCCTCATCCAATACCTAGAAGAAAACAATCAACATTAGCTTCTTTTTAGTCAAATCTTTTCCATCAATGCTTGTGAATACAGATTTGCAAAACATGCTGTTTTTTATTAATAGGTTTAAGATTCTCCATTCATTGAAGCAACTTGAACATTAAAGGGGTTGTCCACCTCTGGAGCCATTTATTTTTAAACTTAAATGTTTGTTTTTGAGGCTAAAAATCATTTTTGCTATTGGGTTTCTTTACAAATGTTGCAACTTTTGGCCTTTACAGAACATTTGTCTCCTTGCACATTCAACTTTGATGTGGTCTGTGGTCAAAAATCAGCTGAGAGGAGCTCAGAAAAAGAAATATTAAAGAAACTCTCCATCTGACCGTCATAATGGGCAGAGTGATGAATTTTCAGCTAACTCATTCTATAGCCAGCACAAGACAGAATCTACAGAAGGCAAACAGTGCAACATTTTTTAATGAAACCCAATTGCAAAAATGTTTTTTATCCCAAAATACATGAATTTAGTTAAAAAATGTCCCCAAACGTGGACAACCCCTTTAAAGACAACTAGGACTGTTGCAACGGCAATTCTGGATTCTTCAAAATACTATATTATCACCTGTCCCGTAGTAATATTTTACCTCACAAAATGAATCCTCTGCAATCCCCTGCTGTAATATCTGTATTGTCTTTTGCTTCCTCCCCTGCCCAGGAGCTGTGGTATGATCAGACCATGTTCTGTACATGGTCAGATAGCCATTGATTAAAATGAACTTTTGTTCGTGGGAAAACCACTTTAAGGTACAGTAATCTAAGGGACAATAGGCTACCATGCCATACTTTTTGCCAAATGTAGTATTTCAGGCTATGTGCACATAACGTCTTTTTCAGCTGGATTCCGCCTGGAATAGACCTGAAAAAGTGCTCAATTAATGTTATAAGTTGCCATGTGCACATACCCTAATTTTGACCATCCTGATAAATGGCAGGTCAAGAGAAAAGAAAGTTCTCCTTCCTAGGGCTGCTCCTGTTTAGCTTATAGAGGAAGGTCCATAAGTCCATCAGGCTTTAGAAAAAGCTGACAAGGAGTTGCTAACTGAGGAAGCCTTGGTAGCAATACTAATAAGGCCATTTAAACCGCTGTTCCACCCTGATCACGTCATTATTCTTGAACATAATGAAATGTATGCATTGAGGCCTTGTCCACATCTTCAGGTCAGGGGTAATATGTAATTTATAATGTTTATTATGTCCTTTTTTCCTACTTTTGAATACGGACACTTTTCCAGGCCCATTGGTTTAACATATGGTATATATAGTTGCATTGACATTTTTGTAAAGGAGTCATGAGTCTAAAAATCATGTCTTGTTCTAAAATTATTTCTGGGGTTTGCATTGCTACTCATTGCCCTTGAAGATTACCAAATTCACATCAAGGTTACCATATACCAGATTTCAAATTTTAACCCAGAAGAGAAATATAACCATGAATAGTATAAAATATAAATGTTTTATTAGATGTATACCTAAAAATTACTATTAAAATCAGAAAAGGTGCTGACACATGAGGGACACAAATATCTATGAAATGGCGTGGATGTCAGGATGTGTCCCTTTGCCCTGACGCGCGTTTCGCCCAGCTTCTTCCAGGGGCACCTGGAACAAAGCCTGCCATTCACGCCATTTCATAGCGGCAGCATTCAGCAAGTAATAACCTTCTTTTGATATTGATAACTTTTGTCAATATAACTAGACAGCACAATGACACTTTACTTTAAGCATGCATTTTGACATCCAGCTTGTCATCCTTCAGAGACACTGTAGAGCGCAGGCATTATGGGAACTTCCGATTCCGGTATTCGATATTCTAAAAGTATCGGAACTCAGTATCGGAACTCCGATACCGCAAATATCGGTTGATACCTGATATTTCAGTATCGGAATGCTCAACACTAGTGAGCACACAATGATATATCCAGCGCTCTCCTTGTAAAACTGTTATCATCTCTCCTTATTCTGGTTGCTAGCAATTTTGTGGTTATAAACAGGGGTTATTTATTTGATGATATCTATGATGCTCTAGTTTATGTATTGTACAGTAAAGATCATTCAGGAGTTATTAATTGCTTTCAGAATAATTTATTAATAATCCTCCGTGATGATACAGAGATGTATAATATTCGCATACCGAAGTATGGCATTTGTGTCCCTCATGTGTCAGCACCTTTCTAATTTTAATAGTAACTTTTAAATATGTATCTAACGAAAGTGTTATTTTTTTATACTATTCATGGTTATATTTCTCTCTACTGGGTTAAAATTTGAAACCTGGTATATGGAAATCTAAATTTGCTTGGAGACCCCCCCCAACTCCATTTTTTTCTGTATGGGTACTTATTTACAATTTATCGGCTTGCTTGTGATAACACAATAATTCACATCAAGTTTATGCTTTCTGCTAAGTATACATCAAATGCTTACACTTCAAGAACGTATTCAAACGTATTCCTTGGTGCATCCCCTGACAATAATGGGTAACATTTAAGTCAACAGTGTATGATTTTCACTATATTTGCCCTTTTTTGTATCTGCATATGCTTTTTTTGAAGGACAAAATGACAAGCTTTTCTGTCATCCAAAGTGTATACTCAATATATCTATATATATATATATTTTTGAATATAGTCATGAAGGAAAAATATTTTTAACACTTTAGTAAAAATATGCCCATTTTTTAAATTTTAAAACCGTACACAAACAGATACTTGTGTTTACAGTAACCATCAAAAATGTAGATGGTAGCATTAAATTACGTGCTTACGTTCATGTTCCTAGCATATACCGTATAGATATATGCTAAATATAAACTTTGTCCTCCACAGCGAGAGATCTCCACTGTGGCTCATAGTGTTAAGTAAAGTCAGATCATCTTATCAGCCATGCGATTTAAATGATCAAGTGGGGAGTCTTTAACAGGCAAACATCCCCTTAGAGGGGTTTTATTATCATTTATAATGGGTAAAATTGCAAAGTGATTGTAAAAACAAGAAAATTTGCAATTTACCTCTCAAGAGCAAGTGGATTTTCAATTCTATAGTGTACTGCTCATTTCCTAGGTTACCGGCCACCTCTTCAATCTATCAGTGGTGGCCGGTCTCCTGGGTAAGGAATGTGTGCTTGCAAGCTCTTTGCCATGCAGCTTGCAGGAGCCCCTCAGAAATGACTGGATCACTAGATTTGGCCAGCTTCAGTCATCAGAGAGTACACAGTTTAGGCCAGCTGCGTGACAATGCCGCTGGTCCGAACTGTCAATCATCAGGAGCACACTGGTCCCCAGCAAGCAGGAAGCAGGTAGTAAGGGGAGCAGCGCACTCCTAAAAAACAAAGATCAGACAGACCCTTTAAGTAACTTATTTAAATGAATTTCCCATATGATTTACCAAGGCCATTTGTTCTTTTACCTTTGGCTGCTGGTAGTGTTCCATGGCCATAGTAACAACGTTAAGTCCAATAACCCCGGTAATAAACAGATCCAGGTAGTGACTTGTGCACATTTGATGTATGAGAAGACGTGCATGGGAGTACTCTGAATAATAAGGCTTGCACTGGGCTTCTACAAATAAGGCAAACACATACTGCATTCAATTAGGACTCCTGGGCAATGTGTTCTTTATAACAAAACAAGTCATTTCTGAGACCTCTAGCCATGTATGCCTTCTCCCAGTCATGCATGCACCCCATGCACTTGCAGTTGCCATGCTTTAGATCAGATAACTAATGCATAAACATAAGAGAAATAAAAAAATTGCAAAACTTCATACACAATTAAATGTAACACATATGTCAGATTTTTTATAATTGCTAATATTTTTTAAAATCTGTCCCAGGTCACTAGTGTAGACATCATCTACTTTGCACATAGAAATATCCAAATCACATTACAGATTCAGAATTCACTGTACAGATGACAAAACGTGAGTACAGATAAAAACTTCAACAAAAGGACTTGTCCCAAACACAAAACTTACGAACATCCTATGGAAGAACTTGTAGAAGAAGAGATGAAAATGCAGAGAACAGAATGAAAAGCACGGAATACATTGTACATAGTGGAACATAAATACTGAAACTGAGAACGACTTTACCACATAATGGGTTGTGTTGGGTAAGGAATTCCAGCCATCATTATAAGAGCACCTAGGTATTCTACATGGAGTGAATGGCAGATGCTCATCTACTTGTACATTACATTCATATCGGAGCACAATACCGGGATTTACATGATCCTATACTTTCCTGTTTCATTCAAAACACAATTGATCAGTAAAAACGTTGAAAAAACACACATTTGCATACATATTGGTTTCTGACTATTCGACAGCTAGGCTATATTTTGTTCATTAGCAGCTCAGTATGAGTCCACAGATTGACAGTATTTGTTCCCTTTCCTGAGTCACTGCTGGATTAACAAAAATACAAAACTCCAATTTATGGAGCACCACATAGCGATGTACTATCAACGTTTTCCTAGCGGTTATATAATCCTTGCTACCTATGCTGTTTTTATTGGGTTTTTCTGTAGATGTGTGCATGTTACTAGTACGCTGTGTGAGATAGTGCAAGGACGATTGCTATATTTCCCCAAGGCATGAGTTGTATATATACATACAGTATATATAATATATATATATATGTATAGATTTAAAGTAACAAATGGAGGCAGCACACCAAGCAATATGGCAAAAAAACAGTGGTTTATTAGCCCATAATGGCAGTGGCAACGTTTCGTTTGTGAGGTATGAACCTTTGCATAATAAAGTTTATACAGTGTATATATATATATATATATACATATATATAGATCTATATTATATATCTATCTTATCCAGAAAAGCTAGGTGAGGTACAAGAAATCCAGGAAAACTGGATACCCTAGTAAATTATACTTTGCCTATTTTTTTATAGAATGATATGTAGGTTTGGCACCTAGGCCCATCATTCAAGTGGTTGGAATGGTTCATTACTGGATTAGGTAATGAGTTCAGTGTGTGCACTTTAACTGGGGAAGCAGAAGGTGTCTGACCAAGATACTCTGTTATTGATCACTGATGGTCTGCATTGGTGCTATTAGTGTTAGGTAATACACATCCTATTTGTTTCTTTTTTGATTGCTGAAAGCCAACAGTATAGTCGGGGAAGCTAATGGCTAACTAGTAATCAGCCGAGCAAGGGTTTATTTTCTGCTTTGTTCCTGTCTCTGACTGCACTGGTCCCATTTTTCCTGCAGCTACACAGCTAATCTTTCACAAGATATATAGTTTGCAATTATATGGAAGATTCTAAAAGAGAAAAAAGACGTGGCGCTATCTGAGCGTGGATCAAACTGTAAGAAGTGAGTTGTATAAGAAACTTGCTTACCTGATGTGGTTGTGCAATATGAGGCACAAGTCACGCTTTGGCTTAGGTTTGAATGCAATGGACTATAGCTGTTCCCGATAAGAACAGGAGTTTCCCACAGTGTGGAAGCCGAGATGGAGACCAGGAACCAGGAAGAAGGCTGTAATCAGCCGAAACGCGTTGTGTAAATTATTTGTTTTACGGTTTTTATTGGTATAAATCATGTCTATCGAATCCATCTGAGGGACACTTTTCTTGATTCAATGTGACGGCAAAGACAGCGCCGAATCCTGGTCTCCATCTCAACATATATAGTTTAGAGTTAATGTCCTCCAAGGCACTAAATCACCTCTGAACAGCTCCTTCTTTGTTGATCGGCGGTCGTTTAGTAGCCTGTTTATACAAGTAGACTGAAGTAAACCATACACACTGAACAAACTGTAATACATCACTCAGTGAGCATAGTCATTTGGGCAGTACAAAAGATCATTTTACCTGACCATCAAGCATTTTTAATGTTCGTTGTGTGATCAGCAGTCTGTTTAGCAAAAATGGATCAATCAGTTGTTGTTTGAAGCAATCATGTACAGAGCAAGCAAGGGGCTCACATGTATGCTTATTCTATTTGAAAATAATCATGTAATTATTCATATCAATAATGTGATTGCTTCAGAGTGATGCAACTAATAACAGTGAAGAATATTATCATAAGAAAATAAAGGGCTCAATAACAGACCAAATGTTCTTAAACAGGACCTGTCACTTGCTCAACAAAATTGAGCTAAACACCTTGTAAAAATCTCTGAGCTACTCTGATTCTGCCTTTTTCTTTTAGTTTTTCTACTGCGTCGCTCAATTGACGAGATATTCACATTTGTTACATTAGGAGCTCTATGTGAAATCTCTGCTTGTAGTGCAACAACTGGGAGCTTCTTTAGCGTCTCCTCTGTTGGTGTGCGCCTTCGCCCCAATCATATTCATCCCAACCCCAATCGCAGCTGATCTAGTAGTCTAGGGATGTCAGACGCTGTCGAGCTGTGATTGGCAGCATCTGGGAAGGATGAGTAAAAGCGAATGAACGACCCCAGAGAAGACTGTGAAGAAACAACCAGTTGAACTATAAGCAGAAATTTCACATACTCCGCTCCAAAACAATAAATGTGAATATCTCTTCAATGGAGTGACAGCGTAAAATGGAAAAAAAAACCAGCAGAATCACCAGAGCTCAGGGATTTTTTTAACAAGGTATTTAACTTGAATATTTTTTTTAAGCAAGTGATAGGTCCTCTTTAAGTGTATTACATTGCTGATGGCTAAGAATTCTGTTTATAACCTATAATCTTTCAATATATCCTCCTGCAGTAATAAAAAAAATCTACCAAACAGTTCCATCAGTAAGTATACAAAATGGAAATGACAAAAATACCAGGGCTGTTTCCCATCAATTTTCCTCTGATTTGTCATACTAATCTATATGTCAAAAGGAAGAAGCTTAGTATATGTTATGTAAAAGGCAAACAATGCAATTAACTGTTTTTGCCAACCGGATTTTAAAAAAATTTGCTCCATTTGCCAGCAGGATATAGACAAAAATCATAGGACCCCAGAGCCAAACTCAAAATTGACCCCCTCCCTCTACTTAGGGCTCTGACAAATGTATTACATTTGTATTAAAGTTAATACTGTTCAGAATT
Source organism: Phyllobates terribilis (assembly GCF_046119375.1). Lineage (NCBI taxonomy): Eukaryota > Metazoa > Chordata > Amphibia > Anura > Dendrobatidae > Phyllobates > Phyllobates terribilis. Next base: position 259,117,425 of record NW_027362765.1, on the reverse strand, counting down.
TCTTAACACATAGAGCTCCAAATTGCCTGATTTCATTAGGTCATAGAAATAAATGAAGAAACTCTGGCTGCCTACAGCCATCGCTAAGGGGGAAGACATTCCTTTTACTTTTATGTTGGCAACGTTATGCATTATGCTTTCCCTAATGGTAGCTGCAGGAAAAAAATAGGACTGTGTCAAAAAGCAAGAGACACAAAGTAGTGCCAAGCCTTATCCTATCCTTGCTTCCATAGTAATTTCTTGGTGTGCCACTATAAAAAAATGTGTAGTATGAAATTAGCAAAATAATTCTGTTGTCTTCTTTCGGGAATCATTCCATTACACCATCTCTTGAGCTGGCAAGTTTTAGAGCGTTGCTGTGTCTAGACGTCTGTATAGTTCTGCTGTAATGATAGCTGGTATTCAAGATATCCCATTACTGTGAATCACTGGACATCTGATGAAATTACTACATTTTATGGATTTAACAATTTCATACAGGATAGCACTGATCTAAGAACTAGTTTTATAATATTTCACTATATGTCTTGTCCACATCCTGGTGACCAATTTGTAAATTTCATGGTTGTCCATTTGGTCCAAGAATAGGAATCGCACATATTATGTATCCTCAATTCTAAATGCAAAATACAAAAGTGATTGTTTCTCTCAATAGTTGTTATGTTTTACATTCTTTATCTTAAAATACTATATAATGTTCTAAATTCAGGATTACTCTAAAATGAAGACTGTTTTTTTCATATATTCATCTGACCAGTTGGGCTCATTTTACTTATTTATTTAATGGAATTTCTTCTGGATATAAAGTAATAAAACTGAGCAGAAGTTGTACCAGAGTGCACTGTTGGATTAATAATAGCAGACTACAGAACAGGGGTACCAAAATTATGGCTAGCAGCTGGCTGCCAGCTTGGTGCATTCGTATCAAGTCTAGCCAGCAGCTATGAAGATCCCGTGGCCAGATGGTGACTTTTGTAAGCTCTGTATATAAGAGCAGATCAAGATGCACATATACTGGCCACTGGGGTAATAGGTTAATATTTAAAGCTGGAGAAAGGATTATATTGCCAGGTAGAGGGTTGCTTGTAGCTGGATGTGATGGTGTTCTTGTATCAGGCACTCCTGCCACACTGATTGGGGGCAAGGTGGGAACTCTTAGATGTAAGAATACTACCTACAAGGGAGGTGGGCATATGGGTGTAACTAATGTGGGGTGTCAGGATGTCACTACTCAGGGGGTTCTGGATGTGGCTCAAAACCATCAGAACTGAATGTGGCTCTTAAAGGGGTGGTCTGATATTAACATTTATTTTAATCCTAAATATCTATATATTTAATGCCATAATCTAATCTCTTATCTAATATACTTTAATTAAACAGTTCTTATTGTTCCCTCACTTTGCTATCTAGCTGCTTTTTTTTTTTTTTTTTTTTTTAACCTACTTCCTGTTTGATGATGCCTCGTTTGAGAACCCCAGTGAGTTCAGGTAGCAGAGGCTGCGGTCACTGCTGTCGGCGCTGACCCCTCCATGAAACAAAGCGTCATCAGTGACATCCGTTTCAGGAGTAGGGTTAGTTCCTGTTCTACTGAGCATGCGTCGGTTGTCAATTCCAACATATGCTCCATAGGATCTTGTCGCTGTGCAATGTTTTTCTCAGAGCACAGTGACAGTGCGCTCCATCGCCAGCTCTGATGAGAAGTGATGAGCTGGCAAGAGTGCACTGTCAGTGCACATTATAAGGGGAAAATCCGGCCAGCGCCGCCCTTGCAAGTGAAGTCCTTTTATTTTTTTTCTGACATGGTTCCTCCATTTTTTATTTCTTTCTACATTTCTTTTAAATGGAAGTCAGGTACTAAGACTATGTTATGCACAGCGCGCTTTAGTAGTCTGTGACACACCCCATTCCTAGTAGTGTAGTCTCCAAACTAAGCAGCTTATAAGCTTATGGCAGCTTATAAATACAGTATTGCCATATTAAAATGACATGTGTTAACATGCCACCACTTTTTCCCACTCATTTTACATAGACGTAGCAATGCAATTCATTCCTTTTTGCCCTTGATGGCCGTTCTTTACTGGTGACAGCAACATTAACAACATGCTATGTACGAACCACAACAACCAATCTCATGGTAATGACAACAAACAATACAATATGAAAACAGATCATCTTCAGAAGGTAGAAACTATCTCTCTAGTGCCACCTAAAGGTAAATACTCTCGGAGAGCTAATTTGCATTCATTTTCCCGAAGGACACACTAGTTGCTTCTTTGCAAGGGAATTAGTACCAGTTCAATAAAATGGATTGTCTGTAGCTTCATGCATTATCAATCGAATAATTAAACAGATTGGTGCCATCAGTTACCAGGCACTCTCTATTTTTAGCTGATTATTAAAGTGTTCTTTTTTTATGTCAGACATTTCCATGTGGAACGTTAAAGTATGTTGTGTCTCTTGTGCGATGACGCTTGTGAATTTTAACACCAAGATGAAATGTGTGAGCCATGAGATAACAAACAAGACTTCACACACAGCTTAGTGGACGTCTGACATCAGACAGCAATTAGTTACACGACAAAGTCACCGTGCTGGGACAATACACCAGATCTGCCAGTACCTTGTGATGGACTGGCTGAGTGCTCCAACATTGTATCATCCAGCATTAGATCTAAAAGAATGACATGCTGTTAATTACTGCTCCCTATGCTGTAGTACACTTTGATCTGTGCCTAATGTGATGAATGACTTCTGGAATTGAACTTTATGGTAAGTCAAAAGCGATGAATAGCTGAATATTTGATGAAAAGTCAAAGACTATAGCTTAAATGGAATCTTTCACCGGGCTTTTGTTACCCCATCTGAGAGCAGCATGATGAAGAAGGGGAGACCCTGATTATAGCGATGTATCACGTGTTGGGCTGCTAGCTGTCAGTACAACCACGCCCACACCACTGATTGGCTTCTTTATGTGTACACTTTGCATAGGCAGAAAGCTGACAATTAGTGGCGTGGGTGGGGTTATACAGAGCTCATGAATATGGAGGACTAGGCAGCAGGTTTACTAGTCCTCTAGTGATATTCTCCTGCTGATTAAATAATGGTTTTATCAAAACTACAGCAGTTAGCCCAGTCAGTGACACATCACTGGAATCAGGGTCTTTGTCTCTACATTATGCTGATTACATATTAGACTGGCAAAAACCCTGCTGACAGATTCATTTTAAAGGGAAGGTCCATCTTTGCAACCTTTTTTTTATTGTTTCATTGCATCTAACATGAAACATTTAAAAAATTTTTTGCATACACTGTAGTCTTAATTAAACACGTCTTACTGTTCTGTGTATTAAGCTCCTATGGAAACCTATGTATCTCTACGATAACAGATTACTAACAACCTGCGTAATCTTATCCTAAAAAAAGTGGTTTTGCTCACAGGTTAATTTTTAGAGTTAAAATCCAATATTCTACATTGGGATATGATTACAATACAATAATGCAGAGCAACATGGTTGGTTATTCTTTTTGTGCTATGTTATTATATTCTAATTAGATTCCAACCAGGAATAATGGATTTTAACTCTAAAGACCTGTAAACTCGACCATTTAGTTCTCTGTTGTACATGAGAACATATTTAGCAGTGGGAGGTTTTGTGCTTCCATACAGTCACATGCACTGAAGAGTGGGGGAGCTAGTTTTTATACTATATGCGGTAGATTTATCCTGCAGTCACATGTTCAAGGCCATGACTGCGGTCTTAAAAGATGAGGGGTGCAAATCCTAATGTATATGTCTCTACATTTATACATTGTTATATCATAACTATACAGTGATTGTTATAATATAACAATGTTCCCACTATACTAGAACCAAACATTACCACAATGATAAATATCACCGCAATACTGTTACTGAGCAAAAACACACTATACAAAAAACAATATTACCAATAATGACACTATAAAACTAGACAATCGAATAATACCGCTATATAGTTACTGAGCAAAACCCACTATACAAAGACTAAAATTATCACCATATAGCACATGAGCTCGGATACATGGGTGGCAATATCTCTAAAGGATCAGGCTATATGGCTACATAGGGTTTATTTGTAGTCTGCTATAGTGGAGTCACATGCATCTACATAGGAGCTGGTGACAAAATACAATAAGTGATTTTTAAGCAATGAAATATTGGAAACTTGCTTGATTTTAATTTTAGATACATTAGAAAATTGGTTGGAAACTTTATGGCCGGTCGATATTTTGGAAAACAAAGACTGCACATAAAATAAAAAGTTTTCTTACAAACTCTCCTTCCCCTTGCTGATAATGACCTTATCAAGATGTTATATGTGTCACAATGTGGAAAAACTTTAGTTCTAGTAAAAAATATCCTGGGATGGATGAACACTAGCCACAAACTCCGTGAAAATGTTAGCTGATAGTACAGTACCTTATTCAACAGCCTCTAATAATCTGTAGAACAAAGCAGGTAAGTAAAGTATCTTTCCAGCTAAGAAACAATTTAAAATTGAGATTGAATTTTTTATATCAGGACCCAAGAGGTTTGGCACAGTAACTGACCTGCATTTATTGAGATTGTCCACTCTCAAGACGATGCTTGTCTACTAACCTGATACAAGACTTCACACAGATAATATATTATATGTTTAAAGGGGTAGTCCGGTACCTAAAATGTCCTTTCTATTTATCTTTACAATCTAACCACTTTTTCAATTAGCTTCACATAAAATATTCTACACTTCTCTCTATCCAGCTAATCCCTAAATGTATTTATTTTACTTTACTTCCTGTGACATTTCATTTGTGTTTAGTCTCAAATGGAATGTCACAGGAGGCTGGTGCTGTACTCACTTCCCTGTAGCATCTATTTCCCTTTCTGGAACAGGATGTCAACTGGGAGCAGCGCTGCAGTGACTTATTACAGTTTCTTGCATTTCCTCCCTCTGAAAATGTCCTGGATCCATGGTCATGGTGATAGAATTTGTGGGAGAGGTGATTGCAGCGCTGGCACTCTGCTTCTATCTCTGCCACTGCTGCTTCTAACTGTCAAACAAGACATCATTATGGGATGGAGATAGAAGCAGTGAGTTACACCAGCGCCACCCTACAATTTCTAGCACCACCCTCAAAAGAATCATCATCAGGGGCGGTGATAAAAGCTAAGTGAATTACACCAGGGTCACACACTGATGATGATTCATTTGAGGGCAGTGCTAGAAGCTGTAAGACGGCACTGGTGAAACTTACTGCTTTTATCTCCACTCCCTCAAGACGTCTTCTTTCACAGGTAGGGGCAGCGGAGGCAGAGATAGATGTAGAGTGCCAGCACTGCGCTCACATCTCCCACAGATTCTATTACAATGGACTCAGGATATCTTCTGTGGGTGGCGATGTAAGAAAATGTAGTAAATAATCTTAGCGCAACTCCCTGATGATGTCTATTTAAGGAGGAAAGATAGACACTGTAGGGAAGTAAGTGCTGCCCCAGCCTACTGTGACGTGTCTTGAGACTCCTCTCAAAAGAAACATCACAGGAAGTGAAGTTAAAAGAAACACATTTAGGGATTAGCTAGATAGGGAGAAGCATAGGATATTTTATAATAAATCTAATTACAAAAGTGGTTAAGATGTAAAGATAGATATTTTTAAAAGGACATTTAGGTACCATACTAACCCTTTAAATCATGTTATTTTATAGAGCAAGAAATGCACATACTTATCAATATCTGTTAGCAATCTATTATAATTTATGGAGTAGAATTTTTCAACCCAGAAAATTTTCACGTGGATGATGATAAATATTAATTGTGGGAAAGCTGCTTTAAATTTATGTCCAGGCATCTATGTCTATAAATCATTATAACAAGGAAATATTATTATGTCGTTAGGTCAACTTTATGAAACTAGGGTATTATTATGAGCAGAAAGATATTAGTTTCTGTAATTTTACCAGTTACTAGGTCAGACTCACAAAGATGTCAATGGTGACACGGTTAACATTGTGATGTCAGCGTTGCCAAAGTCAGCAATATAAAGTCGGTTATGGCATTATTACAATAATGATGTCATCGCATGGCAGTGTGTGACAGTTGGAGTTGCCATGGTCACTATTATGAAGTCAATGACATCATTGTTAGTGGTACAGTTTCAGTGTTGGCATGAGCAGTCCTACAGACACTGAGGGGCATATTCATTAAGAGTGGCATAGTGCATACAAGTTTTAATAAAGGGCTCATTGAAGTTCAATGTGCCAAATTAATTAAGAGGCACACATTACTAAATGAATTTGATGCATCTTCTCTCTGGATTGGACCTATGTGGTCACACCTCGTCCATTCCACAGTTCCATCCATTTCCGCACCGCTGCTTCAAACTGACGTGAAAACGCCAAGGTTTTTATCCCAGTTTTCTAGTGTAAAAGCTTTGATGAATTGGTCCCTATGATTTCATTGTCAGTTAGGTCATTAATCTGATATCAAAGTTAGTATGGTCAATGGCATGATTGTATCCTCATGCTTATGATGCCAATGATAGCATTTTCAGCAATATGATACCAGCATTATCATAGACATTGATGCCAATGTTGTATTGATCATCATTATTAATGTGAAGGCCCATTTCTACACCATGGTTTGAAAATTTATGGATGAAAATCTGGAATACATTTTTAAGGGTGTGTCTGGGACAAGGAAGCTTTGCTTCCCTCCTTACTAAAACGGGCGCGTTTTTGTGTATTTTAAGTGTATTGAACGGTTTATGCATAATAATGTAAATAATATAATGTGTATTGTTTTATGACTATTTTATATGTGAATGTATTAAGATAGGGACAGTATAGGAATAGGATCAGGAAATAGTTAATACAGATAGGATTGGGAAGTGCAGTGGAGAGTACATTAGTTCAGGAAGTTAAACAGAGTTAGTATAGAAACAGTTAAGCTTTCGGGAACTCACCCCAGTTTGGAGGGGTAGGAGTAGATATAAATGGAAGTATTTTCTGGTTAGGGCAGATAGAGATAGATGTAGAGATAATGACAAGTGTTGATTAAATCAGATAAAAATTATTGAAGCAGAAGTTAACAGCCGGAGAGCTGAAAAGCATGGGAGAGGCAGACAAAGAGAGAGAGCAGCATGAGAACGGCCACAACAAATTTCTGTGGTCCATCCCGGGACGTCCGGGGCCTATGGCCTGAATTAGGTATGAAGGAGCCTACCTTACTCTCTTCCTCTATGGGGAAGCCAGATGGGAAGCCACAAGAGGAAATTGGGTTGGGATTCTGGATAGCTGCAAAACCGGGCGGAACATCCCAAGGGCTAGATTTGCTAGCAAACAGAGGGATAGCGCAGGCTGACGAAACCGTTACCGCTTTGACATATTGTGCTGTATCTGTGACTAAAACTGAACTTGATCTGCAGAGTAAAGATGAACTGTTTAAAAAGGACAAAATGTCTGCTGTTGACTGTGTGGTTGCATCCAGATCCGGAATTGTGGAGCAAGCGGAGTCCACTATACACAGACCACACGACAGACGGGACATTATTTACTTGTGGGGTGCCAGGGTGTGGGAAAACAACAGCCCTTCACATCTTACACATGTCTATCAGTGTAATCCTCACTAACGAACAATGTCCATCACCGTAGCTCTCTGACAATTGTGTGTTAGATAGCAATGCCTTCAGTAAATCTGGTAAAGAGCAGAATTTATATTTATCCATCGATTCTCCAAGATACATCAAGTTTTTATTGATCTTTTTCTCTGATCAAAAAAAGCCAAATGTCATCACAATAACTGTAGCTCAGTGGGAATCATGTTGTACTCACGTGTCCCAGTTCCAGTGCCGGGTCTTGCTTCCTTCCCCTATGGCTGTCTCCCTCTTTGCTAGTCTGCGCCAGGTTATTGTGGTAGCCCATCAAGCACCACTGATGTTATCACCCTAGACCTTGAAAGGCTTACTCAGGCAGGAGCCCACTGCTTGAGTATTGAGAAAGCATAGTTCAGCAACAATGTGTTTGTCAGGCGTTAGCTCCACCTTCCACTTGGCTCAGCTCCAGCCAGGTATATACTTATTACTACTCCCGACTTCCATGAAACTTCCAGCATTTACTTCCAAGTCCAGCCCAGTATCTGTGGGTGTTGTCCACACTCTGCTATCAAGATTCCAGATTACCAACTTCTCTCCAATGTTCTAGGAGTTGATTACACGTTTGTCTCTGATAATAATGCACTGCAAGGTTCTGTTTGTGTCTCTGCTATTATCAAGCTACAAGTTACAAACTTGTTTTTCCTAATAAGTTGTGCTGAAACAAGCTACAACTTACGGCCGTATAACTCAGATGAGGATCGCAACACAATCCCCGGACTGGCCGTCAGACTTTCCAACCTCGGTTTGGAAGAGTCACTGGCCAGGCCGAGAATTGTGTTGTGATTGGCATCCCAATTATATGGCCGTAAGCAGGCAGCATCATATTGTGAAGATTGTTATACCACTGCTGCCATTTGGAGGGCAGTGTTGTGATTATAGGATTTTTAATATATTTGGGTATGGTCAGACTCCACAGTATGATGATAATGATGTTGTCATATAATTAAAGGAGTTGGCCACTTAATTTTAACAAATGTATTGGGTACATGATTGTCATTTTGAGAACAGGAGAGCTGTGCAGTATGCCAGGAAGACTTCACTAACAAGTATAATACTTACACTGTATACTAGTAAGTGCTACAACATCATGTACCCAATTGTGATGTTAATAGTGGCCAACCACTTTAATATGTGTTGAGAGAATTATGTCTTTGTCATTCCCAACATTATGATACAAGTACGATTAGTACTGTAACACTACTGTTATATAATTTTTATTACAATACTTTTAGGATTTTGATACGATGTTGGAATGCATAGTATGATGTTATTAATTAAGATGTCATGGTTGTACTCACAAAATTATGAATACTAGGCTCTACCGTTTAGGGCATCTGATTGATGTAGACATTAGTAAATGTATTACCGCTGGATAATATCTGTAGATGATATTATGAATGTAAGAGAAAATATCATAAACTATCAGCAGATAATGCATCTGAGAGATCCAAAGGAAACTGGTGCAGAAATAAAGAAAGAGATCCCAGCCAGTCTATGGTGTAGTATTTCACTGCATGCAGACAATGATTCCAAAAGGAAGTGAGAAAAAGGCTCACCAAATAATACATATCCTTACCCAAACAGTGGTAAATGTCTAACTCCAAGACCTTTATAAATTAAAAAAAAACCTTTCTATGGAAAAGTTGATTCTGCATGTAATAGTTGTGAAAAACGGACACTTTAAAACACACTACATATTGCATGTCATACTGTAATGTATTTTTTCACAAGGACACTAGATGGCGCTAGTGATATGCAAATATTTCATATAAACCAATGATAACAGCATCCATAATTTGGTCACAAATAGTGAGAAAAACTGTAAATGAACAAAGCTAGAGTGCTAAATATTTGCAGATCATTTTTTACGAGATATAAATTCCATCATTAAGGGAGTACCCAACTTTATAATTGTTTTTTTTTTCCCCATAAATCAATAGTGGGCAGCAAGGTCTTAGTGGTTAGCACTGCAGCCTTGTAGTGCTGGGGTCCTGGGTTAAAAATCCCAGACAGGACAGCATCTGCAAGGAGTTTGTATGTTCTCCTTGTGTTTGTGTGGGTTTCCTCCATGTTCTCCGGTTTCCTCCCACACTCCAAAGACATACTGATAGGGAATGTAGATTGTGAGTGGGGACAGTGCTGATAATGTCTGTAAAGCACTATGGAATCTGATAACGCTATACAGTGGCTTGCAAAAGTATTCACCCCCTTGATGCATCAGCACTAAATAGTCTAAGTTGGTGAAGTGAGAATAATATAGGCATAAATTAAATTTATGGGATCAAATAACTAAAAAATTGGCATGTACATATAAATTCACCCCTTTTGCTGGAAATTTCTGGTGCAAGAAATTCCCTTCATAAGTCACATGCTTGGTGAACGGAAGTCCCCTTGTGTGCAATCTAAGTGTCCCATGGTCTGTCAATATATACATACCTTTTCTGAAAGGCCACAGAGGCTGCAACACCATTAAGCAAGAGACACCACTAACCAAACAACACCATGCAGACCAAGGAGATCTACAAACAAGTCAGGGACCAAGGTGTTGAGAAGTACAAGTCAAGGTTGGGTTCTGAAAAAAAATATCCCGATCTCTGATGATACCCGGAGCACCATCAAATCCATTATCATCAAATGGAAAGAACATGATATCACAACAAACCAGCCAAAAGAGGATCGCCCATCAAAACTCTCAGCCCGGGCAAGGAGGGCATTAATCAGAGAGGCAGCACAGAGACCAAAGGTAACTGGGAAGGATCTGCAGAGTTCCCAAGAAGAGACTGGAGTATCTGTCCATACGACCACAATAAGCTGTACACTCCATAGGGGTGGCCTATATGAAAGAGTGGGCAGAAAAAAGCCTTTACTTACACACAAAAATTGTAAGGCTCTTTTTGAGTTTGCCAAAAGACATGTGGGAGACTCCCCAAAAGTATGGAGGAAGGTGCTGTGCTCAGATGAGACCAACATTTAACTTTTTGGCCACAAAGATAAAAACTATGTGTGGTGCCAATCCAACATTGGCTGGGGGGATGTTTTTTGGCAGCAGTGAAAGGGAAAATGGTCCAAGTCGAGGGGACGAGGGGAAGATGGATTGTATGGAATACAGGGATATTCTTGAGAAAAACCTGTTTCAGTCTGTCAGTGATTTGAGACTGGGACAGAGGTTCATCTTCCAACAAGACAATGACCCAAAGCATACTACTAAACAACACTCGAGTGGATTAAGGGGAAATGTGTAAATGTTTTGGAGTGGCCTAGTCAAAGCCCAGACCTTAATCCAATTGAGAATCTGTGGTCAGACTTGAAGATTGCTGTTCACCAGAGGAAACCATCTAACTTTTTCAGTTTTACCTTGAAAAATGGACAAAAATAACAGTGGCAAGATGTGGAAAGCTCATAGACTTATCGAAAGCAACTTGCAGCTGTAATTGCTGCAAAAGGAGGCTCTACAAAGTACTGACTTTAGGGGGGGGGATAGTTATGCACACTGGGGTTTTCAGTTATTTAGTCTTATTTGTTGTTTGCTTCACCAAAAAAAGAAAACCAAATGTTCACAGTTGTAGGCATTTTCTTTACATGAACTGATGGAAACCCTCAAAAAAACAAACAAACATGAAATTCCGGAATGCCAAGGGTGGTGAATACTTTTGCAAGCCACCATATAAGCAATGCATAATAATAATAGATAGTACATGTGAAAATAACAAACTTTATAATATATCTTATAATAAAAATCTGCTTTCATTCTTCTCCTGGACTGATCTTTCTCAAAATTCCCATTTCTCCATTACTGAGATAGGAGATGACAGTTGGTGCTTGTAAAGTTCCATGGAGAACTGTAACTGACGGTTCAGGAGAACTTGCAGCAGAATGTCTGTGTCTGCCTCTAGCTCCTCTCTCCTTGCCCCTCCTTTCTCAATAGAATTTGAAAAACACCAACTGCCTATCTCAGTAATGGGAAAATGAAATGAACTGAAAAGTGAAAGATCAGTCCAGGAGGAGAAAGAAGCAGATTTGTCTCAGAGTTTCTTATTTTTATGTGTACTATTGATTTCTGAAATAAAAATTAAAACAACGATTATTCTTTAATGCAGAATGCTGGTATAGATTTCTGATCTTTATGTGGGGTTGTTCACCTCTGGGGACAATTTGATTTTTAAGCTTAGAGGCACGCTTTTAGGGCTAAAAATCATTTTTGTAGTTCAGTTTCATAAAACATTTTTTGTAGCATTTGGCTTGTGCAAGCTCCACACATTTATGTTTGATGTGTTTTGTGGCATAAATCAGCTGGGAGGAGCTAAAAAATCTGAAACTGATAAAACTGTTAGAAACTCTCCCAATTAGACCATCAGAATGAGCTCACTGACAGATTCTCAGATAAATCATTCTGCAGCCAGCAATAGACAGTGCAACACAGAGGCTGTAGAAGGCAAACGGTGACAAATTTTTATATTTACTCAATTACAGAAATTAGTTTTAGTAAAGAAAGTATGCATTTTTCTAAGAAAAAAAATATGTCCACTACTTTAAATGGCTGTAAACTGGGCCCATGGTCCATGATTACATGAATATAAAAAAACAACAAACAAAAATAAAACCCCCAAAAAACACATACCTACCAGACCCCGTTGCTCCTCAGTACTGCTATCGATGACCTCCACTGGTCTTCTGGCTTCCTCTTTTGAAAGCAGGGTAGGGGGCATCAGGTGATTTCTGAAGTCCATTATTAACCACTGATTGGCTGCAATAATGACGTTACTTCTACTACGGAGCTAGGAGATTGTTTCTTCTGGCTCAGAGCGCGCGCTCACATGAACGTATAACATGGCCGAGTGCTATCTGATGCGTTATCGGATAGTACTCTGCCCAATGTTATACTATGGGGCAGTGCAGATCTGCACTGATTTGGCATGGGAAAACAATCGCATGATGCTGCGGGTGCATCCGATAATTGGATCACACACACTCATACAAGTCAATATCATCACAGTGAAGTCCAATTACCGCTGACGCAGACAATGGAGAACATGGAGAAATTAGGTTCTCAGTCTTCTCCACACCTGTGATGTGACAATCACAGCACAGTAAGATGACATTCAAATGTCTGACAGAGTTTGATCCAAGTGTCATGAGGGAACCGATGGCCATGTGACCCCAGCCAGAAAGTGACCATTCCAATTAGAAGAGGGAGAGTGTTCTCAGAAGAGTTTATGTGGGGCACATATGTCAAACTCTGGCCCACGGGCCAAGTCTGGCCGCATGGTGAGTATATTTGGCCCGCGATGCCAGGCTGGTCCTTCTCTCGGCATCACACTTTCAACTATATTGGCATCCTGGATGCCAATACAATTGAAAGCAACGGTGGAGGAGGAAGCATCAGCTGACGTTCCCTCTCACATTATTCTCCCTCTGCTTCTGACTTCTCAGCTCAGAGGGAGCGATGACATCATAACAACGTGCCCACTGTACCAAGATCAGAGGATCTGAACACACCATGAGGGGAATGGGCAGATGTGAGTAGTTATTTTTTAAAATATGGGGCCTATTATACTGTATGGAGCACTATGTGGGGCCCATTATTCTGTATGGTGGACTATGGGGGGCCCTTTATACTGTATGAAGCACTTTTTGAGGCCATTATAATGTATGGAGGGCTGTGTGGGGATTACAGTTGGAGAATCATACTGTGATGGGGTCACCATTCTTTGTCAGGGTGAATGACGGAGGGGGGTTAGAATAGGGTCATCATGTCATGTGGAGGTATCATACTGTGTTTGGGGGTACTTTTTTTTGGCAACATACTTTATCTGTATTATTCAAGGTTTTTTATCCTTTGTTATTACATATTTAAATTGGGCCATATGCTTTTTACTGCTCTTACATAGCATATTATATTAGTCCAATATTTTATTCTAAGATCTATTAACTAAAATGTACTTTGTTAGTGGGACAACCTGTTTAAGTTTGTTTCCATATGAAAAAGTTCATTATATTTGATATGGAAAAACTTCCTAAATTTTGACATATTTTAATAAATATCAAGGTTGGCCCGCGACTCTGTCCAAGGTTTTAATTCTGGCCCTCTGTGTATTTGAGTTTGACATCCCTGATGTGGGGGGGGAGTGGAACAGAAGTCTATGTTGTGATGGTTGCAGAGCAGCGAATAAGTAAATTTGGCCAATTCTACTGCACTGCTCTGTAACATGTTAATGTCTGTGGTGTCAGGGACATAATTAACAGCATTACGTCTAATTTTAATAAGTACATTAGCTTCAAAGAAAAAATCATGTTAGATTAGTGAAGACTTGTCACCATTCCTTTCATATCTGTTTTAGTAAATACTTGCGTTCTGCATGTGATAACTATTCTGGGGCATCTTCTGTTATAAATCTGTGTTGTACTGACCCTTTGTTATTCCTTTTTTAATATATATTAATTTACAGAATAACAATTTACAGAATAACAGCAGAATACAGTTCTAGTAAAGGTTTCTACAGAATGGTTATTTCATGGACAATACAAGTATTTACTAAACAATAGTGATGAGCGAGCATGCTCGTTTAACCCTTTAAAAGAGCACGCTCGGGTGCTCGCCGAGTATTTGCGGTGTGCTCGGCATCTAAGTTTGATCCACTGCGGCTGTTAGACAGCTGCAACACATGCAGGGATTACCTAGCAAACAGGCAATCCCTGCATGTTTCGCAGCTGTCTAACAGCCACGATACATGCAGCCGCGGCGGATCAAACCTAGATGCCGAGCACGGCGCAAATGCTCGGCGAGCACCTGAGCGTGCTCGTTTAAAGGGTTAAACGAGCACGCTCGCTCATCACTACTAAACAAATGTCATAAGTGACAGATCTCCTTTAAGAATTGTTCACAATTTTGTATATTATAAAGACACTGACAATTTTTAAAGATATCAAACATTATTTTTTATCTATGCTTATTATGACTTTCTACAAATTATCTCAGATTTAAATTGCTGTGGGACAGCAATAGGGTTTAACACTCCTAATCTGCAAATTCATTCATGGTTCGTAGAATGATATTTATATATACTCCAACAATCCTTTTTCCCAATTTCCTTTTCTGTCTTCCTAATTTCACAGTAAAGAAAAAACAAAATGCTTGGACCTTACAATTTTGCATTTTTAAAATAATGGATAGTTTAAGAGGTTATTAGAAACTGCAAAACAAGCCCTCACATTCACCCTGATGTTAGGTTTATAGAGCCGAAAATCCAGAAAGAAACATTCAACCGCCTTGAATTTCACCCATTTCTAAACTATTGTCTTTGCCCAATCTGCAAAACAGTGGCCTTAAAGGGGTAGTCCGGCCTTAGGCGGCGTGCCCACTTTGCGTTTTTCAAGCGTTTTTGCTGCGGAATTTCCGCAGTGAAAACGCTTAAACGCTTGGTAATACGTGCCCCATGGTCCACAATGATAATCCGCATATGCTGTGCACATGCTGCGGAAATTTCCGCTGCGGATTATCATTGTGGAACAATGTGCAGCATGTCCATTAATTTTGTGGACACGCAGCGTAATTGCCGCCATTGACTTGCATTGAACCGCATAATATCCATATGAGCACATTTGCACAAGCAGATATTATGCGATTTAATGTGCGGATGGTACCCAGGTTTGGAGAAGAGAAGACTCTCATCCAGACCTCGGTACCATAGAACCTGTTAAAAAAGAATTTAAAATAAAAAAAAAAGATTATACTTACCTTCTGATGGCCCCCGGTCTCCTCAGCGATGCTTCCGGTCTGTTGTATGGGTCGCGGTGGTGTGAAAGGACCTGCCATGACGTCATTTAGTCATGTGACAGGTCACGCGACCGCCGACGTCACTAAATGACGTCATGGCAGGTCCTTTCACAACACCGCGACCCATACAACAGACCGGACGTAGTGGAGAAAAGACCAGGGGCCATCGGAAGGTAAGTATAATCTTTATTTTTTACTATTCTTATTCTTTTTTTTAACTATTACTTGGTCACACTATATAAATCCATGCCGGTTGCATGGATGTATATAGTGTGACCAAGTTGTCAAGCACTTTCCAAGTGATGCTAAAATCGCTTGGAAAAGCGCTTGATAACCCGCATGCAGAAATGCATGCAAAAACGCCTGACAAACGCTTCTACCTGGCAGGAAAAACACATGTAAAATCCGCATGCGTTTTTCCGGCCAGGGAGAAGCGGAAAAAAATCTTCAGCATTTCTGCATCGTGGGCACTTAGACTTAGGCTACAAGTCTGCAGTCACTCTTTGTAACTTTAAACTTGTGAAACCTCATATTGCAAGCAGTTCATACTGTGAGGATTTTACGGTGCCTGGAGCAGCGGTCACATGCCGACTAGATGGGTGCAAACTCGCTCAATGCAAGTCTACTCAGAATGTGGCAGGAGGTATACAAAAGAGTGACTGCAGACTTGAAGCCTAAGGCTGGACGACCCCTTTAATATAAAAATGTCAAAAGTTAAAAATTGGATAATCATCTCAAGGGATCCTATCATCTGTAAGAAATTTGGTGATAAAACTAAGCAGATCATCAAGTATGTTTGGACAATGAAGATTTCTTATAAATTTTTGGACATTCTGAACTGAACATGAGCAATAATTTTTAGTACAATACTAGTAAATGGGGTTTTGTAAAATCCTATTAACACACAGCAACTAATCATTAACAGATCCTTTAAAACTCTAATTAAGGAAATTATCACTTGTACCCACTTAAAACAAAAAATCATTTTGTACAAAAAAACAAAACAAAACAAAAAAAGAACTCTTAAGCAAGCTGATACAGACTATGGCTATTTTGCATTACAGTCTTGATGAACTGTGCTCTCGGGAAATTCATTAAGAGGTGTGAGCTATTGCCATAAATGTTACTCCGGCTCTGACTGGAGTACATGTCTGTCATAATTTACACTGCTTTTGTGAATGAATTTGGTCACGCAGCATTATGCCCAAGCTTTGTCCACTTTTCTCAAAGTTGGCTCAGTTGGCCAAGACTGGTCAAACATTTGTTTTCGCAACGTTGCGCAAAAATTTTGCAACACTTCAAGCAGTTTTAAGCCAGAATTCCAGCTAAAACTACTTGAAGAATCGTGGCTATGTACTGTGTTTTGTCTTGGGTGCCTACAGAAATGTGAACTCTCTAGGAATATCAGTAGTCTGCAAGCACAATGGGGCACATTTATTGTTTTTTGCCAGTTCCATGTATGACATCAACACCCAATTCAGTCTTTCAGCATTAGTTTCAAACATAAGCCCATTTTAACTATTTCCACCCTGTTGAGCCCAGGGCTCTATTTCAAAATATCCAGATACAGATACTCCATATTGTCCCACATCTTCTATATTCCATATTGTACCCCATAATATACATTTTGCGTGGAAGGGTGTTTGAAGGAAGCAACATGATGTAGCTTAAAGATGGTATTATTGGATTATTACCATTTTAGGCATTTATGATAGGTGCACTGGGAAAAATTTGAACTCTTTCCTTTTGCCTTTCATAGTTCAAAATTCTGAGTGTGATAAACTTTCTTTTACTTAGTTCTTTTGAAGGGGTTTTTCAGGCTTATCACATTGATGACCTTTCCAGAACTATTAACTATTGTCTGTGTCCATCACCTTAAGTGTCCATTGCTTAAGTGTGAGAAATTTGAATTAATCTTGAATAATATGATGCATGCAGACTGTACCTTACCTGCCACCACCGCACTCTAATCAGCATCTCTGTTTATCCATTCCTCTTACAGGTATGTGACTCAGCTTTCCCGTCCTGACTCCCATGCAGACTTCTCTATACCTCTCTGCTCCTATTTACTAATGGTATGTGACTCAGCTTTCCCGTCCTGACTCCCATGCAGACTTCTCTATACCTCTCTGCTCCTATTTACTAATGGTATGTGACTCAGCTTTCCCGTCCTGCCTCCCATGCAGACTTCTCTATACCTCTCTGCTCCTATTTACTAATGTAAGGAACTCTTCATCTCTCCCTCCATTCCCCCACCCATCTCACCTCCTCCTCAGAGCTATTCCTCAACATCCAATACTTTGTCTCCAAACACAGACAGCCACCTCATGCCCTCTGCTGCTCCCACCTACTAACACTTTCTCTGCTCCTCCTCGCTGCCGGCGACATCTCTCCACATCCCGGCCCTCCTCACCACATCCCTACAATCACTTCCACCTCCTACCCACGATCTATCCCTAACTCTCGTAACCCTTCTAACCTTATACCCATCCACCCACTCCCCGCTTCCCCAGTCCCTTTAATAGGAGCTTTATGGAACGCTCGCTCCGTCTGCAACAAACTTTCCTACATTCACGACCTCTTCATCACTAACAAGCTTTCCTTCCTCGGTATAACTGAAACCTGGCTCACCCCCTCTGACACGGCCTCTCCTGCTGCACTTTCGTACGGCGGATTCCACCTCTCCCATACCCCCCGCCCCACCAGCAAGCACGGTGGAGGAATAGGTTTCCTCCTCTCAGATAACTGCTCCTTCACCCATATCCCACTGCCGCCCTCAATTACTCTCCCCTCTTTTGAAGTGCACTGCGTGCGCATCTACTCCCCCTCCAACCTCCAACTGGCTGTCATTCACCGCCCCCCAGGATCAACCACCACTTTCTTTGACCACTTCACCACTTGGCTACTTCATTTCCTTTCCGTTGACATCCCCACTATCCTCATGGGTGACTTTAACATCCCCATTGACGCTTCTATCCCTCACTTCCTCCTTCGGTCTTACTCAGTGGTCTTCCACACCCACCCACAAAGACGGCCACACACTGGACCTCATCTTCACCCGCCTTTGTTCCCTATCTAACCTCTCAAACTCACCTCTCCCTCTCTCTGACCACAACCTACTTACTTTCTCTTCCCTCTCCTCTCCAGGGCAACAATCTCCACTCCACAAACTTGCATACCCTCACAGAAATCTCAAACACCTTGACCTACACTCACTCTCTGAATCCCTCCTTCCTCTTACAGACATTAGTTCCTTACATGATGCAGATGTTGCTGCCACTTTATACAACACGACAACAGATGCAGCTCTTGATTTGATCGCCCCTTTCACACATACTAAAGCTCGCACAATCAATAGGCAACCCTGGCACACTGACCTGACTAAAGAACTGAGGAGGGCCTCCAGGGTTGCTGAGCGTAGATGGAAAAGGACCCACTCTAATGAGCACTTCATCGCATTCAAGCAGTCCCTCACTACCTTCAAGTCCACACTCACTGCAGCAAAACAAATATACTTCGCATCTCTCATATCCTCCCTGTCTCACAACCCCAAACAACTATTCAACACCTTCAATTCTCTCCTCTGTCCCCCAGTGCCTCCTCCCTCTCCTATTATTTCAGCCGAAGACTTTGCCTCATTCTTCAAGCAGAAGATTGACACCATCAGACAAAGCTTTTGCCTAAAGTCACCACACCTACTCAACCCTCCTCCTCCAAAACCACCTTCTCCACCATTACGGAAGATCAACTTTCCTCTTTACTCTCCAAATCACACCTCACCACCTGCAAACTTGACCCAATCCCGTCCCACCTCATCCCAAACCTTACCACTATCTTTATCCCAGCCCTAGCCCACCTCTTCAACCTGTCACTAACAACTGGTGTCTTCCCCTCATGCTTCAAACATGCCTCAATCAAAACCCATCCTCAAAAAGCCCTCCCTTGATCCATCCTCTCTGACTAGCTATCGCCCCATATCACTTCTCCCCTATGCCTCAAAACTACTGGAACAACACGTCCATTCTGAGCTGTCCTCCCACCTCTCCTCCTGCTCCCTCTTCGACCGCCTACAATCTGGTTTCCGACCGCACCATTCTACTGAAACTGCACTAACCAAAGTCACCAACGACCTACTAACCGCCAAATCTAAGCGACACTACTCCATCCTCCTCCTCCTAGACCTGTCATCTGCCTTCGACACAGTGGACCATTCCCTCTTACTACAGACTCTTGCATCTCTCGACATCACAGACTTGGCCCTATCCTGCATCTCCTCATACCTAACAGACAGGACATTCAGTGTCTCCCACTCACACACCACCTCCTCATCTCGCCCCCTATCTGTCGGTGTCCCCCAAGGTTCAGTTCTAGGACCCCTGCTCTTCTTCATCTACACCTTCGACCTGGGACAGCTCATAGAGTCTCATGGCTTTCATTATCACCTTTATGCCGATGACACACAGATCTACCTCTCTGGACCTGATATCACCTCCTTACTAACCAAAATCCCACAATGTCTGTCCGCTATTTCATCCTTCTTCTCTGCTAGATTTCTAAAACTTAACATGGACAAAACAGAATTCATCATCTTTCCGCCATCTCATTCACCCCCCCCAACTGACCTATCTATCAACGTCAATGGCTGTCCACTCTCCCCAGTCCCTCAAGCTTGCTGCCTTGGGGTAACCCTGGACTCTGAACTCTCCTTCAAACCACATATCCAAGCTCTTTCTACTTCCTGCCGACTCCAATTCAAAAATATCTTCCGGATCAGCACATTCCTCTACCATGAATCCGCAAAAACACTAGTGCACGCCCTCTTCATCTCCCGCCTTGACTACTGCAACCTCCTGCTCTGTGGCCTACCTTCCAACATTCTCGCACCCCTCCAATCCATCCTAAACTCTGCTGCCCGACTAATCCACCTGTCCCCCCGCTATTCCCTGGCCTCTCCTCTCTGCCAATCTCTTCACTGGCTCACCATTGCTCAGAGACTCCAGTTCAAAACCCTAACCATGACATACAAAGCCATTCACAACCTATCTCCTCCATATATCTCTGACCTAGTCTCCTGCTACATACCCGCACGCAACCTCCGATCCTCACAAGATCTCCTTCTCTACTCCCCACTTATCTCCTGCTCCCACAATCGCATACAAGATTTCTCCCGTTCTTCCCCCCTACTCTGGAACTCTCTACCCCAGCACATCAGACTCTCGTCGACCGTGGAAACCTTCAAAAGGAGCCTGAAGACCCACCTCTTCCGACAAGCCTACAACCTGCAGTAACCACCGCTGCATGACCAGCTCTACCCTCACCTACTGTATCCTCACCCATCCCTTGTAGATTGTGAGCCCTCGCGGGCAGGGTCCACGCTCCTCCTGTACCAGTCGCTGTCACATTGTGTTCAAGATTATTGCAATTGTTCTTGTAGGTATACCCCTTTTTCACATGTAAAGTGCCATGGAATAAATGGCTCTATAATAATAATAAATAATAACAATAATATTAAAACCAAATCGGTGGAGGTCTGACAAACGGCACTCAAACCGATGAGCCATTTTCAGCTCTGCTCAGAGTGCAGTACCCATTTTAAGGGTCTACAACTCAACTCCTATTCAAGTGAATAGAAGCTGATATTCAGTAACCAGGAATGACTACTACACAGTGAACTGAGTGTGCTTTTCAGTTCCATTAGCTGTTTACATCTGGCCACTGCTCAACCTAAAAACAGCTGATTGGTAGACAGTGCCAGACGTCAAACCTCCACCAATCTGATGTTGATGACCTATCCTAAGGAAAGGTCATCAGTACGACAATCTTGGAAAGCCCCTTTAAACCCTTACCGACATATGATGTACTGGTACGTTATATGTCGGCTCCCTGACTTTGATGAGGGCTCAGAAGCTGAGTCAGTATCTCTGCCAGCAGATGGTGGCTGAGTTACTCTCCCTCTAACAGCTCTGCGTGGATCCAAGCTCTGCTCGCCAAAAGGGCGTTGCAACGTTCTAACCGCCCATCGGTGCTTCTGTGACGTGATCACAGTACGTCGATGGGTTGCTGTGACAGCCAGAGGTCTGCTGAAGACCCGCATGCCTGTCTTGACAGTACTTGTCTGAAAGCCAGCCCATGTCTAGTGTTCATAGGTGACCATGATTTTTTCTATATACAGCAGTACTGTGACATTGTTGTATATAGCACTCATGATTGGATGATCACAGGGTCAAGGGGACTTAAACAAATACAATAAAAAATATGAAAAAAATAAAAAAATATAACATTTCAAATTACCCCCCTCTTCCCTCATTAAAAATAAAGAAATATTAAATAAAAAATACAAATATTTGGCTCTCCTACAGCTCCATCTCCATTTTTTTCTTTTTTACAATGTTCTGAATTTTTTTTCATCATTTAAAGAAAACAAAAACTATGCATGTTTGGTATCATCGTAATCGTACTTACCTAGAGAATCACATTGCCAGGTCACTTTAATCATAAAATGAACGCTGAAAATAAAAAACCTGAGGCGGAATTAAAAGTTTTTTTTAGCTATTCAGCCACACTTAGAATTTTTTGCCCGCTTCCCAGCACATCACATGATAAAATGGATGGTGTCATTCAAAAGTACACTTAGTCCTGCAAAAAACAAGCCTTCACATGGCTATGACGACAGAAATATAAAAAAGTTATGACTCTTGAAATAAGGAGAGGAAACGGAAAATCGCTAGGAATGGGTTAAGTATCTATTTTTTGGAATTATTATCTGCATTTATTGAAGTACTACACCAGACAGACACAGATCTGAATTTTTCCTTAATATTAATGATAACTTGCAAGTAGCCGCAGCACAAAAAAATACTGATTTATGAATATAAGGTTTTCAGCTGATGTTAAGAACTCAATCTTGTGTTCCTGTAAGTTGAACACAAGTAATGGTAGGAGGGAGTATTCTCGAGTGTGTTATAAAAGTCTATGCTGTAATTGTGTTTGCAATTTCACTACGTGAACCATGAACTGATGCAGATTATACTATGCACATATCTTATTACCTGGCTTTATTATCCAAGAGATGTGAAATGTGATAACTACCCCCAGAGCCATTATGTGGCAATGTTCTTTTCAATCTCCTCTTGAGTATTAAATGGAACTTTTAACATTGAATATAATTTTCGCTCAGCAGGCCGCATAATATAAATATATGATATCAAGCAGAAGGAACGGAGTTGATTGATATATCACTCGTGGGGATAAAGATACAATATAAGTCATTTATTGATTGCTCACTGTTGGCTTCGGAGTACAGGGGGCGGATGGACTTGATTGTCATCTTTCCTTTTGTGCTTACAGAGATAGCTGCCAATCACTGAATGGACCGCCCACCGGACTCCTAATTCCAGAATGAATCTTTGCCTACAAACCTATATATCAATCTTCTAAGCTCGCCCCGCTCAATAACCTGTTGTACATCGGACTATATCATGATATCCCCTCTAGTTATAGAAAAAAATGACCATTGCTTACAACAATATGTTCATGCCATGTTGTTACATGCCTCAGAAAAGTTTAGTGATTTAGCATTATTATTTGTTCAGGTAAACATATATCACATTTTCATCCCAAAAATGTTCATAGTATGTCATGCCAGCATTAAAAAGCCTGTAGGTTGATAAAATAAATCCACTTACACTATTAGTTTGGTGGTTAGGTCCATCAATACTCTCCTAAGTATATGCTGGTGTAGCACTAGATTTGTCTTTGTCGCTTTTGTTTTAGATGTTTTTATTTACTTTGAAGTAATGATAAGATGCTCATTTTATCACCAGTGAGATGTGCTCTGCTGCACTATACTCCTTCATCAGCCACACTATACTTCTTCATCAGCCACATGAAGTAATGTCTCGTTTCACTAGAACAATGGTTCAAACCTGATTTTACAGTGAATTTGAAAATGAATTTACATAATTGATACATTTACTTATATCATGTTCCCTGTGAAATTTGATTTATGTGATCTATACTAATTTTAATAATATCCTTTGATTTGATACTGTCATTAATTAAAATAAAGGGTAATATGAAAATTATCTTTAGAGGCTTAGGCTGTGTGCACACGTTTCATTTTTGCTGTTTTTTTTCAGTGAAGATTTGTCACAAAACCTGAAGGGTTTCCTGATGTCAGCAAAGTGAATGAGAGTCCTGAAGTCTCATGCACACGTTGCTTACTTGTGACTTACAGATTTGATGCAGATATAAATCTGCAGCATGTCTATTCTTTCAGCATTTTTGCTGCAGATTTTACCCTTGTACTAATGAGCGGAGAAAAATCTGCACCAGAAACACAAGTAAAAACCGCTGCAAAAATGTGGCAAAAACACGTATTTTTGAAGGTGCGTTTTTCCTGCCAAGAGATGCAGAAATGGTGCAGAAATTTCTGCACCATATACTTAATGTGTGCACTTACCCTTAAAGTACAATTCTGGCACTTTTTTTTCACCATTGGTTTAGTATCAGTAATATTTGTTCAGTGAGTGTAGTAAACTACTTACTGGTTCCATTGCTACTCTTGTCTCTCTCCGCCACTCCGCCATCCTGTGACTACAGCTGTGACTGGCTGGAAGGCACTACCAACCATTACTTTCTTTCTTAACACAAATCTACAAGAGCTTCGTTCTGAATTTCATAAACTTACATTAAGAAGTGACAACAAACACTGAAGTGAGCCATCCAGTATCAAATAGTGAAGAATAGAGCCAGAGTGGCGCTGGGAACAGCAGAAGAGGGCAACCCGTAAGTATTTTTCTACACACAGGAAGCATACATTACTGATTCCTATCCGGAGGTGAAATAAAAAAAATCCCTCAGAGTGGTACTTTAAAAATCTCTGTTGGCCTGACATTTCCGACTACTGCAGGATCCTCTGGTATGCCCCAGTCTCTGGCACAACAAGGTCTAAAGTTCAGTAAAAGCCAAACTCGTTTAGAGGCAACTTTGCAGCTTGTAAGTCTGTTACCTAAGGTTTGATTGACAATTCTCTATTAAACCTTACTGATGGTATCCTCTGAATTTTCAGATTTTTCTTTTAGGCCAGAAGTTGCATTCAGTTAACAAAAAGAACCGTTAAACAGTATGTTAAGAATAAGCACCTCTAAAATGCATGCTAGCCGTTAAAATGTATTAAAAGGGTTTTCCATTTAAAAAATAAATAAAAATTACTAATATTTTCTTCTCTCTCATATCAAAGGTTACTGTAAAATACCCAACCTCAATATTCAAACTGTTAAAATAGTAAGGAACAGTGAAAAATAACTCCCCTTCAATGTGTTGTCCTGCCATTTTAAAATGGAAAGCCCATTTAATCACTGTCAATGCTACTGTCTAAATCGCATCACTACTAAGAATCTCCATGCTAAGTAGCTACGTGCACGACGATAGTATAACATGTTTAATTCAGCTCTGACAAAAGTCTCTACAAGTCAAATCCCTGGCGAATAAAAGAGTTCTGGAAAGCATGTTCTACTATCGTATGCATACTAGGATAGCACATGTAGGGTCAGACAAAATGCAAGGAGAAAGACTCTAAAATAATAATGGTGTTATTGTTAAAGTGCCAATCCTCTTACATGTTAGTACTGTTAATTAAAAAAACTGGAATAAAGGGTTCGCCAAAAGTAAATTTACAACTAGTTTAGATGTTGTCTGGAGTTATGAGAAATAATTCAAAATCTTAGTAGGTCTTAAAGGGGTTGTCTTAGCATCATTGTTCAGGAGCGCACTTCTCCCCAGCCTCCTGTTTGCCGAAAGTGGAAGGGGAGAGTGTGCTCCTGATTGATTGATAGTAAAGACTAACACCATCGTCACACTGCTGATCCTAACTTTGCAAGCAGAGGTAGCTTTGTGTCTGCAGCATGGTAGGAAAAGAGTGGCACTAAAGCTAGTTGGATCCAATGATCCAGCAGCGCTTACAAGTTCTATAGAAAAGAGCTTTTAAGCCCTGCACTTCTAGCCGAGGAGACCGGCCTTGAGAACGAAGAGAATGTTTAATAAAAAGTAAAGTGCAAAGTTGCTTGTTTTTTTTACCAGCACTTTGTAATTTTACTTCTTTACGATGTTGAGAAAACCCCTTGAACTTTAACGTGAATGTAAACTTTCGAACAGTTTTTCTGTTAATTGATTGTCCCAATTAGTTTTTTGATATCTCATTATATAGAAGAGGACTGTTCACTCCAAATGCTCTATACAGACATGTCTATAGTCCCCATTAAAGAGAATATGGCAGCAAACGGCATTCTGTTAGGCAGTATGCAGTATGCTCACATACTCCCTCTAGAGGTGGCTGCAAAAAAGCTGGAATTTTACAGTATCTTCTAGAGCCATGTCTATGCAGGGGCATTTGTGTATCCCAATTAAAAATGGAGCGCTATCTGATATAAAGATATATCTCCTTCTATATATTATCTCCTTCTTGCAAATGGAGATATCATTATGTCCTCATTGCGGTTTTCTTAAAGCATCAAATATGATTGTGTAACCAGTGGATAGCATGGGCTGGAGAGCTGTGCCATGCTATCTGTAGTGGGTGCCGGCTGTCTTACATAGCCGTTGCACTGCACTGTCCAGGATCTGGTTTATTTTTTATCCTGTTTGATTAACCCCTTAGATGCCTTAAAAGCAGTTGAGGCATTTAGGATTGGTCGTGAGTTTTCATGTAGACCTACCCTTGCACTGTCCAGAAATAACGCTTTCGATACTCCGATAATTATTTTAACCAGCTCAACCCATGACCCACAACTAACCAAAAAAACAAAAAGTAGTGATCTACCATCTCTCATGGTCTCACGTCACTTTTTATCCTACAGTTAATCATATAATGTCTTAGATTAGAAATGTAATATACCCTACATCATTTTGCTGAGCCTAATTTAGCAAGGACTGTGAAAAGCTGTCCTTGTGCGATTCCCAGGTGTCATTGTGCAAGCAGTAATAATGACAGATCTTCTGTTTCTAATGCTATACCTTAGTGCTGAGAATATGCATTTTTGGTCAGTCACATGATGTACCTAGATCTAGTATATTTTAGAAAATTGACTTTTGGGGAACCAATTATGAGTTAAGTTTATAGTAATGGTAAGTTGTTGTACCATCTTTCCCCTGACAACTAATTTGCTACCTATCCATGCACAAAGAGACTACAGTATCCATGCCTCTAATAAGCGGCCATCTCAGCAAGGGAGTGAGCGCCTGTCAAAAGTCAAGCAGCACTCAAAAATTTTTTCAAAGACTACCGACCGGCCAGCTCTTTCTCCTTACTCCTTCTCTTTTTCTCCATCCTGCGCAGTCTTTTCTCTTCTCTTCTCTTGGCCTCTTCTTCCTCTTGGTGCTGTCGACATTTGTGAAAATTCTCCACCACCACCCCCACAAACATATTCAGGACAAAGAATGCAACAATCAGCAGGAAGGATATGAAGTAAAGGAGCATCCAGGGGTTGTAATTCATCACTGGCTGAAAAGAACAGACATCATGATATTAAACAGGTCAAGAGACTGGATGGGTACAATAAAGACACAGGCGAGTTATTTTCACAAAAAAAACACAATTGATTTTTTTTCGCCTGTTTGTCTGCTTACAAACCCACATACATGTACATGTAAATTCGGTTTCTGCACATGGCTAAAAAAAATTACGATATCACAAAGTGTATAATATTTAATTTTTTTTCTCATGGAGCATTCCCTTCTATATCATTTAATATATATACTATATATATACATATATATATATATATCATTAGTTCTGCTAAAGTATATAAATTATCTGCAAAATTAATATAAGGGGCAAAATCTCTGCACACACTGCTACTAGTTAGAATATGGGTAGCATTGCTTTATGACTAATTAGACATTGTCGTGGTTACTGGAGATATATTAGTCCCATAAAGTCTGCAATTATAATTTCACACCTTGGGAGGGAAATAGCTATGTCTGAGAAGTTATTATTTTGGGCTGTGATTGTGTTAAAGGGAAATAAGATACTTGCTGCTGGGTTCCTCCATATATCAAAAGGAATTTTAAAAAAAAAAAATGGACGAAGAGCAAGAAATGTATTAAAATACAAAAATAATGACTACATATCTGATTCATCTCGTGCTTCTTCAGCGCTGCCCCTCCGCTGTTCCCCACTGGTCTTTGTTTACTTCTTTTATTTGTTTTTCCTTCACATTTATTGTGTAGCCCATCACTGACCTCATCTCTGAGGCCAGGGATTGGCTGCAGCGGTCATATAGATGTACATAACATTATCGCTACAGAGAAGTGAACAACGACTCTTGATGACCACAGAAGCATTGATCCCAGATTGGGGGCTAGAATGGATGATGATTGTTTATTTTAATATTTTAACACATTAGTCCCTTTTTAAATCCGTGACAACCTCTTTTAAAACTGATCATTGAGGACACTATAGAAGGAAATTCCATGATCAACTCATTGTACTTTTTTTGCATTAGAAATATCTATATCATGCATATTGGGGCAGAAATTGTGTAAACATAGTCCAACACACAAGTGAGAAAATGTGTCTGAAGCTTGCCAATAGTGGAGTAGAAGTGGTATTTTATGTAATATACATGGCATTTTCTCAAGATTTTCAAATAAGATAACCATATTGCAGCACATAATAGCATGCAGTACCAGACACTCTATATTTCATAATGTAGTACCTGCTGGTCTACCCCAACCGCATCCAGTCCGTCATACATGATGTCAACCCATCCATCTTTGGATGCCAGGACAAACAAAGACATTAATGCCTATTAAGACACAAATGATAAACACTTTTCTTAGCAATCATAGTACAGTCCTCAAGGCATCAGTCGAAATGTTGGAGAAAGACGAGATAAGAACTGCGTAGATATCCATTTATACAGCATGAATGTAAATGTTACTATATATATGCTGCATAATGAACTACATTGTCTGGTATATATAGTTCTGCCAGACTTGGTGTCACTTGGTATGTTCTATAATGTGAAGGGGAAGAAGATGTTCATAGTTAGCAATGTAAAATATCAGTAGATGTGGCTTTATGAATTGCTTCAAACATTTATCAAAGTTTTGTGTTTTTAACCCCTTCCTCATGTGGCCGTTTTTTCTTTTAAGTTTTTTTCCTCCTCTTCTTTTAAGAGACATAAGCTCCTTCTTTTTCTGTCCACATAGACACATGAGGGCTTGTTTTTTTTTCTGGGACGAGTTGTACTTTTGAATGACACCATTCATTTTACCACATAGTGCAAAGGAAAATCGGAAAGAAAATCCAAGTGCGGTGGAATTGTGAAAAAAAAACAAAAACAATTCTGACATTGTTTTTTGGGAATTGTTTTTAAGACGTATATTGTGTGATAAAAATGACCTCGCAATTTGAGTCTCCTTATCAGCACAATTATGGTGATACCAAACTTGTCCAAATTTTTTATTATTTTAGTGGTGAAAAAAATCAGAAGTTTAAAACAAAAAAAGATTTTTAATTGTATTACTATTTTCCGAGACCCGTAATGTTTTCATTTTCAGTCAGTGGAGCTGTGTTAGGGCTTATTTTTTGCGGGTGAGACGACGTTTTTATTGATACCATTTTGGAAAGATATGACATTTTGATCGCTTGTTACATCTTTTATTGTGGTATTTCAATGACGAAAATAACGCAATTTTGGCATTTTTTAATTTTTCTGTTTACAATGTTTGCAAATTGGGTTAATTAATTTTAGAATTTTATAATTTCATAAATCAACTTTTCTGGACATGTCGATACCACTTATGTGTCGTTTTAATTTTTTTATCATCTTTATTTTTAATGGGCAATAAGGTAGTAATTTGAACTTTTATGTTTTTTTTTATTTTTTTTCATATTTTTAAAAACATTTGTTTTCACTTTTTACCGCACTTGTTAGTCCCCTTAGGGCAGACCTGGGCAAACTGTGGCCCGCGGGCCACATCCGGCCCTTTGACCGCTTCTGTGTGGCCCGCTGACACAGTCAGCCAGACGCAGGAGAAAGCCTGAGCTATTATCTTACTCAGACTCAGCATTCTGATTGTAGCTCCGCCCCCCTGTGGATGCCATCTTCTCATTGGTGGATGTGGGGATGCTCAGTTCCTTGCTTGCAGAGCAGAGCTACTGTAATGTCTTCAGGTCAGGAGTGTTCAAGAAGAGGGAAACTTGGACTACTAAACCCATCTGCTGCACATAGTGGGCAAGTGACATCTAAGTTGAGCCCCATGGTGTAAAATAACAGCTAGGAGCTGACATTGTGTCTACTGTGCTGATCAGTTCACAGCACAGCACTGCCTCCTTTCTCAGACCGCAGTTTACACTCAGTGAGAGCAGCTAATTATCTGCAGCTTACTGAGTCTTCCCCTGGCAGCTCAGACTGATCGGAGAGAACATTTGCATTCCTAGTGAATGACTCCAACAGTGAAGTGCCCCTCCTCACCTGGGATATTCTATGTGCTCCCCAAACTGCACCCCACATACTCTGCTGCCTCTCCACCTTTGAGTGAGGGTTAACCCTTACCTCACCCTTTACACTGAGCTTTTGAGTTATTGCGCTGTGTTCTATGTCCTGTGCAGGTGAGGTAAGTGTTAAGCTCCTCACAATGCTCCCTGCTGTGATCTGTGACTTATCACAGCCATAGACTTTAATAAAGATCCCCCCCACCTGCCTGTTACCTCCTGCCCCACATGTGATGTGGATCTATGCATGTGGAACAGGGGTGGGCAAACAACTTTTTTTTTCCACATGCTCCCAATTTATGTATTGATTGATCAATTGCCAATGCTTGCTATGATAAACTTTATTGTAGCAAGTATTATCAGGGTGTGTTCACACAACTGTATTTTCGGTCCTAGTGCTTTTCGTGAAAAAAATAAAATAAACCTGACTTCACACGGACAGGACTAGTAGCAATGCTTTGCAATTGAGCTATTCAGATTACAGTTTAAGGCCACGGCCCCACTGTCAGTATTTGGTCAGTATTTTTTCTCAGGAGTGGGAGCCAAAACCAGGTGAGGAACAATCAGAGAATAATAGAAGATATAATAGAAACAAGTCACCAGTTCTGCATTTATCACCCACTCCTGAGAAAAAATACTGACTGAATACTGATAGTGGGGCCGTGGCCTAACACAGACCAAATATCCGTGTGAAAAAGATCACAGCACACACCAGTTTCTTCTGTGTATCGGATAACACTCACTTATTGAAGTCAGAGTTTGCAAAAAAAAAATTGAATCACATATTAATCATCTGTATGGCATCTGATTTTTACAGATACATTTCCATTACAATCATACGAAACTGTATTTGTTTTTGTACATTTTATTCACTTCTGATATATAAAAATGGATCACAATACAGATGATAAAAATAGTCTGCCTTTCTGGATGACAATCATGACATCGCTCGTGTAAACGTAATCATATAATCACCTTCTTTTTATAAAGCGATAAAATTAATATTGAGCAGAATTAAAGGGGCGGCCTAAAACAGAAGGTAAATTTCATACTAAATGTCTATTTAATTCAATCCAATCACTTATCTAGTACAGTTCAATTAAAAATTCCCTACCGTTTCCTCTCTACTCTAACTTCTTGTTTGTTTTTTCTCATCCAATGATGTTTTGTTGAGAATTCCAGAGCATTTTGGGATACTCACATGGGACGTCATCAAGGGGAAAAGGATGCGATCACTGACGCTGCTTTCCTCACATTTAAACGAAGCACCATCAGTGACCTCTGTTTCGGAGTCTGGGTTAGTCCCTGCTTGCTGCGTGGTGTCCTTACAATTTCCACTGACAGCGCACTCTCTTGCTGGCTCATCACTTCTCTTTAGAGCCAGCAAGGGAGTGCACTGTCACTGTTCATTCAAAGGAATATAGTGCCGGGAGCTCATACTGTCCATAGGTCATAATTTATAACCGATGCATTATCAGTAGAGCAGGGACTAGCCCAACCTCTGAAACAGACATAATTGATGCCACTTCATTTCATGGAGGGGGCAGAAGCTGCGGAAGTGACCACAGCTTCTACCACCTTATGACGTCCTGTGTGAGTATTCCAAACAAAATGCCATTGGAGGTTAAAAAAAAAAGACTGGAAGTCAGACTGGAGAGGGTATATTAGGGAATTTTCAATTGAAGTATATAAAAAAAGGAGATTAGAAAATTACATTATTTAGATAAATGTTTAGTATGAAATTCACCTTTGGTTTCGGACCACCCCTTTAAGTTCAGCCGACTGGTTCGGCCCTCAAAAGCAGTGCCAGTTTCTCATGTGGCCCCTTGGGAAAATTAATTGCCCACCCCTGCCTTAGGGGATAGCATATGTATGGCGAAAATCACGGTCTCGATGAACGCAAGATACAGGCTGGCTTTCACAGGAGTACTGTAATGACAGGCATGGGGGTCTTCAGCAGACCCTAGCCTGTCATGGCAACCGATTACGTCATGGGCGCGCTCTCTGCTGGTACGCATTAGATGTCGTTGTCAGAGATTGATAGAAGCATTTAACAGGTTAACAACTGCAGGCGGAGCTTTTTCCACCCTTTGTTGTTAGAGGCAGATGGTGGCTGAATAATTCAGCGATCATCTGCCAGGAAAGATGGGGGCTCGGCATGCAAGCTCACATCAAAGTCAGGGATCTGACATATGATGAAGCTGTACATCATATAACAAGAAGGGGTTGAAGTGGACCAGGCCCAGACTGGTAATCTGCCAATGCGGGCAGATTCCCGATGGGCCGCCGGCTTTGAACTACAAAGTGGGCCGCCGGCCCGTCAAAACTTCTCACTGAAGGTCCTGTGTGCATACTCTCGCTTGCACTCTAGGCCTCCGCCGCGTGCACACTCTGAGAAGGGCTGCAGACTTAGCAGTGCACATGCTCTGACAAGGGCTGCAGAGTCAGCTGCGTGCACGCTTTGACAAAGGCCACCTCTGCCTATGTACAAACCCAGCGCCGGCCCCCGAGAGCGCCCAAGTGACAGCTCCCACCGCGCGTGTTGCTGGCAGCTCCATCCCTGCCCTGTGTGCCAGCATGTCGGAGTCTGGAGCCGAGGAGAGCACCGGTTTGCCTGAGCCTGGTCACCGCCTATGCCCGCACCAGGAAAAGGGCGATTCTGGCAGTAGAGATAGTGAGTGCAGGGCCCACTTGTGCCACCTGTGCCCACAGCAGGGCTCCCTCCTTTCTCCTCTCTAACATTCTCTTTTCTCCTTCTTTTGTTCCTGCCACCTTCCCCTCTCGGTGCTAAGTTTTCTCTCCTAATTCTGTTCCCACCCTCTCTCTTTTAACTCTTTTTTGAGTTGTTGCATCAGGAGAGCAGACTTCTGAATGAGTGCTGGTATTAGTAGCGCCGGTGTGGACTTGGCCAGGGGCGGCGCCACTTATTATCTGCCGGGGTGTGCCATAGGAGCAGACAGTCCTACGTGGTGCCTAAATGGCGGCATTGATTGAAGCACATTTCTAGGGAGCAGGCAGGGACGCCAACTCTTCCTATGTTCTTGGCACTTTTTTTCTGCCACCGTTGTATTTTTTTTTCAGCTTTTGTATTATAGAGACACATCACTTTTATGGTTTTTCTATGTTTCTGTAGAAGTGTCCGTCCGTGAATAAGTTGCCCAGGTTGGCATCCGGCTGGGTTGGCATTCTGGGTGCCAGTACGACAGGGTTATGCCAGCACATGGCTGCCAAAGTCCTAGTCAGTGGCGAAATTTGAAGCTCATGGGCCCCAAAGTAAGAGCTCCAACTGGGCCCCCAATTTTTTTATGTATATAAAGAAGTCGCAGTATCATCTATATAATGTATATTGCTGTAAATACAATATATAGGTGATACTGCTACTGCTGTACATATATTATGCAGGGGATATTATGATTATATATAGCAGTTGCAGTATCGCCTATATATTGTATATATAGCAGTCTATATACATTATATTGGTGATACTGTGACTGCTGTATATATATTACGTAGTTGATACTGCTGTATATATGTTACATAAGTGATACTGTGATTGCTGTGTATAATTGCAATATCACTTAAATAATATATACACATCGGTAGCACTATCACATACATAATGTATATACAGCAGTCTATATACAATATATAGGTGATAATGTGACTGCAGTGTATACATTATATAGGTGATACTACTGTATATATGTTACATAGGTGATGCTGCAATTATACATAGCAAACACAGTATCACATATATTGTGCAAAGCAGTCATCAAAGCAAAAGGTGGCTACTTTGAAGAACCTAGAATATAAGACATATTTTCAGTTGTTTCACACTTTTTTGTTAAGTATATAATTCCACATGTGTTAATTCATAGTTTTGATGCCTTCAGTGTGAATGTTAAATTTTCATAGTCATGAAAATACAGAAAAATCTTTAAATGAGAAGGTGTGTCCAAACTTTCGGTCTGTACTGTATATACACTGCTCAAAAAAATAAAGGGAACACTCAAATAACACATCCTAGATCTCAATGAATGAAATATTCTCATTGAATACTTTGTTCTGTACAAAGTTAAATGTGCTGACAACAAAATCACACAAAAATCATCAATGGAAATCAAATTTATTAACCAATGGAGACCTGGATTTGGAGTCACCCCCGATATTAAAGTGGAAAAACACACTACAGGTTGATCCAACTTTGATGTAATGTCCTTAAAACAAGTCAAAATGAGGCTCAGTATTGTGTGTGGCCTCCATGTGCCTGTATGACCTCCCTACAACAACTGGGCATGCTCCTGATGAGGTTGTGGATAGTCTCCTGTGGGATCTCCTCCCAGACCTGGACTAAAGCATCCGCCAACTCCTGGACAGTCTGTGGTGCAACGTGACGTTGGTGGATGGAGCGAGACATGATGTCCCAGATGTGCTCAATCGGATTCAGGTCTGGGGAAGGGGCGGGCCAGTCCATAGCTTCAATGCCTTTATCTTGCAGGAACTGCTGACACACTCCAGCCACATGAGGTCTGGCATTGTTCTGCATTAGGAGGAACCCATGGCCAATCGCACCAGCATATGGTCTCACAAGGGGTCTGAGGATCTCATCTTGGTACCTAATGGCAGTCAGGCTACCTCTGGCGAGCACATGGAGGGCTGTGCGGCCCTCCAAAGAAATGCCACCCCAAACCATTACTGACCCACTGCCAAACCGGTCATGATGAAGGATGTTGCAGGCAGCAGATCGCTCTCCACGGCATCTCCAAACTCTGTCACATCTGTCACATGTGCTCAGTGTGAACCTGCTTTCATCTGTGAAGAGCACAGGGTGCCAGTGGCGACTTTGCCAATCCTGGTGTTCTGTGGCAAATGCCAAGCGTCCTGCATGGTGTTGGACTGTGAGCACAACCACCATCTGTGGATGTCGGGCCCTCATACCACCCTCATGAAGTCGGTTTCTAACCGTTTGTGCAGACACATGCACATTTGTGACCTGCTGGAGGTCATTTTGCAGGGCTCTGGCAGTGCTCCTCCTGTTCCTCTTTGCACAAAGGCGGAGGTAGCGGTCCTGCTGCTGGGTTGTTGCCCTCCTACGGCCCCCTCCATGTCTCCTGGTGTACTGGCCTGTCTCCTGGTAGCGACTCCAGCCTCTGGACACTACGCTGAGAGACACAGCAAACCTTCTTGCCACAGCTCACATTGATGTGACATCCTGGATGAGCTGCACTACCTGAGCAACTTCTGTGGGTTGTAGAGTCCGTCTCATGCTACCACGAGTGTGAAAGCACAACCAACATTCAAAAGTGACCAAAACATCAGCCAGAAAGCATTGGTACTGAGATGTGGTCTGTGGTCCCCACCTGCAGAACCACTCCTTTATTGAGTGTGTTTTGATAAATGCTAATAATTTCCATCTATTGTCTATTCCATTTGCACAACAGCATGTGAAAATGATTGTCAATCAGTGTTGCTTCCTAAGTGGACAGTTTGATTTCACAGAAGTTTGATTTACTTGGAGTTATATTCTATTGTTTAAGTGTTCCCTTTATTTTTTGAGCAGTGTATATATACATATATATACACACTGAATGTTGGGTACAAATGTATACATACACTGCACAGTACCACTTCTCCAGTCCTGTTGCCGGAAAGGCAACATTAGCCTTTGGGAGGGTTAATATTGGTTTATTATTTTCAATATTCCTATGGGAAAATAAAAATAGATATTGGAAAACCCGTCTAAATGGATTATCCCAAGTAATCCCCTATCCTGAGAACTTTCCAATCGTTGAGGGTCTGACTGCTGGGACCCCAATGATCCCAAGAACCAGTGCTCTGAAGAACACCATGTAAATGCAGCTGTGATGGATCATGCTCACTGATGCACCATTCACATGTAGCTCTTCAAATAAGGGCTCTTTCACACGTCAGTGTGTCCGGTACGAGTGGTGACAGTTTCCACATGTACCTGAGACACTGACACACGCAGACCCATTCAAATGAATGGGTCTGCGCACATGTCAGTGTGTTTCCACGCACCGTGTGTCCGTGCGCTCCATACGCTGACATGTCTGTTTTTGGCCGGCAGCACGGATCACACGGACTCATTCAAGTCATTGGGTCCGTATAAACACGTACCGCACATGTATGCCATCCGTGTGACACATAACGGCGCTTGGGAATGAGCGGTACAGTTTCCGCTATTCCCAAGCGCTGGGTGCTGAACGCTGCCCTCATCATTGTCCCCTGCCGGTGCTGCAATCAGCACCAGCAGGGACAATGATGAGGGTAGTATTCGGTTCCCACTGTGTCCAACTATAAAAATAAGAATAAAATAAAAAAAATCCTTATACTCACCTGTCCTAAGTGTCCCTCGCTGTAATTCATGCTACCAATCACGTAGAGGAGCCAGGCAGAATGACTCCTGCAGCGAGCGACTCCGGGGCTGTGCTGAGCAAGCGGTGTCCTGTCACTCACTGAGCTCAGCACAGACCAAGGGCCCGCTCGCTGCAGGAGTCATTCTCCCCGGCTCCTCTGCATCAGAGGTCAGAGGATTACAGCGGGGACACTTAGGACAGGTGAGTTTAAGGATTTTTTTATTTTATTCTTATTTTTACAGGTGGACACAGTGGGGGCAGACATTACTACTCTCATTATTGTCCCTGCTGGTGCTGACCCCCCTTGCCGGGAACAGCGCTAACTGTAGACTGATTCCCAGATGCTGGCACGTGTGCTCCTGATGTGGCACACGGGCAGCACACGGACATGGATATCTCCATGTCCATGCTTTCAGTATCACCTCTACGCTGATGACACACAGATCTACCTCTCTGGACCCGATAGCTCCTCCCTACTAACCAAAATCCCACAATGTCTGTCCGCCATCTCATCCTTCTTCTCTGTCAGATTTCTAAAACTCAACATGGATAAAACAGTTCATCATCTTTCTACCCTCTCATTCATATCCCCCATCTGACCTATCCATCAACGTCAATGGCTGTTCACTCTCCCCAGTCCCACAAGCTCGCTGCCTTGGGGTAACCCTGGACTCTGATCTCTCCTTCAAACCACATATCCAAACCCTTTCCACTTCCTGCCGACTCCAACTCAAAAATATCTCCTGGATCCGTGCATGCCTCAGCAAAGACTCTGCAAAAACACTAGTGCATGCCCTCATCATCTCCCGCCTTGACTACTGCAACCTCCTGCTCTGTGGCCTCCCTTCCAACACTCTTGCGCCCCTCCAATCTATCCTAAACTCTTCTGCTCGACTATTCCACCTGTCCCCCCGCTATTCCCCTGCCTCTCCCCTCTGTCAATCCCTTCCCTGGCCCTTCACTCACCCATTGCCCAGAGACTCCAGTTCAAAACCATAACCATGGCATACAAAGCCATCCACAACCTGTCTCCTCCATACATCTGTGACCTAGTCTCCCGATACTTACCTGCACGCAACCTCCGATCCTCACAAGATCTCCTTCACTACTCCCCTCTTATCTCCTCTTCCCACAATCGCATACAAGATTTCTCCCGTGCATCCCCCTACTCTGGAACTCTACCCCAACACATCAGACTCTCGCCTACCATGGAAGCCTTCAAAAGAAACCTGAAGACCTACCTCTTCCGACAAGCCTACAACCTGCAGTAACCACCGCTCCACCACATTACTGCATGACCTCCTCTACCCCCACCTACTGTATCCTCACCCATCCCTTGTAGACTGTGAGCCCTCGTGGGCAGGGTCCTCGCTCCTCCTGTACCAGTCGCTGACTTGTTTTCTTAAGATTATGTAAATGTTTTTGCTATGTATATCCCTATCACATGTAAAGCGCCATGGAATAAATGGCGCTATAATAATAAATAATAATAATAATAATCTCCGAACTGGTTTTTCTGGTACTGGAAATATCAGGACGTGTGAAAGAGGCCTAACTCCTTTAACCTTGCTTTTCTGTTCGGGTCTACTATACACTTATAATGTTCTGGTAATTTTTGACCGGACCTATTAAAGTCCTGATTTTTAGCTAATTTAAGTGTTTTATTTGAATACCTGTTGCATTATTATACTGTATGTGAACATGGTGTTCATAAACAAATGAAAAATGAAATCAAAAACTTACATTTTTTGATACAAAAAAAATAAAAATTTACATGGCCTTATTGCAATATTCATGCATATTGCACATTTGCACATTAAAAAAATATTCTTTATATAACTGTAAACTATAACTAATAACCTCAAACTGTATGTAGATATATTTTTTTCAAAAAAATAAAAAAGAAATAAAAAAAATAAAAAGTTCAGTTTTTTCTATATAAAATGGTATATAAGGTTCACGGTGCTAAATTTACTGTTTGCATTCGTCACAAGTATAATTTACATGTCTTCTGCATAAGTATTTTGCACAACTGCAACATATCACATTTGTTTTGTGATTACTTGATGTTGGACAGAAGGCGCATCATTTCCGTTTTAGGCTGGTTGAGCTGCTGGTGGAGGCCGTGGGTAAAGTAGCAGTGCCGATGGAGGCCGTGGGTATGGTAGCAGTGCCGGTGGAGGCCGTGGGTATGGTAGCAGTGCCGGTGGAGGCCGTGGGTATGGTAGCAGTGCCAGTGGAAGCCGTGGGTATGGTAGCAGTGCCAATGGAAGCCGTTGGTTCACTTTCTTTAGCATGCTGTTGGATCCTGTGGACAATGGCTGCCGCTCCATCATCTCTGGGTGTTACTTTTCTTTCTTCGATATATGGGCAAACCAGTGATTTTCCCAACTCCTCTATAAAAATCCTTCTATTATATAGTTTATTTTTGTTCCAATTTGGGTGCATTTCACGCCATAACACAAATGCATTGTATGCCGACACATCAAGAATGTTGTAAAAAACAACCATTGGCCACGATTTGTTTTGCGTTTACGCTGATGACACACAGATCTACCTCAAGTGCCTATGAGATGATCTAGAGCATCAACTGCCCCTTTTGTGGCATTGTAATGTAAAATCATGTCCGGCTTTCTGTCGTCTCTATTACTGATTTCACTATCATGGTGCATTGTGCTCATCAGAATGACCTGTTTGTGTTTTTTGGGAATGTAAGAAACTACTGTTGTATCCTTAGTAAAATAAAACATAGACCTATAAACGTCTCTTACTGAGGATACCTTGCGTCAGTTTAGGCTTATTTTTTCTAACAGTATCCAGCATGGTCATTTTTT
This sequence comes from Phyllobates terribilis, assembly GCF_046119375.1. NCBI lineage: Eukaryota > Metazoa > Chordata > Amphibia > Anura > Dendrobatidae > Phyllobates > Phyllobates terribilis. The sequence goes on along the minus strand of NW_027362765.1, from coordinate 259,078,266 downwards.
TTTTCAGCAACATCTGCCCCAATTGGTATGATGTGAAAAAATTGTCGCATGTAACATTATGTCCTTTGAGTCCGTGTGTCAAATCCAAAACTACTCGCATACCTTGATTTTTTTCAGCTTTCTCCAGTGTTTTCTCCTATGTATACCTGAGCGTTTACAGCGTATGAACTTTTGCTGTCGCACACAGTCCATATTTTGATGCCGTACTTTGCAGGCTTACTTTCAATATACTGTCTGAATGGGCACCTACCTCTGAATGACACCAGTTCATCTACAGTCACATTTTCACCAGTATTATAAAATGTTGGTAGAATCTCTACCCATTTATTCCACAAATTAGAAAATCTTTTCATTTACAATGTGAAATGTTGAAAACTGAATTGAACTATTTCTATATGAACAGCAGGGTAAATAAGATACAGCGAAAATTTTTTGCACAATTTTTATACTGGAAGAGAATCCATCTGCTGTATCATAATTTGAAAATGTATGTATGTGTAAATCTGCACGGACCAAAAGGACCTAGATAAATTGATAAACAGTAGTAGATGCAATATATAGTCAAAAATGAGATTATAACTCCTTTATTTTACTCAAAAAATGGCAGCAGATTAGTATAAAAGGCTATTGGTCATTTTTGACCATACAGTACAAGTGTAAAAAAAAACGTGGAGTAAAAAGTAAAAAAAAAAAAAAAAAAAAAAACCCTACCCATAGTAAGAACCCCTCAAATGAGGAAAAGTCAATTAACCACAAGTTTCAGAACTGCATAATGAATATTTTAAAAAATATCAAATTTCAAATTTGGTCATTTTTGACCGAACAGAACAGCAGGGTTAAGAGAGTGATGAGGGGCACGACAAAGTATAGGAAAACTCACTGATCGGGGGTGGGGAGTGTTATAGTATGTGGGCTGGTGGGGTTTGTTGGCAGGGCTGCTTTTTTGTCCCAGTCTTGCCCTGAAGTGGACCTAACACCAGTCTGGGACTGCCCTTTTTTTGCAGGGCTTCTGCATTGGTTCCTAAGCAGTTACCGATTGATATTAACATTCGATAACCGCTTATTAAAGTGTGCGCTAGCGCATGGTTAGTGCAAAGAGTGAGATCTCGCCTTAATATGCAAAGTCTATCTCTTTCACAACAAGAAAGGCAGCTGAGGGTTGTGGGATCCTGCTCTGCTTGACGGGATCCCACAAACCAGAAGTTCGGACATGACTTTTGCTAGAAAGTCGGGTCCTTTAGTGGGGCATTAGGGACCCTTGGAGCACTTAGAAAGTTCAACAGTCTGAGACTGTTAACTCTTTTCTTAAATAAAAAGCACGGCCCCAGATTGATGATAGCTACTGTTTAAATCAACTGTTAACATTTAGGAGATACTTATTTTTTCTGATGGGTTGGTGTTTTTTTCATGTGTTTACTGAACTTTAGCTAATTCTAGAGTGTGTGACAAGTGCGGTATTCAACTGGCTAATTTTCAAGCATTACAAAATCCACTTACAAATGTCACATTGTTCTACGCACCTGACCAAGATTGTCAAAATTGTATTTATGTCGAATCCACTTGTATCTAGAATCAAGACAGTCGGATTTATTTGTGATATTTTTTGTATCTTCTCCCAGGCAGAAAAAAAATTTTCCTTTGAAGAGCTGAAAGGAACAAAAATGTATATTCACCATTATTATATGAGTTCAATCATTAAGGTTTATAAATTAGCTTAGCACCTATCTAAAAATGTTAGGTAAGTGTTCATCTTCTGGGTCTTCAGTGTCATGGCTTGTCATTGGTACAAGTGTGAGAGTGGTTGATTGCTTCAATGTCTCCTATAGATTTGCATGGAGTAACATGCAATGTCAACTACCCATCCATTCAACTCTTCCTCCATTGTAAAAGTGCTACAGTGACAGTGGAGCCATAGGGAACTTGGGGCTGTCCTTCTAGTTTCACGCCAGGTGGGGGAAAGACTTAGTGTAACACAGAGGGAAAAGAGAGCGGGAGCCCAGACACTAGGGAAGTGGAGATCTCCTAGTCTGATCTGGCGCCACCCTGTCTCAACTAGCATCCCTACATTGCCTCTTCAGCAATCGCCGCACGCGTGCCTTGCCCTACTCTCCCTGGCGTATGGCTACAGCTAGGGATGGGAGGAGATGAGCACTAGTCAACCTCCGCTAAACTCTATAGACAACAAGGGTAGACAAAACAGGGGAAATGGCTTAGCTTTAGATGAACTCCAAATGAGCACATGGCCTCAAGCTCCAGAGAGGACGAAGTACTGCTCCTGCTAAGCTTCACAAGTAGAAATGAGTATAACCAGCGACTCCCTCTCAGACACACCAGGTATATATACACCCAGGCCAGAGAGCTAATTAGCAAGAGAAGTAGCGGCTCGGTCCTAAAGACAGCCTCTTATCTAAGAAGATGTCTGTAATGCCAAAAGCAGAGATCTCCTACAACCCACTGCAGGGCGACTGTCTGTCACCTCTGACACACCTGTGAAATCTAGTGATCGATGGAGATCCAGATTGCCAGGCCTCCAACAATATAACATGTATTATCAATCCCATAGATTGGTAAAAGTTAATAGCTGCAATACCTCTTTATCGCTTGTTATATATTCAAGAATATTCCAATAAGAAACATTTATCACCTATCTACTGGATAGTTGCTGAATGTTAAGTTGGTGGGGTAGGTGGAGGTTCAGTGGTCACACCGCTACAATCTAACATCTATGAACTATTCAATGTACTGTATACATGTTTCTTTGAAACTTATATTGTGTAAAATATACCTGAACGCCCAGGATTCCAAATATGATGAAGAATGCACAGCAGATGACCACAATGTTACCGATAGGTTTCAGGGACGACATTAATGTTTCAACCACGAGTTTAAGCCCTTGAGCTCGACTTATAACCCTGCATTAAATAGAACAAACAATACATGTAAATTGACTTTCAGAAAAATGTAGATCACCAGCATTTCATTACTGCAAGTTTTGCAGTGATCAAATAACAAAATACAGATAATTTTGCCTAAGCTTTGTGAAAACCCCAGCAAAAGATTTTTTTTTTACCTAACATGTCAGCATACCCCATTTGCAGCACAATGTATGACCATGTGATTGTATTGCAGTGTATCATATATTTGTATCACCAGATGAAGCTAATATACATGACGCTTTTCAGTTACTAATACACATACTCTTGGCATTTTGTTTTGAAGATTACTGCACGGCCAGCACTAGAGGTGCTGGAACTTTCTTTCATTTACATCCCAATTGTCTAATATCTTGCTTGCCCTGAACTAACAGCCCGCTGCTTTGTTATGCTTGTATGCAGATTGACAGACAGGAGAGCAGGAAGGCAAAGAACCCAATTTGGTAATCCATCTGAATGACTCTGCTGCTAGAGAAAGATTACCCTTGACAACAGGCAGTGGAAAACAAGTTAGACAGAAAGGAGACAACACTTTGCAGTATTTTTTGGGGCCAAAACTTAATTTTATTGAAATGACAGTGACCATTTAAGTCTGTAGGTGATTAGCATTTGCACCCCTTACACTATCTTTACCAACAAGCACCCTAAAGTAAAAAAGAAATTGAACACTGCCTGAGTTGGGACAAATCTTACTGTGTATGATCAACTTTACTTCTAAGACTATAATGTGTGCCAGGTACAGAAATGTCCTTCTTTAAGGGTTTTTTTCCACGAACAAAAGTTAATTTTAATCAAAAGATCTTGGAATAATAATAATTTCCACAATTGGATGTGTTTAAATAAAATGTTCCTGTCCTGAGATAATCTTATAAATGTGTCCCTGCTGTGTACTGTGTAATGGCTGTGTCTCACCGTACAGGAACATAGTCTGATCATACCACATCTCCTGGGCAGAGGAGGAAGCAAGAGAGTATACAGACATTACAGTATGAGATCACAACTGATTATTTTTGTGAGGTAAAACATTTCACTGCCTGTTTTTAAACAACATTTTACTTCAAAGAAAGAATGATCTGTGATCCTGTGCTGCAATGTCAGCATACTTTTTTTCTCGCCCTCCTGTGCTGATGTCATATGATCAGACCGTGTTCCTGTACGGTCAGACACAACCATTACACAGTACACAGCAGGGGCACATTTATAGGATTATCTCAGCACAGGAACATTTTATTTAAACACATCCAATTGTAGAAATTATTATTATTCCAAAATCTTTTGATTGAAATTAACTTTAGTGCGTGGGGAAAAAACCCTTTAAGTCATATTTTTAGCCATTTATCCATATTACACAAGATACTAAGCAAACATGATAGTAAAAAAAAACATACATCCAAAGGAGAACATCCATTGTCCATAAGCTTCCATGTTTAAACATTTTATACTGTATGTTTAGTATATACATTTTTACAGGCTGGTGCAAGATTGTATTTAGAGGGGTTATCCACCTTTCGGGGCAATTTTTTTTGGCTTAAATGAATGTTTTTGGGGCTGAAAATCATTTATTGCCATTGGGTTTGATTAATAATTTTGCACTGTTTCCCATTTGAAGTCTCTGAGCTGCACTGTTTTATTGCTGACTGCAGAATGAGTTATCTGAGAATCCGTCAGCCTGCCCACTATGATGGTCTGCCTGGGAGTTTGTAACTCTTATCTGTCTCTTTCTGAGCTCCTCTCAGCTGATTTATGACCACAGACCACATCAAAGTTGAATGTGTAGGGACACAAAGCCAAACGATGCAACATTTGTAATGAAACCCAACTGCAGAAATAATTTGTAGCCTCAAATATATGCATTTAAGTAAAAAAGAATGTCACCAAAGGTGGCCAACTCCTTTAACTGATACAATATATACGACATGAATTTTATAATGTAACATAACACACTTTAAGAGAAACTCATCTCTACAGTAGCATAGAATTTTGCTGCAATTATAGTATACATGTATTACTTACCGCAAAGGCCTTAAAGTCCGAAGAAGTCTCAGCACTCGTAACATTCCCAGAATCTTTGTGCCACTATCAGAAACCATTGACACAAGGATGTCAATTACCGAAATTAAAACAAGCATTCCATCAAGAACATTCCAACTACTTCTCAGGTAAGCCTTGCCACCAAAACACAAGTTGAGTGCCACCACCTGCAGGAAAGCAAAGAAATAACTAGCGACACATGTCAAAGAGAATATTGTTTAAAGATGGATCATATAGTTTATCTTGTCACACCTTCACTTAAAAGGAATCTGTCAGCAGGCTTTTGCTATTTAATCAGATAGAAGCATAATGCAGAGCAGGAGAGTCTGATTCCAGGGATGTGGCAGTTTTTAGTCTGTGTGTTCTAATTTCTATACAATCAGTATTTTATCAGCAGATTATCACTACAGGACTACAGCTCACGTACAGTGCAGTCTAATCTGTGTAGCCCCGCCCCCACCACTGATTGGCTGCTTGCTCACAATGCACAGTGTACACAGGAAACTGCCAGTCAGGGGTGTGGATGAGGTTATACACAGAGCAGAAGATTTAGCTTGGCTACATCTAGATCAGACAAAACAGGTGTTCTCTGAAAACTACACCAAGCAGTCCAGTAAGTGATACATCCCTGGAATCAGGATTTCTTAGCTAAATATTTATTATGGTCTCTAATTATATAACAAAAACCTACTGACAAATTCCCCTTAATGGTGCAGGGGACCCCATTGCAATTGAATAAACACCTGATTTTGCCAAATGCCCAGTACACCCACAATACTTTGGAGATGTAATTGCATCTGAAGTCCCAGCAAAAAAAATACTTCACTGGGGCATTCAATTGTAATCATTCTGTTACCTTAATTATATTTGAAAGTCCCAGAGTCAATAGTTTTGCCCTGAAACTTTCACATGTAATTACATGAGCTGACAGAATGAAGAGACGGAGGGGAGCGGGTGAGAGCTAAATCCGAACACAAAGATAGACAGATAGAAATACAGTGTACAATAGCAGCTCTGAGATCTTTTTACCTTTACTGTCATTTCCGCCAAAAAAATTAACGTAAAAATGTAGTTGGATAGCGTCAGGAATATCCTTTCCTGAAATAGATAAATATGGCAATTATTCTGTGATATTCCAACTAAGATCAAGTGATTAAAAAAGCACAGATCGTAAAGGTGACCTAAAATAATACTTAGCTGGGAACTAGTGTTTCCGATTTGTCTAAGCCATAAAAGTATAGAAAATTTATTTTAATCCTTACAGACTTTGATTTTGTGATCAGAGCAGTAAATATTAGAAATTTAAGCATTGTAAATGAGAAAACTAGACAATTTTGCACTTTTTCGTTCTCACGTAAAGTAAAAAAAACACAACATTAACAAAAAGCTGTATAAAAATGACCGCAATAGATTTGAAACATTAAATCACCTTCAAGATTCAGTTCCCAAATGTAGTTTCCTATCATATTTCCTTGGTACTGTCCTTTGTAGTGGAATCCATTACATTCTAGTGCAAGGACTCATTTTGTTCTTCCTAAATTTATCATTCTAAGCTTCAAGAATATGAACTTTAAAGGGGTTTTCCCACAAACAAATTATATTTTCATGAATAAATCTTAAAATAAATTCAATAAAATAAAAATAAGTTCCACAATTGGATGTGTAAAAAAAAGTGTTCCTGTGCTGAAATAATCTTATAAATATGCCCCTGCCATAGTCAGCACATACCACAATTCCTGGCCAGGGGAGGAAGAATAAGTGATTATACAGACGACACAGCTGCAGCTGCTTTCTGCTGGGTAAAACATTATCCTGCCTGTTTTATCACAGGAGCAAGTGTTTCTGCCATGTCTCCAGCCCTCTGAGCCCATCATAAATCAAGTCAGTGATGTAAAGGAAAACACAGCATATAAACTTGTAAAATTGTCTTTCTTTACTTCTTTTTGCGATTTTGAATTTGCCAAAGACAAAGACCCAAGACATACTCATCAATTTTGATTCACATGTTGTTTCGCCCTGACTTTTTGTGATTGAAGGGATGCAAATTAGACTGCCTAGCTTTTCATAAGAAATAACTTCATTTGAAAATATCACTGTCCTGATCACATAATCACAGTTTGTGGGCATTAATATTATTTACTCGGCAAAAACAAAGTAAAAAAATAATTGTTACACAGTGTACAAATAACAAACCAAAAGGGATAATATATGCATCTATGATCTTAGAATGATCGACCCTGGATCAAATTGCCATAAAAGTTAATAATGTTCTATGATATTTATCATACATACATACAGGTGCATCTCGCTAAATTAGAATATCATCAAAAAGTTAGTTTATTTCAGTTCTTCAAAACAAACAGTGAAACTCATATATTATATAGAGTCATTACAAACAGAGTGATCTATTTCAAGTGTTTATTTCTGTTAATGTTGATGATTATGGCTTACAGCCAATGAAAACACAAAAGTCATTATCTTAGTAAATTAGAATAATTAACAAAAAACACCTGCAAAGGCTTCCTAAGCTTTTTAAAAGGTCCCTTAGTCTGTTCCAGTAGGCTCCACAATCATGGTGAAGGCTGCTGACTTGACAGATGTCCAGAAGGCAGACATTGACACACTCCACAAGGTCCCATAGTTCCAATTTTCATTTGGAAATCAAGGTCCCAGAGTGAGGAAGAAGAGTAGAGAGGCCACAATCCAAGCTGCTTGAGGTCTAGTGTGAAGTTTCCACAATCAGTGATGGTTTGGGGAGCCATGTCATCTGCTGGTGGAGGTCCACTGTGTTTTATCAAGACCAAAGTCAGCGCAGCCGTCTACCAGGAAATTTTAGAGCACTTCATGCTTCCCTCTGCTGACAAGCTTTTTGGAGATGGAAATGTAATTCTCCAGCAGGACTTGGCACTTGTCCACACTGCCAGAAGTACCAATACCTGGTTTAAAAACAACAGTATCACTGAGCTTGATTGGCGAGCAAACTCGCCTGACCTTAACCCCATAGAGAATCTATGGGGTATTGTCAAGAGGAAGATGAGAGACACCAGACCCAACAATGCCGACGAGCTGAAGGCTGCTATCAAAGCAACCTGGGCTTCCATAACACCTCAGCAGTGCCACAGGCTGATCGCCTCCATGCCACGCCGCATTGATGCAGTAACTGAAGCAAAAGGAGCCCCGACCAAGTATTGAGTGCATTTACTGAACATACATTTCAGTAGGCCAACATTTCGGATTTTAAAAACATTTTTCAAGCTGTTGTTATAAAGTATTCTAATTTACTGAGATAATGACTTTTGTGTTTTCATTGGCTGTAAGCCATAATCATCAACATTAACAGAAATAAACACTTGAAATAGATCACTCTGTTTGTAATGACTCTATGTAATATATGAGTTTCGCTTTTTGTATTGAAGAACTGAAATAAATGAACTTTTTGATTATATTCTAATTTAGTGAGATGCACCTCTATGTAGCATTTAACAATGGTTGGATAAAAAAATCGTCATTCAGAGCAATTAAAATTTTAAACTGACTCTACCATATCTCAATTGTTATATTATGGGCAATGCAAGAATTTACTAAAACAGACATGTCAGGGGAGTTGACTCAGCCACTGTAAAGTGGTCAATTTTGCAATATGCATTGTCCTTTCATTTTTCTCATTGTGCTGTTACGCCTTCCTGGGAGGAAGGCACATGACCTTGACTGCCTGACCAATCAGAAAAAAGAGAGCATACTTAAAAGTGATTCTGGCTTACTCTATGGCGGTAATACCCTGCATTTGCTGTTATCCTACTAATACCTGCTCATCACTTACTTTATGTTTGACCCAGATTGATGGACTACACTATTAGCTCTGATCCCTCTGTAACTCATCTGAGTTGATGACCTTCTCCATTTCTAAACCTAAGCCTCTTTGACTTTTCTTATTAGCTATTTATCAGTTTATGTCCCTCTATACTGTTTGCTTACCATACTTTTCTGTTTCAATCCAGGCTACCTCATAGCTTTTAGAATTTTTTGTAAGCTTTATTACTTTTGACTGAATGCCACAACTGATTCTGTTCGTGACACTTTTTATTTCTCTTATTTCTTTTTTTAATCTAAGACAACTACCTTGAGTCCTGAGGCTAGTAGACTTAAACTGAAGTCACTGAAAAAGTGACTTCTACATGGCAAACTCTTTCTCTGTGTGTTATAGAACCAGGCACTTTGCAAAGTATAAAAAAATGAACTTTATACGGACCATATTTTTTATAGCAGGAAAATATCTTGCTAGGACTTATGCTAAGACTTATAAATTGTTGACCCTCCCTAAGTGATTTCTTAAAGAATCTGTCAGCAGGTTTTTGCTATTTAATCTGAGAGCAGCATGATTTAGGGACAGAGACCCTGATGCCAATGTTGTGTCACTTACTGGGCTGCTTGTTGTAGTTTCTATAAAATTAGTGTTTTATCAGCAGAAGATTATCACTGCTGGACTAGTTGTCTCGTGCCATGTAGTCCTCCTGCTCAGTGTAACCCTGTCCCTACCACTGATTGGCAGCTTTCTAGAAAATGCACTTTGTATACAGAAAGCTGCCAATTAGTGGTGTGGGTGGGGTTATACAGAGCTGTGCTGTATCTGCAGCAGGTAAAACAGCGATTTTATCAAAACTACACCAAGCAAACCAGTAAGTGATACTTTGACCCTGATTGATGGAATCAGAGTCTTTGACCCTACATCATGCTGCTCTCTGACTACTTGACAAAAACTTTTTGACAAATTCCCTTTAATGATTGGGCAGAGCATTCATTAAGTACTCTGCATGATTATTGAAAAACTGAATGGCTTTCCTCTTTGTCTCTTTAGGATTCTTTAATGAATTAGGTGTGGAATTACAAGAAAATATATAGTTGAAGTAGACAACATAGCAATTAGAACCCAGTCTAAGATGATGGCAATTTCTTTTTGTTGTCAAGTTGTTATTCTGCCCTAAATTGTCCTTCTGGTATATTTCCTGAACAACATTGACACCTCAGCCATCTGTGATAGAGGTGGTTTTGTTTCTATTCCTGCTTGTTCTTCGCATATTTTTAATTGATGAGACTGTCACCACCAAAATGACATTTAAACCAGCTATACAGTCCTATAAGGGACTAAACCTATAAAACTCATACCTGCCGTATGGATTTCACTCTTTGGCCCCTGCAGTGTTAGTGTGGACACACAGGGCCAGGGATTTGATTCAGGTACTGCTTGGTCTGGGCAAGAGAGTGCTGTTAATCAAACTAAGGGGAGGTGCGCAGCATGTTGATTGAGGATGTGGAACGGCGCACTGAGCCCTTGAACATGCCACGGGTTCAACGAGAAGGCCCCATTTACATATGGAATAAAACCATTTTACTGTCCAAATAAAGAATTAAAATCTCTTCTGCGAGTTTCATAGCGGCTAAGTCCCCTATAAATCTGTATAAGTAGTTTAAATCAAGTTTTAGGACTGACAGATGCCCTATAATTTATTGGGCATTCCTCATAAGTGACCAATATTTTCTTTGATACTTTAGAGCATCCTAAACTGAGGGTAGACTTTCCCAGTATATCTATAATGATACAGTGCTAACATTTTCAAAGAAAGGGAGCACATTTTATTACTTCACTCAAGAGGCCATATGCACTTATATTCCGTATGTTTTGGACTGTGAGTTTTTTGCACTTTTTAGGAGACACTTCCTTGACCACCATAGAAGTTCTACTTCCTTAGACCACTATAGAATTTTTAATTGGTTTCAAATATTTTTTTTCCAACTTTCTGTTGTCTAAACCTGGGTGTGTTTTATAGTTTTCTTAAAAATGAAAAAAAAAATTAAACAACCTGACAAAAAATGGTGAATATATTCTGCTTGTATTTTTTATGAATATCACAATTGTTATGAAGTCTCATGAAGGAGCTGTCTCATCAACATCAATGGTGGCCCCTGGCCACTGCAAATAAGTGGCAGTGGTGTTAGGAAATTGCTATGCTATTGTCTTCTGTCAGCTCAACTTTTCCTTTTTTGGGGGTGTTATAAGATTTTTTTCAGGATCTACAGAATGCAAACATAGTTTGCTGGAGGGTGAGGAAGACACTAAAGAGATATACTAAAAACCTTTTTACACTCACATGTATACACAGTTTTTTATTCTGGTCATTCATTTTATCCAGACTCAATAAGAACCCATTCACAATGGTGTGATTAAACTTGTAAGTTTCTATGTGTCGAGTGGATTACATAACTAATTGTACTTTATATTCCTGGATGGGCATTGCTCTCTTTCTGGATGTAAGCATTTTTTTCTAAACATGGACAACCCCTTAAAAAAGGCATATGCTATTTCACTTGGTACTTGGCAATTTCATACTATTCATAATATTCAGACATAATTCTCGCACCCCTCCAATCTATCCTAAACTCTGCTGCCCGACTAATCCACCTGTCCCCCCACTATTCCCCGGCCTCCCCCCTCTGTCAATCTCTTCACAGGCTCCCCATTGCCCAGAGAATCCAGTTCAAAACCCTAACCCTGGCATACAAAGCCATTCACAACCTGTCTCCTCCATATATCTGTGACCTAGTCTCCCGGTACTTACCTGCACGCAACCTCCGATCCTCACAAGATCTCCTTCTCTACTCCCCTCTTATCTCCTCCTCCCACAATCGCATACAAGATTTCTCCCGTGCTTCCCCCCCTACTCTGGAACTCTCTACCCCAACACATCAGACTCTCGACTAAAGTGGAAACTTTCAAAAGGAGCCTGAAGACCCACCTCTTCCAACAAGCTTACAACCTGCAGTAACCACTGCTCCACCATACCGCTACATGACCAGCTCTGCCCTCACCTACTGTATTCTCACCCATCTCTTGTAGATTACGGGCAGGGTCCTCACCTCTCTTCTCCTGTACCAGTCGCCTTCACGTTTTGTTAAAGATCATTGTAATTGTTTTTTGCTATGTATACCCCTTTTTCACATGTAAAGCGCCATGGAATAAATGGCGCTATAATAATAAATATTAATAATAATTCATTTTCTTAATGTTTGCAATGTACACCTACCATAGATCAAACATAACACAGTTCTAGAACAATGGACTTTCTAGTTGGTTTGATATTATTTTATATTATCAGTGTCTATGTAACAGTGTCTATAGGCAACATGATGGCTCAGTGGTTAACACTGCTGGTTTATAGCGCTGGGGTTCTGGGCTCAAATTCCATTAAGGACAAAATCTGTAAGGAGTTTGTACAGTATGTTCTTCCTGTGTTTGCGTGGGTTTCCTCCAGGTTCTCTGGCTTCCTCCCACACTCCAAAGACTAACTGATAGGGAATCTAGATTGTGATCCCCAATGGGGACAGTGATGATGATGTCTGTAAATCACTACATAATAAATGAGCAAACATGTAATTCATTATAGATGTGAAGCTGATCTACAGCATAAACATTACCACTTGCTTTCAGGTATACTTACAGCACTATGAGGCTCTATTTTAGGTCTTTCCATTGCAATAGTAATGCAGTTCAGAAATATAATGATTAAAACAACATGATCAAACATCCTATGGGTGATGATTTTATTGCACATTAAGCGGAATCTGTGAAAAAAAACAACAAAGATTTTTGTAATTTTTTGTCTGTACCCTGAAGGTATATTACATTTTTCTTCTTTAGGCTGAGGCTACACAGTGACATGTTGCTTGACAGCATTACTCAAACTAGTCAAGTAACCAAAACCATTTGTGCACCTAGTCTGTGATGCTCTGATGTGCGACTATTTTAGAGCTGTCAAAAACAGTCAAATTGCATAAAGGTGACATGTGAGTCACAGTCGCATGCACCCTATTGTGAAGTCTATGGGCTACTTGGGATCTGTGACAGTAAATCTATTCGCATTGGATTTTTTCATCAGTAATGCCATAGCTGCACTTGGTCGTATGCATAGTAATCAGTAGATACAATGTCACAATGCGACCCTGCTATCTTCATGTCGTGGGAGTCACATGTAGCCATGTAGCCTTAGAATGCAGCTGCTCTTTTGTACAATATTATATATACATTAATAGAAGACACCAGACATGAATGATACCTTGGCATTTTGTTATAGCAACACTTTAGGTTGGAGCTACTTTCATAAACACGTTATAACGAACATGGCAAAAAGCTAAAGTTCCTCAATAAAGGCTAGATGCAGCTCATCAATGAGTTTAAAGGGAATCTGTCAGCAGGTTTCTGCTACCTCATCTGAGAGCAGCAAAATGTATCAGAGAAGCTGAATCCATCACTTAGTTTACTGGGTGCAGCCATTCTCACACAATTAGAGTTTTTAGATTTAGAATGAAGCAGAGCTGAGAAAGCTAACCCCGCCTATACCACAGCTAACTCCGCCCACACCAGGCCCACAAAGTCCATAGACAGTGAGGTGCTTAGTTGCTGGACTTGTCTGGCAATGTTAATCTCTTAGTGATAGATCCTTCACAGTTAGTAAACAACAGCAGCACTTTGACAAGTGCCACATCCCTGAATTCTGTGTTTCAGCCTCTATCCCCTGAGGTCTTCAAATTATAGCAAAAACCCGCTGACAGACTCCCTTTAAATTAAAAATAATGTAACTGTGCAATAGGCCTTAATGGAAAATATTCTTTCATTTTCTTTCTACAGATCCTATGAAAACCTATGTATCTCTCGGGCAGCACAGTACAATCAAATCTCATGTAGCTCCAATCTACTGTATCCTCACTCATCCCTTGCAGATTGTGAGCCCTCACGGGCAGGGTCCTCTCCCCTCCTGTAACAGTCAGAGAATTCTATTGTCTAAGATTATTATACTTGTTTTTTATTATGTATACCCCTTTTCACATGTAAAGCGCCATGGAATAAATGGCGCAATAATAATAAATAATAATAATAATGTAGTCTGATCCCCATCATACTTCATGCCAGTGCTCTCCTACCTTTCGTTAATATGCATTTAGTAGGTTGGCAAGAAGTAGGAGAAAAAAGCATCACTTGAAGGGGTTATCTCCTTTCTTTGTCCATCCGGGACACCCCCGTAAGAAACTGAGGCAAAACGCACGTTAGGATCTGTACCTCACCCCCCCCAGGTTGCTCCAACTCCTCAATTATTGGTACTTGTTTTCATGTCTTCATCCTGAAGTGCCTTTACATCTTTGCTCATTATAAGGTTTTTGCCCACTACTTTGGGAAGTTATTACTTTACATTTGCTCTTCGGCTGAATCCTTAGTATTACTGCCACATTTTCGCATTATCATATACAGCTGGATGTTGTGAATTGCGACTTAGCTTACATGTTTTTTGTATATTAGTTTTCTGGAGCCTTTTAATCTATGTTTTCTATTATGTAGTTGCCCCTGGGTGAGTGGGGTTCTTTGTTCTTCAATTCCATTTTATCTTGTTTTACTTAATTGTTTCTGATATACACCAATAAAGATTATTATTGTGATTTGGATTTTCTGCTTCCATTGTTTTTCGGATCTCAATACCGGACAGTGGAAGCAGAGGAAGGACCCGCGGATGGTGAGTAAAGCGCAGTTTTTTTATAACAAATTGCACCCAGGTACCAAGATTATCTAAAGGGGGACAAACGCTTTACATATTATATGACATATAGTTTATTTATTGACTGTAATTTATTGTCTGTTTAGGTGCTGGAGACTATTTAGGATAAATTGAAAAGTTGCTTCATTTTTAATTTCAGATGCATTTAGACAATAAGAACACAGAAATTGCCTTTATTGTTTTTTTTAATTCGAATCCTTTTAATACATACAACTTTATGAAGTTTTTTTCAAATTACTTTTGGATGCAGGCAGTGGTGACAAGCAGAAAACCAAAAAAGAAATGCAAATGGTGTTTGTATACTGAAAAATTTTCTGCAGCTTTTGAGACAAACACGTGTTGTACATGAAATCTTAAAATCCTGCAAAGAGCACAGTCGTTAATTTACTCTTGATCTCTTCTATTTTTTGTCTAGAAGGCTCCAGAAGGGAGCCTGACGTAGGGTTGTGTCTCTCCTTGTCTCCTGGTTGAGTTCCTGCTCTTACATGGCAGACAGCACTGGGAGAGGTCTACTGCTACAGCCATGCATCTCACAGCCAGGGACAAGTCTAGTCCAAAGTGTGAGCAAGAGGAGGGGTATGGACGATCTCCTGGGATAAATATACAAGAACCCTTGAGAATTCTCATTGTTTGATTCCACTATAAGAAAGGATTAGATAACATGAGTAGGAAATGCTTGGATTTCTTTTACATTTTTTTGTGCATTTTTTACATTTAGTAATCCTCTTCCTTGCTATTACTGGAATGCTGTACATGCAATTTCCTAAGACTTGCTTGAAAATATCTGCAAGTTTCTGAAGTTATTCATAAGTGCTTGGGAAGAGGGGAGAACATATAGCCGTTCCCATTTTATTCCTAAAGTAAAATAACATGATATAGTATAACATGACCTAGCAAAATTATGTGGGTACCAAAACCATTGATTACCTGTGTTAGTCCATACTGATGAAATATTGAAGAAAATATTTTGATATTAGAGACTAGTATAGCACAAACCTGGCATCTATGGAGAGGTTTAGGTACCCGGCTCCATATATTACTGATGCTTAATTTCAGTATTATACAGACTGTAATAACCACTTTTCTGCTAGTCTCAACATATCTTCCATGTACTATTTTTCTTTAAAGGGAATCACCCACTGACAGTGACTGGCGAGCCTCTGCCTACATGTGCATATAGACAGAGACTTGTCAGTCACTGTCAGCGGGTAGGGAGAAGCCGTCTGTACGACTAGTCGCCCGCGCACCTCGGTCCCCGGCGGCTACTAATAGTGTGTATAAACAATGCGACATTTCCGAGACAAACATACCTGGCTGAGATCGTACAGCCAGTGGCTGATACATGCTGCCCACGGTTTGGGCAACATATATCCCCCAATAGGTTCCCTTTAATAAGTTACAGGATTGGAAGAAATAACAAGTAAAAAACCCTTCTAATGGACAGCACATACTTGGAATAAGGGGGGAACATGTAAAGGGACCAGGTTTCTCTTTCTTTGCACCAGGCTGGGAGATGAGCTGTTATCCATGCTCGTAATCTTTCGCCTTTGCTCTGCAAAATGGAAATCAAATATGTAGTAATATTACATAGGCAATATTTTAAGAAAGGGGAAAAAATAGAGTACACAATGTATGGTATAATGTACAACAGCACTGTTTGAACTTTATAGTCCTACATAAAGGCAGAAGATAAAAACACATTCTTTAAAAAGAACCTGTCAGTATCCTTTTAGACAGGCAACAAGAGGTATTGCAGTACTGCATGCAGAGCACAACAATTAAAATTATATGTTTTATTATGATTTGTTGCAGGAGAAATCATGTTTTTGCTAACTTGAGTGTTATTCTGCAAGTGCACTTGGTGGGTGGGATGGGGGGGGGCATATTGATGCACTTGCAGTCCATGGCTCCATTTCAGTTCTCCCCACCAGGCAGTTCCTTCCACTGCTTGGATGATAGCAGAGACAGAGGCTGCTGTTGATGTCATCTATGCTCCTGGTTGAAATCTTGCACATTTGCCGCTCTTCTTTGGACCAGATCATGCACAATATGTGTTGGCAAATGCCTTGCTCCATCCCAAAGAATGGAGCAATGAATCGGGACAAAATAGGTGCCATCAAAATGTTGCACTCTGACCAATACTCCAATACCTCTTGTTGCCTCCCTGCCAGGTTGTCTTTAAATATCTCTTGTTGATTACTAAGACCCAATGGTTATTAAAAGAGTTTGCCAATTAAAAGTTAAAGGATTTTCCAGGATTTTCAAAGGAGTTCCAAGAGTAGGAAATGTTACAAAATAAAGAAATAAGCATTACTTTCCTGTTGAATCCCCAGCCACTTTAGTGCCACCACTCAGTTGGTCCCTTTTAGTTCTCTAGTGATGATGCCCCTTCCATCATTCCTGTAACTGTAGCAGCAAATAACTGTCCTCAGCAATCATGTCTGCATGCAGGTTATGACCACTGAGGTCTTGTTCCTGACTGTATAAGATTTTTGGCAAGGTACACGAAGGAGAACGCCACTTTGGAGAAGCTCCTAATACATTAAGAGACGTGAGCCACATAATGAATCATGAGCGTCTGACTCCAGCATGCCCCCAGATCAAGACTGGCATGGACATAGCTGGTCTTGATGAATTGGGGCCTATGTGTCCAAGGGTTAGAAAATGAATGAAGATTGCATACTGAAACTTTGTGCAATTTTATGATGCAAAGGTAACCATTTATATATGTAAAAGTCACTTTTTTATGTTAAATGCGTCCATAGCCAATACATTTTTATTTCCACAAACCAATGCAAAGATTTGTAATATATAGTCCATCTGGCGCAGTAGGTAAACATTCACCACTTAAAATACTTTTTCTCTGCATTAGTTTATCAAGATTACTACTATAATAAATAAGGCTGTATTCACTATAATAACGATATAATGAAGCCATGATGGCAGATCACAATGACATTAATATAGACTATCAGGGTTCCGGTGTTTTAGAAGACAGGAATATTGCTGCTGACAATGTTATTTTTGCTGTTGGAAATAAATGAAAGCCAAACAGAAACCCCAATGGATCCGATTAATTGCTTGGAACGCTGCTCAGAATTATTCAGCATTTTGTAAAGATATTTTATTGTCTTTAATGGGGTTTTTTTAGGTTTAAAGTAGTATGCAACTACAATATTTTCAAAGTCTATGGGTATGTACACACAATATCTTTTTCAGGTGGATTCCGCCTAGAATCTGCCTGAAGAAGCACTGCAAAACCACGAAAAAATAGAAACAACAATGCTGTGCACATGTTCAGTCTTTTGTTACTTCTTTTAACTGCATCAGGGTTTGGAAACCCTGGAGTGGGTAAAAGAAGTAACATGTTCATTCTTCGGCCGGCTTCTGACCGCTCTCTTAATAGTAGATATAGGTAAAAGACACTGGCGGCAGAGCCAAGAAAGTGAGTACACCGACGCTGGTGGAGCTGGCTTTTTCCGGAAGCTGCTTTGTGAAGGAAAACGTTGTCGTTGGATTAAAGATGTCACGTGCACATAGCCTATAGCTAATGAATATTTTCATAATGGTTATTTGAGTAATTTTTGCAGTTTGTGGCACTATGTTTTTTTTTAAATCCAGCATGCTCTGCTCATTTAATTTTTAGCTGTTTCCCAATAGAATTCTCTATTAGACTAGAAAAATGCAAACATAGCATGTGCTAAAGAGGCCTCAAAAGAGCTCAAAGGTCTCTTTGTAACGCATAGGTTTTCTTCATCCACAAACTATTCTGGTGAAACTGCTTGATAATGCTGTAGGTGTAAATTTATTCATTCTGATCAATGTAAATATATTCTCAGTGATTTTTTTCTGTGCTCATATGATTTTACAAAATCAATAGCAGATGGAATTGTACCACCTACTGTAAAATATAAACAACCCAAAACCCCAGTATTATGTGCTCTTCAAATACTTTTACAAACCATTGCACAGTACGAGCTAAGAAATTTTAACAGTATAATATATGCAGTATAGAGATGCTTACCATGTTCGCATCATCATCAATATTATTGCTGTAATCAATTTTGGGTTCCTCAAGATGAGGCTGAGGTGTGACATTTGGCAGCACAGTTTTTCCATTGCAGCCTTGATAATCTAAGGGAAGGCTGGGTTTATTCTGTAATGCGTAAGTGTAAGGAACGTGCAATGTGTCCACTGCTTCTCTTTTGTCCACTAGCTCCATTACATTACAAGAAGAGCCTTTACGAATGGACACCTCCTCATCAGATGTCTCGCCTTCTGAACTCTCCTTTCCATCGGCAGAGAGCAAGGATTTATGTTCTCCGCTTTGCACTTGTCGCTTAATGCTGGAGGTTCGTCCGATGCTGTTCCAACTAGACCTTCGACTGTTCCAACTGCACACGGCACCCCAGGAACTATGCGTGGAATTCCGTGCACTGGGCTGGAGACACAAAAATACAAATAAGTGTTTTATTTTTTCTTTTTCCCAAAAGACCTGTTCAATTGACATGAAAAATGTATCATTCATACCATAGACTTGATCTCACTGCCATGAGGACCATCAGAAACGCTGCTCTGCCTACGAGATTCACAACCCAGAGATAGTTCTCCAAACAGAGAATTTTTTGGCACAGGCATGGGAGTGGCAGCTGTATGAATGATGAGAGGTGGTTGTAAATTGGCCTTTACCTCCGGTAATCCATGTAATGGAGTAACTAAAAAAGAGTTGAGTGATGATTGACTTGAAATAAGCTACAGCAAGAAATTTTTAACTATGGGGTTACGGTTTTCTTAGGCACTGGGGAACTTGTTTAAATATCTGTAGCATGCTGGAAGCAAAGAGAAAAGGATGCATGATGGTTTTCATGTTAAAACAAAAAAAAATCTACAGTGTTAATAATAATGCAATAACATAACTTCTAGCGACTATGTTTCACCAGGAAGGCAATCCAACAACTATATAGTATATAGAGTTAGGAACAACTATATATAGAGTTAGGAACCCATGGATAATTCCAACATCTATATATAGAGCTAGGAACCCATGGATAATTCCAACAACTATATATAGAGCTAGGAATCCATGGATATTTCCAGCATCTATATATAGATATAGAAACCCATGGATAATTCCAACGTCTATATATAGAGCTAGGAACCCATGGATAATTCCAACAACTATATATAGAGCTAGGAACCCATGGATAATTCCAACAACTATATATAGAGCTAGGAACACATGGATAATTCCAACAACTATATATAGAGCTAGGAACCCATGGATATTTCCAACAACTATATATAGAGCTAGAAACCCAAGGATATTTCCAACAAACTAAAGTATATATAGAGCTAGGAACCTATGGATATTTCCAATATTTATAAATATAGCTAGGAACGTATGGATATATATGGATATATCCAACATCTATATGTAGATCTATTAACCTATGGATATTTCCAACATCTATATATACTGTAGAGCTAGGAACTCATGGATATTTCCAACATCTATATATAGAGCTAGGAACGTATGGATATTTCCAATATCTGTATAAAGAATTAGGAACCTAGGGATATTTCCAATATCTATATAAAGAATTAGGAACCTATTGCTATTTCCAATGTCTATACATAGAGCTAGGAACCTATGGATGTTTCCAACATCTATACATAGAGCTAGGAACGTATGGATTTTTCCAACATCTATAGATAGAGCTAAGAACCCACGTTTCAACATCTACAGTATATACAGACTTTGGAACCTATGGAGCTATAAGGGTTATCAGAAAAATTTGGAATGTGATGTGATTTGATCAAAATCACAACAGTATTAAATTTTTATTTTTAAAAGTATTCTGTTGGTTAAGTTCACAGCCCCTTTACATGTTCTCATGTTATAATTGCTGCAAATTTTGGAAGTCAATGGTGTCAATGAGGCTTGTCAGAAAATTGCATTGGTTGGTGACTGTGAGGCGAGACTCCCGAGATAGAAGTAGTCACGGCAATCTACTGAGAGCTGTGCCCTATCAGGGCACATGGATGTCATAGACCGGGGACATGCTGTAGTGGACTCCATCCATCCATGTAGAATAGAAATGGTTCAGTAGTGGTTTGAAAATGTTTCCAAGCAATAATTAATGTAAAACTGTTTGCTCCATAAGTCAATAAAGTAACTCATTCATGCTACTAAAACCATGGATAGCATCAATCAATACACTGACCCTGTTATTTCAGCCAGATATGTATAAAAGTCGACCAGGGAACATGCATCATGGATGACTAGTCCCCAGTGGCTTCTCCTTGGTCTGCTCCCCTTGAGTAACAGGTCACTCCCTATACACAGAGAAGAGTGGGGAAACGCCGCTGGTGAGAGGCCTCTTGGACTTGTCACTCAAGCGGCATGGTCTCAGGATGGCTTTCAAATATATGTTTTCTCTGTAGCTCAGCAATTCAGAGTAAAACATACATTGCTGAAATGAAAGAACCAGTGTCTGATTCATGCTGCTTGTGGTTCGGGCAGCAAGAATCAGCTGCTGGGTTCTCTTTAAGGTGAAATATGAATATATTCAACAAAATATAGTGATATAAAGTATAATATAGTAAAGTATTACCAATAGTACTGCAATTTTTCCCCCATTCATACAGTTGTATGGACCATTATTCTTACTTACAAGACACATTGGAAAGGCTTTTGCGAATTCCACATTCATCTGGAGCACTTTCAGAACCAGACAGGGAGCCGCCACCCTATAATTTCACAGGTAAAGTAATAGTTAATTAAGTAATAGTTAATGGGTTGTCCCTAGTGTTGAGCGAGTATGTATTGTTAACCCCTTCGGCGAGCACACTCGGGACTGACAAACAGACAATCCCTGCATCTGTCACAGGTGTATGGCAGATGCGACACATGAAGCTGCGGTGACACTTACATCGATGCCGAGCACGCTGTAAATACTCGGCGCGTGCTCGCCGAAGGGGTTAACAATACATACTCGCTCAACACTAGTTGTCCCCTTTCATTATAGTTTGGACTTTAAGCTGTAGTAGCTATCACAAAACAAACTGAGTATTACTTAACCTCCCAAGGTCCAGCACCTGTTGTGAATCGATTCACAAGACCCGGTCTATCAGCCATGACAGTGGCCTGTCACTGATAGACATGAGCCATGTGCGACTCTTCTTTTGATCAATTGGCCTGTGTCAACGTCACCTGAGTGTCCCGCTGCAAAGATGATATCACGCCTTTCCAAAAAAGTAAAAGAAGACCCACGGATGCCGTCAGGTAAGAGGTATTTCAGATGGCTCCCATCCAGTGTCCAAAGATTAGTGACGTGGCCAATGGTCATATGAATTGAAAATTGCACTAAACGGGCACTTACATATGCAATTTTAGTCTGATTGGACATAAATTGGTCTGATATCTGTACATGTAAAAGAACCCTAAAGTTGTAACTAAGCCAAACACTTTTGTGGATATGTTCAAGGCTCATCAGAAGATCACTTTACCTAATATCACTAGAGGTCGGCTTACACAAACTGATCAGTGATGTTAAATGATCTCTGATTTTCTACAGCAGACCGCTCTTCAGAGGCACACCGTACCATCTGTAATAAATCATTCAGTGCACATAGCCTGCCATTGCTCTTAGCAGCATGAGTTCTGTCCACATCTGCTGCCGAAAATTATCTTTTGTGTAGTACAAAAGATCATTTCACCCTACTAACAAGCATTTTTGTTCATTCATCAAGATATCATAATTCTTAGGAATGCTCGTTCATGATAATCTTTCAATGTAAATGCACTTTAAGACCAAAGGCTTTTTTTTCTATCACAAATATAACATAAGGGCAAACACTGAGAACTGAAAGAATAGAAAGACATGGATCAAGAAGTGACTGTGCTCACCACAAGAGAGTCAATAGGCAGGTGTATACAGCTTAGGTGTGCACTCATGTCTTCTCTTTTCGACACTTCCTGCAAAAACAAAAATAATTAATCTTGTACCTGTATCATAAAACCATAATTATAAATAATTTTTGATAAAAACTCCAGGTTATAATAATCACCCTTTAAAAAAAAGAAATGAGTCATATATTCATATTTTTTGAGTGTTTTTATGTACTTGAAAAGGGTTGTTTCAAATATATATATATATATATATATATATATATATATATATATATATATATATATACAGTACAGACCAAAAGTTTGGACACATCTTCTCATTTAAAGATTTTTCTGTATTTTCATGACTATGAAAATTGTACATTTACACTGAAGGCATCAAAACTATGAATTACCACATGTGGAATTATATACTTAACAAAAAAGTGTGAAACAGTTGACAATATGTCTTATATTCTAGGTTCTTCAAAGTAACCACCTTTTTCTTTGATGACTGCTTTGCACACTCTTGGCATTCTCTTGATGAGCTTCAAAAGGTAGTCACCGGAAATGGTCTTCCAACAATCTTGAAGGAGTTCCCAGAGATGCTTAGCACTTGTTGGCCCTTTTGCCTTCACTCTGCGGTCCAGCTCACCCCTAACCATCTCGATTGGGTTCAGGTCTGGTGCCTGTGGAGGCCAGGCCATCTGGCGTAGCACCCCATCACTCTCCCTCTTGGTCAAATAGCCCTTACACAGCCTTACATAGCCCTCAGAAGCAGAGGTGAATCTTGGTCTTCCTTTCCTGGGGCAGTCCTCATGTGAGCCAGTTTCTTTGAAGCGCTTGATGGTTTTTTCAACTGCACTTGGGGACACTTTCAAAGTTTTCCCAATTTTTCGGACTGACTGACCTTCATTTCTTAAAGTAATGATGGCCACTCGTTTTTCTTTACTTAGCTGCTTTTTTCTTTCCATAATACAAATTCTAACAGTCTATTCAGTAGGACTATCAGCTGTGTATCCACCAGACTTCTGCACAACACAACTGATGGTCCCAACCCCATTTATAAGGCAAGAAATCCCACTTATTAAACCTGACAGGGCACACCTGTGAAGTGAAAACCATTTCCGGTGACTACCTCTTGAAGCTCATCAAGAGAATGCCAAGAGTGTGAAACGCAGTCATCAAAGCAAAAGGTGGCTACTTTGAAGAACCTAGAATATAAGACATATTATCAGTTGTTTCACACTTTTTTGTTAAGTATATAATTCCACGTGTATTAATTCATAGTTTTGATGCCTTCAGTATGAATGTACAATTTTCATAGTCATGAAAATACAGAAAAATCTTTAAATGAGAAGGTGTGTCCAAACCTTTGGTCTGTACTGTATATATATATATATATATATATATACACATACACACAAATATATATGTATATATGCTCCCTTTAAGGCCATGGTCACACGTTCAGTATATGGTGAGTTTTTTACCTCAGTATTTGTAAGACAAAACCAGGAGTGGGTGATGAATACAGAAGTGGTGACGTGTTTCTATGAGACCACGTTCACACGTTCAGTATTTGGTCAGTATTTTACCTCAGTATTTGTAAGACAAAACCAGGAGTGGGTGATAAATACAGAAGTGGTGACGTGTTTCTATGAGACCACGGTCACACGTTCAGTATTTGATCAGTATTATATATCAGTATGTGTAAGCCAAAACCAGGAGTGGGTGATGAATACAGAAGTGGTGACGTGTTTCTATGAGACCACGGTCACACGTTCAGTATTTGGTCAGTATTTTACCTCAGTATTTGTAAGACAAAACCAGGAGTGGGTGATGAATACAGAAGTGGTGATGTGTTTCTATGAGACCACGGTCACACGTTCAGTATTTGATCAGTATTATATATCAGTATGTGTAAGCCAAAACCAGGAGTGGGTGATAAATACAGAAGTGGTGACGTGTTTCTATTATACTTTTCCTCTGATTGTTCCACTCCTGGTTTTGGCTTACACATACTGAGGTAAAATACTGACCAAATACTGATAGTGTGAGCGTAGTCTAAGGCTGGTGTACAAAATGCCAGACTTAGGCCTCATTCAGACATTAGTGATTTTTTTGGTATGCAAAACACAGTCTAAGTTTCATTAATGCTTTTCATCAGTCTTTGGTCCTTGTTTCAGTTTTTACCATCAGTGTTTCAACAGTGATTTTCTAGTGTTAAAAAATATATAAAATAAATAAATTGCAAAACTTCTATCCATTACAATGGACAGCACAAAGGCAGCACACCGATAGCATATGTGTTCTGTTATTTTACATGGACCATAGACTTGTATTCGTAATTTAGACTCGTGACTCGGACTCGGTGGCATGGAATGATGGATTGGGCCAGTAATAGTCCTTGCTGTTATGATAAACAGCGCTGTCTATTGTGGGAGCTGCCGCTGACGCTGCCATACACTCAGCACAAAATCATTTCCCACTCGCTGGAAACTGAATATAAATTATGTGAATGTGAAATGAACCAGATTAACAGAACAACTGATGCGTGCTATTTATAAAGGACACAATCAGAAACTGTTTGTGGGGATCGTGTGTGGTCCTCTGTAATAAAGAAATGACCCTATTTTTCGGACTTGACTGCGCTGATTGACTTATCAGAATCCGGGGTTAGGAAGGTGTATGTGTGGCAAATCCTATTCATATAATGCAGATTTTTGCCACATGATTGACCAGTGGTACAGTTTTTTTTTAAATCAGCAGCATGTCATCGTCTGTTGGCAAGGGAAGGGAATTGTGGTGAATTTTACCCACTAACTGGAATGTGGAAGTAAAATCCTGCAGTCAATCCCAGCGTGCGGATTTTGCTGTGGATAATGATGTGTCGGGTTGACAGATTGCAGAGGTCATGTGTGACATGTCATCCATGCAGCAAGATGACCAGAACTGGGAAGCAGGCACAGGAGCATCAGTAGATGGGCAATACTGCTTTTTTATTTTAGGCTCTCTGCTCAACAAACATCACACAATCTGGTGCAAAGCTGTGGATTTCAGCTTTACAGGGAAAGTACATTTTGCCAACAAATCCGTTGGGCCTTACCCCTAAGATTAGGCTGAGCTAGGCAACTGTAGCGGCTTGAACATTTCGAGCCTGTCTTGATGTGGAGATGCACTAGAGTCAGATGTATATACCTTTTCATGAATAAGGTGTGTCGGATGAGTGGCGTACACCTCCATGTGCGCCTCACCATAAATCCTACTGCAATCCCAGCTGGAGTAAGATTTGTGGCGTAGTGATTTGTTCCGTGAAGGTTGATTGTCTGGTTCGGGCCTGCCATCGTAGGTTTCCTGGGAAACCTGGGGGTCCGGTGGCCCCCCTAGAAGAGGGGGTACTGTCATGATTCCGCTTATCGGTGTCTGGACCCAGTGAGTGACAGATTAGACTTAGGTCCAGTGGTAATGTGACAGTAGTCACTAATTCACAAACAAGCTGTGAGGCTGAGTAGTCAAGAGGTCTGGGTCATACCAAGAGAGTCGTCATAAACAAAGGGGTAAGGTAAAAGCGTAGTAAGGTCACAGTCCAAGATCAAAATTCAAGGAAGGTTTCAGATCAAAACAAAGTGGCAGGGCAAAACAGATGGTCAAAGGCAAGGTCCAAGTTCGGGCAACAAAGATCAAAATACAGGAACACAGAGTACAGAGCAAGCACACACCACTTGAGCTAAGCTACAACTGGTAGTAATTGGAGGCAGAGAGCCAGCTAAATAGCCAGGTAATTACTCCGAACAGGAGATACATGGAGGAAGCTCAGGCATGCCCCGGCTATGATTGGACGGCTTAACTGTCACTCAACACACTTACAGCTCAGAATGACCCAATTGGACGGCTGAGCTGTCCATCACCATACTGACAGCTCAGCACGCCCTTGCCCTAGATTGGACGGCTGAACTGTCAGTCCAGACACACTGATAGGCGGAATTGTGACAAGAATTTCCTGAAGGTTCTTGCATTTGAAAAACTGACATTTTTACCCACCAGAAAAAGATGTTGTTTGCACATACCCCAATGAGGACAGGAAAAAATATTTCACATTTAAAACAATAAAATGCATAGATATTGTGAATAGTTCTTTTCATTATACACAAAATGTAAATGCTATTTTTTAGCACTTTTAATTTAAGATTTTGGGTTGTATTTGTTCATTACTTTACCTGTCTCGGCATAAAATACACATAAATGACAAACTAACATCAAGTCTTACCTCAGTTTGAAAGCCTTCAACAAGAATGGCCACCAACAGGTTGAATAGGACGTAGTTTCCAAACGTCATCAGTGCAATAAAATAAAGTGCTGCCCATGAGGATGTTGAGGCCATTCCATTGTAAAGAACTTTATTCCAGTCTTCCTGCGTTAAAATCTAAATTGACCAATCAGATAATTAGGATAATGTCAAGTAGAAGATCGCGTTGTTTTTATTTTTGTACATACGTTATCAATCATACAATACCTGGAATACGGTCACTGTCGCCCAAAGCAGAGAGTCAAAATTCTTCCTATCTGGAACAGTGTCTCCATCCTTTTCTGCTGCAAATTTGCAGCCAAAAAGATGCATTCCTAAAATGCTGGCAAATATATAAACAAGCAAAACTATTAGATAAACATACATTATCATCATCTATTGTAGTCCGTTTGAAAGAAAAATCCTTTCCCGGAAATGAATAGTTTTACTTGTTAAATCGACATTATATGTAACAAAGATTGTAACAACAAAGTATGTAGTTGATGGTAAGTACACAGAAGAAATGAAGTAGATATCTTTGGTCTACTTGTGTCCAGTAAAAAATACAGTTGATGGTAAAGATACAGATAATATTGTTGGGCTTTTGTGTCAATCATTGGGAAAATACTGTAGGTCCCGATTCATCAAGACGGGTGTTTTTTACGCCAGTATTTATAAGGTGGCGTGCTGGAGTCAGGCGCTCCTGATTCATTAAGAAGAGCCTCTTAATGAATCAGGAATGTCTGAGAAATCTTACTTTAGTCATAATTCATGATGAGCTGTGGCGTCACACCATCCAACCATCTTGGGGGAGCTGGGTGTAACTGGCATGAAAACGACAAAAATTGCAAAAAATTTTGTGCAACTCTGGGTACCATAAAAATTTAACTTTTAAAACGATTTACGTCAGAATTCTGTTGACCTTGCTTTGATGAATCGGGGCCGTAGAATCTAGCAGATAAAAAAAATATCATGCAAAACTGTACTGCGTAGACCATGAGTAAAAATTTAAACAAAAAATCTTAGCAATGAATAATACATTAATGGAAATAAACAAACCTACCAAAATCATCTTCCTAATTATGTAGCTAAACTAGGCAAATGCCAACTGACCTACCATTCACCACTGCAATCCCCACTCCCAGACACCGGAGAACATTGCCTAACTAAAGAATCCACCTTAGATGTCTCCTATCAGACTGCAGAGCATATTACCTCCTATTCTTATCAATGAGCACCAAGAACCTTTGGATTTTCATCACTATTGATGACAGGCAATATATCAAATTTTTCTACTGTACCTCTTGTGGACAGCATAAAATATAGCCTAAAGCATACATGTCAAACTCTGGCCAAATCTGGCCTGCAGGGTGATTATATTTTGCCTGCGACACCAGAACCGCCACCCTTATGTGGGGCCCACTATTCTCTGTGGAGAAATATGTGGGGCCCTTATTCTGTATGGAGAAACATGTGGGGCCCTTATTCTGTATGGATGACTATGTGAGGCCCAATATTTTGTATGGAGGACTATGTGGGCCCCATTATTCTGTATGGAGGACTATGTGGGGCTCATTATTTTGTATGGAGGACTGTGTGGGACCCATTATTCTGCATGGAGGACTATGTGGGGCCCATTATTCTGTATGGGGGACTATGTGAGGGCCATTATTCTGTATGGAGAACTATGTGGGGTCCATTATTCTGCATGGAGGACTATGTGGGGCCCATTATTCCGTATGGAGGACTATGTGGGGCCCATTATTCCGTATTGAGGACTATGTGAGGCCCATTATTCTGTATGGAGGACTATGTGGGGCCCATTATTCTGTATGTCGGACTGCATGGGACCCATTATTCTGTATGGACGACTTTGTGGGGCCCATTCTGTATGGGATACTATGTGAGGGCCATTATTCTGTATGGAGGACTATGTGGGGTCCATTATTCTGTATGGAGGACTATGTGGGGACCATTATTCTGTATGGAGGACTATGTGAGGCCCATTATTCTGCAGGGAGGACTATGTAAGGCCCATTATTCTGTATGGAGGACTATGTGGGGCCCATTATTCTGTATGGAGAAATATGTGGGACCCATTATTCTGTATGGAGGACTATGTGGGGCCCATTATTCTGTATGGAGGGCTATGTGGTGCCCATTATTCTGTATGGAGGACTATGTGAGGCCCATTATTCTGTATGGAGGATTATATGGGGCCCATTATACTGCATGGAAGACTATATGGGGCCATTATACTGTATGGAATACTATGTGAGGCCTTTATTCTGTATGGAGGACTATGTGAGGCCCATTATTCTGTATGGAGGACTATGTGGGGCCATTATACTGTATGGAGGACTATGTGGTGCCCGTTATACTGTATGGAGGACTATGTGGGCCCATTATACTGTATGGAGGACTATGTTGGGCCATTATACTGTATGGAAGACTATGTGGTGCCATTAATCTGTATGGAGGACTATGTGAGGCCCATTATTCTGCAGGGAGGACTATGTAAGGCCCATTATTCTGTATGGAGGACTATGTGGGGCCGATTATTCTGTATGGAGAACTACGTGGGACCCATTATTCTGTATGGAGGACTATGTGGGGCCCATTATTCTGTATGGAGGACTATGTGAGGCCCATTATTCTGTATGGAGGATTATATGGGGCCCATTATACTGCATGGAAGACTATGTGGGGCCATTATACTGTATGGAATACTATGTGGGGCCTTTATTCTGTATGGAGGACTATGTGAGGCCCATTATTCTGTATGGAGGACTATGTGAGGCCCATTATTCTGTATGAAGGAGTATGTGGGGGCATTATTCTGTATGGAGGACTATGTGAGGCCCATTATTCTGTATGGAGGACTGTGTGGGGCCCATTATTCTGTATGGAGGACTATGTGGAGCCCATTATTCTGTATGGAGGACTATATGGGGCCCATTATTCTGTATGGAGGACTGTGTGGGCCCACTATTCTGTATGGAGGAATATGTGGGGCCATTATTCTGTATGGAAGACTATGTGGGGCCGTTATTCTGTATGGAGGACTATGTGGGGCCATTATTCTGTATGGAAGACTATGTGGGGCCATTATTCTGTATGGAGGAATATGTGGGGCCCATTATTCTGTATGGAGGACTATGTTGTGCCTATTTTACTGTATACTGGTTGGCCAGTGACTTTGTCCAAGTATTTTATTTTGGCCCTCTGTGTGTTTGCATTTGACATCCCTGGCCTAGAGGAAGAATATTTGCTCTAAATACATAGTGTTGTCTATGCCTACAGATCACATATCCTGGATTTATGGATTTGTGCTGCCAGTGAGTGAAACCAATCTTACTTACATCAGGAAGGTTGAAATCTGTCCAGATTATAAATAATTAACACATTTGCCTGCCTATATTGGTGTAACTGTTATTATGGTGGGCAGAGATGTCTTACTATATACAGCATGATAGGTTCATATTTAATTTTGCAATGTCAAATACAACCATCTTGATTTAGCAATTTGTCTTTTAATAATAATAATAATAATAATAATAATAATGCCAACCTGAATATAAAGATAAAGAGCATCAGCAGCATGCAAAATGTGGCAACATTATCCATGGTCTTCATTAATACTACAAGCTGGCGCTGCAGTGCTGGCATAAAGCGCACTAGCTTCAGGACCCTCATGAGACGAAAAGTCCTCAGTACAGAGAGACCACCACCCTGCTGTCCAGTTATTTCCCAGACACTGCATGAAAAAACATATCCAATTAGAAAAACAATACTTTAGATGATGATAATTAAGAAGAAACAACAATGTATTTATTATACCTCATTTCCCAGGCCAACATTTAGGCATCTTCTATATTCTAGTACATTTTACAGAACATTATTTTTTCTAATGAATGGCGTGTTTCCAATGAGATAAAGCATGGCACTGTAATCAAATGAGTCTTGTGAGCCAAAAAGGAACCAATTTAAATAATGCCCAAACAGGGTCAATCCAGGATTTATCCAGACTTGTAGAAAGACACAGGCATTATATGTGATTCACACTGTAGCCTCGCTAGTACTTTTCATAGCTTTATCTTTCTACTAGGGCTTCGCTCACAAAAAAAGCAAACATTTTAAAGACAAATAAAAAAAAATGTACATAGCCAAGCAATATATTGTAACATCTAATACAATGAAAAAAGAAAGGAGTTGATAAAATACAACCTTTCATTCATTAAACAAAAAAGAATAAAATTTGCAATTAAATACAAATAATTTATTTCTCAGTGTTACGGCTCGTTCACGCCACTATATTTTTGGTCTGAGTCCTGTACGTAAAATAAAAAACGGATTACGCTCAGACCAATGTTATTCCCTGGAGCAGTGCAGACGAGCGATTTTTTTCACGGACCGAATCTGCGTGTGAAAAAACTCACCATGCACTAGTTTCTTCCGCAAATCATGAGTCTCACCTATTCAACTCTATGGGTGTGCAAAAAAAATCAGATGCCATACGGAGCCACAGTAAAGCATCTAATTTTAAGAAAACATTGCAATTTTGTAACATAGGAAACTGTAAATGGTCCTGTAAATGATTAATAACTGCTGCAAAAAAGGATTCTATAAGGATGACAAGTGAGAAAAAAATAAACGAGCTTTCTGGATTAAATTCTGACAGTTTTTTATATGCTTGTGTGAACTCGGCCTTAGAAAGAGATGCCATAAAAATATCATTTCTGAAAAAATAACAATAGCAAAGGCAGCTTTTCCATTGTATACTCTACCCCATTACGTATCTATTTCTATAATTTAAACTCAAAAACTGATTAGCAATGATAATTTTTAGGCCAGCATAAAAGATGTGATCAACTGATAGACAGACATTTACTCGTTTGTGGGCTGATTGCTGACACCAGGGAATGATTGGCAGTTTTGCCAATCATTAATCAATTCATAAAAAAAAAAAGAAAATTTGGACAAGACCACCAGAAATAGCACAAATAGTGACATCTAAGATGGGTAGAAAAAATTTATAGACGGGTGAGTATAAAAACTGGACTTCTCAGATGTGCAGTAAGGATTTAAGGACTGAAATCTTCACACCTTGTCTACAACCATCAGTCATGCATTGTGAAGATTTTACTTATTTACCCCATTGGGGCTCACAATCTAAAGTCCCTATCAGTATGTCTTTGGAGTGTGGGAGAAAACCCACACAAACGCAGGAAGAACAAACAAACTTCTTGCAGATGTTGTCCTTGGTGGGATTTGAACCCATGACCCCAGTGCTGCAAAGCAACAGTGCTAACCACTGAGCCACCGTGCTGCTGCATCCAGAGTTGGCAACTTGCTTTGAATTGAATGCTTCACGTACAAACACAATTTACTGCATTGCTGAGTAATTTTTGCAAAATGCTTGGGAAAAAAAAAATCCACAGCAATCTAGTAATGCTAAATCCACTGCTGCAAGGGTCAGTTCATTGACCTTAAATGAAGTGGCAGCATGACTGGTTAGCCAACACCACAATTAAAATGAATCTGTCGCTAGTTTTTGCCACCTAATCTGAGATAAGAATAATGTAGGGGCAGAGACTCTGATTCCAGTTATGTGTCACTTACTTACCATATTTTTTGCTTTATAAGACGTACCTGACTATAAGACGCACATAGGTTTTAGAGGAGGAAAATAAGAAAAAAAAATATTTTGAGCCAAATAGTATGCTAAAACATTTAATAAAATGTTATGCTATGGGGAATCGGTGGGTGATGCACTGTTATGGGGAATCTGCGGGTGACACACTGTCATAGGGGATCTGCGGATGGCGCACTGCTATGGGGGATCTGTGGATGATGCACTGTTATGGGGGATCTGCGGATGCCGCACTGTTATGGGGGATCTGCAGATGACGCACTGCTATGGGGGATCTGCCGATGAACCACTGTTAGGCTGAGTTCACACGATGCGTTTTTAATGCGTTTCCGCAGCGTTTTTGCAGCTGCGTAAACGCCGCGGAAACGCATTAAAAACGCATGGTAGAAGGGAAGCAATGTTCCCCAATTGAAATCCGCATGTGCTGTGCCCATGATGCGGATTTTTCCGCAGCGTAAACGCTGCGCTCAAAAATCCGCAGCATGTCAATTAATTTTGCGTAATTTTGCAGAAGTGCTGCGTTTTCGCCGCCATTGACTTGCATTAGAACGCGCCAATTCCGCAAGACTGCATTTGTACTTGCGTTATTGGCGCGTTCTAATGTGCGGATGGTACCCGAGTGTGGAGAAGATGTGACTCTCCTCCACACCCAGGTACCATTAAAAAAGCTGTAAAAACAAGAATAAAATAAAAAATAAAGATATATTCACCTTCTGACGGCCCCCGGTCTCCATCCCTCTGCTCGCGTGCAAGACTGAAGGACCTTCGGTGACGTCACAGTCATGTGACCGCAGGCCCTTCAGCGCAGTGTCTCGCGATATCCCGGCAGCCAGGAACAAGCCAGGAACAAACGCGGCAGCACACACCGAGCCATCAGAGGGTGAGTATAGCTTTATTTTTTTATTTTTAAACATTCTTATACGGTCACACTATATAAATCCATGCTGGTTGCATGGATTTATACAGTGTGACCTAGTTGTCAAGCACTTTCCAAGTGATGCTAATCGCCTGGAAAGCGCTTGTCAATCCGCATGCCGAAATGCATGTGAATCCACATGTATTCCGCAGGAAAAACGCATGTACAATCTGCATGCGTTTTTTCTGCCAGGGAGATGCAGAAATGATGCAGAAATTTTCAGCTTCATTTCTGCATCGTGTGCACATACCCTTAGGCTATGTGCCCACGATGCATTTTTCAAGCGTTTACGCTGTGGAATTTGGGAAACGCTTGGTAAACCTTCCCCCATGGTCTCCAATGCATTTCCGCACTTTCAATGCCCATGCTGCGGATTTTTCCACAGCGTTTATGCTGCGCTCAAAAATCCACAGCATGTCCATTAATTTTGCGGAAATGCTGCGTTTTCGCCGCCATTGACTTGCATTAGAACGCGCCAATTCTGCAAGACTGCATCTGTACTTGCATAATTGGCGCGTTCTAATGTGCGGATGGTACCCGGGTGTGGAGGACAGGAGACTCTCCTCCACACCCAGGTACCATAAAAAAAAGAATAAAATAAAAAATAAAGATTATATTCACCTTCCGACGGCCCCCGGACTCCTTCTCTTCGCTTGCTGACAGATCGCGCAGGACTGAAGGACCTGCACTAACGTCACAGTCATGTGACGGCAGGTCCTTCAGTACAGCGCAGCGCGATCTGCCGGCAGCCAGCACAGGAGCGCAGCAAGACTGCAGGGGCCATCGGAAGGTAAGTATTAGGTTTATTGTTTTATTTTTAACCACTCTCTCGGGTCACACTATATAAATCCATGCCGGTTGCATGGATTTATATAGTGTGACCTAGTTGTCACAAGCACTTTCCAAGTGATGCTAAAATCGCTTGGAAAGCGCTTGTCAACCCGCATGTGGAAATGCATGTGAAGAACGCTTCACATCCGCATGTCCCTGGCAGGAAAACGCATGTACAATCCGCATGTACAATCCGCATGTACAATCCGCATGTACAATCTGCATGTATAATCCGCATGTGTTTTTTTCTGCCAGGGAGATGCAGAAACACTCAGGAAAAATCCTGAGCATTTCTGCATCGTGGGCACATAGCCTTATGGGGGATCTGCAGATGATGCACTGTAATGGGGGATCTGCGGATGACGCACTGCTATGGGGGGTTTGCCAATGACCCACTGTTACGGGGGATCTGGAGATGATGCACTGTTATGAGGGATCTGTGGATGACGCACTGTTATGGGGGATTTGTGGATGATGCATTGTTATGGGGGATACAGTGCTTGGGCAGTGTTTACGGTATATTAAATGTGACTAAGGCCCCCATCATTTTTCAAAATACACCTACCGCATGTACTGAACGGTCTGGATGCATTCTTAAGGATGACTGGGGTTATTGTCATATTAAAATATAGTAAACATTTTGATCTATTACTATACAGTGCTGTCCCTGTTTGACTACCACCCTCCTAATCGTTAGGAATACACCCACATACTGCATAGATGAGTGTATTCTTAAGGATGACAGGGGTGGTAGTCACATTTTGACGTACTGTATACATGGGTATATTCTGAAAGATGAGGGAGGTGGTGGTCACATTTACAATAAACACTACTTTGGCCACTTACTGTACACTCCCTGGAGTGTTTATACTAAATATGACTACAATCCCCATCATCCTTCAGGATACACCCATTGGTACTGTATATTCTGAAGGATGATGGGGGTTGTAGTTACTCCCCTTTAGTGTCTCTGCTCACCTTTAAAGCCGCAGACCTTAACTCACAGGAGCTTTCATACAGGGGACACTTTTTTTCACTGACAGATCACTGTCAGCATCCAGTCCTGCAGAGGGGGAGGAGAATCACTCTCCTCTGCTCTAAATGGAAGATTATTCGCCGTGCAATGATCCTCCTTGTGACTTGTAGGATTGCTGCTTCCAATAGGTGGCGCTATAGAGTTCAAGTCCTCTTTTTCTCTGAAGAGTAGCATTGCACGGTGAATAAGCCTCCTTACCTTGACGTGCCAGAGCCGGTATGTCACTCTCCACAAGGAGAAACGTTACCCCTTAGACCTCAGTCCAGAGCCTCTCATCTAACCAAATCAGTTCTCATGCTTTGCACTGACGAGGGCCAACAGCCTGAAATACCGTGTCTGCAAATTAAGATTCTGATTTGGCTTTTATCCTAAGTCATATTGCACGACTCGTTAAAGGGCTGATAGTGACTTGTAGGATTGCTGCTTCCAATAGGTGGCGCTATAGAGTTCAAGTCCTCTTTTTCTCTGAAGAGACAATTTGCATACTGCCAAGTGGAAGCTCATAAAATTAACTGTACAAAAATAGAAAAAGTCGTTCCAGCTCCTTTGATTAAAATTCAGAACTTTATTTGAACAAATAATCTCACAAAGTTAATATATACAGTGGCACGTGAACGTTTATGAACCCTTCAGAAGTCTCCATATTTCTGCATAAATTTGATCTAAAGCTACATCAGATAACACAGAAAAAAGTAGATAAGGAGAACAAATTCAAACAAATGAGTAAAAAAATAGTAGGCTTTCTTATTTTTTATTGAGGGAAATGATAAAAAATCACATGTCTGTGAGAAGATTAGCAAATAATTTAAAGGTGATATTAGAATTTGCTGTCTTCAATCAATGGGATGACAATCTGGTGTGAATGGGTGATCTACTTTATTTAAGGAACTGGGATATATAAAAGTTTGATCTTCATGTTTGTAGAAGTGTATCATGGCACGAACAAAGGAGGTTTCTGAAGACCTCAGAATAAGAGTCGCTGATTCTCTAAAATGTTACAGAATCAATAATTTCTAGAATTTCTTTCACCTTCACCACCCAAAAATTGGGCACAAATGGAGGAAATTCAAGACCATTATTATCCAAAGATCACACCAAGGCATACAATAGTTTGAGAGGTCGTAAAGGAACCCAAAATAACCTGTAAGCAGCTAAAGACCTCTCTCACATTAACTAATGTTAATAAGACCACCATCAGGAGGACACTGAACAACAATGGTGTGCATGGCAGGATTGCAAGCAGAAAGCCACTGCTCTCCAAAAAGAACTTTACCATTTGCTAAAGATCACTTGGACAAGCCAGAAAGCTATTGGAAAAATGTTTTGTGGATGAGACCAAAATAGAGCGTTTTGGTTTAAATAAGGAGTGTTATGTTTGGAGAAAGAAAAACACCGCATAACAGAATGAAAACCTCAAACCATATGTGAAACATGGTGGTAGTAGTATCATGGTTTGGGCCTGTTTTGTTGAATCTGGGCCAGGATTGCTTGCCATCTTTGATGGAACAAAGAATTTTGAACTATACCAGCAAATTCCAAAGGAAAATGCCAGTGTATATGTCCATGAGGTGAATCTCAAAAGAATGTGGGTCATGCAGCAAGACAACGACTCAAAGCACACAAGTTGTTCTACAAAAGAATGGGCAAAAAGAATAAATTAAATATTTGGAATGGCCAAGTCAAAGTCCTGACCTTAATTCTATAGAAATGTTGTGGGAGAACCTGAAGCGAGCAGTTCATGGAAGAAAATTCACTGACATAACAGAGTTAAAGCTGTTTCTATAGGGAGGAATGGGCTAAAATTCCTCCAAGTCCATGTGCAAGACTAATCATCAGTTACCGGAAACGTTTAGCTGCAGTTATTACTGCACAAGTGGGTCACACCAGATACTTAAAGCATCTTTTCCTGACATATTCTGTAAGGTTCCTGTAAGTCTCCATTGATCAAATGGTGGCCAAAAGTGTGTTCTTTTGGATTTTATCTGGACGGTATGTGTATGAATAGCATTTGTTTTACTGTATATGAAAGCATTACATACTGCACTGTCCTATTCAGAGGGACACTGCAAAGAAACAATGTACCATGGTATATACCGTATTTTTCACTCTGGGTCACTATGGTGAAAGGATGTCTAGGCATCCTGACTGTGGAACAACGGGTGCATTCCTCCTGAGTATATATGCCAAGACAATGGGCACAAACTCAATGTGTATCTAATCTAAGACTAGTCTAAATAATTCTGATAAATGAAGGTACCAATAAGTTTGATGGACCAAGTGCAGAATAAAAATAAATTTCTGATGTAGAACTACAGTTACATACTTAGAAGCAACTTAAAAATAGATGTAAATCAATCAAATCATAAAAATATTAATGATTGTGTTCAGTATGCATTTGCAAATTCCATGAAAAGAAAAATACTGTGCTATCCAATAAAAAGTCTATGAAAATTAGCCCTGGGTCCAGGATAACTGTGCAGGAAAAGAAGTATCCAACATTACAGCACTTCATAGCACCATGTGTATCATTGCAAAATACCACGTGCAGGCAGCAACATAAGGGTAGACTGTTTAGAAAGCTGCTAATTTTTGCATTTAAGAAGTAAATGAACGATAAAAAAATCTGTGCCCAGGTGTACATAGCCTTTAAGCAAAATATAATATTTTGAAGTAATGAGCACTTAGCAGCAGCTTGTACATCAGTTAGGCTATTTTCACACACGTTGGGTTTTGCTGCGTATTTTGCAGCAGATTTTTATGCAAATTTTCAGCTGTGTCTAGCAGTGCCAGCAAAGTCTATGAGAAACCAGAATTCTCTGTTCACATATGTTGCTTTTTGTTTGCTGCGTATTTTCTGCCTTGCTTGCGTTTTTGGAAAATAGAGCATGTCACTTCTTTCAGTGTTTCTGCAGCAGAAACGTGCGTATTTGCAGCGTATTTTGCTGCATATTTTGCTGCGTATTTGCTGTGCTTTTTCACCCATAGGAAGTAACACGCAGCAAATTACGCAGCAAATACGCAGCAAATACACACGTTTTTTATGCAGCTGTTTTCCTGCCAGAGTTAGCAGCAGATTTGCAGCAGAAAAAAAAACACAACGTGTGTGAACAT
This sequence comes from Phyllobates terribilis, assembly GCF_046119375.1. Lineage (NCBI taxonomy): Eukaryota > Metazoa > Chordata > Amphibia > Anura > Dendrobatidae > Phyllobates > Phyllobates terribilis. The sequence goes on along the minus strand of NW_027362765.1, from coordinate 259,039,977 downwards.
AGCCTTAGAGGGCTTCTACCAGATATCTTCATGAAATGCTGCTGTCCTAGTGACCTGGATCTTGTAATAATCATTTATACTAGGTGATCGCACCAAATACATGAAAAGCAAAGTATTGTACTTGGCAAACATAAAACTCATATGCTACTGCATGAATAATTACTTTATTAGGATACGGTTACATGTTCAGTATTTGGTCAGTATTTGACATCAGTATTTGTAAGCCAAAACCAGGAGTGGGTGATGAATACAGAAGTGGTGACGTGTTTCTATGAGACCACGTTCACATGGTCAGTATTTGGTCAGTATTTTACCTCAGTATTTGTAAGACAAAACCAGGAGTGGGTGATAAATACAGAAGTGGTGACGTGTTTCTATGAGACCACGGTCACACGATCAGTATTTGGTCAGTATTTGACATCAGTATTTGTAAGCCAAAACCAGGAGTGGGTGATAAATACAGAAGTGGTGACGTGTTTCTATAAGACCATGGTCACACGTTCAGTATTTGGTCAGTATTTTACCTCAGTATTTGTAAGCCAAAACCAGGAGTGGGTGATGAATACAGAAGTGGTGACGTGTTTCTATGAGACCACGGTCACACGCTCAGTATTTGGTCAGTATTTTACCTCAGTATTTGTAAGCCAAAACCAGGAGTGGGTGATGAATACAGAAGTGGTGACGTGTTTCTATGAGACCACGGTCACACGCTCAGTATTTGGTCAGTATTTTACCTCAGTATTTGTAAGCCAAAACCAGGAGTGGGTGATGAATACAGAAGTGGTGACGTGTTTCTATGAGACCACGGTCACACGTTCAGTATTTGGTCAGTATTTTACCTCAGTATTTGTAAGCCAAAACCAGGAGCGGGTGATAAATACAGAAGTGGTGACGTGTTTCTATTATACTTTTCCTCTTATTGTTCCTCATCTTGCTCTGGGTTACAAATACTGATGTGAAATACAGTGCATGTTCCAGCTTATATTGTACTTCTTTTCTATCTATATCCGCCCTCCTCTTCCTTGATTGATAGCTCTGACTTTACAGGAGCGAGAGAAAGGTGGATATGTAAAACAAGTAGGTTTAAAGACGAATTGAACTGTTTGACCAAACCACGGATGCACCTCGCTCCTGTGCTTGTTTGTCCTATCCTATCCAATTGCCTGGAAGTAAATTTAGATCTTCTTAAGTTATAGTCGTTTCTGAGATGGCTGGTTCACAGCCAATAAGGGTCCCATTATTGTGCCTTTGTATAAACAGATTTAAATGGATAGTTTCAAGTTATTAAATTGCTTTAATTAGTTACATAGCCAGAAAATAAGCAAGTTTGAAATTTACTTGCTTTTACTACCTGCTATATTTCTCCTGATGAGAGGTTTTTATCTTACATAGTGTACACCTTGTTTCTATGGAGCTCTGCCATTAGTGTATGCACTGACCCTGGCTGAATGCATGCAGAATTTACAATCCAGGAGAGGAGTTAACTCCTAACATACTAGTCAGCTCTCTCCAACCCATTTATTTCTATACAGCGGTGAGCTGCTCAGTCTCCTCCCTCCCCTCCTAATCAGCTCCCAACAAGCTGCAGTTGTAAATCTTGCAAAATCACCAATCCCCACCATTATCAGCTTTCAGAGAAGGTCCCGTGATCATGGCTTTAATTTTCCTGAGCCTTGTGCCTGTTCAAATGCCCTATTATGTCTATGTGTAAATATAGTGATAACAGTGTAACTCCGAAACAAATCACTGATAGCTGAATGAGTTAACGCAGAATTTGTGCTGAGCTTTATAGTTCCACTAATACTACAGCAAAGCTACTTAACAGAACTGTCCCTCAAGATGGAGAGCCCACCCCTCCACAAACTAGGAAGGAGACTGCAATGCTCTGAGCTGCTCAAGAGACAACTTGAGGACAATCCTTTAACAAAGATCTAGCTGAATAGAATTTTATGTCAAAATATTATAACAATCTTTTTGCATATGGCTATGATTTAATCTCAACATTTGAAAGCATTACTTTACTGTCCAATCTTTTATGTTACAGAGTGTGCTCCCATATGATTTGGTAATGATTGAGGAGATAGATATTACAGTTTCCCTTTACTGGTATTATAGGGGATTTCCCACCAGATATTCTTATTGCCAATCCACAATATAGGATTGCTGGGAATCCATCTATCTCTAAAATGTGGGTCCCAAAGTCCACTGTGTGGATTGAGTGGTAGCATGTATGCAAGACTACTACTCCATTCATTTCTATTAGACTGAAGGAGATACCAAGTAGACAGCTCAGCTCCTTCTGTTACTCCCACAGACAATGTGTCGAGTGAGTGTCACTACCACTCTATTTACATAGGAGACTCGGAGACCCTTGTTGTTATAATTGGTGGGAATCCCAACAATCAAGCCCTCGGTGATCCTCCATTTATCACCTATTCTGTGGCTGGTAATAAATGCAGTTAGTGGGAAAACCACTTTATAGAACTTCCCCTAAACCATAAAAAACACACATGTGGCACTATACATTCAAGTAGTAAGTGTACTCTTGGCATCACCAAATCCAGATTATCAGTGGCTACAAGATAGTGAAGTGCAACCAATTACCATTACAATGTAGTGTGTGGTTTAAAGCATGATCTATAATGTCATGCTGCATGTGTACAGCTCCCCAACCACGGAAGACTTACTCAATGGATAAAGCGCCTGATGTATCCGCTTTGATATTGACTATGTTTGCACCTCAGAAGTTAGTGTTACAACCTAGGATAGACATTTGATGTCTTTGAGCTCAGTGAGCTTTCATGGCCTACTGATTTGTAGATGCATTATGTGAAAAACAATAGCAGTTTTCGGTGTCAACTACAGTAAATTTGGCATTAAAATATGATAATTGCATCTAACGATTAGAAGAGTTCTCATCATCTGACTTTGATTGTGCAGTGAATTTATCTTTAGCTGCAGGCATTGAAGTGAAGCTAAAATAGACATCATTTAAGCTATTTGCTGGAGCTACAATTACCTGATTATGACAATGATCCCATCAAATATGTTATATGGGTTCTTGATGTATCCAAATGGACCATAAACCAAAAGCTTTAAAACCATTTCCAGGGCAAATAAGCTTGTAAAGACTATATTACTGATCTCCAGGGCATTAGTCAATTCATCTGGCTGCAGGAAAACAATACATTTATGTAAATTATTTACAGTAAGCGTAGTCCAAATAAGAAAGGATAAAGATGAATCACGGTAGATGAAATAACATAGTCTTCTCAGGAAAAGAATTATTTACATATAGAGAACCAAAGGAAATGATTATACTTGATAAAATACACATACCTGAACAGACTATAAAAAGAGCTATTAGGCCAGTACTCCATGGATGATGCTTATCTACTATTTATTTCTTCTGCTTTGGCGTAGCCCTAATCAATAGATAATATACAGCTCTTTCAGTGTGTGGCATAGCCTGTGGTCTGCTTACTGCTGATGACTGATCTGTTGCTGTAGTGGCTGACGACAGATCAATATCCCACCAGCTTCTGCGGACAACTCCGTGATCCCACTTAGCGTATCACTACATCACTGCCAACTACTAGCGCAAATTCTCTCACTCATGGCGAGTCCGTAACATGTGCTTCATTTTCCCACTCTGCCAGAGACATTTTTTTCCTAGTTGCACCCTAACTTAGCTGCACTTCTAGGAAACAGGAGGCAGTTTCTTCCTCCTTCATCAGGCCGGAGCCTTATGTCAAATACATTATCCTTATTTCACTCATTTCCAATTTTAATTAACTTTTTTTTTTCTGGCACAAGAAACTCGTGGCCAACTTTCCCTGGTCCTCTTAGCTACAAAGAAGACGTTGTAGGTCCATGGATCCAATTTAACACTGATACGCCAACAGGTTTCACCATTGAAAAGAAACTGCACGTGTTATATTACACAGCTTTTCAAAGTAAGTATGTCAGGCTCATCAGGCCTGCAAAATCTATGTCAGAATGGCTGTAGAATTTTTTTTACGTTTTTTTTTTTATTGCAGTTTTAAATTCTAATTAACAAAAGAAAAACAACCCAGGCTTGAAATGTTTAGAGAATTACATAATAAGTTTGTAGAATAAGTACTAAATGCACACAGACAACATAAAACTACTGTAAATGGCATTTCTGAAAATCTAAACAGATAAGTAACCAAAAAAGAAAAGGAAAAAACAAAGGAGGGAGAGGGGTGGGGGTGAGAACTAAGAGGGGTGGGGATTGGCTCAAGGCTCTCGCCGTGATTAAGTACTTTAAGGCACATTATGTAGGTTATATGGGTGGGTCTTCAAGTAGCTCCCTTTTTAGGAACCAGGTTGTATTGCAGAAATGCTTTTTGATTTTATTCCGGATAGTAGAGGGCAGAATAGCAATGAAACCGTCTCATGTATTAAAAAAAAGTTTTCACTTTGGGTTCTTTAACCCCTTCGCGACCTTAGGATTTTCCGTTTTTGCATTTTCGTTTTTTGCTCCCCTTGTTCCCAGAGCCATAGCGTTTTTATTTTTTGGGCAATATGGCCATGTAGGGCTTATTTTTTGCGGGATGAGTTGTTCTTTTGAACAACATTACTAGTTTTACCATATCATGTACTGGAAAATGGGAAAAAAAATCCAAGTGGGTGAAATTGCAAAAAAATGCAATACCACAGTGGTTTATTGTTTTTTTTTCTTTCCACTTTCACTGAATGCTAAAACTGACCAGACATTATTATTCTACAGGTCATTACGAATTCGTAGATATCAAACATGTATAGATTCCTTTTTATTTAAGTGGTGAAAAAAAAATCCAAAGTTCGCTTAAAAAAAAAAAAAAGGTGCCATTTTCCGAGACCCGTAGCGTCTCCAATTTTCGTGGCCGGGTGAGGGCTTATTTTTTGCCCGCCAGGCTGACGTTTTTATTGATACCATTTTGGGGTAGATACAATGTTATGATCGCCCGTTATTGCATTTTATTGCAATGTTGCTACAACCAAAAAAACGTAATTCTGGCGTTTGGAATTTTTTTCTCATTACGCCGTTTACTGATCGGATTAATTATTTTTTTATATTGATAGATCGGGCGATTCTGAATGCGGCAATACCAAATATGTGTATGTGGGGTTTATTTTTTATTATTTTATTTTGAAAGGGGGCTGATTTAAACTTTTATTTTTTTTAATTTTTTTAATATTTTTAAAAACATTTTTTTAAAACATTTTGCTTGCTTCTATAGTCTCCATAGGAGACTAGAAGCAGCACTTGTCTGATCGCCTCTGCTACATAGAGGTGATGAGCAGATCACCTCTATGAAGCAGAAATGGTCCTGTGCTATGAGCGCCGACCACTAGGTGGCGCTCATAGCGATCTTTACATGACAACCACTGGGGTCTGCTGCAGACCCAGGGTTGTCATGCCCACCCATTGGTGACCCGCGATCACGTGACGGGGTCACCGATGGGCGGGGTAAATGACGCACTTCCGGCGCGGCGATGTTAAATGCCGCTGTCAGAGATTGACAGCGGCATTTAACATGTTAACAGCCGCGGGTGGATCGCGATTCCACCCGCGGCTGTTGCGGGCACATGTCAGCTGTATAAATCAGCTGACATGTGCCCGGTTCAGTGCGAGCTCACTGCCGGAGCCCTCACTGAACTGGGCGTGATGGCCTGGGGCCATTAAGGGGTTAAGGATAGACGCTTACACCTAACTCCATAAGAAACAAGATGGTTAGAATTTAGTTTGATTCTAGAAATAATTAATATTGGGGAACTTGGGGGAAAATCCAAGTTTGGAGGATCTCTTTTCTTTGCAGCTGTTGATACTAAATGTAGAGGTTTTTAAGAGCTTTTGTCACATCTGTTTTTTCTAAAGTTTATAGTAAATCTTCACCCATCAAACTTGATTTATTGCTCCTTAGAGTCCCTCCCCCCTGCTGAGATCTTACACTGCTCAGTACAAGCTGCAGCTGTTAATCAAGCTGGGTGGGCAGAGGCTAAATATGCTTGGCCTTGTCATGAGATCTACAACTCTTCAGCTGGACTCATTTTAATGTCAGGATTATACAGCCATTCTAACATGGATTTCCAAAGTAAGTACCTAAGAGGTCTAAGAGATATATTTAATAATGTATACAGTTTGTATTGTATAATCTGGTAAGGTAACATATCCACTTTAATTTTTAACATGTGTATTCATCTGTAACCATGGCATACAAACGACAGAAACACAAACGTTTTAAACACCTTACCTGTTCGTGATATTCAATCCCCATGCTCAGAGTATTTATTAGGATAGCAATCATTATACCTCGGCCAAAGTATTTGCTGTCTACAATCTTTCTAAATGTCTCGCACACCATTTTGCACGCCTTCATCAGCTTAGTGGGGCTCTTTGTTAACGTCTTTCCCTTTTTTTGTTCAATTTTCTCATTGCACTGAGTATCTTGACTAAACTCGTAGCCTCCATCACTGTCAGACTCCATGTCGTCGTTGTCGGGCACCTCTGGCTCTTTGCAGTGAGAACATATTTCTGGATCTAAGGATTCAATTTCAGGAGTTGCAGCTTGGACCGAGATTTTACAGGATCCTTTGCAGATACCTAAAGTCATATGGAACTGATGAAAATAACAAAGCTTTCCCAAAATCTCAGTGAGCAGCAAGTAACAAATTGCTACTCATGCATCTCACATACAGTGTAATTGTGAAAAAGTGCAAAATGTAAATAATAATAAAAAATCCTTACATTCATAGCAAAGCAAAATAAAGACTCAACACCATGTCACAAGTAAAGCAGTGCTGTATCTATATGTGATACAGCATTAACACACTATTACACACAACATACAGTGGCTCCTGTTCCTATATTACACAAATCCTTTGGAGCTGTGTGGGTACCACTATAGATTTTACTGTTAGCTTTTGTCTAAAATGTTGATTATTAGTGAAGTTATAACACTGCAACTGGATACTCTATACTACAACCCAAAAGTAACTTTTGAAAATTACATTTAGGCTATGTTCACACGTTGCGTTTTTGCTGCGGTTTTTTTTATGCAAGTTTATGCGAATTAAAAGCTGCATTTCAGAAATCTCATGCACACACATTGTTTTTTTCCTGACTGAATTGGAAAACGCGACCCTTGACAAAGCAAAACGCGCGTCGGGCTATTTCTATCCCTCCCTCCAAGATCCACCTCACTAGCGGCAACCTTACATGGCGGTACCTCCATTCAGCTAAGATCCTCTATTCCCCCTGGTACCCAAATTTCAACAACTATAGGGACTTTTCCTTGCATGCACTACTTAACTTATGATTGTTTTGGGGCTCTCTGGGATGGGTTATCCACCGGTTTTGCACTTGTCTTCTTAATGATTTAATGTCTTGGTTGTTATGCTGTTTGGTGTGGAAGCACTGTCTGTCATTACTACTTTACCAACTTGTTTTATCAATCCATTGTATTTAATAAACAAATTTTGTATATTCATAAAACCTGTGAATTCCATTTGCCCTCCTACTTTATACATGATTCCTTTGGAGTAGGTTTCCTAGTGACTCGTGTCACTTTCTGTTTGGAAGCGTGACTCACTATTTTTTGTTATGTTGCTAGCCAATTTTGTATTCACAGGTATCAGATTTTGCTGCATTTTTAGTGGAAAAAAGCATGTACAGCAGTATGTGAACGTCATTTCTTTTTGTGATTTTCCCAAGTTTAAACCATAATGTCTTGGTGCTCTCACATTAGCATGGCAGTTAGGATTACTACCGTTTAATTAAATTAGTGATGCATGCAAAGTAAACATTGGCTGACTAAGGTGTGAAATTGAACAATACCTGACCAATTGAAGGGCTGATCAAATGTGAAAGTAAACAGTGTCCTACAAAATGCTCTACCAATGTAAACTATTCCAGACCAATTCACCTCCCCCCGCTGTTACATTTGTAATTTTGCATTTTTTCATCAACTCATATGAACTTTTTTGTTCAGAATAGTCACTATTTTTACAGACATAAAAATCTTTCTCCACTTAATAATTTTATTAACTTGCCCTTTGTCCAAAAAATGGTTTTATTGTTGCACATTTGTCTTTCATTGGTGACCTGTGTTCATGCTTTGCCTCAGCAAAGCTGAACTTTGGGATCCTTAAAAATGCATCAAAAAATGCATCGAAAATGCAGCAAGAAATGCAGTAAAACCTGCTTTTTGTAAGCAGCTTCTTTACTGCCAAGAGAGCAGGTTTTGCCTGAAGAAAAAAATGCCGCAAAAACGCAACGTAGTTGAACATAGCCTTAACAGAGATTTTAAGCCTAAATAGTAACTTATCTTCAGAAGTTTTGCAGTTCAAGCAGTTTTAAAGTTGGGGTAGGAACTAACTATAATGTGGATGTGTAACTGACGGGAAGCTGAGAATAATGTCCTGATGATCATTGTCTTCTCTTCTCTTGTCAAAAAGGAAAGTTGGAATCAGTGCCAACCATCTCATAAATGAAAACATGCAAAAGTCTATCCTAATGGATCACTTCTCAGCTTTCTGAGAAATAACCAAAAAAGAAGAACTTGAGACATCAACTTTCAATGGTGTTCTTGTTCATTTGGTAGTAAGTCCTAGTCATACAAAGTTTAGGCTTTAGATAAAGCCCAAAATGTTTCATAGTACAAGGCTTATGGCAAAATGAACAAGAACATCACTGAATGCTTATCTCAAATGTCTTCAGCATAGAAGAGCCACCAGAACCATATGTGATTGGCAGAAGTAGCACTATTTATTTGATTTACTTTTCTGAGCTTTTTTTTTAGGCTTATGAAACTTTTAAGTTAGGGCGGGCTATGTGTGAGCTAGCCACATTTTCCATTTGGAAGTTGTTCATTAAAGGGAATCTGTCAGCAGGTGTTTGCTATGTAATCTGAGAGTAGTATGATATAGGGGCTGTGACCCGGTGATGTGTCACAGGTTGTGTGCTGTTGTTTCCATATAATCAGTAATTTATCAACAGGAGATTATCACTACAGGACTAAGTGTCCAACCACGCCCCCACCACTGCCATTTAGTGCTGTGGACGGAGTTTCACAGGGCTCAATATTCTAAGCTCTGCTAGATCTGTAGCACAGAAAACTGTGATTCTATCTCAACTATGTAAACTAAGTGATACATCACAGGAAACAGGGCTTCTATCCCTACCTCGTGCTGCTCTCAGATTACATAGCAATAACCTGCTGACTGATTCCCTTTAACAGAAGATCAGTTATAAAGTGAACCTACTATACTTCATGGAATCCCAAATAATAGTTTAGGGACCACACACATCTTCTACTCACTGAGGTATTAAGTCACCTGGTAGTGGACCACGGGGAAACCCTCCCCATGCACCATTTGACCAAGACCTTTGTGAGCCTGAGATTCCCTTAAATTGCACTGGTTTACGTCTCTTCTTCAGTGTAACGCTTATTAACCCATTAATGACCAGGCCTGGAAGGGCCTTAATGTCCGTCTGTTTTTTTTACATAATTTGTTCCCCGAGATATCATGGAACATTTCTGATGAACATTTTTTTCCTGCACTAATATCATTTTTTTCCTATGTAACTCATTGAGGACTATGTGGCTGGCAAAATATAAGACCATAAATCTAAGAAGTATATGAAGAATATTGTTAGATCTCTTCTACTAAAGTTTATTATTATTTACAGTACCTCTAATAAGGCTGACAATTACAATTACCATAGATTAACATTTGAATATTACTGGGGGTGATTAATATTTAATTATTTCAATTAATTAGAAGCTATCATGAGAAATGATAGCCAAAATTTGTTTTTTATATCACAATCTGTATTAAAAATAAAAATATAAATCTTGCAATTTTCACCATGGCCTGTACAAAAATATTAATAATCTATAGAGGTGAAAAAAATCTATTTGTAATGCCTTTTACTGAAATAATACTACTAAAATATATTGGATAAAAACTAATTTATAGGATAAAATGGATTATATTAAATATTCTGAATAATTACCTTAGACTCCCTCTAGGGGCGAGCAGAGTAAATTAGGTGCACTTAGCCTTTCCTATTACATGGCCAACCATTTATTTGAATGACCAGCATGCAATACTCTGTTTCTCCAACAGTGGCCACTGCAGAGGCAATGTAAGGCCAAACAGATCGGATAGGGGATATATAAAGACCAAGTGATGAACAAGTCTGCTTCTAAGAGGGGTGATCATGGTGATGCATCCCCTTTACGCATTGTTGTGAATATGGCTAGGAATAATTTCGATGGGAATCTCAATCCATGCTTTCAGTAGTGATTTTGGTATAATTAGTGGTGAAGTGCTGTTATAGCATGCATGGAAATTATATCCCCACTTGACTGCATATTTGGTGAGAGTATAAATTATTTACATTTATATGCCAAAGCAAAGCATGCATGTATGCCAGCATGCATCCATACATCTATCGTAGGACCACTGTGGAGGGTCTTCAGCAAGCTGCTTGGCTTAAAGGGGTTATCGGGGAATAGGAAAAAAATAAATAAACTAACTAAAATGTCATTATAAATAATTTCCTAAATACATTTAACCCCTTCAGCACCTTGGGTTTTTCGTTTTTTGCGTTTCGTGTTTTGCTCCCCTTCTTCTCAGAGTCATAATTTTTTCTCTTTGTCTGTCAATATGGCCATGTGAGGACTTGTTTTTTGCTGGACGTGGTTGTAATTTTGAACAACACCATTGATTTTACCATATCGTGTACTAAAAAATGGGAAAAAAATTCCACAACTGTTTTTTTTTTACAGTGTTCACTAAATGCTAAAACTGACCTACCATTATGATTCTTCAGGTCATTACAAGTACGTAGATACCAAACATGGATAGTTTTTTTTTTTAATTTATGTAATGAAAAAAAATCTAAAGTTTGTAAAAAAAAAAAATGACGTTATTTTTTGAGACCCGTAGCGTTTTCATTTTTTGGATCTGCGGCTGTGTGAGGGCTTATTTTTTGCACCCTGAGCTATCATTTTTTATACCATCTTGGGGTAGATACAATGTTTTGACCGCCTCTCATTGCAATTTTGCAACGGCCAAAAAAATGGTAATTCTGGTGTTTTGATTTTTTTTCTCCTTAAGCCGTTTACTCATCGAATTAACTATTTTTATATATTGGTAGATCAGGCAATTCTGAATGCTGCGATACCAAATATGTGCATTTTTTTTTACTATTTTTTTTGAATGAGGCGAAAGGGGGGTGATTTGAACTTTTATAATTTTTATTTTTTTTCTATATTTTTTTAAAACTTTTTTTTAAACTTTTTACTGACTTTTAAAGTCTCTGTGGGGGACTAGAAGCTGCGATCATTTGATCGCCTGTGTTATACATAGCAGGGCTTCAGCAAAGTGCTCATCTGCTATCAACGCCTGCCACAGCAGTTCGGCAATGACAACTACGGGGGTCTCCTGCAGACCCTGGGCTGTCATGCCAGCCCATTGTTGGCCTGCGATCATGTGACGGGCGCACCGATGGGGGGAGCTAATCATGCGCTTCTGGCGCAGTCATGTTAAATGCCACTATCAGAGATTGACAGCGGCATTTAACATGTTAAGAGCCGCGGTGGATCACAATTCCATAATGTATTAAAGAATCTATTTATAATAACATTTCCTTTAGTTATATATATTTTTTCTATTCCAGGAGAACCCCTTTAAAGGTGCAAGAGAAGTTTAATAGTTAGCCTAATTATAAATAAAATTATATATGTAATAATAATCACTCGCCTGCTTGCATGCTTGTGAAGTTTAACTAATTCCGGCTGAGACAGACAATGACGGTCTCTCTTGGCAACCTGGCAAGCATTAAACAAGAGAAGCACCCAATCACCTTTAAGGTGAGGCACCGTATCATCCACTAGTTACCAGTATTCTTTGTTCACAGAACATTCTCAGACTCCAATCAAACATTCGGACAGACAGAAAAGAAAGACAGACAAACAGTATAAATAATAATTATGGACCATCTGAACTCATAAAATGGGTTGTCCTGCGAATAAAAATTATTTTTAAAAGGGCTCACTCTGGAATAAAAATTTTGAAGAAGTGATAATTACCCTCACTAATCCCTTGCAGTTCCCTCTGTGACCTGGTCTCTAGTTCCAGGCCCTGAAATGGCAGGAAATACCCGTTCAGCCAATCACTAACTGGTATGTATAACCCCTGCAGCTAGTGATTGGCTGAAAGAGTTTTGCATTTCCTGCGTGTTGAGTTGGGACCAGAGAGTAGACACTAGCAGGAACCGTATACGTTTCAGAAAGGGAACTCCAATAGATCGATGTGGATAATAAGTAGTGTTGAATTTGATAACATCTGCGCCACAGCGTGGCAATTCAGGGATGTTCATGGGTGGAGCCGATTTTTTGGCACAAACAAGTCGGAACCCCGAACACAAACCCGAATTTGAAATGCCGAACAAATTCACTCAACACTAATAATAAGTACTTTTTTTTTTTTTTATACAAGTCTGAGACCTTTTAAAAAAAAACTTTTTTCACTTGCAGGGCAACACCTGTAAAACACCCAGAATCCATACATTAAAATAATAGATGCTTCTTGCTGTCGAAAATGTGAATATATTTCTCCTACCTGTACTCTGGTTCTCTAGCAGCCTGTTCATTGAACTGTATATTGGCCCCGTGTAAATGCTGGGGTCACTTGTGACCACAAGGCTCTCTGAATCTTCCCCTTGTTCTGTTTTCTTCTGTAACTCTGGTGACACACTTGGGTGTACGGTAGGATAGTTTTTATTTCCTACAATACTTGTTTGGAGAACCTCAGGATTTGCCACAACTGTGCCAGGCTGGGCAAAGACGGGCACGCAATGCACAGGTTCAAGATGGCAATCGGCATGGTAAATGCTGTGAATGGATTGTGTGTTGGAGGCTGAAGCAATGGGGGAGGTCGGAGCTCCAGAAAACGATAGCATTAGTCTAGTTCCATTATGAGGAGAATTGGTTTCCACTTCGCTAAGCTCTGGGCTGGCCTGTGGTGCTCTCAGGCTGCCGTTCCCCAGGTGATAATGATGATGGTGATGGTGATGGTGATGGATTAGATGGTGCACTGAAGACCTTCTTCTCCTGTGCTTGCGATTTGGTTTTTCGTTGGTGCTCTTCACTGCAGGACTAGATGTGAAACCAAGTTTAAAGACTGCTGCTCTGTAGAGCTGGACAAGCCTCTTACTGGCCTTACGAGTCACATACACCAAATACTTGAGAAGCTCGTCGTAACAACTGCCAGGCTCCGAGAAGCTGGCCAATGTGCTTGCATTGGAAAGAAACCGGACTCGCTGTTCCTTCATAAGTTGGCTCTCCCGCTGCTTAGTTTCGGAAAACTGAGTAGCTATGACCACTAGACATAGGTTGATCATGAAAAATGATCCAATCTAAAGAAATTTAAAGCAGTTCGGTAATTAGTACAAGACAATTATGAAGATCTACTTTATATGCACAACAATTGCAATATGACTGTAATATGTTACAATAAGTAGTAGTCTTACCTACTTTTTGGGAACAGTTGATTTCATGCTATTTTCTAATACCCAGTTCATTAGGCTGTGTCACTAAATTTCCTTATATAGTTTGTATTATACAAAATATTGCAAGTTATTGGTATGGAGCCTTGTGGCATGAAATGATAGGGATCTGAATATTAGGGAGCAGAAATTACTTGTATTTGATTCAGTATATTCAAGAGGTTAGAGCTGATGAATGAGATAGAGCAGACAGAATAAATAGTTAAAGTGAATCTGTCACCAGGTTTTTGCCACCTAATCTGACAGCAGCATAATGTAGATAAAGAGCCTAATTCCAGTGATGTGTCAGTTACTAAGCTGCTTGCTGTAGTTTTGATAAAATTACTGTTTTTTTCAGTAGGAGATTATCATTAGAGGACTAGTAAACCTGCTGATTGGCAGCTGTGTACACTGTACATGGACAGAAAGCTGTCAATCAGTGGTTTGGCGGGGTTATAGCAAGCTCAGCATTCAGAGAACAGGGAGATCTGCAGCAAATAAAACAGGGATTTTATCAAAATGACAGCAGTCAGCTCAGTAAGTAATACATTGCTGGAATATTTTTACATAATAAATAAAGCTAGTACAATTTTTGATCTTTTACTTTAGAGTTTAGGAGTCCAATGGGTGGTCTTACTCGCTGAAAGCTATCTCACTATGCTCAGTCATACAGAGCAGGATGTTAGATCACCGCCTATTGGGCTCCTAATCCCAGAATGTACAGAAATTTATATTAGTGATGTGTTATAATTAATCGATTCCAAGAAAACTATGTATCAATCTGCTTTATAAAACCTTGCCAACATATTGGACGTATAGGTCCCCTTTAAAAACTTCTAGCACAGCTACATTTTCTAGTTCACTTTTTTTAATACTGAGGGAGGCATATGGTAACAGATAATTATCTTTTTGTAGACCCAGCAAATGTTGGCCTAATTGTCAACCACTTATAGCCCATGGCAGTGAAGGGCTGGATTTGTACAATATCTCTATGCAGGATGTGTGCTTGTGGTATGGTGGGCATATTAGATAATACATCAGAAGAATTTGTTAATGTATAGGCCGAAAGTTGATGCCAAACATGATGTGAACCTAGCCAACATTTGAAAGCCTTCAACATTCATTTTACTTTGCATTTTAGATTGGAAATATACTTTTTGTTAAGGCCCTGTTCATTAACATAAAAATACAATGCAGAGGAGGATGCCACTCATTGTGCAGCCAGGACAGCAGTCTTGGATGCCTGCCAGGGTCTCTTGTAGAGAATAGAAAACTGTGTGTTCATTGCTCATACATCCAGCTCACACGTTTATAGTTTGACTTAGGTTATTGCTTAAAAAAGAGCGATAAATAGTAACAATATATTCTCTGTTGGGGTCCATGAGCTCATGGGTTCATTGGTATGAATCAAGAAATTTCCCATTTCCTCTAGGAAACATGAAGGAGGACCGTTCAGCTCTCCTGACAAGCTTGTCATAGTAAATCATTGTAATCTCTGCAATGTAACAATTCTGGAGCCTCTTTTCTCTGCTCTTTGCATTTTCTGCTCTTTCAGGCAAACCGCCGGCGTACCTGAAAGAGATGCTGCGTGCACATATCCTAACAGAAGAACCGCACAACACAGAATTCTAAGAAAAGATGCTCCAGAATCGTTATATACTGTGAAAAAACAATTATTTACTAAAACTGTATGTCAAGAGAGGTGACAGGTAAGGAGAACTTTTCACCAAATTTCACGTGTTGAACTGGACACACAATGTAATATTGGCTGAAGAGCGGAATAAAACGTTTGTGTTTGTTTTTAATTTCGCCTCTCCATTGTGGAGATATTAGCAGTCTAAGTATTTGTCACCCAACGAGTTAACGTTAGTTAAAGGGATTGTCCAGTCCAAACTGATACGTCTGCAGTTACTATGTGTGACTGCAGACTTATGAATCCCCCCAGCACATGCACTGTGCGCTGCGGGGATTCACAGGTTTCTGAGCCAGCATACATACTCCCGGCCAGAGCCCGTCCAGTGGGCGCAGCCTCGCTCCATACACTTTATAGTGCGAGGCCGTGCCCTGTAGTTGGCCGTGCCCACTGGACGGCCGCGTCACTAGTTGTGTCGCGGCCTCACTCAATACAAGTGTATGGAGCGAGGCTGCACCCACTGGACGGGCTCTGGCTTGGAGTATGTGTAACTCATATGTAGCACCCTGAGGATTCGGCTGCTACAGGGGTATTACACCTCAGCCAGAGGTGTGGTATTCCACTCCAGGGTAAGGATGGAGTGTGGAACTGAGCTCAGTAGGCTGCATGCACTACATACATCCCATTTCCGGGGGACAGATCAATGGTACTCCCACTAGAGAAATGTGCAGGTACGACAGTGTCTGTCCCTGGCTGGAGTGGGAGGGGGGTGGAACATCCCAGTAGTGTAGGGGCAGATAGGGGGAGCAGTCTGGGTAGTGCTAGGAGCTCATTGGGTGCTGGTCACCTGAGCTCACACATAGAGGGAGTATATAAGGTGGGAACCATCTTAGATCAGGGTCAGTCAGTCTGTCAGTCTTTGGTAGAATGAGTCAGAGGAAGAGAGCAGAGGAGGAGAGCAGCTCCAAGGCCCAGAGAGAGAGAGGAGAAAGAAGGACCCAGAGGGGGAGAAGAGAGAACTCCAAGAACCCAAGATTAGATCAGAGGGTGAAGAGTTGGCACAAGGGTACCGGATCCCAAGCTGGTGGAGGGCCCTAATCCTTAGCCAGAGACCGGAGGTCGTGGGCAGGATCTGCCACGACCACCCACTAAATCCACCCGGAAGGCAAACCAAGAATAGGGTCAGGGAACCCAGAGACAAGGGTTTACCAACAAGAGGCCCGAGGGAGCCGGACTTAGGTGGATCCCTGGTGGGGAAGGCCAGAGAGAAGGACAAGTCAGAAAGGGAGCTCAGGACCACGCTCCAGAATCACCTGGGGGTTGGCCGAGTCCAGGACCTGGTGGACGCAGCACGGCTCGGGCGGTCACTCAAGGCCGGAGTGACCAGAACAACAGCAGTAAGTAAAAACCCTGAACTGCACAGCCCGACTCTGAGTCTCATTACCATCCTCACTGCACCTCCACAACCACCATCCTCTACACCTGACCCCCTGAGGCTATACCCCTCCCGTTGGGGGTTATACTACCTGAGCTGCACACACATCACCAGCCTCAGCGGACCCTGCTGCAGCGGCGGCCGTATTGACCGCAATTCAACGGGTGGCGTAGTCGACATAAAAGAACATCTAGTAACATCTATAAGGACTGCCACACACTGAGCTTGACACCCTGGGCACGGACCGGGTCACCGCCACTCGGAGACTACAACCCCCCCCCCATCTGATCCGGCTCCGGGTAATGCCCCAAACAACACGGGCCCAGGGGGCGCGTCAACTTTGGCGTAGTCGGCAGGATAACGTGCCCGCAACAACCGGGTACTGCGTGCCTGAAGAGAAGTTCACCGTTACCTTAAAAAGAAGTCTCCCGCCGGTTCCGGAGGGTCCCCGCCAACGGACCCCATCACAGGTCGTTTCCCGCCGGTTGTCCGCCATTTGCAGCTTTTTCCCGCCATCCATGGAGTTTCCCGCCACTGGGAGACGATTCCCGCCATTTCCAAAGATTTCCCGCCTTGGAAGAGCGGACGCCATTATGGGCGTGCCAGAGGGTGGCAAAAGGCCACCTCCCATCGTGGGCCAGGTCGAAGAATGGCGCCAAAAGCGGAAACCGCGCCCACCAACAGAGACTGTGATGCTGGAAGTGTCCATCAGCGTGAGAGAACTGCCCCTGGAACTGACAATCACAAAGTTGCCCCGGGACCACCCTCAATGTGGGCGGAGACGGAACAAGAGAGCAAAGATGGGTGTCGCCTGGAGCAGTCTGGAGAGAGCGCACCCGGAGACAAGAAGTCTGGAGAGGAGTCCAGAGAAAGCGTACCCGGAGATGGAGGGAGAGACAGGCAGCACCGACCCAGTGGTCAGGAGCCTGCTGCAAGCAACAACCCCACTAGGCTTAGTGGAGATCCTAGCACAGCTCCCCCGAGACCGGGAGTGTGCACAGACCGCGCTGGAGGGCCTCGCACGGAGGATGGCCCAGGTGCAGCAAGACACGCTGACGGAGTGGAGCCGTGAGATGGCCCAGCAGACCGGAACCTGTCAGTGGAGCACGCCACCCGAGACGAGGAGACAGACCGCCTCTGAGGATGGTGCAGGAGGAGTGAAGGCCGGAGACGGCGCCGAGGAGGGAGCTGAACGGACGGAGGCAGGTAAAGGGGACGTCTCTACCCCGAGCCGAGAAACCGTGTACCTGTCCCAGCTCCCCGTCGCAGAGCCCGAAATTCCCCCTGCCGTGCCCGTCGCTGCATCGTCACCGTGCCGGACTAGGCCTCAAGCAGAACCCGCGGCCGCGACCCCTGTGACGTCACGCGCTTCGACCCTGAGCGCGGCAAAGCAGGAAATACCATCGGCCTGGTCGCAAGGCCTAGTACACCCGGGCGCCGCCATTCCAACAGCGCCCCCTACCTCCGCGGAGCCACCAGCCTGGTCGCAGGGCCGAGTAACCACGGGCGCCGCCGTTCTTACGGTGCCCTTTTCCTTTAGCGTGCCCCAAGCCTGGTCGCAAGGCCTGGTCAACCCGGGCGCCGCTACCACCACAGCGCCCATAACACCTAAAGTACCGCACCTGGGTGAGGACCTGTTCGCCCAGCATACGTGCCCGGATGGGCAGCCCTTCATATGGCCCCAGGAGTACTACCAACTGGAACTCCAAAGGGCGAGGCCCCTGTGTGAGCCCCTGATTCCGGCTCCGAAGCCCGTCAGGAGGACCCAGCCCCCGCTAGAGGAGGCACAGTTTGAGTGGGACCCCACCGGAGGAGACCTCATGGGGTTCACTCAGGAGACTCGGGCGGCCGCAGCGGAGCGTGCAGAGTGCTGCCGCCAGCAGCTCGAGGTCTTCGAGAAGGAGCGGAGAGAGAGGCGGGTCCGGGAACAGCAAGCACAGATAAGGAGCGCGGAGCAGAAGAGCCGGACCAGGAGAGATCCCCGTGCAGCTCATGGTCCCCGTACCACCGGGACTGTGATTAAATTCAACCTGCAGCATGGGTGGGGCTTCATAAGAGACCATCATACCCCCGGCGACGTCTTTGTCACCCGCAGAGACGTAGAAAGCCATCTGCCGGAGGGACACAGAGGTCGTGACCTGTATGTAGGGGACGAGGTCACCTTCACCCGGCACAAGTGTGCCAAAGGACCCTACGCCCTCCATGTACATCGCCTGACGGAGGAGGAGCTGCGGTGTGAGGAGGAGCAAGAGGACCCGGACGGGTCTGAAGATAAAGAAGGAACAGGAGGACGCCGTCGTTAAAGTACGGTAAAGAGACTGTAAATAGTTACCCATCGGGGTACAGTGAACTGTTGCTGCTTTAAATATGTCCCCGTTGGGACAAGAGTGAACTGTTAACCCGTGTGTCCCTATTCCCATTACCTGGCCGAGGACTGAGAGCGGCCATACCTTCCCTTGTATATAGTTGCGCTTCCTAAGGCGCCCCCTACCGGTTTTATAGGAAACTGTTTTTCTTGAAGAGACTGTTGCACTTTACCCGGTCACAAGTTGTCCCGTGGCCGGAGGAACAAGAATATTTATTATGCTGCTGATAATGTTTATATGTTTTATATGTTTATGGTTTATGAAAAAAATTTGTACGTTTTGGATGTTTATTCTCTTACAGCCCGAGGACGTGCTGTGATTTACCAGGGGGGAATGTAGCACCCTGAGGATTCGGCTGCTACAGGGGTATTACACCTCAGCCAGAGGTGTGGTATTCCACTCCCGGGTAAGGATGGAGTGTGGAACTGAGCTCAGTAGGCTGCATGCACTACATACATCCCATTTCCGGGGGACAGATCAATGGTACTCCCACTAGAGAAATGTGCAGGTACAACAGTGTCTGTCCCTGGCTGGAGTGGGAGGGGGGTGGAACATCCCAGTAGTGTAGGGGCAGATAGGGGGAGCAGTCTGGGTAGTGCTAGGAGCTCATTGGGTGCTGGTCACCTGAGCTCACACATAGAGGGAGTATATAAGGTGGGAACCATCTTAGATCAGGGTCAGTCAGTCTGTCAGTCTTTGGTAGAGTGAGTCAGAGGAAGAGAGCAGAGGAGGAGAGCAGCTCCAAGGCCCAGAGAGAGAGAGGAGAAAGAAGGACCCAGAGGGGGAGAAGAGAGAACTCCAAGAACCCAAGATTAGATCAGAGGGTGAAGAGTTGGCACAAGGGTACCGGATCCCAAGCTGGTGGAGGGCCCTAATCCTTAGCCAGAGACTGGAAGTCGTGGGCAGGATCTGCCACGACCACCCACTAAATCCACCCGGAAGGCAAACCAAGAATAGGGTCAGGGAACCCAGAGACAAGGGTTTACCAACAAGAGGCCCGAGGGAGCCGGACTTAGGTGGATCCCTGGTGGGGAAGGCCAGAGAGAAGGACAAGTCAGAAAGGGAGCTCAGGACCACGCTCCAGAATCACCTGGGGGTTGGCCGAGTCCAGGACCTGGTGGACGCAGCACGGCTCGGGCGGTCACTCAAGGCCGGAGTGACCAGAACAACAGCAGTAAGTAAAAACCCTGAACTGCACAGCCCGACTCTGAGTCTCATTACCATCCTCACTGCACCTCCACAACCACCATCCTCTACACCTGACCCCCTGAGGCTATACCCCTCCCGTTGGGGGTTATACTACCTGAGCTGCACACACATCACCAGCCTCAGCGGACCCTGCTGCAGCGGCGGCCGTATTGACCGCAATTCAACGGGTGGCGTAGTCGACATAAAAGAACATCTAGTAACATCTATAAGGACTGCCACACACTGAGCTTGACACCCTGGGCACGGACCGGGTCACCGCCACTCGGAGACTACAACCCCCCCCCATCTGATCCGGCTCCGGGTAATCCCCCAAACAACACGGGCCCAGGGGGCGCGTCACATACATACTCTGCAGTCCTGGGTCAGAAACCAGCGTGTGCTGGGGGGGATTCATAAGTCACACAGAGTGACTGCAGACTAATCGATTTGGGCTGGACAGCCCTTTAAGTCCAAGTGGGTGTTATTAGATACTTTTCCCAAGGGGCGTCTAGTTCTCCCTGTATCAGTTGCTATCCGGTAACACCCACTTGGACTTAACAAAAGATAAATGGAGCCTGTCAGCAGGTTTTTTCTATGTAATCTGAAGATAGCATGAGGTAGGGGTTAAAACCCAGATTTCAGCAATGCCTCTTATCAAGCTCCATCCTTTTGTTTACTTGCAATGATTGTTTTAGCACCAGGAGCTTATCATTGCTGGGACACACCAGGTTACTGGTCCAACTCCGCCCCCTTCTGTGATAAGCAGCTCATTGTCTATAGACACTGAACATGGAGAGCCAGGTGTGGGTGGGGGCAGCTTTCTCAGCTCTGCTGCATTGCTAAATCTGACAACTCTGATTGTGTCAGAACGGCTGCACCCAGTAAACTAAGTAATACATCGTTGGATTCAGGGTCTTTTTCCTTCATTATGCTGCTCTCAGATGGGGTAGCAAAAACCTGCTGACAGATTCTCTTTAACTCATTGGGTGCCACATACTTTAACTACTAATATCTCTGTAACGGAGAGGTGAAATGGAAAATAAACAAAAACATTTTACTCCTCTGCCCAGCCACTATTACATTGTGTGTCTAGTTCAACATGAAAAATTTGTTGAAATGTCCTTCAGCTCTGCGTTCTGACCATCAATGTTATGCAAATTCAGATATGCTCACCCTTACATTTTCTTGAATTTGGTTAAGGACTCAAAGTTCACACTCAAGAAATCCAATTCAATATCAGAACATGCTACCAAAATCTTTGATAGGCTGCAATTCACATCACAACCATGGCGTGAACAAGCATAGACAGACACATATCTTATGACTTAGTATCATAAAATCGTTTTTTTTTAAGTTGGCAATTTTGCCTCAAACATCCTGGGATATGTTGAGCCAAGAGAAAATGTAAGTAAGAACAAATCTTTATGGAGTATGTTTTTATTAGGACTAGCAGGAAAATGTTAAAGGGGTTTTCAATGACTATTTGATCCCTTTTCATATGTCTTAACTCTTCCAAACAATTACTTTTCTTATGCAGTTTTATTGTCTGCGCTGCTATTTCGAGTACATCTGTCATATGACTTTATTGTCATGCAGCCAATGCTTCCTGCCTGTTACTTCCGGTCTGGGCACTGGAATTAGACTAAATGAGAAGAGCATGTCACTGATGGGTGCTACTTTTCAATGAGTGAAAAAAGTCCTGACGATGTTTTGGAGTGCCGGCCCCTTCAGCTGCCAAGTATATTAGGAAAGTGATTGCTGGGAAAAGTTAGGGCATTTGAAAGAGGGTCAAATAGTAGTGGAAAACCCCTTATAAAATAAGGCAAGGACCTTAGTTGTCATTAGAAAAGCAAAGACTGAGGGGCAATAAATTAAACATGCCTTAATTCCAAAGCTATGTAGACCACCCTAATGAGTTTTGGAAATGCAGTCAATGCAAGTAGATGAAGAACAATATATTCCATGTCTTTGTGCATTTATAGAGTGAGTGATCGATATATAAACATAATATAATTGGTAAATATAAGTAAATAAAAAGTACACAAAAATAGAGCTCCATCATCCAGAATTTGATAGCAGTAAGCTAAAAAATCATCCTCTTACTAACAAAACTCTTATTAACTTATAAACTCTTATCAACTTACTAACTAAAAAATCATCCTCTTGTCTAACTTCTTCTTAATTACAGATCATAATTGGATGATTTAAAGAAATGAGGAAAAATAAAAAAATTATGCTATTAAATGATTTTAACATATGTTTAAGGACAGAAAATTCAGTTTTTTTTTAACTGGTTGTTGAAGGAACCAGCTTTTTTGTGATTAGTTAAAGCACCACTCCAGCTGGGTATTTTTTGACCACTGGAGTGGTGCTTTAAACCTAAGTCCCCTTCCCCCTGTCTTATATTCATGTTCCGGCGTCTTCCACATTTGTTGGCGCCATTCAGGTCGGAGCGGCGGTGATAGACGGGGAGATGCCAGAAGGTGAGTATGAGGGTAGGGGCAGGGGACTTAGATTTGAAGCAACACTCTAGCAGTAAAATAACAAAAAACACTGGAGCGGTGCTTTAAACAAGTCCATTCACATAGGTGTCAAAACAAGCAAACTAATCAAAAAAGTAAAAGTGAGGTGTATTGTACTACATTTTCTACATTTCTGCAAAATGTTGAACTGTGGCCAGATCTTCAAAACCTACAACTTTTACAAACAGATAAGAGAATCCATTGACACGTGGAAGAATACCACTCCATACGTTAGTGGTCAATATATTTTTTTCTGGGCTGCGCTAAAAAACATAGTTGACTATAGCTTCTTAGTGGAGTCAATAAGTGATGCATATAACTGTATGGCACACTCATACATGTATCACCGCTATTATGACGTACATGTAGGGAGACTTTCGTGACACGTACATTGAATTTGCACCACAAACCTGGTGTGAACAAAAGTTTGTAAAACCAAGATAAAAATTTGTAAACTATGGTACATAAGACACCAACGTGCAAGAAATTATCCACTCCACTGACTAAACACATTTCCTAACCTATTATGAGATATTTATTGAAAGCAACTGTCAAATAATTTATAAAAAAAACAAAAAACTTACTATAATTAGAAGAATAAAGTAGATAAAGTTGTAAAATGAGTGAGCATCCATGACAAAATACATGATGTCCACCCAACCTTCTAGAGTTATCACCTGAAATAAAAAGAAAAAAAATAAAGATAACAGATACTTTGATACCAGTATTATGAGAATATGGACTTTCTGTGACTCTCTACTTTGTTTGCTCTGCTTTCCAGGGAACTGAGCACTTCTGCCCTATTGTTTTAGCAAATGGTGGGTTTCTCAGTACCCAGACTCCCTCTGATCAAAACCAACATTTCCTCATGTCGTTGATGAAACCATAAGTACCCTATAAAATCCGGTAAAAGACTGCACTGAATACTAAATGCTTAAAGAGAGGCAGTTACTGGGTCAAAAGCGGACAGTTTTTGCTCTTATTATATTCCTACTGCTCCCTTGAGTATTCTTTTTTTTATATATATATCTGCCATACAGTTCTAAAGAGATGGGCCTTTTTATTTAACCCTACTTTTTGTAGTCTTTATCAAGGGGGTGCTATTCTGACTTCATAACTAGGCTGTGAGTGTGGGGTTCTTGAGACATTGTTTCTTGGCTGTCTCTATGTACCAGTACTCACACAAAGAGATTTCATCAGATAGCTTGACTCGACTGCTGAGACATGTATGAAAATTCAAGAAGAAGGTTTATTTTTCAAGCTGAATTTTTGCAGTTTTGCACAAATACAGTAGGTAGAAAAGACTATTCTATGCACAGACAGATCTGTGTATAGAGATGATGCTCACATGACAACACTGACAACACTGGCACAGGAGGAAGAAGGAAGAAGGGAGGGGTTACTGACATCAGAGCTGGGGAGACACAGAGGGAGAGAGACAGGACAAATTTCTAAAAGGGATAAACCTATTGCATAGCAATGAAACAGAAACAATACAATGACAATACAATACTGTATAAGTCTCAAGTCGTGGCACATAGTGGGCATTGCTCACAGGGTAATTATACAGAGCAGTCTAAAGACATGCCCCCATAGTACTAAATAACATTGCCCATATCTCTGGAACTGACAGATTTTAAAAAAATAAAAATAAAAAGTGGATTACTCAGCGGAACAGTGGGAGTAAAATAAGAGTAAAAATTGGCTTTTTTGTCTTGGTGACAGGTCGTCTCTATTATACCATTGATCCTTATGGACGATTTGATCACTAGCACGGTCCTAATTTTTTTAATGTAATGAACAAGGATGGAAATAATGATTTGCAATATGAGTATTGACCCATGTTGTTATTGTAAGAATTGAACATACATTCCTTTATCAGTGGGTCTACAACTTTAGTAACTCAATATGCAATGTAGGAATAAAGAATTAGTAAAGAGCTTTGAAGTCTTTTTAAAGCCACAATAAATTGATGCTAAAAATAATTATTAAATTGAAAACTTTATATCTGATGCAGAGGCATTAATGGTTTCACAGAGGCCTGTCTTGTTCTTCAGCTAAAATCTCTGTGTATATTGTATATCTCACAGTACTGCACTACATTGCCTATAATGCAGGGCCAGAATCCTTATATCTGCAGCTTGTACAGTTGCACAGGTAACTAGTAGAAAAAAGGTGCCCTCTCTGATCTAGAAGCTGCCCCTCGTTATTTATTGGACTTAAAGAATTTCTCCCATCAAAATTGTTATCCTACTTATGTATTGCAGTCGTCATATTACATCATATGCACTTACAATTGCTCATTTTGCCTTTCTACCCAGTTAATTCTTCTGTTTTCCATTAGGTCTATGACATCATGGCTACTGAATCCTGGCTACTGAATCCTTCTAAGCTTTATGTAGAAACAGGAAGTCAGTTTTCCCTGCATGAGTCATTAGTCACTGCAAAAGTCACTGGTAGGTGAGAGGAGGGAGAAGCTGGGTCAGGAGATGAAGAGGGGAATGCTAAATGCAGGGAAAAGAGACTTCCTGTTTCTACATAGAGCAGAGAAAAGAGAAGAATTAACTGGGTAGAAAGGCAAAACGAGCAATTGTAAGTACACAATGCTATATAATATCATGATTGCAATATAGAGGATAAAGACTTTGATGAGAGTGCTTCTTTAACGCAAAGGATTGGGCTAATAAATTTCATAGATGACAATTAACAGTCAATTATTAGAGTTGTGGTGAAGGACATTCAAGGGCAAGGGCTCGATATACAGTTCTTTTGCTGAGAGGCTCTACTTTTTTTGTCCACCTCGGCCTTCATAAACCATACCCGCAATCTATAGGTGGCACCTCACAATCAGTATGATAACAACAGCTTTAAAAAAGTAAACTAATAAAATGTAATCATTTTACATACTGGATTTTACGCTATTTTTTTTTATAAATAATTATTAATATTCCTTTTTTGCATCTATGTTATTCTCATCCTACTCATATTATACATTCATGAAAAGGCATTGTTCAGAAATACTTGATGGTTTGTCATATTTTATGATTCTTGAAATATATGATCATTTCTTTCACAAATAGTGACATGATATAAACAATGATAAGTGTGGCACCGGGTGGCATCAGAGACTTAGCTCAAGGTGTAGTACTAGTTCACTTAGCTTTGTGTTGTAAATATTACATTAATGTTTACCTTGGGATTGAATTACAGAAAACTACCTTTCAACATTTCTAACAATGCGGACAGATATAAGGAGTAAAAAAAATGCATTAAAATTTAGGATATATATTTAAATCACTTTCTATGTAAAACTACAAAAAAATAGAGTAAAATGTTTACAAAAAATAATAAGTTTGCCGTAGACTTCTAAGCATTTCTCTATAAGTTATACATTCCTGGACTTAAAGGAGTTGTCCACTACTGGTGAAATCCTTCTTAGATGCTAAAGTGGCTCCAATAAAATAAAAAAGCACATACTTACCTCCCGAACCAGCACCGTTCCAGCGATATTGGAGCTGTGTCTCCTGTGTCACTTCCATTAGACGTTACTGTATGATTTGCTGGAACTGTGAAGTCTGCAGCTGAAATGCCGTAGTACTCATGGGACAGAACAATGTCAATTGAAAGCTGGGAGAGACAGAGCATCATTTTGGAACGGCACCCGTCCAGGCAGTAAGTATGCACTTTTTTACTTTATTGGGGTCTCTTTACTATTTATGACGGGTTTGTCCAATAGTGGACAAATATAGAAGCTAAGTAGTTCCTTTTAAAGAAGCAGTACGTGGCAGAGCTGGCCTGATTGGTTCAGTGCAGATGCTGCTGTAATCACAGGACTATAGAAGCTAAGATGTTTTAGCTAATTTCAATATTTCTATCTCTCAGCTGGACAAAGGACTGCAGTAATGTAATTCTCCTCTTACTATGCCCCAAACTGAATGAATCGAGTGTGCAACCTGAAATGAAGACAATGAACAATATAGGGCACTCATTTTTTCTCTAGATTAATATTTAGATTTGAGAGTCCTCAGAGGTTGATACCTTTTAATGGCTAACTAAAAAGATGGTAACAAGTTGTAAGCTTTCGAGACTACTCAGGTCTCTTCATCAGGCATAGTATAACATGAAATCCTGATGAAGAGACCTGAGTAGTCTCGAAAGCTTGCAATCTGTTACCATCTTTTTGGTTAGCCATTAAAAGGTATCAACCACTGAGGACTCTCAAATCTAAATATTTTTCTTTCTATTGGCTAACTCTCTAGATTATAAACTCAACTGTATTCACTGACGTCTCCTCAGTATTTTTAATGATCACCATAGGTACTGTAAGTTTTAATTGTCTGCCATGATTTGTTGTCATTTCATTTTTTGAAAATGATGGGGTTTTGTTTAGTTGTTTCATCATGTCTAAATTTTGACTAAGCATAAAATATCACAGAGTGAGAAAAATTTTAAATTCGTACCTGAAAAATTGCTATCCAAGCATAACCAATATTATCAAAATTGATAGCACCTTTAAAAGGGTTATGTTCCCCAGCAGAACAATTTGTATAATACTGATTCCAGTTGACACAAGAAGTATTGCTGGTGTTATTATAAAAGTTAAAGTCCAGTGTACACCCCAGCCCTTCTTCTCTGCGTATAGGGACACTGCGACAATACCGCATGCCATTCTCTTTGGCTTGGGAGCAGATAAAAGGATTCTCATCCTCATTCTCAGTCTGATAGTACCGTTCTAACTCCAGGGAGACAGGACTGTAAAAAAAGGAGAAAATAGAGATGTTTGTAAAGAAGTAAAGGGCATAGATGTCATGTCTTCTGTCCTATGAGAAGAGAATGGCTGCTGTAAACGCTAAGGGCACGAACACATAAATGCATATATATTTCCAAAAAACACTCAGTTAAGAGAAAAAATGATAGAAGATGAAATGATAAGACTTTTCTCAGATACACACTATACTGTATGAACAAAACTATTGGAACACCTATGCATTATAGCATTATAACTACAGGAGCTGTGATGACATTCCCATTTTAGATCCATTGACATTAATACGGATTTGGTCCTCCCTTCACAGCTAAAACAGCCGTCACTCTACTGGGAGGGTTTTCTACAAGATTTTGGAGTGTTTGTGAGAATTTTTATCCTTACATATAGAAGAGTATTTGTAAGGTCAGACACTGATGTTGGACCTGATGAAGGCCTGGCTCACAATCACTGTTGCAGTTCCTTCCAAACGGTTGAGGTTAGGGCTCTGTACGGGTCGGTCACGTTGCCTTTATGGACCTTGCTTTGTGCACTGGGATACAGTCATGTTGGAACAGAAAATGGTCTCCCCCAAATTATTCCCACAAAGTTGATAGCGTACAATTGTCAAAAATGTCTTGTATTCTGAAGTTTACAACTGGCATAGTGCAGTCAAGCAGGTAATGTTCTCCTGGTGTTTGCTTAATTCAGACTTGACTATCAGTCTTCCTCACTCCACAGAACAGGTTTCTACTGTTTCAAAATCCACTGGTGGCAGCTTTACACCACCCCATCCAATGCTCGGCATCAAGCTTTGAGATGTAAGACTTGTATGCGGCTGCTCAACCTTGGAAACCCATGACATGAAGCTCCTGACATTAATGTCACAGGAGGTTTGGATCTCAGCAGTTGTTAGGACATCTGTCACCAGGTTTTTGCCACTTAATCTGACAGAAGCATAATGTAGAGACAGAGACCCTGATTCCAGTGATGTGTCACTGACTGGGCTAATTGCTGTAGTTTTGATAAAATCACTTTTTTATCTACAGTAGATTATCACTAGAGGACTAGTAAATCTGCTGGCATGTAGACCTCCATATTCATGTACCCTGTATAACCTCACCCCCACTACTGATTGGCAGCTTTCTGCCTATTCACAGTGTACACAGAAAGCTGCCAATCAGTGGTGTGGGCTGGGGTTATACACAGCTCAGCATTCAGAGAACTGCTAGATCTGCGGTAGATTTTAACAAAATGACAGCAAGCAGCTCAGTAAGTGATACATCGCTGGAATCAGGGTCTCTTCCCTTCCATTATACTGCTCCCAGATAGGGTAGCAAAAACTTGGCGACAGATTCCAGCAGTGCATTTGCATAATTTATGCCCTATGCACCTCTGCAACTTTGGGTACACCACTTTGTGGTTGAGATGCTTTAGTTCCTAACCGAGTCCGCTTTTCTATTATACAGCTTACACTTGATTGAGGGATATTTAGGAAAGAAGAAATTCCCCACACTGACTTGTGACAATGATGGCATCCTATTACAGGACCACGTTAGTATCAGTGAGTTCGGTGGAAGGAGCCATCCTTACACATTTGTCTGTGCAGGCAGATTGGATTTCATACACCTGTCGTAATAGGGCTGAATGAAATCCTGAATTTAATAATTAAAACGTGTACTTTTGGTCATATAGCGTGAGTTAGTATTACATGGTCTCAAGTTTTACTTTCACTCTACCATAGTGAGCACAAAGTCGAGTAAGATTTAATTCTCTACCATGTATGTGTGGGAATGATTCTATGAAGTATCTGAATGGCAAAGTGGAGTCTTGTGCTCAGATCTAATAACTATCAACAAGTGTAAGGGATAAGAATTCTACACATCAAATTACCCAGAGGGGTAAGTAGACCTTACTTAAGGGATGTAATAAAACATCCAGCTAGCCCCACCCCCTGAGGAAGCGTGTCTAGGCGAAACTTTCAGAGGAGGCTATGAGGCCAAGGATTAGGAACATATATACCAAGATGGGGTTCATATATACCAGGATGGCGGATATACACACCAGGATGGGGCCCAGAATGGGAGACATATATACCAGGATGGGGGACATGCATACCAGGGTGGGGTCCTGAATAAGTGGCATATATACCTGGAAGAAGCTCAGGATGGGGAACATATATACCAGGATGGGGGACATATATACCAAGATGAGGTTCATATATACCAGGATGGGGGACATACATACCAGGGTGGGACCCATGATGAGAGACCTATATACCACGATGGGGGACATACATACCAGGTTGGGGCCCAGAAAAAGGGTCATATATACCTGGATGGGGCCCAGGATAAAGGACATACTGTAAGGCTGTGTGCACACATTACAGATTTGGTGCGTTTTTGTCTCGTTTTATTCTGCGTGGATTTGTGATAAAATCTGAAGCAAATCCTGATGCAGGCAAAGTGAATGAGAAACCTGTAGTGTCATGCACACGTTGAGTATTTTTGACTTGCAGACTTGGTGCAGAAAATAATCTGCAGCATGTCAATTCTCGGCACGTTTTTGCCTGTGTTTTTCACCCATTGAATGCACTGAAAAAACGCAGGCAAAAAACTGTGTTTTTGAAGCTGCGTTTTCCTGCCAAGAGATGCAGAAACGTTGCAGAAATTTATGCAATCACATACTCAACATGTGCACATACCCTAACTGTGTGTATTCACTGCCAGTGAAGGGGTTATATCCCTCAGAGATGTGCACGCCATATTTGACTAAGAAGAGATAATGCAGTTTGCAGTGTATAGAAAACCTGCAGTTGTAAATGATAAATGGTAACAAATTAAAAATAAAAAGCAATCACAAAAAGGCTTAAAAAGGAAAAATATATACAATGGACAAAAAAACAAATAAAGTTGTTCTAACATATTAAAGGAATCTGTCACCAGGTTTTTGCTATGTAATCTGAGAGAATATGTAGAGGCTGATACATTGATTCCAGCAATGTATCACTTACTGAGCTGCATGCTGTCATTTTGATACAACCACAGTTCTCTCTGCTGCAGATCTAACATCTCTAAATGTTGAGCTCTGTATAACCCCATCCACACTAATGATTGGCAGCTTACTCTGTACACTCTGCATAGACAGGAAGCTGCTAATCTGTGGTGGTGGCCGGGTTTTACAGAGCGGTTGACTAGGAAGCACCAGACACCTAGTCCTGTAGTAATAATCTCCTTCTGATAAAACACTGATTTTATTGAAATATCAGCACACAGCCCAGTAAATGACAAATCATTGTAATCAGAGTCTCAGCCTCTACATCATGCTGCTCTCAGATTAAATAGCAAAAATCTCCTGTCAGATTCCTTTTAAGGATAACCCCAAAGCTGAGTCAAGGGCATCTCAATAAGCTAGTCAAACTCTGATTTATATTGATGTTCTATAAGCACTCTTTAGTTGGGTCAGCTTGAATAATATACCTGGCCAAGTTGTAAGGTTCATTAATGGGTCAGTTATTGATTTATAGGATGGCTACCACCAGTAGGTGACTCTAGCCACAACCTTTTTTGGCAGATTTTCTTTTTGGGTCATTTTTTCTAGTTTTCTCATTGAACAAGACTTTTCTAAGTACATTTGAGTCAATTTCTTATGTTTTTTAAGGTCTCTGCCTGATCTTATTAAACTTGCGCCTTGTGGATATTAGTGAATTCTGTTAATTTAGAATAATAGGCAAAAGTTTCACCCATACTCCCTGCTACGCTTATGTCCAGAAGGCAATGGCTGCTTTAATATTACTCATTGCCGATGGAGAAGGGAGACTGTATATACCAGACAGATGAAATGGTAATGCTGACGCTCCTAGTAAGTTTCAAGAACAGAACGTCCTGAAAAAAAATGATGAAAAATGAAAAAAAAAAAGAAGCATGTTAAAAACTGCTTCATATTCAGCCAACTAGGAATAATAATGATGTCTTTTTAGAATATTTACTCTTTTCTTTGACTTTTCATAAGCACATTTTATACTTACAGACTGAAGTTTTCAGGGAGGAAGCAGCGGTTTCTAAGCAGACCAGCCCAAAGCTGTACTCCGACGATGCCAAATATGAAGAATACAAAGAAGCAAAGTAAAAGGACGTTGCCTAACATTGGAAGGGTATCCAGCAGCAATGTAACGAGAATCCGCATACCTACCAAAATAAAGTAAAACGGTTTGTGAGAACCCGGCCAAACCGGCATGTCTTCTGTTCATATATATGACAACATCCTAACTACTGCCAATCAGATGGTCAGCCTTTAATGACATATGAATGCCTTCAAATACCACCTACTATAGTAAGTGTCATGGGCTTTAATTCTGAACTCTCATGGAAGTGAATGGAGAGAGAGAACCATGGCTGCACACTACACGATTTTCAGGACATTGACCCAGTAGTCACATCGGTATTCTGTAGCAGCTGGACCAGAGCTCTGCAATCTTCCTACCATGTGGTCATGACATCTTAGGAGCCTACTAATCAGATGAGATGCCCTCAATGCAATTAGGGAACTTAACAATGATCTGGGTCTTCTGCCATGACGTAGACGCTGGCCCATGGTCTTGCGAATCATTGTGCTCAACTCTAGTGCCCACTTTTCACTAAGGTTACTTGTAGCATAGGATAACCTAAAACAAAATTCTAACTAGTGTCGGTCACAGTCTATAATTAATTATTGGCTTTTCTAGATCAGCCCAGTTTTACTCAAATTATTAAATGTTGAAAATACATTGAAATTCAATAAATGAACTGTTAGTTTGAATTAAGCTACATGCAACATTGTGTCTAACAAAATTGAAGCTTTAAAGGAGTCATCCAATTTTTTTTTTTAAAGAATAAACTAACAAAATGAATATAGAAATAATAAATTATTAAAATAATAATAAAAAGCAATATTCACCAATTTAAAGGGGTTATTCACTAATTGACACCCACTACTTAAAAGGATTTTCCCAAGAACAAAGTACATTTTAATTAATAGATCTTGGAATAATAATTTACACAATTGGATGTGTTTAAATAAAATGTTACTGTGCTGAGATAATCTTATAAATGTGCCCCTGCTGTGTACTGTGTAATGGCTGTGTCTGACCGTACAGGAACATGGTCTGATCATACCACAGCTCCTGGGCAGGGGAGGGAGCAAAAGAGAGTATACAGACAGTTAAAATTAACTTTGTTCACGTGAAAACCTATTTAATCAATTCAGGACCCCAATTAAAATAAAAACTTTAAACAATGACATTTTTTTTAACACAATTAAAGAAAAAATGCTCCCTTTCATGTGATGCCTGTGCCGATATTCCCGGTGGGTGATGTGACATTTACTGCAGCTCATCAATATTCCGTCAGGGTGAACATTCGTTTTGACAAAGTAGTAAAGTCTGAAGCCAAACAATGGCAGCTGATTGGCTGCAGCATACCGGACACATGACACAACAGAGTCAGGTCACCCATCGGGAATAATGATGACGATCTCACGATCTCACAGGAACAGCGTCACTGCGGGAGGTGAGTACCAATTGTTTTATTTTGATTGGGGTCCTGTATTGACTAAGCAGGGGTTGTCCAGGAGAGCATAACCCCTTTAATCTATACCACTACTCTAATGACAGAGCTTACATTGCATCCATCATTTCAAGTGACCATATCACATGCCATCCATGCAAGCGTCAGCAACCAGTGATTGGTGGAAGTTTTTACATAAATGATGAATATGCTATCATCAGTGTTGGACTGGTGGGACCACTAGTGACATGCTGGAACGCCAGGCATAGAACACACGAAAAAATGGTTACTTTATTATTTTTGTTTATGCATTTCCTGGTGTTTTTTTATTATGTTTTTCAGTATGCAGTAAGCTCTTAATCTCCCCCTAGTGGTGGATATTAGTAACAAGAATAATAAAAAGGCAATTGGAGCTCTGCATGAGAATAATAACAATAACGATATATGTAAAAAATTATTAGCATAGTATATTAAACCTATTTAGACGAAAATAAAAATTCAGGACTATTCAAGGGTGAACATTTACTTTAAAGATTTTACAGACTGAAGTGTTAAATGCTTAAGCCAATACAAATTTCCCCACCATTTGCTGGACACTTCCTCTACATCCCAAGTCAAGCATCGTAAGTAAAAGTGGCTTTCCTTCAGACATACTCAGCCGCTTCATGCGATCTGTTACTTTTTGATGAGGTTATTTATAATCTCTTGTGCTGCCAGTTAGGACAATATTACAAATAAACTCACGGGGAAACCAACATTGAATAAATTATGTATGCCTTGGGGGAACATATTGCACACTGGGAGATATAAAGTACTCTGTCATACGTTCAGATAATGGAACACCGCTTCTGTAAATGTGTGTCTATGCTGCTCCAGTCTCATTTATTTACTTTTTAAGGGAACTTACTTGGCACCCGGTTAATGGCTCGCAATGGACGTAAAACACGGACTGTGCGCACCGCTGAGAAGCTGACGTTCTGAAGGTCTAAAGAGTATTCCAGCATCCTAAAGAAAAGAATAAAAATCAAACAGGATATTCTTCACTTCTAGTTGGTTAAAGGGAATCTGTCAGCAGGTTTTTGCTATGTAATCTGAGAGCATCATAATGTAGGAGTAGAGATCCTGATTACAATGATGTATCACTCACTGGGCTGTGTTTTGCTGTTTCAATACAATCAGTGATTATCGCTAGAGGACAACTGGCCTTGTGCATCCTAGTCCGACCACCAGCACTGATTAGCAGCTCTCTGTCACTTTACAATGTACACAGAAACTGTGGTGTGGTCTGGGGTTATACACAGCTCAACATCTGTGCTCTGCTAGATCTGCAGCAGAGAAAACTGTGACTCTATCATAACTGCTCTACCTAATGAACTAAATGATACATCGCTGGAATCAGGGTCTCTGTCCCAACTTCATGCTGCTGTCAGATTACATAACAAAACCTGCTGACATATTCCCTTTAAAAAGTCGCACAAGGCAAAGAATAAACATAAATATCCTACTACCACCAACGCCACAAAAGTATAGAAAATGACTTCAGTTCTAGGATCTCAAGTTTCCCACTAGGTATGCATAGATGAGAACTTTGCAATTCCTGTATTCCATGTCCATCTGTAATTACAATTTAATATGGCTAATCGAAGGAAGCTTGACCCATTCATTCACGTTATCAGTTGAAGACCCCCTTTGGTCGGACCACTACCATTCTGTATGTTATGGCATATTCTACTGCTACACTACAATTAGGTCCTGTGCACATCATCTTTCTTTCCCCTTTTCCTTATGTCTAGCATATACCTGCCAAAATGTGTTGGACAAATAGTTATGCTTGTTAACCACTGTTAACAAGGAAAAATCCTTCTTTAGCCCTAGTTGAAAGTGTTGTCTGTCTACGAATATTTATATACCTCTCAGTCATCCTTTATCTCATGTTGCTCCATGAAGGAATCCAACATTTCATGAAGTGATTCACTGTATCTCAGCTCTTAATGTAAAGAACCCTTTAGTCCTCTGAGAGTTTGTAATGTTGCCATTTTAGAGTCCTAAGTTGATAAGGCAAGTAAATAAGGTTTGAATCGCACATAATGTAATGGATTATTTCATCAAAACCCAGGATAAAATAAATTCCGACTACACTCCCTAAAATATATACAGACCCCTGTGCACAAATTATATAGAGACACATGACCGTGTACCTAAAAATAAAGATTCCAGATCACATTCTAAAATAAATAAAGATCTGAGAACATACTGTACAATAAATATAGTCCCCAAATAGACCTCCTAAATTAGTAAATACCCCTATCCAGCATTATTGATGCAGTTTCCGAGATTAAAATGTGGCGCCCTGCTGCGCATTGGTGCCACAGATCCCAGAGGGGTGCATGGACTGACTTCTCCACAAGAGGCCCTCATAGCATTCACACACCTCCACCCTACCACCTCAGACCACCGGAGGGAGCCTGGCTAGGGATATATATAAAGGGAGGGTGGAGCTACAGTGGTGGCCAAAAGTATTGGCACCCCTGCAATTCTGTCCGATAAAACTCAGTTTCTTCCTGAAAATGATTGCAATCACAAATTCTTTGGTATTATTATCTTCATTTAATTTGCTTGCAAGGAAAAAACACAAAGGAGAATGAAGCAAAAATCAAATCATTGATCATTTCACACAAAACTCCAAAAATGGGCCAGACAAAAGTATTGGCACCCTCAGCCTAATACTTGGTTGCACAACCTTTAGCCAAAATAACTGCGAACAACCGCTTCCGGTAACCATCAATGAGTTTCTTACCATGCTCTGCTGGAATTGTAGACCATACTTCTTTGGCAAACTGCTCCAGGTCCCTGATATTTGAAGGGTGCCTTCTCCAAACTGCCATTTTGAGATCTCTCCACAGGTGTTCTATGGGAGTCAGGTCTGGACTCATTGCTGGCCACCTTAGAAGTCTCCAGTACTTTCTCTCAAACCATTTTATAGTGCTTTTGGAAGTGTCATTGTCCTGCTGGAAGACCCATGACCTCTGAGGGAGACCCAGCTTTCTCACACTGGGCCCTACATTATGCAGCAAAATTTGTTAGTAGTCTTCAGACTTCATAATGCCATGCACACGGTCAAGCAGTCCAGTGCCAGAGGCAGCAAAGCAACCCCAAAACATCAGGGAACCTCCGCCATGTTTGACTGTAGGGACCGTGTTCTTTTCTTTGAATACCTTTTTTTTTCCTGTACACTCTATGTTGATGCTTTTTGCCAAAAAGCTCTACTTTTGTCTCATCTGACCAGAGAACATTCTTCCAAAACGTTTTAGGCTTTCTCAGGTAAGTTTTGGCAAACTCCAGCCTGGCTTTTTTATGTCTCGGTGTAAGAAGTGGGGTCTTCCTGGGTATCCTACCATACAGTCCCTTTTCATTCAGACGCCGACGGATAGTACGGGTTGACACTGTTGTACCCTCGGACTGCAGGGCAGCTTGAACTTGTTTGGATGTTAGTCGAGGTTCTTTATCCACCATCCGCACAATCTTGCGTTGAAATCTCTCGTCAATTTTTCTTTTCCGTCCACATCTAGGGAGGTTAGCCACAGTGCCATGGGCTTTAAACTTCTTGATGACACTGCGCACGGAAGACACAGGAACATTCAGGTCTTTGGAGATGGACTTGTAGCCTTGAGATTGCTCATGCTTCCTCACAATTTGGTTTCTCAAGTCCTCAGACAGTTCTTTGGTCTTCATTCTTTTCTCCATGCTCAATGTGGTACACACAAGGACACATGACAGAGGTTGAGTCAACTTTAATCCATGTTAACTGGCTGCAAGTGTGATATAATTATTGCCAACACCTGTTAGGTGCCACAGGTAAGTTACAGGTGCTGTTAATTACACAAATTAGAGAAGCATCACATGATTTTTCAAACAGTGCCAATACTTTTGTCCACCCCCTTTTTTAGGTTTGGTGTGGAATTGTATCCAATTTGGCTTTAGGACAATTCTTTTTGTGTTTTTTCATTGAAGACAAATTAAATGAAGATAATAATACCAAAGAATTTGTGATTGCAATCATTTTCAGGAAGAAACTGAGTCTTATATGACAGAATTGCAGGGGTGGCAATACTTTTGGCCACCACTGTAGGCAGTCAGTCTAGAGTCTACAGAGAGTGGAGTCTTAGTTTCAGTCAGGAGTCTAGAGAACAGTTTCCTCAGGGGACAGAGCTAGTTCCAGTTCCTGCAGAAGATGAGCCTGAGAGAGGTCAGTCTGCAGTGGAGCTCAACCAGTTCCTCAAGAGAGAGTTCCGACTCAGTGAGCTCAGATTAGTGAGCCAGAAGCGTGCCGACGCTCAGAGAGCGGCGAAGAGTAGCGAGGCCTACTGCCCGTGTGAAGCCTAGTGAGGGCCCCGAGCGTGGCCGAAGGCGAGTGGAGTAAGCAAGCAACATAGGGGGCAGAGGAGCTTAACCAGCTCACCCCAAAACCATTTACTGGACACCGGGTCCGTGCCTACAGGGGGCCTATATCCCCAGCAGGAATAACTGGAACCCCTGGAGAACTTTACGTCCCAAGTTCACCAGAAGCTGACTGTTATACCAGGGCCAGGAGTCACAGAGGCCCAAGAGACCAGGGAGTGTGATCTCCAACAGAAGGCCCTACCACCAGGTCAGCAGGTGCAAGACAGAGACCAAGTTAGGCCTAGCTCCAGGCAGCTCAGAAACTTATCAAGGAAAGGCAAGGAACAGGAGGCCCCACACCCGCTCACTGGGGAGAGTCCTGATATGCACCCTTCATCCTGAAGTTCCCTGGACCGTGCCAGAAACACTACCAGTAAAGGTACTGAAGTGAACTGTTGTGAGTGTGCCTATTCTTCCTCTGACCCAGCTGGGTCCCCTCTGTCCTGCATACCTTTCTACACTGCCCTGAGGCCCCGCTCCACCTGTGGGGAGTCGTACCAACTAGGCTGCCTAAACACCGGCCTCAGAGGACTGCCGCAGCACTGGTGATCCTCACCAGACACCACAGGTGGCGTCACGAACATCCCTATCCCATACAACTTCCCCCCTTCTTTTAAGAGTGACCCCAGGGTACGGGCCCGGGAGCCGACCACCGCGACATTCCCCAAGATCAGGCAACAACAAGGCTCGGGCGCCGAGTCGTCCCCATCCCCTGGGCGCGTCAAAAACTGTAGCAGGATCTTTGGTGACATTACAGTCTTGTGGCCATGATGTCACCAAAGGTCCTGTACCCTGCGGGAGTCTAGAAGAACTGAAGAGGAGGAGACAAACTGGTATATCTTCAATAGTGTATGTGTGCTGCGTGTATTTACATGTGTGTGTATGTTCTGTGTGTGTATATACATATGTGTGTATTTGCTGTGTGCATGTGCTCTGTGTATGTACATATGTGAGTGTAAATGCTATATGTATAGAAATGCGTGAATGAACTATGTTTCATAGTTTTAAGGTTGAAGGCAGACATAAGTCCATCAAATTCAACCTATAGCCTAATATGTTGATCCAGAGGAAAGAAAAACCCCTAAGAGGCAGATGCTAATAGGGGAAAATTCCTTCCTGACTCCACATACCACAATAAGACTAGTTCCCTAGATCAGAGGTCCCCAACCGCCGGTCCGCGGACCAGGACCGGGCCGTTGGGGTTTTTCAGCCGGTCCGCGGCACCGCCACAGACAATCACTAAACATTGACAGTGTGCTCTGGTCTGCGGTGGCTCAGAGCACACTGTGTGGGGTGGATGCTGCCCGCTGTTCTAGATTCCCGCAGGGTAGACCTGTAGAGGACCTGTGATGACATCAAGGTACATAACTGTGATGTCACCACAGGTCCTGAAGCAGGATGAAGCAGGGGCGGAACTACCGCCCGTGCAGCCGGTTCATTGAACGGGGGCCCCGAGGGAGAGGGGGCCCCTCCAGCCTCCAGCAGGGCCGCCATCAGGGCATGACTGCCCTGACTCCAGTATGGGGCCCGGCCGGTAGGAGCCCCCTCGGAGCCCCCCTCTTGTGCGTCTCTCTCCTCATGGGGCCCCAGGCCCCATGCAAAGCGCCGGGTCCAGGACATCTCATAATTCCTCTGACTTCTGGTCATGTGACGGCGCCGTCACATGACCGGAAGGCAGGAGAACCTGGTGTCAGCGATTTGGACGAGCGCCAGGATTCTGCAGGGATCGCATGGGGGTAAGTATAACAAGTTTTATTTTTTTTTAAATACAATTAACTAGGAGTGGGGGGAATAGGAGATGCACATGGGGGAAGAGGAGAGATGAGAGATGCACATGGGGGAGGGGAGAGATGAGAGATGCACATGGGGGAGGGGAGAGATGAGAGATCCACATGGGGGGGAGGGGAGAGATGAGAGATGCACATGGGGGGGAGGGGAGAGATGAGAGATGCACATGGGGGGGGGGAGAGATGAGAGATGCACATGGGGGGGAGAGATGAGAGATGCACATGGGGAGGGGAGAGATGAGAGATGCACACGGGGGGGAGGGGAGAGATGAGAGATGCACATGGGGAAGGGGAGAGATGAGAGATGCACATGGGGGAGGGGAGAGATGAGAGATCCACATGGGGGGGAGGGGAGAGATGAGAGATGCACATGGGGGGGAGGGGAGAGATGAGAGATCCACATGGGGGGGAGGGGAGAGATGAGAGATGCACATGGGGAGGGGAGAGATGCACACGGGGGGGAGGGGAGAGATGAGAGATGCACATGGGGGGGAGGGGAGAGATGAGAGATGCACATGGGGGGAGGGGAGAGATGAGAGATGCACATAGGGGGAGGGGAGAGATGAGAGATCCACATGGGGGGGAGGGGAGAGATGAGAGATGCACATGGGGGGGAGGGGAGAGATGAGAGATGCACATGGGGGGGAGAGGAGAGATGAGAGATGCACATGGGGGGGAGAGAGATGAGAGATGCACATTGGGGAGGGGAGAGATGAGAGATGCACATGGGTGGGAGGGGAGAGATGAGAGATGCACATGGGGGGAGGGGAGAGATGAGAGATGCACATGGGGGAGGGGAGAGATGCACATGGGGGGAGGGGAGAGATGAGAGATGCACATGGGGGGCAGGGGAGAGATGCACATGGGGGGCAGGGGAGAGATGCACATGGGGGGGAGGGGAGATATGAGAGATGCACATGGGGGGAGGGGAGAGATGAGAGATGCACATGGGGGGAGGGGAGAGATGAGAGATGCACATGGGGGGGAGGGGAGAGATGAGAGATGCACGGGGGGGTGAGAGATGTACGGGGTGGATGAGAGATGCACGGGGGGGATGAGAGATGCACGGGGGGGATGAGAGATGCACGGAGGGGATGAGAGATGCACGGGGGGGATGAGAGATGCACGGGGGGATGAGAGATGCACATGGGGGGGGGTGAGAGATGCACGGGGGGTGGATGAGAGATGCACGGGGGGGTGAGAGATGCACGGAGGGGGATGAGAGATGCACGGAGGGGGATGAGAGATGCACGGGGGGTGGATGAGAGATGCACGGGGGGTGAGAGATGCACGGGGGGGATGAGAGATGCACAGAGGGGATGAGAGATGCACGGGGGGGATGAGAGATGCACGGGGGGGTGAGAGATGCACGGGGGGTGGATGAGAGATGCACGGGGGGATGAGAGATGCACGGAGGGGGGTGAGAGATGCACGGAGGGGGATGAGAGATGCACGGGGGGTGAGCTGCACATGGGGGGTGAGAGATGCACATGGGGGGGGTTATGTTTACATAACTTTGTTGCCTTATGAAGGACGGGGGGGGCCCCCAAAAATTTCTTGCACAGGGGCCCACTACAGTCTGTGTCTGCCCCTGGGATGAAGTAAATGCAGCTGAACAGCAGCTGTCAGGACAGCTGCCCTGTCCTGCTGCAGGGCGTGATGGGGCCTCAGTGATGCGGCTCCTGGCACAGCACATTATGTGGGGCTCCTGGCATAGCTCCTGGCGGGGACCTGGTCTACACTATATGATAAGTATGCACTAAACTCCAAATCCCTCCATTACCCCGCCCCCATATGACCAAAGCCCCGCCCACCCCACCCCACCCCCTCCTTGCTGGGCCATGGAAAAATTATCTAGCTTCAAGCCGGTCCCTGGTGCAAAAAAGGTTGGGGACCACTGCCCTAGATCAACGTCCCATCACATAATCTAGTGCCCGTAACTGGTAATATTATATTTTTCAAGAAAGGCATTAAGGCCCTCCTGTTACTTTCGTAGTGAATCAACCATTACAACATCACGTGGCAGGAAGTTATATAGTCTCACTGCTCTTACAGTAAAGAATCGCTTTCTGTGATTATGTTTAAACCTTTTTTCCACTAGATGTAGAGGATGCCCCCTTGTAATAATTGAAGGCCTAGGTGTAAAAAGATGTAAAAAGATCATTAGAAAGATTTCTGTACTGCCCCTTCATATATTTGTGCATTGTAACAACATCGACCCCAACCCTAAGCCTTTGTTTTTCCAAACTGAATGACCCCAAGTTTGATAACATTTTGGTACTGCAGCTCATCTACTTGCTTAATAACCTTGGTCGCTCTTCTCTGCACCCGCTCTAGTTCAGCTATGTCTTTCTTATACACCGGAGACCAGAACTGGACACAATATTCTAAGTGTGGTCGCAAAACTAGGCAAAACTATGTTCTCATCATGAGCATCTATGTCTCTTTTAATGCATCCGGTTATTATATTAGCCTGGGCAGCAGCTGCCTGACACTGATCACTAAAGTTTAGTTTGTCATCCACCAATTCCCCCAAGTCTTTTTCAGTGACAGTTTTACCCAGTGTTTTACCGTTTAGTACATAATTATATATTTCCTCTGCTCAAGTGCACCATAACCTTATATTTATCTACATTAAACTTCAATTGCCCATTCACAGCCCAAGCCTCCAGCTTACATAAATCCCTTGTGTATATACATGTGTGTGCTGTGTTTACATACATACAATATGTGTTTAAGTACTTTGTGTATATACATATGTGTGTATGTCCTATGGGTATATACATGTGTGTGTGCTTTGAAAATACATGTGTATGTATGTGCTGTGTTCATGTACATGTATGTATGTACTATGTGTATATACATATGTGTGTGTGCATGTGATGATGTATGACCAGACCCGCTAAATACAGAAATCAGACCTACTGAAGACAGACCC
Organism: Phyllobates terribilis; assembly: GCF_046119375.1. Classification (NCBI taxonomy): domain Eukaryota; kingdom Metazoa; phylum Chordata; class Amphibia; order Anura; family Dendrobatidae; genus Phyllobates; species Phyllobates terribilis. The sequence continues at coordinate 258,997,817 of NW_027362765.1, read as the reverse complement.
AGACCTGACTCCTTAACAAATACGATTACAAAAGCCTAAGCTATTACAGCCCTAGACCAGACCCCTCTAAACCAAAACAGACTCCAGAATACACCAGTGGCCAGATCCTCTAACATAGAGATGTATTCACGAAGAGCAAGCAGGGAATGCCCCAGGTGTGAAATGCCAGGGGACATAAAAAGACTTTGACCATCCAAAGGCTTTAATGGTAATTATCATGAGGCAAACGTACAGCATGAATGCAATAATCCATACCTTTCTTTACTTAATGTTTTTCCTGTGTATGGCCTGGCAGGGAATCTACAGGTGTGTCACGCAAAGGTTTTGTGGTTCTATATTATGGAGCTGCATGCACTTGATGAGCTGCAATATGCTGGTATTTTACAGAACAGGCGAGATATTCTTTCAATTAAATTTGAGGTACATATACAAATTTGGTGACATATAGGGGTACAGCATGGTCCAATTGTTATGGAAGCTGTAACCAATAAGAGCCCTTGTTGAAATATTTTCATGTGACTTTAAAATCCTATTAAAGGGTTATTCCCAACATTTTAATATCTCAATGTGGTCTCAGTTTTCTATACAAACAGAATTATCCATGTGTGCTAATACAACCTTCTTATAAATATGCACAAATTTGCATTTATCAGCCCCCTAACAATGACCCCCAAGGCTCTCTTTACCCTCCATTGTCACTTGTTCTGTCCTTCAGTAGTTTTAATGCTGTCAGTCAAGCATGCTCAGATGCACCTAATGACCCTGTCTAATAAGTTAAGCATGCTCAGATGCACCGAATGACCCTGTCTAATAAAATATCACACAGTTGGATTGTAGCAGAGTCGAGTTATGCTATGCTGAAGATCCCACTGATATTTGCACCTACTGACCCTGTCTAATTAATGAAAAACAGATGCATCTATGTCTAATAAAACATCCTCTAAACTCTTACAGCATCCTCATTGTTTTGACAATTATGTTACATGCTATGCTCCGCTCTGCTCTTTATGCAGGGGAGAGCATGATCATACTCTGAAGATCCCTATGAACCACCAATGAAATGTGTAATTTGTAAAAAGTAATCGATGCTGGTCATACAGTGGACCACAGTAACCAGATTCAACAATGCTCACCTCATCCACATAAATAAAAGTTGCTCATGTCGAGATCTATATCTATCAAGAAACACATAGGAGAGGAGATGGAGGTGCTTGAAGCACTGAGAAGAAGCAGCATGCTGCTTTGAAATAAAGTTTTAACTTCTAAGACTAGGACTGCCCATTCAACTGTGTGAAGCTGGTTGCACAGAGGGGAAGAAGGAGATAACAAAAAGACACTCAGGTACAAGAAAGAAACTGTGTACTTGGACTGTATTTTAAAAATAGTTATGCACATACTCTGCTTTGTACACAAATATTGGCATTGTGAGAATAATCCTTTAAAGGTTTATTCCCATCTTGGACATACACAGTATAGTATATCCAGAGGATAAGAATTCATTTTCTGATAGATGTGGACTCCACCTTTGGGACCCGCACCTATCTTCCGAATTGGGATCCCCAAATATCCATATTCTTTGTTGAAACTGAACGTGAAGGAGATGAATGGAATATGAATGAAGATATGGTTGCACAAGCGACAATGTGGTGTTGAGCTGTCCAGCTTAATTCTAGGGAAAGCCTAGTCTATATATTGTCCGTGCTTTGTTGAGCCTGAGTCTCACATGTGTGAACAGTGTGCTGTTGCAGAAGTCTAGCAGAACCAGCTGAGAGACTATCTCTCGACTTGCCAATGTGGCATTACTCCTAAATAGAACTGTGTATTGTGGTGGAGTGGCTTTGGAACATTTGCAGAGAAATTGTTTCCCAGTGCAGAGTCTAAACCCTTTCAACACAAGCGTGACCAGAGAGAATGAGAGCTTGAACCCCTGCCTTCCTGGTGTAGAGGTGACGAGTATTGTTATCAGTAACCACCAAACTGTGCACTAAGTACCATTGTCCGTAACTCCCGAGTCAAGTTGTTTGCACCAGAAATGAGCGTCGCTATGCAAGGTACCAAATATATTGATTTCCATACTTTGTGACTTCATTATGTGCTGATTATAAAGCTATTATTTCAGTTGATACCTACAAGAATGGTAATAATGATCATCAGCTTCCTAACAATAGCTTCGCCATGAGGTAAAGGAGCTAACATTATGAAATTATGTGGAAATGACTCTTCTATTAACAGTTATTGCTAACATGCTTTATTTTTCTTTTATTAAGAAGAGGCTTTTTGATTTAATACATAGTTCATAAACTCCCTCCCTCGCCAGACATCCTGTGGGCCACAACTTTAAAGGCATGGAGTTGCCTTTCCAGGAAATTCCAGTTCATTAGAGACAGCTCCCCATGTACTTCATGGAAGTCGGTAAAACAAGAGATCCGAAATGCCTGATGCCTCAGGAACACCACACTTTTGGCCATGCTGTGCAGATTTTTATGTGGATTCTTTGCCACAGCCAGGAGATTCTTGTGTGCTGAAACAGACTTTAATTTAAACCAGGTGTCTGCTTCGGTTTTGAAGCGAGAGAACTGAAAAGGGAAAAATGTCACTTTTCTTTTTTTCTGAAATAAGAAAACAATAATTCATTTGCTCACAGAAAAGGGTGACACCTCGCAGTTAAAGGAATATTTTTCTGCTTTGGCCAAATCAGTGAAATGCCCCACTTTTATGTGGTTAGCACTTCCAGCGACTTAGCACAAACTGTTACGGTAATTTCAGGATTTTGCATATCAGCATTCGAATGTTGTTTTTGAGCATTTCTGACTAGTTTCCATGAGGTTCAGCATTCCAAATTAATTGAAGTGATATTCTATTTTTTTCCCAGCGGGGAACAATGTGGAGATCTATGGATTGCTTCATGGCTGCTTCCTTCAGATCATGATATTTTTGGGATGGAGCACTGTCATGATCCGCCTGTCATATTATTACAGCATTTATTTATACAGAAGAAAGTTGCACAACTGAATTCCCATGCTAAATGCCATAAAGTAATGGTCAATATTAGTTAATGTTGTCTAATAGTTAGGACTCTTTCAGACTATCATATTTTCTGCCTGTGTGCTGTCTGTATGGAAAATGGATAGCATACAATCAACACATGGAAAAATGAAAATAAATGGGGTGGTTCACATGAGTGATGATGACTGATGGTCTGCATGTAAAAAATAGCAGCATGCACTAGTCTGATCCATTTTTCTGATCAGACTTGTCCATTAAACTCAATGGGTGCAATTAAATAATGTATGCCTTTTAGACACAATTTGCATGGAATCAGGGCGTAACTACCATGGTTGCAGAAGGTACGAGTGCGACAGGGCCCATGCAGAAGAGACGCCCACCAATGCCAGCGCCTATTTATTGTGTAAATGTATTGTGGTGCAGAGACCCACTTTGTCCCTGCATTGCAATACATGCCGCCGGCCAGCTGACGTCGGTGTGCAAATCTCAGGTAGCACATAGCAGTGACATCATGCGTCGCTCATAGCAGCCACGCCAAAGTCATCTGCAGGCCTCTGCTCCAGCTGTAGAGGAGTATGCTGCATGTCATGGGAGCGGGATAAGGTGAGAAGAGTTGATATTTTTATCAAACGTGTTCGAGAAGAACATTACACATTACTACAGGAAGGGCTCACTGGGATGGGGGCATTATACCAGGATGGGTGACTTTATTACTGGAAGAGGACGGGAACATTATAACAGGATGAGGGACAATATACCAGGAAGGGGCCCAGGATGGGGCACATTATTTCAGGATGGGGGACATTGTTACTGGAAGGGGCCCACAATGGGGGACATATATTACTGGAAGGGGCCAGAATGGGGGACATTATACCAGGAATGGGCCAAGATGAGGACATCATTACAATAAAGGGTTCAGGATGGGAGGGGAGACAGTATAGCAAGAATGTTGGACTTTATTACTGCAAGAGGCCCAGGATGGAGGACATTATTACTGGAAGAGGCACAGGATCGGGGACATTATTACCAGAAGGTTCCCAGGATAGAGGGCATTATAACAGGAAGGGACCCAGGATGGGTGACAGTACCGGATGGGGGACATTATTACATTATGGGGGGACAACACGCAAGTCTTTATAGAATTTAGAAAGTTACAAGAGCCCATGCATCTGAGCAACATGTAGGTAGGGGCCCAGGTTTAAATTTTGCACTAGGGCCCATCAGACTCTAGTTACGTCACTGCAAGGCATCTCTTTTTTTCACAGATCCATTGCAATAATTAGAGGGAACCTGCCAGCTGACATATGCTGCCTGATCCACAGAAAAACACATTTTAAAAGCCGGCGGGAGCCAAGCCTAACAGGACACTAGTAGGACAGGCGATCCCCGACAGGTTCTCCCTGCCCATTGCCAATGAGTGACAGGTCTCTCTCTATACAGGGGAGTGAGTGGAGAGAAGCTGCCGGGGACCCGCCTGTCCGACTAGTCTCCCATGCGGCTCGGTCCCCAGTGGTTTTTAAAATACATTTGAAACATTGCTTTGCTTCAGAATCAAACATATCTGGCTGAAATTCTGCAGCCAATACTTGATTCACGCTGCCCGTTGATCGGGCAGCATATATCAGCTGTCAGGTTCTCTTTAATATTTAAAACTGTATTTGGCTTTATATTATTCTTTTTAGATTGTTAATGTATAAAACAGATGCCACATGGATGTAAAAAATAAACATAGGGATGACTTACGGATGTATGTGGATGACAAAAATTGGCTGTTTTTCCAGTTGAAAAATGAATGATTTTTCAAATGTTAGCCTGAACCCGGACGTAGACAGCATAAACTTAGTCCAAGCAGTCGAAATACGCACCAACTTTATCATGGTGGTGTACACTCTGTGAAAAATTTGGCATGTCTTGCTTGGAGACACCTTCTCTTACTTAGAGCTAGATAGCACTCGGACCAAAGTTATTCTATGGGGCAGTGCTGATCAGCGTTTTTTTTCTCATACCAATTCAGCATTAGAAAAAACGCAACAGGCTGCGATTTGCAGTGCAAATTGGATGTCATGCACTCATTCGAGTCTATGTGTGTGCGGAAATCATCGGACTGCACTCAGATGACATCTGAGTAGAGTCCAATTTCCGCAGACTCACAGAATGTAGAAGACGGAGAAATTTTGTTCTCCATCTTCTTCGTACCTGTGATACAATTCTCTCATTCAATTGCGAATTGGATCACAATAAGCCGACACTCGGATCAGAGTTTGATTGGAGTGTCATTAATCAATCTGATTCTCTCGCATGAGAGAATCTACACTCGTGTGACTCCGGCCTTACACTGACTCCAATTTATGCCTAAACAAGCAAAAATAAATCTTACTTAATTTTAGACTCATTAAGTCTACACTGCAATTTATAGACGTGTTTGAAAAATATCCAGTGAGATGAAAATAATGCAAATCAAAAAAAAATTGTCAAAATTTGTTTGACTTAGCTTTTTGCTATAACAGTTGTAGTAAATGTGGGCCAGCTTGTTGTCCACAATGATGTTACATTCACTTACTGCATTGCACTTAAAACATTGGGGCAGATTTTCTAACTAACATATTCTGGGTGTCTGGCTCAGCTCTATTCACTTGAATGGGTTGAGATAGCTTTGCCAGTTACAGCCTCTCTTATACGTATAGTGTCGTGCCTAAATAGACAAAAAATTGCAAAAATACTCTAAAGAGAGATCATAAAGTGAAAGTCCCAGATGACCCCATTAAAATACATTATACTATAAAATTCTACATTGAAAAAGCCAGACACAGTATCAACTGCTACAAAATTTCTAGCAATTCCCATTTTTTGTACCGTGTCTAAACGATTATTTTCTGCCCAGATAATAGTGACCGGAGGTGTACTTTAATGACTACAAATATATTTCCCTGAGCATTGAGAATGGACTAAAAGTTAGTGGAGTGTTATCAATAGATTATTATTTCAGGTTTAGAGGCGATTCTGATGAAGGAAGGAGAAGATCTGTCTTGTTCATATTAAACTGGGTTGTCTGGGATTTACAAAAAATGCGCTCAAAGCAGGAGATGTGATAAAATAACAAAGTAACTGCAATAACTTACCTTGTAAATCCTCTGCTGCTCCAGCACTACCACTCTGGAGGCCCTGCTCCAGCACCACCACTCTGGAGGCCCTGCTCCAGCACCACCACTCTGGAGGCCCTGCTCCAGCACCACCACTCTGGATGCCCTGCTCCAGCACCACCACTCTGGAGGCCCTGCTCCAGCACCACCACTCTGGAGGCCCTGCTCCAGCACCACCACTCTGGAGGCCCTGCTCCAGCACCACCACTCTGGAGGCCCTTCTCCAGCACCACCATTCTGGAGGCCCTTCTCCAGCACCACCAATCTAGAGGCCCTGCTCCAGCACCACCACTCTGGAGGCCCTGCTCCAGCACCACCACTCTGGAGGCCCTGCTCCAGCACCACCACTCTGGAGGCCCTGCTCCAGCACCACCACTCTGGAGGTCCTGCTCCAGCACCACCACTCTGGAGGCCCTGCTCCAACACCACCACTCTGGAGGCCCTGCTCTAGCACCACCACTCTTGGGGCCCTGCTCCAGCACCACCACTCTGGAGGTCCTGCTCCAGCACCACCACTCTGGAGGCCCTGCTCCAGCACCACCGCTCTGGAGGCCCTGCTCCAGCACCATCACTCTGGAGGCCCTTCTCCAGCACCACCAATCTAGAGGCCCTGCTCCAGCACCACCACTCTGGATGCCCTGCTCCAGCACCACCACTCTGGATGCCCTGCTCCAGCACCACCACTCTTGGGGCCCTGCTCCAGCACCACCATTCTGGAGGTCCTGCTCCAGCACCACCACTCTGGAGGCCCTGCTCCAGCACCACCACTCTGGAGGCCCTGCTCCAGCACCACCACTCTGGAGGCCCTTCTCCAGCACCACCAATCTAGAGGCCCTGCTCCAGCACCACCACTCTGGATGCCCTGCTCCAGCACCACCACTCTGGATGCCCTGCTCCAGCACCACCACTCTTGGGGCCCTGCTCCAGCACCACCACTCTGGAGGCCCTGCTCCAGCACCACCACTCTGGAGGCCCTTCTCCAGCACCACCACTCTGGAGGCCCTTCTCCAGCACCACCAATCTAGAGGCCCTGCTCCAGCACTACCACTCTGGAGGCCCTGCTCCAGCACCACCAATCTAGAGGCCCTGCTCCAGCACCACCACTCTGGAGGCCCTGCTCAAGCACCACCACTATGGAGGCCCTGCTCCAGCACCACCACTCTGGAGGCCCTGCTCCAGCACCACCACTCTGGAAGCCCTGCTCCAGCACCACCACTCTGGAGGCCCTACTCCAGCACCACCACTCTGGAGGTCCTGCTCCAGCACCACCACTCTGGAGGCCCTGCTCCAGCACCACCACTCTGGAGGCCCTGCTCCAGCACCACCACTCTTGGGGCCCTGCTCCAGCTCCACCACTCTTGGGGCCCTGCTCCAGCACCACCACTCTGGAGGCCCTGCTCCAGCACCACCACTCTGGAGGTCCTGCTACAGCACCACCACTCTGGAGGCCCTGCTCCAGCACCACCACTCTGGAGGCCCTGCTCCAGCACCACCACTCTGGAGGCCCTTCTCCAGCACCACCAATCTAGAGGCCCTGCTCCAGCACCACCACTCTGGATGCTCTGCTCCAGCACCACCACTCTGGATGCCCTGCTCCAGCACCACCACTCTGGATGCCCTGCTCCAGCACCACCACTCTGGAGGCCCTGCTCCAGCACCACCACTCTGGAGGCCCTTCTCCAGCACCACCACTCTGGAGGCCCTTCTCCAGCACCACCAATCTAGAGGCCCTGCTCCAGCACTACCACTCTGGAGGCCCTGCTCCAGCACCACCACTCTGGAGGCCCTGCTCAAGCACCACCAATATGGAGGCCCTGCTCCAGCACCACCAATATGGAGGTCCTGCTCCAGCACCACCACTCTGGAGGCCCTGCTCCAGCACCACCACTCTGGAAGCCCTGCTCCAGCACCACCACTCTGGAGGCCCTACTCCAGCACCACCACTCTGGAGGTCCTGCTCCAGCACCACCACTCTGGAGGCCCTGCTCCAGCACCACCACTCTGGAGGCCGTGCTCCAGCACCACCACTCTGGAGGCCCTGCTCCAGCACCACCACTCTGGAGGTCCTGCTCCAGCACCACCACTCTGGAGGCCCTGCTCCAGCACCACCACTCTGGAGGCCCTGCTCCAGCACCACCACTCTGGAGGCACTGCTCCAGCACCATCACTCTGAAGGCCCCAACATTTTCTTAACTGACCTGCAGTAATGAACGTTGTAGCCAACCACAATCTACAGTGATGCTGGCAGCATGGTCAACAAATGAATTAAGATTAGAGGATCGATCCATGGAGATACCATTTCCCACAATGCTGAAGCATCGGAGTGCAGGCCAATGTCATTTTGCATTGCTATGAACATCTCCCCATAATGCCCTGCAGCTGCTGTATGACATCTTATGGATTATCATATCTTGTACAGTGGTAGTCAGCAGGCTTGGACTGGCCCACAGTAGAATCCTCCGGTGGGCCACCACCCTCTTATATAAGCAGTACTTGGCACAATATACTTGAATCACTATATACAGACAAAGGCAGCATCTTATTCATTTAACAGTCTACCCAGTTCATTGTTATATAAATTTATGATTCAGCATAATGTCACATGTAGCTGAAAAGTGGGGCCCTGAAGTTGGTTGCTGGTGGCTCTTGGCACCCCAGTCCGACACTGGTGGTCAGTATCTGGGACCTCACAGATCAGCAGTTCCCAGTGGAGCACAGTTTGTATGGCAGAGTCAGTTTCCCTCTCCAAAGTCACTGAGTAAGACTCTCTCTCCTGTAGAGTGTAAGCTCTTATGGTCAGCGTGGTCTTCTATCTCTCTCCTGTAGAGTGTAAGTTCTTATGGTCAGCGAGGTCCTCTCTCTCTCCTGTAAAGTGTAATCTCTTATGGTCAGTGAGGTCCTCTCTATCTCCTGTAGAGTGTAAGCTTTTATGGTCAGCGAGGTCCTCTCTATCTCCTGTAGAGTGTAAGCTTTTATGGTCAGCGAGGTTCTCTCTCTTTCTCCTGTAGAGTGTAATATCTTATGGTCAGTGAGGTCCTCTCTATCTCCTGTAGAGTGTAAGCTCTTATGGTCAGTGAGGTTCTCTCTCTCCTGTAGAGTGTAATCTCTTATGGTCAGCGAGGTCCTCTCTCTCTCTCTCTCTCTCTCTCCTGTAGAGTGTAAGCCCTTATGGTCAGCGAAGTCCTCTCTCTCTTCTGCAGAGTGTAAGCTCTCATGGTCAGCAGGATTTTCTCTCTCTCTTCTGTAGAGTGTAAGCTCTAATGTTCAGCAAGGTTCTCTTTCCTCTTCTTTGTACTTTCAGAGCAATTACAACCTTTCCAGTATGGAGATTCACTGCCAATCGATTTAGGGAAAATTTGGCGAAGTTGGAGAATTCAAATTTCACAAGCTCCGCTCATCTCTACAAATGACTACTGAGGACAGTTATTGGCTGCAGTGATCACATGCTTGACAGTTCAAAAAGATAGCTGGGACCATCACAGTGGAGGTGCTGAAGCAGCGGAGCATTTACCTAGTAAGTGATACTTAATTTGTTATTTTCTCACATTCCCTACCGTCAGTACTTTTGTTTAAAAAAAATGAGAAAACCTCACATTTGCTTTATGTCATTTCACCCAATCATGTACCAGGACCTGGGTGCAACAGCTACAACTACACCCCCTTATAACTATGTCCTTTTTAGGAGCTCCACAGTGTATTAAAGGGGTTGCCTCGTTGAGAGATCTTATACCCCCCTGACAGTCATCCGCTATTACTGAGTAAAGCCACCCTTGCTCATACATTCTCCCGCAGTGAAACATTTTATACAGAGTTGGGACGGGTCAGCAAGAGCCACTCTTATATAGGAAAGGGATTGTAGTACAAGATAACTCTTTACCTTTTAAAATATGGGGTAGATTTAGCACAAGTAAAAAACTGTAGTTAAATGATAATCTGTGGTAGAAGCAATGGAATCCTCAAGCATTTTGATTTACACCAAGATCAAATACATAATTTTGTAGATTTAGATCACTGATTATGACTCGCCCCCTGGGCCGTGGGGCACCCGGTACCGGGCTTCTATGCGATGCTGGAGGTAGTAGTGGTAACCCGGTCCCGTGGCTCAGGGTGGTCAGACGAAATGCTGTGGCAGTCTATTTGTAGAGTTATGAATGTCCGACTACGCCACCCGTGGATTGCGGTCAGGGGTGACCGCCGCTGCAAGGCAGACCGCTGAGGCTAGTGTTGGTGTGCAGCACAGGGATAGGATAACTCCCCACGGGAAGAGTGTAGCCTCAGGGCAGTGTAGGTGAATGCTGGGGGTGATGGTGCAGGCGCAGCATAAATCACACAGAGTCCAATGGTGCAGTTCAGGCCTTTTACTCACAGTTGATATCCAAGTCACTTCTGTCAGCAATGACTGCCCAAGCCGTGCTGCGTCCACCAGGTGAGGGGCTCGGTCAACCCCCAGGCAACTCAGGAGTGTGGCACAGGACCCCCTTCTATCCTTTCTCTGGCCTCTCGTGCCCCACCAGTGACCACGCTTCTGTCCGGCTGCCTCGGGCCTTCTCTGGTAAAACTTGGCGCCAGTTTCCCTGACCCTATGTGGTGCCTTCCTAGCGGGTGTAGCAAGGGGTCGCACCAATAATTGATCACGACCTCCGGTTTTTGGCTGAGGGATGATTTACCTCCACCAACTTGGGAATAAGGTACCCTTCCGCGGCCTGACCCTTCACCCGATTTAACGTGGGCTTGCAACGGTTGCTGTCCGTTCTGCTCTCTTAGGGTCCCTTCTGCCTTCTTGTTTCTGGAGCCTTTCTACTCCTCTGTCTCTTCTCTTTCCTTTCTTCTCCTTCTCCTCTTCTCCTCTCTGGCTCCGGCCTTCTCTCCAGGCCTGCCTCGTGGAGCTGAGCTCAGGCTGATCCACAGCTCCCTGTCAGCTCTTACTGAGCTGCTACTCTGCTCTGCACTGTTCTGCTGCTTAAGATGGCTCCCACCTTTTATCTGCTTCTCTGTGTCTGAGCTCAGGTGACCTGCACCCAATGAGCTCCTTCCTATGCTCCAGAAACCATCCCCTCTGCTCCTACATCACTGGGTTCTCTCCCCCCTCCCCACTCCAGCCAGGGACATGGTCAGTTGTGCCTGCAATTATATGAGAGCACCGTCGAGCTGTTCCCCGGAAATGGGGTGAGTGTGTGTATGCAGCTAACTGAGCCCTGGTCCACACTCCATCCTTACGTGGGAGTGGAATATCACACCTCTGCTTGAGGTGCAATACCCCTGTGGCAACCGAACCCTCGGGGCGCCACAATTACACAAACAATAGAATGGTAATATTTGTTAGAACCTTGCTCTTAGGTTTTTTCTATTGCTGGTCACATGACCTTGTTGGCCTATTTAATCCTGCTCCGCCCTTCTGGCTTTGCTGGACTCCATTGTATAACTACTTTCTAGCTAGCCTGTGCTCTGTATCTAACTCTGTTAGTTTGCTTGGTCTACGGACCTCTGTGTTCTATATATTTTGTTTGTTCGTCTGTCTGCTACTATTTCTGTTAGGAGGTGTCCCATTTTCCTCCCAGTCCTTAGTTCTTGTAGGGATTCCTTCCCCACATCTATAGGTCTCCGTACAGACTAACTTAGGACTTTAGCAGGTCTGATCGCAGGATCAGGTTCCCTGTTACATCGTAGGGTTTAAGCTGAGTTCTATCGCAGGGACAGATCTCCTCTCTTTCCTTAGCTCTGGTAGCAGAACATAACAATATTAGTCTATAGTTTACTACAGGCAGAGGTTTTGTAATGTCCCTTCCACAGATGTCGATGGAATACATAGCCTTATGTGCAATCTAATGCATTAATGCTAAAGAAAAAGACAACTTTTTTTTTTCAGGAAATATGGCAAAAATATTTAAGACAAAACATTAAAGCCACCAAAGATTAAAGGCAGAATAACAGCAGATACTTCCTGCCCAAACCATGGGCAGCATGTATCAGACACTAGTTGTATATTTAACTTTGAAACCCTGCAGTGTTTCAGAGAAAAACATACCTTAGAAGCAGTGGCATACCGCCAATGGCGGCAGGCCACGTGACTACTATGGGGCCCTCGCACAGCCAGCGCTACCCCCCGAATCCGCATTCAACTGTATCGTCAGATGCCAATAGGGCTAGTGCGGGCCATTATACTGTATGTAGGCCCATTATAGTGCATGGAGGGCTGTGTGGAGGTCACAGTTGGGGTATCAAACTGTGTTGGTGTCACCATACTTTGCCTTGGGAGTTGAGGTGGGGTACAGTAGGGTCATTATGTTGTGCATGTGGAGGAATTCACCATGGGGGTATCATACTGTGTTTGGGGGGGCACTTTTGTTGGAATCATACTTTTTATGTGGGCAATGAAAGAGGAATCTAGGACTTCAGCAGGAGTAGAATTACTATGTAAAGGATGGAAAGTTGTGAGATCTGCTCTTCTGTGACCCTGCCAATTATTAAATTTTATTTTTTGGCGGGATTGGGGGCTCAATTAGAACTTCTGCTATGGGGCCCCATGATTTCTATGTATGCGCCTGCTTAGAAGCTGCCGGGGACCGAGCCACAAGGGAGACTAGTCAAAAATTCAGGTCCCTGACCGATTACAATATGGGTCTGTATTGCAGACTTGCACCAACAGCCCATTTGCAGTCATATGTCATTTTGTCCATAAGGCTTTACTCGGTATAAAAGCTTAGACATCATGTCGACTACACCAAAATATTGGAGCAGATCCTTTACATAGTACATATGCTAATCAAGACAATGCATGGTTAATGGTAATGTCAATGCCATCTGTTAAGACTTTACAAAGGACAACTGAGCCTCTAGTTGAACATGTTTTAAGAAATCTTGTGAAAATGTGACTGTGATATTTTTCTTTCCAATGTCTTCCGGTAAGTGTTACAGAACTAAAATGGTCTCTCAATCCAGTTTTATGATTTTTTTTTACCTCACAATATTTTGGATGATCCACTAAAATCAGAAAGGGATCAGCTAGTTTTTAAAAAATTTTTTGCATGACATCATGAAAAAATGTAGGGGTCTAATATACTTTAAGAAACCAAACATACACTTTCTGGAGCAATGTACTTCCATTTACACAAGTTAACTGGTGCTACTAAATGACCACCAACCATCAGCTGCTAATTGGTCGATCAGTGCTCAATTAATAGTGAGTTTACAGAGCAGACTGTGCTTCAGATGTTTACTCAGAGATCTGTAATACTGTAGATCGTTCAATGCGCATGGGCAGCCATTGTTCTCGGCAGCACGTGTCCTGGTTACACCAGATGATGCGCTGCCGAGAATGATGATCTTTGGGGCAAACCAAAAGATAATTTTACCCAATGAACAAATTTCATATTCAATTGTCGGTTAATCAACAGTTGGTTTAAAATGCATGATTATCATGAAACAAGCTTTCCTAGGAACACTCGTTCTTGATAATCATGCAGTTCACATGCACCTTGAGGGGGTCCTGACAATGAAAGCACTGAACTTGGCTGTCCAGTGTCACTATTTAGCCCTAGCCTAGAGGGATATGAGCATTGTAATGATTGGAGTTGCAATGTTCTTTCTGCATTTAAAGATGACACATCTATTTAGTAGTAACTCACTCATGAGATGTTCAGGAGACTTTTTAAAATATTAGAATGGTCACATGAATGTGCAAGTTCTGGCAACCATATCACAAAGAAAACTTTTATGGGGCTAAGTCTCGGGCTACACAGCGACATGTGTCAAGCGACAGCAATTCTCAGGCAAGTTGCAGAAAGATCCCTGCAATCTGCTGTCACACAACTATTTCCAACCTGTGATTTTGCTGTAAAAAAATGGCCAAATTGCACACAAGTGACAGTCACATATGAGATGCATTGAAGTGAGTGAATGAATTGCGACGGAAAATCCAGCACATTTGGAAACATTTTGTGACTCTGTGTCGCAGTCATAGGAGGTTGCAGGTTGCAATGTGACACCATAGAAATCATTAGATATGGCGTCACAATATGACTATGTGATTTCATTGTCGCGTTCACATGTACTTCTAGCCTCAAGGCCTCATTCACATATCAGTGTTTAAACCATCTGTGTGTCCGTTTTTACCATCAGTGTGTCATCTGTCTGTCCGCCTTTACCATCAGTGTCATCAGTGTTTTTCATGGATGGATAAATAAATTCCATAGCTTCTATTATTCTTTGTAATGCTACTACGTACAGCACACAGATTACACACTGATGCGATCCGTGTTCTGTACACGTTTTTCACGGAACCATAGACATATATTGGCACGTTTTCTTCACGGACATGTGAACAGCACCATAGATTATAATGGGTACATGTTGTACCCCTGAAAAAAAATGGATACAATTTGTATGTTCAACACTGACATCTGAATGAGGCCTTAAAAAGCGACAATTAGGCCACTGTGATGAGAAATGAGGATTTCGGTATTGTTCGATTCATTTGTTGTGTTTTAGCTGTTGTATGTATCTTACTTATTTGTTCCATACAAAATGTAATATATGGCAAGACAGCGTGAGAAAAAAAACACTTTGAAAATACAGTTTTTAAATAATCCCTGATGTCGCCATTGCGGGCAGTCATGTGTTGAGATGAAATAACATCGCAACAGCAGCATAAGCAAAGATCAGTGGCTGACCCGGGAACCCTCAGCTGGCGATCAGAAAGGTAAGTACATAATTTTTGGTTATGTAAGCCTATATTAAGTTGACCATGGCATCTAAGGGTTTAAATGGTTTGACTTGAAGATTCCGGCAGATACCACAGAATGTCGGCTGTTGGCTACAGCTAACTCCAGTGGGTGATGGCGTGGGTGCAGCTCCTAAATCAACATTTTCCCAAACTTTTACACCATGGTGCCAGAAGTACTTTCCCTCCTCTGCATCAAAACATGTTATTTTATAGCTGGAAAAACCTTTCAATGCTACTTTGGGTCCTTGAACAGCACTAGAAAAGCTAATTTTTTTTCTCTTTTACAGCATACCTTAAAATACCTAATTATACGTCATCAATTAGCATTTCTGTTTTGCTCATTTCGGAAACCATTAGAACAAAATCCTATTATAAAAGGAACATTATCGGAGTAATACCAATATAAAAATCACAATAGCAGCACTTACCCTGCGATAACTATGAAAAAATCTAAACGATTCCAGGTGTCTCCCAAATAGCATTGCTGTCCAAATATTCCCAGAGCAAACATTTTGATAATCATCTCCACAGCGAAAAATGCAAAAATGAAGTCATCAAATCCCTGCGGTAAAGGCAGAAAATCATTAAGAAGGAGACATAAAAATACTATGATAGCTAAGAACAAATGAACAATCAATAATAACAATCGCTTTTCGTAAAATAAAGTTACAATAAATAAATAAATACAATAAAATACAATCACCTGTACATATATATATAATTGTTATTTTTGATCTTTTAAAAACTGTGAAACAACATTAAGTTGCTCAGAGAACTGTATTTATCTATCAATGCTTAAAAAGATGTTCCACTTTCACGAAGCTGGACCCCAAATGCTTTAAAATAACTAAAATAAAAAACAGCAGTACATTCCCTTTCCGGTTCCAGTGCCAGATCCCCGGCGCTGTTATACGTCTTGGTGCTTTTGGCTGCAGCAATGTCACATTGACAGTGCACCTCTTCCCTTTAGCTAGTTGCTGTGCCATGGTAGACATGATGTCACCACTCCAGCCAAACACCAAGACCTGAGCACTGGCAGAGAGTCTGTTCTGCTTGTGATTTTAGGTATGTTACAGCGTTTAAAGTCCACTTTCCTGAAAGTGGAAAACCCCTTTAAGAGTTAAAGCTGTGTAACTGCTGACATCTAAGGACCCTCTTCTTCTGAGAAGCAAGTAGACCAAATGGAATCTAACTGTACAGAGCCTAAATTACCTGGGTTTTAGGAACATAGACATGCATTTCAGGGCATAATGTGGTATATATTGCAGCCATCTTTTGGTGATATATGATCATAGAATCATAGAATGTTAAAGTTGGCGGGGGCCTCCAGGGTCATTGTGTCCAACCCCTGGTCAATGCAGGATTCACTAAACCATCTCAGACGGATGTCTGTCCAGCCTCTGTTTGAAGACTTCCATTGAAGGAGAACTCATTAACTCTCGTGGTAGGCTGTTCCACTCGTTAATGATGGAAAAAACTCCAGGAAATACTTGAAACTGAAAGCTCAAATAAAATGTGATCCAAGCCTAAGAGGTATGGCTCCCATTACTGAAATACAGGGCATGTACAGAATGGTCATGTATGAGGAAGACAACGGTATGGATCAGCTGAAATAAGTAACTGACTGTGCTAATATTACTATAATGTAAATGTGAAAAATTTGCAAGACAATCCCTCATGTGCCATATGTGCATGTCACTGTTTCCCAAGTAGATAACCCAGGAGTTATAAAAATTGATCTAATTTTCAAGACGCTTGACCTATTGTTGCCCATGTGGTTCTCAAAAAAGGAGAGTGCTTACATGACTACAGTAAGTGATGGTCTGGGCCATGTGGATACATTTAGGGTTTGCGTCAGGAGATTTCTAAATATAGGGCTGAAACACAGTGTAATAGAGATACCAGACCTCAAATGTCCCTTCACAGTTCAAAAATGATGACAGGAGCACTGAAATACCAACCTATGACGAGGTAGTGTTTTCACACCAACCTATGACGAGGTAGTGTTTTCAGTCATATATAGGAATAAATAAAAAATTAGCATAGTGGCCTAAAAGTGAGATCTACCAGACCCGTAGTGAGATATACTGGTAGTCTACAACCTACTATGTGACCATTACTGCATTAGATCTTGTTATATAACATTATCAGCTGGAAAAAATGTACATGATGACCAAGGGTGGACACAAACAGTAGAGGACCCCTGTGCAAGAACTAATTATGGGCCCCCTCTTTTCCGAAAGCTCATAATAAAGCACTTAATTTTTTCTTCTATAATAACCGACCAGTAATTGTGAGCTATGAAGTTTATTAGCTCTTACCCTTGTGTGCAATCTAATTGATAGTAGGAAACTGGTTTTAAGATGACAATGGTCCCCTATAATGCTTTCCAGTTGCACCAGTTGCACCAATGGTATGTCTGCCCCTGATGATGATGTACGAGCCACAAATTATTCCAGCTACTAGCACAAATATTTCAACTCTTTTTTTCATTTATGCCAATAATTGTATCTTACAAGATCTTGAAGTGAGGTATTTTTAGAAATCGTAGTCAGTGCTCTTCTACTCCTACTTCACTGTCTTGAAATGGCATGTGTGCTTTGTTTTCTGACTATATGCAGATTTACTTCACTGTACCCTGTAGCTTACAACTTCTGGCCCTTTTACATGAGTTGGTAATTGGTGAACAAAGTGTTTGAAAAAAGCTTGTTCCTGATTATCCGTCAGTGTGAACATGCCGGCATTCACCAGATGAACATGCACAATGCTCATTGATTGATAACTTGATTTTCATGCATACATAAAAGTCATTGTTATCAACAGCACATCAATCTTTGTGAACAGGGGCTGTGCGGCCAACAACTTACAAGTGTTTCTCACTAAATTAGAATATCGTCAAAAACTTCATTTATTTCAGTTCTTCTAATACAAAAAGTGAAACTCATATATTATATAGATTCATTACAAACAGAGTGATCTATTTCAAGTGTTTATTTCTGTTAATGTTGATGACTATGGCTTGCAGCCAATGAAAACACAAAAGTCATTATCTCAGTAAATAAGAATAATTAACCAAAAACACCTGCAAAGGCTTCCTAAGCGTTTAAAAAGGTCCCTTAGTCTGTTTCAGTAGGCTCCAGAATCATGGGGAAGACTGCTGACTTGGCAGATGTCCAGAAGGCATTCATTGACCCACTCCACATGGAGAGTAAGGCACAAAAGGTAATTTCATACATTTAAAAATTTTTGTTTAAAACCATCTAAGAGAATGTTCAGATATAAAGTTGATGTGTGTATGTTACCGATGTGTCCTTCCTTACCTCAGTCCTAAATCATTCTGAAATGTTGGGCACGAGATGTTAAAGAGTAGTCGTAATTTTTACTTCATAAATCGATAGTACACGTGAAAATAAGAAACCTTGTAATATATCTTTCAGTCTCAAAATTCTCAGTTGACGGTAAAATCTGTCTTCATTGATTAAACACTCTTCTGTTACTGAGATAGGAGATGACAGCTGGTGCTCATAAAGTTCGATGAAGAACTCTAAATTTTTTTTTATACGCTCATGTGAATTTACCCTTATGCGAAGAGTTTGTATGCAATGAATACAGATTTTATAGATTTGACCCCTGAATTAAGAGTGGAAGATCAGACCAGGAGGTTAAAGAAACAGATTTCTCTGGTAAAATATATTACAAGTTACATATTTTCATGTGTACTACAGATTTATGAAATAAAAATTAAGATGACGGTTACTCTTTAAACAAATTAGAAAATAAATCTATAAACGTCAAATTGATGCCTCGTCGGATGCCAGTCTTCAGCTGTCCTTCCCCCTAGACTCCCATAGTAATAAAAGGTATTTCTTAATGTATCCATTTTTTATTTAACTGAATTCTGAAGATTGATGTCTCTGACAGATGCTATCCATCAGATATCCTTCATCCATAGGCTCCCATACTGTTTTATTGGATGTTACAAGAATGTATAAAGCGAAGTTATGAAATTATATGATTTAATGTGATTCAAGAAAATGGTAGAGCGTGGCAATGTGAGCTGGTGAGACCTTTACCATGGGCTTGATGGGATGTATCAATTATACATACGCTCTTGATAATGTGCCCTTGATGATAATGTTCATGGTGGATGTAGTAGGGTTTCCTATACCCAACCTGTTAATAGATTACACTGATAGAACTTGCTGTCCATCCTGTCCCCCTCTACAGGTCCAAGCATTCTTCACTGTCAAGCCCTACAGGCTTGAAGGTATTTACTTTGGTATGTGTTTTTCCTTTCCGATCTGTGCTTAGTTTACTTGAGAAACGAAAAATGATTAAAAACACATGCATACAGATTTCTGGAGGTAATAACAGACTGGGTCCATGAATAAATTAACACTCCTTCACAAACTTAGTCATTCCAGTCACATAAAAAAATAAAACACACACAATGTCCCTGAGCAAAAATGTGCTTACCTGCAGAATTTTGCAGCGCTGGGAATCGCAGGCAACGTCTTCACATGGATGGAACATTCCCAAGGTGACACAGTTCAGGAGGATGACCAGCATACTGAAGCGTTCAAACCAGGTAGAGGACAGAAAAGTCAAGGAAAACTTGCAGCAACATTGGAGAAAATACTAAATTACTTAGTAAATGTTAAGAATTTAATAATCTTATCATTCCTTATTGTGGATCCATGGTCAAGCTGTCAAAAAGGGACAACACATAAACTAAGGAGGTTCTGTTTTTTTTCATCCTATTAAAACTAATGGTGAACCGTAAAGTATCAATGGCATTTAGGTCATAGAGGCGAGTACCCCTTCAGGGAACCCTGTCTAGTAATCAGAACTGAGGGACGCTATGTAACAGATGACCACATTCTGGTGGACCCAGGCCACCCAGGACATAGGGGTGGATATCCTTTCTGTAGCATGAACTGCTGTCCGCTATGTAACAGATGACCACATTCTGGTGGACCCAGGCCACCCAGGACATAGAGGTGGATACCCTTTCTGTAGCATGAACTGCAGGTGCACATATTCAGGTGAACCTGGTACAGGCATTAAAAGGTCTACCATTAAAGGGATTATCCAGGAGTATTAAATTGATGACCTATCCCTAGTTTATTCATCAATATCAGATTGGTGGGAAGACGACACCTGGGAACCCCCACTTATCAGAGGTGGCCAAATATAAACAGTGAATAGCTCTACAGAACAGCTCTGTTCACTATGTAGTGGCCGTAGCTGAGACCTGCAGCTAAGGCTCCATTCATTCCAATAGGAGGTGAACTGCAGCTCCTGAGAACAGCCACTACACAGTGAATGGAGCTGTGCCATTATGCTTTTTTTCACTGAAATGAGCTGATTGGTGGGGGTGCCGGGTGTTGGACAACCACCCTTATGATATTGATGATGTATCCTAAACACAGGTCAATACCCTTCAATTTGAATGGCCAGCAAATGCAATGCCACATTTCCTTTACAGCAGTTATATTTTCATTAAGGGGTTTCCACTTTGGATAATCTTTTTAGTTGCAAGGGTCCGCTCATGACCCACCTCCCCGTGATCAGCAGTAAATTCTGAGGGAACCTGACAGCAAATGTTCAACTAAAGCATTAAAGTGGAAATGGGCTTTCCATATAAGACATATTCCCACTTTCCCGGTTGACTATTGAAACCCTTTACCTAATATGGTAGATAACATTTTTTTCTTATCATGAATTTTTACAGAGACAAATGTGTGTTGAGATTGCGTACCAATCTCTAAAAAACGTTCCAGATTTCTTCGCAAGAGCAGACTAGACTGCAAGGTGTGATTCCTTAATAAATGATGACTAAGGAACGTTTACGGGATGGACTAACACAACGACAGTAAAAACGTATCATGAACCCCAAGCAGATGGCCTGTGTAGTTAGCTCATTTTAGCTTTCAACAAATGCCAGTAACCAGATAACCATTATGCCTTAGAGCATAATTTCAGATGACTATTCAGCATGTGCGAAATAAAGAAAATGTCATTATTAAAATAAATTCCAAAATACCTTTAATTATCAAATTACATTCTGTTGTGCAGGGATGTAATCACTATAGTGCATTAAAGTACCACTCCAGCATTTTTTTTATCTCAGTGCTGGAGTCGTGCTCCTGATCTAAGTTCTCTGCCCCTAGTCTTATACTTCGGATGACGTCTTCACCTTCTACCTCCGCTGCCCCAGTTGGTCCTCAGTAGTTTGTGACCTGCCGGATCACTCCAGTGTTCGCTGGAAAGAGCCTGAGGTCACTTTTCAATGCAAGTCTATGAGAGTCTCATTCTGGCTGTCATAGACTTACATTGAGAGATTGTAACGCTCCTTCTGACTTGCGACAAGACAGACGTTACGGTCACAAGTTGGTGACGCGCCCCCTGAGCCGTGGGGTACTCGGTAGCCGGGCCGGTCGTTGCTAGGGCAGATGTCACAGTGCCGGTGACCCGGTCCGTGACCCAGGGCGGTCAATAAAAGGGGATTTTATAGTTTTTTATGTTTAATGTTCGTGACGCCACCTGTGGTATGCGGCTAAAGGGAGCCGCCACTGCGGAGCAGGTCCTCTGGAGCTGTTGGTAATGCAGCAGAGTTGGTTCAGCTCTCCACAGGTAGAGCTAAGCTCCAGGGCGTTGCTGTGGTGATTATAGATAAGGTAGATGTTGTTGTGCAGTGTAGTGCAGGGGATGATGGCGCAGCAATAATTCACAGAGACAGTGGGGTGCAGTCCTCAGGGTTTACTCACGATTATCACGTTGCTCCTGGTCACAACTGCAGATTATAACCACCCACGTCGTCCTGCGTTCATCACGGGAGGGGTTCAGCAATCCCTCATGTAATTCAAAAGCACTTAACGGGACCCCTTTCTGTGTGCCTTTCTCAGTCGTCTTCCTGCGCTGGCTCTCACCCTCCTGCCCTGCGCCTCGCAAACAGTGTCCCAAGCCGGTAACCTCAGATCTTGGTGGGCAACCTGGAGTTCCCTGGATCCTGTGCGGCAACCTTTTCGCGATTAATTGCGGCTGTGGCAACTACACCCTGGAAATGTAGAAGCCTCCGGTTTCTAACTGAATATCGCAATTCTCACTAGTTAGAGGCCGGTCCCCTCTGCGGCTTGATCCCTCCACGTCCTGGTAGATTCGGGCGTACGGGTGGCCTCCAGCACTTCCCGTACCCCTAGGATCCCCTCTCTTCTTCTTGAGCCTTCCTTCCTGCTCCTCTCCTCTCTTCAGTCAGTCTCACCTCCTGGGCCTCTCTCACTCCTGCAGAGCTCCTGCTCCTTTCACTGTCCACACTCTCTGTTCCCTCAGACTGTTCTGAACTCCCAAGATGGCTTCCCTTTTTATACTACTCCTGAAGTGCTCCCCTAAACTACTTCCTCTACCCACACCCACTACATGGTTCCCCCTCACTCGGTTCCCCCCACTTCCAACCAGGGACAGGGCTCAGCATTAAGCCAGTGCATGTTGCCCCGCATGCTGGTCTGGAGTAGTGTAGTGTTGGATGCAGGTGTTTGGGTCCCGGGCAGTACTCCATCCTTACCTGAGAGTGAGATACCACACCTCTGGGTGAGATGCAGTACCTCTGTGGCGACTGAACCCGCAGGGGCGCCACATTGGTGCCGCGGAACCTGAGCGACGCTGATAAAAGATGAAGATGGAGGCAAGTGAGTATGATACTTGGTTCAGGGACCTTAGATTAGAAGCACCACTCCAGCACTGAAAAAAAAACCTGCTGGAGTGGTGCTTTAACATGGCCACCATTTTTTTAACACTGACAGAAACCAGTCCTACAATGTGCCTCTGAGCATGTGCAGTAGGAACCTCCATTGCTGTGATCTGGAGATAACCTATACCATGTACTGTCACACTATCTCGTGGTTACAGCCGCCGATTAGCATTTAGAAAGAACAGGTGAACAGCAATGTGAGCCCCAGCACTCCTGGTATTTCCAGTATTATATCAAAATATCCACTAGAAGCCCATCTTCCTATGTATGGGGGGTAGCTTTACTGCACATACTCACAGGCTCCTGTCCTATTAACATTCTAGGACAGGATTCTGTCAGTGTAACAAAAAAACTTCAGTTTTAATGTACTATATTGATTCAATGTGATTTGCTAATTAACGTTATTTAGGAATTTATATTGACGTTTTTATTATTTTTTTTTCTATTCCCAGAGAATCACTTTAAGATGATATGTCTTTTGACGTTACTGTGTGCAAATCTTTTTTAGTTAGGAGTTTGTCTATTCTTAGCTTGGGCTGAAGTGGAAAGATAGTTCATACAAAATCCATTCTGTGTCCATTTCATAAAAAAGACATTGCTGGGTCTTAGAAATACCTACTTGACTAATAAAATCTACATGATTGTTTTTACATTTTCTAAATCAGGTACCTTTTACTTTTAAAGGGGTTTTCCCATGAACAAAGTACATTTTAATTAATAGATCTTGGAATAAAAATAACTTCCACAATTGTATGTGTTACAAAAATGTTCCTGTCTGAGATAATCTTATAAATGTGCCCCTGCTGTGTACTGTGTAATGGCTGTGCCTCACCGTGCAGTAACATGGTCTGATCATACCACATCTCCTGGGCAAGGGAGGAATAAAGAGAGTATACAGACAGGACAGTAGGGAATCACAAATTATTCTTTTGGTGAGACAAAACATTTCACTGCCTGTTTTTAAGAAATATTTTACCTCAAAGAAAGAATAATTTGCGATCTCATGCTGTAATATCTGTTTACTATTTTGCGTCTTCCCCTGCATAGGAGATGTGGTAAGATCAGACCATGTTCCTGCACGGTCAGACACAGCCATTACACAGTACACCGCAGGGGCACATTTATAAGATTATCTCAGCACAGGAACTTTTTTTTAAACACATCCAATTATGGAATTATTTTTATTCAAACATCTATTAATTAAAATATAGATTAAAATTACTTTTGTTCGTGGGAAAACCCCTTTAATTTTTGGTGTTTTACATACATAAAAGATATAAAACCCTCCCACTGCCCAACCACCTCTTTTTAAAAATAATTGAATGGTAAGCCAATTATTTTCTCATATTTAGACCCTTACTAAGGCCGGGGTCACGCTAGTGATGATTCTCTCTTCTGAGAGAATGAGATCGATTATGGTAATGACACTCGGCTCAACCTTTGACTAGAGTTTGATCTGAGTGTCAGTTTACTGTGATCCGATGCTCTAGGATGAGAGAATCGTATCACAGGTGCGGAGAAGACTGACAACATAATTTCTCTGTCTTCTCATTGTCTGTGATGACATCTCAGTGCAGTCCAATGTTTTACACCACCCTTAAGCCCCCGTCTCACATAGCGAGATCGCTGCTGAGTCACGGTTTTGGTGACGCAACAGCGACCTCACCAGCGATGTCGCTATGTGTGACACTTTGCAGCGATCAGGCCCCTGCTGTGAGGTCGCTGATCGCTGCAGAATGTCCTGGACCATTTTTTGGTCTTTGCCCTCCCGCTGGTCAGCGCACATCGCTGTGTGTGACCAGCGGGACCAGTGATCAGGCTGGTAACCATGATAAACATCGGGTTACTAGGGGCACACGCGCTCCTAGTAACCCGCTGTTTATCATGGTTACCACTCTGCTACGTGAGCGGTAACCTCCCGCTCACCATAGCAGAGTGGTAACCATGATAAACAGCGGGTTACTAGGTGCGCGTGTGCCCCTAGTAACCCGATGTTTATCATGGTTACCAGCCTGCTCCTGCTTCAGCAGGCTGGTAACCAGGAGCAGGACATCGTGGAAAGATTCTTTCCACGATGTCGCTGCTCCCCTGATCGCTGGTGAGTCTGCCTGTTTGACAGCTCACCAGCGATCACATAGCGACGCAGCAACAATCCCTGACAGGTCGTATCGTTGTCGGGATCGCTGTAGCATCGCTAAGTGTGACGGGGCCTATAGACTTGTGTGGGTGCGTGTGATCCAATTTGCGGAGCCACTTGTAGCATGCTGTGATTGTTTTACCCAGATTGATCTGGTCTGTAGAAAAAAACGAAGATAAGCACTGCCACATAATACAACATTGGGCTGAGTGCTCTCCGATAAAACATTGTATAGCACAGCCATGTTATACGCTTGCATGAGCGAGGCCTAATGCACAGCATAGCAAAGTCCAACCCCATTCAATATTATACCACAAAGAGAGTCTGTAGCGCTCCGAGGGTTCGGTCGCTACAGAGGTATTGCACCTCCACCAGAGGTGTGATATCCCACTCCCGGGTAAGGATGGTGTGTGGACCGGGACTCAGTTAGCTGCATGCATCACACACACCCCATTTCCGGGGGACAGCTCAACGGTGCTCCCATTAGTACAGCAATGCAGGCACGACAGAACATGTCCCTGGCTGGAGTGGGGAGGGGGGAGGAAAACCCAGTGATGTAGGAGCAGGAGGGGACGGTTTCTGGGCATAGGTAGGAGCCCATTGGTTGCAAGTCACCTGGGCTCATACACTAGGGGAGGGTATATAAGGTGGGCACCATCTTAGTTCTGGGTTAATTTCAGTGAGTTCAGACAGGAGTAGAAGAGAGAGAAGGAGTTCAGCCAGAGAGGGCTGACAGGGAGCTGTGGCTCAGTCTGGGCCCAGCTCCACGAGGCAGGCCTAGGAGGAAGGCCAGAGCCAGCAGAAAGGAACAGAAACAGAAAGGAACAGAAACAGAAAGGAACAGCAAAGAAAGAGAAGTAGCCAAAGTGTAGAAGGGCCCAGAGACACGAAAGCAGAAGGAACCCTAAGGACCCAGGAGATTGCGGGTAACGGGTTGGCAGAACAGGGTACCGGATCCCAAGTTGGTGGAGGCGACTAATCCTTAACCAAGGACCGGCAGTCGTGACCATTTACTGGTGCGACCCCTCACTACACCTACTAGGAAGGCAAACCACATAGGGTCAGGGAAGTGGACACCCAGTCCTCCCAGGAGAAGACCCGAGGCAGGTGGACAGAAGTAGTGTCACTGGTGGGGCACGGCTGACGAAAGGATAGAAGGGAGTCCTGTGCCACACTCCGGAATTGCCTGGGAGTTGATCGAGCCGCCTGCCTGGTGGACGCAGCACGGCTCGGGCGGTCCTATCTGTGCACAAGTGACCTGGATGAGAACTGTGAGTAAAGAACCTGAACTGCAACACCTTGTCTCTGTGCTTTCTCACCGCGTCAGCACTACTAGTACTGGGACGCCTCGCACCACAACCACCATCATCACTCTACACTGCCCTGAGGCTATACTCCTCCCGTGGGGAGTCGTACTACACTCTGTTGCACCCATAACACCAGCCTCAGCGGTCTGCCCTGCAGCGGCGGTTCATCCTGACCGCAATCCACGGGTGGCGTAGTCAGATATTAAACCATAAAAACCCCATAAATAGACTGCCACTGGTTTAACCACCCAGAGCCACGGGACCGGGTCGCCGCTACGGTGACTACAACCTCCAGCATCCACAAAAAGGCCCGGTTCCGGGTTCCCCACGCGGCCCAGGGGACGTGTCAAGTCCAGAATGTGCTTAAAGGGGGTGTCCATCTTTGGAGACATTTTTTTTCTTACTTAAAGGGGTATTCCCATCTCCAAGATCCTATCCCAATATGTAGTTCATGTAATAATATTAGCAAATACCTCCAATTAGAAATGTAGTATAGTTTTTTTTGATTCACTATGTCTCTTTCCTCATGTGCAGACATTGCAGGACCTTAGATATCCATGGTTACGACCACTAGCATCTAGCTGTTACTTTATCAGTGGACGTAACCATGGATACCTAAGGTCCTGCAATGCCTGCACATGAGGAAAGAGACATAGCGAATCAGAAGAACTATACTGCATTTCTAATTGGAGGTATTTGCTAATATTATTATTATTACACCTACTACATATTGGGATAGGATCTTGGAGATGGGAATACCCCTTTAAATCCACGAAATCAGGGCTAAAAGTCATTTTTACAGTTGGCTTACATTAAACATTTTGCAGCGCTTTCCTTCTATGGCCTCTGTATTTCACTGTCTATTGTTGACTGCAGAATCAGATAATGAGAATTGTCATATTATTTTTCTTTTTTCCTCAACAGATTTTGGGCACGTTACTATTATATAGGTATGACAGGTTCTCCTCCTGCTCTTGTTAGTGCAGACTTCCTCACAGACTGCTCAGCTCTCCCCTCCATACAATGGCAGCTGGTGGAGCAGCATGTGACCAGACCACTCCATCAGTCTCCGCCAATAGAAAATCAGTTTTATCATGTGAGGTTTTTAATAGGACAAGACTGAGGACAGTTCGGGTCACGTGCTCCTCCACCAGCAGCCCTAACAAGAGCAGGAGGAGAACCTGGCATACCTGTATAATAGTGAGTGCCACAATTTCATGTCCTCAACACATCTGTTACACTAAAGATAATGTGGTCGACCCCGACAACCCATTCTGCAGCCAGCAATAGGCAGTGTATTATAGTGGCTATAAGTGGCAAACGGTGTCAATTTCTAATTTTTTTTTAAAAAACAATTATCAAAATTAGTTTTAGCCCCAAATGCATCTGTTTAAGTAAGAAAAAAGATATCTCTAAAGGTGGACAACCCCTTTAATGTCCTGGTACATAAAGAGAAGACATTCTGTCTTCCTTGAATGAGATCACACTCTGCTCCTTGGGCTAGTATTGATTAACTCATTATATGCTGTGCTAGCTTACTTTGCAGGAATGCTTTCCACTGGCTGTTCCTATAAGATATATACAGTATATAATAGATTTCTGCTACTTTAACCAGATAGGGCTCTCTTTCTTTCATTACCTGAGTGTCAGTTTAGTAGCTTCTTGGCTTTGTTGATTGTCGGGGTACTGCCTCAAGCCCTCTGATAACTCCCTGCCGGATCCTGTGCCTAAGCACCAGCCTGAATTCACACTCCAATCTGTGCCTATGTTCCTATTCTGATGCATTAGGCTACCGACTTTGACCCTTCAGGGGACAACAACCTGGAGATTATCTTGCAACAAAGACCACATTCCCTTGCAGCGGTTATGGATAATAATTAAAAAGACCCTTTAAGGGACTTTGCCGGCAGATTATTCATCTCAATCTGAGGGAAACTTAAAGGGACAGAGACCATGATTCCAGTGATGTGGCACTTCCTTGTAGTAGTTTAAATAATATCACTATTCTCAATGATGAACCCCGCCTACAAAATTTATTGGCAGCTTTCTGACTACACTGTGCATAGGCAGAATGCTACCAATCGGCTGGGGGTGGAGGCAGAGATAGCCAGAGCTCATGAATATTGAGGACCACATAGAAGAAGCTCATCACTGAGAGGACTAGCAGACCTGCAACCAATAAAACAGTGTATTATCAAAACTACAGCAAGAAGCCCAATAACTGACACAGAACAGCAAAAATCTAAAGTCAGATTCTCTTTATATTCCGCACCCCATTCTAATCAGCCTGAAACAAGCCTGAGAAATGCTCTGCCCGTGTCCCTCCACATCATCTCAGAGGTAGAAAAGGTTGTCTCCTCTTACATTGAGGAGGCTCGATCAAGTTAAGCTGCCCAGAGGTCTTGCATTATTTTTCCGAGTTCCTTGTTTTATGTACACTACATATTGTTTTTCATGTAAATGAACCAATTACCTTCATAGGAAAGTTTCTGAAGTGTAAACAGGGATTCCAGTAATTACTGGGCAATGATCTTTCTTGCCACATATAATACTCATTCCTGCTATAATTAGAGCTTCTGGACCAGATAAGACTTTCATATATCTAAGTACTCATTCATATGTAGTAGAGTATAATAGAAAGATATAATATAGAATTCACCATGTCAAGCACCCCTTATAAAAGGGTCACCCAGTAAACTAAGTGACACATCGCTGGAATCAGGGTCTCTGCCCCTACATCATGCTGCTTTGGATGAGGTAGCAAAAACTTGGTGACAGATTCCCTTTAAGTACAGGACTTCCTCTTTACTATTAATGTTAAGTTGGTACATACTGTACAGCCATCTAACAAACACACATAATCAGAGATTAATATACTCACTAAATGTATTAATATAACTATGTATACTCTTCCAGTTGTTTCCTTAAAGAGTAAGCATCGTTTTCACTTTTATTTCAGAAATTAATAGTACACGTGAAAATAGGCAACCTTGGAATATAATTTGTCAGAGAAATCTGCTTCCTTCTCCTCCTGGACTGATCTTTCATTCTCAATTTATGGGCAAAATCTGTTTTCAGTGAAGACAGATTTTCCCATTACTGAGATAGGAGATGGCAGTTGGTGCTAATAAGATTCTATGGAGAAGGGGGAGCTAGTGGCAGCCACAGACATCCTGTCGTAAAATATGCACATTTTTGACATGTATTTAGGTGCATTTTTGATGAGTTTTTTCCCTTCATTGGAATGGGTAAATAATGCTGCAAAAACACTTAAAGAATTGACATGCTACAGATTTCAAAAATTGCTTTGATGGTTCAAATTCGCAAGGATAAATTAAGCAGCATGTGCATGAGATTTGAGAAATCTCATTGACTTTGCTAGTACTGTAAAGTGCTGCAATTTTTACCACTGAAAAATGTGTTAAGTAAATGGGGCAAAAAAGCAGCATGTGAACAAGCCCTTACACTTGTCCTGAGTTTGTGCGGTCTCAGAAAAAAAATGTGAAGCCACTTTATGTGACAACAGACTGCTCAATTATGAGAGTGTGTGATGTTTACACAGCCACGATTCCTTTGTATTCCCGTGAGGTTGGGCTGTCACATGACCAAATGTATGTGATTTGTATAGTTATGGTCACATACCGACTAGTCTTATCTGTCTTCTGTCAAAAGAAGAGAATTGAGAGAAGTGCAGCAGTCCAGTCGGCACATGATCACAAGTATAAAAATCACATACGGTACAGACCAAAAGTTTGGACACACCTTCTCATTTAAAGATTTTTCTGTATTTTCATGACTATGAAAATTGTACATTCACACTGAAGGTATCAAAACTATGAATTAACACATGTGGAATTATATACTTAACAAAAAAGTGTGAAACAACTGAAAATATGTCTTATATTCTAGGTTCTTCAAAGTAGCCACCTTTTGCTTTGATGACTGCTTTGCACACTCTGGGCATTCTCTTGATGAGCTTCAAGAGGTAGTCACCGGAAATGGTTTTCACTTCACAGGTGTGCCCTGTCAGGTTTAATAAGTGGGATTTCTTGCCTTATAAATGGGGTTGGGACCATCAGTTGTGTTGTGCAGAAGTCTGGTGGATACACAGCTGATAGTTCTACTGAATAGACTGTTAGCTGCTTTTTTCTTGCCATAATACAAATTCTAAGTAAAAACGAGTGGCCATCATTACTTTAAGAAATGAAGGTCAGTCAGTCTGAAAAATTGGGAAAACTTTGAAAGTGTACCCAAGCGCAGTTGCAAAAATCATCAAGCGCTACAAAGAAACTGGCTCACATGAGGACCGCCCCAGGAAAGGAAGACCAAGAGTCACCTCTACTTCTGAGGATAAGTTTATCCGAGTCACCAGCCTCAGAAATCGCAGGTTAACAGCAGCTCAGATTAGAGACCAGGTCAATACCACACAGAGTTCTAGCAGCAGACACATCTCTACAACAACTGTTAAGAGTAGACTTTGTGCAGCAGGCCTTCATGGTAAAATAGCTGCTAGGAAACCACCTCTAAGGACAGGCAACAAGCAGAAGAGACTTGTTTGGGCTAAAGAACACAAGGAATGGACATTAGACCAGTGGAAATCTGTGCTTTGAGATCTTTGGTTCCAACCACCGTGTGCGATGCAGAAAAGGTGAATGGATGGACTCTACATGCCTGGTTCCCACCGTGAAGCATGGAGGAGGAGGTGTGATGGTGTGGGGATGCTTTGCTGGTGACACTGTTGGGGATTTATTCAAAATTGAAGGCATACTGAACCAGCATGGCTACCACAGCATCTTGCAGCGGCATGCTATTCCATCCGGTTTGTGTTTAGTTGGACCATCATTTATTTTTCAACAGGACAATGACCCCAAACACACCTCCAGGCTGTGTAAGGGCTATCTGACCAAGAAGGAGAGTGATGGGGTGCTACGCCAGATGACCTGGCCTCCACAGTCACCAGACCTGAACCCAATCGAGATGGTTTGGGGTGAGCTGGACGGCAGAGTGAAGGCAAAAGGGCCAACAAGTGCTAAGCATCTCTGGGAACTCCTTCAAGATTGTTGGAAGACCATTTCCGGTGACTACCTATTGAAGCTCATCAAGAGAATGCCAAGAGTGTGCAAAGCAGTCATCAAAGCAAAAGGTGGTTACTTTTAAGAACCTAGAATATAAGACATATTTTCAGTTGTTTCACACTTTTTTGTTAAGTATATAATTCCACATGTGTTAATTCATAGTTTTGATGCCTTCAGTGTGAATGTACTGTTTTCATAGTCATGAAAATACAGAAAAATCTTTAAATGAGAAGGTGTGTCCAAACTTTTGGTCTGTACTGTACATCTGGTCATATGACAAGGAATACAGGGAATCCTGACAGTGTGCACATCGCACACTGTCACAATTCAGCTGTCAGCAGTCACTCACTCACTGTATGACTGTATACTTTTCTTCTGCTACAGTACAACCCCTTTAAGTACTAGGATATTTTTTGCCCACCCCATAAGCCTTTCATGGCCACTCATAAGAAAACAGGCGAGCATCTGGCAACTTTTCAACCACTAGCGTGACAATCTAAATGACATATCTGAACTACACCCAGAGCGTGATTTAACACGTTCTCATTAGCATACTTTAATACAGTGTTTGGAAAAGGTTGTGTTTGAAGCAAAACTTGTGCATACATCAGAGTTAAATACTCATAGAATGCTTCAAAATCTATCATTTTGTTACACAACTGAGCAAATAATCAATGAAATGTGAAACCTGAAAATGAAAGATTTAGAGATTTAGCATTTAAAAAGTGTAGAAACCATGAAGATATTCCCCACCACCCTGTCTAGAAAAGAAGGAAGATTCTCAGATCTAGTAGAAGAAGAGCTGCCTATAAGCAGTTCTCCTTTTGGCATTCCATAGGTATGGTTGGGAATTTAATCTCAATGGCCCTGATTCACTAAAGCAATTACACGAAAATGGCTTTAAAAAGTGGCAACATTTTTGCACAACTGAGTTTTTAGATCAAAAAGTGCAAAAGCCACCCAACCTCGTCAAGGTGTACCTAAATAAAGATGGCCCCTATCAACTATGTCCTACCTCTCCACGTGCCAAACCAGCCTCATCTGAACTGGGAACGAAAAATTAAACCAGACATAGCTTGCAATTAAAACCTTGTATGGGAAAGATGAGTGGATTTGGGGCTGAGATTTGGAAGGGGCTACACCTCCAATATGTACTGCACAAATGAAAAAATAGGACCTGCACATCTTTAGTACAAAATGAATGTCCAGGTGCACAAATACGCTATGTGGCCAATATACAAACCCATCCGTACGTAATGTCCTATCTCTCCATGGCCAAACTAGGTCTTATCTGAATTGTGAGTGAAAGGAAACCAGGCATAGCTCGCAATTAAAACCTTGTATGGGAAAGATGGATGGATAAAGGTGCTGAGCCCTGGAGGGGGCCTTACCCCCCAATATAAACTACAAAAAAGAAAAAATAGGGCCCGCACACCTTTAGTATTAAATTAATGTACAAAAGTTAAATAGCAGAGGTCATGTATTTGTAGCGCCCCGAGGTTTCGGCCGCTACAGGGGTATTGCACCTCAGCCAGAGGTGTGATATTCCACTCCCGGGTAAGGATGGAGTATGGACCAGGACTCAGTTAGCTGCATGCATCACACACACCCCATTTCCGGGGGACAGCTCTACAGTGCTTCCATTTATATAGTTATGCAGGCACATCTGACCATGTCCCTGGCTGGAGTGGGGAGGGGGGAGGAAAACCCAGTGATGTAGGAGCAGAAGGGGACGGTTTCTGGAGCATAGGAAGGAACTCATTGGGTGCTGGTCACCTGAGCTCCCACACAGAGGAGGAGGTATAAAAGGTTGGCACCATCTTAGGAGTAGGTTGTCAGTGAGAGGAGAAGACAGGGAGCGGAGGCTCTGTAGGAGCTCTGCTCAAAGGCAGGCCAAGGGTGAAGGCCGGAGCCTGAGAGGAGAAGGAGAAGTAGGCCTAGAGAAGAGGCCGAGGAAGGAGGAGAAGAAGGAATAGGAAAGGAGGAGAAGAGAAAGAGAAGCAGAAGGGCTCAGAAACAAGAAGGAAGAAGGGACCCTAAGAACCCACGAGATAACGGGTGAAGGGTCAGGCAGAATAAGGGTACCGGATCCCAGATTGGTGGAGGTAAATTATCCCTCAGCCAAGAACCGGAGGTCATGATCATTTACTGGTGCGACCCCCCGCTAAACCTGCTAGGAAGGCACCATATAGGATAGTGGGAAACGGGGCCCACGTTTGCCTGCATAGATCCGCGGCAGCTGGACAGAAGTTTGGTCACTGGCGGGGCACGAGCCAGAGAAAGGATAGAAGGGAGTCCTGTGCCATACTCCTGAATTGCCTGGGGGTTGACCGAGCCCCTCACCTGGTGGACGCAGCACGTCTTGGGCAGTAATTACCGGCGGAAGTGACTTGGATATTAACTGTGAGTAAAAGACCTTGGACTGCAACACGTTGTCTTTGCGTTTCTTATCGCGCCAGCACTAACGGTACTGGGACGCCCTGCACCACAACCCCCACCATCTACGCTCACTGCCCTGAGGCTACACTCCTCCCGTGGGGAGTTGTACTATTCCCTGCTGCACCCACAACACCAGCCTCAGCGGTCTGCTCTGCAGCGGCGGTTCACTCTGACCGCAATCCACGGGTGGCGTAGTCGGACATGCAAAACATATAGGAGACAGCCACTGGTCTGACCACCCTGAGCCACGGGATCGGGTTGCCACTACTACCTCCCATCACCGCACAGAAGCCTGGTTCCGAGTGCCCCACGGCCCAGGGGGCGAGTCAGCTTTGGCGTAGTCGGCAGGATTGTGACCAACCCGCCACAAACAGGTATTGCGTGCCTGAAAAGAGACTGTTTTACTGTATTAAAGATGGTGCCCGCCCCAGAAGAACGAGCGCCATAATGTGCGCACCAAAAGACCACAGGAGGCCACCTCCCATCGTGGGCCAGGTCCCAGAATGGCGCCAAAGAAGGAGCCCACCCCCAACAGCCATGAGTGCGGCTGTAGAGATGTCCATCAAGGTGGGGGGCTGCCCCTGAAAGTGATTGTCAGCAGATTGCCCCAAGACCACCCCCAATGGGGGCGGAAAGAGAAGAAAACTGCGGGGCAGGGTGTGGTCGGGATCAGTCTCACCGGACCACACCCGGAGATGGAGAGAGGAGCCAGCTCCAGCATCCTGGCGAGGGGCCTGCTGCCGGCCAAACCACCATGCAGCTTCACGGAGCTGCTAGCACAACTCCCCAAGGAGGACCCGGAGTATGTGCGGGCTGCGCTGGAGGAGCTGGACCGGAGGATGGTCCGGGCGCAGTGGGACGTGATTGCCGGGTGGAAGGAAGAGATGGCCCGGCAGGCCGTGACCCAGCAGCAGGAGGCGCTGCCACCACCCAGCAGCACGCCTGCCTTCGAGGGCGGTGAGAACAGAACGGAGGCCGAGGACGACGCCGCGGAGGAGGCCACAGACGCGGAGGCAGGTAACGGGGGAGTCCTTACCCTGAGTCCAGGGGCCGCGGCCCTGTCCCTGCCTCTCATCACAGAACCCGAAGCCCCGGGAGCCGTAGCTGCCATCATGCCTCCCCCGCTACCAACTGGGCCCCTGGCCGTAGGCGCCGCTGTTGAGCCCCGCCCCGCACCGTGCCCTTTAACCCCAGGCACCGCTGCCCCGCCAGTGCCCCCTGCCTCTGCTGTGCCACCCCCGGGTGCGACCAGAAGACGACCACCGCAGGCCTGGTCGCAAGGCCTAGTGCCCCCGGGCGCCGCTGCCCCACCAGCGCCCCCTGCCCCTGCTGTGCCACCCCCGGGTGCGACCAGAAGACGACCACTGCAGGCCTGGTCGCAAGGCCCAGTGCCCCCGGGCGCCGCTGCCCCGTCAGCGCCCCCTGCCTCTGCTGTACCACCCCTGGGCGCAGATCTGTTCGCCCAGCACACCGGTCCGGATGGGCTCCCTTTCATCTGGCCCCCCGGATATGTTAACCCCCGCCTTCAGAGGAGCCTGTCCACGGAGGCCGGAGCCCCACCTGAACCCCTGATACCTGCCCCGGAGTCTCTGGGAGTCTCCCAGCCCCCGATGGAGGATGCCCAGTATGAGTGGGACCCGACCGGAGAGGACCTGATCGGGTTCGTACAGGAAACGTGGGCAGCAGCCCGCCGACGGGTGTCCTGCCGCCAGCAGTTGGCGCTGTTCGAGAGGGAGCAGCGGGAGCTTGTTCAAGCAAGAACAACTACAGGTTCAGAGTGTGGAACAGAAAATGAGAACCCGGCGAGACCCCCGAGCTGCCCGCGGTCCCCGAGCCACCGGGACTGTCGTAAAATTTCAAATGGAGCACGGCTGGGGTTTCATCAGGGACCCGGACACGATCAGTGATGTGTTCGTGACCCGAAGGGATGTGGAGAGCCACCTGCCGGAAGGTCATCGTGGACGGGATTTGTATTCTGGAGACGTGGTGTCCTACACCTGACACCAAGGCATAAAGGGGTGGTACGCCCTCCACGTCCACAGAGTAGTAGAGGAGGAAGAGCCACACTACTCAGCACATGATGAACAAGAGGACCCGGACGGGTCTGAAGACTATCACCATGAGGAGCAAGACGCATCAGGAGGATACCGTTACCAGTAAACGGTAGAGTATAACTGTACATAGTTACCCGTCGGGGTACAGAGACTGTTTTGGGACTGTTTCCGCTCAGAGCGCGGTCCCCGTTGGGACTGATATGGAACTGTTAAAAGTTGCCCCCTTTCCTAAATCTGGCTGAGGACTGAGAGCAGCCATCTCTCTTCCCTAACTGGCTGAGGACTGAGAGCAGCCATTCCCCTTCCCAAACTGGCCGAGGACTGAAAACGGCCGTCCCTGTAAATAGTTGCGCTTCCTAAAGCGCCCCCTACTGGTTTTATAAAAAGACTGCAATGTCTACCTCAGGACAAAGTGTCCCTCATGTTTGAAAGTTTGCTAAAGTTTTTACACTTAGTAGGAAAATGGACACCTGGTCGCAAGTTTCACCGCGGCCAGGGCACAAGAATATGTTTTACTTGAAAATGTTTTATATGAAAAGTTTTATATGCTGCTACATGATAATGAGAATGCTTTATATGACAAAAGAGTTCTGGTAGTATTAACAATGTCTTATAAAGAAAAATGTTGAAAAAGAGAAAAGTGTTTCCCATGAAGGGAATTGAACAATGTCGTCCGTTTTCTAATGTAAAAAGTTATTAAAAAAGTTTTGCATGTCTTGTAATCAAATGTCTTTACTCTTTTCCAGCCCGAGGACGTGCTGTGGTTTACCAGGGGGGAATGTAGCACCCCGAGGGTTCGGCTGCTACAGGGGTATTGCACCTCTGCCAGAGGTGTGATATTCCACTCCCGGGTAAGGATGGAGTGTGGACCAGGGCTCAGGTAGCTGCATGCATCACACACACCCCATTTCCGGGGGACAGCTCTACAGTGCTCCCATTTATATAGTTATGCAGGCACATCTGACCATGTCCCTGGCTGGAGTGGGGAGGAGGGAGGAAAACCTAGTGATGTAGGAGCAGAAGGGGACGGTTT
Source organism: Phyllobates terribilis (assembly GCF_046119375.1). Classification (NCBI taxonomy): domain Eukaryota; kingdom Metazoa; phylum Chordata; class Amphibia; order Anura; family Dendrobatidae; genus Phyllobates; species Phyllobates terribilis. Next base: position 258,961,154 of record NW_027362765.1, on the reverse strand, counting down.
CTGGAGCATAGGAAGGAGCTCATTGGGTGCTGGTCACCTGAGCTCACACACAGAGGAGGAGGTATAAAAGGTTGGCACCATCTTTGGAGTAGGTTCAGTCAGTGAGAGGAGAAGACAGGGAGCGGAGGCTCTGTAGGAGCTCTGCTCAAAGGCAGGCCTAGCTTGAAGGCCGGAGCCTGAGAGGAGAAGGAGAAGTAGGCCTAGAGAAGAGGCCGAGGAAGGAGGAGAAGAAGGAACAGGAAAGGAGGAGAAGAGACAGAGAAGCAGAAGGGCTCAGAAACAAGAAGGAAGAAGGGACCCTAAGAACCCACGAGATAACGGGTGAAGGGTCAGGCAGAATAAGGGTACTGGATCCCAGAGTGGTGGAGGTAAATTATCCCTCAGCCAAGAACAGGAGGTCGTGATCATTTACTGGTGCGACCCCCCGCTAAACCTGCTAGGAAGGCACCATATAGGATAGCGGGAAACGGGGCCCACGTTTGCCTGCATAGATTTGCGGCAGCTGGACAGAAGTTTGGTCACTGGTGGGGCACGAGCCAGAGAAAGGATAGAAGGGAGTCCTGTGCCATACTCCTGAATTGCCTGGGGGTTGACCGAGCCCCTCACCTGGTGGACGCAGCACGGCTTGGGCAGTCATTACCGGCGGAAGTGACTTGGATATTAACTGTGAGTAAAAGACCCTGGACTGCAACACGTTGTCTTTGCGTTTCTTATCGCGCCAGCACTAACGGTACTGGGACGCCCTGCACCACAACCCCCACCATCTACGCTCACTGCCCTGAGGCTACACTCCTCCCGTGGGGAGTTGTACTATTCCCTGCTGCACCCACAACACCAGCCTCAGCGGTCTGCTCTGCAGCGGCGGTTCACTCTGACCGCAATCCACGGATGGCGTAGTCGGACATTGCAAAACATATAGGAGACTGGCACTTGTCTGACCACCCTGAGCCACGGGATCGGGTTGCCACTACTACCCTCCATCACCGCGCAGAAGCCTGGTTCCGAGTGCCCCACGGCCCAGGGGGCGAGTCATATTCATTGATCGCAATTAGTGAAGAGTGAGCGTGCTCGTTTAACCCTTTTGCCGAGCATGCTCGGGTGCTTTCCTAGTATCTTCGGTGTGCTCGTATATTAAGTTTGAGTCCCTGCGTCTGCATGATTTATGACTGTCAGTCAGTCTCAACACATGCAGGGATTGCCTGTTTGCTAGAGTATACAGACATTACATCAGGGGATCACAGATGATTCTTTTTGTGAGGTAAAACATTTCCCTGATTGAGGTAAAACATTGTTTAAAAACAAAGTAAGAATCATCTGCGATCCCCTGCTGTAATGTCTGTATACAGTTTTGCTTCCCCCCTGCCCAGGAGATGTGGTTTGATCAGACCATGTTCCTGTAATGAACAGCCATTACACAGTACACAGCAGGGACACATTTATAAGATTATCTCAGCACAGGAGCATTTTATTTCAACTCATCCATTTGTGGAACTTATTATTATTCCAAGATCTATTGATTAAACTTAAATTTTGTTCATGAAAAAAAAACCTTTAATTATGAGCTATGACTGGTTTCCTTTTACTTCCCCAGTTCAGATGAGGCTTGGTTTGGCACATGGAGAGGTAGGGCATATGTGATAGGGACTATCCATATTAAGGTACACCTTGACATGGTTGTATGGCTTTACGTTTTTAATGTTTACAGCAGAATTGGAGTTCATGCATTCATTAATCACAGTGTGCTGACACATCGTGTATCTATATGCCTTGCCACCAATCTACCCCTGCATCCTCACAACGCATACAGTGGTCAAGCATAGAATTGTTAGCTCCCTGTTCACTATTCAGCTTGTAGGTGCAGTGACATCACTAGATCGAGCCTGCTGCATGGAGTCTCAGTCTACTCACAGCACAGACCAGAGTAGAACCAGACATCGGCTAATTGGGGCTAGCTGAGTAGTTTTAAGAGCATCATACGGTCACTGTGGCGGCATCATGCTCTATGTGTGATGTGTATTTCTGGTGCAAATTGTATGGAGAAAAAACAGTGAAAAATTATATTGTCTGTGAGGGCATTTTTTAAGGAACTATGCTGTATGGAGGGGCATCATACTGTACAGTGAAAGGGGTATTATAGCACGTTAGAACACTAATGGGCTTCAGTAGGGGCACTATTTCTGATTGCATGCCGTACTCAGTGTTTAAAAGGTGGGAAGTGTGACCGCACCTATGTGTGATGACCCCACCTTCTCTGCTGATTTTTTTTTTTTTTCGGGGGGGGGGGGGGGCAATAGGGGTGGAGTGGGCAATTTGGACTTTTGCTATGTGGCCCCATGATGTCTATGCACACCCCAGCATAGTTATACTATATCGCTGTTGTGCTAAAAACTAAAGCCCATTTTGGACAAAACAGGGTTAATAATAATCTTTAGTTGCATAGAGATAGTTTCTTCTATCTGTTTGTTGTTAGGAATCGTCTCCATCGTCTCGCTGGAGTCCCTTACAAAGAGACTGTGTTCCAGGTAAATGGTTTTAAATGGTGTCTTGTGCAGTGAGATGAGGTATAAGAGACTAAAACCACAGATCAGATGTTTCCAGCTCAAGAATACCCGAGTGACATGCTGACATTAATTCTGGAGTGAGACCCATTTATGCTCATGTTTTTACAATGCGGTGCGGGCTGTATAAGCCAAAATCATCTGTAGCCTTTAATTGAACTCACATGTGCCAGTCTATTGGCTCGAAATTACAATACAAAGGGATGTAGCAAAAAATAATCCTTGTCTAGTTTACATTTTGTTTTTTACAACAGGCGACGTATAGGTATACATATAGGTGACGTATGTACTGCGACTGTATGCCCTTTAGCGGGTGATTTTTCATAGATATGCCCTAATTGTAGTGCAAAAACAGTGCAATCAGAACCTTCTATATAGTCATCATTGTCCTCTTAACAAGGGATGGGGAGAAATTAAACCCCAGCACCTATCTAAGCCCCTTAGGCAACAGAAGCTACTAATACACATAGATCCTTAGAGATCTAGCAGGCGCCATTCATACATAGGGCTGCTTTCCACATACAGACTATGGGAATGGCTCGTTAAGGCAGACTAATGCAAGGCTGAACAAAGCTTATGCCTCCAACGTCTTATACTACAGCTGATGTCGAATACATGAAGTTGGATGTTTTATATCAGCAGAGGCCATATGACAGGAGCCTTATGAGATGAGGACATGTGGTTTAGGTTTGTATATTCTATTATGTAAGAGAAGAGCTGGTGTCCTTCTGTGCCCACTGTATGGTGGTGTGGGGGTGTTGTCCTGCTGTGACACTGTGGAGGAGTGGGGTTGTTCCTGTTGTGATTACTGTGTGAGGAGGAGAGGCTGAGGAGTCCTGCTGTGCCAACTGTGTACAGAAAGGGGGGGTCCTGCTGTAACCTCTGCATTATCGGAGGGGACTGTGACAGCTATGTGAGGTAAGGGGACCGAGAGGAAGTCCTGCTGTGACTGTTGTGTAACGGTACATTTATACGATACTGACGCGCCCCCTGGGCCGTGGGGTACTCGGTGCCAGGCTGGTCGGTGCAGGGGATGTCACAGTGGCAGTGACCCGGTCCGTGACCCAGGGCGGTCAATAAAAGGGGATTATAGTTTTTATAGTTTAATGTTCGTGACGCCACCTGTGGCTATATGGGGCCGCCGCTGCGGTGCAGGTCCTCTGGAGCTGATGATGACGCAGCAGAGTTGGTTCAGCTCTCCACAGGCAGAGCTAAGCTCCAGGGCGGTACAGTGATGATTAATGAGGTAGATGTTGCTGTGTAGTGCAGGGCTGGTGATGGCGCAGATAATAATTCTAGGACACAGTGCATCTATTAGCTAATTAGGTTACTTTTGTTGTTTTCATTGTTTGTTTATGTTTTTTTCCAAAAGTTTTTATTGCATTTTTGACCCTGCGGTTTTTGTCTCTTCTTGCTATGTCATGTTTTCAATAAAGCTACTTTGTTTTTGATACTTCCCGGTATTTGACTTTGACAACATTTTATTGATGCAGTCATGTGCGGATTGCATGCATTTTTAGTGTGTTTCCGTATATATGTTTTTTGCAGATTTTTCGCATCTAACGCAATTATATAGGGAAAAATTGCGGTTTGCTGGAACTTTGAGTTCCTGCAATTTTTGTGCAGCGAAAAATACACAACTCATGGTTGGAACGTGATAGTTCATGATGCCACATAGCATCATTCTGCAACGTAACATTTTTTGGTAATTATATTATATTGGGTAAATGCTACATAAACAACTAAGTAATAACTATTGAAAACTATCATAACCATGTAACTTTTTTATAGAGACCCTGACTATATCAATCTGTTTTCAGCACACTAGCAAAAAAAAAAGTGAAATATAATATATCAAGACTACAATAAATTTACAAAGAAACTGAAATAAGTGAAATACTAACCCAGTGGGCTTGAGAATGTTAACTACCTCTGAATCAGTCAGTATTGATGTGTTTCTTTTTATTCCTTTCACTCTTTTTTTTTCTTCTTTTCTTCACTGTTTTCTGGCACACTAACTGAGTGGTTTCCCAGATGTATTTAATACGAATAAAGCAGACGAAAAATAAATATGGAAACTAAACCCCACAGGACCCTTTTGTATGCAGACTGGATAGGTCTTGAGACACATGGAGGAGGGAGTGTACCTTTTCTAGCCATACACATTTGTCTTCGAGGTTATGCAACAGGCTGCTAGTCATGCAAGGCCAACCTCACAGGACAAAGGATAGAGGAGGTGCATGGTTTGGAAGCAATTTTCACTTGGCTCTGACTTTGAGCTCAGATTTCGTGAGGATTTGATCAAGGCTGTATTGCTCATGTCTGAAACGTGGGGCTAGCATGCTAATCAGACACGTAACTCTAAATATATATGTTCATCGGTCAAGGAATAGAAACCTAAATGGTTCATTAGCTAATCACCTTCTGTGTCAGAAAATATAGATCAACATGTTAATTCATGTATCAACTTTATCACAAGACACTACTGGCCCAAACTGTTAGAAATCAATAGACAAGGCGTTGATTTTATTCTACACCTCCTACACTATGAAAATGGTCAATAAAAGGACACTAAAGGCCCATATTCGTATTAGACTAGTGTCTTTGCAACTGCTATTGATAGTCAGGAGTCTTCAGACTGTCACACAGCAGATGATATCGGGTGAGAAGATGATCCGCAATGTCCAATTTTGGATGTCCAATCCTATCATTCTTGACGACAATGTTCCCCAACTCGGGTCCTCAAGTGTCACCAACAGGTCATGTTTTCAGGATTTCCTTAGTATTGCACAGGTGATAATTCCATCACCTGCACAGGCAATAATTCCATCACCTGCACAGGCAATAATTCCATCACCTGTGCAATACTAAGGAAATCCTGAAAACATGACCTGTTGGTGACACTTGAAGACTGGAGTTGAGGAACCCTACTCTAAGAGATAAACCACTACCAAAGATGTCTGGCAGCAAAAAATGATAATATAATATGATAAAACCATATGATATGTTTTTTGTTCCTGAAGAAGAAGTGGGTTACACTTCGAAACGCGTAGAAAAAAAAACATGACCTGTTTTTGGCACTTGAGGACCAGAGTTGGGGAACCCTACTCTAAGAGATAAACCACCACCAAAGATGTCTGGTAGCAAAAAATGATAATATAATATGATAAAACCATATGATATGTTTTTTGTTCCTGAAGAAGAAGTGGGTTACACTTCAAAACGCGTAGAAAAAAAATTTTTTTTTTCATTATCACTGACATTTGATATTACTTCATCAGTTGGCAGCGCAGATACTTTCATTTTTTTATATTTCTCTGGTGCAATCTCCCATGGAGCTGCAGCAGCCACATAACCTGGGATCAGGTCAGCATGTTTTAATACTATCCTTGATAATTATTACTGGATAAGACCCTATTTTTTTCGCTATTTTTTCTCCTTAGCCATTTATATCTATTTGTGGCATGAGCATACCTCTGAATTATTGCAATAATATGATGTAAATATATGCTTAAAGCGAATCTATCAGCAGTTTTTGCTACCTAATCTGAGAGCAGCATGATGTAGAGAGAGAGAGAGACCCTGATTCCAGCGATGTATCACATGCTTGGCTGCCTGGTGTAGTTTTGATAAAATCACTGTTTTATCAGCAGGAGATTATCACTAGAGGACTAATAAACCTGCTACCTTGTCGTCCTACAAATTCATGAGCTCTATGTAACCACTACACAGGAAGCTCTATGTACACAGGAAGCTGCCAATCAGTGGTGTGGGCGGGGTTATACAGAGCTCAGCATTCAGAGAACTGCTAGATCTGTAGCAGAGAAAACAGGGATTTTATTAAAACTTCAGCAAGCAGCCCAGTAAGTGACACATCGCTAGAATTAGGGTCTATGCCAGTACATCCTTCTGTTCTCAGATAGGGTAAGCAATACCTTGGTGACAAATTTCCTTTAAAGGTATGCTAACTTTATAATGGTTAGAAGAAAATGTGTATATGGAATCTTACAAATACAGTATAAGGAAGATATATACAGGTTCAGACTGGCCTATGGGAAAACTGGTAAGTCCCCCGGTGGGCCTCTTTGCAAGAGTGGGATCCCCACCTTTATATATGATCAGCAGTTAGGACAATGCACTATTTTCACTATGTACCAACACAGGCATCATATTATCATTCATTTACCATCAAACTACTCAGTTCATTATTATATAGAAACATAGGTACATTGGAGGATGAGGGTAATGTAATTTTGCATGTAGCTGAACATTGGGACTCCAAAGTCAATGTTACTGGTGGGCCCTTGGCACCACATTCCGGCACTGGATAGACAGATAGATGGATAGATGGATAGATATATGGATAGATAGAGATATAGATAGATAGATAGATAGATAGATAGAGATATAGATAGATACAGATAAATAGATGGATAGATAGATAGATACAGATAGATAGACAGTTTGATAGATATGGATAGATACAGATATAGATAGATACAGATGGATAGATATGGATACATACGGATATAGATAGATACAGATAGATAGACAGATGGATAGATACAGATATAGATAGATAGATAGATTAGATATAGATAGATAGATAGATAGAGATAATATATTAGGTAGATAGATATGTGTATAGGTTACCATCTCATGTGACAATGTGAAGCCCAGCTGTGCTTGGTATCGCAACTCCTAGAAGGATGTATTGAAGGATTCCTCCACAAGAGGCCCCCATAACCATTCACACATCTCCACCTTCCACCTCAGACCAGCAGAGGGAGCCCGTTAAGGATATAAAAGGGAAGGTGGAGCCAGGCAGTTCAGAGTTCCTGCAGAGTGAGACGCAGAAACAGGTCAGTCTGCAGTGGAGCTCAGTGACTCAGCAATTCCTCTGGAGAGTTCAGTTAGTGCAAGCCTGAATACAGAGTTGAGCCCGGTTGAGTCGTAGCTCAGTGAAGTGAGCTTCAGGTGTGCCGGCGCCATAAGATCGGTGAAGTGCGGCAAGCTGCCGTTAGTGTGAGTAGCCTATTGAGGGCCGGAGTAGGCTGAAGGCGAGTAGAGAGAGTTAGTTCATAGGGGGCAGAGGAGCTTAACTAGCTGACCCCGAAGAAGCAGTTACCGGACACCGGGTCCGAAGCTTACCGGGATCTCCACAACCCAGTAAGATAAACCGGAATCCCTGGAGAACTACAGGTCCCAGTGCTGATACGTACCAGAGCCAGGAGACACATAGGCCCCGTAGGTCGGGAGCGTGCACTCCAAGAGAAGGCCCTACCACAAGGTCAGCCAGCGCAGGACAGAGACAAAGTTAGGCCTAGCTCCAGGCAGGTCAGAAACTTACTACGCAGAGGCAAGAAACAGGAGGCCCTACACCTGCTCATTGGGGAGGATCCTGATATGCACCCTTCACCCTACAGTGCTCCGGGATGTGCCTGAATTTCCATCAGTAAAAGGTACTGAAGTGACTATCGTGTCCGTCCCTGTTCTTGCTCTGACGCGGCTGAGTCTCTCCGTCCTGCATACCCCGTCCGTACCCTGCCCTGAGGCCCAGCTCTACCTGTGGAGAGCAATACCATCAAGCTGCCCTATCATCAGCCTCAGTGGACTGCGCAGCGCTGGTGATCCTCACCAGAAACCACAGGTGGCGTCACAAACTTTTATAAACTTGATATCTATCAATGCCTTTTTAGAGAGAGACCCCAGAGTACGGGCCCGGGAGCCGACCACCGCGACCTCCTTAAGGCTAAAGGCCCGGGTAACCGAGTCATCCCCCATCCCCTGGGCTAGTCAACAACACCCTCACATAACATTCCCAAAATGAAAAGATAATTTTACTCTACAGGAGTAAACTACTACACACCACGACAGCAACCTAAATCTGAATTACATATGACTTTCATGTCAAACCCTCTCTTGAAAAAAAAATATATAACCAAAGCCTAAATTGTTTCGGCGGCTGCAAAAATAACTCATAAAAATCTGCTGTGTAGCTTAACCCTTAAAGACACAGGCCGTCATTACTGGGTACACTAACACAGATGGGACTGGCTGTACTGGAATTGTGAAATACAATCCTTTTATGACACATACTCCACACAGGGAAAGGGCATAGTAGCTATGTGCACATATACAGTCAATATTATTTTTTGCTCAGTAATTCACAATAATTGCAAAATAAAACGTTAATGCTGTACATGCCGGTTATATGTATCGCTTTCTCTCTGTCGGCGAGTTGTCCTGTGCCTTGTAGACTGATGTATTTCTGAGCAATTAAACGCATGCATCCATGATGACCATTAAAAATCATCTCTAACAGAAATTGTATCTAATTTCAGAGAACATATAACAGCACTCTTCAAAAAAGCTATTGTTCTATTCAACTGGCAATGTTTAATGCAGATTATTCATTGACCTAGTTATATGATCAGTTTACATAACCAATATGGAAGCCTCATGGATGGTTTCAAACATAAGCATATAATATGTGAGCAAATAAAAATAACATCAAGGGGAACTTAAGATGTTACGGACCATAAACTCCAATGCAATGTGAGCATTCGTTTGAATCAAATTGCTCTGCAGTCTGATATTTACAATGTTATATTATTTTTTTAAAGCATGCTACCACGGCTGCAACAAAGGAGTAGGAAGATGACGCAGTCTCTATGGTGCCATCAAAGACCTCAGGTCGGGGGTGCAATTTAAAGTGAAACTGGCACCAGATTTTACAATACAAACTGCATACATTATTATTATTATTATTATTATTATTAATAATAATAATAAAAAAGTCTGTTGACAAATCTGCTTTCATTGTTATAAAATGCTGTAATTTTAAATGATAGTTGAACTTTTTTAAAAGTTTTTAATATATTGTAGTAGGCACTGTTTAATAGCTTTGATAAGAGGAGATCTGGGTCCTGAGACCACTTCAATACTTCAAAGGAAGGGGAAGAAGAACGCAAATATAGCAGTATTCAGACATATACAGTACAGACCAAAAGTTTGGACACACCTTCTCATTTAAAGATTTTTCTGCATTTTCATGACTTTGAAAATTGTACATTCACACTGAAGGCATCAAAACTATGAATTAACACATGTGGAATTATATACTTAACAAAAAAGTGTGAAACAACTGAAAATATGTCTTAAATTCCAGGTTCTTCAAAGTAGCCACCTTTTGCTTTGATGACTGCTTTGCACACTCTTGGCATTCTCTTGATGAGCTTCAAGTGGTAGTCACCGGAAATGGTTTTCACTTCACAGGTGTGCCCTGTCAGGTTTAATAAGTGGGATTTCTTGCCTTATAAATAGGGTTGGGACCATCAGTTGTGTTGTGCAGAAGTCTGGTGGATACACAGCTGATAGTCCTACTGAATAGACTGTTAGAATTTGTATTATGGCAAGAAAAAGCAGCTAAGTAAAGAAAAACGAGTGGCCATCATTACTTTAAGAAATGAAGGTCAGTCAGTCCGAAAAATTGGGCAAACTTTGAATGTGTCCCCAAGTGCAGTTGCAAAAGCCATCAAGCGCTACAAAGAAACTGGCTCACATGAGGACCTCCTCAGGAAAGGAAGACCAAGAGTCACCTCTGCTTCTGAGGATACATTTATCCGAGTCACCAGCCTCAGAAATCACAGGTTAAGAGCAGCTCAGATTAGAGACTAGGTAAATGCCACACAGAGTTCTAGCAGCAGACACATCTCTACAACAACTGTTAAGAGGAGACTTTGTGCAGCAAGCCTTCATGGTAAAATAGCTGCTAGGAAACCACTGCTAAGGACAGGCAACAAGCAGAAGAGACTTGTTTGGGCTAAAGAACACAATGAATGGACATTAGACCAGTGGAAATCTGTGCTTTGGTCTGATGAGTCCAAATTTGAGTCTTTAGTTTCAACCACCGTGTCTTTGTGCGACGCAGAAAAGGTGAACGGATGGACTCTACATGCCTGGTTCCCACCGTGAAGCATGGAGGAGGAGGTGTGATGGTGTGGGGGTGCTTTGCTGGTGACACTGTTGTGGATTTATTCAAAATTGAAGGCATACTGAACCAGCATGGCTACCACAGCATCTTGCAGCGGCATGCTATTCCATCCGGTCTGCGTTTAGTTGAAACTTCATTTATTGACAATGACCCCAAACACATCTCCAGGCTGTGTAAGGGCTATTTGACCAAGAAGGAGAGTGATGGGGTGACCTGGCCTTCACAGTCACCAGACCTGAACCCAATCAAGATGGTTTGGGGTGAGCTGGACCACAGAGTGAAGGCAAAAGGGCCAACAAGTGCTAAGCATCTCTGGGAACTCCTTCAAGATTGTTGGAAGACCATTTCCGGTGACTACCTCTTGAAGCTCATCAGGAGAATGCCAAGAGTGTGCAAAGCAGTCATCAAAGCAAAAGTTGGCTACTTTGAAGAACCTAGAATATAAGACATATTTTCAGTAGTTTCACACTTTTTTGTTAAGTATATAATTCCACATGTGTTAATTCATAGTTTTGATGCCTTCAGTGTGAATGTACAATTTTCAAAGTCATGAAAATACAGAAAAATCTTTAAATGAGAAGGTGTGTCCAAACTTTTGGTCTGTACTGTAGGTTTTGATTTATCGGAAACTTTTCACGAGAATTCTGGTTTAAATCTGTTTCAAATGTTCCGGCAAATTCTGCCAACTTGAACAATGGGAGGAAGGGGGTACGGCTGAGCGCGCCAAAGCCATCATAAGTTACCCCACTATAATGCAACCGAATTCATTAAGAGGTGATTGTGAATTTAGAGCATCTGAGTGCAGCAAACAGTTCATCGAAACTGTTGTACAAAACATAGACATTAGGGATGATCGAACAGTAAACTGCTCGGGTGCTCAGTACTCGAATTGAGCCGGTCGGACGCTCTGACCTGCCCAATACCGAGCATAATGGAAGTCAATGAAGGAGTGGAGCATTTTTCCGGGAGACCTGCACTCAACGGCCGGGTAGGAAAGAGAGAGAGGGAGATGCTCCAGTCCCTGTAATAAGCTAATTTGAATCTGAGCCTGCGCCACTGAAGCTGGAAATTCCCCTGCTGGGAGTGCACAGACTCCTTTGTCAGCCGGACTCTTCGTGAGCTCTCTCTTTCATCTACATCAACCAATCATATATACACAGCCCCCTCCAGAGACCCAGCCACAGCAGCACAGAGGATATCAGTAGAGCCAGCCACTGCAGCACAGAGGATGTCAGGAGACTCTGCCACAGCAGCACAGAGGATGTCTGGAGACCCTGCCACAGCAGCACAGGGGATGTCAGGAGACCCTGCCATAGGAACACAGGAGATGTCAGTAGACCCTGCCGCACCAGCACAGAGGATGTCAGGAGAGCCAGCCACAGCAGCACAGGGGATGTCAGAAGAGCAAGCTACAGCAGCACAGAGGATGTCAGGAGACCCTGCCACAGCAGCACAGGGGATGTCAGGAGACCCTGCTATAGGAGCACAGGAGATGTCAGTAGACCCTGCCGCACCAGCACAGAGGATGTCAGGAGAGCCAGCCACAGCAGCACAGGGGATGTCAGAAGAGCAAGCTACAGCAGCACAGAGGATGTCAGGAGACCCTGCCACAGCAGCACAGGGGATGTCAGGAGACCCTGCTATAGGAGCACAGGAGATGTCAGTAGACCCTGCCGCACCAGCACAGAGGATGTCAGGAGAGCCAGCCACAGCAGCACAGAGGATGTCAGAAGAGGAAGCCACAGCAGCACAGAGGATGTCAGGAGACCCTGCCACAGCAGCACAGGCGATGTCAGGAGTAGAGATGAGCGTTGTTCTACTCGAACTGTTCGCCAATCTCAAATTCGAGCTGTTTTGGGCGGTGTTCGAGCCGTTCGGCGAACACGAACAATTTGAGAAAAATTCGGCTGTTCGAGGTTATGTTCGATAACTGTTCGTGCACCAAAATCATAACTGGATTTTTTCTCAGTAATGATGAAAATTAATGTTAATACGCAGTTTGAGTGTACAGCGGGGTGGGGGGAGGGGCAGGGGATGGATCTCTGCAGGAACAATGAAGATCTCCATTTTTTTTTCTCTTTCCCGCATTTGCAGTGGGGAGGTGCAATCTGTCAGCCTATCAGCAGCGCACACACGGAGCGAAGTGCTTTTTTTCACACAAGCAAGGGCATGTGTCATTGGCAGTGTATGTCACATGTCCTTGCCCTATAAGACCAAGCCATTTTCCCCGTCGCCACCATTTTCTCACTGCTGCAGCTGCGTGTTAGACGGCACCGCTGTTGCTGTGTGCGCTATACCTTGTTAATTTCAAGCCAATTTTCGCACAAATATACAGATAGCTTGGGAGTAGGGAATAGTTGTGATTGCAGTCCTTTTAAGGACTAGGTTACAGCATTTCCTACGACTTTTATCAGGCAGGTCTGTGCTCTTAAATAGATAGGTTGGGAGTAAAGACTAATTGTAATTGGAGTCCTTTTCAGGACTAGGTTACATCAGTTCCTATCAGTTTTTGCCAGGCAGGTCTGTGCCAGTGCTGTGCAAGTTTTTTTCACAGCATTTGGCTGAATCTAGCAAAGCTAATCCTTTTTGGCCTATTGCAGAGTGTGTTAGTCAGTGGAGTAGCCTATCTGTGTTGCAAGATATACCACCTGTGTATAGAATACCAATTTTTTTACTGCACCTAGTGAAGTAAAATCTTTTGGGCATAGCATCATTCTATTAGTCCATCTATACTGACCTCCATCAGGTTGCAAATTAAAACTAATTTTTATCTGCATCTACAGTACCTCTGAAAAAATATTTGGGCTTCTAGCTGTGTGTGGGACTTGTTGTATTAGTCCATCTATACTGACCTCCATCAGGTTGCAAACTGAATATATTTTTTTCTGCATCTACCTCTGAAAAAATATTTGGCCTTCTAGTAGTGTGTCGGACTTTCTCTATTAGTCCATCTATACTGACCTCCATCAGGTTGCAAATTAAAAATAATTTTTATCTGCATCTACAGTACCTCTGAAAAAATATTTGGGCTTCTAGCTGTGTGCGGGACTTGTTGTATTAGTCCATCTATACTGACCTCCATCAGGTTGCAAACTGAATATATTTTTTTCTGCATCTACCTCTGAAAAAATATTTGGCCTTCTAGTAGTGTGTCGGACTTTCTCTATTAGTCCATCTATACTGACCTCCATCAGGTTGCAAATTAAAACTAATTTTTATCTGCATCTACAGTACCTCTGAAAAAATATTTGGGCTTCTAGCAGTGTGTGGGACTTGTTCTATTAGTCCATCTATACTGACCTCCATCAGGTTGCAAACTGAATATATTTTTTTCTGCATCTACCTCTGAAAAAATATTTGGCCTTCTAGTAGTGTGTCGGACTTTCTCTATTAGTCCATCTATACTGACCTCCATCAATTCAAAATAATTTTTTTCTGCATCTAACCCAGCCAATAGTTTTGGCCTAATACCACAGTTTGGCCACTCAGCTCTGCTCGGTTACCATCCATTGTTTTTTTGTGCAAACAACTCCAGAGTTGTGAATTAGTTAACCACCAAAATGAGTGGAAAAAGGCCTGCTGCTGGTGGAAAGGGGAATAGGCGTGTTGGGAAGGGGAAAAAAGGTTGTGTCCGTGGGGTAGGTGTTAAAGCAACAGTAACATCTGCAGAAGAAAGACCATCTTCCAGCCAAACTAAAATGTCTACTTCTTTTAGCGGACAATGTGATAAGATCCCTTTCTTACGGCCACGCCAATCGCTACAAATTCCAGATGAGGCACAAAAACAGCAGGTGCTTCAACGGATATCAAGTGCTCCTTTAAGTGGGCTCTCCTCCACATCAACTTCAACATCACAAATACTCCAGTCCTCAAAGGTGTCACCCAAATCGCACTTGCTTCCTCACAGCTCCCAAATCTCCAGCTGCCCGTCTGAGTATGAGGTAGAACAGATGGTTGAGTCTGCAGAGCTGTTTACTCATACTATAGCCTGGGAATCAGAGGTCGACTCCAGCGCTTCTGTGAATCCAGACGAGGAAATGATCTGCACTGATGCCCAGAATCTTTATGAGTCGGATCCAGGACCAGACGCAGAAGGTTCTGACCATAATGTAGACCCTCATTCCCAAACTGTAACTCCTGTTGGTGGAGACAATGAGGAAGACGATGATAAGACTCAAATACCTGATTGGAGCGACAACTTTAGTTTTTTGTCAGGGCAGGAACAGGTTGGCTCTGAGGACGACGGGTGTGATAACGCACAGGGTGATGATGATGAGGTCGGAGATCCCACTTACTGTCAACCCACAGTCAGCCAAGAGATGAGGTCAGCAGAGGAGGTGGAGGAAGATGCTAGTGACGACGAGGTCAGGTTGCGCCTTCCTGGACAGAGACGTAGTACTGGAAGCACGTCAACAACTGCATCCTCAAACACAACTCTGCCTCTCACCACAAGTCGTGGTGGCTCTTCAGGTCGCATGGGTGCTAAGCCTTGCATAGCCTGGGCATTTTTTCAGATCGATAAAGATGACCCAACTCGTGTTATCTGTAACATTTGTCAGCAAAAGCTAAGTAGAGGCCAAAAAATACATAGTTTGAGTACTTCATGCATGAACCGGCACATGGACATGAAGCATAAGTTGCAGTGGGAAGCTCAGTGTGCTACAATGCGGCCTAGCCGGCCGGGCCAACCACCGTCTGCCATATCTTGTGCATCCGCGGCCTCTTCATCCTCTGTGACTAGGGGGACAGCAGTCACACCTGTTTTGGGGCGCAGACCTGCCACCTCTTTACCCGCAAAAGCCAGCGTGATTGGCAGGTCATCATTTTCTTTGGAGGTGGTAACACCAGCTGGTGTTGAGCGCTGTCCGACATCGATAGCACCACCTTTGGATGAAGGCAACCTAACATGTCCGCCTGCATCTTCCTCACAGACCGGCAGTTTGCCGGGGACACCCTTATCAACCCCGTCTAAGCACAATAGCCAGCCCTCGGTCCCTCAGATGTGGACAAGTAAAAGACCATTTCCTCCTAGCCATGAGAAAGCTAAGAGGTTGAATTTCACCATCTGCAAGCTCTTGGCTACAGAAATGCTGCCTTTCCGCCTGGTGGACACAGAGGATTTTCGAGACCTTATGTCCGTCGCAGTGCCCCAGTACCAGATGCCCAGTCGGCACTACTTCTCAAAGAAAGGTGTGCCTGTGCTCCACCAGCATGTCGCACACAACATCACCGCTTCTTTGAGAAACTCTGTGTGTGACAGGGTGCATTTCACCACAGACACTTGGACGAGTAGGCATGGACAGGGGCGTTACATGTCGCTGACTGGGCACTGGGTAACTATGGTGACAGCAGGACAAGGGGCTGCTGTCCAAGTCTTGCCGTCCCCACGAGTTGTGCGTCAATCCTCTTTATGTCAAAGTTCCTCCACTGCTTCTGCCTCCTCAACCTCCTCTCGGTCTTCCACCTGCACCCAAAGCCTGTCTGGTCATGCCACAAGCTTTCTAACTGCGCAGAAGGGATCCTGCACACCTCCTTACTATGCTGGCAGTAGGGCTCAACGTCATCAGGCGGTTTTTACATTGAAATGTCTGGGAAATGTGAGTCACACAGCTGAGGAGTTGTGGTCAGCTCTGGAGAACCAATTTCATGAATGGTTGTCTCCACTGGACCTGAAACCAGGGAAGGCCGTGTGCGACAATGCTGCAAACCTGGGTGCGGCCCTTCGCCGGGGCAATGTCACACACGTGCCTTGTATGGCTCACGTGTTGAACCTGGTTGTCCAGCAATTTTTAGCCCACTATCCCAGACTAGATGGCCTTCTGCAGAGGGCACGGTCGCTGTGTGCTCACTTCCGCCGTTCGCATCCCGCAGCTCAGCGACTTACATCTCTACAGAAGTCGTTGGGCCTGCCCCTTCACCGGCTAAAATGCGATGTGCCTACCCGGTGGAATTCAACTCTGCACATGTTGCAGCGACTGTGGCAGCACCGACAAGCCCTGGTGCAATACGTTCTGACGTATAGCCTGGGCCAACGAGATTCAGAGGTGGGGCAAATCACGCTGGAGGAGTGGTCTCAGATCAGGGACCTATGCACCCTTCTGCACAGTTTTGAAATGGCGACGAAGATGTTTAGTGCTGACGATGCCATTATCAGCATGACTATTCCGGTGATTTACATGCTGGAGCACATGTTAAACAGAATTCGGAGTCAGGTGGTGGCACAAGAGGAGGTGGAGGAAGTAGAGGAGGAGGAGTTGTATGCGGAAGGGCTAACATCTGCAAGGTCCAGAAGGTCGGCAGCACCAAGGCGGCAGGCATGTGAGGGTGGGGGAGATGGTTTTACCAGGGCGCATGGTAGCAGCCAAACTAGTGAGGAAGGTGCAGGAGCCCAGGAAGAAGTGGAGGACGAACTGATGGAAGACTCATCAGATGAGGGAGACCTTGATCACATTTCTGTTGTGCGAGGTTGGGGGGAGAGGACAGAGGAAGGAAGCATGATTGTTACCTCGCCACCAACACAACAGGGACTTGGTGCTCCTGGATGCGCAACACACGAGTGCCTTCTTGCTGCACTACCTGCAACATGACCCTCGAATTGTGAGAATTAGAAATAATCCTGACTACTGGGTTGCCACACTGTTAGATCCCCGGTACAAAAGTAAATTTGCAGAAATTATTCCTGCCATAGAAAGGGATGCACGCATGCAGGAGTATCAGCAGAGACTGTTGCAGAATCTTACATGTGCTTTTCCACAAAATACCAGTGGTGCACGTAGTGAATCTCACAGTTCCAACTTGCCAACCGTGGGACCGTCAAGTGTTCAGCACTCAAACCGTAACAGAACCACAGTATCTGCTGGTAACATCAATTTTGCGGAATCATTTCACCACTTTTTTAGCCCATCCTTTGCAAGGCCACAGGAGACAAGAAGTCTGACACATAGTCAACGCCTAGAGACGATGGTACAGGAGTATCTCCAAGTAAACATTGAAGCCACGACTGTGTCACTGGACCCTTGCTCTTTTTGGGCTTCCAATCTGGATAAATGGCCGGAGCTAGCCACTTACGCCTTGGAGATCTTGTCATGCCCCGCAGCCAGCGTTCTGTCTGAACGTGTGTTCAGCGCTGCTGGTGGTGTGCTGACAGATAAGCGCACGCGGCTCTCCACTGATAATGTAGACAGACTCACGTTCATAAAGATGAACAAATCATGGATCCGAAACGACTTTTCTACCCCTGTGTCATCCTGGGGAGAGTAAAAGCTTGATGATTGGTTAAAATCACCCTACCAAACATTTTAAGCTTTCAAATTACTAATCATGTTTATCTGTATCTTGACTGGAAAATAATTTGGGCTTTGTAGCAGTGTGCAGCACTGATCCTATTAGGCCATCTATAATAAGCTCCACCAGATTTAAAATTAAAAATAATTTTTAGCTGCATCTAGCCCGGAAAATAATTTTGGGGCTCCGAGATGCGCAAGACACATAAGTGCCTTCTTGCTGCACTACCTGCAGCATGACCCTCATATTGTCAGAATTCGAAGTAATCATGACTACTGGGTTGCCACACTCTTAGATCCCCCAAACTTTTCGATCAACCTTTTCATTTTAATAAAGACCAAAAAAATGGTCATTTTTGAAATTATAAGCATTAGCAGGTTGTTAGAAACTGAAATCAAACAGTTTTCAACTCAAAACTTTATTCTAGGTGATGTTACATTTTCACATAGGACCCCTTGTTCGAAAGGAGCTTCTGAACTCTCTCGTCCATTGAATTTGTCAGGTTTTGGATGGTTTCTGCTTCAATTGTTTTGCATGAGGACAGAATACCCTCCCAGAGCTGTTGCTTAGATGTGAACTGCCTCCCGCCATCATAGACACTCCTTTTAATGATGCTCCAAAGGTTCTGAATGGGGTAGAGGTCAGGGGAGCATGGGGGTCACACCATAAGTTTGTCCCCTTTTATGCCCATATCAGCCAGAGATGCAGATGTTTTATGTGCAGCATGAGATGGTACATTATCATGCAGAAAAATGATCTTGCTGTGAAATACACGGTTCTTCTTCTTGAACCATGGCAGGAAGTGCTGTTTGAGAAAATCCACATACATTATGGAGTTCATCTTTAGCGCCTTCAGGGATCCTAAAGGGGCCGACAATCTCTCTCCCCATGATTCCAGCCCAAAACATTACTCCACCTCCTCCTTGTTGGCGCTGTAGCCGTGTTTGCGTGGGGTGTCCATCAACCAGCCATCCTCCACTCCATCCATCTGGACCATCGAGCGCTGCACGGCACTCATCCGTGAACAAAACAGTTTTGAAATCAGTCTTCATGTAATGTTTGGCCCACTGGAGCCGTTTCTGCTTGTGTGAAGTGGATAGAGGAGGTCGACAGGATGGCGTATGCACAGCTGCAAACCTCTGAAGGACCCTGCATCTTGTTGTTCGGGGGACGTTGGAGGCACAAGCAGCTTCAAAAACTTGTCTGCTGCTATGACAAGGCTTTTTTGCCGCTGCTCTTTCAACCTGACGTAATTGCCTGTAGGAAAGAGTCCTCAATTTGCCCTTATCAGCACGCACACGTGTGTACTGTGAATCAGCTACATACTTCTTGATTGCCAAGACACTTCATCCTGATCATCGCACAATGTTGATTGTAGTCATGCCTTGACCTAAACACTCCACAATTTGTTGCTTCTCAGCAGCCGACACATCCTTTTTCTTTCCCATTTTGGCAGAAAATGTAGGCTGCTTAATAATGTGAGAGAGCCTTCTTAAGTAGTCTTGCCTTTCATTGGACACACCTGCCAAACTAATTAGCACAGGTGTCTGCAATTGCTTACAGTGATATAAAGAGCCCTGACACACATCACCATCAATGAGTTTAACTGACAAACAAACAAATTCTTCCCTTATCACTCCTAAACACTTTTTGCATAATAATTTGGAACGCGGTGTACATGTGCTTTTCCACAAAACACCAGCGGTTCACGTAGTGAATCTTACAGTTCTAACTTGCCAACCGTGGTCTGTATGGAATTGTTCAATAAAGGGCCCAAAATTAAGATAACATAGATGGGAGAGGTCTCTATGAATAGGAATTCCTAAGTATTTGATACCCTGTGAGGGCCAGGCAAAGGGAAAGTTGGACTGGATGAAATCCTATATGGATTTGGGGAGGGAGACATCGAGGGCCTCAGACTTCGCTGCATTGATTTTAAAATTTTACCATGTAACAAAGTGATCTATTTCAGCCATAACAGCATGGATGGATATATGTGATTGAGTGATATATACTAGGACATCATCAGCAAATAGAGAGCACTTGTACTCGGTGCCTCCCACCTCAATCCACCTAATATTGGGGTTATGGCGAATTGATGAGAGCAGGTGCTCCGTCACTAGGATGTATAAGAGAGGGGACAGAGGACATCCCTGCCTTGTCCCATTGGTGATTGTGAAAGGTGATGAAAATGTTCTGACGCACCCCCTGGGCCTTGGGACACCCGGAGCCGGACCCTTTTTGGTGGATGCTGGTGGTTGTAGTCTTCGTGGCGGCGACCCGGTTCCGTGGCTCAGGGCGGTCAAACCAGTGGCGGAACTATTTATGTGGTTTTGATGTTTAAATGTCCGACTACGCCACCCGTGGATTGCGGTCAGAGTGAACCGCCGCTACAGGGCAGACCGCTGAGGCTGGTGTTGTGGGTGCAGCAGAGCGTAGCATAACTCCCCACGGGAGGAGTATAGCCTCAGGGCAGTGTATGCGGAGGATGGGGGTGATGGTGCAGGGCAGCAGCAATAACGACACGGAGTCAGTGATGCAGTTCAGGGCCTTTACTCACAGTTCTTATTATCCAGACCACGTCTGCAGGTAACGGCTGCCCACATCGTACTGTGCTCACCAGGTGAGGGGCTCAGACAACTCCCAGATAACTTTGGAGCACTTCACAGGACCCCCTTTGTGTGTCCTTTGTCTGGCCTTTCTTACCAACACTTCTGTCCGGCTGCCTCGGGCCTCCTCTTGGTAAACTTGGCGCCAGTTTCCCTGACCCTATGTGGTGCCTTCCTAGCGGGTGTAGCGAGGGGCTGCGCCACATAAAATGTCAGAGCCTCCGGTTTCTAGCTGAGGGTCGTTTCCTGCCTCTACTAGTTCGGGGACCGGTCTCCCCCTTTGGCCTGACCCCTCCACGCAGGTGGATTCGGGCGTGCGGTGGCGACTCGCCCGTCCGCACCCCTGGGATCCCTTCATTCCTCGTTCCTGGAGCCTTCTCCGCTCCTCTTCCTTCCTTCTCCCTCTTCCAGGCCTGGGCCTCTGTTACTAGGCCCGCCTCCGGAGCAGAGCTCATGCAGAGCCCCTGCTCCCTGCCACTTCTGCTCAGACTTCTCTGCACTGAACTAAGATGGTGCCCACCTTTTATACTCCCTTCTCAATGCACCCAGGAACTGCTTCCTCCCTGCTCCTGCACTACAGGGTTCCCCTTCCTCAGTGTTCCCTCCCCCCACTCCAGCCAGGGACAGGGACTGTCATGCCCATCTCAGGGGCATATTGGTCGCCCTGCCCCACGGCAATGTGGTTTAATGCATGCAGGTGTCGGGTCCTGATCCACACTCCGTCCTTACCTGAGAGTGAGATATCACACCTCTGGGTGAGGTGCAATACGTCTGTAGCAACCGAGCCCTAAGGGTGCTACAGTTCCATTTATCTTCAGCCTAGGTGACGTATTGCGATACAGGGCCGTGATTTTGGCTATAAAAGGGTCCCCTAAACCCCTACCCCAAGCTTTTTAAGAGAATCATATATGGCGTGCCAGGAGACTCTATGGAATGCTTTCTCAGCATCCAACGAGAGTATCTAATTACAAATTTTTAACTGCATCTAGCCCAGGAAATACTTTGTGCCTAGTAGCAGTGTCTGCTAGTCAGCGGATTATCCCGGCTGTTAAGCAAGCTACACAACCTGTAGTTTAGACACTTAATTTTTTCAAAGGAAATGCTTCGGGACCATGGGATACTCAGTGAAGAGCATCAGGAGGCACCCCAAGGCATAGGGGCTGGGACTGGCAGTAGGATGCCTTGCGGTGGACAGCCGAGCTCGATCCTTATAAAAGCTTTTTAACTGCAGCAGCTTTAGTGGACGCTACTGGAGCTGGAATTACGCGGCTGCTGGCATGAGACTTGCCCTCCAATAGATCCTTGTAAATGGATTTAAAGTGTATTCATTCAAATTAGAGAGACAATTTAAATTAAAAAGCTTAGAGCTGCCTCCACCACAGGGGGGCTCGCTCGACCCACCAGCGGACAGGCACCAGTATTGGGAGAGGGGGGCTGGCCATCAGGGTTCACCGCGGCTCTGGCACAAACCCGGCGACACGGAGGTGGCACGGGCAGGAGCGGACTGGCCGTGTCGGCTTCTCACTTTTTGGATTTTAGAAGGGCATGACATGCCTATATCTGTGTCTCCCCCTCCTTTTACTCCTCCACCTCTTTTATTTTCGCATGACTATATGTACTTGTCACTTTTCCATGTGTTAGTTGTGTCTTCTGAGCAGTTTGTCAGCTTTAGGACACCTTTGAAGGTGTTTTCTATGTGTTTCTATGTGTTTTTGTTTGCCTGCCATTGGTTTTAACGGTGTTCGAAGGTGTTCGACGAACAGTTCGACGAACAGTTCGGCGAACACACGGGTGTTCGACGAACCGAACCGAACTCGAACACTACGGGGGTGGCTCAACACTAGTCAGGAGACCCTGCTATTGGAGCACAGGAGATGTCAGTAGACCCTGCCGCACCAGCACAGAGGATGTCAGAAGACTTTGCCACAGCAGCACAGAGAATGTCAGTAGACCCTGCCGCACCAGCACAGAGGATGTCAGGAGACCTAGCCATAGCAGCACCGAGGATGTTAGGAGAGCTTGCATCAGCAGCACCGAGGATGTCAGAAGAGCAAGCCACAGCAGCACAGAGGATGTCATGAGAGCCTGCCACATCAGCACAGAGGAACTCTGGAAAGTTGCCTGTTTATGGAGAGAGGCTACTGAGAATGCTTCTCGCTTTGGTGGACTTGTCCTGAACAGGAGCCCTGTAAACTACCTCTTACCTGAGGGTATCGGCCTGGCATGATGTCATCTTTGCGCCATGATGTACATGTGAAGTCCCACCTGGCCGGCTAATCAAAAGAAAGCTACAAATGACATCAGGTAATAGATGGTTCTCAGGGCTCCCAACCAATGGCCACTGATTATTGACGTGTCCTGTGGTTCCTCCGCTCTAACACTAACCTACAAGCCATTTATGTGAACGGGCTTAGTGTAATGCCTAGTTTCCCCTGTTGTGATGCTGCAGGGAAATAAAACACTTCAAACTATCCTCCCTATTACAGCTGATCACTGATGGACCGAGGAGAGGGACAGATGGATCAGCTATTATCAAGAAACCTTTCGAAAAAGTAGGAATTGTTTAAAGAGGAGATCCTCTGTATGCAAGTCTACTATGGATACATACCAGTTCAGTATTTCATTTTTCCTCTATTTTCTTTAAATTCACAATCCATGTGCTGCTATATGGTAATAAATCTTAACCTGTTTCCTTGGGTGACATAAGTGGAAAAAATTGGACAGATTAGTCGGAAATGTCCATTCGAGTACTCTATTAGTACCGTTTTAGTTCCTTGAAAGGTTATTCCTAATTTACCAATTGCTCACCTATCCAGTACATATGTTATAACTAGCAACTCCCAGCTGGAAGCCCCATCAATCCAGAGAACAGATCTCTGAAGTCCCCTGCTTGAATGGTGTGATACACTATTCACTGTCTATGGGACTGCAAATAGTGTCTATGTAATAAATTGCTAAGATGGGAATAACCATATGGTAGACAAAACAGCTGGAAAAAAATTGATGTTTTTTATGCAATGCCCATACAGAACATAATGGGACAAATACCCAAAGGGGACACCCGAGAGAAGCATACAAAAATATAGCACTATGACTGTATATTTCATGGTTACATGCATGGGGCCTTAAATCCTACACAAATTTCCATATCATTGCTCCATTTATTTAGTGACGTCAATGGGACAAAAAAATTTCTTTTTAAATCAGGAAAGGGTTTCTTGATTTCACAGGATACATAGAATGGAATCGCATCCCATTCTTGACTCCACGGGCCTGATTCATCAAAGCTTTTAAAAGTCTCAAGCTTTTGGCACAGCGCTAGGCTGCGCTAAAATTTAGCGACTTTTAGCATTCTCACATTTTCTCCCGGCTTCAACCAAGTGGGTGGAGCTTGTCTGGGATGGGGGAGTGGCAACCTCCACTCATCAAATACATGAGGGACTCCGTTCGCTACGCCACAAATCTTGCTCCACACCCTGATTGGAGTAAGATTTTTGGTGAGGTGCACATCACTTTTCAGATGCTCCTGATTCATTAAGAGGCGTGCACCTGTTAATGAATTAGGAACGTCTGACTCCAGCGCACCCCCTCATCAAGACTAGGATGAAAACCACCAGTCTTGATGATCCAGGGCCTAAACATACAGTTTACACAGGTAAATAACATGAGTCCTAAGAGTCTGTTCACTTGTTACTTGAGGTTTTTTTTTTTTAACAACAGTCTCCTGATTGAAAAATGCATTACTTTAGCTGAATTTTTTGAAAATTAATGCAAAATCGGTGCAATTTTGAGAGGATTTTTCAAAATTGCAGCAAATGCGATGTGTTTTTGCCACAATTTTGGAAAACTGCAACAAAAAAACTGCACCCACACTCTGTTTCTATTATTTTTTCATCATTTGTAAACCACTGGTGTAGTATCATTCAAACAATTTATTTTGTATTTCTTTTAGGTCACATTCATACGTTCAGTATTTGTAAGCCAAAACCAAGTGAGGAACAGAGGAAAAGTATAATAGAAACACGTCACCACTTCTCTATTTATCACCCACTCCTGGTTTTGGCTTACAAGTACTGAGGTAAAATACTGACCAAATACTGACCATGTGAACGTGGTCTCATAGAAACACGTCACCACTTCTGTATTTATCATCCACTCCTGGTTTTGGCTTACAAGTACTGAGGTAAAATACTGACCAAATACTGACCATGTGAACGTGGTCTCATAGAAACACGTCACCACTTCTGTATTTATCACCCACTCCTGGTTTTGGCTTACAGATACTGAGGTAAAATACTGACCAAATACTGAGCGTGTGACCGTGGTCTTATAGAAACACGTCACCACTTCTCTATTTATCACCCACTCCTGGTTTTGGCTTACAAGTACTGAAAGTAAAATACTGACCAAATACTCAGCGTATGAACGTGGCCTTACTCATTGTTTTCTTTTGTGTTTTCTCATTGTTAGTTTTTTAATTTAATTTATTTATTTTAATATGAGAACATCCAGACTGCTCATTGAAAAGCAACATGTCAATATCTAAAGTGTCAGCGAGCAGCTCCAAGCAATATATCTGGCACATTAAAATGAAATGACCTGAATGAATGAATGAAAGACAGCTGAAAATGAGCAGTGATTATGGAACAAGATCTACAATATGTATGTAGCAGATTGTGTCAGCACTGGAATTTGTATCCTTGGCATGGTGCACCAAAAAGCTGTTTATTAGCTGTTCAATGAGGAACAGATAATGCCAAAACATCTTGACTTCATCCAAAGGAGAACTAAATGCAATATAACATTAGCTTTTGACACAAAGTCTGACCCTGTCATTCAGCTTACAATATAACATTTTAGTTTGGCATATTCAGAAGTGGTTGACTTAAAGAAATCCTTTTAACAATGACTCAAGGGTTTAATTAATATTTATTTTTCTATTTACTGTAAGATACTGAGCACAAATTAAAAATAATACCTGATTGTATAATATCCAACCCCAAGGAAAACTAATACAATTTTCTGGCATTATAATTTTCTGAATTTGCTATAATTCAGTTCCCAATTAGAGAAAAGGGATCAAGACAAAGCGAGTGGGGCATTGTCTGATCCTAATCCAAATGGACAGGATACATAACAGATTCCTATGGCTAGATGCTACCCTTGTTCAATAGTGATGTACAAAACAAAGAGGAGGCCTGGTTGCAAAAATTAAAAGGAGTCCTTCATTATGGTGCTTTATTTTGCTACCCAACATCAATGTAGGTAGGATGAATCAGTGCCGGACTTCTCCCATCTTGGGCCCTGTGCCAGCTGCATAGTCTGCCTCAATGATACATACAGTACATACTTACCTCTTTGAATGTATAAAAATAAAAGACATGTAAGTACATGCAGTTTTTGCCACAATCAGGGTGCAGTCAGATGACTGTATAAATCAGAATGAGATCAGAATGCAGTGCTCGGACTGGCCGGCAGCTCTTCCCACCCAAGCGTATGTATTTCTATGCAGCTGCCGGGAGAGCTGCCAACCAGTCCGAGCACTGCGTTCTGATTTTGTTCCGATTTATTCCGCAGTTTGACTGCGCCCTCCAAGTAATGCTACGTTCCCTTGATGAGCTTTGGGTGAGTTTTTGATGTTCCAGATTTTCTGCATCATTTTTGCACCTCTTAAATAAATTAGATTACTTGTGTTTTTGCATTGTGTTTTTTAATGTGTTTTTTACATGCGTTTTTATAGCGTTTTTGATGTTGGTGTTTTTGTCTTATGTCATGTTTTAAATAAAACTGCTTTGTGTTTGATACTTCCTGGTATTTGTCTTTGACAAAACTTTATTGATACAGTCATGTGCGGATTACATGCGTTTTTGATGCTTTTCTGTCATGAAAACACACTAAAAACGCATCATGAGTTTTTATCTGCGGATTTTCCACATCTAATAAAAGTCAATGGGAAAAATCTGCACACAAAACTCAGCGTACCCGCAAAAGAAATTGACATGTTATGGATTTGAAACACGCAACGCAGATCACTTTATGCTGAGTGAAAATGAGGCACAGTGGGCATGAGAACTCTATAAATCCCATCTGCTTTGCTGGAACTGTCAGACGCTGCGTTTATGAAGCAGCGAAAATACTTAGCTTCAAAAAAATCACCAAAAATTCATTGTGGGAACACAGCCTGAGACCCCCTTCTCATGTCAGCGTTTTCGCTCCGTGTGGTGACAGTATTCACATGTACCGGAGACACTTACACATGCACACCCATTATAATCTATGGAGCTGTGCACATGCCTGTGAGTTCAGACAAGACCGTGTGTCTGTGTGACCCACACGCAGACATGTCCGTTTTTTTCCGGCAGCTTGAATGTGAATACGTCCCGCACACATCCGTGTGCACCATCCATGTGAAATACAGTAGAATGCAGAATAGGAATGACAGATGTTTAGGTGTTAGATGTGCAATCTAGATAGATATAGATATGGGGTATCTATCTAACTATCTATCTATCTATCTATCCCTCTATCTATCTATCTATCCCTCTATCTATCTATCTCTATCTTCGCACATCTAACACCTAAACATCTGTCATTTCTCTTCTGCATTCTATTCCAGTACGTGTCACACATGGACGGCACACACGTACACACGGACGGCACACACGTACACATGGATGACACACACGGACACGGATGACACCGCTACTGGTTTCTGCAGTACCGGAAATATCAGGACGAGTGAAGGAGGCCATTGTTTATGGGATTGCCAAAGACAGCTAGTACAGCGATCATTTAAAAGCCCCAATTTTGAGTTGGGTTAAGCATCAATAAATTCACAAATGAATAAAAACGGCACTAGAACTGCAAAAAAAAAAACCCAAAAAACAAAAGCACAAACTTCATAGATATTATCAGAGTAATCAATGTAAAACAGCACCAGATGAGGCATGCCATGGGTTTAACAAAATGCAGGAGACTCTAAAAATGTGCTGTATTGAAAAGCACAATGGAAACAGCGTCTATCTCACATTTACTGAACTGCTGTGAAAACAGCAGCCAAAAACATTCTATGTACACAATCATTTTGGCAGGTTCGCCAAACAAAGACTGTCCTCCCAGCGCAGTTCATTGACCATTGGCAAACATGAACTGGATAAAGGCGATGAGTGATGAGCCCTAGTCTGTCCTAAATCATGTTAGTGGGACACAATCAACACAAATCGCATGAGTGGTTGTGTAATGTAGCAGGGAATATGGGCAGACTAACAGAGGAAAGACAGACACAGGCCGTGTCTCTCTTCAAGCTCTTCAATGCGGTGGTCAAGGGTGATGTCTTGGTGATGACATTAATAGGTTCCTCTTGTGACTCTGTAGACAGCATATCTTGGGGAGTAAAGATTATGTGTCAAGGAGAAGAAGCATCTTACTTCTAAACTCCAATGTTTTCTTATATCTCCTAAGCTCTGAATTGTATTGAACTATAATACACAATATATATATAAGAGTATGGATCCACAATGTACCTCCAAATGCCTCTGATTTCACACAAGGGCATAGTAAGGTTTATTTTTTCTGTTGGATTCCATAACACTAATACTTATATCATGGGGGTTCCCTGGTTCCCTTGGGGCCTCTTTAGACAAATTGAAGATAAACTGGAAAGTGGGTTTCTTCTTTTGGAAACTTGGAAAAAGAATGAAGTAAATGATCATCCACTGATTTCAATAGACACTCTCTAATACTGTGGGGGAAATTTGTACATATCCATGTATGCCCCTGGCAATAATTACTGATAGTTGGGGGTTTCTGCATCCAGATACCTCAATTCCTCATTAGTGAAGTGGCCACTGTCACAAGTCCCCATGCGTGTAGGAAGTCACAAGACCGCCTGCATAGTTGGGGTCACAGGCCCAGAAGAGAATTAAGAGAAGTGCAGGAGTCTAGTCAGCACATGTCCGCAAGTATACAAATCACATACATGTGTTCACGTGACCACCCACCTGCTTAGGAAATACAGTGCGCATTGTACACTGTCATGATTCGGTAGTCTGTAGTCACCTAGAGTACCTGGAAGCTTGCCTTATGACACCAAATAACCCATTTAAAGAGATTATTAAACTAGAACAACTTCCTTTCTTGTAATCACCTCAACAATGATGAGCTGAGGTATCTAGATGCAGAGATCCCCAACTGTCAGCATTTATTGCCAGTGACATCAGCTAGCATGTATAACACATTGTATTGTCCTAGGAACCATTCTCCAACACAACACTAAGCCACATGTTGCTTGAGGTACTGTGAGAAGCCTGCATGGTCTAACTGTGCTCCCATGGCTTGCAGCATCTCCAGACTTGTCTCCCATTGAGCACGTCTGAGACGTCATTGATCAGCAATTGCAAAGGGAGCTGCCAGCAGCGGATCTTGATGATTTGTGTGCCCAAGTGAATTCAGCGTGACAGAACATTCCTCAGACCTCATTGATAGCAGGCAAGGTGTGTAAGTGCAGGTATTTCTGCGTGTCACACTCATACTCAATACTAAATAAATTGAGATGTTTTGAAATTGTTTCCATTTATTCATCATTTGCACATTCTTAACAGGTCTATAATTTCTATATAATCTATAATTTCCATAATTCTAAGACTTTTCCTTTTTGCTGTTGCAATGTCAATGTTTAGAAGTATATATAAACTTGGAGTAAAAACTTTCTCCAAGTGACTACTGGTGTTTACTAGTGATGAGCAAGCATGCTCGCTACTGCTCAGTGCTTGCCCGAGCATCTCACTGCTCGAGATGCTCGGTGATTGCCGAGTATTTCCGGGGTTGCTCGGTGGGAGTTCGGGTTCCACTCCCTGCATGTTTGGCGCTCTTTACAGCGCTAATCAACATGCAGGGATTGTCTGCCACGCATTGTAAGGCCGCAGCCATGTTGGTTGTGCAGGCCGCACAGCGTCATCAGTTCTATATCAGACCTGGCGCCGCTGTGCTCGTCACAGTCACTCCAGAATCAGACAGTGTAGGGAGAGCTGCTGCTGAGCTAGGGAGAGATTTGCTTGTTTCTAGTTAGGGTAGGTATACTAGACTATATTAGACATACATATCCATCTCAACTAACAGTCCTTCTGAGGACTAATCCAGCGGCAGAGATATCAGTGCTAGGCAGGCAGGCAGGGTATATAGCAGACTGCAGTGCACATAGGAAGAGGGTCCATTCCAGTTCTGTTTGCTAGTGCTTTTATAGATATTTGTAGAAATATGCCCACGTATCAGGGGACACAAATATTTTTTTATCTTAATCCTGATTATTTGCTTAAAAAGCAATCCAGAGAACACCGTTTATCTACGCCATTTGTTTGTTGGCACTGCAGAATACAGCCAGGTCCTTTCCATATTACAGCGCTAAAAATCCAGCTATTTAAAACTGTGGTTTGTCCGTCACATGGATCACATATAATTGTGCTGAAAATATTGCCATTTCTGGCCTCCATTGAAAATTTTGTTGCAGTGTGTCAGTGAACTTATTGACACGAGGTTGGCGCTGTTAAAAATAGTTATCTACAGGCCAGCTATTTAAAACTGTGGTTTGTCCGTCACACGGATCATGTATAATTGCACTGAAAATATTGCCATTTCTGGCCTCCATTGAAATTTTGTTGCAGTGTGTCAGTGAACTTATTGACATGAGGTCATCGCTGTTAAAAATAGTTACCTACAGGCCAGCTATTTAAAACTGTGGTTTATCCGTCACACAGATCACATATAAGTTCACTCTAAATTCAGCCATTTGTAGTGAGCGTGGAAGATATTGTCTCCATTTAAAATGGGCAAGGCAAGGCAAACACCCACATCTTCTCGCTCGACCTTCCTGTCCCAATTAATAGGGGACCGCAGTACACCACTATTGAACACAGAGCAGTGTGAAAAGGTTGTTGGTTGGATAGCGGATAATGCTTCCAGTCACTTAGCCACCAGCACCACCCTGTCTTCCACATGGTCAAGTCTCAGTAGCCGTGAGTCTGGACCGCATATTCCTCACCCTGATCCTCCTTCCTCCCACCATGCCGAGTGCCCAGAGACAACTGATCCCACACTTGGACACTCTGAAGAGCTGTTCACTTTTCCATTTATAGATTCGGGCCTCTCACCCAGTCCACTTGAAGTGGGGCAAGAGGAGATCGCATGTAGCGATGCCCAAATATTTGAGCAGTCACGGACATACGAAGGCGACGGTGGGAAAGTGTCACAAGAGGTGGACGATGATGACACACAATTGCCAGAAAGTCAGGAGGAGGACCAGGGTACGGAAGTGGAAGACGAGGTGGTGGATGATATAGTAACTGACCCAACCTGGCAGGAGGACATGCAGAGCGAGGACAGCAGCACACAGGGGGAGGGAGGCAAAGCACCCCAACAGGCAGGAAGAAGCAGTGTGGTGGCCGCAGACAGAAGGCAGGCAACCGTTCCCGGTAATACCAACACAATGGAAGTTGCCAGTACAACTGTTAAGTCTTCCCTAGTCTGGTTGTTTTTTAAAGACTCAGCCGATAACCCCAAAAAGGCCATTTGCACCACCTGCCAGGCCAGCATCAGCAGGGTTAGCAAAACTAGCAGCCTGACCACCACCAACATGATCAGGCACATGACAGCAAAGCACCCGACTTTGTGGGCCGAACCCCAGGGTACAGGAACAGTGTCTGCGGCTAACACCACTGCTTCTTCCGCCGTTGTGCGTGCAAGCCAATCCCCTGTCCATAGTGCATGCGAAGATGCCTCCTGCCCTGCACCTGTTGTTGCACACTCTCAACTAGTACCATCAGCAAGCACGTCCTTGCCCCAGCGCAGTGTTCAGTTGTCCATACCCCAGTCCTTGGAACGCAAGCGCAAATACGCAGCCAACGCCCCACAGGCCACATTACTAAATTCCCACATTTAGCAACTGCTTGCGCTTGAAATGTTGCCTTTTAGTCTCGTGGAGACGGAAGCAGTTGTTGACTACCAGCATCAACAAGACGGTATTTAGTTCAGACTCCACACATAAAACCTCAGGAGTGGACATGGATGTCAGACATCTGTACCATCCTCCAAAACTTTGAGGACTCCACCAAGATGGTGAGCGGTGATGACACCATAATTAGCGTGACCATCCCGCTTCTCTGGTTTCATGCGCTATAGACGGTACTACCTGCACAACTGTCATACTGTCTGTTCAGCGTGGATGGCCTGAGGACAGGGAGGAGGAGAAGAGCATGGTCAGTCGTCCTCTTGGTGAGGACACGGAAGTCTAGCCTGTTAGCAGTCTGGCACGCATGGCTGAGTTTATGTTATGCTGCATTTCCCGTGACCCTCGCGTTCTCAAAATTTTGCCGTGACAGTTATTACTGGTTGGTGACACTTCTAGACCCACGCTACAAGGAGAACTTTATATCTCTTATTCCTGAGGCGGACAGGGCTACAAAAATGGGGCAGTACCAGAAGGCCCTTGTTACGGAACCATTAAGAAAATTTCCATCTGAAAACGCTGGCAGCAGAGGTCACAGTTCATTGGACAACCAAGGAATACAGCCTAGAGAGACACAACTCCAATCCAGCAGAGGCAGGGGAACACTGTCAAAGTTCTGGGAGAGTTTTCTCAGCCCCTCCCATAGAACAGGTCCTGAGGCCTTCTCGCAAAATTAGGGAAGATGCTGAGGGGGTACCTTGCCTACCGTACCAACGTCCTCCGTGATTCTTCTGTGCCTTATAATTATTGGGTATCCAAGCTGGACACGTGGAATTGACTCGCCCCCTGGGCCGTGGGGCACTCGGATCCGGGCAATAGGGGAACGATGGGGGTAGTAGTGGCAACCCGGTTCCGCGGCTCAGGGTGGTCAGGCCAGTGGTAGTCTGTTATGCGCTGATGATTATGTCCGACTACGCCACCCGTGGATTGCGGTTATTAGGAACCGCCGCTGCATGCAGACCGCTGGGGCTGATGAGGTGTGCAGCTAGGGTAGTCTGACTCCCCACGGGAAGAGTGCGGCCCCAGGGCAGTATAATGGATGGTGGGAGTGATGGTAGTGAGAGTCCCAGTGCTGATAGTGCTGGAGGAGCAAGGAGCACACAGACAACAGGTTGCAGTCCAGGGTCTTTACTAAAACAGGTAAACTGACCCATAAACAGTCCCAGCTAGGAGGGGACCTGGATGTCTGAGAGCAACGGGGAAATTTGCCCTGGTCAGGGTGAGGGTGTAGGCCTACCGTGCTTTCTGCGCTCCTTCTGGCTATCTCCTCGTTATAGGGTAACAGCCCACGTTTCCGAGCTTTCCGTGTATTCTCGCCTGTATGGCCTGCGACGTGGGTTCCTTTCTGCTCCCAGCCTTGTATGGCTTTACTGGTCCCTTCTGTTGTGGCAGAGCCTCCAGGCTTCTTAGGCCAAGGAATATACAGTCCCCTGCGAACTGGTTATCTGCTGGAGGATGTAGAATCCTCCCAGCCTCAGACACCAAAGTCTGGTAAAGTTAAGTCTGTTATCTGCCAAGACAGGCTCTCTTCGCCTCTAGTCTCTGGCTTGTGGCTCTCCTCCTGCCACACTTCCTCTTAGGTGCAGTGCAACTGTCTGTCCCTGCTCTGCTCTGGGACAAGTCTCAGTGATGAGACAGGCCATCAAGTTCTCCCTAACCCTGCCCCCAGTACCAGCTTTTATAGGGGCAGCCTGCTCCCCCTACTGGCCTGAGACAGGAGGCATTGCATGCTAATGTTCCCCTGACTAGAGAACCTCCCCCTTGCTCTCAGACACAGCTTTAATTACACTTGTGGCATCCAGGCCAGGGTGACACATTCCCCCCTAGTGAAATTTAGTACTCCGGGACTAAACAATAAACAAAGACAATATGCATAACCATAAAACAACAACAGACAGACGACGCACAGATTGAGTTCTTAAGGTCACAGTGTGGCCTGTGACCGGGTGTCCATATCACCAATACAACTGGGAGCCTTAACCAGGTGGGGGTCTGTCCTACCCCAAGTCCTTTACAGTCTTAGTTCATTCCTTGGCTAGGCTCCGAACGCAGTCCATACAAGGTCCCGGTTATAAAAAGTCCATAACCTTTGAGTCCTTACGATAGCTGCAAGAAACTGAAACACAGAATTACCAAACAAGCATGTAACTTGGCAAACATTTCAACATTTGGCAACAGGGTTATTTACAATCTTAGTGTACCCTATATTCTCTAGCGAGCGGGTATCTGCCCCTTTGTGCTCCTGGTTGACCTCCTTAACCCACTGTCTGGTGGTGGACTGACTTGGCTTTCCCCACTAGCGTTAGGGGTACAGCTACCAGCTGGGTGTACAGGTAGGGCAGGCAGCTGTCTGCGGGTCCTTTGGCTTACCGCAGGCATGGCAGGCTCACTGTCAGCAGAGGGTTGACTCTCCTGGGCTGCTGGTACAGGCTCTTCTGCCTCTGGAACCGCTTGCTCCTCTTCACCTTCCGGCTCTGGTGTTGGTTGTTGCTGTGCCGGTTGTAGGAAATGCAGGACGGGTACCACTATGGCATCATTTATGCGAGTCCAGGACTGAGGGAACTCTCCGAGAACGGTGCTGATCATTTCTTCCTTGTCCTCTGCGGGTTCAAGGTCACTCTGATCCTCTTCTGCACTACGGAGTTGCTCGGGCACCTTTTGAGGGGGTCTCTGGAGACGGTACTAGTGGTTTCTCCTCCGTCCTTGGTGATCACGCACACCTTCGGGTTGTCGTGATCAGACTGCAGTACGGTGTAGGGTTCCCTTTCCCACTGGTCGTCCAACTTATGTAGCCTTCTCTTCCGCTTCAGGACTTGCTCACCAGGTTCTAGGGGACCAGCAGGGGCATGTTGGTTGAAGAGTCTTTCTTACCGTTCTCTCACCTGGGCCAGGCTCTTCTCCACACTCTCCTGTACCTTCTTGTACTGCAGTTGCCTTTCCGTATCCCAGTCCGCATCCGGGGAGGTGTCCTCAGGTGTTAGGACTCCCATCTCCACGTCTACGGGCAGCTTACCTGGTCTGGCTCGCATCAGGTAAGCCGGGGTGCAGTTTGTAGCATTCACCGGGATATTGTTGTATAGGTTTATCAGGTCCGGCAGTTTTTCTGGCCACAGGCTGCGTTCCTACAGGGGCAACGTCTTCAGGAGATCAATGACTATATTGTTCATCTTCTCACACATCCCGTTGGTTTGGGGGTGGTAAGGCGTTGTACGAATCTTCTTACAGCCATAGAGGTTGCAGAACTCCTGGAAAATTTCAGCCTCGAACGCTGGACCCTGGTCTGTCAGGACCTGTTCCGGATACCCGTGTGGACAGCAGAAATATTGCTGGAAGGCTCTGGCCGCTGTTTGGGCTGTCAAGTCTTTTACCGGGACCAACACGAGAAAACGGGAATAGTGGTCCACGATTGTCAGGGCGTAGATGTACCCTGACCGGCTTGGAGCCAACTTGACGTGGTCTAGAGCTACCAGCTCAAGAGGCTGCGTGGTGACGATGGGCCTCAAGGGTGTCTTCTTGCTGGTGCGGTCCTTCCTCCTTAGGTGACAAGGGCCACAGTCTCTGCACCACTTTTCTACAGCTCCTCTCATGCCGACCCAAAAGAACCTTCCTCTTAGTAGGAACTCCAGTTTCTTCCAACCGAAGTGTCCCGCTCTGTCATGGTAAGCCCCCAGGACCATAGCTGCATCCCGCCTTGGGACCACGACTTGCCAGGTCAGTTCGTGCGTCCGGTGGTTGACAATCCTTCTGCACAACTTGCCTTCGTAGAGGAACAGCTTGCTCTTCTCTTTCCATAGCTGCTTGGCTTCCTCTGGAGCATCCGGATCTATGCGGGCATCTTCCTGGGTCAGCAGATCTTTCACCAGGCGGACAGCAGGGTCACTATCTTGGGTCTCGGCCCAGCTGTGGTGAGGTAGGGGGTTGATCATCACAGTTGTTAGATCCTCCTCCTTCACGCGGTGAGAGTATTGAGCGGCTCCATACCGGTGAAACGCAGGGAGTTCTACCTCCTCCAGCTCTTCTGGGTCTTCGCCACCTTCAGGTAAGTGAGGCATCCTTGATAGGGCGTCCGTGTTGGCATTGGTTTTGCCTGCCCGGTACTTGATCACGAAGTCATAGTTGGAGAGACGGGCCATCCACCGCTGTTCCAGGGCACCCAGTCTTGCATTGTCCAGGTGTGTCAACGGGTTGTTGTCCGTGTACACGGTAAACTTTGCGGAGGCCAGGTAATGCTTGAAGCGTTCTGTCACGGCCCACACCACCGCCAAGAATTCTAGCTTGAAGGAGCTGTAATTCTCCGGGTTCCTCTCGGTGGGCCTCAGCTTCCGACTGGCGTATGCGATCACCCGTTCTCTGCCCTGTTGGTTTTGGGACAGTACGGCTCCCAGTCCCACATTGCTGGCGTCTGTGTGGAGAATGAAAGGCTGGCCGTAATCAGGGTAGGCCAGGATCTCATCCCCCGTGAGGGCCATCTTTAGCTGGCGGAAGGACTCCTCTTCCCGTTTATCCCACTTGAAGGGTGGCTTTTGACTTCGGGACTTAGACTGTCCGATCAGGAGGTCCTGCATAGGAGCTGCCATCTTAGTGAACCCGGGGATGAACCTTCGGTAGTAGCCTACCAACCCGAGAAACTGTCTCACCTCTTTGATGTTCGAGGGGCTTGGCCAGCTCTTGATTGCCGTGACCTTGTCAGGGTCGGGGGCCACTGCTTCCGCGCTTACCATGTGCCCTAGGTACTGGACCTTTGGTTTCAGCAGGTGACACTTCGATGGTTTTACCTTCAGGCCATAGCCTGCCAGGGCTTCGAACACCTCGGCCAGGTGCTTTAGATGGTCCTCGTAGGTCTTCGAATAGACGATCACGTCGTCCAGGTAAAGGAGGACCGTCTCGAAGTTTCGGTGCCCTAGACAGCATTCCATCAGCCGCTGGAAGGTCCCTGGTGCGTTGCAGAGCCCGAAGGGCATACAGTTGAACTCACTCAGTCCCATCGGGGTGGTGAAGGCGGTCTTCTCCTTGTCAGCCTCTGCCACAGGAACCTGCCAGTACCCGCTAGTAAGGTCCAAAGTAGAAAAGAAGTTAGCTGATTTTAGTGCGGCTAAAGACTCCTCTATTCTAGGCAGCGGATATGCGTCTTTGTGGGTGATTCGGTTGATTTGTCTATAGTCTACGCACATTCTCATGGTGCCGTCTTTCTTTTTGACCAGAACCAAGGGGGCTGCCCAGGGGCTACAGCTGTCTCTAATGACCCCAGCTTCTTTCATCTCTCTTAGCATGCTCTTTGCGTTCTGATAATGTGCAGGGGGTACAGGTCAGTGTCTTTCTTTTATCGGTGGGTGGCTCCCTGTGGGGATGTGGTGTTCTATCCCCTTTACTCTGCCGAAGTCTAGCGGGTGCTTACTAAAGACTCTCTCGTACTCCTGTACCACCCGGTAGACTCCTTGTTTTTGGTGCAGGGGAGTGGAGTCAGCACCCACATGGAGTTTCTGGCACCAGTCCTCCTTTTGTTTCTGGGAGCCATTACCCTCCGCCTGTGGAGATGGAGGCAAGGGTTCCACGGCCCTGATAGCTTTGTGTTCGACAACAAACAGTTTGGCGAGTGTAGCGTACCTGGGTAAGTGTACTTCCCTCTCCCCAATGTTGAGGATGCGGACGGGCACCCTCCCATGACGGACATCAACCACCCCCCGGGCTGTCAAAATGGTGGGCCTGCTGTCTGAGTACACGGGTTCTACCATGGCTTGGTAGTCTCTACCTCTCAACCCGATTGCAGTCCGACACCAGATCATCATTTCACTTTTGGGAGGCATGGAAATGGGGAATGGGTCACTCAGTCTTACGCTATCGATCTCACCACCAGACAGTTCTACCTGCTGCCGTCTCATCAGGGCTTTTATCTCCTTGTTGAGGACTCTCTGTTGGCTGGAACTAGCATTCACCGCCACCTGTTGTAAAATTGCAATTACCTCTGAAAGACAATTTTCAATTACGTTAGTACCCACAGTTATTTTAGGGTGACTTTCATGACGGTCAATGTCCACAACAATCACTCCCTGTGCCGGCAGTTCAACTTTACCAATTTTAATGGTCATCTCCTTGAACCCCATCTGCGGCACGGGTAAGCCATTACTGGCGATGATGCTCAAGTTACTGTCTGGATACCGTGTGATATCAGCATCAGTCCAATACTGCTTAAAAAGTACATAAGGGATAGTGGTTACTTGTGACCCAGTATCCAGCAAGGCGCTCATGGGGATACCGTCCAGCACCACGGGTAAAACCGGGCGCCCCCCAACGTACTTATCACGCCAATTATAAGGGCCTGGTGATCTTATGCCTGGGGGTTGGCCCTCTGCCCCAGGTTGGACCCGTTTAAATTACAGTACCTGGAAATGTGTCCGGGCTGGTTGCATCGGCGGCAAATGGGCTGTCCATCCTCTGCGTAGCGGTCTGTGGGCCTCCCTCTGAACGACGGGATCCTCCTCTGTTGACGCCACGGGACATCCTCCGGACTTGAAGCCAGCTCGATGGGTCTTGACGGGTCCACTTGTAACGCCTGGACGGTCCTGGTCAACGCCGCGACGCTCCTGGTCAGCTCCTGGACTTGGTGGTGCAGATCTTTCTACGGGGCTTGGTTCAGGGCCTGTGCATCAGCCCCCACGGAGTCCATAGAGGAGGGCGCCGCCTCCTGGTGGTAGGTGAGAGCAGGGCGCCGGGGGTTTATAGCGCCACTTGTTGCGGATTCACGGAGCACCCTTATGGACCTGTCCTTGAATTGGGCAAAGGTCAGATCAGGGTTCTGAAAGAACATGAGGCGCAACTGGCTCCTGTGGGCGCTAGACAGCAGACCTTCTATGAACTGTTCTGTTAGGAGCTTATCCGTATCCTGCACGCTGCCTGGGTCAGCTTGTTGGATGGCCCTCAGGGCTTCCTGCAAATTTAGGGCATAGTCTCTGATGCTGTCCTGTGCCCGCTGCTTACATCCATAGAACCTCATTTTAATCTCAGCGGAGGTACGTGTGTCAAAGGTACCCCGCAGCCGGGCCAGAATACCCTTCACAGTCCTTTTCTCCTCAGTGGGCCATGATTTTACCTCCCTTTGGGCTGCGCCAGTTAACTGCCCTGTTAGTATGCTGACCTTCTGTTCCTCTGTCAGGGGGTAGACTTGGAACAAACTGTACAGCCTTTCCTTAAAGTCAGTTAGGGCATGGGGCTCCCCTGAGTACTTGGGCAGCCAGGCAGCTCCAGGGAGGTAGGGTAGGGAAAAGGGCATCACCGCTGCTGCAGCTGCGTTGGTGGTAGTGGGCGCCTCTGTGTCCGACATCTTCCTCCCCCCTAGTTAAGCGTGGCCTACCTTCCGACGATCCTCTTCTGTAGGCCGCTGCTCCGCTGCTGCTGCTCTGGACGAGGACCTTGCGTCGCGTCCTGATGACGTCAGCGTCGCTCTCTCTCCCTTCCAGGACCTTGCGCAGCGTCGGTGCGTGGGGCGGAGCTTCGGATCTCGCGCGGTTTTGACGTCCACGCCCCTCTTCTTCCCGCGCGGCGTCCTGAAGATGGCGTCCGATGGCGGGAAATAGCTGCGGATGGCGGGAAGACGGCGGGAAACGGTCCAAGATGGCGTCTGATGGCGGGAATCGGCTCCGGATGGTGGGAAACGACTCCAGACGGCGGGAAACCTCTTTTCAGGTAAGTGCAAAGTCTCTTTCAGGCACGCAATACCCGTTTGTGGCGGGTTGGTTTCAATCCTGCCGACTACGCCAAAGCTGACTCGCCCCCTGGGCCGTGGGGCACTCGGATCCGGGCAATAGGGGAACGATGGGGGTAGTAGTGGCAACCCGGTTCCGTGGCTCAGGGTGGTCAGGCCAGTGGTAGTCTGTTATGCGCTGATGATTATGTCCGACTACGCCACCTGTGGATTGCGGTTATTAGGAACCGCCGCTGCATGCAGACCGCTGGGGCAGATGAGGTGTGCAGCTAGGGTAGTGTGACTCCCCACGGGAAGAGTGCGGCCCCAGGGCAGTATAATGGATGGTGGGAG
Organism: Phyllobates terribilis; assembly: GCF_046119375.1. Taxonomy (NCBI): domain Eukaryota; kingdom Metazoa; phylum Chordata; class Amphibia; order Anura; family Dendrobatidae; genus Phyllobates; species Phyllobates terribilis. The sequence goes on along the minus strand of NW_027362765.1, from coordinate 258,921,676 downwards.
TGATGGTAGTGAGAGTCCCAGTGCTGATAGTGCTGGAGGAGCAAGGAGCACACAGACAACAGGTTGCAGTCCAGGGTCTTTACTAAAACAGGTAAACTGACCCATAAACAGTCCCAGCTAGGAGGGGACCTGGATGTCTGAGAGCAACGGGGAAATTGGCCCTGGTCAGGGTGAGGGTGTAGGCCTACCGTGCTTTCTGCGCTCCTTCTGGCTATCTCCTCGTTATAGGGTAACAGCCCACGTTTCCGAGCTTTCCGTGTATTCTCGCCTGTATGGCCTGCGACGTGGGTTCCTTTCTGCTCCCAGCCTTGTACGGCTTTACTGGTCCCTTCTGTTGTGGCAGAGCCTCCAGGCTTCTTAGGCCAAGGAATATACAGTCCCCTGCGAACTGGTTATCTGCTGGAGGATGTAGAATCCTCCCAGCCTCAGACACCAAAGTCTGGTAAAGTTAAGTCCGTTATCTGCCAAGACAGGCTCTCTTCGCCTCTAGTCTCTGGCTTGTGGCTCTCCTCCTGCCACACTTCCTCTTAGGTGCAGTGCAACTGTCTGTCCCTGCTCTGCTCTGGGACAAGTCTCAGTGCTGAGACAGGCCATCAAGTTCTCCCTAACCCTGCCCCCAGTACCAGCTTTTATAGGGGCAGCCTGCTCCCCCTAATGGCCTGAGACAGGAGGCATTGCATGCTAATGTTCCCCTGACTAGAGAACCTCCCCCTTGCTCTCAGACACAGCTTTAATTACACTTGTGGCATCCAGGCCAGGGTGATACAGAATGAACTGGCTCTCTATGCCTTGGAGGTCCTGGCATGCCCTGCCGCTAGCGTTTTTTCAGAGCGGGTTTTTAGTGCCGCTGGTAGAATTATAACTGATAAGCGCATCTGCCTGTCAACTGAAAATGCTGACAGGCTGACTCTTATAAAAATATAGAAGGGCTGGATTGGGCCAGACTTCTCAACAACACCGAATGATAGCAGCGTAACATAAACTCAAATCCAGTGTCTATTTTTGGAAGGTGTATTCCCATGCACCTTTTCACACCCACACTTTCTGATTTTGGCTATTTGCTCTTGTCCTCCTCCTTCTCCTTATTCTCATCCTCTACCACCATATCACCAGGATGACCCTTGCATTCACTGCATAGGCAAAAACAATGGGAGACCCACTTCCTAATAATGGGAACATTGTTTTCAGGAGGCCCGCTGACCTCCACATCTCTTCCAAGGGGCATTGGAGTGCCTCCAAATTTTTGGCAACCTTTGCATTCACTGCATAGGCAAACACAATGGGAGACCTACTTCCTAATAATGGGAACATTGTTTTCAGGAGGCCCTCCTCTAAGTCTCTTGGGGTGCGTCCTAATTTTGGGCAGCCCTGGCACTCACTGCATATGCAATAACAGTATAGGAGACCCACTCTTTAGTAATGGGAACAACAAAGCACAGCCGGCTGATGGCTCTCTAAGAATAGCGAGGGTCGACTGCTGGCACTTTAAGAATAGTAAAGGCCGCCTGATGGCCCTATAAAAATAGGCTTTGTGATTTTCAGAGTCCCTCCTTCATGAATGAAACAGGATGTGTCTTATCATGTCTCACACCACATGGCCAGATAAGGTTGTAAAATGTTAAAATGACATTTCCCGGTGAATGTATTTTTCACCGTTGAAAGCAATGCAAAAGTGAAAAAAACGCATCAAAAACGCTACGTGTGAACATAGCCCAAGGTGTGGAGGAGTATTTTTGGTTTTGGTTATTTATTTTGCCTTATATACAAGTCATTACCCTGGAAAGGATGTTCCTTAACATATTTCCCAGGAAAATCCATTTTGTTTTTGTATATTTTATTGTGAGTCCGTAAAAGTGGCGTAATACCTCTGACAACGTTGTTGACAGCAGTGACCTGGGAGTCAGAAATGCTTCCAGGGATCTTCCCCATGCTGTTCCCATGTCATTTAAGCACTGTTCCCATCGATTTGGGCAATTTTTAGGCCTCTGCAGACCGCCGGGGGGAGCCGCGTGAAAAATGCTTGAGTTTCCCATAGACTTACATTGGGTTCATTGCTCAGGTCGAGCACCCGAGTATTCCAATGTGCTCGACCCGAGCATCGAGCACCCGAGCATTTTAGTGCTCACCCATGACTAGTGTTTACCAAAAACCCTGTGGCAAGTGGTCTTCCTTGCTTATACTATAAAACCAGGTGAATGAAGATAACAACCAGATCCCACCAAGGACAACATCTGCAAGGAATTTGTATGTTCTCCCAGTATTTGCTTGGATTTCCTCCGGGTTCTCCAGTTTCCTCCCACACAGCAAAGACATACTGATAGGGAATTTAGAATGTGAGCCCCAATGGGGACAGTGCAGATATTGTCTGTGAAGCGCTGTGGAATTAATGGCGCTATATAAGTGAGTAAAATAAAATAATGTATGACTTTTGGACATTAAAAATATATAGCTTTTCTATTGGATATTGAAAAGTATTCTGGAGGAAAAAACTGCTGCAATATGCAAAGAAATTTCAAGACTATTCATTTTAATTCCCACAGTAAAATAATAAAAGCAAAAATATTTAAAGAGTAACTGTCATTTTAATTTTTATTTCATAAATAAATAGAACACATGAAAATAATAATTATAATAAATCTTATCATAGAAATCTTTTTTCTCTGACAGAATTGATCAGTCATTATCAAAATTCTCCATTTTGAAGTAAAATCTGTATTCAATGAAGACAGATTGTTACACTACTGAGATAAGAGATGGCAGCTGCTACTGATAAGATTCTATGTAGATAAGAGGGGAGGGTGGGAGAAGCTCTGCCTCTAGCGCCTCCCTCCTCTTGTCTACATAGAATCTTATAAGTAGCAGCTGCCATCTCTTATCTCAGTGATGTAACAATCTGTCTTCACTGAATACAGATTTTACCTCCGAACTGAGAATTTTGAGAGTGAAAGGTCAAGCCAGGGGGAGAAAGAAGAGGATTTCTTTGATAAGATAAATTACAAAGTTTCTTATATTCATGTGTACTATTGATTTATGAAATAAAAATTCAAATGAGATTTTCCCACCTCAGACATTTAGGACACACCAACCCATAAATGTCTGATCTCCACTATCTTATGAAAACAAGCCCTAGTAATCTGATATCCTGAGAAAAGCCATGTCTGACCGGGCAATACCTCAACAGCTTAAAAAGGAAATAGACACATTCTTTGTCCCCTCTATGATGTCATTAGGAGTATTCCTATTTCATGAAGTGTTTGCATATACGAGGCTTTGCAATCATCTTATGACTCTTCACCGATCATGGGAAAGAGAGGGATGTAACACTAGTGTAGTGCTGCAACTTCTCTTTTTTCCATGCACAGTAACACTCACAACCACCACTACAATTGACCATACTCAATTAATTGTTGACTATAAACATAAGAGAGCATAAAGCATCAGAGAAATACTAGTGAGACACTCCTCTAAGAACACCACGTCCCCTGACAAAGCAAGGGTGAAACGTTCGTTGGGGCACCAGGACCACATATCACACCATCTTGTCGTACATGTAAGAAATTCCTTCTACACTGTGTTCCAAATTATTATGCAAATAATATTTTCTCAGATTTTCCCAAATTACCTATATGAATTGCAGTCATTGTAGTTTTCCAGTCAAATAACTATTAGAGTACAATTGAAAGGTTTTTGTACAAACTGCCTATGATAACAGTATATTTTTTAAAAAATAAAAAACTCAAACTGCACTCAAAATGCACGTTCCAAATTATTATGCACAGCAGAGTTTTCAACCTTTTCATTTTAACAAAGAACAAAAAAATGGTCATTTTTGAAATTATAAGCATTAGCAGGTTATTACAAACTGAAATCAAACAGTTTTCAACTCAAAACTTTATTCTAGGTGATGTTACATTTGCACATAGGACCGCTTGTTCAAAAGGAGCTTCTGAACTCTCTCGTCCATTGAATTTGTCAGGTTTTGGATGGTTTCTGCTTCAATTGTTTTGCATGAGGACAGAATACCCTCCCAGAGCTGTTGCTTAGATGTGAACTGCCTCCTGCCATCATAGACACTCCTTTTGATGATGCTCCAGAGGTTCTCAATGGGGTTGAGGTCAGGGGAGCATGGGTGCCACACCATAAGTTTGTCCCCTTTTATGCCCATAGCAGCCAGAGATGCAGATGTGTTATGTGCAGCATGAGACAGGGCATTATCATGCATGAAAATGATCTTGCTGCGGAATGCACGGTTCTTCTTCTTGAACCATGGAAGGAAGTGCTGTTTGAGAAACTCAACATACATTATGGAGTTCATCTTTACCCCTTCAGGGATCCTAAAAGGGCCGACAATCTCTCTCTCCATGATTCCAGCCCAAAACATTACTCCACCTCCTCCTTGCTAGCGCCGTAGCCGTGTTTGCATGGGGTGTCCATCAACCAGCCATCCTCCACTCCATCCATCTGGACCATCGAGATCATTTCATGCATGATAATGCCCCGTCTCATGCTGCACATAACACATCTGCATCTCTGGCTGCTATGGGCATAAAAGGGGACAAACTTATGGTGTGGCCCCCATGCTCCCCTGACCTCAACCCCATTGAGAACCTCTGGAGCATCATCAAAAGGAGTGTCTATGATGGCAGGAGGCAGTTCACATCTAAGCAACAGCTCTGGGAGGGTATTCTGTCCTCATGCAAAACAATTAAAGCAGAAACCATCCAAAACCTGACAAATTCAATGGACGAAAGAGTTCAGAAGCTCCTTTCGAACAAGCGGTCCTATGTGCAAATGTAACATCACCTAGAATAAAGTTTTGAGTTGAAAACTGTTTGATTTCAGTTTGTAATAACCTGCTAATGCTTATAATTTCAAAAATGACCATTTTTTTGTTCTTTATTAAAATGAAAAGGTTGAAAACTCTGCTGTGCATAATAATTTGGAACATGCATTTTGAGTGCAGTTTGAGTTTTTTATTTTTTTTTAAATATACTGTTATCATAGGCAGTTTGTACAAAAACCTTTCAATTGTACTCTAATAGTCATTTGACTGGAAAATTACAATAACTGCAATTCATATAGGTAATTTGGGAAAATCTGAGAAAATATTATTTGCATAATAATTTGGAACACAGTGTACTTTTTAGCATATATGACCTACCATACCATCTCTTTAGACATGTCAGGATTTTTTACTGTGTAGCATATATATCCTGCCATTAAGACTTTCATTTGATTGTCATGGACTAACAGCCCTGTACAGATATTCGGACAAGTAATGATAGAACTTGAGTGATATTAGGTGTAACTATGTAAATATATTTGTGGTCCTCCATTGAGTTACTCTGCTTAGAATACATTTGTTTTTAATCGTATGAATTTAATAAACTTTATAGTTTGAAACACTATATATATAACACTTTTAAAACACTATATGCACCTATTTTGTTCTCTTATTGGTGTATTCAATTAATTGAGCTTGTTATGTGCAAAATTATGTTAATTGGGGGTCTGTAAACTGTGAAGAGGATACAGTGCTGTGTCCCTTTAAAGGGATTGTCCAGTTAAAACAAGTCGTCAACTATCCTGGGGATAGGTGGTAACATGCTAACTAGTTTGTGTACCACTGTGCTTACAAGAAACAAATGAAAGGCGGCACTCGCCAAAATCTGACGTTGATGGGTCCAGGAAGAAGTGCTGTGGAAGCATGAAACGGTCGTCGTCCTCTCCCGCACACCCCCTTGGATGTCCTGTTACCTGGATTAAAGGACTTCTAAAGCTCAGATTTTGGTGAATGCCGCCTTTCATTAGTTTCTTGTAAGCACAGCTTTGGACTATATGCGAGCACCACTGTTATTTCTGATGTTCGGCACATAGCTCAACATAGAGGAAGGTTCCTGACTCACATGGTCGGACTGGTGCCTGTTTAGCTTCACTTTGTTTCTGATATAGTTTGTGTCTCACTACTGGAATTGCCACCGATCAGTAGATTAGGAAATTTTTTATCCATGATACGGTAGCCCTTATCCCCGTTACAACATGATGTGGGAGATGAGACACACAACTGCCTCTCCGTTCGTTTCCTATGGGCACTTGTGCAGTGCTTGGCTGTCCCATAGGGAATGAATGGAGTGCAGGTCACACATGTGCGCTGCTGCTCCATTCTAGCAGAGATAAAAGTTCCCCGTTCTGTCGATCGGTGCAGGTCCCAGTGGTTGGACCCCTACCATTTAACAAGCTATCCTGTTTCCACTGAACAATCCTTTTCATTTTCAAGACTGATCATAAAGAAAAGCCATATCCTAGTTAAACTTGAAAATTCCTGTTTTCTCACCATTTCCGTACAACTACCCATAGTTCTGAAAAGGAAATATCACAGTGCCACATTTGTAGAGTAAACACCTATGCAATGTGGCTATAATTGCTGTCCAGGGGGTTGTATAGTTTTGCATTATTTTATAACTCTTGTGAATGTACATTACTTTGTAGACCTTTGTGTTGCAATAGACAAACTAGTTATATCCATTGTGACTGAATATTGTAAGTAATATAAGAAGAAAGCATGCAACTGTGTCCTATGCAAAATGTATACAAATATTACCAGATGATACAACCCCCCAAAGAGCGCTACAAAAGTGTGTTTTCTCTTAATTTTCCTCATTATCACTCATTATAGATTTCCACGGGAGAATTAATTGAGTTTGAAGCACATATGAATTTCCCAAAGAATGACTTTCCGTGTCAGGTCTTTAGTAATGCAGATAAAAGCATATGAAAGTATGTAAAACACAGAGGGAAAACAATATTTGGAAGGTTTCCATGGGTACCAGAGGCCTTTGTTACTAAGTGAAGTTCACAGGTTTCCATGGTTACAAGAAATATGTGTCAGCAGGCGGTACTTACTGGTTACTATGGTAATGAAAGCAGATTTCCCTCAGAGAACTGTTACATGCAGAAATAATGCATCCTGAGCAGAGGTGTCACTGTACAATCTGATTGCTAGATTCCATATTATACCATCTCACCGGCTGAATTAACCGCGGGTAAGACAGTCAGCTACGTTCTGTGCAGCCGAGGATTCCTCCGGGTTCGCGGCAGACTTGCTGACTTGCTGATTTTAACACGGTTATAGCTGCTGAAGTTGAAAGGGAACAGACCATCGACTTCAAACTTTTTGGATTTGTGTCGCTGTGTTCATTATATGTGGGATAATGGTGCTAGGAGGCAGGGAGGGGTTAAGTGATAGAGACGTGCATTTACTCAGGTCAAGATTCCTCAGTTGATCCAGAACCTCCTTAAAAAAAATTGCAGTCCTCATTTATTCATTTATTAAATGATTGCTATCAGATCCTATCGTCCATTTTCACAGGATGACTTAAAGCACCACTCCAGCGTTTTTTTATTTTTATTTAAGTGCTGAATCGGTGCCATTAATCTACGTTCCCTGCCACTTTTATTATACTTACCAGCTGCTGCCTTCAGCTCTTCCCGGCGCCACTCCTGTCCTGATCTGCTATCTTGTGACTCCAACTTCTGACTGACCGGAAGTAACGGTCACAAGCTCTCAATGTAAGTCTATGAGAACCTCGTTCTGGCTCTCATAGACTTACATTAGGTAGTGACCTCCGGATCGGCCAGCAACTCTACAGCGATCCAGCAGATCACAACCTGCTGGAGAATGACTGAAGTGGTGCTGAGAACAGCAGATGATGGCGGCTGATAAGTATAATACTTGAGTCAGGGAACTTAGATTAAGTGCACCACTTCAGCGCTGCAATAAAAAAGCTGCTGCAGTGGTGCTGTAAATGCTACAGAAAGTCGACACTAAGTTGTGTATTAAGATGTTTTGCAGCAGCTGAGGTACAGTACTATATACATCAGTTACCCACTGAGGTGGTATAAGTAGAAAAGTTTGAATTACAGCCCTAAGGCAACTATTATCTAAATTCCACACTATGCCTCAAAAGAAAGCATAACCCCTGCTGACAATTACGACATGGCTAGTACTGGTTATCATTGTGTTTTGCTATCCACCTATGCAGCGCTTATATGCAGGGATCGGGTGTATAATAGTTTTTGGCAGTGTGATTGCTGTCCACAATATCACTTTCCCTAAAAGGTAACAAGATTATTGACAGGTAATAAAATGTTATTCTATTGAAGTGCACCTCTTGTTCAGTAATCAATGAATTGGTTTGGTTATTAGATTGATCATAGGAGCCTCATGGTGCAAGTCAGTGACACAGACAGAAAGGGGCCCCCATGCAAGAACAAAGGTATGGGCCCTTTACAGCCTATGAAAGAATTGACATGCTGCTTTGAAGATGAAAATGTGCCCCATTACCTCTTGGGCCCCTTTGCAGCTGCACAGGTTGCACCAATGATATTATGAAAGCCTATGTACTAGAGATCATACTGTAAAATACATGGCAAAATCCAGTGACATTTAGTAAAGAATCCCTGACAGTATTGTTCAAACATCTTGAGCTGGTGTATCACAAGAAGAATAAGAATAGTAATGGTCAATTAAGGTTTATCATGCGGGGTAGTATGACATTTGCATATTAGTTGCTTCAAGGCAAAATGGTTGAAGAAAAAGGGAGCACTACATGTTAGTCCGAGGTCGCCACCGAGAAGGAACTTCATCCAAAATGTTGTGTATAGATATAACAATGAGAGTTGATTTCTAAATAAGCTAATGAGAAAGAAATAAAAAGAAAAATGGGGTCTGTGAATTTGGATGCTGTCTTTCTGTGAAGAGTTAACATATTGCATGTGTACTGAGTCCCTAGAAACTAATATGAGACCATTAGAATCTCCAGCTCTTTGAAGTGTGGGGAGAAATGAGCTGAAAAGCGAGAGCAAAATGTACTGTTCTCCTGCAATGCCGCGTCTAGGTAGTTCAAAAAGAAAATTACGAGAGGTAAAATGGAAAAGAAAATGTTTCCTTGGCACCTGACATCACAATTTTCTTCATTATTGGATAATCCTGTTATGTTTCTATACATAAGTATCTGCTCGTCCCCAAAAGCGTGTTTACTCCATGCATCTCCTTCTTATCATTTAACCTCCTACTCTAATCTACCACCTCACGCTTTCCTTAGTCAAGCCCCCAACCCCCTCCAAGATCCTTGCATTTCTCTCCCATCCCTGTTCATGTAACTGTCTCTTTACAGCTGTGTGTGGGTGGCTGAAAATTATTTTTCTCTACTTATACTACTAAACCCAGTGATCACAATTTCTTAAATTGCCAAGCTGCAATTTAAAATCATTTTATGTGAATAAATGGGAGCACATGGGAAAGCAACATAAAAAAAATTCACCTTTAGAATGTTTTCTATTATGTAATCACGCCTCCGGGTTTTTTTCCTTCTTTTTCCATGGACCCTTTGCCCTGAGATATTGTTCCTTTCTATCAGCCTTTTGTTTTTTTTCAGAATTCTGTTTGCGCCCTTCGATTGGTCAGAAAACCACCCCGATTAATACACATGACAAATAGTGATGTCTTAGTACGCACTAATGAAAAGAGCAAAATCAGAACTATATCTATATACAAATATATACACATATATGTGCATGTGTGAATATATATTATATAAGTAGACAAAGTGCTTCAGCAAAGCTTAAAGCTCGTATCTATAGCAACACCTAATAATGGTATAAAAGGCACCAAGAGACATGAAAACAGATTCCAGCCTCGAGAAAACACAATATTAAAAGGAATCACAATGAAGTAACATTTTAACTTGTCTAACATCAGGCACATTTCCTTTGGGAGACATTGGGAAATGTTCAAGTAATGGGGTTAATAAAGATAATGTACTTGTCTAATACAGGTGGAAAGACTAATTACTGCCCATTCTTTGTATTATCCATCTGAAAAATGCTATAAAATAATAAATGTATAAATATCAGGCTCGGACTGGCCCACAGGTGAACTGGAGAATCCTCCAGTGGGCCCCTGTGCAAGAGTGAGCCACCACCCTCTTATATGAGCAGTACTTGGCACAATGTACTTGATTCACTATGTACAATGTACTGGATTCATCAGTCTTTCACATATTCCTTTTTTCCTTCTATTCTTTCAAGAGCCATAATTTTTTTATTTTTCTGTCAACATGGTTACATGTTGTTTTTGCAGGATGAGCTCTAGTTTTGAATGATACCATTAATTTTACCATACAATGTACTGCAAAAAGGAGAACAAAAATGCAATTCCGCAATTTTTATTTTAGTTTTTTACAGTGCTTAGTAAATAAACCTGACCTGACAATATGATTCTTCTTATTTTTCTGTCAATTGAGCTGTGTTTTTTCTCTTTTTTTTACATTGAGCTGTAGCTTTGATGAATATCGTTTTGTAGTACGTATGATGTTTTGATTGCTTTTTATTGCATTTTTTTTGCGGGGATGGGGGTGCATCTGTGGCACCCCAGGGGTCTGGTTTCCACAGTAACAGCAATGTTATGTCTGAGAGCAGGTGGGAGGTCTCTTGGTCAGGAATCCTATGCATGCCACACCTCCTGCCCAGTCCTGGGAGGGGAAGAACTTCCCCTGTATAAACCTGGGGCTGAGGCAGAGTTAGAGAGTTGAGAGGGAGAGTTCAGCCAGGAGGGCTGACAGGGAGCTGTGGCTCTGGCTGGGCCCAGCTCCAGGGCCATGCCAGAAGTAGAGAAGAGAAGCAGCATAGGAAGAAACAACAGGAGCTCTGTGGGAGCAGTGTTACAAAGAGTCAGGGGCTGGCAGCTGCAGAGCTCGCCCTGACTGAGAAGATTTCTTACCGGACCCGGAGTCCGAGGCTGTGGGGACTAACTCCTACCCAGCAGCAGAATCCGTCAGGCAGGGGATTTCAGGTCCTCTGGCCAAGAAACCCGAAGGCACGGTCACACGCATGGGACCAGCACCGCCGTCATGGAGCGGAAGCTACTAGAAGGCCCCGAGTCACCGGCCATACGGGTGAGCACCACACGGTACACTCAGGGACGTGGGCTACTTATACCCGCCTCTAGCAAGGTAGCCAGAAGAGTACAGTCAGTTTGGGAGGCCTACAACTCCGCCTGGCCAGGGGAGATCCCATCTGCTCAAGGACTGACCAGGCCCCGATCGCTAGCCAGTACTCCGGGAGGGTCTATCTTTGTCACCAGTAAAGACCCTGAATCACACCGCAGCGTCTCTGAGTGATTCCTGCTACCCCCATCATCCACGTCGGCTGCCCTGAGGCCATACCCCTCCCGTTGGGGGTTATACCATCTACGCTGCACTATCCTACCACCGGCCTCAGCGGTCTGCCCTGCAGCGGCAGCTCCATAGCTGCATTCAACGGGTGGCGTAGTCGTCCTACATCTACCGCTGATACAGCGCCACTTAGTCTGACTCCCTGGGCACGGACCGGGTCACCGCCACGAGACTACAACCCTCAACAGATCCGGCTCCGGGTAAGCTCCCGCCTGCGCAACGCAGCGCGACACAGGCCCAGGGGCGCGTCACATCCACCAAAAATGAGCAATTCCAATAGTTACATTTTTTTTCTTTTTGCTGTTCACTGTAATGCTTAAATAAGGTAATGTTTTGAGAGATCTGATTTTTATAAACATGATGGTACCAAATATGTTTACTTGTAAAAAAATATATATATTTTCTTTATTTTTGAATGGGGAAAAGGGTAATGATGAATTACACTTGTTATTTTTAATATTTTTCCATACATTTTTAATTTTTACTATTTTTAGCCCGTTGTACTTATACCTGAGTTTGTTTGACCACTCATAATAATAATAATTTTTATTTCTATACCACCAACATATTCCGCAGCACTTTACATTTTAGAGGGGACTTGTACAGACAATAAAAACATTACAGAATAACACATAACTCAACAGATACCAAGAGGAGTGAGGGCCCTGTTCGCAAGCTTACAGTCAATGAGGAAATAGGGGAGACATGACAGGTAAATGGGAAAAAGTGCTTATATTGTATGGTCCAGCCATCAATATAATAAATAGGGTATTCACATAAGGCTGCATGAACCGGTCACTAGCCAGTATGTGTACAAGTACAGACACAGAGGGCTATTAACTTCATGGATGGTGTGTGAACTGATGCTATGAGGGTCCTGATTTGTAAGAAAATGTTGTATGGGCAAAATTGGAATAGTTACATAAGTAACATAGTTAGGCCAGTCTAAAGAAATGCCTTTTTAGGCAACTCTTAAAACTGTGGATATTGGAAATTAATCAAATTGTCCAGGGCAGGGCGTTCCAAAGAATTGGTGCAGCACGTGAGAAGTCTTGAAGACAGGAGGGAGATATTCTGATTATTGAGGATGTTAGTCTTAGGTCATTAGCAGAACGCAGGGCACGGGTAGGGTGGTAAACTGTGACGAGGGAGGAAATGTAGGGTGGTGCGCTTTGTGGGCAAGTGATAAGTTTATATTGGACCCTGAAGCGGATGGGCAACCAGTGCAATGACTGGCACAGGGTATAGGCATAGGTGTAGCGGTTGGAAAGGAATATGATCCTGGCTTCTGCATTCAGGACAATTTGGAGAGGAGATATTTTAGCAAGAAGGAGACAGATTAGTAGAGAGTTGCAATAGTTCAGTCGAGAATGAATAGGAAAGAGCAACAGTAAGAGTTTTTGTCAAAGGTAAGAAAAGTTTGAATTCTAGAGATGTTTTTGAAGAGTAGGTGACATGAGCAGGAGAGTGATCGAATATAGGGGATGAATAAAAAATCTGAATCAAATATGACCTCAAGACAGCAGGCGTGTTTCTGGGGAGTAATAGTAAAACCTCATACAGAAATGGTAATATTGGGTATAGGTAGGTTAGTGGAGGGAGGAAACACAAGGAGTTCAGCTTTTACCAGATTCAGTTTTAGATAGAGGGAGGACATAATGTTAGAGACAGCTGAAAGAAAATAACTGGTATTTCGTTGCAATACAGTGGATGTCAGGAGATGATGTGTATAATTGGGTGTCATCAGGGTGCCTAGGACTGATCTTTGAAGAACCCCGACAGTAAGGGGAAGAGGGAAGTAAGAGGAGCCAGCAAAAGGAGCGGTCAAAGAGTGAAGGAGCGGTTAGATTGGTAGGATGAGAACCAGGAGAGAGCAGTATCCTTGAGGCCAAAAGAACGGAGTATAATGAGAAGCTGGTGAGCCACAATGTTGATTGCTGCAGAGAGTCCAGGAGAATTAGTAGGGAGTAGTGACCATTAGATGTTATTAGATCATTAGAGACTTTAGTAAGGGCAGTTCCAGTAGAATGTATAGAGCGGAAACCAGATTGTAAAGCGTCAAAATGAGAGTTTTCTGAGTGATAGTAGATAAGACGGGAGTGGACCAAGTGTTCCAGGAGTTTAGAAAGGAAGTGAAAATTAGAAACAGGTCTGTAGTTAGCAGAACTGTTCTGGTCGAGGGATTTTTTTTAAGTAATGGATGTATGCTGGCATGTTTAAATGAGGAGGGAAAGATACCAGATGAGAGAGAGATTAAATATTTTAGTTAGGTGAGTGGTGACAGCCGAGGAAAGGGACTGAAGGAGGCGTGCGGGAATAGGGTCACTGGTGCAGGTAGTAGGGTAAGAAGATGCAAGGAGCCTGTTAACTTCTTCTTCCGTGACCGGTTCAAAGACAGAAAGTAAGCTAGATGCAGTACGGGAGGGAGGAGAATGCATGATATTAGGGGATTGGGAGAAAATTTCCTGTCAGACATGGTACATTTTTTCTTTGACTTAATTGTAAAATCTATAGCAACTCTATACTGTTCTTCAGATATATATCAGTAAATTGACAACTGGGTGTTACTAGCTGGGGCTATGTCACTGCACAATCTCAGACCGTCCAATCAGTGCTGGCAGCATCAGACTGAGTAAAGACAAACATCTTTGATAAGAAGAATAGTAATACTTGTCAATTTATTCATAAAATGAAGAATAAAAGGAGGAATAACAGAGGAATGACACAACAGAGAGTTGTAAGAAAAAAACGATGCTCCAGATTTGTTGATCTATGGGGAGCACTAGTATTTAGAAAAATAGACAAGTCAGGAGGAGAGCTCCACTGTAAGTGATCTTCCAATCGTAAACTGAAAAATGAATTATGTCAGTACGTATAAGTGTCGCTAACCTGCCATTTATTTTCCTTAATTGCTTGCTTTTCAGCTTAGATTCGTTATGCCAGAACTTGTGATCTGTGACTACTTTTAGGTAAAAGTGGTTATAGGGGTGTAAACAGGTGGAGTAAGCTAAGACCTATCGGCCATTTATGTACTTGGTCATCACTAATAAAATGTGAGGCTTTAGTCTGTACTGCTGGTGAAGCTGATGACACAATCAGTTGTTTCCAGAGGCTTGAGAATATAAAGTGCTTAGTAGAAAATTCTTTATATTGACCCTGGAAGTATGGTTAGTAATTAATTTACCTCTAAGGTACAGATGAATAAACCATCATTCTTTAATATAACTCTCAATTCCCTAATTAATAAACTTGATCTCACACAGATTAAATTGGACCCACTGTGACAGGTGGATTTTGGACAGACGAACGAAAGAACAGAATCAGAAGACCACTGGCATAGATTAGCTGACATAGTCAGCCAGTTTAGGGTGGAAATCACATGAAAGTAAATTGGAAGTAGTTGTACAAAGAATCTAGGAGTGATAGTCAATGTTTTTTTAAATTGGCTGTTATTTCTTCTACTAAAGGAGATGTCTCCAGTTGGTGTTATTTTCTTCCATAGTCATTTCATTCTTGGATAACTGTTCATTAGGGAGAAGTTTACTTAATTAATTTTTAAAATACAAAGATAAAGTCGACATGAACCAAGCTATTTTTAGTTTTCAGGTCCACAAAAGAATTTTGCAATTTTTTTCTTGTGTAGTAGTATAGCTGCTGAATTAGAAAGTTTATGTCACCCGAGAGAGAATTTGTCTGGTGTGAAGAGACAGAAGAGAAGACTTCACTCCATCCTGGACACACCAGAGTTTGAGCTTGTTATTAAGACCAAATAGGCAACAGCAGATGCATATCTAGGGGGGACCGCAGGGGCATGTGCCCTGGACGCAGCCAGCCGGGGGGCACCTTCGGGCTGCCTAATACGGCGGTTTGAAGTGTCTCTCCGGCGGCTGCATTCTGCCGTCCCCTGGACTGGGAGTTGGCAGTTCTCTGAGCCAGCTGTCAAGCTGACAGCAGACTCACAGAACGTGCAGCGCTAGATCCCAGTGTTCAATTGTACTCGTGTCTTTCAGAAAAGACACGAGTACAATTGGAGAAAACAAGGGGATCTGCTACTTTGGATCTAATCCTTATAAACAGGGAGGAAATGGTTGAGGAGGTAAAGGTGGCTGGGACCCTAGGAGGCAGCGATCATGCTATTATAGAATTTTGGATAACTAGAGGAGGAAGACATGTGAAGACTCAAACTTCAAGGTTAGATTTTAGAAAGGCAGATTTTAAGAGACTCAGAAAGAGAATAGGAGGGATCCAATGGCTGGATGTCCTTAAGGACAAAAATGTCCAGGAAGGATGGGAAATTTTTAAAAATGAGATTCTCAAAGCACAATCGTTAACAATCCCGAAAAGTAGGAAGAATGGGAAGCATTTAAGGAAACCAGGATGGATGAACACAGAACTTAAACACATGCTAAAAAGAAAGAAAGAAATGTTTATTAAATGGAAAGAGGGAGGCATATCTAAAGAAGATTATAATGCAGTCTGCAGATCCTGCAGGGCACGTATCAGGTTAGCTAAAGCTGACAATGAATTAAGGCTTGCAAGAGATGTCAAAAGCAATAAAAAAGAATTTTGGGGGTACGTCAAAAGTAAAAGAAAAGTCAAAGATGCTATAGGATTTTTACAGGATGAAAATGGAGAAATGGTAAGAGAGGATGTTGAGAAGGCCGAACTTTTTAATTCCTATTTTGCATCTGTTTTCTCTCAGAAAGAAAATGTAACATCAACTGATCTTCACTGTCCTTTCAAAGGAATAGAAGAATCCAAGTTATTTGTAAACAGAAAGATTGTGAGGGAATATTTAGCTAACATAAATGAGTTCAAGTCTCCAGGTCCAGATGAATTACACCCCAGAGTACTGAAGGAGATCGTAGAAGAAATTTTAGAACCACTCTCCATAATCTTTGAAAATTCTTGGAGAACAGGAGAAGTCCCAGAAGACTGGAGAAGAGCAAATGTTGTTCCTATCTTCAAAAAGGGGAAGAAGGTGGACCCAGGGAACTATAGGCCGGTGAGTCTGACTTCTATACCAGGAAAGATCTTTGAACAAATTATTAAACAGCATGTATGTAAGTACATGGATAAGAATGAAGTGATTAACCAGAGTCAGCATGGGTTTGTAACTAACAAGTCATGTCAGACTAACTTAATTTCCTTCTATGACAGAATCACTGACTGGGTGGATCAGGGAAATGCTGTAGATATAGTATATCTTGACTTCAGCAAAGCATTTGACAAAGTATCTCACACCATCCTTATTGAAAAAATGACCAAGTATGCAATGGACCAGGCAACTGTTAGGTGGATTCATAACTGGCTTAGCGATCGGACTCAAAGGGTGGTTGTAAAAGGCTTCACATCCAGCTGGATGAATGTCTCAAGTGGGGTACCACAGGGCTCCGTCCTGGGACCTGTATTGTTCAACATCTTTATCAATGATTTAGATGAAGGAATTGAGGGTAAACTGATTAAATTTGCTGATGACACAAAGCTAGGAGGGATAGCTAATACTAGGGAAGAGAGAGAGAGGATTCAAAAAGACCTAAATAAACTGGAGCAGTGGGCAGCAAACAACAGAATGATTTTTAACAGGGAAAAATGCAAAGTACTACATCTGGGCAATAAAAATAAAAAAGCATATACAGAATGGGAGGAATAGAGCTAAGCAACAGTACATGTGAAAAAGACTTAGGTATACTAATAGATCATAGACTGAACATGAGTCAACAGTGTGATGCAGCAGCAAAAAAGGCAAATACAATTCTGGGATGTATTAACAGAAGCATACAGTCTAGATCACGTGAAATCATTATCGGTCTTTACTCCTCTTTGGTCAGACCTCATCTGGAATACTGTGTACAGTTTTGGGCACCACATTTTAAAAAAGACATAGACAAACTGGAGCAAGTTCAGAGAAGAGCGACCAGAATGGTGACTGGTCTGCAAACTATGTCCTATGAGGAACGGTTGCAGGATTTGGGAATGTTTAGCTTGCAAAAAAGAAGACTGAGAGGAGACTTAATAGCTGTCTACAAATATGTCAAGGGCTGTCACATTGTAGAAGGATCATCTTTATTCTCATTTGCACAAGGAAAGACTAGAAGCAATGGGATGAAACTAAATGGGAGGAGACACAGATTAGATATTAGAAAAAACTTTTTGACAGTTAGGGTGATTAATGAGTGGAACAGGCTGCCACGAGAGGTGGTGAGTTCCCCTTCAATGGACGTCTTCAAACAGAGGCTGGACAGACATCTGTCTGAGATGATTTAGTGAATCCTGCTTTGAGCAGGGGGTTGGACCAGATGACCCAGGAGGTCCCTTCCAACTCTACCATTCTATGATTCTATGATTCTATGATTCTATGTGTGGGTATTACTGTGGGTGGGTATTTACGGTGGGTGAGGGTATTTACTGTATGGGGGGTATACTATGTGGGGGTATTTACTGTGTGGGGGAGATTGACTGTGTGGGAGAGATTTAGTGTAATGGGGCTGGGGAAGATTTACTGTGTGGGGGGGATTTACTGTGTGTGGGGGTATTTACTGTGTGTATGGGTATTTACTCTGTGTGGGTATTTACTGTGTGCGGGTATTTACTGTGTGTGGGGGAGATTTACTGTGTGTGGGGGAGATTTAGTGTAATGAGGCAGGAGGAGATTTAGTGTAATGGGATGATTTGAGGACACAAGTTTGGTGAGCAAGGAAGGGACAGGTGCAGACACAATATGGGGAGCAGGAGAAATTTGAAGACCATATGAGGAGAAATTGATGAGATGGTGGCATGTATGGGGGGATGGGTGCAGATACAGTATGGTGAGTGGGGGGATGGGTGCGGACACAGTATGAGGAGCAAGGGGAAAATGTATGCGGACATAGTATGGGGAGCAAAGAGGACAAAGTATGGGGAGACGGGGGGATGTGTGAGGAGGCAGTATAGAAAGTGAGAGGGTAAATGTATGAGGAGGGAGGGGGAATCATGTGAGGAGACTATTGAGGGGAATAGTGTGAGGAGACAGTATGGGGGAGAAAAATGTGAGTGGGCACAGAATAAAGATTGAGTAGTGTGTGTATGTGTTGGGGGAAAGCATGGGGGGACAGTGTAAAGGCACAGCCAGGAAGAGATAGCAAGCCAAGGAGGTGAGTGTGGTGAGGGGGCATAGTATAGAGACTGGGCTCTATAGGGGGGGCACAGTGTGAGAGAATAGTGTGAAGAGGGGGCCCAGTATGGTAAGAAGGGATCAGTATGGAGAGCAGGTACCATAAGAGGGACAGTGTGTTGGTCATATTTTGTGCAGGGAATATAGTGAGGGGCAATTAGTTATTCAGGGGCTCAGTGTAGAGCAGATATTTTTTATTCAGGAGCATTATAATGACACTGCTATCTTTAAGGGCATCATGTGGGGATATGCTGCAGAAGACCGAAGAAGATGGAAGTCTGCAAGTGTAGCACCCCGAGGGCTCGGCTGCTACAGGGGTATTGCACCTCAACCAGAGGTGTGATATTCCACTCCCGGGTAAGGATGGTGTGTGGACCAGGGCTCGTTAAGCTGCATGCACCACACACACTCCATTTCCGAGGGACAGCTCAACGGTGCTCCCACAGAAGTGCAGGCACGACAGCTTCAGTCCCTGGCTGGAGTGGGGAGGGGGAGGAAAACCCAGTGGTGTAGGAGCAGATAGGGGTGGGTCTCTGGGCATAGGTAGGAGCCCATTGGTTGCTAGTCACCTGGGCTCGGGTGCTAGAGGGAGGTATAAAAGGTGGGCACCATCTTATATAGACGAGTCTGTTCAGTGAGTTCAGAGAGGAGTGCAGTCCGAGGAGGAGTGACAAGGAGCAGAGCTGCTGCATGGGCTCTGCTCCCCAGGCAGGCCTTGTCAGGAGGCCGGGGCCTGAGAGAGAGAGAGAGAAGAAGGAACAGAAAGGAAAGTAAGAAAGGAACAAGAACATCAAGAAAGGCCCAGAGACACGAGGACAGAGGGAACCCTAAGGACCCAGGAGATTGCGGGTGACGGGTTGGCAGAGCAGGGTACCGGAACCCAAATTGGTGGAGGCAACAAATTCCTCAGCCAAAGACCGGAGGTTGTGACCACATCTTGGTGCGACCCCTCACTACATCCACCAGGAAAGCATACCACGTAGGGTCAGGGAAACCGGAGATAGGTTTCGCCAATAGTAGGCCCGAGGAAGCTGGACAAAGGTGGGTCACTGGTGGGGACGGCCAGAGAAAGGAAAAGAAGGGAGCCCTGTGCCACGCTCTGGAATTGCCTGGGAGTTGGTCGAGTCCCCTGCCTGGTGGACGCAGCACGGCTTGGGCAGTCATCGCCTGCAGGATTGACACGAATAACAACTGTGAGTAAAGCATTGGAAACTGCAACCCCACGTCTCTGTGTTTCATCGCCGCACCAGCACCATCAGTACTGGGACGCTCACACCATCACTCCCATCATCCATACTAGCGGCCCTGAGGCTATACTCCTCCCGTGGGGGGTTATCCCATACTTGGCTGCGCTTACAACATCAGCCTCAGAGGCCTGCAGCGCAGCGGCGGTCCCCACTGACCGCAATCCACGGGTGGCGTAGTCGGACATTTGTTATTAGACTAAGACTGCCACTGGTTTGACCACCCTGAGCCACGGACCGAGTCGCCGCCACACTGAGACTACCACCCCCAGCATCCCACCAGAGGCCCGGTTCCGGGTTCCCCACGCGGCCCAGGGGGCGAGTCACAAGGACGAGCTGTGGATGAAAAAACTCATCATGGAGTCTGGACAAGATGAAGAAGAAAAGAAAGAAAGCGACTTCAGAGACAACGTCATCTATAAGTTACCTGGATGTAAATGTTTTTTGTGATACTGACTAATTATCATATTTTTATTTATGTTAGGAGCATTAAAGGGGTTGTCCAAGTTTGTGATGATTCTGCAGTCATTCTAAGTGACAGCAGACTTCTGAATCCTCACAGTGCACACTGCATGCTGTCAGCATTCTCTCCTGCTGGCAATTTACATACATGAGGTCAGGTGCTAATTAGACATGCGTGGCCTCACTCAATGACAATGAATTGAGCGAGGCTGGACACGTCTAGTCGTAATGTGGCCAGAAGTATATAAATCGCTTACTTGTGCAAGGGAGAATGCTAATCGTGAGCATTGCATGTGCTCTGAGAATTCAGAAGCCTGCAGTCACCTAGACTGACTGCAGACTTTCATCTCAAACCTGGACAAGCCCTTTAATTATAAAATGAAGCCCTGTAGCCAATCCTAACAGCGTGTAATACACTCACTGTCGGGATTCAGCTCTGCTTGCAGGTTCCATCAGTCATCACATGGCTACTTCACTCATACGATTTTCATAGTTACGGTGATGTGACAACAAGCTTCTCTTCCTGCTTCTCTGTTATTCACTGAACATTGAGAGAATTAGGGAGCGCAGCTCATCGGCACATGACTAAGTGTGTATTATTGCCTTCTTCCCTCCAGTGATCACGTGGGCACAATGTCAGTAGCTGTGCAATCACCTTTACGTAATAAAATGTCAAGGTACATCTACTACCTCTGGCCATTTATGCACTAATAAACCTGAATCTGTCAACAGATTTCGCAATACAAATTGCATGCGGTACATTATTAAATAGATATTTTAGAGTTGCTGAGGCTGGTGTACTTACTTTGAAAAATCCAAATCTGAATTACTGTATAATCCTCTTATAAAAATGTTCATTTAATATAAGCTATTCTGGCATGGATTTGTAAAGTAAGCACACCGTCATCAGTTCTAAGAGACCTATTTAATAATGTATTCAGTTTGTACTGTGAAATCTGGTTTAAGTCAAGGTGTGAGGGCATCATGAGTTATTGCTAGATGGGCATAGTCAGTTAGCAGTAAGTGTATATAGTAGGTGATTTTGTGCATCGCTCAGAAGTCAAGTAAATTATTTTTTTAATAAAAATTAATATTGATAAAACATTTTTTTAATAAAAATTATTATTAATAAAATTATTCCTGTCACTCAACTTATGCTGTTCAAACCAAGGGCAACATGAATCGGGTCCTGGCCTCATGATTTCAAGCCAGGTATATTTTTCCCTGAAACGCTCCAGCTTTTCAAAGAAAACGTAGTTTGAAGACCCTGTCTGGGACCACAGAGATAGACGAGACTAGTTCGGCACAGCCCCCGGCCAGCTTCTCCCTACTCCAGGTTACTTAGCGGAAGACTTGTCAATCACCTAGAATAGTGCAGGAAGAAGCCTCTTCTAACTGTACAACTCTACAGCTTTTCAGAGAAAAATATACCAGGCTGTAATTGTGCGGACAGGCTCTCATTCATGCTCCTTGCAGTTTGGGCAGCATTAATCAACTGAGAGGTTTCCTTTAAAGCAGGGGTCCTCAAGCTGTGGCTCGGGAGACACATGTGGCTCGCTAGTCCATGATGTGTGTCTCGAAGTCTAACAAAAAGTTCTGAAGAGCAGGTCTGTAGATGGTGACGTTTGTGAGTATCCCAGCACAGAAGAGCAGATCTGGATGCATACACTGGCAGGGGGCAAAGAGGGGATAAATACGGTACCCTGTGGATGGTAGGCTACTGCCGGTGAGAGGAGATGCTTGAAGGTGGATGCAGTAGTGTGGTGGGAGTACCTAACGGATGTAAGGTGGGAACTCCTGGATCCAGGCATACTGCCTTGGTGTGATTTTTGTTGTAAAGCTTTGGTTGTCATTATATCGGTATTAGGGGCTCTGATTGTCACTATTGTGGGGATGGAGGCAGGAGCTAGATGTGGATCTCAAGATAAGAAAGGTGGTGGACCACTGCTTTAAAGGAAGATAATATCTTACTGTTAAGTGATAAATTTAAGATTACTGGAAGCCTCACTAATAGAGCTCCAGAACAGGGAGTTCTCTGTTTTTCCTCATTGCACAAATAAAAAATTGCAATTTTCTGAGCATGTGAATTAAGCTGAATTGTTTTAGTGTTTTTCCCATAAAAGCTCATGTATCGCTCGGTATAATAGATCATCTGACATTGCTATAGGAACCATAGTCACCTGTCACACACTACGACCATTTTCTCAGGTGCAGCCCTTGTCACTTGCAAGTACTTGCACATTCGATAATGTTATTATGTTGCTAATTTACCAGGTTACGCATGTTCAATAGTTTGTACAATGAGCACTTTTTACACTTAGGGTCAGTGTGATATTCTCAACCGTCACTACATAGTTGATTTGACTTTGATTATTCTAATAGACGGGGACCTTCTAGCAGGCAGAATCACTACTTTAATTATCTCTGTCCATTATATTGGAAGCCTGGGTTATGGTGAAGGCTGAGAAATCACGGGGACCCTGGGGTTATAGGAAGATGGAGGTGGAGTGAATTGCAGTCTGACTGGCCTTTATATTTACTTGGGTTTACACCAATAAATAAGTAATGCATGCCGAGTATGTGTATTCAGGCCGTATGAGATAATACCTAATAAGAGCTGAAGCGGGAGTTATGTCTTTACTTATCAAGACAAACAGATGTGCATAAATGTATATAAAACAACTTAATGTAGAGATCATTGCCATATTGTAACTGAATATATTGCTTAACTTGTTAATTAATTATGTAATGTAACAATGCCATGTAATTATGATTTACTAAATATATGTGTGTAAGGGAACGGTCAGATGGGGCTTTATAGCGTTTTACCTTCCCTAAACCTGAATTAGCTGTGGTATTAGTAGGGGAAATATCTTATGTTTATATAGCTATATACATACTCTTAGAGATGCTACAATTTATAGGAGTTGTCTAGGCTTTTAGATTCCCATGGAGTTCTAGTGCAAGCGGTCATGTGACCACATGTATGCAATTTGCATACTTTCAGTCACATGCCCACTAGATGTTCTTGGCTTCCCACCATAGAAGTGAATTGAGAGAAGCCAGAAGAGTCTAGTTGGCACATAAATTGCACTGGCAATACTGGAGAATCGTGACAGCATACACAACACACAGTATCACAATTCATCAGCTGCCTAGATTGACTGCAGTCTTTTGTCCCAAGCCTGGAGAACCCCTTTAAGACACATAGTGACTATGAGGGAGAAATCCTTCTCTGGTAGATGGATTGATACAATTGACCCTTGAGCTTAGGGCACTTCACTTGTTTAAATATGTTCACAGCCACCTTCTTAGTTCAATTGATAGCTTGGCTTTAAATTTGGACTTACAGAGCAAATAAACTTTCTTTTCTTCTTAATGCTCCTTAATTCATTGCAAAGTTAAGAAATATTGCAATGTACTGCATTACCACATTTCACTTCTCTCTCTCCCAAACACTATGCACATAACCAGTTCCCACACCTTTAGAAGCTGCTTCCAACTGCTGCTTAACCAAGATCCACAATTGACCCTTGAGCTTAGGGCACTTTACTTGTTTAAATATATTCACAGCCACCTTCTTAGTTCAATAGATAGCTTGGCTTTAAACTTGGTCTTACAGAGCAACTAAACTTTGTTTTCTTCTTAAGTCTCCTTAATTCATTGTAAAGTTATGCAATTATTGCAAAATACTGCATTAGCATATTTTACTTCCCTCTCTCCCAAACACTATGCACATAGCCAGTTCACACACCTTTAGAAGCTACTTCCAACTGCTGCTCAGCCAAGATCCACACACTATTTACAAACTAATTTCTCTGTCTCATTACCAGACTGTAGAGCAGAGGGGCTCAGAGAGGGGAATTCCCCAACATGTATTGTTAATATAGGACAGATCTTGCTAAGCAGCAGTTGATAAGAGCTTGTAAAGGAGCATTAAATGGCCATGTGTAACAAAACTGCAGCATTACGCTTCGGAGAGAAGGAATCAAAATAAGATAATTGAGTTATTACAGAAATTCAAAACTTTGCAATGCCTGAAGGATATCAAAATGAAAAAAATATTTTTGGTCACTAAGTTTTTCATTGCTGTTTTCTAGTTTTTATTGCTATTTTAAATGAAAAATAGTCTAGCATTTCATTACATTTTTCCCCTTGGCAAACATGGAAATCTAAATAAATATTGAGAGACTCCAACCCCCTTGCTATTTTTATCCTAGATGTGACATCACTGGGGGCAACAGAAAGTGAATCAGGGTTGCCCACCATCCAGAAATTGTTGGAAAGTCTGTAAAAATGAAGCACTTTTATCACTTTCCATGAAAAAATGTTGATACGAGTCGTATGTTTGTTATTTTTCTTGAAGCTGGAGAACCTTGCAGAGAATATTGCGACTGTAATTATCATGATTTTACAGTTCACAGCAAAAGTTACTAAAGTTGTTATATTAATATTCTAGGTTGTAGATATGTATCACTTTACTAATAATCTTAATGATTCATTATGATTTTCTAATGTGTCTGTAAAAATTTTGGCAGTCTGGGATTTTTGGATCAAGGAAAAATGATAAATCATGTTGGCAACTTTGCTTCAACTTATGTTACTAAGTGCCCATACTAAATGCCAACCTTAGCTGTTATAGTAATAATTAAAAATAGACCTGTCAATTTTTTTATACTATTTGCTTCTTCATATATTTGTGGATCTCTCCACAAATGACCAATGCCTTTCTTTTCTAATACGTCCAAGAGCATTTCAGTCCTAAAGTGGTTTTTGGGATATTATAACATTTGCTTAAGTGTAGGGAACAATTTAAAGGAAATCTTTCAGTAGGATCAGCCCCCCTAAGCCTTCTGTATGGTCATGCATGTCATAGAATGTTGAATATGATACCTTGATATGTATGATCTGATGTCTTATTTCAAAGAAATCCATGTTTTTCTTGATATGTCAATGAGCTTTTTTTAATCAAATAATTTTTATTGAAACACTCCAAATATAAATTTTCCATCTTTCAAATAACATAAATGACATAGTAATTCCATAGTATAAAACATAAACAAAGTATCCCAACTTCAATTCCCTAACCCACGCTAAACCCAAATCCCAACATTCCAGAGGGGGTAAATGAGCTTTTAAGATCTATGCATTGAACACAGATGTCTCTGAGAATCTGCCTCTAAGAGGCTTTAACAGGGTGAGACATGTAATGACTGCTCTCCTGATTTCACTGCAGAGATGTGTGTGATTACAACTAATACAGTCCAGCAGAGCTGAGCATTGACTCGTTACAAATACATCTGCAGCTCTACTCACATAGTGCTGTCAGCTCTGCTGTACTGCCCTTCCCTCCACACAGGCTGCCTGTGAGATAGAAGCTGAACTGTTCATTGTAATCAGGCACGGCTCTGCAGCAGAACTGACAGCACTATGAGAGGAGAGCTAGAACTGCAGATAGGTTAGTAAGGAGACAAAGCTCAGCTCTACTGTACTGTACTAATCACACACAGCTCTGCAGTGAGATCAGGAGAGCAGACCATCAGTCATTACATGTCTCACATTGGTAACGCCACCTTTCATTTAAAAAATATTCTGGAGGCATATTCTCTGGGAGATCTCTGTCCATCCCAGAGGACTTAACAGCACATTTACATGTTAAGAAAATTAGAATAAGACATTAGATCACAGATATCAAGATTACACTTTATTCAACTTTCTATGACCTGCATGCCCATGTAGACAGCTTAGGAGAATTGATCCCACTTTAAAACAAAGAATTAAGAATTATTAATCCCGTGAATCCGCCACAGATAAAGACCAGCACCACTCCTACTCTTGGCTAAATTAAAAGCAAAAAAATAAATCCTTGAAGAACTCTTTAACAAGCCGTTGTTTTGATAAATCACTCCATTACATACTCCTTTATTTCTAAAATCAGTAGGAGCTTTTCTCTTTAACCCTACTTACAGTTATTCTCCTGCTTCAGGCTCGTTATGTCTGACCTGTATTGAGCAGCATTGGCACAATCTGATGTATCTGAGATTGTTTTCAGTCTCAGCCTCTAGTTATTTGAGCTGTGATAGAAATGTTGGACTGACCTCTTCCAGTCTGGCTAGTAGATGCTATGGAAATGCTCCACCTCCTGTAATTTTAGCTGTACTTCTGCCAGTTGACATTCCAGTAGGCGCAGAGTCTGTTCCTTCTGTAATTATTCAGTAACATTCAGCTTAAATACCATCTCCAGTGTTTCCTGCAGACCTGTATATGGTGAGGTAAGGTATTAAGACTATTCCCATGATGGTTTTATTCCATGAGATAAACAGGTCTGTGATTTACTGAGTTGTCTGATTTTAGCCTCTGCACCACCTCATGGATTTTCCGGCTATTGATCTTACAGTGTGCTTATAGGTCATCCAACAGTTTTTTTTTGTTGTTGCAGAAGTCTCCTGTATCAGCATTAACTTTAGGAAACGCCAAAACTGAGCAAATCGTGATCTTGTTACGAGCCCCCCCAATTTTTGGTCAATGGCTCTCCATTGTGCTGTCCTGCTAAGCTATAAAAGTGAGAACATCATATGTACAGTGCTACCCCCAGGCTGATGTCACGTTATGTAACTGTCCTTACATCACCCTGCTCCCACGTAACATCTGTGTTTTAAAGGGGTTGCCCGGTCTTTTGATAAAAATCCGCAGTCACAACATTCTGTCAGGGTTCTTTGGTGTTCAGTTGAGAGTAGGGATGAGCGGACCTGTGGAAGTCCAAAGTTCTGTTCAGGTACCAGAACTGTACCCGAACTTGAACCAGAACCCGAATCCCATTGAAAAGAATGGGGACCCGAACTTTGGATCTGTAGGAAAAAAATCTCTTTCTCTGCAATGGACTTCCCCCAGAACCCCGAACATGAGCAACGGATTTCCGTGAGAAGTCCGTGTTCGGCGTTTAGCACCAGACAGTAACTGCCCGGTACAAACTCCAAACTTTTAACTTTGGGTCCTCTCATCCCTAGTTGAGAGCAAAGCTGAGTATATCTAATTGGAATATGGCCGGAAGAATGCAAATCGCACGCATGTGGTCACATGACCGTCCGCTCTTGGCCGCAACACCGGGAAATCCTAAAAGCGGGCACTGCTCAGCTGTATGGATTCAGAAGTCTACTGTCACATAGAGTGATTACAGACTTTTATCAAAAGACAAGACAACCCCTTTAAGCATTCTTAATGACGACCTGTCCACTAGCCTTGCAAATCTGCTTTAGTAAGTACTTTCAGTGATATTCCGTGACAGGGTTTTTTCCCAAAACTATGCATTGGCCATCCTTCTTTTATTCCTCCTTAAAATCTGTGAATAAATTAACAGCTGGGTGTTACTATTTCTAGTCAAAGGGGTGTGTTTCTATACAGTCTGACACTGTAAAAAGTGATTGAATATTGTATGGATATGCTGCGTTAACAATGCATGAAAAGATGTTCATGTATTGGTATTGTTTGGGGAATACAAATTTCTATGAAACCAGTCATGCCTACAGGAGAGCTGACAGGTCCTCTTTAAAGAGCACACAGGCAGCTGCTATCGACTGTCGTGGTTTTCTGGGGTCTACAAACAGCTGGAGAATTCCACTTATCATTATGGACTCTAGTGGCTTAGAATATTATTCACATTTGTATATTTTAGTACAATGCAATATGAAATGCAGTATCACACACAATACTAAATATCTGAATATCTAGGCATAGTAAATTTTGTCCTATAAAGGTACTCACACTTAACAGTCTATGTCTCAAAACAGATCAAACCCCAATGGCTGGATATTCTGTATACCATATAGACAAATACTTAGCCTTTGGGGTTACACAGATCATATTCATTTCTATTGGACATTAAAAAGAGCTTTACTTTTAACAAACTTTGCATAAATCAATAGTACAGGCAAATATAAGAAACTCTATCATACCACTTATCAGACACCTCTTCTTCTACCTCCTGCCTCATGAACTTGTCATCCACTCTGAAAAACCGGCAGAAATCCATCCTGCTCAGACAAGAGAGACTGCAGGTGTCATATGACACAGCTCATTATACTCTATGGAGAGGGGAGGAGGAGTAAGTAGCAGGGAGAGGAAACAGGCAAAGGGAGACATAGAAATGTGGCGCCCCTGCGGGTCCAGTTGCCACAGAGGTACTGCATCTCATCCAGAGGTGTGGTACCCCACTCTCAGGTAAGGAGCGAGCACTACCCGAGACCCAACCACTCACATCCAAGTTGCGGTATCTTCATGTGCCGTAGCCAAAATCCACACACAATCGCTGAAAAGGTGGCCATATAGGACAAAGGGGACAGACCGGACGTCGCCCAACAAGGCCCGCGGTCACTGGCTCGGGACACTATGTGTGAGGCGCAGGGCAGGAGGGCGAAAGCCAGCGCAGAGAGATGACCTGGGAAGGTACATAAGAAGAGGGTCCCGATCAAGTGCACCCAAGTTATCTGAGAGTTGGCTGGATCACTTCCCCGGAGGACACAGGACGACGTGGGTGGTTATAACCGGCTGCAGCGGTAACCTGGAACTGCATAAGAACTGTGAGTAAATCCTGAAGACTGCACCCCACAGTGTCCTTGATTTATTGCTGCGTCAGTGGCCCTGCACTACATTGTCCCTGCCAACAACATCTACCTCATCAAGTACTATATACTGCCCTGGGGCTGAGCTCTGCCCGTGGAGAGCTAAACTATCTTTGCTGCGTCATCAACAGCCCCAGTGGATCTGAATAGCAGCGGCGGCCACATATAGCCGCATACCACGGGTGGCGTCACGAATCTTAATTCCCCAATTGACTCTTCATTATTGACCGCACTGGGACACGGACCGGGTCACTGTCACCGTGACTACCCCAAAAAGGACCGGCCCGGCTACCGAGCACCCCACGGCCCCAGGGGGCGCGTCAGAAACAGCGTGCTGAACTTTCTAACAAGTCTTTTATCTCACCCCAAAGCTTATTTACACCCTGACAACTCAGCACTCTTATATGGCTGTTTCTTGTCTTTGTGTGCTAAAAAAGAATGAACAACAGGAATCCCTCTCTGTGTATGGCACAGATCGCTGCAGCTAGTCTCCTTCACCCAGCTACTAGTGGATTACAAATTAGAGAAGATCATGCAGAGAGGAAAACTTGTGAAAATGGAGGTTACAAGTCATATAATGGCCAGAAATAGTGTTATTCCTCTTGTACACACACATGACTGCTTATTTTGAAAAGTTAATTGAAAGTACAATTACAGTTTAAATATGTATCCAGTTTTGGTTGGTCATTTTTTTTTACATCGGACCTAATTGCTTATTTAGGTTTTGTTTTATCATCGTTTTTTTATCGTCTGTGTTATTTAGACAAATTGAAAATGTAATGCAAAGTGAAGTCAATTTGTCATAATTTTAGAAAATCCTGAAGAAAAAAAATGACATAGTAAATTGAAAGATGTGAACATTACGCAGCCATTTTCTTACTGCATTATGGAAGATGTATTATGTTTAAACGGAACTGATCAAGCCGAGTTCTTTGTGGTTGGCATTCTATCTTATGGGGTTGTCTATACATTTTATCAAATATGCTGGGGACATGATTTTGTGCCACTTACTTAAATACAGTATAAGTGGTATAGGTTTAGCACCGATCTCCTCTTTTGTAGAGCGCCATTTGCTTGTTCCTCTTCCATTTTTGTTTGTACTCTGGATCAGAACAAGCTCTCTCTCTGTCCAATGCAAGGATCTCTAAAAAGTACTGGTCTGAGCTGTACTTTTCTTTTAGGTGCCTATTTTAACCCTTATCAATATCTGCTGTGCATGTAAGGTGCAAGTCTCTAGTGGGTGTATGGAACGAGCTGACAGGGTGAGCCCAGCCCACCTCAATTTCTGACAGCAGCATTAACGGCGCCCCTCCATGAGGGGTACTTCATTCTATGCACCCATCGGCTGCCCCGTGACATGATTGCTATGAAAGCTGAGGGTCTGTTGAAGACCTCTTTGTCTGTCATCACAGAGCTCCATTGAAAACCAGCCTGTGGCTAGGTTTCAAGGAAGACCACAATTTTTGCTATATAAATCAATATTGTGGTATTGCTGTGTATAGCACAAGTGATCAGATGCTGGTTCAAGCCCCCTAAAAGGACTGACAAATATAGTAAAAAGTAAAAAAAAAATTTGAAAAAATATGAAAAAAAATAAAAAAAACTTAAAAGTTTGAATCACCCTTCCTTTTCCCCATTAAAAATAAAGACATGAAAGAAATAAAAAAAATGCACATATGAAGTATCTCCATATCCATAAAAGTCCAATTGTCAGAAGATCCCAAAAAGTGCTGTAAGAAGCGATCAAAATGACATATCTATCCCAAAATGGTATCAATAAAAATACTGTCTCATCTAGTTTTCTATCTGAAAACATAACGAGTTTTGGAAAATGGCAACATGATCAAAACATTTTATTTTCCCAAATTTTGTTAAGTTTAGCATCGCCGCAATCATGCTGACAAGGAGAATCATATTGCCAGGTCATTGTTACCACATAATGAACACTGTAAAAACAATTCCCCAAACAACTTGTCAGAATTGCCTTTTTTAAACAATTTCACTGCACTTGGAAATTTTTATCCCATTTCCCAGTGTACTATGTGGTAAAATGCATGGTGTAATTCAAAAGTACAACTCGCCTTGCTAAAACAAGGTCAGAAATATGGAAGAAGGAGAGGTAAAAACAAAAAAAGCAAAAACAGAAATTGTCCATATTAGCAAGGGGTTAAACATTATAGAGGCCAAACTACAGACCGCAGGAATCGGATCCTGGCTGCACAATTGCAGCCAGGTATATGTTTCTCTGACATGCTCCGCTCTTCATTTTCTCAGAAACACTGGAGTATTCTAGAGCAGAGGTCCCCAACCTTTTTTGCACCAGGGACCGGCTTTAAGCAAGACCAGTTTTCCATGGCCCGGTGGGGGTGGGGGCGGGGCTTTGGTCATATGGGGGTGGGGTTATGGAGGGGTGGAGCTGTATGGGGAGGATGCTGGCGGGACCTCGGTGTACAGCGCTGCTAAGTAGCAGCATTGTACATTGAGCGTCAGTGTATACAGCGCTGCTGCTTAGCAGCGCTACACACTGAACACCGGTACCGGGAGCCGCGTCACTGAAGCCAGTCTGCTGCCCCAGCACGCCCCACATAACATGTTCTGCCGGGGGCGTGTCAGTGAGGAGAGCCTGCCGCCCCACCCCGTCAGGAACACACCATGCTGTGCAGGAGGGCCGCGTCACTAAGACCCGCCCCGTGACGTACAACAGGTACCACGCTGTGCTGTGGAGGGCTGCGTCACTAAGACCCGCCCGACGCCCCACCCCGTCCTGCATAATGTTCTCTGCCGGGAGCTGCGAGCTGTCACGGCTATGGCAGAAAACATTATAAATCCACACAGAGCGAGCTCTGACCAGGCGCAGGGCCGCGGAGCTAGCTGTCAGCGGCGCCGCGGACCGGCTGAAAAACCCCAACGGCCCGGTCCTGGTCCGCGGACCGGCGGTTGGGGACCTCTGTTCTAGAGAAATACGTACATTGCTGAAATTGTGCCGCCAGGATATGATTCATGCTGCCCGCGGATTGAGGCAGCATGAATCAGATGACAGGTTCCCTTTAAAAAGAATCTGTGACCACTTACCAGGTTTTTGTTACCCCATCTGAGTGAAGCATGATGTAGCAACATAGTGATGTGTCACTTAATGGACTGCTTGCAGCAGTTTTGATAAAATCTCAGTTTTATCTGATTCCCTTTAATACGTCAAAATGGTAAGTACCACATCTGCATACAAGATGAGAGCGGTGATGTAGGACTGTGCAGTACAGTGTACAGCAATTGTGGCCTTAGCCTTTGGATTACTATATATGAATATGATGTGATTACTATATCATGAGTGTGATTTATAATTACAATTTTACAAGATGCAGCCAATTGTCAAACAGGTTGTCCACGTTCAGGAAAGTTGGCCCCAAACTGTGTAAGATACATAATATAACAAACTTAGCAGGTACTCACCATCCTTGGGTCCGGCGCTGACTCTCCACAGCTAGTGTGGTCCAAATGTTTTGACTACAGAGGTGACAACACATCAACAACACGCGTAACGGCTCTAGCCAGTCACTGGGCTCAGCAGCTCATGCACTGAGCTCAGCAGCACATGCCATCATCCGCAGTGTACAAGCACTGAGATCAGAGCCTGGCTAGAGCTGTGACGCGTTGACGTGATGTCAATACTGTAGCCAAAACACCATGACCGGACCAGCGGCGGTTTAACCGGTGCTGCACCCAAAGGAGAGTTTGTTATTTTGTGTACAAGTGTGACACAGTTTGGGTCCACTTTCCTGTAGGTGGACAAACCCTTTAAAGTTGCCCACTTTGGACAGCCTCCTTCCATATGAATGTAATGTACTATAAGGTGATCACAAGTTTTAGCAAAGTTTGCACAGTCAGTACAAAGAGTACATTTTTATCTTCATCTGTGTATTACACAGACAGCTACAGACTTGAGTGTCCTTAAATCCTCTTTTTATTCTCTAGTGTAACAGAATGATAAGCAGACCCTTTCTCTACTGATTACAACTGATTTCCATCAGAGGGGTCCCCACAAACAATTTAGTGAAGGTTCTCGCAGTACTGATGTCTATTTCTGGAGCTATGCTGTGTAGTTAAAAGTTATGGAAAACTTTAGGGGCAATTTTTTTATTTAAGTGCTTGGATTTTTGGCTAAAAAAATAAATAATAATAATTGTTTTGCAATTGGGTATCATTGTTCTGCCTGGAGAGTTTATAACTTTTATTTTCCTTCCTCAGAGCTCTGCTGATTTATGACCACAAAGTTCAACCCAACTTTCATATGGTCACAAATCAACACAAAGGTGATAGGAGTCAAATGGTGCAACATTTTTAATGAAATCCTGTTATTTTTAGCCAAAAATACATATATTTAAAGAGAACCCGACACCATGAAAATGCAGTCTAATCTGCAGTCATCATGTTATAGAGCAGGAGGAGCTGAGTAGTCCTTCAATCTAGTGGACGGTCCTACCACCTCATTCTGAGATTTTCATTAGAACTGCAGGTACACCAGGAGCAGACACAGACAAAAGAGGGCCCCAGGGCAAGAACAGTATATGGTCCCTTTTTAGTGCAACTGCTCATCATAATGTACAATTCCACTTGCTTTGAAGGTAGAAGTTGGCCCCCTTATGTCTTGGGCCCATGTGCATCTGCACAGGTTGCACCAATGGTATATCCGCCCCTAAAATTGCAACAAAATTGTACAATTAAATTTATTTCCTTATCTGTCACCTAAAGTATGGCTTTAGTGATGGTGTTTAATTTGTAAAGGATGCACAGAGACTTGAACAGAACCCCTTGAGAATTCTACAATGAGACACAAATTGGTATGTCCACGAAATCTAGCTCCAATATCCATAATCCCTATTTCAGTCAATGAAATAATTAGGATAATTTGTTTCAGATTGAGAGCTATAATTACTGGTTAACCTTACTGAATGATATTCTTAATATTTGAGTTGCTAGCTGAATTTTTAATTAATCTCCAACGGCTTAATTGTGGGTTTTTGAACATCATTAGGCTGGGAACGTCAAAATCATAAGAGCTGATGGTTAAGCCTTAAAATGTACCTGTCATGTAGTTAGCGAGAAATCTAAAATGAATGTCCCAAGCATTAAGTGCAGGGAAAAGATTGGCGATACCCTTTTCAAAACCAGTTGGCTAAAATGTAACGCAAACTGGCAGCATCTGAAGGCAACTTTGAAGAAGCATCCTCAACTTATTTATGGCTTATCCACAGGATATGTCATAGACCAGATTGGGAAGGGATATTTATATTATGCTGTTTCTATCTGTTCCTCACAAATCATTTTCAATGCCTAAAGCTAGTAACTCCTAGATAAAAAAGCTGTTATTACTAAATAAAGGTATTTATCATCTGGGATATAACTAAGACAGCCATGGCCGTATAGCAAACTATTGCATGTGATGGCCACTCATGTGGCTTCCTGTCCTAAAGGTAATTTTTGGACTCTAAATTTGAACAGGGAGGCAATATTTAACAGTAAGTTTCTGTGCACTAAGTGCACTAGGCCAGGTTCACACAGAGGTGCGAAAACTCAGGCCAGTCAAGGCCACAAATTGTGGACATCATAGGCTCATGTCTCCATAGCTCACAAGGGCAGGAATCAGGGGTGGATTAAGAGTAGCAAGGGCCCCAGGCAGTTTAGAAGGCGCGGCCCCCCCCCCCCACACCTGATTTATCACGTGACATGTCACATGATCCCCTGTGATAGATCATGTGATAGTTCACGGGAAATTAATTTGGCACAATATTAATTGTGCTGCCTCATCTGAGAGCAGCACAATATTGGGGCAGATACCCTGATTCCAGCGATGTGTCACTTTTTCAGCTGCTTGTTGTCATTTTGAGAAAATCACCGTTTCATCTGCTGCAGATCTAGCAGCTCTCTGAATGCTGCGCTCTGTATAGCCCCACCCACACCACTGATTGGCAGCTTTCTGCCCATGCTCAGTGTACACAGAAATCTACTGATCAGTGATGGGGGTGGGGTCCTACAGAACTTACTAGTGATCTAGTGATAATTACCTTCTGACAAATCAATGATTTTATCAAAACAACACTAAGCAGCCCAGTAAGTGACACATTACTGGAATCAGTGCCTCTAACCCTACATTATGCTGCTCTCAGATTAGGTGGCAAAAACCTGATGACAGATTCCCTTTAAAGGAGCTGTAAACACAAAAAAGTTTGTATTAAAAAAAATACAAGCCATTTGTGAAATTAACTTTTTTTCATTGTTAATTCACATTAGACTGTATCTTCAACACTTTTGTCAGCAGGTCTTATTACAGACTCTGAATAGGGCAGCTCTCTCCCTCTCCCTCAGCAGAAAGTCACAGCATGGTTAAAAAATGGGATCTTTTATGATTTTCTCATAATAAATAAAAAAGGACATGCAAGTCCTCCAAACTATTTTCCGTTTCTCTATAGGGGTGGTCCTAAATCTTTCTTGTTCTTTAGTTGATCACATGTCAAAAAGGCAAAGCATTTACTATGAACTCGCCTAAAATAATATACACTGGGAGAGTAACATCATCATCTGCATGTAAATATTCCTTGACTCTAAGGGCTCACTCACACTGTCGTATAACAAGGCCGAATGCTATGTGATGTTTTATCGGATAGGACTCAGCCCTATGTTATACTATGGGACAGTGCAGATCTGCGATTATCGGCATGAGAAAATAATCTCATTCGATATTCGGACCATGTGCACCCATACAAGTCTATGGGTGCACGTAAAACATTAGACTGCACTCGGATGTCATCCAAGTGCAGTCCGATTAACACTCACAGAGACTATGGAGAAGATGGAGAAATTAAGTTCTCCATCTTCTCCATATCTGTGCTGCGAGAGAATCGGATCACACTCAGTTGAAGCTCTGACAGAGTTTGAGCCGAGTGTCATTAGCATAATTGGCCCTATTCTCTTGCATGAGAGAATATATGGCTTAGTGAGTGGACCCTAAAACTGAATAGTAGTGACGGACAGGCACCTCACAAGCGGGATCCATGTAGCTCTCAGATGTCGTGTAGGTAGGGCTTCATTCCATGGGGTAGGGCTTAATTTCAAGGTGTTATGTTCTGCTACCAGAGCTAAGGAAAGAGAGGAGATCTGTCCCAACGATAGAACTCAGCTTAATCCCTACGATGTAACAGGGAACCTGATCCTGCGATCAGACCTGCTAAAGTCCTAAGCTAGTCTGTACGGAGACCTATAGATGTGGGGAAGGAATCCCTACAAGTACTAAGGACTGGGAGGAATATGGGACACCTCCTAACAGAAATAGTAGCAGACAGACGAACAAACAAAATATATAGAACATAGAGGTCAGTAGACCAAGCAAACTAACAGAGCAAGACACAGAGCACAGGCTAGGTAGAAAGTAGATATACAATGAAGTCCAGCAAAGCCAGAAGGGCGGAGCAGGATTAAATAGGCCAACAAGGTCATGTGACCAGCAAAGGAAAAAAAACCTAAGAGCAAGGTTCTAACACAAGGTATATAAAAAAATGGAATTCAAATAAAAATTAAATGAACACAAAAAGCACTAATTGAATTATTTTTTTCGTATTTATGTTTGCAGCCCCTTTAAAAACCCTTTGAGGACCAAGGCACATATATGTCCCATAGTTTTAAACTGGAAAAAAATTTGATTGAATAAACTTTAAGGTCCTCGAAGGTTTAAGTAGGTCATAAATTCATATGAATACTTGCTCATACAATTGCACATGCCAAAAGATGAAGAAGAACAGAATCAAAAATATGACATTAAGTGGAGCACTTACAGGTATTCAAGGTGAAAGAGACCAGCAAAGGCATCGTCTCGAATGACAGTAAATGAGATAGAATTCAGCAAGCTGAAAATGAAGACAGCAGGTTAGAAGCAAACCAGACTTTATGGTGCTCAGAATTAGTCAAGCAGAATTTATTGACTGCTCTTGCAAAGCACTGAGACTCCCGCGGTGTATAGATGGCGCCGTGAGGCCTCCCGCTGGGTATAGATGGCGCCGTGCGGCCTCCCTCTGTGTATAGATGGCACCGCGCGGCCTCCCGCTGTGTATAGATGGCGCCGTGCGGCCTCCCGCTGTGTATAGATGGCGCCGTGCAGCCTCCCGCTGTGTATAGATGGCGCCGTGCGGCCTCCCGCTGTGTATAGATGGCTATGTGCGGCCTCCCGCTGTGTATAGATGGCTACGTGCAGCCTCCCGCTGTGTATAGATGGCACCGTATAGATGGCTACGTGCGGCCTCCTGCTGAGTATACGTGTATAGATGGCTACGTGCGGCCTTCTGCTGAGTATAGATGCCGCACAGCGCCCCCCCCAGAGACAGCAGGAGGCTGCACAGCGCCATCTATACTCAGCGGGAGGCCGCACGTAGCCATCTATACACAGCGGGAGGCCGCATGGCGCCCCCCCCAGAGACAGCAGGAGGCCGCACAGCGCCATCTATACTCAGCGGGAGGCCGCACGTAGCCATCTATACACAGCGGGAGGCCGCACGGCGCCCCCCCAGAGACAGCAGGAGGCCGCACAGCGCCATCTATACTCAGTGGGAGGCCGCACGTAGCCATCTAGCCATCTATACACAGCGGGAGGCCGCATGGCGCCCCCCCAGAGACAGCAGGAGGCCGCACAGCGCCATCTATACTCAGCGGGAGGCCGCAAGTAGCCATCTAGCCATCTATACACAGCGGGAGGCCGCATGGCGCCCCCCCAGAGACAGCAGGAGGCCGCACAGCGCCATCTATACTCAGCGGGAGGCCGCACATAGCCATCTAGCCATCTATACACAGCGGGAGGCCGCATGGCGCCCCCCCAGAGACAGCAGGAGGCCGCACAGCGCCATCTATACTCAGCGGGAGGCCGCACGTAGCCATCTAGCCATCTATACACAGCGGGAGGCCGCATGGCGCCCCCCCAGAGACAGCAGGAGGCCGCACAGCGCCATCTATACTCAGCGGGAGGCCGCACGTAGCCATCTAGCCATCTATACACAGCGGGAGGCCGCATGGCGCCCCCCCCAGAGACAGCAGGAGGCCGCACAGCGCCATCTATACTCAGCGGGAGGCCGCACGTAGCCATCTAGCCATCTATACACAGCGGGAGGCCGCATGGCGCCCCCCCAGAGACAGCAGGAGGCCGCACAGCGCCATCTATACTCAGCGGGAGGCCGCACGTAGCCATCTATACACAGCAGGAGGCCGCACGGCGCCCCCCCCAGAGACAGCAGGAGGCCGCACAGCGCCATCTATACTCAGCGGGAGGCCGCACGTAGCCATCTAGCCATCTATACACAGCGGGAGGCCGCATGGCGCCCCCCCCAGAGACAGCAGGAGGCCGCACAGCGCCATCTATACTCAGCGGGAGGCCGCACGTAGCCATCTATACACAGCGGGAGGCCGCATGGCGCCCCCCCAGAGACAGCAGGAGGCCGCACAGCGCCATCTATACTCAGCGGGAGGCCGCACGTAGCCATCTATACACAGCAGGAGGCCGCACGGCGCCCCCCCCAGAGACAGCAGGAGGCCGCACAGCGCCATCTATACTCAGCGGGAGGCCGCACGTAGCCATCTATACACAGCGGGGAGCCGCACGGCGCCATCTCTACACAGCAGGGGGCCGCACGGCGCCATCAATACACGGCGGGGGGCCGCACGGCGCCATCTATATGTGACACCCCAGGGGTCTGGTTGCCACAGTAATAGAGATATTATGTCTGAGAGCAAATGGGAGGTTTCTCTGGTCAGGATCCCTAAACATGCAACACGGCCCGCCCAGACCTGGGAGGGGAGGAATCTGCCCTTATAAACTGGGTCTGGGGCGGGATTAGGTCAGTCAGAGTGAAGCTGCAGACAGTTCCAGACACAGGGAAAGTGAGATCAGGAGCTCTGTAGGAGCAGTAGCTAAAGACCAGGGGCTGGAGCTGAGCAGAGCTCGCCCTGGACGAAGACACTAAAACCGGACACAGGAGTCCGAGGCTGTGGGGACTGATATACACCCAGCAGCAGAAACCAGCCGGCAGGGGATTCCAGGTCCTCTGGCCATAGAAGCCCGGAGGCTCAGTCACAAACAAGGGACCAGCGCCGCCATCCAGGAGCGGAGGCTAACAGAAGGCCCCAAGTCACCAGCCATACGGGTGAGCACCACACGGTATACTCAGGGACGTGGGCTACTTGTAACCGCTGACAGCAAGGTAGCCAGGAAGAGTGCAGATTAACGGGGAGGCCTACAACTCCACCTGGCCAGGGGAACTCCTGCTTGCTCGCAGACTGACCAGGCCCCTTATACTAGCCAGTACTCCCGGGAGGGTCCGCCTTGTACCATCAGTAAAGACCCTGAACCGCACCTCACGTCTCTGTGATTCCTTGCCGCTCCAGCACCATTAGCACTGGGACCCTCACACCATCACTCCCATCATCATCCACATTAGCTGCCCTGAGGCAATACTCCTCCCGTGGGGAGTTATCCCATACTCGGCTGCGCAACCAACATCAGCCTCAGCGGTCGGCAGCGCAGCGGCGGTCCCCACTGACCGCAATCCACGGGTGGCGTAGTCGGACACTTATTACAACGTTTAGACTGCCACTGGTTTGACCACCCTGGGCACGGACCGGGTCACCGCCACGAAGAACTACAACCCCCAGCGATCCGGCTCCGGGTATTCCCCCTGCACAGCAGCAGCAGCACAGGCCCAGGGGGCGCGTCAACTTTGGCGTAGTCGGCAGGATTTCGTGCCCGCAACCACCGGGTACTGCGTGCCTGAAAAAGACTTTTGAACTTACCTGTGGTGAAGTTTCCCGCCGTCCGGAGTCGTTTCCCGCCGTCCGGAGCCGATTCCCGCCATCAGACGCCATCTTGGACCGCTTCCCGCCGTCTTCTGCCTTCTTCCCGCCATCAGACGCCATCTTGGACCGTTTCCCGCCGTCTTCTGCCTTCTTCCCGCCATCCGCAGCTTCTTCCCGCCATCGGACGCCATCTTCGGGACGCCGAGCAGGAAGAAGAGGGGCGTGGACGCCGAAAGCGCGCTAGATCCGAAGCTCCGCCCCACACAGTGACGCTGCGCAAGGTCCTGGAAGGGAGGAAGAGCGACGCTGACGTCATCAGAGCGCGACGCCAGGTCCTCAACCCCGACGATCGACTGCGGAGCCGCGGCCTACGGAAGAAGAGCATCGCAAGGTAGGCCACGGTCCACTAGGGGGAGGAGGATGCCGGATACCGAGGGGAGCTCCACTGCCACAGCCACCGCCAGCGCAACCGCTGCTGCGGTCATGCCCTTCACCATGCCCTATATCCCGGGGGCAACCTGGCTACCCCAGTACTCAGGGGAGTCACATACTCTAAATGACTTTAGAGAAAGACTGGATAGCCTCTTCCAGGTGTACCCCCTCACAGAAGAGCAAAAAGTGAGCATCCTGGTGGCCCAATTAATCGGGGCAGCCCAAAGGGAGGTAAAGTCCTGGCCACCTGGGAGGAAGAGGACTGTCAGAGAGATACTAGCCCGGCTGAAAGACACGTTTGACACCCGCACTTCAGCCGAAATAAAGCTCAGATTTTACGGGTGCAAACAGCGAGCACATGAGAGTATAAGAGACTATGCTTTAAACTTACAAGAGGCCCTGAGAGCACAGGCCCAGGGGGCACGTCATATACACAGAGGGTGGCCGCACGTAGCCATCTATACACAGCGGGGGGCCGCACGTAGCCATCTATACACAGCGGGGGGCCGCACGTAGCCATCTATACACAGCGGGGGGCCGCACAGCGCCCCCCCCAGATACAGCAGGAGGCCGCACGGCGCCAACTATACTCAGCAGGTGGCCGCACGCAGTCACGCACACACACAAACATATACAGACATATACATACACGCATAAACACATTTGAAACACAAAAATACATATAAACAGACATCACACAATCATATCTGCCCACACACACACACAAACAGACATCACACAATGATATCTGCCCCCCCCACACACATACAAACAGACATCACACAATGACATCTGCCCACACACACACAAACAGACATCACACAATGACATCTGCCTACACACACACACACATACACACACACATACACACACAAACAGACATCACACAATGACATCTGCCTACACACACACACAAACAGACATCACACAATGACATCTGCCTACACACACACACAAACAGACATCACACAATGACATCTGCCCACACACACACACACACACGCGCAGACATCGCACAATGACATCTGCCCACACACACACACACACAAACAGAAATCACACAATGACATCTGCCCACACACACACACACTCACACACACACACAAACAGACATCACACAATGACATTTGCCTACACACACATACAAACAGACATCACACAATGACATCTGCCCACACACACACACACACAAACAGACATCACACAATGACATCTGCCCACACACACACACACACACACATACAGACATCACACAATGACATCTGCCCACACACACATACAAACAGACATCACACAATGACATCTGCCCACACACACACACACACACACAAACAGACATCACACAATGACATCTGCCCACACACACACACACACAAACAGACATCACGCAATGACATCTGCCCACACACACACACAAACACACACACACACACAAACAGACATCACACAATGACATCTGCCCACACACACACACAAACAGACATCACACAATGACATCTGCCCACACACACACACACACACACAGACATCACACAATGACATCTGCCCACACACAAACACAGACATCACACAGTGACATCTGCCCACACACACACACACACATGCACACACAGACATCACACAATGACATCTGCCCACATACACACACAAACAGACATCACACAATGACATCTGCCTACACACACACACACACACACACACAGACATCACACAATGACATCTGCCCACACACACACACAC
The DNA here is from genome assembly GCF_046119375.1 of Phyllobates terribilis. Classification (NCBI taxonomy): domain Eukaryota; kingdom Metazoa; phylum Chordata; class Amphibia; order Anura; family Dendrobatidae; genus Phyllobates; species Phyllobates terribilis. The sequence goes on along the minus strand of NW_027362765.1, from coordinate 258,879,969 downwards.
ACACAAACAGACATCACACAATGACATCTGCCTACACACACACACACACACACACATACACACACACATACATACATACATACACACACATACACACATACACACACATACATACACACACACATACACACACATACATACACATACACACACATACACACACACATACATACACACACATACACACACACACATACACATATACACACACACACACACACATACATACATACACATACACACATACATACATACACATACACACACATACACACTCACCATCCCCCGGCTCGGCTCCAGTCCTCAGGCTCTTCGGTGCAGCAGTGCAGGCCGGGTGCGCACTGCGTGACGTCACAGCTAGGAGACACGGCCGCGCACAGGGCCGTGTCTCCTAGCAGTGTCGCGGCCAGGCCTGCACAGGGAAGTTAACTGCTGCAGTGCTGGCCCGGCGGATGAAGAAGTAGCGGCGGCCGCTGCTGGGGGAGCGGTACGGGGCCCCCCCTCCCGCCACTGCTACCGGTATGTGCCGCGGCGGCCCGCACATATAATGAGGGCAATCCGGCATTAGACACCCCGCCCGGAGCCGCGGGCCCTCTGGAGGCTCGGGGCCCCGGGCGGTCGCCCGAATTGCCCTCATTATAATCCGCCTATGGCAGGAATTGTCTGCTATTGACATGCAGTAGTCTGGTCTGTAAAATAGTAAAATAATTTTTTTCACATTGTGCATTGGTCAGCCTGAAAAAATGCTTGTGTGCACTGGCACCATATGCTGCTTGTTGAGCACACATACAGTACACTGACCGAACATCCGCTCGGCTCAACAATTCCATATGCACACAGCGCTCTGCAGCATCCACATTGCATACACAACCAACTTAGCAATACACACATACAATGTTGCGGGGGGGGGGGGCATGGGCAGATTGCCCTCATTATAATATTTTGTGCGCCACCATATCATTACAATAAATTGGGGTGAGGTAAAAATGGATAATTATAGCTAATTATAGCTAACAGGGGGCACAGTGGTGGATTACCAATTTATATTTGCAATAGTGGGTTGCATAATTGAAAAAAAGAGTACCGACTGTCCATCGGATTGGGATGGTCAGTCGATACTCTTTTTTTACCTGAGGATGGACAGTCAGTACTCTTTTTTTACCTGAGGATGGACAGTTGGTACTCTTTTTTACCTGAGGATGGACAGTCGGTACTCTTTTTTTACCTGAGGATGGACAGTCGGTAATCTTTTTTTACCTGAGGATGGACAGTCGGTACTCTTTTTTACCTGAGGATGGACAGTCGGTACTCTGTTTTACCTGAGGATGGACAGTCGGTAATCTTTTTTTACCTGAGGATCGACAATCGGTACTCTTTTTTACCTGAGGATGGACAGTCGGTACTCTTTACCTGAGGATGGACAGTCGGTACTTTTTTTACCCGATGATGGACAGTCGGTACTCTTTTTTACCTGGGGATGGACAGTCGGTACTCTTTTTTACCGGAGGATGGACAGTTGGCACTCTTTTTTTACCTGAGGATGGACAGTCGGTACTCTTTTTTACCTGAGGATGTACAGTCGGTATTCTTTTTTACCTGAGGATGGACAGTCGGTACTCTTTTTTTACCTGAGGATGGACAGTCGGTACTCTTTTTTTACCTGAGGATGGACAGTCGGAACTCTTTTTTACCTGAGGATGGACAGTCGGTAATCTTTTTTTACCTGAGGATCGACAATCGGTACTCTTTTTTATCTGAGGATGGACAGTCGGTACTCTTTACCTGAGGATGGACAGTCGGTACTCTTTTTTACCTGAGGATGGACAGTCGGTACTCTTTTTTTACCTGAGGATGTACAGTCGGTACTCTTTTTTACCTGAGGATGGACAGTCGGTACTCTTTGTTACCTGAGGATGGACAGTCGGTACTCTTTTTTTCCTGAAAGAGAACCCGTAGTTTGGTGACGTCACACAGACACAGGGCGGCAGATTCTTTCCAAACAAGTGCTAGTACGGAAGTGACCGGCCGGCACGCTACTTACACTGTTTGTGGAGCGTCAAGCACACACTCAAGACACACAGCACCTTCATATTTCCCGGAAAGGAATCATTATTCAGAACAGGACGGTACTTTTGGACTACATTTACATAAAAATAAAGGTAGGCGTCAAGTGACTACAAGTTATTTTCAGCGCATATTGTGTTGCTTCTTACAAGTGACATAAGTGAGTCCATATATACCTTTAAATTACAGGACATTAGGGAGCGGTGGTGCACACAATTTCAAGTATCTGTTACTGAATTTAATTATAAAAATGTTATAGCACAAGAACTGACTGTAATAATTACATTGTTTGTATGAATTGTTAGAGGGGGTTTCTGAAATTAAAAAAAAATAATACCGCATATGTGATATAATGAAAAAAACCCTTAGTAACCCACCATATTATGATATAATGAAAAAAAACCTTTACACATCCTATTATCTCTGATTATTAGAGTCTGATTATGGAAGATTTGAAACTACCTATACTTAAACCAATTGTCTATCTTTGGGTTTTGACTGAGTGATGTTGTTTTTAACTAAATTAATAGAATTGGTTGATACTTTCTAACTTTTCTAAATCATAAAGATGTTTCAAAGTTTATTGCTATTGTTGTAAATCTTGAAACCATTTACCTGTTTCTTCCATTGTCTATATCACGTACAATTTTCAATAAAAATACATTTAAAAGAAAGAAAAAAGCCCTTTCTAACCTACCATGCCATTTATTCTTACCTGGCTGATACGCTGGTCATGTCTGTATATACACTGTGCGATTGTTGCAACCAGTGATTAGCAAGAATATCAAAGACCAAGGGGCAGACAGTGATGGGGCTTTAGTAATTTAGATGGTAAGTATTGGCTTTGGGCAACTGAATTATTCATAACTAGAGTAGATGTGAATCAATTCACACGTCCCATTCCATTGGTCATTATAGTAGTCTGGGGCCGCAGCTTGATAGTGGAAATATCGTCTCGTATCTTCCAGCATCCATGGCTCTTTTGATTATCCAGCCTGCCAAAATGTCATATGTCTATCACACTGCAAGGATGACATTGCACCGGGTCGGCTAAATAAAACAAGAGCTATGGATGCCGGCAGGTAAAAGTTGGTACTTCTGCTCCCGTGCAGCGGTCACACACCACAGTCATTCCCAATGGAATGGAAAGTACAAATATTTTTCCAACTCTATTCATAACCATACCTTCATCCCATGGTAGCACTAACGGATGGTTGTCCCACAAGAAGCCTAATGGCAGTAACAGGACAGCGCAAATTACTTTGATCCTAATTTAGCTCTACAACTATTATTACTGTGTATTCTTTCTGGCCATTAAACACAATAGCCATTTTACAGGGCTGCTTCCTGTTCTGTCTCATAGAGAGGGGTCCTGAGCAGGGCATATGGACAAGGGATGTTGTGGTTAGATAACTAAATCATAGAATGCAGATGCTGGAACAAAAAGAAACATTTTTGGGTCACAAGGATAAAAATATCTGATCCATAAAGTATTTATGTATATCAATTTTCTGGTTAAGCCAAATACGATTGTAACATTTTTCATTTAGGGTTCTTGAGTGACAATTACATTTTTAGGAACCTATCCATTTACAGACTTTTCTGCCATAAAGTTTCTGTTTCACTAAACTATTTGGTTTTTGAAGTAATCCCTTTTGTACTTACAAGGCAGGAAAAAGTGGTCTATTGTGTGATCTTTGGGTTCCATCCAAAACAATGGAACAGCAAATGGCAAGTGCCGTGAACCGTTTAGCCATCCTGTGAGTAGTCTTGTACATGAAACACAAAAATATCTGAGGGGCCCAAATCTTGCACTGATCATCCACTTCACATCCAAAATAAAGTTCAGAGTGCTTATTTTAGTAATGGTCTAATGTTTCTGTGATTTAAAGGTCAGCTCAATCCAGGCATCGCAGAAGGAATGGGGGGGGGGGTGGGGTGATAAAGACAGTTCAGCCGCATTGGTAAGAATAACTTTCCTGAACGTCATTCTTGAGATAAACAGACTAGGATTTCTTAATCTGACAAGAACAGAAAGGTTTTTCTTTGGTCCCTTTTAAGTGAAATGGTAAAAATGACTTATTGCTGTTAAATATACAGTACAGACCAAAAGTTTGGACACACCTTCTCATTTAAAGATTTTTCTGTATTTTCATGACTTTGAAAATTGTACATTCACACTGAAGGCATCAAAACTATGAATTAACACATGTGGAATTATATACTTAACAAAAAAGTGTGAAACAACTGAAAATATGTCTTATATTCTAGGTTCTTCAAAGTAGTCACCTTTTGCTTTGATGACTGCTTTGCACACTCTTGGCATTCTCTTGATGAGCTTCAAGAGGTAGTCACCGGAAATGGTTTTCACTTCACAGGTGTGCCCTGCCAGGTTTAATAAGTGGGATTTCCTACATTATAAATGGGGTTGGGACCATCAGTTGTGTTGTGCAGAAGTCAAGTGGATACACAACTGATAGTCCTACTGAATAGACTGTTAGAATTTGTATTATGGCAAGAAAAAAGCAGCTAAGTAAAGAAAAACGAGTGCCCATCATTACTTTAAGAAATGAAGATCAGTCAGTCCGAAAAATTGGGCAAACTTTGAATGTGTTCCCAAGTGCAGTTGCAAAAACCATCAAGCGCTACAAAGAAACTGGCTCACATGAGGACCACCCCAGGAAAGGAAGACCAAGAGTCACCTCTGCTTCTGAGGATAAGTTTATCCGAGTCACCAGCCTCAGAAATTGCAGGTTAACAGCAGCTCAGATTAGAGACCAGGTCAATGCCACACAGAGTTCTAGCAGCAGACACATCTCTACAACAACTGTTAAGAGGAGACTTTGTGCAGCAGGCCTTCATGGTAAAATAGCTGCTAGGAAACCACTGCTAAGAACAGGCAACAAGCAGAAATGACTTGTTTGGGTTAAAGAACACAAGGAATGGGCATTAGACCAGTGGAAATCTGTGCTTTGGTCTGATGAGTCCAAATTTGAGATCTTTGGTTCCAACCACTGTGTCTTTGTGCGACGCAGAAAAGGTGAACGGATAGACTCTACATGCCTGGTTCCCACCGTGAAGCATGGAGGAGGAGGTGTGATGGTGTGGGGGTGCTTTGCTGGTGACACTGTGGGGGATTTATTCAAAATTGAAGGCATACTGAACAAGCATGGCTACCACAGCATCTTGCAACGGCATGCTATTCCATCCAGTTTGCGTTTAGTTGGACCACCATTTATTTTTCAACAGAACAATGACCCCAAACACACCTCCAGGCTGTGTAAGGGCTATTTCACCAAGAAGGAGAGTGAAGGGGTGCTACGCCAGATGACCTGGCCTCCACAGTCACCAGACCTGAACCCAATCGAGATGCTTTGGGGTGAGCTGGACCGCAGAGTGAAGGCAAAAGGGCCAACAAGTGCTAAGCATCTCTGGGAACTCCTTCAAGATTGTTGGAAGACCATTTCTGATGACTACCTCTTGAAGCTCATCAAGAGAATGCCAAGAGTGTGCAAAGCAGTCATCAAAGCAAAAGGTGGCTACTTTGAAGAATCTAGAATATAAGACATATTTTCAGTTGTTTCACACTTTTTTGTTAAGTATATAATTCCACATGTGTTAATTCATAGTTTTGATGCCTTCAGTGTGAATGTACAATTTTCAAAGTCATGAAAATACAGAAAAATCTTTCAATGACAAGGTGTGTCCAAACTTTTGGTCTGTACTGTATGTCACTTGACAAATGGTAAGGTTTTAATATTAAAGTTAGGACTGTCCCATAAGGGTTACCGTGACGTGGTGGGATGGCTTTTACATTATTTTGATCAAAATTATGTTAACTAAATACCCTTTATTATTTATCATTATTTTTGCACTGTGCGATTTACCCATTTTCTTCCAGATATTTGGGTATTTTGCTTGTCTTTGGTTTTTCTCTGTCTAGTGGCCTTATGTGAACATGCATTTACATTTTACATGCACATCAATTTATGTTTCAGTTCAGACTCCCAGGTTTTTTCTTTGCAGTTTAGTGTGCTTTAGTGCATATAAAGGGTGTGGCCGCCCTTTGTCTGAGCTGAAAGGTTCATTCTGCCTCACAGGTCTATGTTTCCACTAGTGGTTCAGTCTCTCTGCCCTTATCCATATGTATGTCACTTGACAAATGGTAAGGTTTTAATATTAGAGTTAGGACTGTCCCATAAGGGTTACCGTGACGTGGTGGGATGGCTTTTACATTATTTTGATCAAAATTATGTTAACTAAATACCCTTTATTATTTAGCATTATTTTTGCACTGTGCGATTTACCCATTTATTTCCAGATATTTGGGTATTTTGCTTGTCTTTGGTTTTTCTCTGTCTAGTGGCCTTATGTGAACATGCATTTACATTTTGCATGCACATCAATTTACGTTTCAGTTCAGACTCCCAGGTTTTTTCTTTGCAGTTTAGTGTGCTTTAGTGCATATAAAGGGTGTGGCCGCCCTTTGTCTGAGCTGAAAGGTTCATTCTGCCTCACAGGTCTATGTTTCTACTAGGGGTTCAGTCTCTCTACCCTTATCCATATGTATGTCACTTGACAAATGGTAAGGTTTTAATATTAGAGTTAGGACGGTCCCATAAGGGTTACCGTGACGTGGTAGGATGGCTTTTACATTATTTTGATCAAAATTATGTTAACTAAATACCCTTTATTATTTATCATTATTTTTGCACTGTGCGATTTACCCATTTACTTCCAGATATTTGGGTATTTTGCTTGTCTTTGGTTTTTCTATGTAACCATTACATACTGTATCACACTGGTAACCATTACATGCTGCATCACACTGGTAACCATTACATGCTGTATCACACTGGTAACCATTACATACTGTATCCCACTAGTAACCATTACATACTGTATCACACTAATAACCATTACATACTGTATCACACATGTAACCATTACATACTGTATCACACTAGTAACCATTACATACTGTATCATACTGGTAACCATTGCATACTGTATCACACAGGTAACCATTACATACTGCTTCATACTAGTAACCATTACATACTGTATCACACTGGTAATCGTTACATACTGCATCACACTAGTAACCATTACATACTGTATCACACTGGTAAACATTATGTAATGTATCACACAGGTAACTATTACATACTGTATCACACTAATAACCATTACATACGTATCACACTGGTAACCATTACATGTATTACACTGGTAACGCCCCCTTTCATTTAAAATAACCTCTGGAGGCAGAAACTCCCGGAGAGCTACAGTACAGACCAAAAGTTTGGACACACCTTCTCATTTAAAGATTTTTCTGTATTTTCATGACTATGAAAATTGTACATTCACACTGAAGGCATCAAAACTATGAATTAACACGTGGAATTATATACTTAACAAAAAAGTGTGAAACAACTGAAAATATGTCTTATATTCTAGGTTCTTCAAAGTAGCCACCTTTTGCTTTGATGACTGCTTTGCACACTCTTGGCATTCTCTTGATGAGCTTCAAGAGGTAGTCACCGGATATGGTCTTCCAACAATCTTGAAGGAGTTCCCAGAGAAGCTTAGCATTTGTTGGCCCTTTTGCCTTCACTCTGCGGTCCAGCTCACCCCAAACCATCTCGATTGGGTTCAGGTCTGGTGACTGTGGAGACCAGGTCATCTGGCGTAGCACCCCATCACTCTCCTTCTTGGTGAAATAGCCCTTACACAGCCTGGAGGTGTGTTTGGGGTCATTGTCCTGTTGAAAAATAAATGATGGTCCAACTAAACGCAAACCGGATGGAATAGCATGCCGCTGCAAGATGCTGTGGTAGCCATGCTGGTTCAGTATGCCTTCAATTTTGAATAAATCCTCAACAGTGTCACCAGCAAAGCACCCCCACACCATCACACCTCCTCCTCCATGCTTCACGGTGGGAACCAGGCATGTAGAGTCCATCCGTTCACCTTTTCTGCGTCGCACAAAGACACGGTGGTTGGAACCAAAGATCTCAAATTTGGACTCATCAGACCAAAGCACAGATTTCCACTGGTCTAATGTCCATTCCTTGTGTTCTTTAGCCCAAACAAGTCTCTTCTGCTTGTTGCCTGTCCTTAGCAGTGGTTTCCTAGCAGCTATTTTACCATGAAGGCCTGCTGCACAAAGTCTCCTCTTAACAGTTGTTGTAGAGATGTGTCTGCTGCTACAACTCTGTGTGGCATTGACCTGGTCTCTAATCTGAGCTGCTGTTAACCTGCAATTTCTGGGGCTGGTGACTCAGATAAACTTATCCTCAGAAGCAGAGGTGACTCTTGGTCTTCCTTTCCTGGGGTGGTCCTCATGTGAGCCAGTTTCTTTGTAGCGCTTGATGGTTTTTGCAACTGCACTTGGGGACACTTTCAAAGTTTTCCCAATTTTTCGGACAGACTAACCTTCATTTCTTAAAGTAATGATGGCCACTAGTTTTTCTTTACTTAGCTGCTTTTTTCTTGCCATAATACAAATTCTAACAGTCTATTCAGTAGGACTATCAGCTGTGTATCCACCAGACTTCTGCACAACACAACTGATGGTCCCAACCCCATTTATAATGCAAGAAATCCCACTTATTAAACCTGACGGCACACCTGTGAAGTGAAAACCATTTCCGGTGACTACCTCTTGAAGCTCATCAAGAGAATGCCAAGAGTGTGCAAAGCAGTCATCAAAGCAAAAGGTGGCTACTTTGAAGAACCTAGAATATAAGACATATTTTCAGTTGTTTCACACTTTTTTGTTAAGTATATAATTCCACATGTGTTAATTCATAGTTTTGATGCCTTCAGTGTGAATGTACAATTTTCATAGTCAAGAAAATACAGAAAAATCTTTAAATGAGAAGGTGTGTCCAAACTTTTGGTCTGTACTGTATGTCTGGCCCATGGTCCTAAACAGCTCATTTACATATTAAGAAAAAAGTGGATTTCTCTGGAATAAGAAATCGGATCGCAGATATCAAAGTATCATTTTATTCAGCTTCCTATAACCTACATGCACATATAGGCGGCTTAGGAGGGTTGATCCTACTGACAGATTCCCTTTAAGACATAACCCTGGAATTTATTACATCTGAGTTTAGTTGCCTTGGTACAATGAAATTATGTGGACATGGTGTTTTACTATGGCAGACAAACTGTTTTATTTCTGAGATGTGTGAGCAGGGGTGGATTAAGAGTAGCAAGGGCCCCGGGCAGTTTAGAAGGCGCGGGCCCTCCCCCCAGACACCCCCCCCTCAACACACACCTGATTTATCACGTGACATGTCACATGATCCCCTGTGATAGTTCACGTGAAATTAATTTGCCACAATATTAATTATAATATTTTTTTTTTAGGCTGTGTGCCCACTATGCGTTTCTTAAGCGTTTCCGCAGCGGCAATTGCGCTGCGGAAATGCTTAAAAAACGCTTGGTAAAAGGCCTGCCATGTTCCCCAATGATAATCCCCATGTGCTGTGCACATGCTGCGGAAATTTCCGCTGCGGATTATCATTGCGGAAAAATCCGCAGCATTACCAATTATTTTGCGGAAGCGCGGCATTTTCGCCGCCATTGACTTGCATTAGAACGCATGGAATCTGCATCCCTGCATCTGTAGATGCGGAATCCAAGCGTTTCAATGTGCGGATGGTACCCGGGTGTGGAGGACAGGAGACTCTCCTCCAGACCCGGGAACCATAGAACCTGTAAAAAAAAAGAATAAAATAAAAAATAAATATTATACTTACCTTCTGATGGCCCCCGGTGTCTTTATCCGATGCATCCTGGCTCCCCGGCAGCTCGCGATGGTCTGAAAAGGACCTGCCGTGACGTCATTTAGTCATGTGACGGGTCATGCGACCGCTGACGTCGGCAGGCCATCAGAAGGTAAGTATATATTTTTTATTTTTTACCATTCTTTTACGGTCACACTATATAAATCCATGCCGGTTGCATGGATTTATATAGTGCGACCAAGTTGTCAAGCACTTTCCAAGTTATGCTAAAATCACTTGTCAACCCGCATGCAGAAATGCTTGTGAAGAACGCTTCACATCCGCATGTCCCTGGCAGAAAAAACGAATGTACAATCCGCATGTACAATCCGCATCTAAAATCCCCATGCGTTTTTTCTGCCAGGGAGATGCAGAAACGCTAAAAAAAAAATCCGGAACATTTCTGTATCGTGGGCACATAGCCTTACATTAATTGTGTGACTCAATATTGAGAACACGTAGCCATCTATACACAGCGGGAGGCCGCACGGTGCCATCTATACACAGCGGGAGGCCGCACGGCGCCCCCCCCAGAGACAGCAGGAGACCGCACGGCGCCATCTATACTCAGCAGGAGGCCGCACGTAGCCATCTATACACAGCAGGAGGCCGCACGTAGCCATCTATACACAGCAGGAGGCCGCATGGCGCCACCTATACACAGCAGGGGGCTGCACGGCGCCATCTATACACAGCAGGGGGCCGCACGGCGCCATCTATACACAGCAGGAGGCGCACGGCGCCATCTATACACAGCAGGAGGCCGCACGGCGCCATCTATACACAGCAGGAGGCCGCATGGCGCCATCTATACACAGCAGGGGGCCGCACGGCGCCATCTATACACAGCAGGGGGCTGCACGGCGCCATCTATACACAGCAGGGGGCCGCACGGCGCCATCTATACACAGCAGGGGGCCGCACGGCGTCATCTATACACAGCGGGAGGCCGCACGGTGCCATCTATACACAGTGGGAGGCCGCACGGCGCCATCTATACACAGCAGGGGGCCGCACGGCGCCATCTATACACAGCAGGGGGCCGCACGGCGTCACCTATACACAGCAGGGGGCCGCACGGCGTCATCTATACACAGCGGGAGGCCGCACGGTGCCATCTATACACAGTGGGAGGCCGCACGGCACCCCCCCCAGAAACAGCAGGAGGCCGCATGGCGCCATCTATACTCAGCAGGAGGCCGCACGCAGTCGCACACACACACAAACATATACAGATATACATATGTAGCACCCTGAGGATTCGGCTGCTACAGGGGTATTGCACCTCAACCCAGAGGTGTGATATTCCACTCCCGGGTAAGGATGGAGTGTGGGACTGAGCTCGGTAGGCTGCATGCACTACATACATCCCATTTCCGAGGAGCAGGCCGACGGTACTCCCACTTAGAAATGTGCAGGTACGACCGAGTCTGTTCCTGGCTGGAGTGGGAGGGGGGTGGTACATCCCAAGTAGTGTAGGGGCAGATAGGGGGAGCAGCCTGGGTAAAGATAGGAGCTCATTGGGTGCTGGTCACCTGAGCTCACACATAGAGGGTGTATATAAGGTGGGCACCATCAAAGAACAGGGTCAGTCAGTCAGCCACAGTCAGTCAGGCTGTGAGTCTTTGCAGAGAGAAGTAAGAGGAGCAGAGAAGCCCCAGAGAGAGAGAGAGGAGAAGAAAGAGAGACCCAGAGGGGGAAGCAGAAGAGAGGACTCTGAGACCCCAAATCCAATCCACGGGTGAAGAGTCGGCATCAGGGTACCGGAACCCAAGCTGGTGGGGGCAAAAACACACCCCAGCCAGAGACCGGAGGCCGTGGGCAGCGTCTGCCACGGCCACCCACCACATCCACCACGAAGGCATACCACGTGGAGGGTCAGGGAACCCAAGGCCAAGGGTCTCCCAACAGAAGGCCCGAGGGAGCTGGACCTGGGTGGATCAATAGTGGGGACGGCCAGTGAAAGGACAGAAGGAGAGCTCAGGGTCACGCTCCGGACTTGCTTGGGGGTTGGCTGGATCCAGGACCTGGTGGATGCAGCACGGCTCGGGAGGTCACTCGAAGCTGGAGTGACCGGAACATCAGCAGTGAGTAAACACCCTAAACTGCATAACCCGACTCTGTCTTCATTTAACACCTAAGCTGCACCACCACAACCCCCATCCTCTGCACCTGACCCCCTGAGGCTATACCCCACCCGTTGGGGGTTATACCATCAAAAGCTGCACCTACACCATCAGCCTCAGCGGACCCTGCTGCAGCGGCGGCCATAGTGACCGCAATACAACGGGTGGCGTAGTCGACATTAAGAACTTAATAACATCTGTAGGACTGCCACATACAACTGAGTTTGACACCCTGGGCACGGACCGGGTCACTACCACTCGGAAGACTACAACTCCCATCTGATCCGGCTCCGGGTATTCCCCTAAAGAATATGGCCCAGGGGGTGCGTCAACTTTGGCGTAGTCGGCAGGATTACGTGCCCACAACAACCGGGTACAGCGTGCCTGAAGAAAAGAACGAGTTTACCTCAAAAAGAAGTCTCCTGCCGGTTCCGGAGGGTCCCCGCCATCGGACCCCATCACCAGTCGATTCCAGCTGGTTGTCCGCCATTAACAGCGTTTTCCCGCCATCTGCAGAGTTTCCCGCCACTGGGAAGCGATTCCCGCCATTTCCAAAGGTTTCCCGCCTTGGAAGAGCGGACGCCATTATGGGCGTGCCAGAGGGTGGTGAGAGGCCGCCTCCCATCGTGGGCCAGGACCGAAAATGGCGCCAAAAGTGGAAACCGCCCCCACCAACAGAGACTGTGATGCTAGAGGTGTCTGTCAGCGTGAAAGAACTGCCCCTGGAGCTGACAATCACCAAGTGGCCCCGGGACCGCCCTCGAAGTGGGAGGAGACGAAAGGAGAGAACAAAGATGGGTGCCGCCTGGAGCAGTCTGGAGAGAGCGCACCCGGAGGCAAGAAGCCTGGAGAAGAGTATCGGAGGAGCTTACCCGGAGATGGCGAGAAAGCAGAGCAGCACCGGCCCGTTGGCCAGGAGCCTGCTAGAAACCGAGGAGGGAGAGCAGAGCAGCACCGGCCCGCTGGCCAGGAGCCTGCTAGAGACAACAGTAGGAGAGCAGAGCAGCACCGACCCGTTGGTCAGGAGCCTGCTGGAAACAACGACCCCACTAGGACTAGTGGAGGTCCTAGCACAGCTCCCCCGAGACCGGGAGTGTGCACAGACCGCTCTGGAGGGCCTCGCAAGGAGGATGGCCCGGGTGCAGCGAGAGACGTTGGCGGAGTGGAGCCGTGAGATGGCCCAGCAGACCGAGACCTGTCAGCGGAGCACGCCACCCGAGACGAGGAGACAGACCGCCTCTGAGGATGGCGCGGGAGGACTGAAGGCCGGAGACGGCGCCGAGAAGGGAGCCGAACAAGTGGAGGCAGGTAAAGGGGACGTCTATACCCCAAACCGGGAAACCGCGTACCTGCCCCAGCTCCCCGTCGCAGAGCCCGAAGTCTATCCTGCCGTGCCCGTCGCTGCAACGTCACCGCCGCAGACTAGGCCTCAAACGGGAGCCGCGACCCCTGTGACGTCACACGCCTCGACCCCGAGCGTGACCAAGCAGGAAGTACCACCAGCCTGGTCGCAAGGCCTAGTACCCCCGGGCGCCGCAATACCAACAGCGCCCCCTACCTCCGCGGAGCCCCCGGCCTGGTCGCAGGGCCAAGTAGCCCAGGGCGCCGCCGTCCTTACGGTGCCCTTCACCTTCCAGATACCCCAGGCCTGGCCGCAAGGCCCGGGCAACCCGGGCGCCACCACCACCGCGCCCATAAGATCAAGAGTGCCGCATCTGGGAGAGGACCTGTACGCCCAGCATACGTGCCCGGATGGGCAGCCATTTATATGGCCACCGGAGTTCCACCATCCCCGACTCCGGAGAGAGAGACCCCTGGATGAACCCCTGATCCCGGCTCCAAAGCCCGTAAAGAGGATCTCGCCCCCGCTAGCGGAAGCACAGTTTGAGTGGGACCCCACCGGAGAAGATCTTATGGGATTCACTCAAGAGACTCGGGCAGCTGCAGCGGAGCGTGCTGAGTGCTGCCGCCAACAGCTCGAGGACTTCGAGAGGGAGCGGAGAGAGAGGCGGGTCCGGGAACAGCAAGCTCAAATAAGGAGCGCGGAGCAGAAGAGCCGGGCCAGGAGAGACCCCCGTGCAGCGCATAGTCCCCGCACCACCGGGACTGTGATAAAGTTTAACCTGCAGCATGGGTGGGGCTTCATCCGAGACCACCACACCATAGGCGACGTCTTTGTGACCAGGAGAGACGTTGAGTCCCACCTACCGAAGGGACACAGAGGTTGTGACCTTTACATCGGGGACGAGGTCACCTTCACCCGGCACAAGTGTGCCAAAGGTCCCTACGCCCTCCATGTGCATCGCCTGACGGAGGAAGAGCTGCGGTGTGAGGAGGAAGAGCAAGAGGACCCGGACGGGTCTGAAACTAGAGCCAAAGGTAACCAAAAAGCAAGAGCAGGAGGACGCCGTCGCTAAGGACAGCGAAGCAGAAGCTGTATATAGTTGCCCGTCGGGGCACAGTAAACTGAAACCGTGAACTGAAACAGTAAACTGAAACTGAAACTGTTGTTGCTAATATAGTCCCCGTTGGGACCAGCAAGTGTGAACTGTTACCCGTTTTTCCCTTAATCCCACTGACCGAGGACTGAGAGCGGTCATTCCTCCCTAATACCTGGCCGAGGACTGAGAGCGGCCATATCCCTGTAAATAGTTGCGCGTCCTAAAGCGCCCCCTACCGGTTTTATAGGAAAACCAGTTTTCCAGAGAGACTGTCGCACTTTACCCGGTCACACGTTGCACAGTGACCGGAGGAGGAGCCAGAGGCGACGAGAATGTTTTATATGGAAAGTTTTATTAATATATATATATATATGATGTTTTATATGTTTATGCAAAAATTTGTATGTTTTGGTGTTGTTTATATCTTACAGCCCGAGGACGTGCTGTGATTTACCAGGGGGGAATGTAGCACCCTGAGGATTCGGCTGCTACAGGGGTATTGCACCTCAACCCAGAGGTGTGATATTCCACTCCCGGGTAAGGATGGAGTGTGGAACTGAGCTCGGTAGGCTGCATGCACTACATACATCCCATTTCCGAGGAACAGGCCGACGGTACTCCCACTTAGAAATGTGCAGGTACGACCGAGTCTGTTCCTGGCTGGAGTGGGAGGGGGGTGGTACATCCCAAGTAGTGTAGGGGCAGACAGGGGGAGCAGCCTGGGTAAAGATAGGAGCTCATTGGGTGCTGGTCACCTGAGCTCACACATAGAGGGTGTATATAAGGTGGGCACCATCAGAGAACAGGGTCAGTCAGTCTTTGCAGGCAGGTCAGTCTGTCAGAGTAAGAAGCAGAGGAGCAGAGCAGCCCTAGAGAGAGAGAGAGGAGAAAGCAAGAGAGACCCAGAGGGGGAAACAGAAGAGAGGACTCTGAGACCCCAAATCCAATCCACGGGTGAAGAGTCGGCATCAGGGTACCGGAACCCAAGCTGGTGGGGGCAAAAACACACCCCAGCCAGAGACCGGAGGCCGTGGGCAGCGTCTGCCACGGCCACCCACCACATCCACCCCGAAGGCATACCACGTGGAGGGTCAGGGAACCCAAGGCCAGGGGTCTCCCAACAGAAGGCCCGAGGGAGCTGGACCTGGGTGGATCACTAGTGGGGACGGCCAGAGAAAGGACAGAAGGAGAGCTCAGGGTCACGCTCCGGACTTGCTTGGGGGTTGGCTGGATCCAGGACCTGGTGGATGCAGCACGGCTCGGGAGGTCACTCGAAGCTGGAGTGACCGGAACATCAGCAGTGAGTAAACACCCTAAACTGCATAACCCGACTCTGTCTTCATTTAACACCTAAGCTGCACCACCACAACCCCCATCCTCTGCACCTGACCCCCTGAGGCTATACCCCACCCGTTGGGGGTTATACCATCAAAAGCTGCACCTACACCATCAGCCTCAGCGGACCCTGCTGCAGCGGCGGCCATAGTGACCGCAATACAACGGGTGGCGTAGTCGACATTAAGAACTTAATAACATCTGTAGGACTGCCACATACAACTGAGTTTGACACCCTGGGCACGGACCGGGTCACTACCACTCGGAAGACTACAACTCCCATCTGATCCGGCTCCGGGTATTCCCCTAAAGAATATGGCCCAGGGGGTGCGTCAACTTTGGCGTAGTCGGCAGGATTACGTGCCCGCAACAACCGGGTACTGCGTGCCTGAAGAAAAGAACGAGTTTACCTCAAGAAGAAGTCTCCTGCCGGTTCCGGAGGGTCCCCGCCATCGGACTCCATCACAGGTCGATTCCCGCCGGTTGTCCGCCATTAACAGCTTTTTCCCGCCATCTGCAGAGTTTCCCGCCACTGGGAGACGATTCCCGCCATTTCCAAAGGTTTCCCGCCTTGGAAGAGCGGACGCCATTATGGGCGTGCCAGAGGGTGGCAAGAGGCCACCTCCCATCGTGGGCCAGGACCGAAAATGGCGCCAAAAGTGGAAACCGCCCCCACCAACAGAGACTGTGATGCTAGAGGTGTCTGTCAGCGTGAAAGAACTGCCCCTGGAGCTGACAGTCACCAAGTGGCCCCGGGACCGCCCTCGAGGTGGGAGGAGACGAAAGGAGAGAACAAAGATGGGTGTCGCTTGGAGCAGTATAGAGCGAGCGCACCCGGAGGCAAGAAGCCTGGAGAAGAATATCGGAGGAGCTTACCCGGAGATGGCGAGAAAGCAGAGCAGCACCGGCCCGTTGGCCAGGAGCCTGCTAGAAACCGAAGAGGGAGAGCAGAGCAGCCCCGGCCCGCTGGCCAGGAGCCTGCTAGAGACAACAGTAGGAGAGCAGAGCAGCACCGACCCGTTGGTCAGGAGCCTGCTGGAAACAACGACCCCACTAGGACTAGTGGAGGTCCTAGCACAGCTCCCCCGAGACCGGGAGTGTGCACAGACCGCTCTGGAGGGCCTCGCAAGGAGGATGGCCCGGGTGCAGCGAGAGACGTTGGCGGAGTGGAGCCGTGAGATGGCCCAGCAGACCGAGACCTGTCAGCGGAGCACGCCACCCGAGACGAGGAGACAGACCGCCTCTGAGGATGGCGCGGGAGGACTGAAGGCCGGAAACGGCGCCGAGAAGGGAGCCGAACGAGTGGAGGCAGGTAAAGGGGACGTCTATACCCCAAACCGGGAAACCGCGTACCTGCCCCAGCTCCCCGTCGCAGAGCCCGAAGTTATCCTGCCGTGCCCGTCGCTGCAACGTCACCGCCGCAGACTAGGCCTCAAACGGGAGCCGCGACCCCTGTGACGTCACACGCCTCGACCCCGAGCGTGACCAAGCAGGAAGTACCACCAGCCTGGTCGCAAGGCCTAGTACCCCCGGGCGCCGCAATACCAACAGCGCCCCCTACCTCCGCGGAGCCCCCGGCCTGGTCGCAGGGCCAAGTAGCCCAGGGCGCCGCCGTCCTTACGGTGCCCTTCACCTTCCAGATACCCCAGGCCTGGCCGCAAGGCCCGGGCAACCCGGGCGCTAACACCACCGCGCCCATAAGACCAAGAGTGCCGCATCTGGGAGAGGACCTGTACGCCCAGCATACGTGCCCGGATGGGCAGCCATTTATATGGCCACCGGAGTTCCACCATCCCCGACTCCGGAGAGAGAGACCCCTGGATGAACCCCTGATCCCGGCTCCAAAGCCCGTAAAGAGGATCTCGCCCCCGCTAGCGGAAGCACAGTTTGAGTGGGACCCCACCGGAGAAGATCTTATGGGGTTCACTCAAGAGACTCGGGCAGCTGCAGCGGAGCGTGCTGAGTGCTGCCGCCAACAGCTCGAGGACTTCGAGAGGGAGCGGAGAGAGAGGCGGGTCCGGGAACAGCAAGCTCAAGTAAGGAGCGCGGAGCAGAAGAGCCGGGCCAGGAGAGACCCCCGTGCAGCGCATAGTCCCCGCACCACCGGGACTGTGATAAAGTTTAACCTGCAGCATGGGTGGGGCTTCATCCGAGACCACCACACCCTAGGCGACGTCTTCGTAACCAGGAGAGACGTTGAGTCCCACCTACCGGAGGGACACAGAGGTCGTGACCTTTACATCGGGGACGAGGTCACCTTCACCCGGCACAAGTGTGCCAAAGGTCCCTACGCCCTCCATGTGCATCGCCTGACGGAGGAAGAGCTGCGGTGTGAGGAGGAAGAACAAGAGGACCCGGACGGGTCTGAAACTAGAGCCAAAGGTAACCAAAAAGCAAGAGCAGGAGGACGCCGTCGCTAAGGACAGCGAAGCAGAAGCTGTATATAGTTGCCCGTCGGGGCACAGTAAACTGAAACTGAAACCGTAAACTGAAACTGAAACTGTTGTTGCTAATATAGTCCCCGTTGGGACCAGCAAGTGTGAACTGTTACCCGTTTTTCCCTAAATCCCACTGACCAAGGACTGAGAGCGGTCATTCCTCCCCAATACTTGGCCGAGGACTGAGAGCGGCCATATCCCTGTATATAGTTGCGCGTCCTAAAGCGCCCCCTACCGGTTTTACAGGAAAACCAGTTTTTCCAGAAAGACTGTCGCACTTTACCCGGTCACACGTTGCACAGTGACCGGAGGAGGAGCCAGAGGCGATGAGAATGTTTTATATTGATATATATATATATAATGTTTTATATGTTTTATATGTTTATGCAAAAATTTGTATGTTTTGGTGTTATGTCTTACAGCCCGAGGACGTGCTGTGATTTACCAAGGGGGAATGTAGCACCCTGAGGATTCGGCTGCTACAGGGGTATTGCACCTCAACCCAGAGGTGTGATATTCCACTCCCGGGTAAGGATGGAGTGTGGGACTGAGCTCGGTAGGCTGCATGCACTACATACATCCCATTTCCGAGGAGCAGGCCGACGGTACTCCCACTTAGAAATGTGCAGGTACGACCGAGTCTGTTCCTGGCTGGAGTGGGAGGGGGGTGGTACATCCCAAGTAGTGTAGGGGCAGATAGGGGGAGCAGCCTGGGTAAAGATAGGAGCTCATTGGGTGCTGGTCACCTGAGCTCACACATAGAGGGTGTATATAAGGTGGGCACCATCAAAGAACAGGGTCAGTCAGTCAGCCACAGTCAGTCAGGCTGTGAGTCTTTGCAGAGAGAAGTAAGAGGAGCAGAGAAGCCCCAGAGAGAGAGAGAGGAGAAGAAAGAGAGACCCAGAGGGGGAAGCAGAAGAGAGGACTCTGAGACCCCAAATCCAATCCACGGGTGAAGAGTCGGCATCAGGGTACCGGAACCCAAGCTGGTGGGGGCAAAAACACACCCCAGCCAGAGACCGGAGGCCGTGGGCAGCGTCTGCCACGGCCACCCACCACATCCACCCCGAAGGCATACCACGTGGAGGGTCAGGGAACCCAAGGCCAGGGGTCTCCCAACAGAAGGCCCGAGGGAGCTGGACCTGGGTGGATCACTAGTGGGGACGGCCAGAGAAAGGACAGAAGGAGAGCTCAGGGTCACGCTCCGGACTTGCTTGGGGGTTGGCTGGATCCAGGACCTGGTGGATGCAGCACGGCTCGGGAGGTCACTCGAAGCTGGAGTGACCGGAACATCAGCAGTGAGTAAACACCCTAAACTGCATAACCCGACTCTGTCTTCATTTAACACCTAAGCTGCACCACCACAACCCCCATCCTCTGCACCTGACCCCCTGAGGCTATACCCCACCCGTTGGGGGTTATACCATCAAAAGCTGCACCTACACCATCAGCCTCAGCGGACCCTGCTGCAGCGGCGGCCATAGTGACCGCAATACAACGGGTGGCGTAGTCGACATTAAGAACTTAATAACATCTGTAGGACTGCCACATACAACTGAGTTTGACACCCTGGGCACGGACCGGGTCACTACCACTCGGAAGACTACAACTCCCATCTGATCCGGCTCCGGGTATTCCCCTAAAGAATATGGCCCAGGGGGTGCGTCAACTTTGGCGTAGTCGGCAGGATTACGTGCCCGCAACAACCGGGTACTGCGTGCCTGAAGAAAAGAACGAGTTTACCTCAAGAAGAAGTCTCCTGCCGGTTCCGGAGGGTCCCCGCCATCGGACTCCATCACAGGTCGATTCCCGCCGGTTGTCCGCCATTAACAGCTTTTTCCCGCCATCTGCAGAGTTTCCCGCCACTGGGAGACGATTCCCGCCATTTCCAAAGGTTTCCCGCCTTGGAAGAGCGGACGCCATTATGGGCGTGCCAGAGGGTGGCAAGAGGCCACCTCCCATCGTGGGCCAGGACCGAAAATGGCGCCAAAAGTGGAAACCGCCCCCACCAACAGAGACTGTGATGCTAGAGGTGTCTGTCAGCGTGAAAGAACTGCCCCTGGAGCTGACAGTCACCAAGTGGCCCCGGGACCGCCCTCGAGGTGGGAGGAGACGAAAGGAGAGAACAAAGATGGGTGTCGCTTGGAGCAGTATAGAGCGAGCGCACCCGGAGGCAAGAAGCCTGGAGAAGAATATCGGAGGAGCTTACCCGGAGATGGCGAGAAAGCAGAGCAGCACCGGCCCGTTGGCCAGGAGCCTGCTAGAAACTGAAGAGGGAGAGCAGAGCAGCCCCGGCCCGCTGGCCAGGAGCCTGCTAGAGACAACAGTAGGAGAGCAGAGCAGCACCGACCCGTTGGTCAGGAGCCTGCTGGAAACAACGACCCCACTAGGACTAGTGGAGGTCCTAGCACAGCTCCC